>NC_132926.1:31138324-32496658 GCF_047675955.1 Chlorocebus sabaeus | reverse complement strand
CCTCCCAAGTCAGCCTCCTGATTAGCTAGGATTACAAGCTTGTGCCACCACACACAGTCATGACCTACATTCTAACTGTCTCATTTGCAGGGTGGTGACATGGAGAAATTATCACTGTGAGAGTTACTATTATAGTGCTTATTTTTTACATTTTCTTTTTCTGGTTTCAGAAATAATGCAGGCTCTTGCTTGCTACATTTCAAGCACCCCCTCGCATTTGAGGTCCATAAGGGAAAAGATTTTGTTTAGTTGAGTATATCCCAGTCTTGACAGATAAATACTGGACTTAAAAATAGTCTTTCTTCATTGAATGAAATACCAAAGTAGATAATGTAGAAAGTGAAGTGCTGCTTTTATTTTACCCTCCAGAAATTAGGATTTTTCTCTGTAGACGTTAAACAAGCAAATACAGTCATGTGTCACTTAACACCAGGGCTATGTGTTGAGAAATGCATAGTGAGGCAATTTCATCATGTGCGAACACCATAGAGTGCACTTGTACAAACCTAGATGGGATAGCCTGCTACACACATAGACTGGACGGTATGGCCTATTGTTCCTAGGCTATAAATCTGTCCAGCATGTCACTGTCCTGAGTACTACAGGCAACTGCAAGACAATAGTATTTATGTATCGAAACACAGAAAAGGCACAGTAAAAATACGATATTATAATTCTATGAGATCACCCTGGTATATACAATCCATCATTGATTAAAATGTTATTATGCAGTGCATGACTGTGTATGTTGTTATTTATTTTAACAGCAACAAGAGCAGACTCTAGATATTGTTCTGCAGTTAGCTTTCCCACTTGAGTGTGTGTCCAGCACATCCTTCACTGCTTGTGCCTTTGTATAGATGTCCTGCATCTTTTTAAACAGCGGTATAGCTTGGTTAATACGGTCCAGAGAATGCATCTTGAGGTCATGGTGGTAGGTGCCAAGTATGTCAGAGCTGGAAAGAAGTCTAACTTCTCACCCTTCGATGACAGATGGGGAAACTGAGGGAAGACAGCTGGCAGCAGACCTAGGCTAAAACCCTGGTTCAGCTTTCCTTCCACACTGAGTACTCCATCTGTTCCTCTCTTCTCGTAGAGTAATGAAAATACTCAATTTTTAATGTTTCAAAATCCTTGCAGAATTTCACTGGGGCAGCCAGTCTTCTCAAGAGTGATGGGAATGGTGTGAGTGTTCTGTCCTAATCTCGAAAGTCTGCAAATACACTCTGTGGAACTCTTAACCACCTCCCATGGCTTCTTTGTTCCTTCCAGTTGCCACAGGGAGATCTGGATGTCCTGTTCTCAAACATTGATGATATCATCAAGGTGAACAGCAGATTCCTTCATGATCTGCAGGAGACAGCCTCCAAGAAAGAGGAACAAGTGCAGCTAGTTGGTAAGCAAAAAACCTAAGGAGCTGTCAGCCTTAGATTCTTGTGCAATTGTTCTCAGGGAGTGGTCACTGCTGAAGTGTCTCCAGAGTTCCAGGGAAATGTAGCTCAATGGCAGTCTGTTTTGGGGATCTCCAAAACACAACCTATCAGAGCCAGCAGGGCCCTCAAATAACAACTAGTCCAGTCCCATTGCTTTACAGAGACTGAGCCCCAGAGACAGAGAGGAACATCCTTACAGTCACAGAATTGTTAGTGATGCAGCTAAATGTTTAGTCTATGTCTCTTTCACATTCATTCATCCAACAGTTATTTACTGAGCATCTGCAGTGTGCAGGCAAAGCATCAGCAAGAGAGTCTGAGCTTCTATTCTCATGGAATTGACAAGTTAGTGACAGAGACAAGTTAGTGACGGAGACAGACAAACAACAGAATTGTAGGTAATAATTTGTAATTTGAAGGCGATAAATAGTTGTGGTAACTTCTGGGTGTGAGGGAAGGCCTCTGGAGGAGGGAATATATGAACTGAGATCTGAGTATCAGGAAGGAACTAGCCTTGAGAATATCTGAAGGGAGAGTAGAGAGCATAGTTGTGCAAAGGCCCTGAGGCAAGGATGAGTCCATAACGTTTAAAGGACAGACGGAAGGTTGATGTGGTTCCAGGGAAATTAATGAGGGGAGACTGTCAGGGGATAAGATAGAAGAGGCGCACAAGGACCAGATCATGCACAGTTTTATAGGTCATGGCAAGGAGTTTGAAGTTTATTCTAACTGTGATGGGGAGTCATTGGACAGTTTTGAGTGGGGAAGTGACATGGTTTGATTTATGTTTTTCTTTTCCTTTTTTTTTGAAACGGAGTCTTGCTCTGTCGCCCAGGCTAGAGTGCAGTGGTGCAATCTTGGCTGACTGCAATCTCTGCCTCCTGGGTTCAAGTGATTCTCCTGCCTCAGCCTCCCGAGTAGCTGGGACTACAGGTGCCCGCCACCATGCCTGGCTACTTTTTGTATTGTTAGTAGAGATAGGGTTTCACCATGTTGGTCAGGCTGGCCTTGAACTCCTGACCTCTTGATCTGCCTGCCTTGGCCTTCCCAAGTTCTGGGATTACGGGCGTGAGCCACCACACCCGGCTGATTTATTTTTTCAAAGATCTCTTTGGCTGTTGTGGACAATGGATTGTGAGGGGGTGGTGAGAGTGGAAGCAGCGAGATCAGTTGTGGCCCAGATGAGAAATGAGGATAGTCTCCTTTGGTTTAATTTTTTTTTTTTTTGAGATGGGATCTCACTCTATTGCCCAGGCTAGAGTGCAATGGAGCAATCATGACTCACTTGCAGCCTCCACCTTCCAGCCTCAAGGATCCTCCTGCCTCAGCCTCCTGAGGAGGATAGTCTTCTTATTCTGAAATGGTTAGGATACCCACAGCAGAAAGAAAGGAGGAGTGGGTGCAAACCTCATACCTGTCTCCTTCTGTCTCATCCCATCTGCTGCCAGGATTCCCATGGTGAGGGGTTTCTTAGTGGAGTCAGGAGATATAGGGGAATGGGTGGGTGCCAGATTCACTACAGTGGCAGAAAGGAGGAGGAGATGAAGGTACCCAGTGTCGTGGCCACCCAAATGCCCCTGGCTTTTATACCACCAATCTTCTAACCTTTCCCGAACATGAATGATGAGGATGGGGATTAAAAACAACAAACATGCAAAAAAAGCTTTGTGGGTTTTTTTTGTTTTTTTGAGATGGAGTCTTGCTCTGTCACCCAGGTTGGAGTGCAATGGCATGATCTCGGCTTACTGCAACCTCTGCCTCCCAGGTTCAAGCGATTCTCCTGCCTCAGCCTCCTGAGTAGCTGGGATTACAGGCGCCCACCACCACACCTGGTTAATTTTTATATTTTTAGTAGAGATGGGGTTTCACCATGTTGACCAGGCTAGTCTCGAGCTCCTGACCTCAGGGGATCTGCCCGCCTTGGCCTCCCAAAGTGCTGGGATTACAGGCATGAGCCACCGTGCGTGGCCTAAATACACAAACAAATCTTAAAAACCTACTTTCTGAGTGTTTACAAAATGCTAAGCACTGTTCTTATGTACATATATTAATTCACTTCATCTCAAAGTAACCCTGAAACGTAGATACCATTATCTCATTTTACAGTTGAGGAATCTTTGGCACAGAGAGAGGCAATAACCTGCTTAGTCACGCAGCTAGGGGCAGAGCCAGAATTTGAATGCAGGTAGTTGGCCCTGAGAGTCAGAGCTCTCAGCTGCTACACTGAATTGCTTCTGCATGGTAGAAGGTGAGACTAAAGCCTGTGTATTGTGTGTTTATCATTCCTTTGAAAATACAGTTCTTTACTAAAATAGCAATGTGAGTGAGTTACTATTCCCTATAAATGATAAGGGAATGCAAAATTAAAGAATGAGATTTTTAAAAGTATCTGTAGGCCGGGCATGGTAACTCATACCTATAATCCCAGCACTTTGGGAAGCTAAGGCGGGCGAATCACCTGAGGTCAAGAGTTCGAGACCACCCTGGCCAACATGGTGAAACCCCATCTCTACTAAAAATACAAAAATTAGCCAGGTGTGGTGGCACATACTGGTAATCCCAGCTACGTGAGAGGCTGAGACACGAGAATGGCTTGAACCCAGGAGGCAGAGGTTGCAGGGAACTGAGATCCTGCCAGTGCACTCCAGCCTGGGTGACAGAGTGAGACTCTGTCTCAAAAATAAAAAAATTTAAAAAGTACCTATAGATGTTCTCACAGGTACTTTCTCTTTTATCATTTGATCATTATTTCTGTTAATAATTAACACTTATTTGAATGGAAATTGATATAGCCCCAGGCTGAAAACATTCTAAGGTCTAAGGACTTTGAGCTCGGGCTCTTCTATAGCTACATGTTTGAGATTTGGTGAGGTTCCTTGTAAAGGTCTTCATTTCTCAGTCTGCCTTCCTGCTGGACCCACAGAGCCAAAAGGCTACTTGTGTCCTGATCACACCTGGTGACGTGTCCATGCGCTGCCCTCACTGCTTCACTGTAGGATTTCCAGTTAAAATATGAGACATGAGTATGCTAAAAAATTATTCATTGTTTATCTAAAATTCAAATTTAACAGAGCATCCTGTATTCCTCTCTCCCCTGCAAATTTGGCAGTCCTGTTCCCTGGCCTTTACAGAGTCTGCAGAAAATACCCTTCTCATCCCTTGTCTCTTGTGGTTGCCAAAAAGAGGCCCAAATAACCCACATGGCTTTTCTTCTCCTCAGTGCAATTATGTGCTAGGTCAGGCTGCTCTGGCTCCTGCCCACTGTCTCTCTATTCCCCTTCTAGCCCCTAGGCCTTGCTATGCAAGGAGAGCCCTTTTCCCAGTAGGGCAGCAACAGCATTTTTTTTTTTTTGAGACAGAGTCTCTCTCTGTCGCCCAGGCTGGAGTACAGTGGCACGATCTTGGCTCACTGCAACCTCTGCCTTCCGGGTTCAAGCGATTCTCATGTCTCAGCCTACCAGGTAGCTGGGATTACAGGCATATGCCACCATGCCCAGCTAATTTTTGTATTTTCAGTAGAGACTGGGTTTCGCCATGTTGGTCAGCCTGGTTGCAAACTCTTGGCCTAGCAACAGCATTTTGAAAGATTTTTTGGAGGCTGGGCATGGTGGCTCACGCCTACAATCCCAGCACTTTGGGAGACTGAGGCAGATAAATCACCTGAGGTCAGGAGTTCGAGATCAGCCTGGCCAACAGTGAAATCCCATCTCTACTAAAAAATACAAAAATTAGTTGGGCATTTTTGTGGGCACCTGTAATCCCAGCTACTTGGGAGGCTGTGGCAGGAGAATTGCTTGAATCCAGGAGGTGGAGGTTGCAGTGAGCCGAGATTGTGCCACTGCACTCCAGCCTGGGCAACAGAGCAAGACTGCATCTCAAAAAAAAAAAAAAAAAAAAAAAAAAAAGAGAGAAATATAATGTTAGCTACAAATATTTAAAATTTTCAAGTAGCTACATTAAGAAAATGAAAGAAGCAACTGAAATTAATTTTAATGATATCTTTTATTTAACTCAATAGATCCAAAATAATATTTCAACATGTAATCAGTATAAATATTCATCATTCATTACTTTTGTTTTGTATGAAGTCTTTGAAATCCAGTATCTTTTACACTGACAGCACATCGCATTTGGGGTTCACCATATTTCAGATGCCCAATAGCCATGTGTGGCTAGTGACTACTGTATTTGAGCACTGCAGGTCTGGTGGTTATAGCAGAAGCTTTGGAATCTGACTAACAAGGTCCTGCCACCCACAAGCTCTTTCCTTTCTGAGTCCCAGTTACTGCCACCTTAAAATGAGCTTGAAAACAGTATCCATCTCTGTGCCAACAATGATGCCAAATACTTAACCTGAAGCTCTTTGAATTCTTATAACATAATTACTTGTTGATTATTATTAATAACCTCCATTTTACCAAAGACATCTCTGAGGCTCAGAGAGGCTAAGTAACTTTCCCAAGGTCACACAGCTTGACCAGGCAGTTAGTATTTGAACCCAGCTCTTCTAGAGCCCTAGGTCTTGACCATGCTGCTTCCCTTTCTCTCCTTTCCAACTAATCCCAGCTAGAGATAAAGTGCCCCCTTTGACGCTAGGAATAAATTGTTTGCTAATCTGTGACTGGAGAAGGACAAGCAGGGAGGAAATAAGCCTTTCCTTTGGTGTAACTGGCATTCTTGCCTCTTTGGACCACTCTGTTCTCTGGGAGTTCACTTTCCTCCATCCTTTAGTTACTGAAACACCCTTGCCCCTGGCCACACTGGTATGACAGTTTCCTTGGCATGTCTGTCTCATTCCTGAGGACACACCCACGTTGAGGAGAGTGTGGGAACTGGCCTAGCTTTCACAGCCACACCCAAGCTATCTCCTAGCAGGGCCGTCTCTGCAGTTGGCTGATCTCTCTCTTACACAGCTTCTTCCTCGCTGCAGTTTCGCATGGTCATGTTCTGTCCAGCTCTAGGGGCTTCTCCTGGGAGTTCTTGCTAGGCATCAGCTGAACCGACACTGGGAAAGGGTAGGCCCAGGGACGGCGATCTCCCCATGGGGCTCTTTGCTGAGAACTTGCACCTCTGGCCACCAACTGATGTGTCCCAATACAGACCTTGTCTAGGTCACAGGTCTAGCCCATGGCTTTGGCAGGCAGTAGGGTCAGCTGGGCTTCCTGTGGTCCCTGGTTCCCCACCTGCCTTCTTGTGGTTAATATATTTTTCTTCACCCTCACTACTTCCTCTCAAGTCCGTCCACTTTCTCTAGGTCACTAATCTCATCAGTTTCTGTTTTGAAAATATGGAATGCTTCGCAAATTTGCATGTCATTTTTGCAGAGGCGCCATGCTAATCTCTATATTGTTCCAACTTTAGTGTATATGATGCTGAAATTGAGCACCAGCGTGATCCTTTTAAGCAGAAATCAGATCCTGTCACCGCTGCTCAAAGCCCTCCAGTTGCTTCCTGCCACCATTAGAATAAAACCTGAATCCCTTACTGCACTTCACTGACTTTGAGACCCTACATGATCTGGCTTCTGTTGCCTGCTTACTTCCTCTACTTTATTTTTATTTTTTAAAATTAATTAATTTATTTTTTGAGACAGTCTTGCTCTGTCACCCAGGCTGGAGTGCAGTGGCACAATCTCAGCTCACTGCAGCCTCCACCTCCAGAGTTCAAGCAGTTCTCCTGCCTCAGCCTCCTGAGTAGCTGGGATTACAGGCGCCTGCCACGACGCCTGGCTAACTTTTGTATTTTTTTAGTAGAGACGGGGTTTTGCTACGTTGGCCAGGCTGGTCTCAAACTCCTGGCCTCAAGTGATCCACCCGCCTTGGCCTCCCAGAATGCTGGGATTTCAGGCTTGAGCCACAGCACCCAACCTATTTTATTTTTTGACACTATCCACCTGGAGATTAATTTCCTCTACTTTATGCCCTTGTTCACCTGCTCCAGCCACACTTGTCTTCTTGCTGTTGCGCTTGTGGCCAGCACTTTCCTGCCTCAGGGCCTCTGCAGGTGTCCTTCCCTAATACTGGGTGCTGCTTTTCCCTTGCTTGTTCCCAGGGCTGGTTACCTCTGCGTCTCTGGCAGACATTTACATCTTGTGAGAGGCCTTCCCCAAGTACATCCCCCACCATTTTCTAACTCTTTATTTGGCTTTGTTTTAATTCATGGCACTTATCATATGTATATAATAAATATATTGCATATGTAATGTGACATATGAGGATGGGGATTAAAAATAACAAATACACAGACAATTTTTTTTGTTTTGTTTTGAGATGGAATCTTGCTCTGTTGTGCAAGCTGGAGTGCGGTGGCACGATCTCTGCTCACTGCAACCTCCGCTTCCCAGGTTCAAGCAATTCTCCTCCCTCAGCCTCCCAAGAGTAGCTGGGACTACAGGAACACACCATCATACCTGGCTAATTTTTGTATTTTCAGTAGAGACAGGGTTTTACCATGTGGGCCAGGCTGGTCTGGAACTCCTGACCTCATGATCCACCCGTCTCGACCTCCCAAAGTGCTAGGATTATAGGCGTGACCCACCACGCAAAGTGCTGGGATTATAGGCGTGACCCACCATGCAAAGTGCTGGGATTATAGGCGTGACCCACCACGCCCGGCCACAAGTACTGTTTCTATTTGCATTCATAGATGAGAAAATAGAGAGACAGAGGAATGAAACACTTGCCTCAGGTTACACAACTGGGGAAGGGTTGCTGGAGATCTGGCTCTGGTTCCCTCGAATCCAAGCCCACACCGTAACCAGTTGTGTTATGCTGCAGCATGTCTTTGTAAATTGGGGATTTATCGTTGTGCTTGTCACACATTTTGTCTTTAATTGTAAAGATAAAATGAGCAGCCGGGCATGGTGGCTCATACCTGTAATCCCAGCACTTTGGCAGGCCGAGGGAAGTGGATCACCTGAGGTCAGGAATTCAAGACCAGCCTGGCCAACATGGTAAAACCCCGTCTCCACTAAAAATACAAAACTTAGCCGGGCATGGTAACATGTGCCTGTAACCCTAGCTACTCAGGAGGCTGAGGCAGGAGAATCGCTTGAACCCAGGAGGCGGAGGTTGCTGTGAGTCAAGATTGCGCCACTGCACTCCAACCTGGGCGACAACAGCAAGACTCCATCTCAAAAAAAAAAAAAAAAAAAAAAATGAGCTAATGGTTATGAGTGTGCTTTGTGTACTATAAAGCACTGTCTAAATGTGAGCATTATTAATATTCCTGGTATGACTATAGCTACCATTTAGTAAGTGCTCACAGGGTCCCAGCCTAAGATGTATATCATTCTGTCAGTCAATCCTCAGAACAACCTTGTGAAAAGATGAAAAAAACCAGAAAGTCAGGAAGATGAGGTCATTTACCCATGGTAACATGCTGGTAAACCCAGCAATCTCACTGGAGAGCTGGAGGGGTTTACTCACTGCCTCCATGTTCCAAGCTAGGGGACACACAGACATGCCCTTGACGATTCCTTGTTGCGTCTTCACCCTCAGGTAACTTATTTCTGGAATTCCAAGAGGAGTTGGAGCAAGTCTATAAGGTCTACTGTGCCAGCTACGACCAGGCCTTGCTACTGGTGGACACGTACAGGAAGGAGCCGGAGCTGCAGCGGCACATCCAGGGCATCATTGAGGCGGTGGTGTGAGTAGAACGGCCAGTGAGCGCTCATTCCTGCCCTACTGACCCAGGTCAGGGGCAGCTACGGTCTCACCCCTTTTTCATGCCATTCATGCTGCTTCAGGAGTGTTGCTCTATCAGCACCTGTGTTAGTCAGGATAGGGCAGGCTGTGCTGCAGAGACAAATAGCTCCCACATCTCAGTGGTTTCAAACAACAAAGGTTTATGTCTTCCTTTTGCTCCATTGAAGGCTGACTTGGGGTTCTGCTCTTTGTCATCCTCACTCCAGGACCCACACTCACAGCAGCCACTGTCTGGAATGTTGCCAGTAACTGTGGCTTAAGAAAAAAGAGCTCTGGAGAGTCTAATGCTGGCAATTGAATGCTCTGGCCCAGAAATAATATTAATCACTTCTTGTAATTCATTGGCCAGGACTCATCATAGCTTCATTCAACAACCAGGAGGCAGGGCATGCCATCCTACCACATGTCCAGAGTTGGAGAAGTGGAAACATTTGGGAACAGTGCTCATGACTAGCACAGGAAAGGGCAGTGAGATGAGGGTCCCATGTGTTCCCATAGTGATGAGAAGCAGGTGTGTGTCACCTGAGGATCCCTCTCTACCGGTGGCTGACGTCCTACCACATGGAAAAGGGACAGAATCACCAGTCCCTGGTGGACTCATAGCCTAGAATTAACACCAATTGGTAGAAGCCCCAGGTAGAAAAATGTAGAGAGTATGTCTTCAAATTTAAATTTTCGAATGGGTAACATGATTACATGATTCAAAAACTTTAAAACATCAAAATTTTTACAGTAAAAAATATCTGGCTGGGCGCGGTGGCTCACGCCTAAAGTCTCCTTTTCAAGAACCCATGTCCGGCCGGGTGCGGTGGCTGAAGCCTTTAATCCCAGCACTTTGGGAGGCCGAGACGGGTGGATCATGAGGTCAGGAGATCGAGACCATCCTGGCTAACACGGTGAAACCCCGTCTCTACTAAAAAATACAAAAAACTAGCCGGGCGAGGTGGCGGGCGCCTGTAGTCCCAGCTACTCAGGAGGCTGAGGCAGGAGAATGGCGTGAACC
The DNA here is from genome assembly GCF_047675955.1 of Chlorocebus sabaeus. Taxonomy (NCBI): domain Eukaryota; kingdom Metazoa; phylum Chordata; class Mammalia; order Primates; family Cercopithecidae; genus Chlorocebus; species Chlorocebus sabaeus. Next base: position 32,486,516 of record NC_132926.1, on the reverse strand, counting down.
AGGGAGGCGGAGCTTGCAGTGAGCTGAGATCCGGCCACTGCACTCCAGCCTGGGCGACAGAGCGAGACTCTGTCTCAAAAAAAAAAAAAAAAAAAAAGAAAAGAACCCATGTCCTAGTCCCTCTCTGCTTCCAAAAAAACTGTACTTATTTTCCCCTTTTATTCATCCTTCATGGGTCTTACAAACAGGCTTCTGCAAGGGTCGCTAAATATATTTCTATAGTTTACAGATATAAAGGGAAGCAAGGTGCCAGAGATGAGACAAAAGGCAGAAGTGGAGGCTGCGCAAACTAGAGACAACAGACCCCGTGTAGCGTGCAACTGCAGCACAGCTTAGCTGATTGTTGCTCTATCAAGTGGCTTTTGCTAGACAACAAACCACCCCTAAAATGTAGTGGCTTCAAACAAACATTTATTTAGCTCACACTTCTGCATGTTAGCAATTTAGGTGTACTCAGTAAATGATTCTCCTGGAATCATTAGCACCCTCAAATATCTGCAGTCACCTGCAGGTCAGCTTTGCTGATCTTGGCTGGGTTTTTTCATGTAACTGGAACACAAGAGCTGCCTCACCTGTGGTCCCATGGTCTCTCCTCTTCCCGCAGGCTAGCTTATTCACATCGTGGTCTAAGGTTCTAAGGGTAGTGGGGAGGGCTTGGCATCTAGAGGTCTTAGCTGGGAACTGGCACATCGTCATTCAAATGAAGTCCTAAGGCCAGCCCATACTTAAGGGGTGGGGAAATAAACTCCATTTCTTGGTAGCAGGAGCTTCAAAGTGACAAAAGCTTGTAGAGATTAGGAGAGGAATAATTGCAGTGATTTTTTTGCAAACCATCTGCCTCAGCTGCCATGTAGAAATGAGGGTCTGTTGTGACCAGAGCCTCTGATTTTTTGAGAGATGCCAGAAACTGAGATGTAACATCTCTCAAGAGTTCAGTGCTGGCATCTAGCTCAGACATTTAGTAAACATGGTGTGCGGGAGCCCTGGTTGCTCAGAAGCTGCTGTTTACTACATCCTCTGTGCTTTGGTCTTTTCTAGCCAGGTCATCTGGGTTTTGCTCATGGGCTCTGGAGCCGGGCTACATAGTGGTGGATGTGGCTTGGCCCCTGGACATGAGAGAGCCATTTTATGTCTAAAGACCTAGTTTCCTTATGTGTAGGGTGGGAGGAATAACAGCCCTGCATGGGGCATTGATTCATTGCACATGAGTGACACTCAATGAATCCCGCGTATTATAGTTATCTCGGCTAGGCAGGGATTCTGTTTTCTCTGAGACCACACTGTAGTTCTCAATTTTATCAGTGCCATGCTCCCTTGTTATAACAAATATTACATAAATTTACTATCCTGAAACATATCCTGAAATATATGTATAAATAAATATATCTCTCCTACCTATATATGTAACTGAAAAAAAAATCAATATGATGACTTCACTATAAAGGAGAAATAAAAGGAAAATCATTCCAATACAATGCTATATAGTTCAGTGTGCATATGCTTGGACACCACTACTAAAAGATATAAGGAAGCCATCAGATGCTTGCAGCTACTTATAACAAATAAGTCTCGATTTGAAGAAAGAGATATCTGAAGCTGTTCTGTACAAAAAGTACAAAAAAAGAAAGAGCACAGAATGACAGTGACAATAAACCTGACTTCCTTGTTTATGATAAGAGAAAGAACGAAATAACATCGTTGAAATGGGGATTTATAAAAGGTAGTGTCCTAGTAATTCCCAGTATTATGATATATGACTGGATAGAGTCCAAGAGTGATAAACATATGTAGGTTTTTAGAAGTGTGGCACATTTCGGGGCCTTTGTTCAGTCTCTGAATGTTCAGGGGGACATGTGAGACATGGAACAATTCTTTGCAGTTCAGGACTGTCCTTGCAAGCCATCCAGTGTACCTGGTCCCTGCCTGTTAAATGCCAGGCATTACTTTCCAGAGCCTGGCCAATAAGAATCACCACGCCAGCCGTAACTAGTTCTTTCTCAGTCTGCTAGGATAGATGGCACCAAGTTATTAGATTCCTTGGGATTCCAAAATGCACGCTGACCCCACCCTTTATTTGGGTGGGATATTCATTCTGTCTTTTAAGGCAGCTCTTCCCATCTGAGAGCCAAGGGAATAAAAACCTTGCCTTGGCAGTGGGCAGGAAGCTCTGCTCTAGGTAGGACTGTCCTAATAGTAGAGCTGTCAGGGTGGAAAAGGCAGCCTTGCAGAGATGGGCCTGTCCAGCACAGAGCACTGCGGGCTGTCTAGCACAGAGCACTGCAGTTCCGGAATGATGGCGGAGGCAGCAGAGTTTGGAGAAGGCAAATAATCTTCTTTGCTTTCCTTTATCAGCTAGGTGTGTTTGTTTTCAATATAAAAGCAACATATGCTTATTGAACAAAAGGAAAGTTCCAACAACACACAAGTATATAAAGTAAAAACGTAAAAGTCCATTCCCCTAGTAATGTTTTCCATCCAAATTTTCTACTGTATATTTATAGATAGAGAGAGAGATAGATGAACAGATAGATGATTAGATAGATAGATGTATTTTTTTTTTTTTTTTTTTGAGACAGAGTTTTGCTCTGTCTCCCAGGCTGGAGTGCAGTGGTGCAATCTAAGCTCACTGCAACCTCTGTCTCCCAGGTTCAAGCGGTTCTCCTGCCTCAGCCTCCCAAGTAGCTGGGACTGTAGGAGTGCGCCACCACGCCCGGCTAATTTTTGTATTTTTAGTGGAGGCAGGGTTTCACCGTGTCAGCCAGGATTGTCTCGATTTCTTGACCTCATGATCTGCCATTCTTGACCTCCCAAAGTGCTGGGATTACAGGCGTGAGCCACAGCTCCCGTCTGACAGAATTTTTATGAGGCTTCTTCTATACGTGCTGTTCTAGAACTTAAATTTATGCTTAACCATAGTAATGAATATCTTTTCAGGATAGCATGGCTATTTCTACAGTGTTCTTTTCTTTCTTTCTTTTTTTTTTTTTTTGAGATGGTCTCACTCTGTTACCCAGGCTGGAGTACAGTGGCATGATCTCAGTTCACTGCAGCCTTGACCTCCCAGGCTCAGGTGATCCTCCTACCTCAGCCTCCTGAATAGTTTGGACTACAGGTGTGTGCCACCACACCTGACTCGTTTTTGTAGAGACGGGGTTTCACTATGTTGCCCAGGCTGGTCTCAAACTCCTGGACTCAAGCAATCTGCCCACCTTAGCTTCCCAAAGTGCTAGGATTATAGGCATGAGCCACTGTGCCCAGCACAGTGTTTTTTTAATGGCTGCAGAGTTTCTTTCCTGGACTGCTCTTAGACTATAGCTTATTTGGCCATTCCTCTATTGAAGGATATTTGGGTTGTTTCCAATTATTTTACTAACTCAAATAGAGTCGCTGAACAACTTGTACCTTTATCCTTGCTCACTTGAGTTTGGATTTCTGTGGGTATATTTCTAGGATGGGATTGATGGAAGAAAGAGTTTGTACCCTTTACAAATTGCCGAACTCCTCTGCCTCTCCAAGGTCTTGCCAGTTGATACTCCCACCGAGAGAATGCACGAAGGCCTGTTCTTCCACCCTCACCCAGCTCTGTGTATCATCTTTCAATTTCTGTTGCCTATCTGAAAAGCTGCATAAAAAAGTATCGTCCAAATTACCTTAGAAAGTCTGTAAATGTGAGCAGATGCTCTCATTCTTTGGTAATCCCTTCATGGTTGTGAGGAAAATACGCGATCATCTCTTTCAGGACTGCTTGCACTCTAATTTGTGAGTTGACAGTTGTCCCTGGGAGACAGTTGGCTCTTTCCCATGGAAAGGAAGCCCAGAGGATGGAGTTTTGCAAATACCTGGCAGTGGTTTCCACCTCCCCTGCCCACAGTCAGCCAAGCCCCTGGACACCCTTGGTGAGAGCAGATGGCCAGCGTAGGCGTCTCCTGATGGGTAATCCCGCCCCCTGCAGCTTCTGAGGGGCTCCCACCTGCTCTGCCTGTTCTTAGCTTCTCTCAGCCTGTTCTTGGCTGATCTTTCCTGGACATTTGGTCTGGAGATTTTCCTAAGGAAGGAGAGCCAGAGGCACAAGTATCATCAGGGAGGGCCCAGAGAAAGGTCCTGAGCAGCACTGGTTGAGTCTTCAAGGAGAAGGCACACTTAGATGGCTGAGATTTGAAACCTTCGTGGCTTTCTCCATGCTGGGCCTAGGGGCTACTGGTCATAATCTTTTAAAAAAGACTGTGGAGCCCCTTCCCAGATGCCATTCGCCTGGGGACTCTTGATGAAATTCTAGACATCCTTAAGAAGGAGACTATAACTAGTCATCCATGCATCAATGGTGTATCTAGAAGGGACCTTGGCACCATTAGTTCCAGAGCTTTGTTTTGTTTTCACTTTTTTTTTTTTTTTTTTTTTTTTTTAAGATGAGGTCTTGCTTTGTTGCCCAGGCTGGAGTACAGTGGCATGATCACAGGTCAGTGTATCCTCGTATTCCTGGGCTTAAGCAATCTTCCTGTGTTAGCCTCCTGAGTAGCCACTATGCCTGGTGAATTTCTTTTTCTTTTTTTTTGAGACAGAGGTCATGCTATGTTGCCCAGGCTGGTCTTGAACTCCTGGCCTCAAGCAATCATTTTTTTTTTTTTAACTTTTTTTCATAAAAAGTTTCAAACTATAGAAAATAGTATAATGTAATAGATACATACCCACCACCTAAAATTAACAAGTGTTAACAAGTGTTAACATTTTGCTGTTTGCTTTATCTATTTTTATGCTAATTTGAAGGAAATTGTAGATATTATGACTTTTTACCCCTAAATACTTTAAATACATCTCTAAAAATTAAGTTCCTGTGATTTTTAAGAACTTTTTTTGGCCGGGTACGGTGGCTCACGCCTGTAATCCCACCACTTTGGGAGGCCAAGGCGGGCAAATCATGAGGTCAAGAGATCGAGACCATCCTGGCCAACATGGTGAAACCCTGTCTCTACTAAAAATACAAAAAAATTAGCTTGGCGTGGTAGTGGGCACCTGTAATCCCAGCTACTCGGGAGGCTGAGGCAGGAGAACCACTTGAACCCGGGAGGCGGAGGTTGCAGTGAACTGAGATCACAGTGAACTGAGATCGCACCACTGCACTCCAGCCTGGTGACAGAGTGAGACTCCATCTCAAAAAGCAAAACAAAAACAAACAAACAAACAAAAACAAGAACATTTCTTTAAGGCAGCCGACAATTCTATTAAATAAGATATCATGTGGATACCCAACACAGTTGAGTTGCGCTCGGGACGTATCTGAGCAGAGATGTCAAGGATCCAGTTGTATGTATCAGTCTGGAGCTCTGGAACAGAAGTTGGAGGTGGAGATCTGGGCCTGGGATGTGTTTAAAGCCATAGGACCAAATGAGGTCACTAAGAAAAAGTGGAGAGAGAGGGAGGAGAAGACACCCAGGACACTCCGGCGTTGGAGAGAGACCAGCAAAGGAGGCTGAGAGAGCTGCCCGCAGAGTATGAGGAGAAGCAGGACAGTGGGTGTCTCGGGGGCCAGAAGAAGAAAGTGTTTCAGGAGCAAGGGTGTCAGTCGTGTCTGCTGTGGAGAGGCCGAGCAAGCTGAGGGCAGAGAGCTTGAACGTTGGATTTGGGACAGATGGGAAACCAAGGCCCAGAACTGTCACTGCCTGCCTAACATCTAGAACTCACAAGTTACAGGTGAGGAACTGGAGGACCGCAGAGGGAGGGTGACTTGCCTGACATCACACAGTGAGCTAAATTGTAGAGTAAGGACTAGAGCCCAGGCCCCCTGGTCCTCCAGAGGGTGGGCTTTACCTGCCTAATACCAGCCTTCTCCTTCAGGCCACAAGCTGGATCTTCAGGCCTCAGTTTCTTGCTGGTAATTCCTCTGCAGAGGATCACCAGGTACCCATTGCTGCTGCAGAAAATCCTGGAGAACACAGTCCCTGATGCCAGTGCCTACCCTGTCCTTCAGAGGGCTGTCTCTGCCCTCCAGGACGTGAACACCAATATCAATGAGTACAAGATGCGCAAGGAAGTGGGTAAGGACTTGGGCATTTAAGAGGGCACATTAGTGGGAATGCTTCCAGTTACAGAAAATTTATCTAAAATCGGCTTCACCAGTAAAGAGAGTGTAGTGGCTTATGTAACTATAAATCCAGAGGTAAGGCAAGCTTTAGGTAGGGTTCGATCAGGGTGCTGGCTCCATTTCCCTGTAACTCCCTTGTCTCTGCTCTTTACTCTGTATCAGCTTCATCTTCAGGCTGGCTTGCCTCATAATAGTAAGTTGTGGCTGTTCCAAGACTCAGCTGCACATCATACTTACCAGGGTGAGGCAGGAATTTTTCCCCATTAGCCACAAAAATTAAATCAAAGCTTCTCTTTGATAGGACCCACCTGGGTCATGTGCTTACCCTGAACTAATCATCATAGTTAGGGCATTGTGAACTGATTGACTTAGGCCTAGGATATGTGCCCTTCTTTGAATCGATCACTGTTGCCAGGGGGTTGGAATTATATAAATTGGCTTGTGTCAGTCAGCAACCCACCCCTTGAGCTAAAGTGAGATCAATCTCATCCAAACCACATGACTGCCACACTGTGGAGGAGAAACCAATACTGGGGAGGTAAAGAGCTGTGCATCTATCTGGGGAGAGGGGAACCCCTGCCCCTCAGGTTATTAAAACAGAAAGGTTTGGAAAATGAAGCAGTGTCCCAAGTGAAGAGAAACTCAATTACATGACTGAGACAATACACAAATGGCAATTCAGCTAATGTTTACTAAGGGCTGGCTGTGCCGTGCTTTTTCCTTCAACATCACATTTGGTCTTTGAGAGCATACGTCACTTGCTTCCTATCACAGAACTGGTAAGGGACAGACCAGGTTTCACACTCAGGCCTGGAGTCTTCACCGCCATACTATACTATATTTAGCAGCTTTGGATTTCCTCCCCATCTGCTTCTCCATCCTACGACAGGTCAGTAGGAAGCACTGAGTCAGGACCAGGAAGCGTGGCTCCCAGCTGGCCTGGCTCAAAGTGGCTGAGGGACCCCAGGCAAATCTCTTCTCCCTGGGTTCTTCTTTAGAAAGTTCATTCAGATCCTCTGTCTTAGGTGACTCTCCCAACAATCCTGCAAGGTGGCTGGTCCCATTTTACAGATGAGGAAACTGAGGCCCCAAGGAGTGGTGACTTCCCAAAGTCAAGCAGGCAGGAAGCTCTACAGCTAGGGCTCACACCTCGGATACAGGACCCTGTACTTTTCCTGCATGACTCAACAACCTGATGAATGTGACCCTGATGGAGCAGAGGGCCCAAGCAGGTGCCCAGCCAGGCATGTCCATGACACTTGCTTTCCTGAGTCGGCTTGATCACTGTGCTTCCCCTCTTCTGTGTCATTGCAGCCTCCAAGTACACCAAGGTAGAGCAGCTGACCCTCCGGGAGCGGCTGGCCCGCATCAACACGCACACCCTCTCCAAGAAGACCACCCGGCTGAGCCAGCTGCTGAAGCAGGAGGCGGGGCTGATCCCCAGGGTGAGCATGGGCCTGGGAGGAAGAGTCACGCCCAGCCAGCCCCAAAGCCAGGCCCTGCACAGTGGGTAGACAGGGGGCATAGGCTCCTTTCAGAACTGAGGCAATGGAGGTTGAGAGAGTGAGGTGCTGGGAAGAGGCAGAGGTGGCACCCCATTTGATTCTGAAGAGCCAGTGGAGGGGTTTCTCCAGTGTCTTGGGCCACTCTCTTTGGGGCCTGTTTACACAGATAGGAGAGCTGGTCTCTGGGTTTGGGCAAAGAACCAGCCCCAAATAGCTGCTTCTAGCGGCTCAGCAGGTTGGTGGAGTGCCTGCTCTGAACCAAGCATGCTCACACGATGAAATAGGTGTTTCCACTATCCCCATGAGAAAACAGAAGCTCAGAGAGGGTAAAACACCTGTCCAGGGTCACACGGCTAGGAAGCCAATGAACTGGGGTTCATGCTTGTGTATCCGATTCCATGCTCTGAACGCAAAGCCACTGAGCTACACTGCCCACTCAGCTTCGGGGTTGCCAGAACCGGCTCTGGTGGGCGAGTCTGTGGAAAGGTTGTCCCAGGGAGGACTTGGGACACTGGAGCCGGTGTACACTGCCCCCATGTGGATATTCTCAACCCTCACACACATTGCTTTCAGACAGAAGACAAGGAATTTGATGATTTAGAAGAGAGGTTCCAGTGGGTGTCTCTGTGTGTGACTGAGCTGAAGAACAACGTGGCTGCTTACCTGGACAATCTGCAGGTGAGGACCTTGCAGGGTTCATAAGGGGCGAGTCTGGGCTGGGTTCCCATGGCAGGAGGCTTGCAGGGCCCAGCCTACAAGCTGGGAAAGGTACCAGCCTCAGAAACCAACCAGATGAGGTCATCTTGTCTCTGGCTGCCTCCAGAAGAATGCTGGCCAGCACTCCTCAGCCCCAGGTCATTATACTGGGGGCAGCTCTGAGCCCGTTGGAGTTCCTGCCACATAGGGCCAAAATTCACTGGAACCAGAGCCCTCCAGAGCAACCCTGCCAGACCAGCACCTAGAGCAGGGGAGACAAACGCAGATGCCTAAAGGGGCCAGGCAGGTAATGCTACTGAGTGAAGTGTGCAGGTAATAGGCAATCCAATGCAATAGGAGCCTAGTGTCTAACAGGCTGTTTATGAGGCTTTTCAGTGGACTTAAATATAAAATAATATTTGGAATTTGAAGGGCTGAATGAATGAATACATGAATCAAATCTAAAGGAGCAGCTATTTCTCAGCTCTGGGGGATTGTTGCTGGGTGAGAATATGGGCCCAGTTCTTCTGACTTTAAGAGAAACATACCTGGAAATTCAGGTATGTTTCAGATTTTTGATGACATCTCCTGATGCATCAATGTGAGCAACTAATTAAATGAAGATTTAAATGCTATGAAGGCATGTTTATTTTTACTGCATTGATGTAAATAGGAAAAGTTAGCTGATTTAGAGAAAAGTATTAATAGAACATGTGGAATATGGACATGGGAAAGAAAAAAAAAAAAAACCACTGCTGGGTGCAGTGGCTTACACCTGTAATCCCAGTACTTTGGGAGGCTGAGGTGGGCAGATCACTTGAGGTCAGGAGTTCGAGATCAGCCTGGCCAACATGGTGAAACCTCATCTCTACTAAAAATATGGAAAAATGTAGCCAGGCATGGTGTCACGCGCCTGTAGTCCCAGCTACTCAGGAGACTGAGGCGGGAGAATCGCTTGAACCTGGGAGGTGGAGATTGCAGTGAGCCAAGATCATGCCACTGCATACCAGCCTGGGTGACAGAGTAAGACTCTGTCTCAAGAAAAAGAAAAGAAAAGAAAAGACCCTACAAAGGTGGCTTGTAAATATGTGAAGTTCAAGAAGCACTGGAATGAGGAGAAAGATATTGGCTCAGTCTAAGGCAGAACTGTCTGATCACTCAAGCTGTGGGAGGACAGGATCAGCTCTGTCTGTCCCTCTCAATGGGGGTGTGTAGCGGGCCTGGAAAACCTCTTCAAGGAGGTGTGGTGGAAGGGGATTCCAGCCTAAGATGGCCACGACCGGCCATGATTCAATGTTTCTCCTTGGTACTGGGTCCAGACTTTCCTCTGCTTCAGGCCGCACGAATACAGTCTGGACATCCCCGAGGGGCCTGCAGTGCAGTATTGCAATTTGGCAAGAGACCTTCAGCTCGAGGCCTTCCTGACGTTTGTGAGTTTCCTTTCTCCTTTCTTTGTTAGGCAAGTGGTAGAGCTTACAAGAATACTATTTAGAAATCAGGCACTTTGGCCAGGCGCGGTGGCTCACGCCTGTAATCCCAGCACTTTGGGAGGCTGAGGCAGGTGGATCACCTGAGGTCAGGAGTTCAAGACCAGCCTGGGCAACACGGTGAAACCCCGTCTCTACTAAAAATACAAAAAATTAGCCGGGCGTGGCAGCATGCGCCTGTAGTCCCAGCTACTCAGGAGGCTGAGGCAGGAGAATTGCTTGAACTCGGGAGGCAGAGGTTGCAGTGAGCCAAGATCATGCCACTGTACTCCAACCTGGAGACAGAATGAGATTCCATCTCAAAAAAAAGGAAAAAAAGAAAAAAAGAAAGAAAAAGAAAAAGAAAGAAATCAGGCACTTCACACAATTGCCACATCTATAATCTTCCTGAGTGGTCAGCAGCATAGCGATTATTATTAGTGCCCTTTACTGATAAAAATAGCCCCCACTAGCATTTACTGAGCCTCACTATCTGCCAGGCTCTATGCTAAGCCCTTTATATTCCTTACATCGTTTAATCCTCACCATATGGTTTTTGGGGTGGCTACTATGAATAGCCCCATTCTGCAGATGAGACCTTGAGGCTCAGAGGGGGTGACCTCCTGGGTCATTTATACAGATGGTCAGTGGTAAGCTGGGATCTGAGCCCCAAAGACTCTCGACCACCACTCTATACAAAATCTTTCCTAAGGCTGGGCAAGGTGGCTTATGCCTGTAATCCCAGCACTTTGAGAGGCCAAGGCAGGAGGATTGCTTGAGCCCAGTTGTTTGAGACCAGCATGGGCAACATAGACCCTGTCTCTACAAATAATAATAATAATAAAATTAGCTGGGTGTGGTGGCATGTGCTAAGGTGGGAGGATCGCTTGAGCCTGACAGGTAGGCTGCAGTGAGCTGTGATTGCGTCGCTGCACTGCAGCCTGGGAGACAGAGTGAGACCCTGTCTCAAAAAAAAAAAAAAAAAAAAAAATTTTCAAGATCTTTGCATAATAATGATTCAAAGTGCTATATAAGATTGAATGCCTACTCTGTGCTAGGCACTCTGTTAAGCTCATTACATGCATCGTCCCCATTTTTCAGATGGGCAGATTGAGGCCCAGAGAAGTTAGATAACATGCTAAAGGTCCCAGCTAATCAGTGGAGATTAGACTGGAGCCCGGGCCTGCATGCTTCCAAAGTCCCTTCTCACAGCCCCTGCCCTTTGCCACTTCCTTTCCTGACTCCCACGCTCACCTCTCCCCACAGAAGCAACGGCTAGAAGGCCTGGTGTGGCAGCCACTGTGCAGCCTGGCCAAAGCCCTGCTTGGCCCTCAGAACCTGATCAAGAAGCGTCTGGACAAGCTACTGGACTTTGAGCGGCTGGAAGAGAAACTGCTGGAGGTGGGCAGCGTGACCTACCAGGAGGAGGCCGCCCGGCACACGTACCAGGCACTCAACTCCCTCCTAGTGGCTGAGCTCCCGCAGTTTAACCAGCTAGTCGTGCAGTGGCTGGGCCAGATCCTGCGCACATTCGTGACCCTCCAGAGGGACCTTGCAAAGCAAGTGCTGCAGAGGGCAGAGGGCAGCATGGCCCAGGTGAGGCCTCTGGGACTGGGACACCTGTGGGGAGTAACCAGGCAAGGCCCTGCAGCCCCATCAGCCAGCTTTGTGTAGGGGCTAGGATGGAGGGAGGATGGGCCTGAAAACAGGTCATCAGGCACGTAGGAGGAGGTGGTGGGAACCTTCTAGATCTCTCTCATGCTCAGTCTCCCTCTATTAATGAAGTCAGACCATGAAAGCAAGGATAGGACTGAGATTCCAGACCATTCCCAAGTCCTACAACTCAGAAGCAGAAGAAGCTTTGCTGGTACAATAGCAGATTTTGGGATTGATCTCTGGAGTGTACTAGAAGTTGATGACAGAGGCCGAAGGTCATTTCTACACAGTAAGGAGTAAATGTGAAGCCAGTGTTATTATTATGACTTCTAGCAGCCATCTTCTCATGAGTACTTAGGATGTACCTCTTTGGAGCACTCTCCATGCGTGATCTCATTCAATCCTCACAACAGCCCTACAGAGGAGGAATAATGATCCTCATTTTAAAAATAAAGAAGCCAAGGCTTCTTTAAGTAGAGGTTAAGTAGCTTGTCTAGGTCCACAAGGCTAATAGCAAGCTTTGAACTCTGACAGTTCAGCTCTAGGGCCTGGGCTCTCAACCACAACACTTAAGAGCCTGTAAAAGGAGTTACCGGCTGAAAGCATAAATAGGTTCCACAGAGGTTTGGATAAACCTCCAAATGCAAACTTTGATTTTAGAATTTGGAAGACTGGAGTTGATATAGGAAGGAATACCCAACTGTTTCCAGATCTTGCTCTCAGATGTCAACATCAGAGCTGAATTGCCGTTGGGTCCAACCTTGGGAGCAATTTCTTTTTTTTTTCTTTTTTGAGACAGAGTCTTGCTCTGTCGCCCAGACTGGAGTGCAGTGGCACAATCTCAGCTCGCTGCAAGCTCTGCTTCCCGGGTTCACACCATTCTCCTGCCTCAGCCTCCCGAGTAGCTGGGACTACAGGTGCCCACCACTACGCCCGGCAAATTTTTTGTATTTTTAGTAGAGATGAGGTTTCACTGCGTTAGCCAGGATGGTCTCAATCTCCTGACCTCATGATTCGCCCACCTTGGCCTCCCAAAGTGCTGGGATTACAGGCATGAGCCACTGCGCCCAGCCAGGAAGCAATTTCAATATTCCTCATATCACACGCTGTTTCCTGTGTGTCACAGTTTCCAGCTCAGCTTTTCCCCATTCAATTCTTTGCATGAAAATTCTACCAAGATTTGCCTTCCCCACCCCGTCTCCTTTCCAGCCGACAGCCCTGCCCTCCAGCACACAGCTGCTGAACGTGGCCACTCTACACAGATGCCTGCCTCAGCTTAGAATGCCGCTCTCCATTGTCCCTCGGCACTTTCACTGTCTGGCATAGAGTAGGAGCTCCCCAAACAGGTAGCAGATGAATGAGTCTCTCCATGAAGCTCTCAGAGCTCCCCATCTCCCTGGGGGGGAGAAGTCATCTCCCTATTCTCTGTACTCCAGCAGCCCTGTGGATGGAACTGTGCCCAGTACTTTCCAGAGCCTGCCTTTTGCTGCAGGGATCCATGAATGTGTTTCCTCTCAAGCAGGGGTACTGGGACTGCAAGCTTTTCCTCTTTTTGGCCCTCGCAGAATTCTGTCCCAGACACTCTGCGAATTGAATTAGGCCTGAACCATCAGTAAAAGAAGTGTTTCTCTTCCTTGAGGGCAGAAGAGCAAATCGGATGAAGTGATCTTTTCCCTCTCCTGTAGCCTAGAGATTTTCCCTCCTGAGCTGTCCCAACCCCTTGCATTAAAGCTGGGATGTGCAGAGCTGGGGAGTGTTTGGGGATGCCAGTAGAGAGGTGGTCATGTTTATAAAAGCAGAAAGTAAGGGTGCTTCCTGATTGGCCTGTCAGAGTCTGCTGGTGACAGCTGCCAGCCTGCCTTATCTATATCCTGTGGTCCATGCAGGATATAGTGGCCTGTCCGTGTGGAGCCTGGGAAAGGCTGCAACCAGAAACCTCAATCTCTCTGCATCCTGGTGGGAGGAAGGCTCTAGGTCAGCACTGAGAGCAGTGAGTTTGGTGACAAGCTGTGAGTCTGGTGACAAGCTGTGAGTTTGGTGACAAGCTGTGGGGTCTCACTCACCCCTAGATTGTCTGATGAAAGTGCAAGTGATCCTGCACAGGGTCAAGGTCTCAGGACAGAGTATCACTCAGAACTCCGTGGGTTGAAAGTAACGTAAACCCAAACCAAGCCAGGGATCTCCTTGTCACCTCTTGTCCAGCTCTGTTGACAGTGTCTGTCCCCACTTAGCTGCCCCACCACCATGTCCCAGAGCCTGCCTTCAGGAAGCTGGTGGAGGACGCACTGGGCCGGACTAGTAACCAGCTTCGCTCCTTTCAAGAGACCTTTGAGAAAGTGCTGCCACCTCCCACCACACAGGTAAGCATGCTTCCTCCACCCCAAAGACTGTCCAGTTCTTCACTGGCCAGTAGGGTAAGGCTCCATCCATCCCCTCTTTCCTTTCCTTTTTTGTCCCCCAACGTTTCCTGTTATCCATGGAAATATGTTCTCTTCTCTCTCCTTTCTCTTTGAGCTGGGGGTCGGGGGCATACCCAGATACATACATACTCTTTATATCCAAGAAGTAGAAGAACAGCACAGAACTTCTGAGTCAAGAAAAAGAAAACCCAAACATTAAGTGAAGTTAGACATAATGATGGGTAACTGGCATTGACATCCAAAAACCTAGAACTTCTTCAGATTGTCATCAAAAGGTATCCTTGTCCGGGCATGGTAGCTCACACCTGTAATCCCAGCACTTTGGGAGGCCAAGGTGGGTGGATCACTTGAGGCCAAGAGTTCAAGACCAGCCTGGCCAACATGGCAAAACCCTGTGTCTACTAAAAATACAAAAATTAGCTGAGCGTGGTGGTGTGCACCTGTAATTCCAGTTACTTGGGAGGCTGAGGCAGAAGAATTGCTTGAGCCTGGGAGGCGGAGGTTGCAGTGAGCCAAGCAAAGGTATCCTTTTCCTTCCCTGCCTTCTAACACCAGCTTCAACATGAGCATTCAACATAAATAAAAATTTTGGATATGTCATTTAAATTTCCTATTGCTATGGTATTTTTTATTGTAAAGAACAGTATTTCAGCTGCACGATGGTTTACAAAGCTTTGGCTGACCAAATGCTTTTGTTTTTGTTTTTGTTTTTTTGAGATGGAGTTTCACATTGTCGCCCAGGGTAGAGTGCAGTGGTGTGATCTTAGCTTATTGCAACCTCCACCTCTCAGGTTCAAGCAGTTTTCCTGCCTCAGCCTCCTGAGTAGCTGGGATTACAGGCTCCCACCACTACGCCTGGCTAATTTTTGTATTTTTAGTAGAGACAGGATTTCACCATGTTGGCCAGGCTGGTCTCGAACTCCTGCCCTCTGACCTCAAGTGATCCGCCCACCTCAGCCTCCCAAAGTACTGGGATTACAGGTGTGAACCACCACGCCTGGCCCCAAATGCTTTTTTAACAAATGTATTTTCCTTTAAAATATAAGGAGAGGTTATCTGTTCTAGTCACTTGAAAAGTGCACCCAGGGTGTCTGTGTTTTAAAAGTAACTGAAGCAGCTGTAGGGAGAAGGGTCTCCTCAGAATGTGGCAAGACCTGGATCTGAGAAATTGAAACTGTCCCTTCACATGCATCATGTGAACTGAAGAGTCAGGAGACAGCCCTGAGATTTCCCAGAGGGAGAATGGGGCCCCAGGGACACAGAGAAACAAGAATGGGAGACCAGCAGAAGAGGACAGATAAAAGTGGCCCACACCTGACCCACACCTGGCCGCAAGCATAGAGACCATCACAGCCTGATGTCCGCCACGATGCTGCAGGCTGACTCCTCGTTGACCCCACCTGTCCCTCCGCCTACCCTACATGAAGAGCTTTGCCCAGCAGAGGCCTCACTGACTAGGGGTGTGCCATGGGCCCTGACACTTGGAGAGAGAGCATGGGTGCAGAGAATAAACAGCAAAGCAGCCACTTGAACGTGTCATGGGAACCTCTTCTCTCTTTTTACTCAAAACAAATTACAATGGCATGTTTCTTATTGGGAAAGCAATCCATACTTATTGTGGAAAAGTTAAAAGACACAGAAAAACAAACAAGAAACAAATGGAAACATCCAGAATCCCAGTATGTGTTGCACATTGGTAGGAAGAGTCACCCCTTCCCACCCTCCCACCTCTACACACACACACACACACACACACACACACACATATACAAACCTCCTGCACATTCCTGATGTATTTGGCTGAAGGTATAGAATCCAGCGCAAGTGACGTCGTCTCCCCGGACAGGAGGAGCCCTCATGGGATCTTTGCAAGCCCTCCTTGGGTGCCCTCCCACCCTTGGGGGTGACGCTGTTCTCTGCGTAGGGAGGGCCGGTCAGCCTTGAGAAAGAAGCCCAGCGTTTGTGACACCACTGTGAGTAGTATGCATGCACTCACACGGATACCACTGTTCTAAAAGAATTGACCCACAACACCACTGTTCTCAAAGAAAACTACCTCGTCTCTACACTCCTGTTTAAGGACCTGCTATAGAAACATTGGGACCTCCCGGTTCTAAATCCTGAGACAGCATCCCCTTTGGGGCAAGGATGTGGCAGAGTCTGTGGCCAAATGTTCCTGAAGGGCATCTCTACCTGCCTCCCCACACCCAACACCTCCCGAGAAGTAACCACATAGAGCATGGTGAACACACACACACACACACACACACACCCCTCTCTAAAGACAGAAAGTAAATATGTATTTAGCATATTTAGTTTCTTATTGATTTTACAAAAAGGGGACAAGCATCCCTGAGTGTCTCCTTGTTGATACTCTTCTGGAAGCAGTATCATGGAATGGAAAAACAGAAAATTCCAGGAGATTTTTGGATAAACTGGAAGTGCCAACGAATCATTCTTTCCAGCTAGATGGCAATTTTCATCTAGCTAAAACTCTCTCCCGTGTTTCTGCTACACCATTCACCAAGTTTTCCACAGTGCCTTGTAAATGGCAGGTGCTCCATAAATGCCTGTGGACTGAAAACCCATGGAATCAAAGGTTACATGCCCTCATTCGTGTGTATGTGAAATCTGCCATGTGCGGCCCTAGCTGGCTATTTAAGAAACCAGATGAATAAGGTCTGGTGCCCACACGAAGCTCACATTCTGATGGAATTGAAAGACCTGTCCGAGGCATTCTGCTGTGGGATAACTTAGCCTGATGCTATGGGCAGAATTTAGGGCCCAATCCTAGGAGTTCAGTAACTGAGAGATTTCAGAACTTGAATTGGAATTTTAGAGAATCCCAGAAATTAGAATTTTCTTCCAAAATGTCGTTGGCTGCTAAGAGCCAGCCATCTGCTAGTGAGGGCCCTGTTGCCCTGATCAGGGTGGGCCCTTCAGTGGCAGAGTTAGGATCAGGCCCAGTACTCCTGGCTCTCAAAATGTGAGCAAATGTTGGTGCCAGCTTTGACAGGTTTATTCAAGAACTTGTGTCTGTCTCTGCTCCTCCTCTCCCAGCCGCTCCTTCCAGGGTCTGAACGCCAGGTGCAGGCTCTCCTGAGCAGGTATGGCCCTGGGAAGCTGTACCAGGTGACAAGCAACATCAGTGGGACTGGGACTCTGGACCTGACTCTGCCTCGGGGCCAAATTGTGGCCCTCCTTCAAAACAAGGACACCAAAGGCAACAGCAGCCGCTGGCTGGTGGACACCGGGGGTACGTGGGCCTTTGTGAGCCCTTCTTCTCCTTCTGGGAAAACCACCCCACAGAAGCCAGTGCAGAGACCCGGGCACTCTTGTGGGCCAAAGTCGGGCTGTGCATTCCAGGATGGGAGTAGGCACAAGTGATATACACAGGGCTCAGGGCACAGTCAGCTTAGAGTGACTCCGTGGGGCATGAAAAGCCAACAAGAGGAATTCAAGCATTCATTGCAGGGTCTATCATGAGGCACCTATGGTGTGCTGGGCGCTGAGCTTATGAGACAAGGCCCTGCCTGGAGGGCCTTGTAGACCACTGGGGTCAACAGGGCTATATGGAGAGAACTCCAGACCACCCTGAAAGATGGAGATGGGCACAGAGAGAGAATGCTCAGACCCTGGCTGCACTGCGAGAAGTCTGATGTGCAGAATGAGGGGAGCGGTCATCCTGTGCACTCAGCACTGGTCATGGCCTTGGGGAGTGCTGCTGAGGTCTGGGTGCCCCACTGTAACTGGGAACTGGGCTGGAGGAAAGTGGCACCATGAATCCAGGTGAGAGGGCCCAGGAGAGCATCTTCCAAAGAGGGGTGTGTGACCCACAAGATGAGGGGTGCATGAGATTATTGTCAGGGGATCCACAGACAGTTTTTCCTATAATACACTTCAGACAGTGTGTTATAATTGTTACTGAAGCATTTTAATGTGTATTAGAAAAAATATAAGTAGTCCATAATTCCATGATTATAATCATATTATTGTATAGTACAAGATGAAGTTTTAAAAAGTGAATCAATTAAAAAATTAAGAAAGCGGTACAAATCAGACAGAAATCATGAAACAGCGCTTCCATGACTTAAGGTGGGAACAACAGAACGGGTATTAAGCAAGGCCCCCGAGGCCAAGAGGACTGGATTTCGATTCCAGCTCCACCACTTTGCTGACTGTGTGATCTCAGGGAAGTCGTGGAGCCTGTCTGAGCTTGCCTGGTTCAACGTAAAATGGAGATGATATTACTGGCTGCTCTCAAAAGAGTTGATGTGAAGACTGTGTAATCAAATGCTGGCTCTGTAGTTTGGCACGCCCTCAGGAAGTGATAGCCATTCCTAACGACATCGATCAGAACAGCACTGGACTAGTTGCTACACACGAAGGAACTGGGGTCACGTGGAGAGGAGAAAGGCAGTCTCTGCCTCCTGGGAAAGGCAGTCCTGGGGAGAGGAAGTAGCTCTTGCTCTGGGCAGACACCAGAGGCGCATGGGAGCTGGCAGCTCATCAGGAGAGCAGTTTTCATGCCAGTCCAGGGACAAAATTTTAATCTCTCTCATAGTTGATCAAATGGAGTGGGCTGTCCAGTAGGGAATGAGCCCCCCATCACTGGGGTGTGTAAGCAGAAACCAGAAACAGTGAGTGTGGGGCAGGGGGGTTCAGGGTTCCTAGATGACCTTTTCAGGTTCTCTTGGGTGTTGAGAAGCTGTGTTGGAGACATTTACATCCATTGATTTTCTTCCCCCTTAAAAGGGACGGGAAGGTGGCCCGCAGTCCGCTAACCTTCTGCATGCTCCCTAGGACATCGTGGGTATGTGCCAGCTGGGAAACTGCAGCTGTACCATGTGGTCCCCAGTGCAGAGGAGCTCAGAAGGCAGGTGGGGCTGAACAAAGATCCCCGATGTCTAACACTGGAGCCCAGCCCAGCTCCAGCGCCCTCTATTCCCACCGTGAACCAGGTGAGTATGGGAGAGGGCTAGGGGCTTGCCTCCCCTTGGCCGTCTGGACTGTGGCTTGGATTTTCCTTCTCTCTCAAAGTCTATGCCCCTCCTATCTGGTGGAGCTGCCATTCTGTGAGACCAAGGCCTTGATCAGTGGCCATGCCAGTGTCCCAGCCAGGAGTGGGACCTGAGGAAAGGGGCCTCCCGCCCCTACCACAGCAACCACAGAGAACTAACTCCTCGTTCCCCATCAGCAGGGCAAGTGAGATTCATTCATTCATTCATTCATTCATTCATTATTTGCCAGGCACTGTACTAGATGAGAGATACAATGATGAGCAAGACTAAATCATGGTCTGTGCTTCCCTCAAACTTCTAATCTGAGAGTAGGGAAAACAGTGATTAATAAAATAATTGCATGACTAACTGAAGTTAAAGTTAATAGTAGAGAGAAATACCAAAGCCCTAGGTGTAGAGAGGTCCAAGAAAGGTTTTGCTGAGAAGAATGGTGCTTTTTCTCAAACAGGAAGGGAGAAAGGGAATTAATTGGATAAAGAGGGTGTACTGGGGTATGGATGAAAAGAGCTCTGCAGAAAAGGCCTGGTGACAGGAGAGGGTAGGAGGTGCATGAGGAACCAAATGAAGCCCGTGGGGCCAGAGAAGAAAGGGGACAGACTGGGATGTCATCCTGCTGGAGAGGTGGGCAGGAACAGGCCAGCAGGGCCTTGTGGCCTTGGTGAGGGTGTCAGTCTCAGTCTTTCTCTGAAGAGCAATGGGCAGCATGTGTATGCATGTTCATGGTGGCATTATTCATTGCAGCCAAATAGTAGAAACAACCCACAGGCCCATCAACATGAATGGATAAACACAACGCGAGCTCTTCGTACAATGGAATATTATTCAGCCATAGAGAGGAATGAAGCACCAGTACATGCTGCAGCATGGACAAGCCTCGAACACATGCTGCTAAGTGAACAAAGTCAGATGCAAAAGGCCACATAGGATTCCATTATGTGGTTGTCCAGAATGGGCAAATCTGTAGAGACAGAAGCTGAATGAGTGTTTGGCCGGAGCTGGGGGTGGGAGGTGGGGAACGGGGACTGCCAACTGGTATGAGATTTCTTTTTGGGAGTGATGAAAATGTTCTGGAATTAGTGAGGATAGTTGCATGTATCTGTAAATATACTAAAAACCTCTGAATTGTATACTTTAAAAGGGTGAGTATTATAGAATGAGAATTATATCTGAAAAATAAAGTGTTTGGAAGCCATTAAGCGATTTGGCTTTGCAGGGATGGAGTCCATGAGCGGGGAAGAAGTTCAGTGGGATGTTGGAAGGATGTGATGAGACAGTAAAGCTGGGCTGCATGTATTGTGAACCTCCCTCAATGGTGGCTGCTCTCACAGTGATTGGCAGTTGAGGGCGGTGGGGGGTGCACCGCAGAGGAAGCAGGAGCGACAGAAAGGATCTGGACGAACTCAGATGCCTCGGGCCAGGGTGGCTGGAGGAGCCTGCAGCAGGCTGTGAGTGCTGCATAGGTGTCTAGGGACCCTCTGCGCTAGAGCTTGTGCCACACCCACCAGGAAGGCTGTCAGACCAGCATCCTCCAGCAATAGCCAGAAGTAAAGCACCGGGGGCTACAAAGGACCCACCAGAGCCCCACTGGAGGGCCTGACCGCCCAGCTCAGCTTCTGCCCCAGTGCCTCTGGGGAAAGGAATGGGGTTGCCCCTGCCGCCCAGCTCCAGTCAATGTGGGTGGTGTCTCAGGGAATCCCCATCCAGGGGCTCATTTGGGTGAGCTCAGCTGTCTATCTACACAAGCATATTAACTGCTTCCTCTGGGATTTTATGGGACTTGCCCGGGATCATCCCAGCCCTTCCATGGTGCTTAATGTTCCTGAGGCCTGACCATCAGTAATAACAATAATTGTAAAAACAAAAAACAAACAAACAAAAAAAACTGAAGCAGCCTGCGTAAAGCCCTATACATATATTCCTTCATGAAATTCTCTCAGTTACCTGAAGGGGATGGGACCATTCCCTCCATTTTGCAGATGGTAAAACAGGCTCAGAGAGGTTAAATATTAGCCTAATAAATGCCATCCTCGCCAGTTGTTTTCTCTAGTTCAATTTCTCTCTTTCTCTCTCTTTCTTTCTCTCTTTTTTCTTTCTTCTTTCTTTCTTTCTTCTTTCTTTGTTTCTTCTTTCTTTCTTCCTTTTTCTCTTTCTTCTTCTTTTTTTTTTTTTTTTGAGACAGGGTCTGGCTCTATGGCCCAGGCTGGAGTACAGTGGTATGATCTGGGCTTACTGCAGCCTCAACTTCCAGGGCTCAAGCAATCCTCCCACCTCAGCCTCCTGAGTAGCTGGGATTACAGGTGTGTGCCACCATGCCCGGCTGATTTTTGTATTTGTAGTAGAGACAGGGTTTCACCATGTTGGCCAGGCTGGTCCCAAACTCCTGAGCTCAGGTCATCTGCCCCCCTCTGCCTCCCAAAGTGCTGGGATTACAGACATGAGCCACCGTGCTTGGCCCAGTTCTATACTTTTCTGTAAAAAGTAAACAAGTTACCCAAATCCTTGTCTCCACTTTCAGCTGGCAAACTGGCCTGGGCAGCTCAAACCGTTAGATCTGGAGAGGGATAGGGTGCTGAGTCCGCTCAGTGATGTGGCAACAGTGGATCAAAAATCTCTGTTTGGAGGTCAGACAGGCCTAGATTCACTGCTGTGCAATTTTGAGTAAGTTCCTTGATCCTCATTTTTCTTATCTGAAAAATGCAGCAAATAGAATGATAGAATTATTGTGAGAACCCAAACCCAATAGAGTGCCAGGACAGTGCCAGTCACATAGTATGGGCTGTGGTACTAGCAGATGCAGTCATTGCCTTTAGCACAAAAGATGTACTTGGGAGGTGAAGAGCATCCAGCAATGGGGATGAGAGCCAGGTGGGTGGGAACAGGATAAACAGCCTCTCCGGATTGAGTCTGTCTACCTTCTCACCCTAACCATTTCTGTGTCACTCCCCATGTGTTTCAGGTCATAGCCGTATACCCTTTTGTGGCCAGAAGCAGCCATGAAGTGAGTCTGCAGGCAGGCCAGCCCGTGACCATCCTGGAGGCCCAGGACAAGAAGGGGAACCCAGAGTGGAGCCTGGTGGAAGTGAATGGACAGAGGGGTTATGTGCCTTCTGGCTTCCTGGCCAGGGCCCAGAGCCCAGTTTTGTGGGGCTGGAGTCTGCCCTCTTAGGGTACCCTCCGTGGAGCCCACATTGCCAAGTGGTGGGGGAGGCTTAGAGGCTCTGACTCTGGAGGGAAAAGAAGCAAAGGAAAGGTGGAGGAGGAAGGGAAGACCAGGCCAGGGTGGGGGAAGCGCACTCAGGAGGCAGCCAGAAGACGTGGGCGGGCCTCGCAGAGTGCTTGGTGTGGCGGGGGCACAGGAGGCTCCAGCCAGGACTGCTCATTATGTCTGCATAAAGAACTCATTCCGACCTGGGGTCACAATGCACTTGGACAGCAGGTCACAGCTGATTGGCCAGGACTCTCCATAGCTTATGGCCTGTCTTAGCTGTGCCTCCATCGGGGCCTGCCTGTGGGCATGGGTCACACAGGAGAATGTTACCTGAGTGCTGTGTGGTTGCAGGAAGAGCGGGTTCTGGAGGAGTCCAGAACTGCCTGGTCAGACAGTTCATTTACTACACATGGTATCAGGAGACATCATAACCAATGAGTCAGCTTTTATTCTCTTTGCTGGAAGCTGAGTTTATCTTGGGCAGTGACCCACCGGGAGCCCTCTCAAGTGGGGAAGCTGTGGATTCAACGGTGTGGCAGAGAGGTTCCCAAGACCCTTGACTAGTCCTGGGAGTGGGTGTGACCAAGTCATAGTTCTGGAATGTGTGTAGGCAAATTCAGAGGCTGTTCCAGGGAAGAGGGGATTTTGATGCTGTGTTAGGTGGGGTGTGTGAGGCTGTTGGCAGCAGGTGAACAGCTGCTGCTGTGTTCTTTGGACTAGGGAACAAAGAGGTATGCAAATCATAGAGGAAACTCTGGGAAGGTGGTGAAAAGGCCTAGTGCATGGGGAGGTTGGGGAATGGCTTGCTTTCCTGTTTCTGGATAGAAGGGGAGCCAGGGGGAACCCCCGGTGGTTTTGGGTGGCCCCGGAAGTCCTGGAGGCAGCCGTGGATGTGATGCAATTGCCTGTGGGACCTTAGATGTAGGACACAACTTCAATGTTCCATCCAGAAAGACCTAACTCAAGGGTTGTGCTGAGAATGACGTGAGGCTAAGCATGGAGAGCTCCCTGTAAACTGTGAAGTGTGATACAAATGTAAATGGCAGCAGTGATCTCAGGGTGGCCCCCACCTTGCAGCCCTCCCTCATGCCCATGCCCATGGCAGCAAACCTTGTTCATCAGTATGGCTTTCTTTCCTGTAACCCGAGATCTAGTTTGGGGGCCTTCTCAGTACTGCATTCTACGTAGCCAGCCTCTTCAACTTGGTAAGTGAGCCACTCCATTCTAGAACCTGGAAATTGGAGCCTCTCAAAAACAGTTCCTGTTCAAGGAGGACTGACCCGCTGGGGCAATGTTGGGTGCAGTGCAGTCACTGCTTGGGGTTGTCATATCTAGGCTATTGCTCTGGGCAAAGATAAACTGCAAGATTCACAGAAATGGGAAAAGGTGACCAAGTGTGATCTTATACAACTGACAAAGTTTGTAACCAACCCAAGATAGAATGTGTGTCAAACAGGAGGTAGTTTAGATATATTTCCAAGAACATGTCTATGTTATAACCATAGTGCCTAAGCAGTGAGCTCTGGTTTTTGAAGGGCTTTTAAGAAATATATACATGTCTGTGTCAGACAGTCTATAACTTGCCTCCTCTGGACCTGTTAAAGCATGAAGACTGCGTGATACAAGAGAAATGCAGCCCCTACAGTTCCTTTCTCAGCAGCGAATTCACTTTAGAGGATGCTCTTGTCTCATTCTCCCTGCTCTTTCCTGCTCAGATTTCTGATAAAAATAAAAAGCATAGGGGAACAGATAATGAAATAGGAAACCCACTCGTGGGTTCCACAGCTACCTACCAAGGGCCTACTGTGTGCTAGAATTGTAGTTCAGGGGTTCTCAATGTAGCTGCTCACTGAAGTTACCATGGCAGGTTTCAACTGGCAGAATCCATGCTCCCTCCCACCCAGAGATTCTGATGAAATTGGTTTAGGGTGTGGCTGGGCCCCAGGAATTCAGAAAACTTCCCAGGTGCTTCTAATGTGCAGCCAGGGTTAAGGACCTCTACCCTAGACACAAAGTATTGGATAGATAGACCTGGGGCCAGAGATGGCCATGAGCTGTAAGCTAGGATGTGCCCCAACTGAGCTCTGCACTAGCTAGTTCAAACAGGCGCTTTAGAGGCAGTGTGAAAGGGGACAGCCTGTTTTGTCAGGTCTCAGAATGTATATTTATTAAGTGCCATTAAAAGGGACCTGAACAAAATTGGATGTCTTATAGGCAAAAGGGAGGAAAATAAAATATACTTGGAACCAAGTCTATGTCATGAAGGGAAAATAAAAATGTATTCAGTAGCATGTGGGTTATGGTTTCTCATAGACCAGGGGATAAGATTAAAAGTCACTGAAGAGTGGGAAAATGCATATTGAGAAGATGAGAATGGCCTGTATTTTCTCCAGGGGTATCTGTGTAATATGCCTTTTCCCTCTCCAAATGCCTAGAACCACGGCACTGTGTCTTATTTATTTCACTGTTGGGCTGTCACATACTAAACTTGCAAAGATGTTTGCCTATGAACTGAACAAGACTTCCAGGAGTTGAAGTCTGATTCACAAGGGTACCCCTTGCCTCCCATGATGGAGTGAGAACTCTTAAACCCCTCAGGCCCCAATTCAGTTGTGGACATGAGGACAAGATTACAATATCAAAAGAAAGATGAATGAATGCTTGGTTAATATGATGAGCACCAGCTCAATGAGTAACTGATGTGAACTGCCGGGAATAAAGGACTTCAAAGATGGAAAGTCTCTGGAATTTGTGTGACTCTAACCACTGGGTAGCCAGATGCCCTGCTGTGCCATTTGTTTGCTAGACACTTGCTGTATATAAAAATGACATCTTGTTTGCTCAAGTATCCATTTAATGGACACCCTTCATGCCTCAGGGAGCTGGCCTGAGCTGCTGGGGGATACAGAAATAAATTAGACAGATGAGGCCCTGTCTTCCAGATCCCAGTCTCTAAGGGAGGCAGATGAGGCAACCATCAATTAAATGCTGTGTAAGTGTCAGGATGAAGTAATGGCAGGTGCCACACAAGCCAGGGAAGAGGCCTGCCTCTGACTCAGACTTGGCGGCCAAGGAAGGCTTCCTGGAAGTGGTGAAATCCAAGCTGAGGCCCAGTGGGTGATTAGGTGAAGATGGCAGACAGAGCACATTTGGAGGCCCAGAGGTGCAGCAAACATGGCAAGGAGCCTTGGATTTTATTCTGAGGGCAGTGGGGGAGGCATGAAAGGGTTTGAAGCAGAGGAGTGATGTGCTTAGGGTTGTACTTTGGGAAGATCACTAAGCTCTGGCTGTGTGCCTTTGTGCCCACAGGCAACGGCATGCTCCTTGAGGCTGTAATCCCAGCACTTTGGGAGGCCGAGGTGGGTGGATCACGAAGTCAGGAGATTGAGACCATCCTGGCTAACACGCTAAAACCCTGTCTCTACTAAAAATACAAAAAATTAGCCGGGCGTGGTGGCGGGCGCCTGTAGTCCCAGCTACTCAGGAGGCTGAGGCATTCACCCAGGAGGCGGAGCTTGCAGTGAGCCAAGATGGTGCCACTGCACTCCAGCCTGGGGGACAGAGTAAGACTCCGTCTCAAAAAAAAAAAAAAAAAAAAAAAGGAAGAAAAAGAAAAAAATCTGAGTCCAAGACCTACTTGGCCATAGGCAAGCAGCAAATGCCTTGACTATGGATGGACAGTGGTTTCTATGTATGAAGACATCTGCTAATGGCCCCCAAGCTGCTCTGTCCTCTCCACTCAGACTCAAAAGTACTCACTGCAGAGTTCTGGCCCATCTCAAGGGATCCCTGGCTCCCTCCACCAGGACTTAAGTTCTAACATGAAAGAGTCATTTTAAGGCCTCTTGTGGCAGGAAAGAGCCTAAAATACCCTGGGCTGGGGCGAAGGAAAGAGCCGGATTCCTCTCCTGGCAATATCATGGAAGCTGGGATCCTGAACGATTTATTCACTTAACCTTGCTCATTTGTTTTTTTCTTATCTATAATTTCCCAACTTACCTTTTCTGTTTTCTCATCTGTAAAATGGATACAATAATTCCTGTTCTCTCAGGGTTGGTAAAAGGATTAAATGAGAGACAATCAGTGTGCCTGGTGGTAGATGTATGAGGGATATCACTGACATGCATCGATGGCACAGGAGAAAACTAGAACCACCAGGTGGCAGCAGGGCTTTTCTGATTGGCTAAGGGACGGCTGGGAAGCGCCTTTGGGACCAATCTGAAATGCCCATGGTGCCAGGCAGTTAGTGGAGATGAGACGAAGGGCCAAGTAAAAGGTATTAAGGGATGATAGGGGCTGTGTTGACCAGAGCATCCACACTCGTTCTAAAGAGCTGTAGCTTCTTGGCTCCAACCAACCGTTCCCACATCAGAAGGAGGGCGCCGTGGTACCATTCT
Organism: Chlorocebus sabaeus; assembly: GCF_047675955.1. Lineage (NCBI taxonomy): Eukaryota > Metazoa > Chordata > Mammalia > Primates > Cercopithecidae > Chlorocebus > Chlorocebus sabaeus. The sequence goes on along the minus strand of NC_132926.1, from coordinate 32,460,068 downwards.
GATATTTCAAAAGAAGCCGCCAGGAACCAGAGTTTCTGTTTGTTTGTTTATTATTATTATTATTAGAGACAGAGTCGCACTCTGTCTTATCCAGGCTGCAGTGCAGTGGCATGATCTTGGCTCACTGCAGCCTCCGCCTCCCGGTTCAAGGAATTCTCCTGTCTCAGCCTCCGGAGTAGCTGGGATTGCAGATGTGTGCCACCACACCTGGCTAATTTTGTATTTTTAGCAGAGATGGGGTTTCACCATGTTAGCCAGGCTGGTCTCAAACTCCTAACCTCAGGTGATCCACTCGCTTCGGCCTCACAAAGTGCTGGGAATACAGGCGTGAGCCACTGCTCTCGGCCTGTTTTTATTTTTTTATGTGACATCTTCCACGTGGAGATCGCATGGTCCACAACAGTTTGCCTCCTTGCATATTCTGCCTGAACGTGGGTTGAGTGTTCTTGGTGGAGATCTTCTCTGAAGAATGACTTTCACATCTTTGTATTTCCTGTGAAATCCCTTTCTGTGTCCTCACTTTAATCATCCCTTCATCAGACATTAATTTCCCTTCCTTAGATCTCCAGGAAACATCGTTTCCTTTGTTAATGTTATTATTGTTGTTATTGTCTTCAAAGTTTTATTGTTGGTCATAGTTTCTGACCCACTAGACAGGCTCCCCATAATACTTAGCATACAAGGTTCTTTGGAGAATTAAATGAGATGCTGACATAAACCCCTTAACCAAGCACCCAGCTCATTAGTGCTCAATAAACTTACTTGTCATTATTATAGGGACTTCCGAGGAGATGCATGAAGTTTAGAGGAAGATTTGTAGGGCTTGTCTGCCTCCCTCTATGTGGGATGCTGATGAGCCCACTCTCCTATGTAGAAGAAGGCCCCTTGTCCTGGGTCTTGAGGGCTTAGCTGGGGTTGGGCACAGCTCTTCACTCAGAGGCTGCCGTCACACCCCACAGGCATTCCTGGGGCTTTCCTTCCTCTGCCATCCCTGGTGCTGCCAGGCTGGGGCAGTGCTCGTGGGCACAAGCACCCCAGGGTCTCCCTGCCTCTCTCCAGCCATAGGGTGTTCTGGCATCCACTGCGTCTGCACAAGGACAAGCCGGGCAGGTAATCAGGCATTAAGCAGGCACACGGGATACTGATGGAGCACTTCCTCTGGTCGTAGGCTCAGGGTGCTTTGCAGCCAGGAGCATCCTTTCAGGTGTTTCCAGGGGATGCAGCAGCTTTGAGGCAGACTCCAGCAAGAGTCTGCTGGAGGCTTCAGTAGAAGCTTAGGGAGTGAAAAGAAGTGGGGACCAGGTTTGTCCCTGGTTTGTCCTCATAGACTGTCACGGCTGGGCTTAGAAGCACTAACTGCTGGTGTTCAGTTAATCCTGGAGGTCTCAGGCAGGACATCTCAAGGTCTAGGACATCTCAGGGTGCTTCTGGGTTCCCCATCTTGGGCCTGTCTGCCTGTCATTGGTCCTCCAGGGTCTGGATATCCTCAGGGCCTGTGAGTGGAAACTGAGTTGTAAGCAGTGGCTGCCAGTTTGGGACAGCCCTGACCCTCAGGCAGGCTGGGCTGGGGGAAACCCAGGAGTGGTGCCCTCCCATCCTGAGCAGCATCTGTCTCCAGAGGTGGATTGTTCGCTTGCTTGCCATCATGTTTGTTCCCTGCCTTGCTCTGTGCTGCGGGGAACTCCATTTCCCCGGCTCCCCTGCCCTCTGGCTGCCTGGTAGGTTTGGCCCATGGGAGGCACTGGCAGGTGGGAGAACTGCCGCAGTTTCCTCCCTCTCTGCTTCAGGTAGTATCTCTGCCAGTGGCCGGTCTCCTCCGTGGTCCCAGCTCCCTCTGGACAGCCCCTCCCTCATAGTCCCAGGTCCCATCAGACAGGCTTGGCTGTGCTTCCAGTTTCTGTCTGGTGACGCCAGATCCTAGACACTAGGATCTTTCCTGCATCCCTCCAGTGGAGGGGTTGTAATGTCTTTTTGCTGCTGTTCATCTCTGGAGTGCTTCTCAGATCTTCCACCTGTGTAACCTACTCCCTATAATGAATTCCTTCTGTTCTTTTTTAAAATTTTTTAGATGGAGTCTTGCTCTGTCACCCAGGCTGGAGTGCAGTGGCTTGATCTTGGCTTACTGCAACCTTCAGCTCCTAGGTCCGAGCAATTCTCCTGCCTCAGCCTCCTGAGTAGCTGGGATTACAGGCGCCCACTGCCACGCCCGGCTAATTTTTGTATTTTCAGTAGAGACAGAGTTTTGCCATGTTGGCCAGGTTGGTCTCGAATTCCTGACCTCAGGTGATCCAACCACCTAGGCCTCCCAAAGTGCTAGGATTACAGGTGTTAGCCACCGCACTCAGCCCAAATTCCTTCTGTTCCAATGCATAGAGTGGTTTCTACTTTCTGACTGGACAGCAAAACACCACTCAGGAGCCAGGGCTGCAGGGAAGGGCTGCGTCTTAGGGCTATGGGATCCCTGGCACCTCCCTGGTACCTGGTCCCTCAGGCAGCCTAGCCCTTGGGGAACGATGGCAGCCATCTCTAGGTCTGTCTGCAACTTCCCTGGTTCAGGGGGCTGTCAGACCTTCCTACATGGAGCTCTTGGAATGTCTTCGGTCCCAGAAGAGCTGAGCTGGTCATGCTCCAGGATCAGTGGCTGTGGTAGTCTGCTGAGCTTCCCCAGTCTTGGCCGGCTGAGACCATTACTGCCAAGCCCAGAGCAGACAAACACAGAGGAAATCCAAGGCCACTGTGTCAGTGCAGAGCCAGGCTTTGGGGAAGGGCCAGGCCCTATAGCCCTCGGGGAGGGGAGGAGGAAACACAGTTTTCCAGTCATGATGCCTCAGCAGCATGTAACTGGCCTCAACTCAGAAGGGGCAGTGAGCTCCAGGTTTGGGAGATGGGAAGTGGGATGGGGCTTCTGGCCAGGGCAGAGACCGCTGGTCTTGGGGTCTCAGGGCTCCTGGGCACATCAGTAGAGCCTCTGGCGTGGGAATAGAGCAGCACATTAATAGCAATAACTGCAGCCTCTATTCACTACTCACAGTGCTGTTTGAGGTTAAACGAGGGAATCCACTTGACAGGACTAATTCAATGCCTGGCACATGGGAAGCTCTCAAGAGCTGCAAGCTAAAAGACCAAACACCAATCTCAACAGCAGCCAGCTGCCGTGGGCCTCACGCTGTTGGGCTGTCATGAGACTCACGGTCCGGATGGAGTCCCAGGCCTCTTCCCTGGGGCAGGGCTGGAGCTGGGGACACAGATCCAGCTAGAAGAGGGCCGCGTCAGGTGAGGGATCCTGGGAGTTGGGAGGGCATGGTGATCCTGGGACACACTCCCCAGGGATGCGGGGGAGGCAGCAGGTGTCCAGCAGGCAGTTGGAGCCGTCGTGGGACACTTGGGAATGGGCATCTCCTAGTGTCCAGGCAGGTCAGAGGTCAGAGCCAGGTCAGACTGCGGGCAGCAGGGTTTCAATCTTTGGTTGGGGTTCAAGCACTAAGCTCTGGGGAAGGAGAGATCAGGCCGATGAAAGATACAGAGATCACAGCAGGAGGCAGCATTGGGAACTGGGCACAGGGTGAGAGGATGACTGTCAGTGCAGGGGACTTCGTACTGGGCTCTGGTGGCTGCTCTAGAGCTGCTTAAAACCCTCTCATTTAAAGACAGGATGGTCTTAGGGAGCCATGTGGGGCCAGACTTGGGAGAAGGTCTCGGGATGAAGAGGCGAAGAGGCGGTGGTGGTAGACAGAAGGCCAGACTTCCCATGCAAAATGCTCTCGTTGAAATCCTGTCCGCACATTTACCAGCTGTGTGGCCTCCTTCAAACAAGTTGCTTAATCTCTCTGAAACCTCACTTTCCTCCGTGTGGGCAAATCAGGACAGAGTCCTGCTACAGAGTTGTAGGGATGTCGACACAGGATACATCATGGGAGACTTTGGCACTCTATCTGGCACATAAAAATGCTCAATAACAAATTGATCCTTGGCCACACAAGCCAGTTTTGATCCCTCCCACCCCCTTCCCGGTATTTCTTCCGAGTGTTGCAGGCAGCGGCCCCACGCTCACACCCGCTGTGCCTTCAGCTTTCTGCCTAATGCCCGTGGCTCTGACCCTTCACCGTCGGGAATTCTGAAAAATACCCCATGGCTGCGTGAGTTCTTTCAAAACTGAAAGCAAGTAGATGTCTTAAGAGGCCAAAGGTTGTTCCCCTGGGAACGTAACTGTGACCATGTCCTCAGATACTCTCTGGCGATCGGTCGGCCATCTTGAGTTACTGCAGTCTCCTGGCGCCTCCCGGGTCTGCCATGGTGCGGTTGCAGCCAACCTAGTTGATTGGCCCGCGTGTGAGACTGCGACTGCCCCCTACTTTTTTGTTTTGTAATTTTTTAATCAACTTTCTAAATGCTTTTATTTCCATTTTTTTGTCCTCCCTGCTCCCAAAAAATGTCATGAGTCAGAAGAGCAACCATAAAATAAAAATACAAACACAGATCAGGTGCGGTGGTTCAGACCTAAAGTCTCAGCACTTTGAGAGGCCTAGGGGGGAGGATCGCTTGAGTCCAGGAGTTTGAGACCAGCCAGCCTGGGCAACATGGTGAAACCCCCGTCTCTACAAAAAAATACAAAAATTAGCTGGGCATGGTGGTGCATGCCTGTGGTAGCAGTTACTCGGGAGGCTGAGGTGGGAGGATCACTTGAGCTTGCTGAGGCTGCAGTGAGCTCAGATCTCACCACTGCACTCCAGTTTGGGCGACAGAGTGAGAAAAAAAATACAAACACATTCATGCACACACACACACACACACAATTGGAAACATCTCAACATCCATCCCCTTCTTTTGACACCCCCCCATCCCACCTCCCACACCAGAGATTCCAGGGCGTGGCATTCCCCTTAGGAGCAATGTGCCCCCACCTCCACCTTGAAAATCACAGCTACCAGCCAAAAGCACTTTGTCCAGACTTACTTTCTGTCGTTTATGCTATGGGTATAATTTTTTTTGTTTTGTTTTTCTTAATGGATAACAATATGCATGTCATACATTATTTTTAATAAAATTGGATATGAAATTTAAATTATATAATCCTCCCCCAAAATTCAGTCACATTTCTTTAGCCCCCTGTAAGGTACGACATCAACAACAAACACCTACCCTGCAACTTGCAGCTTGCGAACACCTAACCTGCAGTTTACTAAGAGGCAAAGACTATGGGAAGAGAGGCTTTGGGGTCACATACAGTTGTTTCCGCCAGAAACATGGGCCTCATCCCTGATTCCTCTCTTCCTCTCAGCCCTTCACATTGAATCCTTTCATTTTCCCTCCTAACCCTATCTGAAATTGGTCCACTTCTGCTCCACCTCCACCCTCTCCACCACTTCACCCATCATCTCTTGTCTGGACTCCTGACGGTCTCTGCTCCTACCTTGGCCTTTATCCACAACCCACTCTCCATAGAGTAGCAAAGTGATTCTTCAAAACAGGAAATTGGAGAATGTCAGTCCTCTGCTGAAAACTGTACCAAAACCTTAACTCCTTACTCTGAACTAAGAGGCCCTAACTGTCCCACTCACCTTGCACAACCCTCCCCTTGGTCACCATATAAGGACCACACTTGCTCTCTATTTCTCAGTGATTCTTAACTAAGCTTACCCCTGACTCAGGGCCTTTGCACTGCACTGCCTGTTCCCTTCCCTGGAATGCTCTGGCCCGTGGCCAGTTTTCCTTGCCATGAAGGTCTCAGCATAAATGTCAGCTCCTGCGTGACGCCTTCGCTGACCACTCAATCTAGTGGCCTCCAGCCCTCCCCATTTCACTCCTCACCACTCACTATTGCATCACACTGTCTTACTTTCTTTTTTTATTAAAATAAAACCTTTTTTTTTTTGAGACAGGGTTTTGCTCTCTCACCCAGGCTGGAGTGCAGTGGTGCAATTTCAGTTCACTGCAACCTCTGCCTTCTGGGCTTAAGTGATTCTCCCACCTCAGCCTCCCGAAGAGCTGTACCACCATGCTCAGCTAATTTTTGTATTTTTTGTAGAGATGGGGTTTCATCATATTGGCCAAGCTGGTCTCAAGCTCCAAGGCTCAAGCAATCTGCCCACCTTAGCCTCCCAAAGTGATGGGATTATAGGTGTGAGCCACTGTGCAAGGTCCTGTCTTATTTTCATTACAGAACAGATCACTCCTTGTTTTCTTGTTTGTGTATTTGTTTATTGTCTGACTCACTCAACAGCAAATAAGCTCTTCAAAGGCAGGGTCTGTATCCTTCTTATTCAGTGCAACATTTTGGGACCACACTTATACTAAAAAATTATTCACCGTTTGTCTGAAATTCACATTTTACTAGTTGCCTGGCATTTTATCTGGCAACCCTACTTGAGGCCCGCGGTCTCACATCTTGGGGACATGGGCCCAAGAGAATGAAGCTGGCATGTGAAGAGGAGAGAAGAGAAGAGAGAAAATACCTTAGTGGAGAGAGACAGAGAGGACACAAGGAAGACAGAGTGTCAGAGAGAGAGAGAGAAGGAGACGGCATAGAGAATGAGCGGGATTGAGTAAAACTGACGCTGAGAGAGAATGAGGGACAGAAACAGAGAAAAACAAGAAAGAGTAATAGAATAAGACAGGGTCAGAGAGACAGAGAGAGAAATTGTGAGAGGCAGAGAAAGACCAAGAGAGAGAGGTACAGAGACACCAACAGACCCTTCTGATAGCGTGCAAGTCCCATAGTTCAGTGACCCAAGCTCAACTCCCGGCTGCTTTTTCTGTAGTTTGTTTACAGGCACCAAAAGACTCCCCTTTTGCTTAAGAATAATAGCCAACATCTCTTGAACTTTTGTGCATGCCAGGCTGAGGCCAGGTGCTTCGGATGACTGCCTCCTTTATGCCGTCCCCTCACAACGATCCTGTGTGATTCCCTCTGCAGGGAAAGAACTGAGGAACAGTTCTTTAAATAACATGCCCAAGGTTACAGAGATGCTAGGCAGCAGAGCTTGGATTCAAACCCACGCAGTGAGTTGCCAGAGCATTTGACCGCCACATGGGGTCATTGTCAGTTGCAACTAAGGAGGTCCTGAGTGGCAGTTGGGTAGAGCCGATTCAGCAGAGAGGCTGGCTCCCATTGGGATGCTGACCCCAGACCCTCGAGAGGCAGATTGGCATGATGTTGGGAAAGTTCTTTACCTTCTCGGAGCCTCAACTTCCTATTCTGTAAAATGGAGCTGATACTAACAGTAGCTATGCCCTAGGGTTGATTGATATGTAGGCTAAGACTGACTGAGACACACACACACACCCCACAGCAGTTACATCAAGTAAACATTTAAAAATACTCACAGACATTTTCATGATCTTTGTTCATCTCTGACACCCAGCACAGGATCTGGCGTAAAGCCAGTGCTTAGGTTACCTTGATGGGTGGTGATGAGACTGGAGAATATTAATGAGAATCCGAATGATCATTTATTCAACAGCTACTACATACCAGGCATTGTGCTAAGCACCTTACAGGTATCTTTCAGTCAATCTCTGCAACAGCCCTGTCAATGTAAGTATTGTTATCCCCATTCTACAGATGAGAAAACTGAGGTCCCATGAAATCAATTGACCAGAAAGGCCACAGAGAGAAATCCAGAGCTAATATCTCAACCCCAGTCCATAAGGAAAGGACACCAGCTCAGTGACTATGTTTGCTTAATGCAGCGGAGAAGTGGATGGATTGCACTGAGATGTGTTCCCATGGGCTGAGGTTTTCTCTTTTCTTTCTTCGTGTGTGTGTGTGTGTGTGTGTGTGTGTGTGAGAGAGATAGAGTTTCACTCTGTTGCCCAGGCTGGAGTACAGTGGCATGATCTTAGCTCACTGCAACCTCGAACTCCTGGGCTCAGGGATCCTCCTGCTTCAGCCTCCCAAGTAGCTAGGACAACGGGTGTGCCACCACACCCAGCTAATTTTTTATTTTTTGTAGAGAAGCGGCCTCACTTTGCTGACCAGGCTGGTCTCAAACTTCTGGCCTCAAAAGATGCCCCCGCCTCTGCTGGGATTATAGGCACGAGCCACTACTGCCGGCCTGGGCTGAGTTTTGACTGCTTATCATTCTCTTCATGTCCCTTCCAGATGCCTTGTGTGCACTTTTTAATGCACTGTCATCTCACTAGATGGCTGTAACAAGTCCCATCCTATGACAGAGGCCCAAAGGCTCAGGGACTTGCCAAGGGCTACACAGGAATTAAGAACAGAGCAGGTTCTGAACTCAGCTTCATCTGACTGCAGGTCTCTGTCCACTGTCTGAACCACAGGGAGCCCCAGCAGAGCATGACGTCCCTCAGACCTCCCCAAAGCATGCACTTTTCATCATCCCCACTGCCAACGAATGCCCCACATTGGGGTCCATGAGTGTGCATCTCCTATCCTACAATAGCCTCTCAATGCATCTCCAGCCCAGTTCCTCCTGCCTTCCCTCTTCGAAAGGTCACCACCAGGGCCAGCTTTCAGAAGCACAGATTTCACTGTGTCACTCCTTCCAAGGCTTTATGGTCCAACCTCTATTAGTCCCCTCCAACCCCCACTTGAACTCTCTGCCCTGGCTGAGCTGAAGTTTCTCTATTGCTCCCTCTGGCATGTGCTCTTTCATCTTCCCCACTCTCCTTCACCCCTGCTAAACTATCCTTCAAATCTCAGTGACATGTCACTTCCTCCAGGAAGTCCTCCTTGCTTGGTTTAGGTGCTCTTTCTGTATAGCCTTCTACTCAGGTCCTTCTCCCTCTCTGTTGAGGTTGCTGTTGTATTGTTTCACTTGAGGGTCTCTCCCACTGAGTCAGCTTCATGAGGGTAGGGTCCATGTCTGTCTTGTTCACACTTCATCCCCAGAGCCTGGCACCATGTCTACTGCGTGGTTGGCACTCAGTGAAAAGCTGTTGAATAAATGAACAAGTACAGAAATGAGGACTCCATTATTATTATTATTATTATTATTATTAATTATTCACATTCAGCATCAAGCTCAGTTTGCTGGCACGTAGTAGGCTCCCAGACACATATGCTGAATGGATGATGGAGGAATGAAGAAATGAATTAAAAACATGGTTCAACCTCCACACCCCACCACCATTTGCCCACTTCTTAGCTTGCAGGCCTCTCTCAACTGCAGCATCTCCTGCAGAATAAAAAGGATTGCAACTCCTTATTTGAATGCTGTGGGGTTTTGAGTAGAAAGAAATACTACTCCTTTGACAAGAAGAATTTCAGGCGAAAGAGGCTTTTCTTGCTGGTGAAGGGAGGAGGGAGAGTTGGGGCCTCAGCCCAGTTTCTGGATGGCCTCAATTGGCCCTGAACTAATAAAGTGTGAAATTGACTTTATCCTCCGCCACATCTCCCCAGCCAGCGTATCCCTGTAGCATCTCCCTCTGCTACAACTGATGCAGCACTGTCGCCATCCCCTCCGTCACTGGCAGCCAGACGGGTCATTACCACCCACGCAGCCCCAGGGCCTAGTGACTCTGCAGAGCCCAGGAAGTCATTTGGCCTCAGGCCAATATAGGCTTTCAAAGCTAGAAGGATCCAATGTGGCATGTCTGACGCACCTTCTAAGCCAGCCACTGGCTCTTTTTGTCCCTATTTACTCCTCTGGCACTGGCTCACTGACTTCTAAGATGTGGGTGGGGGCTGCAGTGGGTGACAGCATTGGGTGAGCTCTTTGAGCCTCACCCTGGCCCATTGTACCAAAAGCAGGGTTGAAGAATCAGAGCCAAAGGGGTTTGAGAAAGCAATGCAATCAGAGAGTTGGAGCTTTGCAAAGGTAGCTCAGGGAGACCCTGAGGTGTCTTAAGGGCTACTTGGGAGATGATAGGAGGCCCCCAAGGCCCTGTTTCTACTAGGACAGGGCCTTTTTTTAAGTCTATTTTGTTTATTCCCTAGTTTAAGATTTCCTAGGAGGAAGGAGAGTCTACAGCCCCAGTGAGGCCTAAAACTAGCGCTCTATCCAGCAGTCATTCCCAACCTTGCCGGGGAATCAGGATTAACTGCATGACTTGGTGAGAAATGCCGATGCTGAGCCCCGTAGCATTTTTGTCTGCTCAGAACCTATTTCCTCTTCCCCCAAGGATAGCTTCTATGTTCTCTTGAGAGCCATACCTACCCCACACATCAACCATGTGGTGTGAGTGAAGACCCTGCTTGGTCCCTTGAAACTCCAGGCACAAGCATTTCCCTAGGCCTGACCAGTCACAGACAGAGCGATCAGTCCAGAGGCTGGAGTGGCAGCCCCCAGAATTTTGTCAACGCTGTAAAGGTTCTCTTTTCTCAGAGACTTTAGGCTTTTGGCTGGTGGCTGTCATCTTGGAACTGGTGGCTAAGAATGAAGCCAACAAAGAGGCAAACCATGACAAAAGATGAGAGGGGGAGAGAGAGAGAGAGATCGAGAGAGAGAGAGAGAGAGAGAGAGGCTGAAAAAAACAGAGGCAGGAAGACACATCTGGTGTCATGTTATGAGCACCTGGATTCAGCCATGCCTGAAGTTTATACCCCTAGTTTATTCAGGTACATGAGCCAATAAATTTATTTTTGTTTTGTTTTGTTTTTTGCTTCACCCAGTTTTACCTGACGTGTGTTTCTGCTACTTGCCACTGTAAGAGTCCTGGCTAATACACAGAACCTTTCTCAGATCTATTTAATTGTGATCTCCATGGATGGATCTGAGAATCTGTATTTCTCAAAAAGTTTCTCAGGAAATGCTGATGAAGTTTCACCCCTTCATCAGCATTGTTTGGGCATCACTGAGATCCTGGTCTAATGAAGCACAGATAAAAGTGATCCTTCTGTAAATGGTCATTATGATAAAAGTGATCCTTCTGTAAATGGCCATTATGATACTGTAATTGCAGGTCAGATACCCTACACACAGTGATATGGTTTGAATCTGCGTCTCTGCCCAAATCTCATGTTGAATTGTAATCCCCAGTGCTGGAGGTGGGACTTGCTGGGAGGCGACTGGATCATTGGGGTGGTTTCTCATGAATGGCTTAGCACCATCCCCTGATGCTGTCCTTATGACAGTGAGTGAGTTCTTGTGAGATCTGTTTGTTTAAAAGTGCATAGTACCAGCCGGGCGCCGTGGCTCAAGCCTGTAATCCCAGCACTTTGGGAGGCAAAGACAGGCGGATCACGAGGTCAGGAGATCCTGGCTAACACGGTGAAACCCCGTCTCTACTAAAAAATACAAAAAACTAGCCGGGCGAGGTGGCGGGCGCCTGTAGTCCCAGCTACTCAGGAGGCTGAGGCAGGAGAATGGCGTGAACCCGGGAGGTGGAGCTTGCAGTGAGCCGAGATCCGGCCACGGCACTCCAGCCTGGGCGACAGAGCGAGACTCCGTCTCAAAAAAAAAAAAAAAAAAAAAAAAAAAAAAAAGTGCATAGTACCTCCCTCCTTGCTCTCTTCCTCTGGCTCCAACTCTGTAAAATGTGCCTGCTTCTCCTTTGCCTTCTGCCATAATTGGAAGTTTCCTGAGGCCTCCCCAGAAGCAGAAGTCGCTATGCTTCTTGTACAGTCTGCAGAACCATGAGCCAATTAAACCTCATTTCTTTATAAATTACCCAGTCTCAGCCGGACGCGGTGGCTCACATCTGTAATTCCAGCACTTTGGGAGGCTGAGGTGGGCGGATCACGAGGTCAGGAGATCCAGACCATTCTGGCTAACATGGTGAAATCCCGTCTCCACTAAAAATACAAGTATCAGCTGGGTGTGGTGGCGGGTGCCTGTAGTCCCAGCTACTTGGGAGGCTTAGGCGGGAGAACGGTGTTAACCCGGGAGGCGGAGGTTGCAGTGAGCCGAGATCATGCCACTGGACTCTAGCCGCGACAGAGTGAGACTCCGTCTCAAAAACCAAATAAAATAAATAAATAAATAAATAAATAAATAACCCAGACTCAAGTATTTCTTTATGGCAATACCAGAACAGACTAATACACATGGACTCAATCCTCACAGCAGCCTGATGAAGTGCAGGTTATTCTTCCTATTTTACAGATGGAGAAACTGAGACTTAGCAAGAAGAATGAATGTGTTCAAGGGCACTGTATTAGTCCATTTTCACGCTGCTGATAAAGATATACCTGAGACTGGGCAATTTACAAAAGAAAGAGGTTTAATTGGACTTACAGTTCCACATGGCTGGGGAGGCCTCACAATTATGGCGGAAGGCAAGGAGGAGCAAGCCACATCTTACGTGGATGGCGGCAGGCAAAAGAGAGCAGAAAAACTCCCGTTTTTAAAAGTCAGATCTCGTGAGACTTACTCACTATCACAAGAACAGCATGGGAAAGAATCTCCCCTCCCTTCCGCTCTCCTCCCCTGCCCCCTGCAACCCCGAGAACTGAGTGCTGTAACCCAGGGCCTCTCTGCTCTGTTCCGCCACCATGGTGCCGCTTTCACATGCTCCTGGGATTTGTAAGCAGCTGAAACGCTCTGCTTTCCAAGCAAGGAACCAGAGCCCCAGAAAAACCCAGAGGCCATCTTGACTTGGTCCATTCTTGCCAGCCACAGTCATTAAGGAAGGGAAGACCTGGTTTAAAAGGGCTCTGAGCTGCCACCGGTGAAAACACTTCAACTCTGGTTAGGCCAAGACTGGGAAAAGGTTGGGAAAAGTGAGGGCAGGGAAGAGACAGAGAAACAGAAGGGGAGAGAGAAAAGAGAGAACAAGCAGAAGAGATAGTGACAGACAGACAGAAGGAAGCATGGAGGGAGAGAGATGTAGACACACTTGAGCGCGCGCACACACACCCACACACCATACACACACACCACACACACACCGCACCACACACACACCATACACACCACACACCACACACACACACCACACACCACACACACCACACACACCACACACCCACCACACACCACACACACACACCACACACACCACACACACCACACACCCACCACACACCACACACACACACCACACACCACACACACACCACACACACCATACACCACACACACCACACACACACCACACACACCACACCATACACCACACACACACACCCCACACACACACCCCACACACACAACACACAACACACACACCACACACACACCACCCACCGCACAAACACACCACACACACCACCCACCACACACACACCACACACACACCACACACCACACACCACCCACCACACACACACCACACACACCACACACCACACACACACCACACCACACACACACCACACCACACACACACCACACACACACCACACACACCACACCACACACACCACACACCACACACACCACACATACCACACACACCACACACCACACCACACACACCACACATACCACACACACCACACACCACACGCCATGGACACACATACACTGCACCACACACGCACAAACGACACACACTATACACACCACACACACATGCCACACACACCACACCACACACACCACACACCATGGACACACACACACTGCACCACACACACACAAACCACACACACTACACACACCACACACACGCCACACACACCACACACCCCCCCACACACACAAACCACACACACTACACACACACCACACACGCCACACACACACACCACACCACACACCGCACACACCCCACACACCACACACACACCACAGACACACCACACACATACACACACACCACACACACCACACACACACTACACTACACCACACACACACACCACACACATACCACACACCACACACACACCATGCACACCACACACACAGAAAGAGATCCTTTAAGAGCTGTTTTTTTCCTGACCCGGAACTGTATTTCATTCTCCAACTCTGCAGACACGGAAAAGCCATTATTGCAGTAAAAAAATCTCCCCACATTATTTATTGTTAATACTTATCTATTTTGTCTTTTCTAGGTTTTTACAGCCTTAACTTCATTCAAAGCAGGCCCCTGGTGCGGGCAATGCAGAGGTTCTTTGCATGAGGAGGGATGAGAAGCTCAGAGAGCTGCAGCAACTTGCTCAAGATTGCACAGCAGGTTAATGGCCAAGTTGGGACCAAGGATCGAGACTCCGGACTTCCAGTGCAGTGGGAGTCTCCTACAAACCATGTCCAGGATCAAAGCGGACACTGAAGGGCAGGGGTTTTGTTCACCCTCTTCCTTTCAGTTACTGAGTCCCTAAACTCCCTCTTTAACAAGCAAGTAACAGTGACCTAGTATATTTGAACTTGAGCAAGGCAGTGGACAAGCAGGTGCATGATATGCCCATGGTCAAGCGTGATGGAAAACTGTGAGATGGATTCAAGGGCTGTCAGTAGAAGATTGGCACCCAAATGATTTTGGTGAATCGGTTTTCACATGGAAAGTTGCTTTGCCCCATGATTTTTTATTACTAAAATTTAATGACTTGAGCTTCTCTCCCACCTCTTCTTTACTTTAATTATTATTATTTATTTATTAGAGATGAGAGACTTACTATGTTGCCCAGGCTGGTCTTGAACTCCTAGTCTCAAGTGGTCCTCCCACCTCAGCCTCCCAGCACAGCCTCCTGAGTTGGTGGGATTACAGGCTTGACCCGCCACATCCGGCCCACCTTTTCTGAAAACGACTCTCTTCCCTAGTTGGGACACTCCCTCTTAGGATAAGTCTAGGATAGTTACTTAGTCCAAAGGGGCACTGCTAGTTCCCTTATCCTGAAGGACAAAAACCTAGGAAGCCTCATCATTAGGCGCCCTGCAGTTTCTGGTACTGCCACATGAGGGCACTGTTGAAAAGAAGCCACTCTATTGCCTAGAGGCAGTCCTCTGCGACCACATCTGCAGGAGCCTGGAAGCTAACATCTGCAGGCCCAGGCCCAGGTGCAGCTTGTACCTGCTCTAGAAACCACTTTATTGATCCAGGCATGTTCCATTTGGCTGGCTCTGCGTTTGTTACTCCGGAGGCTTTGAGAAAGGGAAAAGACATCTCCCACATAGCTATGGTCACTCCGTTACACACTGAACATCTAGTTTTACAGCTCTTTATTTATTTATATATACACTCAAATACAATTGTTTGTGCATTTACCAACAGTGTGCTAGGGTAGCTAGGTTGGGACCAGTTTCCAGGCTCAGTTACAAACTCTTCCTAGAAGCAGCAGCCTCCCAAGCTCTTGTTCTTTCTAGGCTGCACTAGTGGGCAGTTCTTGGTTTGGGGCTGTACAGCACCCGTTCCTTCTCCAGTAAATACCCCAGTTCCATTAAGGGAAAGTGTCTCCTCTCTCTACTGCCTTGGGAAAGTGGTCATTCTTGGCTCCTGCCTCCCACCGCTAGCCTCCTCCAATTGAAGGCAAAGGAGTCAGATCCTTCCTCTCTCACCTCTTGGGCAAATCAGTGGGAAATGCATTATTTAAAATGCTATTTCCCAGGACTCTGACTCTGCAAGGAGAGGGGAATGGTTTCTGGCCATTGTCTTTGTAGCAATAGCAGTCGTGGAGGGGCCATTTACAGCATCCTGACCTATGTCCCTGTTCAAGGCAATGACTGCTTTTCCTGCTTCCTGCTTCTTGGCCCTTCAGAGTTTCCTTAATTTCTGCTAACCTACATCTGCTCTTGTAGTCTTTCATCAATTTTGTAAATTTCCATTGGTCTTCAAACAAAAACAACACCCCTTCTCTTTAGTTTCTGGTGCTTGCAGAACCTGTCTGACAAACCCCAGAGAATCAAAGAGGGCTCTCCCTTTCTCACCTTCAAGATATACCTCTTGGGTTGGCTTTGGTGGCTCATGCCTGTAATCCCAGCACTTTGAGAGGCTGAGGCAGGTGGATTACTTGAGGTCAGGAGTTCAAGAGCAGCCTGGCCAACATGGTGAAACCCATCTCTACTAAAAATATAAAAATTAGCTAGGCGTGGTGGTGCATGCCTGTAATCCCAGCTACTCAGGAGGCTGAGACAGGAGAATGGCTTGAACCCAGGAGGGGGAGGTTGCAGTGAGTGATTGTGCCACTGCACTCCAGCCTGGGTGACAGAGAGACTCTGTCTCAGAAAACAAAAAATGATGTGCCCAAATTCATTCTTCAGGAGGATAATTTGGGTCCCTTCCCCAAGGCAAATCTACACACACACACACACACACACACACACACACACACACACACACACACAGAGAGAGAGAGAGAGAGAAAGAGAGAGAGAGAGAATGCAAAATTCCAAAATGTTAGCAGTGTTAGCCAGGATACTGAGATTATTGGAGGTTTTATTTTCCCTTTTTGCTCATCTGTGTCCCCTGAACATTTTTTTTGCCATGTCTATACACTCCGTTTATGATTAAGAGTAACAACATTTATGAGCGTGTTTCTTTAATTGTAATTAGAGAAACTGAGATACTGAGAAAAGGTCAATAAGACCCTTTTTCATGCTAAAGAAGTGAGGCCCTGTCCCTGCAGGGACTGTCCTTGGGAAGGAGACTTGACTGGCATTCCGGCACGGCCTCTGCTGTTCTCACCCCTTTGGTATGGGTGTAGTTATTGACAGAGCCAGGGCTGATATCACAGTTGGCTTTGTTGCATGCATCACTCCAGGCAAGTCCTTGCCTCTCTTGGGCCCTGGGTCTTCCCATAGAAACAAGGAGGGGATGGGATTAAGTGACCTTTGAGTTCTGCTGCTCAGTTCTGGGGACTTGTTGAAGGTCACTGCCCGATGGAAGCAGCATCCAGGGGAGAAGCTGGAATCATACTCTCTGGGTGAAAAGGCGCTTTGAGATGTCCACATTGTCAGAGCTTTCTGAGCTGCATATGACAAAAACCCACCTCAAACTGGCTTAAGTAAAAAAGGAATCTATTGGCTCATGTACCTGAAAAATTTAGATCTAGACTCAGGCTTGGCTGGATCCTGGGAATAAAAGGCTGTCATCCAGACTCGGTCTCTCTTAGTCTCTTCTGTTTTCCTTTGACTGTTTCCTCTTCAGGCAGGCTCTTCCTGGACAAAGGCAATGTGACCAGCAGTGTCAGGTTCACACCTTGCCAAATTAACACCTCTTCCCCAGGGCTCCAGTGGAAGTCCCAGCGTTGACTCTCACTGGACTATATTAAGTGACATGCACATCGCTGACCTGATCACTTGGTGGAGCTGGGGTGTAGATTCTATTGATTGGCCAGACCTAGCCCCTGTGCCTGCCTCTGAAGTTGGGAGGTGGGTGAGTGTCACTTATATGTTTTGGTCTAAGGGTTAAGGGGGGGGGCAGTTCTCCAAAGGCATGTCAGGAGCTGCTACCAGCTGGGGACAGGATGTTGGGAAGGAAAGAGCCCATAGAAGTCCACTCAGGTTCATGTCCATCTGTGTCAGCGAAGTGTGCTCCTCAGATTGGCAGCAGCCTCATCACTATCATCATGTGGGAGCTTGTTAGAAATGCAAATTCACAGGTCCAGCCCAACAGGCAATTCTGATCATGCTAAAGTTTGAAAAACACTGGGGGAAACCAGTGCATCTTGCCCCTGCTTCCATCAGAATCACCTGGGTTGAGAGTGGGCCCCACTCAACGAATTTTATCAGGAAAAGGGAGGGGACCAGGTCCAGTCATTCGTATTTTTTTGTTTTGTTTTGTTTTGTTTTGTTTTGAGACAAAGTCTCAGTCTATCGCCTAGGCTGGAGTGCAGTGGTGCAATGATAGCTCAACCTCCTGGGCTCAAGTGATCCTCCCACCTCAGCCTCCTGAGTAGCTGGGACCACAGGTACATGCCACCAAGCCAGGCTAATTTTTTTTTATTTTTTATTTTTGTAGACCACCTGGGCTAGTCTCAAACTCCTGCTTCAAGCAATCCTCCTGCCCTGGCCTCCTAAGGCACCGGGATAACAGGCGTGAGCCATTATGCTGACCTGATGCTTTTATTTATTTATTTTATTTTATTTTATTTTAATTTTTATTTTTTGAGACGGAGTCTCGCTCTGTTGCCCAGGCTGGAGTGCAGTGGCCGGATCTCAGCTCACTGCAAGCTCCGCCTCCTGGGTTCACACCATTCTCCTGCCTCAGCCTCCCGAGTAGCTGGGACTACAGGCGCCCGACACCTCGCCCGGCTCGTTTTTTGTATTTTTTAGTAGAGACGGAGTTTCACCGTGTTAGCCAGGATGGTCTTGATCTCCTGACCTCGTGATCCGCCCGTCTCGGCCTCCCAAAGTGCTGGGATTACAGGCTTGAGCCACCGCGCCCGGCCCTGATGCTTTTAAAAATGTTGCCCCAAGTGATTCTGATGGAAGCCCAGCTTGAAAGAACAACTGAGCTCAACCAAAGTCTTGTTCTCAACTATTTCTAACTTATGAAGTGGCGATAAACAAGGAAGTGGATGGTCCTTCTGCTGAGAATGACGGTTTACTAAAGGAACGACTTGGAAGATAGCAACTTAAGCCACGTCAAATGAAGAGACAAAGCCAGGGACATGTAATCCACTGAACTTTGTGGAATTTGAACCTGGAATTTCCTACCCTATGACAAATTAATCTTCATACCCACACAGCTGATTCAGCCAAGAAGAGAACTAGAGGAAAAAAATAATAGCCACAACTGAGTGCTTACTACAAGTGTATGTCAGACAATGTATTTATCTTATTTACACCAACATGACCCTGGAAGGTAGGTAATCCTAAATAGGAATATAATCCTGTGAAGTAGGTAATATTAAATATGAAAGAGGAAGACACCGAGGATCAGAGGGTACAGTAACTAGACGCCGGTAGCTGAGCTAGGATTTGAATCCTGGGCTGTTTTGAAAACCTTTATTCCTGCTCTGTGTTGCCTTCTGGGAAAAGTCATGCTCTCTAGTAAGGAGTCGAGGGGCTTGAGGAGGAGTTTAGAGATGACTCCTCTGATTCCACACATTTTGAAGAAAGAGCACCAGCCTGAGATCAGAACCTGGGTTGCACTCCCAGCCCTACTCCTGCTTAGCTACATGACCTGGAGCAAGTCATTTCTCTAGCTGGGGCCTCAGTCTTCCTTTCTGTACAATGGAATGACTTTAATTGACCCCTAAGGTCTTTTTCATTTCGGAATCATTCGTCTGAATAATGTTATCAGGAAGTTTCCAGCAGTTCTGCTTTATGGGATCCTAGGACCTATTTTGAAATGCTCCCATGGTACATCCTGACCAGGTGTCATAGTCAGTCTGCTGATTACTAAAGAATTACTCCTTAGACCAGTCAAGGGTTCCTAATTTTTTTTTCAAGGCTTAGAAGACAATGCAGCTCAGACAGAAGGTCTAACAGTTGCAATTAAATCTTGGAGGACTAACAAGACACTGCAGAATTTTGTAGAGTCTCAGACCGTATTTTCATCAGATAGGATGCAAAAATCACAGTGCCCCAACTCCATCAATATTGATCAGTGCCTACTACATTCAGCTTTGTGCTGGGGACCATGGAAGACACAGAAGTGAAGGGGAAGGTGAAGGGGCAGCACCCTAGTGCCAAGGAGGAGTGCCATGGGTCGGGGCATGGCCCTGTACTCAGCCTCACATTAATCAGGGAAATGCAAATTAAGACAAAATGCGTTTTGCCACCATTGAAAGGGTTAATATCCAGGGCTGGCGAAGATGTAGTGAAGTGAGCATTTTCATATACGACTGGTAGAGTGTAAACTGGCACAGCTTTTTCAGAGGATAGATTATAATATCTCCAAAAATTTTAAGTACATAACCCTTTAATCCAGCAATTCCACTTCTAAGACTATCTTCAAGAAATGCTTGCTCTATGCACAAGAAGGCAAAATAAGAATGTCCATTGGTGTGTTGTGTGTTGTATGTATTTTTTGGAGATAGCCAAGATAGCATTCATTAGGGAATGGCTAAACTGGGCTATATTCATGCTCTGGCACTTTGCAGCATTTAACAAGCACAAAGAAGATCCCCAGATAACGACACAAACAAATTTCCAAGATATATACATTTTAAAAAGCTACTCTCAGAATATATTTGGTTAGGTCAGGCACGGTGACTCACACTTGTAATCCTAGCACTTTGGGAGGCCAAGGCAGGCAGATTGTCTGAGCTCAGGAGTTTGAGACCAGCCTGGGCAACATGGTGAAACCCCGTCTCTACTAAAAAAAATACAAAAAAATTAGCCGGGCGTGGTGGTGTGTGCCTGTAATCCCAGCTACTCAGGAGGCTGAGGCATGAGAATCACTTGAACCTGGGAGGCGGAGGTTTCAGTGAGCCGAGGATCACACCACTGCACTCCAAACTGGGTGACAGAGTGAGACTCTGTCAAAAAAAAAAAAAAAAAAAAAAAAAAAGACCTGCCACGGTGACTCATGCCTGTAATCCCAGAATTTTGGGAGGCCGAGGCAGGCAGATCACCTGAGGTCAGGAGTTCAAGACCAGCCTGACCAACATGGAGAAACCCTGTGTCTACTAAAAATACAAAATTACTGGGCGTGTGGTGCATGCCTGTGATCCCAGCTACTTGGGAGGCTGAGACAGGAGAATTGCTTGAACCCGGGAGGTAGAGGTTGCAGTGAGCCAAGATCATGCCATTGCACTCCAGCCGGGGCAACAAGAATGAAACTCCACCTCAAAAAAAGAAAACAAAAAAGAATATATTTGGTTAAACACACACACACACCCCTACCCACCCACCCCCGCCACATCCTCCCCCATACCACTATTGGAATACGTATAATAATAATTTTTTTTAAAAAAGAGGCGAGGCTCAGTGGCTCACACCTATAATCCCAACACTTTGGGAGGCCAAGGCGGGAGGATCCCTTGAGCTCAGGAGGTTGAGAACAGCCTGGGCAACATAAGGAAGCCCTGTCTCAACAAATAAGTTTTAAAAATTAGCCAGGTATGGTGGCACACACCTGTAGTCCCAGCTACTAGGGAGGCTGAAGCAGGAGGATATCTTGAGCCTGGGCGATCAAAGCTGCAGTGAGCTGTGATCACATCTCTGCATTCCAGCCTGCGCGACAGAGCAAGACCGTCTAAAAAAACCAAAACAAAATGTAAAGACAAATGTTGGTGAGGATGTAGAGAAATTGGAACCCTCATATACTGCAAACGGGAATATAAGATGGTGCAACCACTTGGAAAATAATATGACAGTTCCTCACATAGAATGGTCATGTGATCCAGCAATTCCGCTCCTAGGTATGTAACCAACAGAAATAAAAACACGTTTTCACACAAAAATTCATACATGAATGTTCATAGCAGCATTATTATAATGACAACCCAAGAACTGGTGAACGGATAAATAAAATACTGTATAGCCATCCAATGAAACATTATTCCGCAATCAAAAGGAATGAAGTACTGACACATGCTACAACATGGATAAGTCTGAACGAGTTTATGCAAAATCAACAAAGCCATTCACAAAATACCATGTATTGTATGATTCCATTTATATGAATGTCCAAAATAAGCAAATCCATAGAGACAGAAAATAGTGGTTGTCTTGAGTTGGAAGTGTGGACGGGACTGAAAGATGAGAGCTAAGGGGTGTGGAATTTCTTTCCGAAGTAATTAAAACGTTTTAAAATTTATTGTGGAATTGGTTGTACAACTCTCTAAATACACTAAAAACCATTGACATGTACACTCAAAAGGCGTGAATTATGTGGTACATTAACTATGTCTCAATAAAAAAAAGTACAAATATGTACAATGTTTTCAATGAAACATTGTTTTTAAGTAGCAGAAGGAAATAGCCTAACACCCATAAATAAGTGATTGGCTAAGGAAATTATGGTAAAATATACTACTGTGGAATATAATGTAATGTTATGCCAAAGGCAAAAACGACGACCTTTTGTACGAACTCATGTGGCATGATCTCTGAGATATATTGCAAAGTGAGAAAAACACTTTAGCATAGCATGTTCCCCTCATGTAAAAAAGAGGGGAAAGAACATCCATCCGTACTTGGTTTTCATACGCACAGACCAGGGGTCGGCAAGCTCCAGTTCACATGTCAAATCCAGTCTGCCACCTGTCTTGGTACAGCAGGGAGGTAAGAATGGTGCTTAGATTTTTAAGTAGTTGAAGAACTAAAGAAGAAGAAGATTTCCTGACACTTGAAAATGATATCATGTTCAAATTTCTGTGTCTATGAATAAAGTTTTATTGGCACACAGCCCCATTCATTCATTTATATATTGTCTATGGCTGCCTTTGCAATACAATGGCAGAGTTAAGCAGTTGGGGCAGAGACCATAAGCCTGCAAAGCCTAAAGTATTTACGATCTGGCCCTTTACAGACAAAGTTTGTTGACTCCTGGCCTAGCGTAGCTGGAAGGAAACACTGGAAACTGGTGACCTGGCCAGCTGCTCTGGGAGAGGAAGGGACAGCTGAGGGATGAGGTAAGAGGGAGACTTTTCACAGACCTGTTCAAAAGATGTCAACAAAACTACAGCTACATATTCCTGCATGTGAACATATTAGGATGTAAATATGTAGAAAAATATTTCAACAGCTATCCATCAAATGGATAACAGGTTACTTACTTTGAGGGAGGGGCCTGGCTGGGGAGAGGGGAGTTAAGTAGCTTCAGTAGTAAATGTATGATTGGAATAGTTTACAAGGAGAATCACTTAATGTATGACTTAATGCAATAAAAATGCAATAAAAATAAAGAGTGCATTCATAAAACATGGCCCTCGTGGCACTTTCTTGAGTTATGTGTTCTATGAGGTTCCATGAGGTAGGCTCTTCCTGGGGACCCACAGTTGCTCCTGGCATGGAGCATGGCCCTCTGTAGACCCTAAACTGGTTGAATGAGTGCGAGGGCCGGGAGATGTGTGTGACAAGAGTGAGGGAGTGAGGGAGTGCCCTCACAGGAATGCACAGTTCAGACTGGGCTGGGGTGCAGTGGGATGGCCTGGGGTAAAGGGAGGGCCAGAGTGGCACAGCAGGGACATAGTCCCCAATGCCTCCTAGCCCAGGGCCATCAGCTCCCCTGGTTGGCAGCCACTGTGGTTGAGGAGTGCTAGTCTTTTAGCCTGTCCTCATTCCCCTACCCTCATAAAGTCTCTGATTTTTTCTCCTTTTACAGCCTCTCTTGAAGGGCATTAGGGGAATCTAGCTAGGGGCTTGTGCAGCACCACCCGTGCCTGCTACTCCCTAGAACTGCCTTTTCAGCCAAAGCACCATCTGTGGTGTCACTGCTGTCTGTGGGGGAGACGACTCCTGCCTGCTACCCAGTGCTGGAAGAATCCCCTTCCCAAGGACCAAGCCTGTAGGGGCTGCAGCAAAACTGAACGCGGATGTTCAGGCGCCCAAGAACAGCTTGACTCCAGGGACCAATGGCAAGAGGGTGTCCCACACATGGGCAAATTGAGGACGCCTCAGTTTTGTTTGGTTTGTCCTCCATCTCTTCTCCCAGAAACAGGACCCTTATTTTTATTTGGGGAACTCTTTATGCTCACCCCATGTAATTTGGGTGGGGCTGAACCAACCCTGGATACAAGATTGAACACAAGAAACAGACCCGGCCAATCAGAAAATTCTATTTTTCTGGTCACAGTGATTGGTTCAGAGATGGGCATGTGATCCAAAGTTAAGCCAAAGAACGTCAGCCTCAAGATTTTTGCTGATGCTATCAGGAGAGAGGTGCTGTCTCTGGGCTGGGCTTGTTACCTGCAGAACTACACTTAGAGCTGATGGTTGACTTTTGTCAATACATAGAGCAAGGCCAGCCTGAGAACAAAGCTAAGATGGGTAGAAGTAGAGCTGAGAATTGGAGACTGGTTCCTGATGGCAATGTTTACACCAGATTCATATCTACCCTTGGCCTTTTCAGTTAAACAAACTCAAAATTCCCTTTTTGCTTTCGCTGGTTTGTGTCGATAAGAGTCACTGAAAAGCAATGTTAGCAGAGGGAAGCTTCCTGTCAGATTCTCTGAGCATTTCATGAAGATTTCATTTCCACCCACTCTGCTGTGCACTTACAACCCTCTGCTCCCAGCTGTCCAGGGGCAGTCTGCCTCTCTGGCTTGCTGGCTCTCAACTCCTCTCTGAGTGAGGTGTCCGATCCCCTAGGTCTTCTCTCCTCCCCTTGGCAACCTACTCCTCTGAATTGCAGCCCCTGAGGATCCAGGCCCATGGCCTGGTGTTAACCCCCATTCTCTTTATGACTGAAATGTATCCCAGACACAACTGTTGATGTTCTTTGAGCTTTGATGAGTACGTCCTATTTACCAGACTCTGTGCCAGCCTCATTACACGCACAATCTCATCGAATCTTCTCAATAATACTGTTGGGTAGGTTTTATGATTATTATTTCCATTTTCAAGAATAGAAACCAGTGGCTTAGGGAGATTAAGTAACTGGCCTGAGACCAAACAGCTGAGTCACACACAGTGGGAGGCAGGGCTAGACAGAGTGGTAGGAGGGAACTGACCCCAGGGCCTGTGCTCCAACCACCGCACCAGCGCTTCTAACCCGAGCAAGCCCCAGGATCACCGGGGTACAGGAGCCCATTTCAGGGACCCACCTCTTCTGAGTGAGGACCGGAAGGTCTGGGAAGCTGCTTCATTAAATGCCCCAGGGGATACTGAAGGATGGGTCCCCAGGACCTTACATGGACAGCAGCCACTATCTCCCCCATTAAGGACCTTGGCCTTAGAAAGGAGCTTGGCATTGCTAGATCTATTGTTGCAGAAGCTGAAGCTCTGCCCTAGGTTAGAAATGATGACAACGCTAGACAAACTTCTTTGCTGACACAGGGAAAGGAGAGATCAAGGGCATGTGGATAAGCAACTCATGCCTGGGAAGAAAACAAAAAATTAAAGAATAACATCATTCCACTCTTCAGGGGGTGGGTTTTGAGGGTCTGGACTCTAAGAGATAAGAAGTGTAAGCCAGGGCCCAGGAGAAATTCAAATTCTATAGGCTTTCTTCATTTGTCCCTGAAAAGAAATGGCTCTCACGGCCCCAAGAATGAAGTTCAAAGTTATTATTATTATTTTTTTTAGACAGAGTCTCACTCTGTCGCTCAGGCTGGAGTGCAATGGTGCAATCTCAGCTCACTGCAACCTCTGCCTCCCAGGTTCAAGCAATTCTCCTGCCTCATCCTCCCAAGTAGCTGGGACTACAGGCAATTCTCCTGCCTCATCCTCCCGAGTAGCTGGGACTACAGGCACCTGCCACCACATCTAGCTTTTTTTTTTTTTTTGTATTTTTAGTAGAGACAGGGTTTCACCATGTTGGCCAAGCTGGTCTAAAACTCCTGACCTCAGGTGATCCACCTGCCTCAGCCTCCCAACGTGCTGGGATTACAGGCATGAGCCACCGCACCCTGCCAAGTTCAAAGTTCTTAACAAAGCTTTGCACCCAACATGAGCTGGTTGTGCTCTCTTGACACATGGCTTTTAGGCATACCTCACCTCTCTTCCTGAAATGCTGTCTCTTTCCTTTCCCTCCTTTGCTTAACAAACTTCTGCTTATCCTTAAGGTCTCAGCATTAATGGCACTCCCTCTGGGAAGCCTCCTCCAATCACCAAATCTAGATTAGACGTCCTTCCTCAGGGCTCCCTTACCTGCCTTAATATGTCTTGATTGTACCTCTTATATTGTATTTTATGTGTTTAATTCACCCTACTATACGGTGAAGTTCCTGAAGGAGGACCATGTCTATCGTGTTCTCTATTATATTCTCAGCATCAGATACATTACAACAATGAGCGAATGAAAGCTTAGTGAAACCAAAACAGAAAGCCCCAGGCAGTTACGTGCAGTAATCACATCGACCACTAGATGGCACACGACTATGACGTCCCAATTGAGATGGGCTGGGAGAGGGGCGTGAAATTGATTAGCAGGTTGATGGAAGGAGGCCGGTGGGCCTCTGATCTTCTCCAGACTGACAGCTGGAGACCTTTGTGATCCTTAAATTTGTATGTGTGGAAATCTTTGTTCAGGTAATTGCCTTACTCCAGAACCCCATTTCCATTAAGGGTTACGTCTTCATGCTACACATTAAACGCTTTTTGATGTCTCTGAAGTTTCTTCTCTCGCTTACCAAAGAGGTGTTTTCTGTTATTGGTGTTGCTGTTGATTGCTTGAAATGGTTTTATAGACTGCTTTTTCTTATTACCCTTTAGGAATTAGGTGGAGTCTGTCACTTTTAGGATCTGAGCCACCAGTGAGTCCACTCTTCCGTTCTTCAGTTGATCTGAAACTTCTGTTTTTTGGCTTAAGAACTAATACACACTTAGACTTGTCTTCCTCTTGCCTTTTATCACCAACACAAGTTGGCTTATTTTTCAACAAGCTCATCTTATAGAAAGCCTTTTTTTTTTTTTTTTTTTTTTTTTAGTTATCCCTGGAGATTGTCAGGATAGGTGACAAGTGTTGTCCTGTACCTGCTGGGCAGCAGGCTAGGCTTACAGACTGGTGTTATTCTTCCCAGCATACCAGCTTCCCAGTGCCATGGTTTAAATCTGGACCCAGCTAAATGACTAATATATGCCATGAACATTCTGGTTTGCTCACAAATGATTAAAACCAAACACTTCAATTGAACAATGCCAAGAATCTAAGGTAGCAAGCTGATGGCTAGCTAGTTTCCTAGAAGCCCCAATAGTCCCACACTATTATTATAATAATGATCTCATTTGGAGAATTATTTTTCTGTGGAAAGTAATAAAAACCTCAATTTGGCAGAAATTCAGTAACTTGCAGCCTGTAAGAAGTTAGGAATTAGGTGTTGCCCTAATGGGGTTAATTCTTGATTACCCTATAGATACTCACGTGGCTACATTAACCTCTCTGTGCCTTTGCTTTCTATCTCTCCAGTGGAGGCAGCGAGCCTGCCAGGGCTGGCCTGAGAAGGGGAATTTGAGCCTCCTCTTTGTACATATATTTGACTTGGCACTGGTTCCAGGCCCGTGTAGCCACCATAAGCAGTTACAAAGGCCTCTGGCAATCTTGCTTTGTCCGGCTCCCCAGCCGATGCCAGTCTCTGCCCATTACACCCTTCATATCTGAACAGTTTGGGAATTATTTAGAAACGGCCTTATTTGTAGTCCTACAATCCAGCCAGTATGACAGCCATAAAGATTGCTTTGCCGTTCCTTGAACTGTTGATTGAAGGGTGTGGAGGGCAACAGAAACTAGATTAGTCAAGGGCTTTGCCCGAAGGTTGCCCAAAGTGGTACACTGGTCGTGGGGGACAGGCTAGCACCCAGGGCTCTTGGCAACCCAGATAGTACACTCTCCCTCCTGGGGGCTATTTCCAAGAGCTGTGTGTGTGTGTATGTGTGTTGGATAGAGGGAGTAGTTATTAGTCATTCAGCCAAAGTCCTTCTCTCAACAAGGATGTTGTGGATGGCCACCAAAATGGGTTCAGTACTAAGCCTCATGACATTAGATTTGGCAGTGATTTCTTGGATATGACACTAAAGGCTCTGTAACAAAAAAATATATATACAAATTGGACTACATGAAAATCTTTAAATTTTGTGCACCAAAAGACACTATCAGCAGATAAGAAGGCAGCCCACAGATTAGGAGAAAATATTTGTAAGTCACATATTTGATAAGGGATTAATATCTAGGGTATATAGAGAACTCCTAAAACTCAACAAGAAAGAAAAAAAACAGCCCAATTTAAAAATGAGCAAAGGAGCCAGGCGCAGTGACTCTCACCTGTAATCCTAGAACTTTGGGAGACCGAGGCGGGTGGATCACTTGAGGCCAGGAGTTTGAGACCAGTCTGGCCAACATGAAGAAATCCCATCTCTACTAAAAATACAAAAAATTAGCTGGGCGTGGTGGTGTGTACCTGTAGTCCCAGCTGCTTGGGAGACTGAAGCAGGAGAATCACTTGAACCTGGGAGGCGGAGGCTGCAGTGAGCGGAGATCATGCAAGTGCACTCCAGCCTGGGCAACAGAGTGAGACTCAGTCTCAAAAAAAAAAAAAAAAAAAAAAAAAAGGCATGCAAGGGGTCTAAATAGACATTTCTCCAAAAAAGGTACACCCATTGCCAATAAACACATGAGAAGAAGCTCAACATCACTAATCATTAGGGAAATGCAAATCAAAACCACAATAAGATACACCTCACACCCATTAGTATGGCTACTATAAAACAGAGAAACAAAACCTCCATAAAATAGCGTTGTCAAGGATATGGAGAAATTGGAACCCCTTGTACACTGTTGATAGGAAAACATAATGGTGTAGCTCCTGTGGAACAATGTGGAAGTTCCTCAAAAAGTTAAAAATAAAATTGCCATAGGATCCAGCAGTTCCACTTCTGGGTGTATACTCAAAAGAGTAAAAAGCAGTCTCAAAGAGATACTTGTACACCTCGGTTTCTAGTAGCAGTATTCACAATAGCGAAAACGTGGAAAGAACCCAAGTACCCACTGATGGATGAATGGATAAGCAAAATGTGGCATGTACATACAATGAAATATTTTTCAGCCTTAAAAAGGAAGGATGTTCTAACACATGCTGTAATATAGATGAACCTTGAGGACATCATGCTGAGCCAGTCACAAAAAGACAAACACTGGGCCGGGCACAGTGGCTTATGCCTGTAATCCCAGCACTTTGGGAGGCCAAGGAGGGCAGATTACGAGGTCAGGAGTTCAAGACCAGCCTGGCCAACATGGTGAAACCCCGTCTCTACTTTTTTAGTAGCTAATACAAAAATTAACTGGGCGTGGTGGTGCACTTGTAGTCCCAGCTACTCGGGAGGTTGAGGCAGGAGAATCGCTTGAACCAAGGAGGCAGAATTTGCAGTAAGCCTAGATCGCACCACTGCACTCCAGCCTGGGTGACAAAACAAGATTCCATCTCAGGGGAAAAAAATTAAAAAAAAAAAAAAAAAAGACAAACACTGTATGATTCCACTTATGTGAGGTACTCTGAGAGTAGCCAAAATCTTTGAGTCAGAAAGTAGAATGGGCTAGACGAGGTGGCTCACGTCTGTAACCCCAGCACTTTGGGAGGCTGAGGAGAATGGGCCACTTGAGTCCAGGAGTTGGAGACCAGCCAGGGCAACATAGTGAGACCCCATCTCTACAAAAAATTTAAAAAATTAGCCGGGCATGGTGGCACATGCTTGTAATCCCAGCTTCTCGGGGTTGAGATGGGAGGCTTGCTTGAGCCCAGGAGGTTGATGCTGCAGTGAGCAGTGATTACGCCACTGCACTCCAGCCTGGGTGACAGAGCAAGACCCTGTCACCAAAAAAAAAAAAAAAAAAAGGTAGAAAGGCGGTTGCCAAGGGCTAGGAGTAGGGGAGAATTAGGGAGGATATTGTTCATTGGGCACCGACTTTCGGTTTTATAGGATGGAAAGAGTCCATGGAGATGGTGGTGATGGTTGTATAATATTATGAACGTGTTTATCACCATTGGACTGTACAGTTAAAAATGGTTATGACTATAATTTTTATGTTACGTGTATTTTACAAAATAAAAAATGGTCCAACAAACGGATTCAGTGTTGAGCCCACTGTTATCGGGTAGGTGGGTGGGTAGGTGGTGTTGACAGGATGGAACAAGAAGAAATGAGACCCAGTCCCCGGCCTTAGCCTCTGGTCTTAGCCTCTGGCCTTAGCCTCTGGTCTTAACCTCTGGTCTTAGCCTCTGGCCTTAGCCTCTGGTCTTAGCCTCTGGTCTCGTTAGGAACGCAGAGTGAAAATCAACCAAGAGGACACTGGTAGGAAGCAAGGCTCCTTGTAACTCCAGTCTTAGCTCAGGTCACATGTCCTCAGAGATTAAAAGAAATTGGCTAGTGCCCTATCCCTCCTCATGTGGGGGGTCTAATGCCCTCCAAAGGCTTCTGCATGTTCCCAGGGGCCTCTCTCTTTCCCATGTCCCCAGACCCTGGGTTCCTTCCTTCCATGAGGCTGTTTCAATTCCAGGGTAATGGGAACTGTCTTTCCTTGTTTTCCTCTAAAACTCTCCCTCCAGAGGTTTTGTGTGTAGCCAGCTCTGCCAGTGGTCTGGTGTGGTCAATAACGCAAGCACTGATAACCTGAATCCTGCGCAGCCCTGGGCCTGGAGGCCCTTATGCCACCAAGTCCTCTGGCCACCTCTCTTCACAGACCTCAGCTCTCCGTTTGTTTTTGTTTGGTTTTGGTTTTGTTTATAGAGACAGGATTTCACTCAGTCGCCCATGAAGGAGTGCAGTGGAGTGATCATACGATCACAGCTCACTGAAGCCTCGACCTCCTGGGCTCAGAAGATCCTCCCACCTCAACCTCCCAAAGTGCCGGGATTACAGGTGTGGGCCACCATACCTGGCCCCTACCTCTCCATTGGGATCCAGCCTGGTCTCCTGGCCCTTAGAGTCCATGTTCGAGGTCCACCCCTAGGAATGCAGTTTCCCTCAAGGTATCATTTGGAGCAATGGATTTTCCATTCCCATTTCCAAAGAACTCCTTGCACATTCCAAGACTCATTAACGTGATGTGCTAAGGAAGGGCCATCTGCCTTTTGAATTTTGTACCATGTGCAACTATTATTTATTCTCAAAGAGCCAAATACTTTCTTGAAAGAGACTTTCTTCTTAGGATCTCACCTTTTACTGGAAAGAAAAAACAAAAATCCTTTGTAATTTTAATCCATTTTATCTCCTTCTCCTATCAGCCTCTTCAAGGAAGGAGATAGTATGGAGATTTGTTTTCCACCTATTGGAATTATGCCTTCCCTCTTAGAAAGCAGAAGCTGTTGCAGTGAGTTTGAGTTTGAAATGACATTATTTTCTGACTTTGCCCCATTTGTTATGTGCACCGTCCCATTCATTCATTCAATAAACAAACAGATGCTATGGAACTCAGTGGGTAGAGTCTATGGGCGGGAGTGATCCGAGGTGGCTTCATGGGAGGGGTGGGAATTGACTTGGAAAATCATGGGAGGGAAGGGGTAGAATTTAGTTCAGTCAAGAAAAAGAGCAGGGCAGGTAGAAAGTAGGAGTATAGACTGGTAGGTGCAGGGAATGAATAGCCTTCCATTCAATCAACAAGCATTGCTGTGGCTCCACTCAGTCTTGGCCACGGGCCAGGCACTGTGCTAGAGACTGGCAAATGGACACAGGCAGTTCCAATAGAGGGGAGGCATGGGAGAAACAGAGTTCATGGGTAGAGAGGTGCTGCCTCAAGGAGACTGAGAGAGGCTGCCAGGAGAGAGTGACATTTCAGCCGAGACAGGAAGAATGTGTGGGTGATGGTGAGAAGCTGTGCTTCAAGCAGAGGCAGCATTGTTTATGAAATTCCCAAGTCGAGGGAGCTTGATGAGAAAATGGAGGAAGTCCGACCTTGCGAGACGCAAGAGCTGGAGGAGCAAAGTGAGGAATGAGGCTGGGAGGGGCAGGTGCAGGGCAGGTGTGTGCAGGGCAGGTGGGGCCTCGGAGGCCCCAGAAGGAGGAAGCCATGTAATCCTGAGGGCGGGAGAGGCTGAGGGGTTTCTTTAGCAGCGAAGCTACATAATCAGAGCTGGGCTTTCAAAAGGCACCTGGGCTGGGCCTGGAGAATATGCTGAATGGGGAGAAATGGAAAGCAGCGGGCCCATTTTGGGAGGGGATTGCAGTGGTGCAGCAGAACTCTGACACCTTACAGGCTGTGGGTTAGAGGAGAGACCTGTGCTAAAACAAGAGTAGGCAGGGATGGAACCTGGGACCTCACAGAGGAGAAGGCAGAGACGAGAGGACTTGCAAAAGGGCAGCCTCTGAAACAGGTCAGGGTGGTGACAGGGCTCCTGCTTGGGGGAACCAACTGGATGAAACCTGAGTCACCAAGGATGAATCCTCTGTTCTCCAAGAAGGAGTGCGGCACCATAGGTTGTCCCAAGGGCGAGACAAGTGCTACTGGTGGGCAGTGTCCAAGATGGGCATGACAGCATTGACTCACCTGGCAGAAAAGTTTATTCCTTTCTCAATTCCCCTTCAGTTCTTCAAGGAGAAAGCCTTGAATGGGTGCTAGACTCTTCAACACCTCTCTGACATTTACTAACCTCCCTTTTCTATAAAGAGAGAGCAAGCTTCAGTCTCAGAGCCTTCAGCAGGCAACAGTGTCTAACTGGGATTTGATAACATTTCATTGCATGTATTTGTATGGCTGCCTTCCATTTGTGGTCAGTCATATCAAGTTTCCAATTATGGCAGTGATATCGAGTTTCATTTTTCATAAAGGCATTTAAGCTAAGGGGGAAAATAGGCCACCTTTAAAGATATATTAAGTAAATAATGCTACAGGTGGTCTAGAGCTATGGCAAAAAACAGGAGGGGAGGACTCAGATGACAGAAGGTTGGGAAAAACCTGGATAGTAAAAAGGGCACTGGGTTTGGAGTCCTGAAACTATGTGTAAGCACTGTCCTCCTCCTCCCAGTCGTCGTGGGGACTCATTGACATCATGGATGTGAAAGGGCTCCAGGAACCCTGAGGCCTCTTGGGACATTCCTTATTGTCAGGATAACAACAGGAGGCAGTCTCCACCCTGATCCCGCCACTGGGTCCTGGGCGTGAAGGTGGTAGTTAGCAGTGTGGGGTAAGGTTAGTGTCCACTTCATTCTAGTAACTTTTTTGGTTCATCAAAGAAATTAAGCCTGAAAAGCAAATCTCCTCAAAGATAAAATATTCAAGGCTAGGCACGGTGGCTCATGGCTATAATCCCAGCACTTTGAGAGGCCGAGGTGGGTGGATTGCCTGAGGTCAATAGTTCGAGACCAGCCTGACCAACATAGTGAAACCCCGTCTCTATTAAAAATACAAAAATTAGCTGGGTGTGGTGGCGGGCACCTGTAGTCCCAGCTACTAGCTACTTGGGAGGCTGAGGCAGGAGAATCACTTGAACCCAGGAGGCAGAGGTTGCAGTGAGCTGAAATTGTGCCACTGCACTCCAGCCTGGGTGACACAGCGAGACTCTGTCTCCAAACAAACCAACAAACAAACAATAAAACATAAGTTGTCCAAACACTGTTAGGTATACTTTGCTCTCCTGAAGTGGTGTCTAAAACTCAAGCCACAGGAAGGTTTAGAACATGAGGCTGTTGTTGGTGTCAGTTTGGTACTCAGTACAGTTCCTGAGCACCAGGAGCAGGGCAGTCTGGCATTGGTCACCAAGGGGAAGCGACCTCTCTGTGGCCCCGGGAGTTGCTATTGTTGCAAGACCGAGAACTCGGTGCTCCTGATCCTGGGGCTTCCTCTTACAAACTTTCCATCTTGATGTTGGTGGGTGTGTTCCTGCCCACTTCACTCCCCAGGCCCCAGTGGCGGGGAGCTTGACCAGCATGGACACTGGCAGACTGTGAAACAGGGGAATTCCTTCAGCGCATTTCTGCAGTCACCACAGCTGAATCCCTCTGTTAGTTTACTTCTTACTGTCAGTCGTCACCTTCTCCTGGAAGGTAAGCTGAATGAGGACAGAGCCTTGTTCTCACTGGTGTTCCCAACACCTTTTGCAATGTCTTGCGCTTAATAAGGATGGTTGAAGAAACAAATCAATGAGAAGGGCCAGAATGTAATCTTAATGTTCAGCTTCCTCACAAGGCTCCGGACAGACTTCTTAGAGCATGACTGCGAAATATAGAATTGGGAGTGAATTGGAAATTGGCTTTTTCTTGCCCCTGTGACCTCTCAATCTAAAAAAAGTATTAAGGAATGAATCCTTTTAAAATGAGAGTTTAAGGCATTTAAAATTGCTCTGAGTTGAAAAATCTGAAGCAATATTTAAGGAGAATTGGTATGCTTTCATTAGTTGCCTAAGTCACAAAAATGTTCCCTTTGGGGCTGAATCTAGGGAACAAGAGGGTTCCAGGTGGTTTCATGGGACAGCGAGGCGGCAGGAGGGTAGTTTGCCCCAGTTCACTCTGGAGAGGTAACGTGACTAGATGAGTAGGGCTGACCAGTGCCTAATGCTCACCCCAGCTCACCACCACTTTGCTTTCAATGGAGACTCAAATCCTGATTCTTCCCTTAGTAGCCATGGGACATTAGGCAAGTCACATCACTTCCTCTAATGGGGATAATCATGGTTCCTATGTTATGAGGAGCTGGGGAACTGTTTTAAGAATTAAATAAACGCGTGCATGTAAAGTCCTTAAAACAGTATCCTATCCATAGTAGGTGCTCAAAAAATATCAGCTTTAATCATTATTTCTTCCATTTTCTCTTTCTCTAATATAATGAGACCAATTCCAAGAATATAAAAGCATTGCAAATTGGTTTAAGGGAAAATATGATTTATGGTCTCTAACAAATAAAGTGTACATTTAGAAGGATGATGTAAATTCAAAAGACAAATGTTATCAGTGAGTTGGGGGTTTTCCCTCCTACAGTTTCAGCAACTTTCCTAAAGATGTGTGATCTCTGTTTATAAACCCCAAGCACTCAAAATGTTAGAGATTTTACTGAAGTCAAGTGTGGGTGACCTCTGTTTTTAATCAACAGGCAAACTGAAAAGACTCCCTAAAATTTAATAGCTATAGCTCCATTTGTTTTTTTTATCACCAAATTAAAAGTAAACCACAGATTTATAATTAATGCCTGAAATATTATACTTTGAAATGTAATATACTGATTGTGATCATTTGCAGAGAAAATCAACTTATACATAATGGATTTTTATGTCCCTAAATTACTGACATTATTTTTGACCTAAAAAGAGATTGCACATAGTTTAACTTTCCCTTAAATTTTCATTCACCCCACCCCATCTCTTCCAAATGCAACAGAATCTTTTTCCCCAAGGTGTCAATATTAGAGAGAATCATAATTTCTACTCTGGAACCCTTCCCTCTTCCTTGGAATTTGCTTCCCATGACTGCACACACTTAGGTCCCTCTCCTCTCTCTTAAGTTCAGCTCCCAGCTCCAGAAACCAAAGTCCCAGTATGCAAGCACAGGGATGGTCTGCTCTGGGGATCTTCAGGGAATAAGCTATACCCATCTTCCTGTCAAAGGCATTTCCCAATTATTCTCCTGAAAGACCCAGGCAATCTCCCCTCTGGGAAGAAGGGGAAAGGGTATGGATACGCATGCCTCACTCCGTGCCACCTGTTAACATGTAGTTGAATTCTAGAATCGTAACTTGCTTTGTATGTCCTGAAGTGTTAATTCCCATTTTACTGATGAGGAAAGGGTGGGTGGCTGTAGGGTGACATCATATAGGCCATTTCTTCAACAGGATTTTGCTTGGTTCTGTTTTGAGCACCTTCTGTGGGCCAGGCGCTGCATTAGGTGCTGTCGACACGATGATGAGCAAGACAGTTCTATATCTCCCTGGAGCCTGAATATATTTATCTGTATAGCGGGGACACAAATCCCACAATAATGACTTGGCCCTTCTCAAGGGGTTGTGTGGAGATCAGCTGAGCTAATGGAGGAGAAAGTGCTTTGTAAAATATTAAGGCACGATACCAATATGAAGAATGATCAGATATAGAGTGAAAGTAGATGTTTAAAAAGAAGGCTTGGCCAGGCGCGGTGGCTCAAGCCTGTAATCCCAGCACTTTGGGAGGCCGAGACGGGCGGATCACGAGGTCAGGAGATCGAGACCATCCTAGCTAACCCGGTGAAACCCCGTCTCTACTAAAAAATACAAAAAAACTAGCCGGGCGAGGTGGCAGGCGCCTGTAGTCCCAGCTACTTGGGAGGCTGAGGCAGGAGAATGGCGTAAACCTGGGAGGCGGAGCTTGCAGTGAGCTGAGATCTAGCCACTGCACTCCAACCTGGGCGATAGAGCGAGACTCTGTCTCAAAAAAAAAAAAAAATAAATAAAATAAAAAATAATAAAAATAAAAAATAAAAAGAAGGCTTGTTTTTCTGCACTCTTTATTAAATGATAATAACAACCACCACTTATTGTGCACCTATTGTTTGCCAGCACACATTCTTGCAAGATCTCACAGCAACCCCCAAGAGAGCTGTATGATCTCTTGCAGGGGCCAGGGCAGCCTGCCCTAGGTCACGCAGCTTGTGTGTCTTGGAGCCAGGATTTCAGCCAGCACAACCTGCCCATTTCCCTTTTGGCAGACTCTCATGCAGGCTGTGGGGAGGGCCTAGGTATCCTGGAGAGAAGGGTCAAGGAAAGGTTGAAGGTAGAATGGAAGAGGAAGGAAGAATAAATGCATCTCCCTCAGGATCACCCAGGCAAAGATGAGCCCTGGGGTGCCAGGGAACTTCTCAGGAAACAGGCAATCAGGGACAAAGACTTAAGGGTTTGGTAAGAGTTTCTAAACCTTTGTGACTTCCTCTTATTGGTTCTTCCATTATTCAGGCCTTCTGCCTATAGGGAGAAGCAGTGAAACACAGCCTCCGTCTACCTGTATGTATTAAGTGCCTATTACAGTGCCAGGCAGGCACAAGGAGATGGGCTGGGGGATGTCTTTTCAGAGGCAGGAGGAAGAGAGGTGTTGAGGCGTCCTGTGATGCACTCATTGTGTCTGAGAATGAGAACACCAAAGGACTTAGAGCATGGCGGTGGCTCAAAAGAGGAACGGAAAGCCCATGAGTCTCTAGGGCTTTCAGGGAAGAAGAAAAGGGGAACAGGGGGGCATGAGCCCAACCTGGTCCTGAGCTGGGTGGGCCAAGAAGGGAGAGGACTTGGCCCTGACCCCGCTGCAGGCTGTCACAGGGCTGAAATTGGGCTTGGGCTGGGCTGTGTCCTCCTTGGCCCTCCAAGCCCTGAAGTTCCTCTTCCTCCTCCCTCCTCCCTCCCCTGCTCCACAAGCACCCACTCTTGCATTCTCGGGGAATCAAAGGCTAAAAATAAACAGTTGCCACCAGACTCTGGGCCCAGGGGGGAATGGGTTCCACAGGAGTATTGCGGACTGTGGGTTGGGGCTGGGGTGAGGGGATGGAAGGTGGGGGAACAGCTAAAGGTCTTAGGACCCCCTCAAGTGGTGATGCAAATAGTCCCCCTGCCCCCCACCCTGGCTCTGGAAGAGCCAAGCCTTCTAGCCTTCAGCTCCATGACCTTCTACAGCTGGGGCTATTTGGATCCTGGGCAATGTCACTGTGCCTGCTGGAGAGATAGAGCATGTAGCAAAAAATAGCTTCACCTCCTTGCAGTATTCCTACCCATAACTGGACTCAGAGAGTCTTTATCAGTCCAAAGGCATTCTCCCAGTGGAGCAAAGGTGCCTTTCTGGGAAGGCAGAACCCGTGACTCCTCAGCCCAGAGAGGACTTAGTGGGGTTCTCCTTACCGAAAGCATCACTGGAATCCTTTGGAAGAGAGTCCAATTTTGGGGGTGGAAGGCAGGGTGGGGAGTGGGGGCCGATGTCAACTAGCAGCACACATCTGTCATCTAAGAAACCTTCTTGGGTCTTAGCTGTCCCACTCTTCTGTCTGTGTCACTGACAAACACAAGTCCACTTCCAAAACTTACTTGATGGATTCATGGATTATTCCAACTGAGTCATTGCCCAGACTTTTGTCTCTAGGAATCCAGGGGCTGGGAGACCCTCCCTGGCTCTGTGCTAACTCCATATTTAGCCATAAAGAGACTGCACCTCCAAGGACAGGGACCCTGGTGCCTCTGAAAATATTAATAAGAACAATAATAACAACACTAGCTACCATGCACGGAGCACGGCTGATGTACCAGGCATTGTGGTCATGACTTTATGTGGATTATCTCCCTTAATTCTCACAACAACCCATGTTATCATTTCATACCCATTTTATAGGTGGGAAAAATGAGACCCAGGGAGATTAAGTTGCTACCATTTGCACACACATAGTTATGGAGCCCAGGTGAGATGGTTTACATCAGTCTGACTCCAGATCCTGTACTCTGAGCCTCTACAGAAAATGTTCTGTTTCAGATGAAGGACTCACCAGGGAACGGGAAAGAAAGGCTACAAGGCCAGTGGCAAGAGTTCCCAGAACATTTCCCTGGAGAGCTTTCACTGTGCCCTGTCCACTGCTGTGTCCCCACAATTGCATTCTGCAATCCCACTAGCAATGGCTCGGTCAGAGGTCGAGCCACCCTGACCTCTCAGGCCCTTGCATATGCAGTTCCATCTGCCTCAAATGCCTTTCCCTCTGCTCTGAACTTGGCCAACTCCTGCCCAGCTTAACAGCTCTTTCCTGAGAGAAGCCTGACTTGGCCAGATCCAGTCCCACCATGCCATTCTGTCTTACAGGCTCTAGCACAGTTGTTATGGAAATGTGTGTTAGAATTTGTGGTATTTGTCTCTGAATGGAATGTAAGCAGGAACCGTGTCTATCTTGTACACGGAGGTATTCCTGCAACTTATCCCAGTGCCTGGCACATAGTAAGTGTTCAGTAAGTACTTTTGAACGAAGGAAGGAAGGAACAAATGAATGAATGAATGATTTGTCAAACATTGTCTAAATGATTGAACCAGTAATCTCAAATGCATTTGGCTGATGGGATGTAGCAGCCGTTGTGCAGAGCAGGAGGGAGGCTGTGGGGAAGACGCTACCATGAGAGACAGTGCCTCCCCGGGGGCGGTGACGGAGAGATAGAGGAAGGAACTGGGTGGCCTGTGATGAACTAGATTACCCTAAGACTCCATCCAACCTTGAAACACTGTGCCTTGATGTGAGGATGGGCTGGCGTCCCAGATGTCAACCCTTTAAGGGCATGGTCCCCCAGGCCCTCCTCGTTTACCTGAAGAATCTATCGGAGTAAATCCCACCCTATGAGTTCTCAACCTTGTGAGGAAAGAGCTGCATAAAATCGCTTTGAAATGGTCGTGGTGGAAGCTGCCCCAAAGCAGCTCATTCTGGGGGTGGGATTCCCAGGGCATTCGCTTTCTACATCACATATTTCTGTAATGATTTCTCGCTCCCTTTATTTCTTCCCAACAAACATATATTACCTTTGTATTAAGAGTAACAAAGCCGGCCAGGCACGGTGGCTCACGCCTGTTTTCCAAGCACTTTTGGGAGGCCGGGGTGGGCAGATCACGAGGTCAGGAGTTCGAGACCAGCCTGACCATGGTGAAACCCCGTCTCTACTAAAAATACAAAAATTAACCAGGCATGGTGGTTAATAAACCACGCCTGTAATCGCAGCTACGCAGGAGGCTGAGTCAGGAGAATCACTTGAACCTGGGAAGTGGAGCTTGCAGTGAGCTGAGATCGTGCATTGCGCCACTACACTCCAGCCTGGGCGACAGAGTGAGACTCCGTCTCAAAAAAAAAAAAAAAAGTAACCAAGTCAAGTTATTAAGGATGTCTTCAAATATTTGGGGGGTAGAAGTGCCTATTCTTTAAGGAGTTTCTGGTTGCAGAAAATGAGGAAACGGGAGGAAAGAGAGGCTGGGAGTGAGTGGCTAAGTCAGAATGACAATACCACTGATGACTTGTTTTTCTTATTTTGGCAATTAACATGCAGTAAAATTGTCTTGTGTGTGTGCTACAATTTTGTTTGTTTGTTTGTTTGTTTGTTTGTTTTTGAGACAGAGTCTCGCTCTGTTGCCAGGCTGGAGTGCGGTGGCCTGATCTCAGCTCACTGCAAGCTCCACCTCCCGGGTTCACGCCATTCTCCTGCCTCAGCCTCTCAAGTAGCTGGGACTACAGGCGCCCGCCACCTCGCCCGGCTAGTTTTTTGTATTTTTTTTTTTTTTTTTTTAGTAGAGACGGGGTTTCACCGTGTTAGCCAGGATGGTCTCAATCTCCTGACCTCGTGATCCGCCCGTCTCGGCCTCCCAAAGTGCTGGGATTACAGGCTTGAGCCACCGCGCCCGGCCTTTTTTTTTTTTGAAGAGTCTTGCTGCAGTGGTGCCATCTTAGCTCAGTGCAAGCTTTGCCTCCTGGGCTCAAGCGATCCTCCCACCTCAGCCTCCCGAGTAGCTGAGATTCCAGGTGATCACCACCATGCCCAGGTAATTTTTGTACATTTTATAGAGATAGGGTCTCACTATGTTGCCCAGGCTGGTTTCAAACTCCTGGGCTCAAGTGATCCACCCACCTTGGCCTCACAAAGTGCTGGTATTAGAGGTATGAGCTGCTGTGCCCAGACAGTTCTACAAATGTTAACATATACGTAGATTTGTGTAACCACCATTGCAATTAGGATATAAATCAGTTCCATCAGTCCAAAAAACTACCTTGAGTTGCCCTTGGTAGTCACACCCTTCTCCTAGCCCTGACTCCTGGCAACCACTGATCTGCTCTCCATCACCCTAGCTTTGTCTTTCAAGAATGCTGTGTAAATGGAATCATATAACACATAAACTTTTGAGACTGGCTTCTTTCACTCATTTGTTGCATACATCAGTGGTGCGTACCATTTTACTGCTGAGTAGGTTTCTAGTGGTGGAATAGTAGGCAAACCACCGTTTATTTACCCATTGAGCAACATTTGAGCTGCTTCTAGTTTTTGGTGATTGTGAATAGAGCTGCTATCAACATTTGTGTACAGGTTTTTGTGTGCGTGTAAGTTTTCATTCCTCTAGGGACATGCCTAGGAATGGGTTGGCTGGATTACATGTTAAATAAAAGCTTCACTTTATAAGAAACTGCCAAACTGTTTTCAGGGAGGCTGCAGCCTTCTGCAATCCTACTAGCAATGTATGAGGGTTGCGGTCAATCTTCATCCTGACAGCATTTGTTGTCAGAGTTTTGGGGGGTTTTTTTGTTTCTTTTTAAAGCCATTTTGATAGGGATGCAGTGGTATCTCATCAGGATTTTGTTTTACATTTCCCTAATGGCTAATGCTGTGGAATATCTTATCATGTACTTATTTGTATCCTCTCTGGTGAGCTCTCTGATCAAGTCTTTGGGCCATTGCTCAGTCAGATTATTTCTTTTCTTACATTGAGTTTTGAGGGTTCTCTTTATATTCTGGATACTAGTCTTCTGTGACATATGCGATTTGCAAATATTTTTCCCCAGACTATAACTTGTCTGTTCCTATTCTCAGTGGTCTTTGTCATAGAGCAAACATTTCTAGTTTTGATGAAGAAAATTTTAATCAATTTTTAAATTTCATAGATCATACTTTTGATGTTACATGTAAGAACTCTTTGCCTCATATTATCATTTTTGATCACTTTCTTTGTGCCAGCCCACATTGCACAATCATTTAATCTTCACTACAATCCTATATTGTTAGTACTATTCTTGTATAACCTCATAATACAGATGAGGAAACTGAGGCGCAGAGAGCTTAATAATTTTCCTAGGACTCACACAGCATTCACTGGCAGAGCTGGGATTCAATCGCATGCTCCAAGATGTCAGGGCCCAGCGTTGTCACCACTAGGATCAGGTTGACACGCTGCCCATAGAAACCCTACTGGAAAGCCAGCAGGGCAAGGAACATTTGCTGCATCTTGTCATTTGGGTCTTAGCTTAAACGTCACCTCCACAGGGAGATCATCCCTAGCTACCCCATCTAAAATAGGCCTTCTATTCCCCTCCCCTCTGTTTTCACCTCTCCCTCTCTTCCCCTCTTTCTTTCCCTTCTTAATTGAGCATGAGTCTCTCCATGGCACTTTTCATTACCTACAATTTGTTCGTTTTATTCTACAACTTGTTTTCTTCTACATAATTTCTTCCTTCCCCACTTAAGGTCAGCTGAATGAGAGCAAGGACCTTATCTTTCACCTCTTTATCTCCAGCTTCTGTGCCTGGCACAGAATGAGTGCTCAGCAAATATTTGCTAGCACTGTTAGTGGATGGATAAATGAATAGATGAATGGATGGATAAGTTGCCTCAGTTGGGGAAACCTGGCTGCTTGAGCAGGAAGAAGCTGCCACCTTGGAACTAATCAGGTCCCAGCTGGAAAGAATGGAAAGGCATGTTCCATATGAACATATTTGTTTGTGTATATAAACATTATATAGGACATTTGTGTTTAAAAAATAGAATATTGTAATACATGTCTATTCTAATATATGCATAGTCTATCTCTGGAAGGATACAAAAGAAGCTGGTGTGCTGACTGCCTTCTTGGGGTAGAGCTGGACTAAGATATTGGCTACAACATTAGGATGAGAATGAGACTCACTTTTCACTATATAACCTTCTATTCATCTTGCTACCCTGGGCATGTATTGCATATTCAGAGCTTATATTTCTTTTAACAATAATGATGATATAAGATTTCTCTCCCTGGGAGGCTGGCATCAGAGCAAGCCAAGAGGTTAATCAGAGGAAGTTGTTTAGAAGACAATTAACACCTCTCCAACCAGCAGCTTCTTTGTAGGAACTGAGGCAAGGTCAATCTTAATGCAGAAAAGGTTTTGCAAGGCTAAATGGACAGGCAACATTTATTAAGTCATTACTAATGAGCAATGCTTATTAATATTTGGAATATAATACATACTCACTGCAACAATTCAAACTTAAAGATGTATCTGAAGCAAAACTAACACCTTCCAATCCAACTCCTTTGACATACTGTAATTAGAAATTTGATTTTCCTACTTTTATTTGATAAAGTATTCCGTGTCATTTGGGTATATTTATTGTTTGTTTTCTATAAAAATGGTATCAAACCATAGACATTATTCTTTTTTGTTTTCTGTTTTTTGAGACAAGACCTCTCTCTGTTGTCCAGGCTGGAGTGCAATGGCACAATCGTAACTCCCTGCAGTCTCTATCTCCTGGGCTCAAGTGAGCCTCACTTCAGCCTCCCAGGTGGCTGAGACTACAAACGCACGCCACCACCATGACCAGCTAATTTTTTCTAATTTAAACGATTGATTTTTTTTTTTTTTTTTTTCCCAGAGGCAAGGTCTCACTTTGTTGCCCAGGCTTGTCTCGAACTCCTGGACTCAAGGGATCCTCCCTGGCTGGCCTCCCAAAACGCTGGGATTACAGGTGTGAGCCACTGCACCTGGCCAACACTATTCTTTAACATCTTTTTTTCACTCCATACATTTTGGAGATAATTTTAAGTTGATACACATGGAGCTACTTCATTTGTTTTAGGAGTTACATAATGGCCGGGCGCAGTGGCTCACGCCTGTAATCCCAGCACTTTGGGAGGCTGAGGCGGGTGGATCACAAGGTCAGGAGATCAAGACTATCCTGGCTAACATGGTGAAACCCCATCTCTATTAAAAATACAAA
The DNA here is from genome assembly GCF_047675955.1 of Chlorocebus sabaeus. Taxonomy (NCBI): domain Eukaryota; kingdom Metazoa; phylum Chordata; class Mammalia; order Primates; family Cercopithecidae; genus Chlorocebus; species Chlorocebus sabaeus. Next base: position 32,417,108 of record NC_132926.1, on the reverse strand, counting down.
AAATTAGCCAGGTGTGGTGGGGGCACCTGTAGTCCCAGTGCCTGTAGTCCCAGCTACTCGGGAGGCTGAGGCAGGAGAATGGTGTGAACCTGGGAGGCGGAGCTTGCAGTGAGCAGAGATAGTGCCACTGCATTCCAGCCTGGAGGACAGAGCCAGACTCCATCTCAAAAAAAAAAAGGAGTTACATAATATGCAATTGTATTGATGGGAGCAGGATATTTCTAGTTTCTTGTTGTTACAAAGATGTTGCAATGAATATTCTTGTATCTAGCTAGCTAGGGCATTTATGTGTTATTACTTTCATTTCTGAAAGTTGTCACGTATTTTTTGTCATAATATTTTGGAAAAATTTTCCTACAAGACTGTAATTTTTTACAACCAACAATGGGTATGATAGAGTTGGTTTTCTTACTCTGCCATCAGCTATAAACGTTACCAATCTTTTTGTTTCTGCCAATATTAGGAGACATATGGGAACTCACTATTTAATTTTTATTTCCCTACTTATACATATGCTTATTGGCCATTTTCATTTCCTCTTCTGTATACTGTTCACATTCTTTGCCAAGTTTTCCATCGGGTTATTCATTTTTCCCCCCAGTTAACTTGTAGGAGTGCGTTCATGCCACGGACAGTAAGCCTCTGTCGTATGAAGTTTAAATGTTTTATCCTGGACTCTCATTTATCTTTTGACCTTGTTTGTGGTGTCTTCTGTTATACAGAAGTTTAACATTTTTATGCAATCAGATCTCTCTATTTTTTCCTTTATGGATATTAATAACCACGGATGTTTGTGTAACCCAGTGGTTTTCATACTGTGTTTCCTAACCTTAAGGTTTCATGGGGATGAATGGATGTCAAGACAGTGGGGGTGAATGGAGCTGCTGGCTGTCAGGAACTCGGCATTTCCCCTTCCTCTGTTTTTTATTGATCCTTCACATGCTACTGCTAATGGTATAGTGGAGGAGAGCCTGGGCTCCGGAGCCAGAATTCTTGGGCAAGGCCCTTAACCTTTCTGGGCTTAGTTTCTTAGTTTCTCAGTCTATAAATTGGGGATTTAGAATAGTGCCTACCCCTAGAATTGTGGTGAGGCTCCAGTGAGTTGATCCATGGAAAGCCACCTCTTCACTTACCATGTGCCCAACACTGTGTTAGGCAATATACATACATATATTCTCAGTCAGTCCTCACAGCTACCTATCTGCCTGAGAGGCCAGCAGGATTATTCTTATTTTACAGAGGAGGAAACTTAGGCCCAGAAAGCCTAGGTAACTTACCTAAGGGGACAAAGGTAGTAAGTGATGAAGCCAAGATTTACACCCTGGTTTCTGCATGCCTTTAAGACCTTGGTTGTTATTTCGTCCTCTCTCCTTACCACATTGATATTCATTGAGCACCTACTATGCTCCAGTCCAGTGCTAGGTGCTGAGGAGACAGCAGAGAATCTGACAGTCTCCTTTTCTTGATGCTTACAGTCTAGTTGGCGAGGCAGTGATCGACAGTCAGACAATTGCAAATTGTGGGTGTCATTGTGCACTGTGTAATGAGAGATAATCATACCAATTGTGATTTCAAGCTGGGGAATCAGGAGAGGCCTTTCTAACAGAATTCTGTTTGAGCTGAGACATAAAGGATGAGTAGGAAAGGCCAGTTCGAAACCGCAGCATATCAAATGGGTGGCTCTCTGGCAGAGAAAGAGCTTGGCAGTCTCCAAGAATGGAAAGAAGGTCAATATGGCGGGCAAGCAGTATGTGTGAGGGCAGTAGATGCCAGGGCATACAAGCCCCTTGTGGGCATAGGTGAAAGTTTGAACTTTATTATAAATGCAGCAGGAAGCCATGGAGGGTTTTAGAAAGAGAATGCTGGAATCTGGCTGTACTTTAAAAATATCACTTTGTGAACATGTTCATACGTTACGGCAATTCTACTCCCAGGCAGGTAGGTACCCAACAAAAATGCACACTATGTGCACCAAAGACCAGAATTTTAACAACTGCCCTCTTTGTAATAGCCCCAAACCACAAGCCACTCAAATGCCTCTCAGTGCTTGACTGAATAAAGGATTATATAGTCACACAATGAAACACTACACACCAATGAAAATGAATAAATTATAACCACATAATGGTATAGATGGATCTCGCAAAGGTAAATGAGTTAAGGCAGACATAAAACAGTATACATGATATGAATCCACGTATACAAAGTTCAAAAATAGAGGGGAAACTAATCTACAGTGGTAGAAGTCAGGATAATGGCAGCCCGGGGGGAGATATGGAGGTGACAAGGAAGGGGCATGGGGTGGGCTTCTGGTAATACTCTGTTCTTCATTTGGGTGCTGGTTATGTGGGTGTGTTCCATTTAGACAAACCCATCAAGTTGAACATTTATGATCTGTGCACGAGTGTCTCCGTATGTTCCTTTCTGGCCAATATGTGAGTGTTGAACTAGAAAGGGGGCGCATGCAGCCTTGGGGAGATGAGGTAGGGGCTGTCGAAGAATTCAGGTGAATGATGGCTGGCTAGAGGGATGGTGGGGGCCAGGGAGACCTGAGGACAGAGCAGGGACACGTGTTGGAGAAAAGCTGGTGAGGGTATCAGCGCTGCCTCTCCACTTCCGGCATGAGCACCTGGGAGGTGTCAGAACTAAGATGGAGAAGGTGGGGGAGGAGCAGTTTTGAAGAGGATGACAGAACCCAAGACCTTCGTTTTGGACATGTAAAATTTGAAATGTCTCCAAAAGATGACATCGCGGGAGCAGATAGGTGTCTGGTGAGATTTCATTTTAAAAAACAATAAAAGATTCTGCTGCTTAAGAGAAAAATAAAGTTTGAAAAAAGTTGCCACCATTCTGGCAATTTTTTCTTTTACAAAGCACTTTCAGTACCATTATCTCATTCTATTTAATTTCATGACAAGGATTCTTGTCTTTGAGGTGTGGGTGGGGTGAGGGGAATGTGATGTCTTTATGTAGAAATTAGAGAGATATTCATGTGTGTGCTGTTACTGGAACATGCTATATTTATCCATTAAAAGAGAGCAGGCCTGGGATGGGAGCCTGAGCTAACCCGTGGAGGGCATCAGCCGTGATGAGAAGGCTGATTGGGGTTCTGGGAGTTTGGCTTTCACTGCAGTGGGGCTGAGCCAAGTGGTCTAAGACCCAAATGGGCAGAGATGCTTTTAGACAGCCTTGGGACCCTGGGGACAAGGCACAATTGCTGGAGATTCAGTCCCTATCGCTGCCTTCCGCTGAAGAACACGGATCACACTTCTCCCCTGCTTTCCTCTTCCAAGGCTTCCCATTGTTCCCAGGAAAGAATCCTCAGTCCTGGCCACGAGGAGGATTTGCATCTCTGCAGCCTCATCTTTTACTCATTTTATGGGTTCTTTCTGTTCAAGCCATGCAGGGCTTTCTTTCTGTCTGTTGAATGTGCTGCATTCTTCCTAATCTCCAGGTCTTTTTGTAGGCTTTTTTCTGTGCCTGGGATACTTGGTCACTCGTCTTTGTACTTACCTGTATGCATCCTTCAAGTCTCAGGTCAAAACCATTTTCTTCTGGAAGGCTTCTGCATTCCCTGAACAGCCTGAGCCCTGCCCTACTCACTCAAGTCACCCAGCACTGCCCTTGATCTGAGCCCTACTCCTCTTTCAGCCTCTGTCTTCCCCACCAGACTGCAAGCTCCAGGGCAGTGGGTACTGTGTCTGCCTTGTCACAGTCAACCAGTCTCTTACTCCCTAGCATTGGGTACTAAACATGTCCTCACAGCCATGTGCTTTTCTTGCCCTCTGGGCTAAACTGATAACCTTGAATCTGGGCATCCCTTTGTCCACATCCCCAGGCCCCAGCGAGACTCAGCATTCACTGTGCACTCAGGGGCTTGTGTGTGGATTTGCAAAATCCCCTGAAAATGCTCATGACCATAACTGACTCCACACCTACTTTTTCAACAGAATACTTGGGCACGATTTTTAGGCAGATTAGAACCAAAACCTGGGGCTGGGTGCTGTGGCCCACCCCTGTAATCCCAGCACTTTGGAGGCCAAGGAGGGTGAATCACCTGAGGTCAGGAGTTCAAGACCAGCTTAGCCAACATGGTGAAACCTCTGTCTCTACTAAAAAACACAAAAATTAGCCAGCCAGATGTGGTGGCAGGCACCTGTAATCCCTGTTACTCAGGAGGCTAAGGAACGAGAGTTGCTTAAATCTGGGAGGTGGAGGTTGCAGTGAGCCAAGATCGCACCACTGTGCTCCAGCCTGGGCAAGAGAGTGAGACTCTATCTCAAAAAAAAAAACAAAACAAAACCTGGACACCCCTCCTCCCACCAAAGGACCAATGAGGGTCAACTCACTAAGGCCAATTCAGTCTGAAATAACGTAATCCCATGAAGGTGTCCAGTGACTGTGTGGGCAGTGACACCGAAAAAAGAACAGCCACAGGGCATCGTTAAAAACCATGTCACAAACCTTAAAAATATGAGCATCCTTTGCTGCAGCAATTTCACTTCTAGGAATTCACTCTAATAAAATAATGCATGGGGAGCAAGGATGAATTTATGAGGCTGTTTCCCACAGCATTGCTCATCACAGTGAAACATTGGAAAAACCAAGATACGCAACAATAGGAGACTGTTTAAAAGGGGAGACACAGACAACACCCTGCCGCCATTAAACTTGATGTTGTGTGTGTATTTTATCGACACGGAGTCACCCCCATGACACACGGTGTTGTGGGTCAGAAGCTGTTCAGTGGCAAGTGACAGAAATCCACCTCGAAATGGGAAAAGCACAAGGGAGGATTTGTTGTTAGCTCATGTAATCTAGAGGAGAGTTGGACAACACAGTTCGGAAGGACCACAGTGTGGCCAGGCCCAAACAACACCTGGGGTCTGGGGCTCAGGCAGCTCCAGGACCTTCTCTCCATCTGCTGTGTTTGCCTCTCCCTGTGTGTCAGCCTCATTTTCTCATTGCAGACCAGATAGTGGGGAATAAGTTTTGAGACATAGGAAAGCATATACCTGAAGCTGTCTTTAGCCCTCAATCCAGAACTCCCAAGCAAGGAATAGATTGGCCACCTTAGTTCAATTACCAAAATCTGAACCAGTCAACTGTGGACAGGGTAGCCATGCACTGTGATTGGCCCAGCTTGAGTCAAGACCTGCCTCTGGACCAAACAACTAAGACCAGGAGATGGGGTCTCTTTGACCTAACGTGGGAGTTCTTGAACTAAACAGAGAAGGAGGGAAGAGCAATTCTGGGAAAGGGTACAGGGCTGATAATCTGGGTTATCCTCCACCTATTTTTGAGTGAGATGGTTAACAAAATGACATACCTGTTTTGTTACTGAAATATTGTTCACTCTTCATTGTACTTACCATTATGCATCCTTCAAGCCTTAGCTCAGGAGGGCTTCTGCATTCCCTGAACAGGCTGAGCCCCACCCTACTCATATGAGGTGAGCTCTCGTTTCTGTAAAGAAATGGAGGAAGGGCAGTGCATAGAGGAAATAAAGTCTGAAAAGATATTCTAAAATGTTCAGAGTTGTTTTCTTGCAGCTGTGCTGTGTTTCTACAATGAACACCAACTATTTGTGAGATCAAAACAATTTTTTTTTTTTGAGACGAATTTTAGCTCTTGTTGCCCAGGCTGGAGTGCAATGGTGCGATCTCGGCTCACTGCAACCTCTGCCTCCGGTTCAAGTGATTCTCCTGCCTCATCCTCCCTAGTGGCTGGGATTACAGGTGCCCGCTACCACACCCAGCTAATTTTTGTATTTTTAGTAGAGATGGGGTTTCGCCACATTGGTCAGGCTGGTCCTGACCTCAGGTGATTCAGCCGCCTTGGCCTCCCAAAGTGCCAGGATTGTAGTCATGAGCCACCATGCCTGGCCTAAAAATCTGTTAAGAGAGAAAAGCTATATTGACTCCATGAGTATGTGGAACAACCACTCAAGTGGTTCTCCTCACGTCTCTCTCCTTCAGCCAGCCCACGCTGGATTTGAAATGCAAGTGATTTTGTGAACTGCAGATCTCATTAGTGTCTCCAGGCATCCATCCATCCAACAAATGGAAGTTGACAGGGGCCCCAGTAAGTGCCAGGCAGCAAAATGTGCTGGAGATACAATGACCACTAAGGGCTAGACCCTGCCTCCAAGGAGCTCACAGTCTGGTGGAACATAGATTGTGATGAGTACGTAACCAGTTACGTTACAAGAAGCTCAAAACAGAAGTGTGAGCAACGTGCTAGAGAAATATAGACCAGAGGACAACTCGTTCTGTTTAGACGGATCTGTAAAGGTGGTCTTGGGGCATTGGACTTTGAGTTGGGCTGCAAATGTACAGCATGCTGTGAAGGCTTATCAGATGGGGAAGACAGCACATGCAAAAGTGCAGAGAGCTCACCCGTAGGACCTGGAGTTGGTGATCAGGTGTAGCGGGAGTTATGAGGGAGCAGGCAATGAATTTCCTTCGCTGAGCAGGTAGTGAACATCTAGCATATGTCAGGCTTTTGACTAAGGGCTTGCTGATGAAATAGGTAGGGCATTTGAGATTAGAGTCCAGAGGGCCCTGAATGCTATTCTATCTCCTTTCCAATAAAACAAAATTGAGATGAAAATGTGGGCTTATCACTTCTTTCATAGGAGAGACACATGTCTTCTTCATGCATGGACCCTCTCAAGTATCTTCAGCTCCTGCATCTCCACATTAAAGAAGGAAGCAGGACTGGGTGTGTGTGTGTGGCAGAGGTAGGTGTCCACACTCCCTGCTTCCTGGGTTCATATTCCACCCGTGTTTCAGGGATATTGGGGAATGAGACACTTGGGGAATTCTTTTAGAAGTTGCAGAGGTAGGGCCGTGCTCACAAAGTCCTAGCTGGGCTTTGCTGTGGAGGCCCAGAGCCATGATCATGGAAACAACTTTCCCAGCTCTGCTTCTCTGGAGGGACTCTGGGGAAGGGGAATCACTGGTCTCTGAAGTGTCTTTCATGCACTAAGCTGAATGACCTTGGCCTGAATCGCTCAGGGTTATGTAAGATTAGGTAGCCACTTAGTCAAAAATAGCTTTCATGCTGACTCCAGCCCACAAAATAGCATCCAAGTCAAGGGGGCACAGATGCGCCAGAGCTGGGCATGCATGGGGAAATTCCCCTCCTGGTCCTCGCCATTGGAAAGTCGCTTGAGGGTGTTAGCCGGGTCTTGGAGCTGCTGCCAGGTAATCTCCTGTGCGTCTCTGTTTGGCCGCATATATATGGCTGTTTTGCTGAAGCAGAGAAACCAAGGGACCATAAGCACAGAAATGCAGTGCAAACATTAGAATAAAAGTGAGAAAGAGTGTGCAGTAGCAGAAAGAGCACTGAACTAGGAGTCTTCAGACCTGCTACCACCATTGACTTTCTGGAGTCAGTCACTTTCATTTATTCATTCAACAAATACTTACTGAGCCTACTGTGTGCCAGAGACTGTACTAGCACTGGAGACACAAAAGGGAAGGATAGATGCTATTTCTTCCCTCATGGAATTTTAGCTTGTAAGCTGTCTTGTCCCTCAGCTTAAAGATAACTTACATCTTCTGAGAACTTTCTTATGCCAGGCACTTTACAAGACATTCGACATACACAGTGAACAAGCCAGATATAGTCTTTGGCCACATGCAGCTTGCAGACTAGAGGGAGAAAAAGACAAATAAAGACCAAAAAAAAAAAAAAAAAATCCAGACAATTTGTCTTTGCAATAAAAATTCCAATAAACGGCCCTTTTAGGCCTAAGAGGAAGACATCTCTATTGATTGGGACGGTCACCGTCTTGTTCAAAGTTTCTGCCCAGTGAAGGAGCATGTCAGAGCTCCTGTTTTCTCCTTCTGGAAATGACATTGGGTAAAAGCAACTTGGATCCTGCGTGAGGAAGAGAGCCCCATCCACTGCTCTTCAGAGTGGGTGTTGGTCTGATATTTTTGGAGGAAAATTTGGCAACATTCATCAAAGCTTTGCAAGTATTCCTCTCCTTTGACCTAATACGTTCATTTCTGGGAGCTTATCCAAAGGAAATAATTGGATAAGTGTACAAAGACGTACATTGTAAAGAAACTCACTGAATCCTTATTTATAGCAATTAAAAATTTGAAATAACCAAGATAGTCAATAATAAGGGATTGTTGAAGCAAATTGTAGTTTAGCTGGACTGGTAGCACATGTCTATAGTCCCAGATATGGCAGAAAGATCCCTTGAGCCCAGGAATTGGAGTTCAGCCTGGGCAACATAGTAAGACCCTGTCTCAGATAAAAAATAAAAAGTTGCAGTATATCTATAAAGTGCCATAAAATAATTTTTGCCTTTTATACCATTAACTTGGAAAGATGTTCATGATATGATAAGTTTAAAAAAATTGGTTCAAAAAATTGTGTGGGACAGTACCAAAAAGAGCAGAGTACGTAAGAATAAATTTACCCAAGAAGGAGCAAGACTTGTTTATGGAAACTTTAAAACACTGCTAAAAGAGATGAAAGAAGACCTAAATATACAGACATTCTTTGCTTATGGGTTAGAAGACTCACTTTTTAAATTCAGTTTTAATTTCTGTGATTAATGTGTTTATTTTTATGGGAACCACTAAGACTGTGTCCTCTCCTTCTTACTCCCCTTAAGGAAGAGAAGAAGGATCATCAATGGCAAGCGGCAGCTGCAACGAAACAACACTATGAGCTGGCTACATGCTCCGGAAAGAATGCCTGCCTCCTCCGTTTGGTTTCCAGTGCTCTAAACATTCAGAGAAACTTCTCTAGTATTGCATGATAGAAATGAGCCCTGAAAGTAGAGTCTTAGAAGACTTGATTTTGTTAAGACAACAATATTCCCCAAAGCAATATGCAGATTCAATGCAATCCCTATCAAAGTCCCCAAATCCCACAAATTCCATTTTGCTGAAGTAGCAAAACTGACTCTGAAATGTATATAGAATTGCAAGGGATCCCAAATAGTCAAAACAATCTTGCAAAAAGAAGAACAAGGTGTTAAGACTCACATTTTCCAATTTCAAAACTTACTACAAAGCTACAGTAATCAAAACCATATGCTACCAGCATAAGGATAGTCATGCATATAGATCAATGGAATAGAATTGACAATCCTATGTAACTATGTAACTATGTAACTGTGGTCACATAGTTAATAAATAAACCTATGTAACTATGGTCAATTGATTTTCAACAAGGGTGCCAAGACCATTCAGTGAGGGAAAAGAAGGGTTTCTTCAACAAATGGTGCTAGGCCAACTGAATATCCACATGCAAAAGAATGAAGTTGGACCTTACCACACACCATGTACAAAAATTAACTCAAAATGAATAAAATCCTAAATGTAAGAGCTAAAGCTATAAAAGTCTAAGAAAAGAACAGCTTTATAACCTTAGGTTTGGCAACAGTTTCTTAGACCAAAAACAAAAGGAACAAATGAAAAATAGATAAGTTGGACTTCATCAAAATAAAAAACTTTTGTGCATGAAAGAACGTTACCAAGAATGCAAAAAGGAAACCCACAGAATGGAAGAATATATTTGCAAATCATATATCTGATAAGAATCTTGTGTCCAGAATATAGAAGGAACTTGTACAACTCAACAAGAAAAACACAAACTACTCAATTTTTAAAATGGACAAAGGCATAAAAAAGAAAAAAACATGTCCTTTGCAGCAACATGGATGCAGCTGAAGGCCATTATCCTAAGTAAATTAACACAGAAACAGAAAACCAAATGCCGCATGTTCTCACTTGTAAGTGGGAGCTAAACATGGGGTATGCACGGACACAAAGATGGGAACAATAGACACTGGGGGTGCCAAAAGTGGGGAGGAGGGGTGGGAGGGCAAAGGTTAAAAAGCTACCTATTGGGGACTGTGTTCACTATTTGGTTGATGGGATCAATAGAAACCCAAACTTCAGCATCACACAATATACCCATGTGACAAACCTGCACATGTACCCCTAAGTGTTAAAAAAAAAAAAAAAAAAAGGCAAAGGTCTTGAAAAGATATCTCTCCAAGGAAGATATACAAATGATCAACAAGCACGTGAAAAGATGTTTAACATCATTAGTCATTAGGGAAATGCAATTCGAAACCACAAAAATGTAGTTGTGAGATAGCATTTCATACCCACTAGGTTGGTTATAATAAAACAAAACAAAACAAACAGAAGGAAAATGACAGGTTTGGGTATGAATGTAGAGAAATTGGAGCCCTCATACATTGCTGGTGGAAATGTAGCCACTGTGGAAATCACTTTGGTATTTCTTCAATAAGTTAAAGATAGAATGACCCTTCGATGTAGTAGTCCCACTCTTAAGTATATAGTCAAAAGAACTGAAAACAGGTATTCAAATAAAAACTTACATGTTCATAGCAGCACTATTCACAACAGACAAAGGTGGAAATAGCCCAAATGTCCCTCAACTGGTGAAGAGATAAACAATATATAGCATATCCATGCAATAGAATGTTATTTGGCTACGAAAAGGAATGAAGTACTGATGCATGCTACAGCATGGATGAACCTTGAAAACAGACTGGACCTGGTGGCTCACACCTATAATCCTAACACTTTGGGAGGCTGAGGGGGGTGAATCACTTGAGGCCAAGAGTTCAAGACCAACCTGGGCAACATAGTGAGACTTTGTCTTTACAATTTTTTTTAATTAGTTGGGTTTACACCTGTAGTCCCAGATATTTTGGAGGCTGAGGTGGGAGGATCACCTAAGCCAAAGAGGTTAAGGCTGCAGTGATGTATGATCATTTCACTGCACTCCAGCTTGAGTGACAAAGGGAGACCCTGTCTCTAAAATAAAAAAGAGAAAAAGAAAAAACATTTTTAAAAACCTTGAAAACATTATGCCTGGCTGAGCACATTGGCTCATGCCTATAATCTCAGCACTTTGGGAGGCCAAGGTGAGAGGATCGCTTGAGGCCAGGAGTTGGAGACCAGCCTCGCCGACATGGTGAAACCCCACCTCTACTAAAAATACGAAAAGTAGTCGGGTTTGGTGGCACATGCCTGTAGTCCCAGCTACTCAGGAGGCTGAGGCAGGAGAATTCATTTGAACCCGGGAGGCGGGGGTTGCAGTGAGCCCAGATCACGCCACTGCACTCCAGCCTGGGCAACAGAGCGAGACTCTGTCTCCATAAAAAAACAAAAAACAACAAAAAAAATTATGCTGAGTGAAAGAAGTGAGACACAAAAGATCACATATTGTATGGTTCCACTGATGTGAAATATCCAGCATACGCAGATCCATGGAGCTAGAAAGCAGATTCATGGTTGCCAGGGGCTGTCGGGAGAGGGGAATGGAGAGTGACTCTTCCGTGGATATGGGATTTCCTTCTGGGGTGACGAAATTATTCTGAAATTATATAGTGCTGATGGTTGTTCAGCATTGAGAATGCACTAAAGGCCACTGAACTGTATACTTCAAAATGGTTAAAATGGTGAAAAATCGGTGTGGGTATTCCAGAAAAACAATTGGAAGGATGAACAATAAAATGTCAACAGTGATTATTTCTGGGTAACAGTAGGAGTGACTTTCACTCTCCTATTTTTCTTTTTATACTATTTGAATACTTTATGAGAAGCATGTTTTGCATTAATAATCAGAGTGAATAAAAACCATAGTGAACTGTTTTCACTCTAGAAGGCAAGAAGCAAGAGGGAAGGGAGGAAGAAAAGACGGAAGGAAGGAAGGAAGGAAAGAAGGAAGAAAGGAAGGAAAGAGGGAGGGAGGGAGGGGAAGGAAGGAACGGGAGGGAAGGAAGGGGAGGGAAGGAGGGAGCAGAAAGAAGAAAAACAGGGAGTCCTTGAACCCACCCCCGCAACTCCCTCATCTCTCTCATTACTTTGGAGGTGCAGGCCTTGCTAGTGTCAGGCTGGGGGTTGTATGGATTTCTGGTTAGACACCAAGAAGGACCTTTTAGGTTAATAGGATCAAGGTCAGCAACCAACAGAACTCTTTACATATCCTATGGGAAGATCCCTAAGATATATTGTATAAAAGCAAGATTTAGGACAGAGTGTGACAATTAGTGTAATGATACACTCAAACACATACACACACACATGCTCCCGCACATACAGTCATAATTACTAAAGAGTGCATGCTGGCCAGGCTTGGTGGCTCATGCCTGTGATCTTAACACTTTGAGAGGTCAAGGAAAGAGGATTGCTTGAGGCTAGGAGTTCTACACTAGCCTGGGCTACATAGCAAGACTCTGCCTCTACAAAAAATAAAAATAAAAAACTAGCCGAGTGTGGTGGTGCATACCTGTAGTCCTAGCTACTTGCGGGGAAGAGGCAGGAGGATCATTTGAACCCGGGAGGTCTAGGCTGCAGTAAGCCATGATCATGCCACTGCACTCCAGCCTGGGTGATAAAACAGGATCCTGTCTCTCCCTCCCAAAAAGTGTGTATGCATATACATTTGCAAATGTGAAGATACCCTCTACCAAAATGGCTGAAAAATAACAAGAATGGTTTTCCCCAGGGAGGGCAACTGGGTGATTAGACAGGAGAGAAAGGGAAGGAAACAGACATGTCACTGTATATACCCATCGACCCATCTCTGTATCTTTTGTATTTGGTGGTATGTATATACTTTTTTTTTTTTTTTTTATAGATGGAGTCCCCTCTGTTGCCCAGGCTGCAGCACAGTGGCACAATCTTGGCTCACTGCAACCTCCACCTCCCAGGTTCAAGCAAATCTCCTGCCTCAGCCTCCAGAGTAGATGGGATCACAGGTGCCCGCCACTGCACCAGGCTAATTTTTGTATTTTTAGTGACGATGGGGTTTCGCCATGTTGCCCAGGCTGGTCTCTAACTCCTGAGCTCAAGCAGTCTTCCCACCTCAGCCTCCCAAAGTGCTGGTATTACAGGCGTGAGCCGCTGTGCCCAGTTGTATGTATATACTTTCAAAGACAGACATTTTCTCCCCCTGAGCACTTTCTTTATGTCACAAAAACAAAATTTCCAAAACATAAAGATATTTAGGTAAAATATAATCCTTTTTTTGGTTCTGCCCTATTTTTGTATTTACCAAATTTTTATAACAACAGACATTATTTAACATGGTATAAAAGGCAGATATTACTTAACACATTTAAGTAAGACAGAAATGTTTAAAGCAAAAGCAGAACATTCCCCTTCCAGTTTGCTTTCAAAAGGAAAATACATTTATAATTAAATGTATTTTTTAATGAAATAAAGTATCAGAAAAATGGTCTTTTTTAAGAAAAACTTCTCCGTTGGTTTCCTTCCCCCTAAATTTTCTACAGTGCTGTCTATTATTTCATGTTGGAAAAGGTCTGTAATTAGCTGAGTCTTTAAACACAAAGCCATGGGTTTTAGGCAGCTGGTGAAGCAGTGTTGGCCTGACCTTGACCTCCGTAGAGCCCTGGACCCTTCGCCTCTGGCCCTGATCTCTGCAGCCTCCTTGGCCCAGACCCTAGGCTCTGCCAGTCCTGCTGTCCTCACATGGCCTGCACAGCCTGCCAAGCCATCAACCCTCAGGACTCCCTGTGGAGAACTAGGACGGGATGGGGGGCAGGGTGCTTCTGGATATTTTTCCAGGAGGGGCATGGGGGCTGTTTTGAAGCTATGTTTGTCCTATAAGCAAACTTTGATAGCCTATGGTAGACAAAGTTTTAAAAGAATTTTTTCTTCATGCTTTTACGTTAGATGGAACAAACATTACTTGTCCATTTTCAAGAAGTGGGCAGCAGGTGCTCGGGGAACCTGATGGAAATTGAGAAGTGGGCCAGCCCTTGGACTACCCTCCCTGTCCCCACTGGTGTGGCCATCATTGGAGGGACATTGATGTTCATCTGCCCATCTCCGCTCTGCAGAGGAAGAGGGAGACACAGGCTCCCATCTGCCTTGGGCCCAGACATGCCATTGGAAACCCCCCTCCCCCCGGGGCCACTCACATGATGTAGGACTAAGGGTTTGGAGCTTTTCTCCTGGGGCTTGTTTACTGAGCCTTTCCCTGTCCTGGCTTCTCTGCTCTGCTCTCCCCGCACATGTCTGAGGTGACGCTAAGTTCGATTAAAGTGGGCCAGTCAGAAACATTTCCAAGGTCTGTGGGGACAGTTCTACCAAGGTTCTTACTGTCCCCAATAGCTACCCTATTACCTGAAATATAACCATTTAAGAACCATCTTATTTTTAATTTGTGTTTTTATAAACACCGTAAGTTCATTTTCTCCCCTAAATTATGAAAATTTATCACTGTGAAAAGTAGCAAAAAGTAGAAACACACCCTCCTTCTCTGCTACCAAAAATGTCACAAAACACTCATACACCCAGTACCTTGAGAGGATCTCTAGTAGTTTGGAGTATTTCTTTGAAGTCTTTAAAAATAAATATCAGAGTCATTTTTGTTATTATTGCTTAATATCATCAACAGAAGCTTATTTTTTTTTTTTTTTTTTTTTTTTTTTCTGAGACAGGATTCACTTCCATTGCCCAGGCTGGATTGCACGATTTCTGCTTACTGCAACCTCTTCCTCCCAGGCTCAGGTGATCCTCCCACCTCAGCCTCCTGAGTAGCTGGAACCACAGGTGCATGCCACCACACCCAGCAAATTTTTGTACTTTTTTGTAGAGACAGAGTTTTGCCATGTTGCTCAGGCTGGTCTCGAACTCCTGACCTCAAGTGATCTGCCCACCTCAGCCTCCCAAAGTGCTGGGATTACAGGTGTGAGCCACCATGCCCAACTATAAGCTTTTTTTTTTTTTTTTTTTTTTTTTTAATGCTGCTATTAAGTGCTGGCTCTGATGTGCTACTAGCTCTGTAATTTGGGGTGTGTTAACCTCTCTGTGCCCTAGGTTTCTTATCTGCAAAATGAGGACAATACCGGTATCTATCCTACCGAGCTCCTGTAAGGATTTAATGAGATAGTACAGGGAAAATGCTTTGCCAACAGCCAGATTCAACAAATAATAGCAATTCATCTATTGCTAGCATGGACACAGCTGAATTTTGCTTTTCAGCAGGGTGAATAATCCTACGTTGAACACCTCTGTATCTAGAGCCTCATCCACAGACAGGATTAATTTCTTTTCAGAGATTCCTGGACATGGAGTTGCCGAACCAAAGGGTATAGACCTTTTTTCTCTCTCTCCCTTCCTTCCTTCCTTCCTTCCTTCCTTCCTTCCTTCCTTCCTTCCTTCCTTCCTTCCTTCCTTCCTTCCTTCCTTCTTTCTTTCTTTCTTTCTTTCTTTCTTTCTTTCTTTCTTTCTTTCTTTCTTTCTTCTTTCTTTCTTCTCTTTCTCTCTCTTTCTCTCTCTTCTCTCTTTCTTCTTTCTTCTCTTTCTTTCTTCTTTCTTTCTCTTCTTTCTTTCTTTCTTTCTTTCTTTCTTTCTTCTTTCTTTCTTTCTTTCTTTCTTTCTTTCTTTCTTTCTTTCTTTCTTTCTTTCTTTCTTTCTTTCTTTCTTTCTTTCTTTCTTTCTTCTTCTTTCTCTCTCTCTCTCTCTAGTGGTCCCCACACCTTGCCCTCCCAAAGTGCTGGGATTACAGGTGAGAGCCATGGCTACTGGTCCCAGGCCTTTCTAAAGTACTTGATATAGATTGTCATCGACACTTCTGCCAGGAGAGGAAGACTCCTGGTGTTAAGTGTAACTGTCTTCTGAGTACAGGACACTGAGTCTCTCTCCCTGACTCCAACACACACAACTGTAGTGGATGTGAATTCTGACGGCTTCTCTCTCAGAACACACCCACCTAAGAGTTTGATAAGACATCTTGGCATCATACAGCTGCCTGTTGGAATAACCCTGAGACCTCAGTTTCACTCTCTGTAAAATCTGGTCAAAGATCTTGCTCAAGGTGTGGCAAAGAGTAATCAATAGCTAATGGCTGGGACTGACTTTTGTTCTCCTGGTCATAAAAGACCTTTGAATTGCTTGGCCACTTTGGGTTTCTCAGGAAAAGTGATAACACTAAGCCAAAGTTCATCCCAGTTGGCCAGGCCACCTCTTTCCAGCACCCACAAGGCTCGAGGGAGAGGGAGAATGGCCACAGTCTCATGAGTGTTGGGCTGGGTTCACTGGGGTGAGGGTCACCAAGGGTAGGAGCCATTTCCCCATTGACCCTCCCATGCATCACACCACAGAAATATCCCTGTGCTCTGTTTATCTCCCACCCCTCCCCCGACACAGCAGAAGGACGTAAGTTTTCACGCATAGTAGACAGAGGACTTAGGCTGAATGAGGTGAGGCTTGGTCAGCCCTGATATGAGAAACACAGATCAAAACCAGACTTGTGCCTCTGCTATCATCACCCAGCCACTCAACACCACTTCCCAGAATGATTCAATCGACATTTCCTGTACCCGAGCCTGGGATCTCCATTTTATCAAGCTTTCCAGAAGATGTTATCATCTAGCAAGTTTTTGAAGGAAGCATAGGACTCTGCCTATCCTAATGGTGTCTGCCCAGGTCTCCTCTGTGCTCAAACACCGTCCAAGGCTTCCTCAGTCCAGCCTGAAGCCTCAGCTCTTAGTGTGGTATTCTAGGTTTCAGTTCACCTGTACAGACCATCTCCCAGCTCTCCCTCACTCACTACCCACTGCAGCTACTCTGGGGTTCCTGGTGCTTGAATATGCTGTGGGCCTTTAGGGAGAGCAACCTTGCTCTTGTTATGCTGTTAACTTAATGAAATCTTCTCCAACATTTAAAGCCCAGCCCTGATGCTCCAACTCTAGAAGGCTCCCTTGATCTAGCCCCAGCTAGAAGTAACCCCCTCAACTTTCCTCTGAGCTCCAATAGACTCTCTTCATCTGTGCTCGCACATAACTCTGGTCACTTTCCACCTTATTTTACAGATGTTGGCTGGTCTCATCTCCCTAAGCTGTCTAGAAGCTGCTTAAGGGCAGGCCACACAACTGGTTGGTTCATCTCTATGTCCGCTGTGCAAAACTTGGCATCTCTTAAGGCAATTAGTAAGTGTGCTGTAATGAATTAATTCGTGTCCACCATGACAAGGAGATATTGGTCAGAAATGTGAATTAAGTAGAGATAGCTTTATCTCTTCCTTTCCATTCTGGGTGCCTTTTATTTTGTTTTCTTGCCTAATTGCCCTGGCAGGAACCTCAAGTACAATGTTGAATATAAATAGGGGGAATAGATATCCTCATCTTGTTCCTGGTCTTGGGGGAAGCAGCTGGTCTTTCACCACTGAGTGTGATTTAGCTGTGGGTTTTTTATAGATGCCCTCTATTAGGTTAAGGATATTCCCTTCTATTCCTATTTTGTTGAGTTTTTTATTATTATTATTATGAAGAAGTGTTGGATTTTGTCAAATGCTTTTTCCTCATCTATTGAAACGACCATGTGGTTTTTGTCCTTTATTGTATTGACAAAGGTATTACATTAATTGACATTTCAGATGTTAATCTTGCATTCCTGGGACATTTACCAGTTGGTCATGGTGTCTAATTCTTCTGATAAATTGCTGTGTTCTGCTTACTAGTATTTTGTTGAGATTTTTCTGTCTACATTGATAAACGATATTGGTCTGTGGTTTTTGTGTGGTGTTTTGGTCTGATTTTTGTATCATAGTAATACCAGCTTTTGTAGGATGAGGTGGGAAGTGTTTCTTCCTCTTCTATTTTTTGGAAGTTTGTGAAGAATTCTTCCAAAATTTGGTAGAATGTACTAGTGAATTCTGGTCCTGGGGTTTTCTCTGTGGGTAGTTTTTTGATTAGTAATTCCATCTTTTTACTTGTTTCAAGTCTATTCAGATGTTCTATTTCTTCCTGAAACAGTTTTGCTATTTTAAGGCTTTCCAGGAATTTGTCCATTTCATGTAAATTATCTAACTTGTTGGCATACAGTTGTTCATAGTAATCCTTTATAATCCATTTTATTTATATATGATCTGTAGTAATGCCCCCTTTTTCATTCCTGATTTTAACAATTTGAATCTTCTCTCTTTTTTTCTTGATCCATCTAGATTAAGGTTTGTCAATTTTGTTAATCTTGTTGAAGAACCAACTTTTAATTTCCTTGATTTCCTTGATATTTTTCTATCATCTATTTCATTAATTTTGGCTCTAAATTTTATTATTTCATTTCTTCTGCTTGCTCTAGGTTTAGGTTACTCTGCTTTTTTTCTAGTCTTAAGATTATTGATTAGATATCTTTCTTCTTTTTTTTGTAGTGTAGGTGTAAATTTCCCTCTAAGCACTGATTTGGCCGTATCCCAAGTGTTTTGATATATTTTGTCTTCATTTTTATTCATTGAAAAGATTTTCCTAATTTGCCTTGGATTTTTTTTAATGCAATGGTTTTTTAGGAGTGTGTTTTTAAATTTCCATGTATTTGTGAATTTCTCAAATTTAATTCTGTCATTGATTTCTAATTTCACACCATTGTTATCAGAGAACATACTATATATGATTTCAATCCTTTTAAATTTATTCAAATTTGTTTTATGACCTGGTATATGGTCTATCCTAGAGAATGTTTCATGTACATTAGATGAGAATGTGTACTATACTTTTGTTGATTGAAGTGGTCTGTAGATGTTTTTGAGGTCTAGCAGATTTATAGTGGTGTTCAGAACTTCTGTTTCCTTGTTGATCTTCTGTGCCTCATAATTTTGTCTCTTCAATGCATTAGAAAATAAATGCTCCTTTCTTGTTTGTTTATTTATTTTTATAAAGATTGGGGGGTATCACTATGTTGCCCAGGCTGGTCTCAAATGCTTGGGCTCAAAGTGATCCACCTCTCTGGGCCCCTCCAAATGCTGGGATTACAAGTGTGAGCCACTGTGCCCAGCCAATGTATCTTTACAGATTAATTTTCTTGTTCCTTAGAGGTTTAGTTTTGGAGTCCTAACTATCAAGTTTGACTATCTAGACAAATTTAATCCTTCTTGTAAGAACAAACTCTGTACTTTTCTGAGCTCCGGGTGAATCTAACATATGAAATATTGGTTAAGGCTTGGAATGTAAAATCTTGGTGAAGAAGGACTTTCTTACCTGATCCTCTTAGGAGCACATGATTCTCGAAGTGTGGTTCTAGATAAATCAGCCCTGAATCTCCTGTTCAACCAAGCTGATGTTTTCTTCCTTCTCTCTTTTTCTCCTTGTTTCCTCCTTCTTTCTTCTCTCTTCTTCCCTCCTTCCCATACTTTTACTATCTTTTTTGTCCATCCAATCATTTATTTATACTTTTCTTCCTTCATATCCATTCACTTGTCCTTTCCTTCTTCCTTCCTTCTTTTCCTCCTTCCTTTTTTTATTCAATTATTCATCCTATTCTCCATCCTTTCATCCATCTATCTGTCCTTCTTTACTTCCGTCTATCTGTTCACCTTCCCTTACCTCCTCTCTTCTCTCACTGCCTTCCTTCATTTCTTTCCACTCCCCCTCCCTTCCTCCCATCTATCCAGTCATCCATCCATTTTTAGCAATAAAGCACCAGACAGGGCTCAAGCTACCTGAAATAGCTGAGCTCAAAGTAGATGTGGTGGTGGTGCTGGGGTGAAGGCCCCTGATTTCTAGTTCTCATTTTCCTTCCAGGAATCTACAAAGTGCCTAATGGTGCTGCTTCACTTGCAAACTTTTATAAAATACCTGTTGTGAGCCAGACAGAATTCCTCATATTGGGAATGAGTAAGGTCTAGTTGCTACTCCCAGGGACAGAGAATAACAGTACAGCCTGGAAAAACTGCAGTATGACGGCCTCTAAGGCTGAGGAATAGGAACCTCCAGGGGGCAGTTGGAGAGGTTTTCTTGGAGAAATAGGTGTTTGGTTGAGCCTTGAAGTATGAGCATTTATGTGAGAATCAAATGTAATAGCACATGAGATTATAAAATGTAAAAATGTCACAGAGAGGGAGTGACATTTATTGTTGAGACTTATGGTAAAAACCACTTAAAGTAATAACAACTGGCCTGCATAGAAAAGGTATTTGTTAGAAGCATTAACAAATTCCTATGCAGTTTTTAGGACTGTAAGACAAATGTGCTGTGGGTGGAATTAGACATTCAGAGAGTAGTGAGGCAGGGTAGAGGAGTACTTCAGAGTGTAGGTTTTGGTATCAGACCCACCTGGCTCCAAGCCCTGCTGTCGCTTGCTGTCCATGTGCTCATCTGTGGAATGGGGATGACAGTATAAGAGGATTAAATGGGATGGTACAGGTTGGGGTTGGTGGCACACAGTGAATGCTCTGTCAATGCCAGCTGCCACTGTTCATGAGAAAGAAGCTCAAAGGTCATCTGGCTCCAGGTGGTATGGATTCATGTTTTCCTCCTGAAAAGGTGCTTTTTATCTGCTACCAAATATGTAGTCCTGGGGAAATTACTTGTTTTTTCTCAGCCCTTGCCTTTTTTTTTTTTTTTTTTTTTTTTTCAGTAAAATCTCTCAAGAGCATCATGAGAAAAGCAAGCTCTGGCTGGGCATGATGGCTCATGCCTGTAATCCCAGCACTTTGGGAGGCCATGGCAGGTGGATCACCTGAGGTCAGGAGGTCTAGACCAGCCTGGCCAACATGGTGAAACCCCATCTCTACTAAAAATACAAAAATTAGCTGGGCGTGATGTCCCACACCTGTAGTCCTAGTTACTTGGGAGTCTGAGGCACGAGGATTGCTTGAACCCAGGAGGCAGAGGTTACAGTGAGTCAAGATTGCACCACTGCACTCCAGCCTCGGCGACAGAGTGAGACTCAGTCTCAAAAACAATAAAAAGCAAGATCTGTCAAGGGAAAATATATTTGAAAATTGTGACTTGCAAGCCTAATCCACAAAGATGTTCACCTCAGTATTGTTTATCATGGAGATGTAGGGAAATGGAAAAAGTATAGATAGACATCCCCAAATAGGAGACTATTAAATAAATTATGAAACTTCCTTCAATGGAATCACAAGCAGTGAAGAATTAGGTCCATGAAAGCTAAGGTTTTCTCCTTTTGTTGAATGATGAACCCCTCAGCACCCAAAACAATGCTCATCATATGGTAGGTGCTCAGTATTTATCAAAGAAACAAATGAACGAGCAAAGAAAAATCAACCACCAGGAGGCATCCACCTGGCTGTTGTTTTGGTGCATGGGGTAGAAAAGTGGACTAGAAGAGGTAGGGTTGAGAGACTAACGAGAGAGCAAGAAAGTTAAACTATCAAGAGCTGTCAAGTAGGACATTTGAGGGTGTTTGTTGGATGCTGGGCTGTATGACTCTCTCCTCCATGGCCCACAAAATCTTCAGTAAAATATACAGTGTCTGGCAGTGTTTTTGGAATTGCATGTGTGTTTTAGGGGGTGAAATGAAATACAGAAGACTGGCCTCAATTGGAGAATACCATGGGCATCCAGTTACATCTGAGTATGATAATGTAGAAGAAAGTTTAATGACGTGGAAAGATGCTCACAATATATTGTTAAAGAAAATAATTGGGTACAGAAGGGGATGTGTAATTGCATCCCATTTTGGTTAAAATAGAAAAACATCTGCTCATGTCTGGATGGTGAGATGAAGAAATATTTTTTCCTTTTTGTGTATTCACGCTTTATACTTTTCTTTAATCAATATGTACTGCTTGTGAACTTGAAAATAATGTGAACTGTTGAATGAGCTTGAGCTGTCCTTATTGCATTTGACTGGTTGGTAAATAAATTGAGCTAGAGGTCAAGTGGCATTGTCAAGGTCAAGCCAAGACTGAGTGGTCCATCAATGTATGGCCAGTTCAGTGACCTTTCTACTTGATTAGAAGGAAACAAGTAGTGTTTTCAGTGCCTTGGACCCCCAGCATCTCAAAGATCTGAAAGACTGGGCCATTCCTTCCTCTGCTGCCTCCCTTTTGCTAGATTCCAGAGGACGATCATTGTCCAGGAGACTATCAATGGTTATAAGTATATTTCCTCTTCTCCATTTCAAAGGACACTCACTAGGTTTTCTTTTGTACGTCAGGTCAGTAACATGACCCTTGGGATCCTCTGGGCAGAGGATCATGTTAGCAGGATGGGCTGTGAAGCCTCCTGCAAATTAAACCAGTTATAATCTGTGACTCATATCTACAGATAGTAATTTTCTTAAAGGTGTTTGTTGAGTGATGGGAACACACAGAGAGACAAGAGACAGAGGGGCAGCCCAAGTAACATACCGAAAAGCATAAATGTATAACGTGGAACTGAAAGAGACCTTTGACATCACCTAACTTGTGACTGGATGATCTGGGAAGCAGTCTTGGGATGTACAGTCAGGGCCAGAATGAAATGGTTTTACTTCCTAAACATCTCTCCATTTCATCCTTTCCCACTCCTCCCCACTCTGGCCTGCAGGGATGCCACAGCACTTCCCTAGCTGGTCTCCTTTCAATCCAGAGCTATGTCACTAAAGGTTCTTTCAGCTATGTTGAGGAATCTGGACTTAAATCTGGGGCAGTGAGACACCATGGAAGAATTTTTAGGCAGGAAGGCAATGGGGTCATATCTGGATTTCAGGTGGCCACTGAAACCCTCTGGTTTCTGTGTATAGAATGCACCCAAGGCAGTTAAGTAGACTCAGGGAGAGCAGTGAGAAGGCTGCTGTAACTGTCCAGGTGAGAGGAGGCGACAGCCTGGACCAAGATTGTGGCAGTGGAGGTAAGTGGGTGGTCTCCCTGACTCCTCAAGCCTCTCATTGACCTCCACTTTTGGTGCTTAAAGTCAGTATCCCCCAATTTAATACCTAGTTCTGGGCTTGTATTGGTTAGGATTTTTTAGATGTGATTGCATAGAAACCCATCTCGGCTGGGCGCGGTGGCTCAAGCTTGTAATCCCAGCACTTTGGGAGGCCGAGACGGGCGGATCACGAGGTCAGGAGATCGAGACCATCCTGGCTAACACAGTGAAACCCCGTCTCTACTAAAAAATACAAAAAAAAAAAAAAAATTAGCCGGGCGTGGTGGCGGGCGCCTGCAGTCCCAGCTACTGGGGAGGCTGAGGCAGGAGAATGGCATGAACCCAGGAGGGGGAGCTTGCAGTGAGCTGAGATCGCGCCACTGCACTCCAGCCTGGGCGACAGAGCAAGACTCCGTCTCAAAAAAAAAAAAAAAAAAAAAAAAAAAAAGAGAGAAAAGAAAAAAGAAACCCATCTCAAACCAACTTAACTCAATATCATTGAGCTGTGTCAGGCACATGGTAGGTGTTTAGTAAACAATGAACAAGTAAATGAATGAATGACTCTTGACTCCTGGACCATTGTTCTTTCTACTGTGCATAATACTGATTTTAAGCCTAAATTCCAAAACTCTAAATTCCATAACCTCTAAAGGCCATCTATTCTGGACTTGTGCCCAACTCAGGAATGCTCTCTACAACATGCTTGACAGAAACCCGTTCAGCTTGTCTTCGGAATTCTCCAGGGACAGAATATTCACTACCTCAAAAAGTCATTTAAACAAAAGAGTAAACATATATTTTTAAAATCAGCTTTATTGAAGTATAACTTACATACACCCATTTAACTATAAAGTTCAATGAGTTTGACAAACATATACAGTCCTATAACTACCACCACTATGCCATTTTAGCGTATTTCCATCATAGAGCTGAGCATGATAGTTTGCACCTATAATCTCAGCTACTCAGGAGGCTGAGGACTGCTTGGACCCAGGAGTCAGAGGCTGCAGTGAGCTATGATTGTGTCACTGCACTCCAGCCTGGGCAACAGAGTAAGACCCTGTCTAACACTTCCATTGTGCCACAAAGTTTGTTTGTATTCCCTTGCAGTTTGTCTCTTCTCCCCACTTCTGGTCTCTACTTTCCGTCCTTGTAATTTTGCATTTTCTAAAACTTCATTTGAATGGAATCATGTACTATGTGGTCTTGAATTGAGAATAGTTTACTTAGTATAATGTATTTGAGATTCATCTACGCTGTTGTGTCAGTAGTTTGTTCCTTTTTATTGCTGAGTAGTATTCCAATAAATGGACATATCACAATTTGCTTATTCATTCACCAGTTGAAGGACATTTGTGTGGTTTCCAGTTTTGGCTATTGTTAACTGAGCTACTGTGAAAATTCACATATACATCCTTGAGTGGACATATTTTTTTTCATTTATCTTATATAAATACCTAGGATGGGATTTCTGGGTAATACGGAAGATATATGTTTAATTTTATTAGGAAAAAACTGCCAAACTATTTTCCAAAGTGGTTATACTGGTTTGCATTCCTGGCAATATGGTATGAGAGTTCCAGTTGTTCCACAACATTGCAAACACTTGGTATTGTCAGTTTTAACATTTTAGTCACCATAGGGAATGTGTAGTGCTTTCATATTGTGATTTTCTCATATATTCCCTCAACGACTAATGATATAGAGCATTTTCCATGTGCTTATTTGCTATTCCTATAAAATAGGTGTAACTTCAAGGCCGTACTTTCTGCTGTTAGAGATCTCCAAACTCTGTCTATTGATTCAATTCAGTTTAACAAATATTTACAGATGACTTACTCTATGTCATTTACTATGAGGTCTGATGAGCCCAAGACGATTAAGATCCATCCTTGATCTTGATTTGTTTAGAGTCTCATGGGGGGAAACATACTTAAAAGAGAAACATTTCTCTTTAAAGGTTTTAGTGTATTCATAGAGGTAAGCCCAGGATACAGGGAAAAAATGAGGAAGAGTACTCTACCTAGTCAACGGTGCTGGCAGGTGGTAGAGTGTGAGGAATGTTTATGGGAACGTCCACCCTGGCTCTGAACTGTGGCATCACAGAGGTACGGACATGTTGTCACTCATTCATCACATACTCAGTGAGCACCTAACATGGACCAGATGCTGTGCTGGCCTGGGGAGGATGGCTATAAACCAGACAGACATTGTCCCTGTCTCAAGGATCTTACAAAGTGAGAACAAAAGTTCATTTCCTTTCCTTGTGGAAACTTATATTTAAAAAAACTACTTATCTAACTCTCTCTCTCTCTCTCTATATATATATATATATACTACCTATCAAAGAATTGCCAAGTGATTAGAAAACACAAAAACAGATTTATGGTAATTGTATATTGTATAATTTTACAGGGATGATTCATTATAATGTCTTTTATTTAAGACATAGGTATTTATTCGGTGCTCAGCTCCTTCACATGGGTTATCTCACTGGGTCTACATGATCAATGAGAGAGGTTAGGATTGCTACTGTCTGAAACTGAGAGTCAGAGAGCTAAAAATACTGGCCCAAAGTCACTCAAAAGTAGAACCCGTCTTTGAAGTGAAATCTTGGGACTTTAAGTTCAAATGCTACTTTGAATAATATCTGTACCGTTGGCATATTTTTAGTACAATTTGAGGACTCAAGTACTAACTGTAAAATTACTAATTAAAATTAAGGTCCAAGGGATTATGGTTTGTGTTATTTTCCAAATATCTATCCAAATCCCCCATTTAGCCTATGAGGATACGGGGGTCCAGTGGGAATAACCACATAGAGAGTCACAATCCAAGTCCAGGCCTCCTGACTCCATGCTGTTGCCTTGTGAGAGTGCTACCTCTCAGTGCTAACTTGCATGATCACTCCTGTTTATTTAGTCCACAGGCATTTGGAGCAGATGTGCTGCTGTAGGCAAAAAAGTGAGGAACGGTGGGAAGAGAGACTACATAGACCCGGGTTCAAATCTCAGCTCTGCTGGTCTCAAGCTGAATGATTGGGCAAATAGCTTAACCTTTTTTTTCTTTTCTTTCTTTCTCTCTTTCTCTCTTTTCCTTCCTTCCTTCCTTCCTTCCTTCCTTCCTTCCTTCCTTCCTTCCTTCCTTCCTTCCTTCCTTCCTTCCTTCCTTCCTCTCTTTCTTTTTTTTTCACCAGGTCTCTCTGCATTGCCCAGGCTGGAGTGCAGTGGTGCAATCTCAGCTCACTGCAACCTCCACCTTCGAGGCTGAAGCAATCCTCCCATCTCAGCCTCCCAAATAGCTGGTACCACAGGCACATGCCACCACACCGGGCTAATTTTTGTATTTTTTTGTAGAGATGGGGTTTTGCCATATTGCCCAGGATGGTGGTCTCGAACTCCTGGGTTCAAGTATCTGTCCGCTTCAGCCTCCCAAAGTGCTAGGATTACAGGCATGAGCCACCACATCCAGCCTCAGCTTAACTTTTCTGAGTCTCAGCTTCCTGGCCTGTGAAATGGGGCTAATAACAGCACTGACATCTTAAAGCTGCTGGAAGGTATCAAAGAAGAAATGCGTAGGAAGCCCTCTCCTTGAGCTCTGGATTTTGAATAGGTAAAGGAATGCAAACACTTAGCTCCCTGCTGGGCCTATAATAGCACTCGATAAATTACACAATGACCAGCTTTTCTATTTAATAATTGCACTAAAATTATTTTTTATGAAGATCAAATTAAAGGAAATTTGAATAGAGAACATTTTTACTCAAATCTAAATTCAAAGACACTGTTTTTATCTCTCCAGATTTTTTCAAAACTTTATCCCCATTTGGGAATTGAACTAACATGATTTATTATTAAGAATCTGACACCAACATTAAGGAAAGCCCAAGAGCAAATTTTTATATTAAGTCCACCACTCAAATGTACCAACAGTTTTAATTGTCCACATTTCTTTCTAACATTTATCCAGAGATTTTTTTATATTGTTGGAATCAGAATGGTTCTCTTTGTGTCATTCTTTAAAAAATTTTTTTCTTTATTTAATTTTATTTCAGATTATTTAATGAATTAAGTTCATATGTAAACCTTATGCTTATGATTTCTTATGGTTCCTTAGAATTCTACTCAGTAGAATCTAGCCAGTAACATGGAAACTCAACTCCTGCAGGAAATTATGTTATATTATCATGTCATCTTATATATTCCACAAAATCACTAAATGTTTACTATGTAGCCTTTGAGCATCGTCACAATCCTGTAAGCACTAACCAATTCCATTTTACAGATTAGGAAACTGAGGCTCAGGTTATTTTAATAAGTTGCCAAAATTCATGCAGCTAATGTCTAGTGTTCCTATAACAAAGTGCCTCAAGATGTAGTGGCTTAAAGCAACAACATCCATTTATTTGTTCTTAACTCTGCAATTTGGGCAGGGCTTGGTGGGGCTGGTTCATCTTTGGTCCATGTGGTACTGACGAGAGTGGTTTCAGTGGAACTGGAGGATCCAAGATGAGTTCATTCAGGTGCCTGGTGTCTCAGCTGAGGAGGCTGAAATGGCTGGAGGCTGGTTGGGTTTCTCTCCCTTTGTGGTCTCTCACCTTCCAGGGGCTCTTTCTTTCTCTCCACGTGGTCTGTCCAGCAGATTAGCTGGGCTTCTTTCCGTGATGGCTGGCTTCCTAGAGGGCCAAAACAGAAGCTCCCAGGTGTCTTAAGAACTAGCCCCAGAAATGGCACAGTGTCATTTCTGTTACATTCTCTTAGTCAAAACAAGTCACAAGACCAGCCCAAAGTCAAGGAGAGGGAAACAGACCCTACCCTTGATGCTTGGAGGAATAGTGTGCATGGGGATGGGCTGGACTGTTAGCCGTCATCTTTACAGTGACAGAGCAGGGCTTCAAACACAGGCCTGTCTTCCTCCAGGCTCCAAACTCAGCTCCCGCCCCCATACCCCTTCAGTGAATGTTTTTATCCGGCTAACTTTTTCTCTTCCTTTCACTCATTTTTAGGGTAAATTCCCAAGGACAGGGAGATTTGGTCAAAGGGCAGACAATGTTGAGCTCTATGCTGAGATAAATCAACTTTTGCATAACAAAGTCATCTCATGAGCTTCTCATTAAGTATGTGACTAAAAAGTTTTGTTCCCTCACCTCCTTTTTCTTCACAAAGGAGATCCAGGTTTAATTTTGTTCCTTCTATTGTTTCACCTACTTTGACGGAGGAAATCTTGTTTCCTGCTATGGAGAAGCTCCTCAGGACTTCCAGGCAACAACAAAGTCAGCAAAGAGCCATGACATTCACCTGCTGCTGAGCCATGCAGGATGGTGTTCCCTGTGGATTGGGGCATGCAGGAAACTCACTGGCTGACCTTGACTTTTCACAGAACTTGGGATATCATGAAAAGAACATGGCTTAGACTTGCCCGAGTTTGGCTCTCCTTCTGAAGAGTAACCGTGTGCGTCTTTGTTTGCTGTCTCAGTTTATGCCTGTTGTCACGTGTCCTGTCCAGTTCAGTATTTGTTCAGGGCAAAAGTTTTCCAATTTGGACAATAGATTATACGATCACCCTACCTGCCACAGGAGCTGGGGCAAGACATTTCTCCTCCCGGAGTCTCAGTTTCCTCATCTGTACAATGGGCCTGGCTACCTATTTCATAGAAATGTGGATCACTTTTCACTTAATAGCATCCTTCCATGTGGCAGAAACTGTCTTGGACTCTGGAGGATCCAGGGGATAACAAAATGAGGTTCCTGCTCTCCTAGTAAATAAGCAAGATAATTTTAGAAATTTGATTTATATCAGGAAGTCAGGAAGGGCCTCTCTGAGGAGGTGGAATTTGAGATAAGGGATGAGGAATGAGAGTGGGCCACAAAGGGAGCTGAGGGAAGAACATGCCAGGTTAAGGGAACAGCAGTGCAAAGGCCATGGGGAAAGAGATAACTGGCAAAGGGAACAGAATGGAGCTCAGGTGCAGGTCGTGTTCTATAAACTGCGAAGAGCCCCAGCAGTTATTTTCCTCCTAGAGGGTTTTAAAATATTCTCCCATCCTTTATCTGAAATGATCCTCAAAATAACTCCAAAAAGGCAGGGCAGAGTTTTTTTTTTTTTTTTTTCTTTTAATTTTAATTTTTTTTTTTTTTTTTTTTTTTTTTTTTTAGACGGAGTCTTGCTTTGTCGCCCAGGCTGGAGTGCAGTGGCACAATCTCTGCTCACTGCAACCTCCGTCCCCCAGGTTCAAGCAATTCTTGAGCCTTAGCTTCCTGAGTAGCTGGCACCACAGGTGTGCGCCACCACACCCGACTAATTTTTTTGTTGTTGTTTGAGATGGAGCCTCACTCTGTCACCAGGCTGGAGTGCAGTGGCGCAATCTCGGCTCACTGCAACCTCTGCCTCCTGAGTTCAAGCGATTCTCCTGCCTCAGCCTCCCTAGTAGCTGGGATTACAGGCACCTGCCACCATGCCCAGCTAATTTTTTGTATTTTTAGTGGAGATGGGATTTCGCTATGTTAGCCAGGCTGGTCTAGACCTCCTGACCTCAGGTGATCCACCCACCTCAGCCTCCCAAAGTGCTGAGATTACAGGCTTGAGCCACAACACCCGGCCACGCCTGGCTAATTTTTGTATTCTTAGTAGAGACGGGATTTCACCATGTTGGCCAGACTGGTCTCGAACTCCTGACCTCAGGTGATCCACCTGCTTCGGCCTCCCAAAGTATTGGGATTACAGGTGTGAGCCACCATGCCCAGCCTAATTTTAATTTTAAACTTCTAATCAGAGATGAGGTTTTGCTGTGTTGCCCAGGCTAATCTTGAATTCCTAAGCTCAAGCTATCCTCTTTCCTCAGCCTCCCTAAGTGCTGGAATTACATGCATGAGCCACAGTGCCTGACCCAAAGATGTATTATTATTATTATTATTGTTATTATTATTTTTTGAGAATGAGTCTCACTCTATCTCCCAGGCTGGAGTGCAGTGGCGAGATCTCACGCTGCAACCTCCACCTCCCAGGTTCAAGCGATTCTCCTGCCTCAGCCTCCCGAGTAGCTGGGGTTACAGGTGCATGCCACCATGCCCAGCTAATTTTCATATTTTTAGTAGAGACAAGGATTCACCATGTTGGTTAGGCTGGTCTCGAACTCCTGACCTAGTCATCTGCCTGCCTCAGCCTCCCAAAGTGCTGGGATTACAGGCGTGAGCCACTGCGCCTGGCCAAAGATGTATTATTTAATTCTGCTTTACAGAACAAAAAATCCTTATGAGTTATCTTTGCGTATTTTTCCAAAATGGACCCACTATATTTCTATGCTTAAATTTAATCTGATGTATCTCCATGATTTTTTATTGCTTTTGATGTTAGGAATCTTTCAGAAATCAGAGACATCTTTAGGCACATCTTCCCATTGTGATATTTAATTCGGTAGTTAAGTAATCATGTGTACTGCTTTTGCATCTATATTCATAAAAGATATTGATCTGTAGTTTTCTTGTGATGACTTTGTCTGGTTTTAGTATTAAAGTAGTGCTGGCCTCACAGACCGAGGTGTGAAGTGTTCCCTCCTCTTCTGTTTTTTTGGAAGGTGTTGTAAGAATTGTGTTAGTCCTTCTTCAAATATTTGATAGAATTCGTCAGTGGAGACATCTGGGTCTGGTCTTTTCTTTGTGGATAATTTTTTATTTCTAATTTGATCTCTTTACTTCTATTTCTTCTTGAATCAGTTTTAATAGTTTGCACCTTTCTAGGAGTTTGTTCGTTTTATTTGCGTTTTCTAATTTATTGCCGTTCAGTTGTTCATAGTTTCTCTCACAATCCCTTTTATTTCTGTAAGTGACCCCTCTTTTATTTTTTTATTTCTTTTTTTTTGGAGGTG
Source organism: Chlorocebus sabaeus (assembly GCF_047675955.1). Taxonomy (NCBI): domain Eukaryota; kingdom Metazoa; phylum Chordata; class Mammalia; order Primates; family Cercopithecidae; genus Chlorocebus; species Chlorocebus sabaeus. The sequence continues at coordinate 32,386,608 of NC_132926.1, read as the reverse complement.
TAGTCTTGCTCTGTCACCCAGGCTGGAGTGCAGTGGCACAATCTCAGTTCACTGCAACCTCTGCCTCCTGGGTTCAAGCAATTCTCCTGCCTCAGCCTCCTGAGTAGCTGGGACTACAGGCGTCCACCACCTCACCTAGCTAATTTTTGTATTTTTGGTAGAGACGGGGTTTCACCATGTTGGTCAGGCTGGTCTCAAACTCCTGACCTCAGGTGATTGGCCTGCATCAGCCTCCCAAAGTGTTAGGATTACAGTCATGAGCCACCACACCCGGCGTTATTTCTTATTTTAGTAATCAGTCATCTCTCTTTTTTCTTGGTCAATCTAACTAAAGTTCTCTTAATTTATTTTGTTGATCTTTCAAAGGACCGATTATTGGTTTTGTTGATTTTTCTCTATTGTTTTTCAAGTCTCTATTTTGTTGGTTTCTGTTCAAATTTTTATTATTTCTTCTTTTCTGCTTGCTTTTTCCAGTGTCTGGGTAGAGGGTTAGATTACTGATTCTAGATCTTTCTTCTTTTTTAATATAGGCATTTAACATTCTAAATTTCCCTCTGTCATGTATACCAATGTTTAACTTTTGGACTATAGGGTCTCATTGTACCCTCCCCACTCACCCTGAAGAGGCTGGAGTAAAATAATCAGGCCTAGAGTCAGAGAGCCTTGGCCTGGTCCTGACACGACCACTCAGTAAGTGACCTCTGGTGAGTCCCTGCCGCTCCTGAGTCTTAGTTGTTGTCTGTCTATAACATGAAGAGGCTGACCACAGCAGCTCCAGGGGTCTCCTAGTCAAACTAGCTTGGGGGACAGGCTCATGTCAGACTCATCTCTGTGTGCCTTTGGATTGGACATCTGTTGTTTCTGCCTGCTCAGCACTCTCCTTTCCCTTTGGTAAGGCACCTGCTTTCCCTTTGGAGAGACATCCATTCCTCACCTTCTATTCAAACATTTTTTGTGCCAGGGAGCCCTCTGGCAGCCCATAGAAGACCATGGATCCCTCCTCAGATTGATATCTTACTTTTATTTTATTTTAATTTTTTTTGAGACAGGGTCTCACTCTGTCGCCTAGGCTGGAGTGCAGTGGTGTGATCTTGGCTCACTGCAGTCTCCATCTCCCAGGTTCAAGTGATTCTCCTGCCTCAGCCTCCCAAGTAGCTGGGACTACAGGCGTGTGCTACCATGCCCAGCTAAGTTTTGTATTTTTAGTAGAGACAGGGTTTCACCATGTTGCTCAGGCTGGTCTTGAGTTATTGACCTCAGGTGATCTGCCTGCCTCGGCCTCCCAAAGTGCTGGGATTACAGGTGTGAGCCACCATGCCCGGCTTCATTGATTTTTTAAAATGGTATGATATATACTACATATGGTCTAAAGAAAGCCAATTATATTGAAATAGTTATGAAATTATTAGGAAAACAGATTTTTCACATAGAGATATTTGTACTTCTTGATTAGCACAATAAAAAACAAGCACTACTTGGCCTAATAACTAGAATAATTTCTAACTAGTGCTGAACATAAGTGATATTTTAAGATACCTGTGACAATTGTGATGTGATATGAAATATCTGTGATCTCTATTGGTGACAAAGTTATAGGTAATTATTTTTACACAAACTATTGCTCTATTGCCCAGGCTGGAGTGCAGGTGTGATTGTGGCTCACTGGAGCCTCGACCTCCTGGGCTCAAGCCATTCTCCCACCACAGCCTCCTGAGTAGTTGGGACTTCTATGCCTGGCTAATTTACTTTTTCTGTAGAGATGAAGTCTTACTATGTTGCCAGGCTGGTAATTTTAATAGTACCATGATTCGTTGGCTACATTTATAACAGGAGAAAAAAAAAAAAAGCTAAATTTCAGTTAGAGATTAGTGAAAAGAGAGATTTTTTTTTTTCTCTCACCCAAATTAATGGTTCCTTACTAAGAAGCCCTGGTTTGGGGGTTTGATATCAAACTACTTGGCTCCCGGATTCCGAGGTAGCCATGTAACCCAATACTGGTTAATCAGAGCAAGAACTGGATAAGAGTTTTGAATCAAACGGATGAAATCAAAATTCAGCCTGGCATGGTGGCTCATGCCTGTAATCCCAGCACTTTGGGAGGCCCAGGCAGGCGAATCATGAGGTCAAGAGATCGAGACCATCCTGGCCAACATGGTAAAATCCTGTCTCTACTAAAAACACATAAATTAGCTGGGCATGGTAATATGCGCCTGTAGTCCCAGCTACTTTGTAGGCTGAGGCAGGAGAATCGCTTGAACACAGGAGGCAGAGGTTGCAGTGAGCCAAGATCGTGCCACTGCACTCCAGCCTGGCGACAGAGCAAGACTCCGTCTCAAAAAAAAAAAAAAGAAAAAAAGAAAGAAAGAAAGAAAAAGAAAACAGAATTAATCCAGGACTTTTGCTGGACAACTGGGAGAATTTCTTCCGCGGGGCTTGCTAAGAGGTTTGGGTTTAGCCTGCAACATGTCACCTCGCTGTCACCAGGAAAGAACCTGACTCAGAATCAAGCCAACACAGAGGAAAGCAGAGCTGAGAAATGAACATCCACATCTTTCTGACAACATCCCTCCCTTTAGTGTGTTAATTATGTAAGCCCATATATTATCTGTTAAAGCCAGTTTGCGTAGGGTTTTCTGTTCATTGCAACCAAAGGAGTCACAACTATTATAGTCCCAGGAAGCTTGGCAGAATGCCTGCCCCAAAGTAGGTTGCCCATGAAGGAATGATGAATGAATTTCAAACAATGTAGCAACATGATTAATGTTATTCACTGAACTCATGTAGGTAGATCTGGCTCAATTGTGTATTAAAAGATGAAGACTCAAAGTAAGCATTCCATAGGCTTTTATTGTTTAAATGAATGAAAGAACTCATCCATTGTCATCATTTTATTAACAAATTATCCCCAGCTTTGCATATTCTTTAGTGATCCAATCAGGACCACACAACCAAATGGAGAATGCAAGTCTAGAATCATTATGGACTAATAGTTACAAATCAAGTTTGTGGCACACTCACATGGGGAAAACCACGCAGCAATGTAAAGGAAGAAGGTAGATCTATATGTACTGATATGGGAAGACTTCCAAGACACTCTAAGAAGGAAATTACAAAATAGTAATCACATTAAGATGCTGTTCTCAGCTGAGCGTGGTGGCTCATGCCTGTAATCCCAGAACTTTGGGAGGCCGAGGAGGGTGGATCGCCTGAGGTCAGGAGTTCGAGACCAGCGTGGCCAACATAGTGAAACCACATCTCTATAAAAATATAAAAAGTTAGTTGGGCATGCTGGCAGGTGCCTGTAATCCCAGCTACTAGGGAGGCTGAGGCAGGAGAATCGCTTGAACCCAGGAGGCAGAGGTTGCAGTGAGCCCAGATTGTGCCATTGCACTCCAGCCTGGGCAACAAGAGTGAAACTCCGTCTCAAAAAAAAAAAAAAAAAAAGATGCTGTTCTCATAAAAACAAAATCTCCCAAACAAAACCTTGAGTTTCTCTATGAACATAAATGAGTGTAAATCAATAAAAAGTTCTAGAAGTCCACTCATGAAACGCTCATAGTGGGTACCTCTAGCCAGGGAATGGTCACAGAGCTTTGTCCTTTCTCTGTTGTCTCCAATTTTTATACAAGGATAAAATAGTTGTGTTACTTGTGTAATTTAAAATAATTTCTAATTTTAAAATGAAATAATAAAACAACTCTGACAGAAGGGAGAATATTCCTTTTATGATTTTCCCCCTCAGATGTCTGTCAGGATTCTTGGGGAAGCTGAGGAAACCAGGGCTGTGACTGTGATATTCTGCTATACCTAAGATCTGTGCCCATGATGCTCTGCTGCATCCATGATGCTGTGCCCATGATGCCATGTCATGCTGTCTGTACCTTTCCGTGCCTGTGATGCCATGCCCGCTCCCTGGGATTCTGCAGTCCTCCTGGGTGCTCTAGAAGCCAAGGAGATTCTACCCCATGTAAAATGCTCTCGGGGTGGCCTACTGACCTGGATTCTCCTCTCAACATCCTGACCCCAACCACCTCTGCTGCCAAACTACACATGGCCCAGGTGACTTCTCCCACAAATGGGAGAGGGAATCAGAGCATTTCATAGTCAGAGCAGAGGCCCTGGGGAGATGCCCATCTGCAACAGATTTGGGACAAATGATCCAGTTCAAGTCCATCACTGTGCAGAGTGGGATTGTGAACCTCAGAGTGGACAGAAGATTCATCCAACTGTGGGTTCAGTGCCAGCCAGAGTGGAACTCCACCCTGACTCCCAGTTCAGAGCTCATTTTGGTGCGGAGTCCTGAAGTTCCACCGTCGTAGTTACCCCTTGCTTGGGTCTCCAAAATGTCCGTGTTCCAATATATATCTGTTACTTAAATAACACATTTGCAACATAGCTATCAGAGGGGTTAGTTTTTATTTAGAAAGAAGCTAGTAAGTTATATTTTATTTATTATAAAGACAAAATTGTAACAGCACAAATGACAATATTATTAATAAAAGAAATTCTTTCTGCCACCCTAATCATGTCTCATTTATTCACATTGCTTAATGTCATTCTAACATACACACTTCATGTGTACATTTATGCATACAGCTGTAACCTTTTTATATACATTTTATCATCTTTTTTCACTCAATGTAATTTTTTTCCATTTTTAAGGAGTTGAATTCAGAAGACAATGTTACACATTTCTTTTATATAGCTTTCTACCTTCTGCAGAGTATTTCATCAAGTAAGTAAACCACTACACCTTCATAGTTTTTGTATCATGAAATATTTTAATCATACAGAAAATCTCAAGAAACAATATACCACACATATTTAACAAATATTGATATTTAAAAAATATTTCTAAGCTTGGCATAATGGTGTGTGCCTATAGTTCCAGCTACTCATTTGGGAGGCTGAGGCGGGAGGATCGCTTGAGCCCAGGAATTTTAGGCTGTGGTGTGCTATGCTGATTAGGTATCTGTACTAAGTTTGGGATCAATATGATAATCTCCTGGGAGCGGAGGACCACCAGGTTGCCTAATGTGGGGTGAACCAGCCCAGGTTGGAAATGGAGCAGGTCAAAATTCCTGTGCTGATTAGTTGAGGGATGGCATCTGTGAATAGCTATGGCTTTCCATTCTGGGCAACATAGTGAGACCCTGTCTCTTAAAAAAATAAAGATATATTTACAGGTACAGTTGGAGTTTTCTTCTGCATGATGTACTCAAGTCCACCCAGGATGGACTATATAGTTTTCAGGGCCCAGTGCAAAATGAAAATGCATTATTCAAAAATCATTATGAATTTAAAGACAGCAACAGCAGAGCATTAAACCAAGCATAGAGCCCTTCCGAGTACAGATCTCAATGCTACTGTACGGGTGACACACCCGGGCAGCCAGCCCTAGTTCCCCATCTCCTCTCACTTTCCTAACATTGATCTGTGTCTTCATTGTCCCATGTTTATGCTTTTACTTTGTATACATGCGTTGACCAATATTATGGAGTATTGTTACATGCTTTAAAATATTGCATAAATGGCATCATACTGTATGTATCCCTAGGCTGCTTGTTTGTCTTACTCACTCTTTTTGAGAGGTATCTGTGTGGAATCATGGAGATGTTATTTATTTTCACTATTATCTAATATTCCATTGTGAGATCTCACCGCAGTTCATTTTTCCAGTACCCTATATTTTTATCATAATGAACAGTACTGAGGTGAATGGTTCTCCGTGCATGTATGTGAGTTTCTGTCTGTCTGTCGCTAGGTGTGGAATTGAACTGTTCTGCCTTGCTGGATGTTGAAGTTATTTCCAAGTTTTTGCTTGGCACCAATGTGCTCCCCCGGGGTGTTTTCCTTTGGATGTTCCTAAGTCACCTGAAAAGCTTCCCTTAGGAAACTTTCCTCTGAGCTACCTTTCTTCTAAGATCACCATCCACACAGTCAGAAACTGTGTGTCCTGATCCTTTCTTTTTATTCCCTCACCACTTCTAACCTATTGCCAAAGCCAATGGATTCCCACTCTAAAATAAGGCTTTAACCCATCCTTCCTCCATTTCCTTCCTGCTACTTCTGTTACCTTGGTTCGGGAACCCCCGCTCCCCTAGACTCCTTTTCCAACTCCTAACTTGTCCCTCAACCCCTCCAGTCTCCAGTCCCCAACTTTCTTCACTGAAGGACTCATTACACACTACCAAGTTGCATGGTGACATGCAGTGCTCCCATGCACATTGTAGAGATCAGAGCTGTGAGTTACATGACAGTAAGATTGCATCGTAGTCACCATTTGTGGACCTGTAGCATGGTACCTGGTACCCAATAGAATCTAAAAATATCTGTTGATCAAAGGATGAATAAACATCATGCTGTCATTTTCCTATCTTTTGGATCACTCAGGATAAATTCGCCAAAGGAGCATTATTGATGACTTAGGATGATGAATGTAAAGTTCACAGTCCTGTGTAAACTGAATTTGATCCACACAAAACTTTAGGTCAGTTGAGACCAGCCTGGGCAACAGAAGGAGACCCTGTCTCTACAAAAACATAAATAAGTTAGCTGGACAAGGTGGTATGTCTACTGTCCTTACTACTTGGGAGGCTAAGCAGGGAGGATCACTTAAGCACAGGAACTTGAAGCTGCGGTGAGCTATGATCACATCAGCACACTTCAGTCTGTGTGACAGAATGAAACCTTGTCTCTAAATAAAAATATATAATTAAAATATAAAATTTATATATAATATATATAATAAAAATATATAATTGAAAAAACTCTAGGTCAGGTACAACAGATAGGATGACCCTTACCAAGAAGTGGTTTTCCCAAGATCCCAAAGCCGGTAAGACACAAGGTATAAAGAACAACAGGTACCCAGGTATTCTTTCCATCTGCTTGTCTTATTTCATAGGTGCCCTACATTTAGTTTAGAAATAATATAAACTATGTTGCCCTTTAATGTCAGGTGACTGTCTCTTTAAATGTTGCTGTTCTGACACAAATATACATCATTCTAATGTGTGTGTGTATATATATATGTAAAATGTATATATATATATTTAAATAATAACCTGATAGAATTTGTATCTCTCTAGAAAAGAAAGAACTCTCATCTCTGGGCCTTTGTTTATCCATCTATTAAATGGGCATAAGGAGGGTCCTGTCTAGGATCTTTTGCTCCGTGAGTAGATAAGGAAAAAGCACACTTTTCTATCCCTATCTAATTTTGTTGCTCCCATGCTCTGTGCAGTCATTTATGGGGCTGAGGAGGATGAAGGAGGAGGATTTATGGGGCTCTTGCAAAACTGGGAAACAGTAATAACTGACATTATAGCTGCTAATGCCCCTTACCTGCTGATTTGAAAGCGCTTTAATCACTTGTAGCCTATGAAACAGAAAGTGATCTGCTAGCTATTTCCCCCAAATGCATTGGTGAGTTCATAGGTTAACCTACAGGAAGAAGAGAGCATTGCTAAACACAAAGAAGAGCCTTGCTTCATGGGCTTTCAAGTGTCAAAGGCCCCAATCATTGACTCTGAGACCCTCAAATGCTACCATCTAGCTGATGTTGTTCTAAAGGATCAGCCCTGAGGAGAAGTTCATCCTATGGAAGCCACCTGAGCACTCCACACACCATCTGAAGCCCTGGCTTCCAGTTCTGGCTCTGCCACTAAAGGGCCGTGTGACCTCAGCCACATTCCTCTACCTATACAGAGAAGCTGGTGGAAAACACCTTTCCACTGCTCCTCCACAGTTCTAAAGTTCTATCATTCGATGGGAGGTGGAGATGGTTTTCAGCATCAACAATACAAAGCAGGCAGCTTTTTAGTTCCTCTTGGCCTGAGTCCCTGCCTCCTGGACAGAAGCTGGGAAATAGATGAGCATCTGGCTCCCTGGCCTGGGTCACAGAATCACAGAATCGTGGGTGGCTGGCAGGAAGCCTCTGCGTTTATCAAGACCCATGTCCTACCTCCCTCCCTCATTCAACACAAATTTACTAAGCAGTTGTGTTGAACAGAATGTGGGCAGAGATGGCGGCTGTTGTATTCACCAATTTATCCATGGCATCTAGCGCAGTGGGTGGCACATAGTAGCTGCTCACTACATATCTGCTGAATGGTGTCTCATCTCCTACAGTAGAGTCACCTAAGGGAGCCTATTAAGCACAGATTCCTGGGCCCACCCCAGACCTCCTGAATTGGAATCTCTGGCGATAGAGCCCAAGTGACTGTCACGCCCTCCAGAGTTTGAGAACCACAGCCGTATGTAGTGTCTGAATAAAGCATTATCTTGCTATCGGAAAGGAAAAAATGCTGATGTTTCGACTTTTGAGCGTTTGTCGGTAGTGACTAAAATATTCAAGTCAAACAGGTTCATTTTGCTGTAGCCATTTCCATGGAGCCTGGCGATCTCTGCGCTTTACACTAGGTATGCACAAGGTTCACTTTCACTCATCTTGAGGGAGGTGAGGCTGATAAAAAAAAAGGCAGAGAAGATAGGAGTCAAGCCACACAATGTCCAAGCTTGGCATTATTATTGCCCTTCACTTGGAAGTTACCAAACAGGAAATGTGCTGCCCTTCTAGCTTTCATGGGGAGGTTAGATGCTATGAGATTTTTCACCCTCCCTTTCCAGTGTCTGTAGCTTGGACTGTGTACACACCTGGGTTCACATCTGAGCTGTTGACTCTATGTAGTCCGGGGCCAATCACTTTAACCCCCTTTAAACTTTTGTTTCTTCAGTCATAAAATGGACATCATGATTTACCCTATGGAGGGTTGCTGGAAGGATGAGAGATGCTATAAACTCAGGCACTGGGCACATGCTTAGAACAGAAAAGCTCTAAGTTTTGGTTGATGTCTATAAACTGCCATAACATTTGGGATGCAGGACTCTGCAGAGGTTCATCTAGGCTAGCTCCTTCTTTTTTCTTTTTTTTTTTTGAGACAGAGTCTTGCTCTGTTGACCAGGCTAGAGTGCAATGGCACAGTCTTAGCTCACTGCAACCTCTGCCTCCTGGGTTCAAGCAATTCTCCTGCCTCAGCCTCCCTAGTAGCTGGGATTATAGGCAGGTACCACCACACCCAGCTAATTTTTTTTTAATTTTTAGTAGAGATGGGGTTTCACCCTGTTAGTCAGGATGGTCTAGATCTCCTGACTTCGTGATCAGCCTGCCTCAGCCTCCCAAAGTGCTGGGATTACAGGTGTGAGCCACTGCGCTTGGTCTGCTCCTTCTTTTTTTTTTTTTTCTTTTGAGAAGAAGGCTTGCTCTTGTCCCCAGGCTAGAGTGCGTCCAACCGACCACTCCTTCATTTTTTTTTTTTTTTTTTTTTTTTGAGATGAAGTTTCGCTCTTATCCTCAGGCTCACTGCAACCTCTGCCTCCCGGGTTCAAGCGATTCTCCTGCCTCAGCCTCCTGAGAAGCTGGGATTACAGGCGCCTGCCACCATGCCTAGCTAATTTGTGTATTTTTAGTAGAGATGGGGTTTCACTATGTTGGCCAGGCTGCTCTCGAACTCCTGACTTCAGGTGATCCACCTGCCTCGGCCTCCCAAAGTGCTGGGATTACAGGCGTGAGCCACCAGGCCAGGCTGCTCCTTCAGTTTATAGATAAGAAAATAGCCTCAGAGAAGAGAAGCAAATGGCACAAGATCATCTAGCACCTCAGGCTTTTTGAGGGCTTTTTTTTTTTTTTTTGAGATGGGGTCTCAGGCTGGAGGGCAGTGATGATCACAGCTCACTACAGCCTCAACCTCCTGGGCTCAAGTGATGCTCCCATCTTAGCCTCCAACGTAGCTGGGACCATGAGTGTGCACCATAACCCCTGGCTAATTTTTTTTTTTTTTTTGGTATTTTTTGTAAAGATGGGATCTCCCTATGTTGCCCAGGCTGTTCTCAAACTCCTAGACTCAAGTGATCCTCTGGCCTCAGCCTTCTACTGCTGGGATTACAGGCATGAGCCACCACACCCAGGCCAGGACTTTTAATCTCAGTTAAGAACTTCACATTTTCCCACTGGCCAGAGGAACTTCAAATTCCTCCATGAGGGTGAGACTCTGTGAGCGACCTGTGATGAAGGAATTTCTGGGACAATATGCTTTTGAAAAGGAGGCTAGATATCTCAGGTGAGGCCCTTTCTCACCTAAGTTTCTTGCCAGCCAGAAGACTGTTGTGAGGATATAGTGATTGGCGAGAAAGTCCTTGACGCTGGGCAATGTGTGGCTTTTCTACCAACATGGGAGTTTTAAAAACAAAAAAGCCTCTGAGAAAGTGCTGTCGGGCCTTCCCTGGCAAGGCAATGAATGGCAGCTCTGCAAGGACCAAGGCTAGAGATGGCTGGCTTTGGGAACACTTCAAAGTTTGGTCATCCAAAGTTTGGCCTCTGGGCTGTAAAGGACACACCACCAGTCAGGGGCCAGGCTGGGCCTGGAAGGGACATCCGGAAACCATCCCACAGGACTCTGACTCTGGTGCCCAGGGGAGTAGCAAAAAAATGCGGTCTTGGGAGAGTTCAAGTCCTTAGCGCTAATGGCGATGACATTGGTGATGTTGGTGACGACTATAGTGATGATGGGCATTTCCTGCTTGCAAGATTCAGGGCCAGGCAACTGACTTTACATGAATTGCATTGTTTCATTCAATCCATCCTCATAAGATCCCTATGTGGAGCAAGCAGTACCATTGCTATCCCCACTTTACAGATGAGGAAACTGAGGCTCAAAGAGGTCAAGTAAATGACCAAGGGTACATAGCTAGTTTGCACCAGGATTCAAATCTGAATGTATTGGAGTCCAAAGTAAGTCAGCAGCCTGTAAGTGCTGGAAAAAAGGCAAGTAACATTGGCTAGTGCCTTCAAGGGATATATATTTCTTATTCCCATTTTAACAGAAAGGAAACAGAACAGAGCGCTTAGCATATTCTCCATGAGGTCAGGCACTGGGCCAAGCACTTTACATATATTATCTCCTCAATCATCAAAACATCGCTATGAAGTAGGTAGTGTTTTGGTCCCCATTTGTGTAGATGAGGAAACCGAGGCCCGAGACTCAATGACTTGCTGTGGTTCCAAATCAAGCAGTGTGACTCCAGGGCCCATGCTCTTCACCCCCTGAATTGCTGGATACTGGAACCAGATGTTCCAGTATCCAGATGCAGGGTTTGAAACAGAACCCAGGACTCCTGACTCCTAGTCTAGGGCTCTGAGGCTAGAGGCAGGCTCTCTGTTGGAATGCATTGTTCCTTAAAAGCACACTGGCCTTAAGCCCAAAGAGTGAAATCACGCCCTGCGGTTCTGGGAACCTCAGACTGGAGAAGGAAGCTTTTGCCCTGGTGTTCAAGTCTCAGCAGGTGTGCTGGGGACTCTCCCTCTGTTTCCTTCTCCTGCTGGAAGGGAGCCCTTGCTAGGTGGGCAGGGTGGGGCAGCCCTTATGAGTGTAGGGTGGGAGGAGGGCAGGAGGCAGGTGTGCCCAATAAAACAGACCTAAAGCTTCCCGCCTTCTTGCCTTCATCCAGGCAGTGCCCTCATCTCCTGTCTGGCAAACAACAGGGCATGATGATGAGAGTTCAAGTTTGGAGTCAGGAGGTTTGAGTTCTGGTTCTGGCTCAGGCAGTCACTCCATGTACACACTGACAGTCAGTTTCCTTATCTGTATAATGCGTGGTGGTGGTGGCAGAGAATCAAAATTCTCCAGCCTTTACAGTTAACGCATCATCTATTAAGTGCCTACTGTGTGCCAGGAACTGCGGATACAGCAAGTGCAAAAGCAGATTTAGGCCCTGCTTTCATGATGTTAGCATCTTGTAAGACAGATACAAAGATTAAGTCTTCACTGCAACAAATGTAAAACGGCAACTGTGACCAGCTTTTAGAGAAAAAAGGCCTGCTGATGGAGCTAAGGGAGCCCATGATGGTGGGAGTGGAAGGAGAGGAAATGGCTTGACAGTCCGAGGGGTAATAGGGAAAGATGCCCTGAAGAGATTACTAGGTGAATGGCTGCTGGGTGTACAAGTCCGTTGTGAGTGGGCCTGCGGAGGCTGGCAGGAGCCCAGCCTCTTCATGCATTGTGGGCATTGGTAAGAGAACTCATTGGAGTTTTTTGGGGGAAGGGTGTTGGGGGACGATGAGAGAGAGGCATATATGATCAGGTTTAGCACAGAATATAGGCAAACGCACCCTTCAAGTAAAAGATAAAAATGCCTCCTCCTCCAAGGAGACTTTCTTGATTTCTTTTCTTTTGATCTATGGTATTTCTCCCTCCTCCTCTGGCCTTGTAGCCTGGGTAGAGAAACTCAATCCTCCAGGGGAGTAAGACCTGAGCTTTCCCTTCCTGCAACTGATGTGCGCTGTAGCTTCAAACGAGGTCCTATGCCTTCTTGAGCCTCAGTTTCCCCAGCTGTGCAGAAGCAGGTTGTCTCGCAGGGTCCGCCCAGCGCTAACGCAACGTGATTCGTTCTGGCAGGAGCCGGGGGCTGCCCGCATTGCTGCGCAGGCATCGGGCTGCTGGCTGGGGCACCGCCACCCGGCTGCCTGTGCTTTACCCCCTGCTGAGGGCTGCGGGAGCCGGTCGCGGCGCCAGACGCGGCGCAGGAAAGTGGGTGAGCGACCCCAGGCTCCCGCGGGCTCCGCGCGGCCCCGCCCCCGCAGCCAGCGGCCCTGCGGCAGCCGGGGGCTCGAGCTCCGCCCTCCGCCTCCCGCCGGCCTCACTCCCTCCTCCCTCCTCCCTTGCTCGCTCGCTGGCTCCCTCCCCTCGGGCCGGCTCGGCGTTGACTCCGCCGCACGCTGCAGCCGCGGCTGGAAGATGGCGGGGAACGACTGCGGCGCGCTGCTGGACGAAGAGCTCTCCTCCTTCTTCCTCAACTATCTCGCTGACACGCAGGTACGGCCGGCCGGGGCTGCGGGCCCAGGGCCAGGGGTGCTGAGCTGCGGGGGCCGCAGCCGCAGCCGCGGAGGCCGGGAGGCAGCGGTGGGCGCCCTGAGGTAACTGGGGGTTCCAGGCTGCAGAGCCCCCTTCCAGGCGCCCTGCGATGCGCTTCGTTACCGGGGCAGGGAGCCGGAGGTTTCCCGGAGCGTGCTGGAGCGCTGGGGGCGCTACTGCCTCCGGGGAGGGTCTAGCTTTGGCCGCTTGGAGTCTGCCCCCCCGCGGGCAGACCTGGGGGGTACCGCGCTTCCTTTGGGAGGTGTAGGCGCGCCACGGTGTGAGGTACCCTCAGACTGGCGCTGGGTGCTGGAGGCGCGCCGTCAGCTCCCGGCACTTGCTGCCGTACTTTCACGTGGACTTGTGGCCCCGGCACGGGTGCTTGCTCTGGTCTCCGGGGTACCCTAGTCCTCCAGGCTCTAGTCACCCGAGTGCTGTTGCTGGCCCCCCTAGGTTTTCTACCCGCGCCCGCAGCGCGGAGTTTCCTGCCAGTTGCCGGCTAAAGGCATAGGGGTCTGCGGGGCACGTGGACACGCGGGCGGAGACAGCGTCTTCCTGGTTTCGCTATCGGGCGGAGCCCCCTGGGGGAAAAGCCAGGCTGGATGGGGGCGGAAGGACTGTCTGGGGGCGCCTGGGTCCCCCTGCGGTGCGCGGCCCCGGTGCGCGCTCCACGATGCTGGGGGAAGGGAAGGCGAGGCGGAGTCCCAGGCTCTGGCTGAGCCCGGGAGCCCCACTGGCGACACGCGCGTGACAGGAGAGGGTGCTCTGTGTGCCAGGGCGCGGGGGAGCGAGGAAGCTGGTGGCTTGGAGACTGGGAGAGGGGTGCTGCTGGGACAAGCAGCCACCAAAAATGTCAGCACGAGGCGTGCGCGCCCCCCACCCCTTCCCCCATTTTCCCCACCCAATGCCTGTTGCAAGCATAAAGTTTGGCTCCAGAGTTAGGGCTTTTTTCTCTGGGCGCCCGGCTGCGGGTCATTGGGAAGCTGGGGATGCGGCGGAACCTCGGAGGAGTCCCCGGGTGCTGGCACACGCCTGGGCACGGAGAGGGGCAGCCGGGCGGAACCGGGCGCGGCTCGCGGGGGCTGATTTGGTACCTGGAGTGGGAGCGCCGGTGCCGGCCCGTTTTGCATAACAGTGGAAGGGAGGGGGAAGGCGGAGATGGGGGGAGGGAGGTGGGAGGAGAGAGAGGGAAACTTTGCTTCTTGTTATAATCTGCCTGTCTTTGGGCGGCAGCAGCTGTCATGGGACCGGGTGGGCGGGGAGAGGCTTGCAAGCTGACTCCTTGCGGTGAAATGCGACTTGGAGGGGACGCCGCAGCCGAGACGTTCAGCTCCGGGCGGACTCCGGGTGGCGACTTCAGGCTGGCGGCTGGGACGGCGTGGCGTGGCAGGGTGTCGCCGAGAGGAAGCCCGCCACGCGGGAGGCAGGCCGGCCCTGGCCCGCTGCAGACGCCGCTGCGTAGGGGAGCCGCGGGGCCGCGTGGTCGGTGGCGGGCGCGCTCGGGTGGGTTCGCGGCTGAGGCCGGAGGGGCTAGTGGTGTGTGATTGCGCTTCTCGAGGTCGGGGGGAATGTGTGCTGAGTAGGTTGCGCGCGCGTGTGCGTGTGTGTGTGTGTGTGTGTGTGCACACGCCGCGCGCGCCGGGCGCGTACCTTTACCTCTGACGAAACTGCGGTGGAGCTCCCGCCGTCGTCGCCGGGCTCCGTCACACGCCCCGCGCCGGTGTCTGCGCCGAAGGCGGGTGCCAGCCTCAGTACCCCCAGAGCCGACAGCTTGGGGCTAGCGGGCACTGAGTGCGGGAAGAGGGGCAGAGTCGCTCTTAGGAAGATTCTGTCCCCAGATCTCGAAATTGCCCGGGGGCGTCTCCGAATCTCTTGGCTGAAATGCGGATGAGGGAGGCCTGAAATAGCCGGAGACTCGTTCAGGGACCCATGTCAAGAACTGTCCGCTTTGGACCATACCCCGGATTTTAACTGGATCTTCAGTGTTTGGCTCAGCAATAATTAATTATTTTGCCCTTTAGCCGCCCAGAGAGACTAGCTAGCAGAAATATTTCACCCAAGGAAACTAGAAAATTGAATAATCAGGTGTTAGCAGGAGCAGTGCAGTGAAAGTTAATCTGGGACGTTTACCTTTTTTTTTATTTAACCACGTGACAGGCGGAGGATCTTCTGGTGATCTTTGCCGGCCCAACTTGGGAAATGTAATTGATAGGATGAGCTTTGAGCCGCCCCTAGAAGGCTCGGAGAGCCCAGCCAGAACAGGACCTGGGCGGGCCCAGTGTGCGCCTACTCATTTTACAGTTGGAGAAAGAGGCTGCGAGGGGTGAGCGGCTTGTATGGGACCATGCAGCCAGAGGGTGACAGAGCCACCCAGGGCTCCTGACTCCAGGTCCTGTGTGTTACCTCGAAATAGCACTGGACTTGGAGTCAGAAGGCCTGAGTGGAGTCACCTTCCCCACTCTCTGGCTGGGTGACCCCGGAGCAAGCCATTTGAACTCTCCGAGCCTCATTTCCTCCATCTGTCAAATGGGGCTGGTGGTGCCGCAAGAGAATCCAGTGGCCCAGTGGTGGGGGTGAGCATTGTTTTGCATGTGAGATGTTCTGGTTGTTCCTGCAACCCCCTCTCCTCCCCCAAACTTTCCCTGATCCTCCCCTCCTCCATCTCCCTTTGGGAGCTTTGGTGAAAGTGGATTAAATGGTAATTCATTGTCTTTGTCCCAAAGGATTGTTGTCTTTGGTGGCTAATCCAGGGTTAGATTAGAGGGAGGACTTCTGTTTAGAAGACTTAACTTTTACCTATTGGGGCCAAAGTACGGAAATGTAGCAGAACAAGGATTGCGAAAGTTTCTTGGAAAGCTTTGAGGCATGAATCCCAAAGGACTGTGGGTGGCTTCACCTTTGTTCAGGCTGTGCCCCTGGCCCAGAGTGCCCTCACCCACCCGTCCTGCATGGCCTTCTCCTCTAGTAGGCTCTCCCAGCCCAGCTCGTCATGCTTTCTGTCCTCTGGTTTTCTGCATCTGTGTTATATGAGCCTTCTGTGTTATACAACCAAGCGCTTTGTGTAAGTCTGGTGTCCAGTAAGATTCTAGCACTAGGGTTGTGCCTTTTATCATTGTGCCCGCAAGGCACCTGTCAGTATGCTGAGCTGTGTTCCTTTGCTTAGCTCTTGGCTAGGCACATGGATTACAGACAGGGTCGCAGCTGGGTCCTGCCAAGCAGAAGCTCCCAGGCTGGCAGGGGAGACAGCTGGGCAGTGAGTGTGGGAGAGAGGAATGCAGAGGGCTACAGCTGTGGGCAAAGGCTTCCGCCCCAAAGGCCACGGCCCCAAAGGCCACACAGCAAGCCCACACTAAATATGGACTATTTGGAGTTGCTTAGGGCATCAGTCATAGATGCACAAAATGTCAGAGTTGGCGGCGGGAATTTTAGAAATCATCTGTTCTAACATCTTATTTAAAAATATTTAATTATAGAATTGTTAGAAAATACTGCCAAGCATAAAGAAAAAAATGAGAAATATGTAACATGACCCAAAGATAACCACCATTAATTGTCATGTATATTTCCAGACTGTTTCTTTCCTGTTCATATAGATCACATCTTATTTTTAAAAAATGGAGTCGCCGCGCATGGCGGCTCACGCCTGTAATCCTAGCACTTCAGGAGGCCAAGGCGGGTGAATCACCTGAGGTCAGGAGTTCGGGTCCAGCCTGGCCAACACGGTGAAATCCCGTCTCTAGTAAAAATACAAAAATTAGCTGGGCATGGTGGCACACGCCTGTAATCCCAGCTACTTGGGAGGCTGAGGCAGGAGAATCGCTTGAACCCGGGAGGCAGAGGTTGCAGTGAGCCGAGATCACGCCACTTCACTCCAGCCTGGGCAAAAGAGCGAAACTCAGTCTCAAAAAAAAAAAAAGGAGTTATCCTGAATATACTGATTAGTAACTTGGAATCGCACTGTTTTGTAACTTGTTTTTTTCTCCTCCAAACAATATGCTGTGAACATCTTTCCACATCAGTAAATATTCTACTTAGTATCTTAATGATTATATAATGTTTCATTGAAGATTGAACCGAAATGTATTTAATTCTTTATCGTTACTCATTTAAGTTGTTTAATTTTATTTTGCTATTGTAAGCAATGCTAAAACGAATATCTTTTTGTGTATGTCTTTGTTCCTTCCTTTACATTCCTAGAAGTGAAATTACTCCATCAAACCCATTCCTGGATTCTCTTCTAGAAAGATTGTACTTATTTGCGTACCAGCATAGTCTGGGAACACCTTGTTTCCTATACCCAGATAACTGTTGATATTTTCATTGTTTTTCATTTTTACCGGTCTGTTCATCAATAAATTCTGTTACCCTTATTGTTTGAATGTGCATTTATTTGATTACTTGTGATGCTGAATTTCTTCCCCATATGATCATGGGTGATTTGTGGTTCTGAGTTTCTGAACTTGGCCCATTTTGCAATCGGTATCTTGTCTCCTCGTTGTTCTAAAGCTGGGACTGAGCACCCAGAAGGGGCCCCTGCCAAATGGAGAACTGGGAAAATGGCTCCACACACCCCTTGAAGCCAAGGCCAACTTCTTTTTCAAATCAGTTTGTGGGTTTGGACAAGTGTATAGTGTGTGGGAGAAGGTTGAAGCGTAGCCTTCACTGGGTGCATTTGCCCGTTCTTCATCTGTATGAGACTTAGGGAGAGTAACTTCTTCACCTGAGCCAGAAGGGGTCATGTTCACCAGAGACCTGGGCTCCACTTTCGTTGGGATTCCCTGGCTGGTGCTAATGACCAGGATGCCTGTGAAACCCAGGAAGGGCAATGGCCCAGCAGCTGGGCTGTAGGGGCTCATATTTCCTCTTTACCTTGGGGCCCTGCTCTTAGCAGCTAGTGCAGGCCAGGCAGAAGTTCCACTGTGCCACGTGAGTCACCCTCTTCCTTCTTCCTTTGAAATAGAAGAAAGACTGGCTCGAGTGAAAAGCAGCCTTGCAAAGGGGGCTCAGGCTTGAAATACATTACAAGAACTTTGCAGTGTTGATCCTTGCCTTCTCCTTCATCATTGTCATCATCAGTGATGTTTACTTAGTATCCCCTAGACCCCATGCAGTTTACTGAGCCTTCTGTTTGCACTACTACATTTCATGCTCATAGAGATTGTGCAAAATGTAGGTGCTGTTGCATGGTTGTACAGATCTTACAGTTTCAGAGAACTCACTGACTTGTGGAAGACTAATTACCTTTGAGTAAGTAGAAGAGCCAGCATTAGTGGGCAGTGTTCCCAGACTACTTGACTCCAAGCTCCTTGAAGACAGGGACTACTCTCAGTTTTTGTTCATTGTTGTTTTTCTAGCACCTTGAGCAAATGAAGCCACATTGATTGTATAGAGAGAATGCAGAGGCTGGGAGCAGTGGCTCATGCCTGTAATCTCAGCACTTTGAGAGGCTGAGGAGGGCTGATCATGAGGTCAGGAGTTTGAGATCAGCCTCACCAACGTGGTGAAACCCCGTCTCTACTAAAAATACAAAAATTAGCCGGGCGTGGTGGTGTGCGCCTGTAATCCCAGCTACTCAGGAGGCTGAGGCAGGAGAATCGCTTGAACCTGGGAGGCAGAGGTTGCAGTGAGCTGAGATTACGCCACTGCACTCCAGCTTAGGCGACAAAGTGAGATTCTTTCTCAAAAAAAAAAAAAAGAAAAGAAAAGAAAAGAAAGAATGCAGAACAAGTCCCTCTGCTTCTCTAGGCCTGTTTCTCAATCCTTGAAATGGGGATAATAGGCCCTAACTCTCAGGGTTGGGAGTGAAATAATACAGTGTATCTAAAATGAGCATTCATCTGCTGCTCATAAAACTTGGAATAATTCTCTCTTTGAAACACTTTGGAAGGACAGGATTAAGTATGGAGCTAATTTTCATACATGCAATCTTTTTTTGCATAAAAAAGAGAAGCGTACTTCTTATTAGAGAGTCAAGGGTACCCAAATAAAGTCATTTGGAAGAAAATGATCAGGGTCAGTTTCTATCTGTCCTCCTACAAGGTAGTCAGAGTGCCTCATATCCATCCCATTGATACTCAGCTGATGCAGAATTGATTGGATTGATCTTTCTGTTCTTCCCTTCTGATCTAGGTTTTTGTCTGTTTGTAACTAGATTCCTGCAGTTACTACCAAACAGATCTTTGCCGCACCAGACTTTGTCTTCTTCCATTTGTCCTTAGCCCTGATGGCAGATCAGTCCTCTTAGAGTGCATATCTGACATCACTCTCTTGCTCACACATCTCCCATGGCTCCCCAGTACATTTTTTTCTTTTAAGACTTTATTTTTTTAGAGCAATTTCAGGTTCACAGCAACATTGAAAAGAAGGTACAGAGATTTGCCATATACCCTTGCCCCCAACATGCATAGCCTCCTCTATTATTAACATTCCCCACCAGAGTTTTAGATTTGTTCTTAATGATGAACCTACATTGACACATCATTGTCACCCCAGAGTCTGTAGTTTACATTAGGGTTCACTCTGTGGGTTTGGACAAATGTATAGTGACAGGTATCCACCATGGTTACGTAACATCACACAGAATAGTTTCACTGCCCTAGAAATCTGCTCTACCTTTTCATTTCTTCTGTCCCTCAACTCCTGACAACCACTGATCTTTTTACTGTTTCTACAGTTTTGCCTTTTCCAGAATGTCATATAGTTGGAATCATGCAGTATGTAGTGTTTTCAGATTGGCTTTTTTGTCACTTGCTGATGGGAATTTAAGGTTCCTCCATGACATTCATAGCTTGATAGCTCAGCTCTCCAGTATTTTAAAATTAAAGTCTAAACTTAAACCTGATTTCCAAGGGCCTTCAGGTACTTAAGTTGGAGAGTTAGGCCCTTGACTTTGTCTTGAGCTGTCTGCTTTTACTTTGGGATCCTGTACTTCCCCAGGAAAACCCTGAATTTTCCTCCTGGAGGCTTAGACTCGGGCTGCCCTTTTCTGTGTCCTCCATCTCCATTTCCATGATTCATCCTGCGAGCCGCCGCTCACCAGCCATTGTTTTGGCAATGCCTTCTCCCTCACCTCCAAGCCAGCTGTTCTATCTTCTGTGTGGCAGTATGCAGGGCCAGCAGAGCACTGATCTTGGAATCCCCTTATTGGGTTTGAGTCTTGGTTCTGCGATTTGCCAGCTTTGAGGCCTTTGGCAGGTCACATAACCTCTCTGAGCTTCCGTTTCCTCAAGTGGGAAGATATGATGATTACGATTGTTGTGAAGAGGCCAGGCATGGTGACTTACACCTGTAATCCCAGCGCTTTGGGAGGCTGAGGTGGGTGGATCGCCTGAGGTCAGAAGTTCGAGACCAGTGTGGCCAACATGATGAAACCCCGTCTCTACTAACAATACAAAAGTTAACCGGGCATGGTGGCGCATGCCTGTATTCTCATCTACTTGGGAGGCTGGGGCAGGAGAATCACTTGAACTGGGGAGGTGAAGGTTGCAGTGAGCCAGGATCAGGCTACTACACTGCAGCTTGGGTGACAGAGTGAGACTCCGTCTCAAAAAAAAAAAAGATTGTTGTGAAGAGTCAGTGAAAATCTAATGACAACATGGATTTAAAGCGTGTAACACGTGCCTGGCACAGAATAAGCACCAAATAATAAATATATCTCTTCGTCTATAGATCACATTAAGTGTTAGGAAATCACTCCTGGACGTTAAGCTCCACAAAGGCAAGAATTTTCGTTTATTTCATCCACCTTGTTTTTCACCACAATGAATAGATCAGTGCCTGGAATATAACAGACATTTAATCAGTCCTCACTGAGTGATTAGGAAATCATTCCTGGACGTTAAGCTCCACAAAGGCAGGGATTTTCGTTCATTTCATCCACCTTTTTTTTTCCACCACAGTGAATAGATCAGTGCCTGGAACATAACAGATACTTAATCAGTCCTCATTGAGTGAATGAATATGCTAGACTATGAGCCTCTTCAGGGCAGATGCTGCTTCTTGTTTTATATCTTCAGTCCGAGTGTTCCTGAGAAGGGATGGACTAATCCAAGTCTGGTGGAATGAACTGGAATGTCCTCTCCCCACCACCATCCCTGCCATTTTAATGTATTCATAGCCTACCTGAACTTTAAGTCCCCTCTCGAAAGCCTGCACTCTCTGGAAAGCTTTTTTTTTTTTGAGATGGCATCTCACTTTGTCGCCCAGGTTGGAGTGCAGTGGCGTGATCTCAGCTCACTGCAACCTCCATCTCCCAGGTTCAAGCAATTCTTCTGCCTCAGCCTCCCGAGTAGCTGGGACTACAGGCATGTGCCACCACGCCCGACTAATTTTTATATTTTTAGTAGAGACGGGGTTTCACCATATTGGCCAGGCTGGTCTTGAACTCCTGGCCTCATGATCCGCTTGCCTTGGCCTCCCAAAATGCTGGGATTGCAGGCGTGAACCACCGCGTCCAGCCTCTGGAAAGCCTTTGAAGCTAACTTCTTCTGCTTCCACCACCCACGTGGCTTGTGCCACTTACTATCCCATGGTATCTGTGGTTGCTTTTATTCCTACAACTGGATTGAAAGCTCTGGGAGGACAAGAAATTATTTTTATCCTGGACTAGCACTGTGGTTGCCTAGAAGAGTGTTTTATATGTTTCAGTGTCAGGTTCTCTGAAAAGAACTTTGTATTTTAAATACTTGACTATGGAAAATGTCAACTCATACAGAAGTAGACAGTAGAGAGAACAGTATGGTGACTCCCCATTCCTCTATCACCCAGCGTCCACTGTTGAAGACTTGCAGCCACTCTTATGCCGTCTCTATGTACAAGCCGTCACTTCATCTGTGATTATTTCACTGTGTATCTGTGAAGAGACTTCTGAGTGCTATTGCATGGATTTCTCCCAACAACTGAGACTGACTTTCCCCATTTTGTAGGTGATGAAACTGAGGTGCAGGGAGGTTACGTCAGTTGCTCAGGGTCTTGAAGCTAGTGAGCGACTTACCTGGGATTTGAACCTTCACCGTGAGCAGCTCCCTCTCCTTCCAGGCTTGGGGCAGGGGGCCCTTGGCAATATCAGGTACACCTTGCCGTTTCCAGAAGAGAGGACACTGAGGCCCAGCTGCTTGGCTGGAGGAGGCCCAGGCCCCTGACTGCCTGGCAAGTTCATTTCCAGTGTCAGGTTTTGCGAGGTGCGGTGGGCCTTAGCTCTTGGGGAGGGCCAGGGTGGGTAGTCCTCTGAGAGACACCATTGCCCTGAGTGGCTGGACTTTGGGTGGCTGTGGTACTGTGGGGCAAGGTCTACCACCACCCCTGGACAGACTGCATTTTCTTCCTACTCTTGTCATTCCTAAATCCCAAAGGTCCCTCTTGCAGTTGACCACGAGTTCTCTCATGAGATGCTTAGGACTACCCAGTGAGGGAGTGGGAGCCAAGGGATCAGCAGCTGGGATCACAGAGCTCAGAGAGGAGGGGCCTGGCCTGAGGTCACCCAGCAGGGCACAGGGTTGACAGGCTCTTGGTGGCATCTGGATCTGTGGGCTCCCACCCTGTTCTTTCCTCAGGACAGAGACCGAATTGCCACCCAGGTCTAGAGTAGGAGACCAGAGACGAGACCTGAGAGACTTTCACAAATGGTGGGATAAAGTCATTGATTAACTGTCCCCAAAGGCCTGTGATGACTGTTTGGTGTTTTAGGTAAGAAAACAAACATTTGCCCTAATTGTTTGTTTTAGTGGCTGTGAATGCTAGGATTGGGTTCTGCTTGGGGCAAAGCCCTGGGAGCTGGGCAGAGAATTTCTTTGGGCCTTCTTTTTCTATCTAGGAAATGGGACTGATAGTAGCATATACTCTAAAGGCTTTTAGTGAAGAATAGTTGAGGCAATGTCTATAAAGTGTTCAGAAATGCTTAATGAGTAGTAACCCTCGTTATTATGAAAAATAGACACATATAATGCAGACTCTGCCATTTGTCTTCCCCGTGAGCTCCAGGTCCTCGATCTAGTCAAGGCCCTGAGGTTCCTCTTGTAGTGTTTTTTCCTGTCTACTTCTGGGGCAGGTGACGAGGGATCCCATCCAGCCCTAGCAAGTGTTGCAGTACTGACTTAGGAAACCCATCTAGTGAGATGCCACTTGAAGGGAGAAGAAATATCCATTAGTGGTTAAGAGCTCTAGGCTTTGGAGTTTTAACTGCCTGTGGTTTAAATCAGTGCTCTACCACTTACTAGCTATGTGACTTTGGGCAAGTATCTTAACTTCTCTGACCTCAGTTTCTTCATATATGATCCCCCAAATTGGGGATAATAATAGTGTGCTCTTTGTAGGATAAGTTAAGATAGCTGCAGATAATTAAGGCTTGCAGCTTCACCTGACATATAGTAAGCGCTCAATAAATGGTAGTCGCTAGGATGATGACAACGATAATGATGTAAAAATATGAAACACCCAAATGTCAATTTGAGCTTTCTGGGAGTTGGGAGTGCCTTAGAGACGATCTTGCTTAATGCCCTTACCTTGAAGGAAGGAAACAGACTAGAAACAGATCAGAGGATGCCTTCAGGTCACTCAGCAGAGGCAAGACAGGGCCCTCGGCTGCTGTCTGCTTGGTCAGGGCTGGCTCTGAGTAGCTGGGACTCAACTGTCTGGGACCCACTGTCTGGGAACTCAGCCGGGCGAGCCCTGCTTGGCTGAGAGATGGATGCTCCCCGACAGCTCTGCAGCCGTATTTTTTCCCTGTGATTGCCTGGCAGAACATAGTCATTTAGCAGAGGGAAAGTGAGGAGATGTTAGAAACGAACCAGGCCCTGAGCAGTTGCAGCAGCCGGCCCACGAGTCGCTCCCTGATGTTGCCATGGCAAACAGCCTTGGCAACGTGGCTGCTCACGCCTTTATTTCTGGTCTCAGGCTCTTTGCAAGGAAGTGTGGTACCCAGAACACTGGGGAGGGCCCTGCCCTGGATCCTTGGCACTGAGGGCAACCCGGCCTTTATGCTGCTGGCAGTCCCAGGCCATAGCAACCCCTGCTCAAAACACTTGCAGACCTACCCTGCATTTGCAGAAGCAGACTACTGGGTATGGGATTTGCAGCCTCAAATGCCCATTTATCTGATTATCCATCTATTTGTCAAATACTGCGTTTGGCAATGCCATACTGTTCCCACCACTGCAAGAGCACAGCCACATAATATTCTTTTTTTTTTTGGTGAGACGGAGTCTTGTCCTGTTGCTCAGGCTGGAGTGCAGTGGTGTGATCTCGGCTCACTGCAACACCCTCCTCCTGGGTTCAAGTGATTCTCCTGCCTCACCCTCATGAGTAGCTGGGATTACAGGTGTCTGCCACCATGCCTGGCTAAATTTTTTGTATTTTTCGTAGAGATGGGATTTCACCATGTTGGCCAGGCTGGTCTTGAACTCCTGACCTCAGGTAATTCAACCCTCTTGGCCTGCCAAAGTGCTGGGATTATAAGCGTGAGCCACCATGCCTGGCATAGCCACATAATATTCTTAACATGAACCCTCGTGTTAAGAGTTCCTAGGTAGGCATCATCTTCAACTATGTCCTTCAAGGATGATGATGATGATGATGGTGGTGGTGATAACAGTTAACAGCTACTATATCCTCTTCAAGAGATCAGGCCCTGTGCCACATCCTTCACACGTGTAATCACATTTAATCTCAGAGGAACCCCATGAAGCAGTCCCACTGCTATCCCCATTTTACAGCTGGGTAGACCTAGGTCAATCCAGAGTTTGTGGTGCTGGTGCTGCTCTGCAGCTCCTCCCCTATACCAGGCAACCATGGGGGCCCCACCATGAAGTGTCTGTCCCCTCTCCGTGCCCCTCCCCCACCTGCACCTGCACACTGCAAGGCTCAGCTCAAGAGATGCCTCCTGTAATTCCCCCTGTCAGAACTGGCCGTTTTTGCTCTGTGATCCCCACAGTCTGCTACAGGCACTTTGTGTTCCCTGCCTTCCCTTAATACTCTGCCACTCTGGTGAGTTTATTTCTGCCCTCCAGCCATCCCAAAACAAAACAGAAGGGCAAACTGCCTAAGGATGAGAGCTTTGACTGTGCTGAGGAGTTTGGACTTGGCAGGCAGTGGGGAGTTGGCAAAGAGTTTTATTATTATTATTCATAACAGTAATAATATAAAAGAGCCAACACTTAGAGACTTGTTGATATGTGCCAGGTACTAAGCTAGGGCTGTTAGGTGCTTTATCTTGTTTAATCAACTACCGGTGAGGTTGGCAGTATGGCACATGAGAAAACTGAGACTTGGAGAAGGTCAGTGACTTTCCCCAAATCGCCTAGCTAGCAAGTAGCAAGGCTGGGATTTGAATCTAGGTTTGTCTGACTTCAGAGCACATGGTCCTAACCATTGCAGTGTGGCTAATTTGGCTGAGCACATAGAAAGGACTGGAATGGGGTAACAGGAGGCATCTGTGGTATGGCTGGGGTGGGTGGTAGGGCCTGTACCCTGCCTCAGCTGTGGGGCTCAGTGGAAATCACTAGATATAGGTAAGAGGGCAGAGGGCTCAGAGTGGTGCCCTCATAGCCAAGATGGGGCTACAGAAGAGGGTTTATATGGGGAGAACATCCATCTATTCAAGGCCCATTGTGTGCCAGGTCTGTTCCCTACTCTGGCCTTCCCTAGAGCCTGGTTAAATGTAAACTGTAGCCTTAGCCCTTTATAACCTTTGTTTATGTGTTTCTTCTTCTTTTCTTTTTGAGGCAGATTCTCGCTCTGTCGCCCAGGCTGGAATGTGCGATGGTACAATCTCGGCTCACTGCAATCTCTGCCTCCCGGGTTCAAATGGTTCTCCTGCCTCAGCCTTCTGAGTAGTTGGGATTACAGGTGCCCACCACCACGCCGCGCTAATTTTTGTATTTTTAGTAGAGATGGGATTTCTCATGTTGGCCAGACTGGTCTCGAACTTGTGACCTCGGGTGATCTGCCTGCTTTGGCCTCCCAAAGTGCTGAGATTCCAGGGGTGAGCCACTGTGCTCGGCCGTATTTATTCTTTACTGTTCCCTCTTCTCTACTCAGTTGGGACTGGAGCTCATTGAGCTGGTTTTCCATCAAATCCCCCAGTGACTTAACAGTCCCTGGCACACTGTAGGCCCCCAATAAATAGTTGTTGGATGACTGAATGATGAACAAATGCTGTTCGATCTTTCACGACATTTGCCTGACGTTTGCCTGACCCCAGAGGTCCTTCTTTGTGCCTGGAGACGTGCTAGGATATGTAGGTGAGGTGAATGTGGCAGCATTGTACCAGTCCCCACAAGTAGTCACCTGCCCTTGTCACCAAGATAAGCCTTGCACACAAAAGATCAAAGGCAAACACTTCGTGGAGCCTCCGGAATCCACTATCAGAATACACCTGCAGTGCACAGATCTTTGTGGAATGATAAACCACTGCTAGGAATCCAGTCTGTTCCAGGGCATGGCTCTGCCTCAGCTGGGGAGGGGCTCAGAGTTTCAAGAGTCTTGGTGTCTGCAGGGAGGTGTCTGGTCAAATGTTCCCACATCTTCCCAGGGTATTGAAACCAGCACTTTACACTAGGCCTCATGCCCATGACCCACCTACTTACTCCAGAGTGACTAGGCAGGCTGCCTGCACTCATGAGGAAGGAAGAGAAATCCAGGGAGGTGAAGGGGCAAGAGAGGACTTGGGGACCAGTGACCATAGTGCCCAGCCCAAGAAGATGAACTCCATGCTGCGTGGATCTTCCCTTGCTTAGAATCTCCTCATATGTTGCACCTGGCACCTTTCCTACTTAGGGCCAATTTGCTCTTAGTTTGCACACAGTTCTTACAAGCTTGGCAGTCATGTCGGGCAAGGCCTCATGACATGAGAAGCAGCACATTGGTTCTGTTAGTGTGTGCCTATGGGGTGAGAGGTGAGGATCTACCAGAGGCAGACACGTGGACTGCAGCACCAAAGCCAACCTGGGGCCAATTAGTGAGGGGGCTGAGGGCTCCTGCACACCTGTCTTGTTCCTGAATACATTACTGTGTGAAAGCGCAAAGCTCATTGGTGATGAAGACAGTGTATCATCTCTGAGAAAAGGTACATTCTGTTCAGTGTTCTCTGAGAAAGCAAGAAAGTGTGAAATACATTTTGGTATTACCATCAAAAATAGGAAGTCTATCAAAAGCAGGCAAAAGTTTTGGCATTCCAAGTTATTTATAAACTTTGCATATTGTGAGCATACATAATTCCTTGATGATGCCAGATGAATGAGTTAGTCTAGCCTTAAAGCTTTCTTTGAAAGTTAATGCAATCTCTGAAAATAAGGTATTGTCTTTTATGTTTCCAAGGCTGCTTAGAGTAGTACAAGGAGTATGTAGCTCAGCATTAGATAAATGCTGATTGGCCTCAAGAAACAGTGGCACTGCACTTAGTGATTCGTCAGAGCTTGGGCTTTAGAGTCTGGGTCAAATTTTAGCTTTGTGACTTTTTTTTTTTTTTTTTTTTTGAGACAGAGTCTTGCTCTGTTGCCCAAGCTGGTGTGATCAAGGCTCACTGCAGTCTCGACCTCTTGGGCTCAAGGGATCATCCTACCTCAGCCTCCCCAGTAGCTAGGAGTAAAGGCATGTGCCTCCACACCTGGGTAATTTTTTACTTTTTGTAGAGATAGAGTCTTGCTATATTGCCCAGGCTGGTCTCGAACTCCTAGGCTTAAGCGATTCTATTGCCTCAGCCTCCCAAAGTGCTAGGATTACAGGCGGGAGCCACTGTGCTTGGCCAGCTTTGTGATTTTTTAGTTGTGTGATCTAAGGAGTTAGACAGCTGCTCTGTGCTCTAGTTAGCCAGCTCCCAAATGGGAATGATAATAGGACTTACCTGCCAGGCTTGGTAGAACTAATCAGTGGTTCTCAGCCATGAGTGCACATCAGAATCAACTCTGTAGTTAAAAAAAATCATAATTACACATCTGGGACTGTCCTAGAACTATTGAGTAAGAATCTTTCAGAGTAGACCCTTAAGCTTCTCTGTCTTTAAAAAGCTCCCTCTGATGACACCCCTGCTTTGGTACTAAAATTCAGGTACTATTCATAGAGTGTCATGAACTCTGCCAGTTCCCTCCCCTCCCTCTTTCCTGCCTCAGTGTGGGGCACAGGCTAGCATTTAGGATGTGAATGACCAGGGAACAGATCGAAAGCCGCTTTATAATAATGCCTGTGTAGATCAGGGCAACTTCTTTATCAGGCATTTCCATTTGATCTTCACATCAATCTTATATCATAGGCAAAAGGAATATTCCCGTTTTACAGATGGGGAAATAGAGGTCCAGAGAGTGACTTGGTAGGATCTTGACGGTAATCAGTTTTCAAATATTTGTCTTGGTCCCTGTGTTTGTCCTCCTTGATCCTCAATCCCACACCCACGTATGGGACAGCTCATAGGAGGTGGGGGGATTAGGATTACTTTATGAGGTGAGTGGGTTGGAAGAGGGGAGGAAGAAGGCAGCCTGAGAGAACACAAGTCACCTGTACACCCCCAGACCAGTGACAGTTTGATTTATCGGCCCCTTAAAGATCAGAGGGGTGCTGGTCTTGGTCCCAGACCATGCAGTCGCTTAGGGGTAGCAGCAGGACTAGAATCTATTTCTGATGCCTGATTCACTGCCATCCCAGCTCTATGTGCGGCTTCCACAGTGTGGTCAGGGTGTGGCTCCACTGATAGTAGAATTAGTCTTCTAGCTAGTGTAGTGAGGCCTTTGCACTTGCTGTTCCCTCTGCCAGGAATGTTCTTCCCAGGCATTGCCATGGCTTGCTGCTTCCTCACCTCCTTCCAGTCCTGTCAGGTGTCATCTCCTCAAATGACCACCATTCTACTTTCTGTCTCTATGATTTTGGTTGTGACATGGTTTCTTATACAAGTGGAATCACAGTATTTGTCTTTTTGTGGCTGGCTTATTTCACTTAGCATAAGCATAGTATCATCAAGGCTCATCCCTATTGGGGCGAATGTCAGAATTTCCTTTTTCAGGTAGAATAATATTTCACTGAATATGCCACATTTTGCTTATCCATTCATTTGTTAATGAACACCTGGATTGCTTTCCCATTTTAGCTATTGTGAGTGATGGTGCTATGAACATGGGTGCACAAATATCTCTTGGAGACCCTGGTTTCAACCCGTTTGGGTATGTGCCCAGAGGTGGAATTGCTGGATTATGTGGTAGTTCTACTGTGAATTTTTTTGAGGAACCACCATGCTGTTTTCCATGGTGGCTGTGCCATCTAACATTCCTGCCAATAGACCACAAGGGTCCCAATTTCTGCATATTCTCTCTAACACTTCCTGTTTTCTGTTTGTTTTTTTAAATAGTAGCCATCCTAATGGGTGTGAGGTGGTTAGTTTAGATTTGCATTTCCCTAATGGTTGAGCATTTTTTAATGTGTTTATTGGCCATTTGCATATCTTCTTTAGATAAATGTCTTTTCAAGTCATTTGCCTGTATTTTAAAATTGGGTTGTTTGTTTTTTTTTGTTGTTGTTGTTGACATTTAGTTCTTTTTATATTTGAGATACTAGTCTCATCAGATATGATTTGCAAATATTTTCTCCCATTCTATGAGTTGCCTTTTTATTCTATTGATAGAGTCTTTTATTTCACAAAATTAAATAATTTTCATGTAGTCTAATTTATCTATTTTTTTGTTGCCTCTGCCTTTGGTGTCATACCTAAGAAATCATTGCCAAATCCAATGTCAGGAAGCCTTTGCCTGCTTTGTTTTCTTCTAAGCGTTTTAGAGTTTGAGCTCTTTCATTTATATCTTTGATCCATTTGGAGTTAGTGTTTATATATGGTGTAAGGTAAGAGTCCAACTTTATTCCTTTGCATCACTGAATGTGTCTTGAATGAGTGAGTAATTGGCTAAGTCCTTAAGCTATACAGGCTGCTGAGCTCACCTAACCCTCCCAACAGTGTCAGAAGAAAAATACTTTTAGTGCCATTCTTCACGTGAGCCTGATGCTCAGAGGGTGAGTGTGGGGCCTGGGGACATAGCTCCTTTGCTGACCAAGCCACACAGAGGTCCCCAGGGCCCAGCAGGCAGGCATGACTAGGGCCCCACCCCAAAATATCATGCCCCAGTGCCCCAGTGACCTCATGCCACTTTCTCCTTGGGGTTGGGCAACAGCTCCTCCCTGCCCTGTGGGTGTGGACACCAGGTACCTGCCCAGCAGCGCCTGGGGCCTCCAGCCTACTGTAGCACTGCTCTTTGTCCCAGTAGCTGAAGGAGTGGCAGCCTGGCTTGTACTTTTGGTCCAGCCCCAACAGGAATGTGGCAATCTCCTCCCTCTGTGCCTGCATCCACACCTCCCTGATGGAGTGGGGGTGGACCATGGGCAGGCACCATAGCCGGCAAAACCAGAGGACAGTGATGGTGTCTTGGGTGGAAGCTGCTTTGCCAGAGGCCCATCTCCTGAGAGGCTAGAGCAGGCCCAGGTTGGTGGATCAGGTCCCAGGGAGAGCAGGGTGGGGTTGAGGAGTGGGTGAGGAGCCAAGTAGGAGAGGGAGGTGGAGGTTTAGAATCCACCCTAGAAGGAGAAGAGAGCCCTCCTTTGCTCAGCTGGCCTGCCAGAAGATTTTCAATGATCTGGTTGCAAAACAACCAGAGGAGGGGCCATACCAGCCAGTTCCAGGTGATGAGCACAGCCCAGGGTCTGAGGGCCGGCGGGAGGCACCCGAGAACAGTGAAGAACAGAGTTCTGCGTCAGGGCCTGAGTCCAGAGTCTGTCAGTTGGCTGCTAACTTAGGGCATGCTACTTATTGTGCCTGGGCCTTAGTTTCCTTACCTGTGAAATGGGGTGAAGAGATTATATCTATATCTATATCTATATCTATATCTATATCTATATCTATCTATCTATCTATCTATATATCTATATATATAATCTCAGTGGGTAGTTGAGTTGAAAAGATGAGAAGGTACAATGTCTGAAGAGCTTTGTGCAGTGTCTGGGTGTTATGATCAATAATAATGACAATTACCAGTGACCAGATGGTTTGGTGACAGCTTAGTGGAGGAAGCCATGCAGCAGTCACTCCCTGTGCACGGGAAACCGGTTGCAGATTTGAGCAAGCCTTGCTCCCTGCCCTGGATGAACAGATCTGCAGATGGCCATGGAGGGTGCCCAGGGCAGAGTGTCAAGACAACTTTTATAGCAGAAAGGGTATTGAAGGATGAGCAGGAGCTGGCCAATTTGATGGGAGGGGCCTCCTAGCCAGGGACCAGGCTGTCGTGAAGGCTAGCATATCATGTGGCTGATGACTGAGCAATGCGTGGCTAGGTGGGAGGCTTGTGGGGAGGCTCTGAGCTAACTGGAGGACACCCCGTTGGGGCAAGGAACAGACAGCATGAACGAAAAGTCTGGAAGAATCAAAAGAAGGAACACCAAGATTCCCGTCCGAGAAACTAGCTGGAGGCTGCTCCGGAGAAGGGGAAAGGCCTTGGGAAGGTTTCAGAAGGAGAGTGACTTTGAGAGTGACGAATTCTTCCCCGGGCTTCACAGGCAGCATAGAATGAGTGGTATCACCCTGTGGCCTGCATCACTCATCCCCAGGCCCTAGGAGTGAGTGGGGGACATGCAGGGATTTGTGCAAGGATTGACACAAAGGCTGGAGCACAACTTCTCAACTGTAGTCCTGACTCAAGTCCCTGGCCCAATACGGCAGGAATCGGTGGGGCCAGGCACTGTAGAACCACCAGGTACAGCCCTCAATAAATGTAATGATGCAGATGATACTTAGTGCCATCATAATGATTATTACTCCTATTTACTGTTATACCTGTTAGCATGTCACTGCGAAATTCAACACAGCATTTTCACATCCACAGTTCACATCCTTGTAAGGATTTTCATTTCTGTTTTGTCGACGAAGAACCCAAAGCCCAGGGATGTGAAGTGACTTACCCACTGAGGTCACTGTTGTAGGAACTGGATGGGAATGTGAGACTTGTGGCCCTTCAGATCCGTCTGGTTGAGAAGAGAGATGTTTTTTGAAAGGAGCCCCTCAGCTACTCCTGTCTGAGTTCCCTGCCTTATCTTGAATTCTTTTTGGAGCAATGATCCCCAGTCTTTTCGGAGTTGCCACATCCTGCCATTGTATGATTTTGCAACAGTTGCAACTGTGAAACGCCCCCAGAAAACTGTAATCTCCATTGATCTCTATGTAATTTAGTTAGGGAAGAGAAAAATATTGTTTCTAGAATTTTGCATCTGTGCTGGAAAGAAGAGTGTCACGATGAGAATATTGTACCTGGAGTCTGGAGGGAGGCCTGGGTTGTTCCTCTTTGCTGTGTGACCTTGCACGGGTCTTGTCCCCACTCTGGCCCTGAGTTTCCTAATCTCTGCCATCCTGTGACTCATTATCTTTCTAAACGTGAGCTGTTTTAAAGTGACACTAGTCTGGGATTGTGAATCGTGGGGGCTGTTTTGCTTTGGTAAATTCTGCTTGGAGCTGAACCACCAGGTACTGGATAGAGAGGGAGACTAGTTCCTGGAGACAGATGGACAGATGGAGCTAGGAAACAGTCTCATCGCAGATGGATAATGTACTTTCCCTGCACCCAGTGGGTAATGTCAGTGTAGGTTCTTAACTCCCCAGGTTATGTGGCCCCTTTCCTGGTGACAGGTGCAATGCTGACTTCTCTTTGAACTGTAAGTTGGAAGAAATTTGTCATGGGATCATGTGCCTTAAACGAGTGGGTTTGGAAGGAGGAGAAGGCGGAGGAGGAACTCCAGGCAAGAGAATCCCTGATTTCCAGCCTCCCCAGTGAATCATGGAACATTGGATAAGTCATTCATGGGGGTGGAAAGATTGGGCGAGAATTGGGAACTTCAGACCAGATTTTTTTTTTTTTTAAAGGAGCAAGTCATTCAAAATCCTCTACTGACAGATGATATCTACAATAATTTCTTCCCCTTTCCTACAGCATTATTTTATCCACCTTAAATCATTTTTTTAAGTCTGCAAAACGAACTTCCTTTTAGCTCTGTTCTCTGTTTTAGTGAAAAAAATATATATGTTAATAGGGGAAGGAAGGTGTCAGTGAATATCAGATACCCCAGGGGTCTGCAGACTTGGCTGTGGATGCTCTTTGAGGCTCAGAATGGCCATTCTTGGGCCCCAGCCCCTGGTGTCTTTCACACAGAGCTGCTTACAGAGCCGCTGCTGGTTCAACCATGAGGTCTGGAATTATTTAAAGAAAGCTCACATCAAGTGGAAAGAGAGTGAACCACACTTAATGTACCATGTGGCCAATGGGCAATTCAATACCAAAGCCATCCGATTACCTCTGGCCCACACCAGCTGCTGGATTTTGCAGCCGGGTGCATTAGGTAACCATGGGACTGACCAGCAGGTCCAAGTACGCACGATGAGTGCCCATGCAGGCAGCCTGGCCAGGCTTCAGCCTGGAAGACAGGATCTGTGTACATCCAGGGAAAGCTGTGCTCTGAGCTTTACAGAACAAGTTAATGTAAAAGCAATTTTGCAGAGTAAAAAAGAAGCTAATAATTATGAAATTTAAAACTTAAATGTTTTATATTGCTGTAACACAGACATTTGTTTAATTGCACTGTAATTTATCGTTAATACCAAAGTGTTTTGAAGAAATAACCTTAGATTCCTTTTACTTTTATATTTTGGTTGTTTTGTTTAACAAATGTAATATGGATTTTTTGGAAATTAATATTTAAAAATTTTCAGTATTAGGGACTAATTTGTCAGAGAAAGTAAGGTTATCCCCACCCTGCCACTCTTAGCAGTTTAGCAGGTTTAAATGCCTTTCAACTGAATATGGTATTATCTCTTTTCTTTTATTTCTTATTTATTTATTTTTTTACCTTTTCTATGGTGCTGATCTTTTATGTTTATATAAATTATATTTTTTCTTGTTACAAAAATGATATGCATTAATTTATTGAAACAAGAGAGTACAAATAGGTAAAAGAAAGTAAAGAAAACTAATCCCGGCCGGGCGCGGTGGCTCACACCTATAATCCTAGCACTTTGGGAGGCTGAGGCAGGTGGATCACCTGAGGTCAGGAGTTCAAGACCAGCCTGGCCGATATGGTGAAACCCCGTCTCTACCAAAAATACAAAAATTAGCCAGGCGTGGTGGCACATGCCTGTAATCCCAGCTACTTGGGAGGCTGAGGCAGGAGAATTGCCTGAACCTGGGAGGTGGAGGTTGCAGTGAGCCAAGATTGCACCACTGCACTCCTGCCTGGGTGACAGAGCAAGACTCTGTCCAAAAAAAAAAGTAAAGAAAAGAAAACTAATCCCAGCACCCAGAAATAACCAGTCATAGGCAGTGCTTAAGAAAATAAAGGTAACATTTATTGAGAAAATAAAGGTAAGTTTCACTTCTCCCCAAGCTTCTCTCCTTGGCCACACTTTTCTCACCTCTCAGCCACCTTTTATGGGCAGATTCCTACCCATGACCTTGAGAGGGGAAGAACCTAGACGGTAGTCATAGTTTAACTATCTCCTCCTTTATAAAATGGGAACAGCAGTCCCTGCATTGCTGTGAGAATGCATGTATAATGAATGTGAAAGCAAATTGCAAGTTGTAGAGTCATAAACAGATGTAAGGCTGTGTTGCTACTTCCCTGTGCCTGTGCCTACCACAGCTACTGATATTGCTGCCTGTTTTAAAACTCAGATAATACCAGGTTTGGACAATATCTGATCACCTCCAAGTACTTCTCAGGCTTTAATCACTCCCGAGGTTTGGCTTTTAGTCTACATACTATGTACCGCATCCCTCTATATGTCCGTTAATATGTATAGAACAAAATAAATACCCTTGCTGGTGGGGAAGGCATTTAAACTCAGGCTTCCTGATTTAGAATCTATTACTCAGTCGGGCTGTTTGAAGTGTTAACTGATCCACCTTGTGATTCAGACTGCAATTGGAGCAGAACCAAGGGGAAGAGATTGGTGGGACTCACGCAGAGCAGGCCCCAGGAAGACCCAGCTGCCTGGCAAGCTCATTTTCCTACTAGTTTCAGCATATACCGTGGTTCACTGCGAAAGAGACAGTGAACTTGCTTTAGTATTTATTTTGCAAATGTAACACAGACCCTGGTTTAAAAAATTATGTTACAGGCAGGGCGTGGCAGCTCACTCCTGTAATCCCAGCACTTTGGGAGGCCGAGGCAGGTGGATCACCTGAAGTCAGGAGTTCGAGACTAGCCTGGCTAACATGGTGAAACCCTGTCTCCACTAAAAATACAAAACTTAGCCAGACGTTGTGGCAGGTGCCTGTAATCCCAGCTACTCGGGTGACTGAGGCAGGAGAATCACTTGAACCCGTGAGGCGGAGGTTACAGTGAGCTGAGGTTGTACTATTGGACTCCAGCCTGGGTGACAGAGCGAGACTCCATCTTGATCACTTGAAGTCAGGAGTCAAGATGAAACATAAACAAACAAACAAAAACATTATGCATGTTACAAGTGGCAGTCATTCCCTGCACTCACATTCGTGTGTTTCCATCCCCAGAGCAATGCTCTACTAATTTCTAATGTGTTCTTCTGGAGGTAAACCATACAAACATCGCATATATGGGGTCTAACTTGCTGCCTCCTGTGTTTTTATTTTTTATTTTATTTATTTTTTATTTTTGCACAAATAGTAGCAAACTAAGGACATTGTTGTGCAACTTTTTTTTTTTTTTTCCACTTAGTATTTCTTAAAGATCATTTCATATCAATATGCAGAGATCTACTTCACTGTTTGGATTGATCATAGTTCGTTTAACTAGTTGGGCATTTAGGTGATGGCTATTTTATTTTATTTTATTTTATTTCGTTGAGACAGAGCCTCGCTCTGTTGCCCAGGCTGGAGTGCAGTGGCGTGATCTCGGCTCACAGCAACCTCTGCCTCCCGGGTTCAAGCGATTCTCCTGCCTCAGCCTCCTGAGTAGCTGTGATTACAGGCATGTGCCACCATACCCAGCTAATTTTTTATGTTTTTGGTAGAGACAGGGTTTCACCACGTTGGCCAGGTTGGTCTCAAACTCCTGACCTCAAGTGATCCTCCCACGTCGGCCTCCCAAAATGCTGGAATTAGAGGCGTAAGCCACTGTACCTGGCCTATTTATTTATTTTTAATTTTAAAAATATTTTTTTTAACTTACCTCTTATACAGAAATAGGTTATTTCTAATTGACTGCTACTGCTAGTCTGCAGTAAGTGTCATTTTGCACACATGTGACCATATGCATAGGATAAATGCCTCAGAGGGGAATTGCTTAGTTAAAAGGTGTGTGTATTTATTTACTTTTTTTGTTTCTTTTTTTTTGAGATGGAGTCTTGCTCTGTTGCCCAGGCTGGAGTGCAGTGTTGTGATCTTGGCTCACTCCAACCTTTGCCTCCCAAAAACAAGCAATTCTTCTGCCTCAGCCTCCTGAGTAGCTGGGATTACAGGTGCCTGCCACCATGCCCAGGTAATTTTTGTATTTTTGGTAGAGACGGGATTTCGCCATGTTGGCCAGGCTGGTCTTGAACTCCTGACCTCAGGTGATCCACCCACCTTGGCCTCCCAAAGTGCTGGGATTACAGACGTGAGCCACCACACTCGGCCGGTGTGTGTATTTAACATTTTGATGTATATTGTCACATTCCTCTCTATGTGTTTATGTTTGTGTAGAAATGAATAAGAAGTGTTTGTTTGTTCACACCTTCACCCACACAGCATGTTATTAGACTTCATTGATCTTTGCCAATCTGGAGTCTCTGAAGTTTTAATTCATAGTCCTTTTTGGATGGTAAGACTCACCTGCGTTTCCTTTCCTGTGAACTCCTATCAGTTGTCAGTTTTCTTCTTTCTGATTTGTGCGTTGAGCTTGTTTTATCCCCATTCCCTCACATGGCCCCAGGTCCTTTTTGCTTGCCCCCCTCCCCTGGCAGCTCGGTTTGGAGGAGGATCCCTCCTGGGCTCAGGTCGGGGTCCAGATCTGACTGCCTCCCCTCTGGGTGAGCTTGACTAAGTCACTTAAACTCTCTGAGCCTCTGGGTGAGCTTGACTAAGTCACCTAAACTCTCTGAGTCACTGTTTTCTGCTCTGTGAAGTGAGGATATTAGTTCAACAGCAGGGCTGTTGGATAGATCAGATAATAAGTAGAAAAGTGTTTTAAAAACTGTAGAAAGCTGTCAAAATATAATATCACATTAATATTTACTTGGTTTCAAATGAGTGATAAAATTTTACTTACCTAAAACTTTACAGTCAAGTCATCTGGTTAAACATGTAGGCAAAGTGAGGCTCTGAGGAGAATGGGCCTGTCAGAGTCAGGTGTCAGAGGCTGGGTCTGACAGGTAACCAGGTCCTGATTTGTCTTGCTATATATAGTAGGAGCCATGGGCAATGTGCAGTTTCTTCCAGAGCATCCTGATTTTTTTTTTTTTTTTTTTTTTTAGACAGAGTCTTGCTCTGTCACCCAGGCTGGAGTGCAGTGGTGCGATCTCAGCTCACTGAAACCTCTGTCTCCCGGGTTCAAGCAACTCTCTTGTCTCAGCCTCCAAAGTAACTGGGACTACAGGCACACGCCACCACACCTGACTAATTTTTGTGTATATATATACACACACACACTATATATGCACATATACACTACATATATACTACTATATATATATACACATATACTACATATATATATATACACACACATACTACATATATATATATATATATTTTTTTTTTTTCTTTTAGTAGAGAAACGGTTTCATTATGTTGAGCAGGCTGGTCTCAAGCTCCTAACCTGAAGTGGTCCGTCCACCTTGGCCTCCCAAAGCGCTGGGATTATAGGCGTGACCCACTGTGCCTGGCCTAGAGCATTCTGATTTTTTTTTTTAAGTTTTTTTTTTTAAGAGACAGAGCTTTACTTTGTTGCCCAGGATGGAGTGCAGTTGCAAACAACTCACTGCAGCCTTGAACCCCTGGGCTCAATCATTTCTCTCACCTTCACCTCTGGTGTAGCTGGGATTACAGGCATGCACCATCACACCTGTCTTTGATTTTTTAAGTGCCAGCTCTTTCATGGGTGAACCCCTAAGAGCCAATACTTCAGAGCTGAAAGATGTCTATGTTGGAATCTCAGTTTTACTAGCTGTTAGATGTAGACCCTAGACTGGGGTCTTAGCCTTTTTGGGCCATGGTTGCAGAAGATGGCTGAAACAGTGCTGGAGTCCTGCTTGTCTGGTGTTGTTGTTGTTGTTATTATTATTATTATTTGAGATGGAGTTTCGCTCTTCTTGCCCAGACTGGAGTGCAATGGCGCGATCTCGGCTCACTGCAACCTCTGCCTCCTGGGTTCAAGCGATTCTCCTGCCTCAGCCTCCCAAGTTGCTGGGATTACCGGTGCCCACCACCATGCCCGGCTAATTTTTGTATTTTTAGTAGAGACAGGGTTTCACCATGTTGGGCAGGCTGATTTTGAACTCCTGACCTCAGGTGATCCACCTGCCTTGGCCTCCCGAAGTGCTGGGATTACAGGCGTGAGCCTCTGCGCCTGGACGCTGGCGTCATTGTTGCTGCTTGGCTTTGCAGGAGGCACAGCAGCAGCACTCAGGGTTCAAGACCTTGCTCTGCCCTCATTTGCTGGTTATGTGACCTTGGGCATATGACTTCACCCCTCTGAGGTAATGCACTCTAGCCTGGGCAACAGGGCAAGACTCTATCTCAAAAAGAAAAACAAAAAACAAAAAAACAAAACAACAAGCAAACAAACAAAATTCTTACTGACGTGCCTGTTATGTCCCGGCACTGGTCCAGATGTTGGGGCTCTAGCAGAAAGGAAGCAACATCCTTGGCCTTGGGGACCAGCATCAGGTCCAAATGTCAATTCTGTTGTCCTCTTTTAGAAGCTATGGGACACAGAGCTTCCCTTAGGAAATGCGAGGGTTTTTTCTGCCCCTGTAGACTCTGCAGATCACTTTCAAAGTGAGATTCTCTTTTTGAGTAACCCTAGGACACTGGACTCCGCGTGTCTCTCCTCCTCCGACAAGGGGTAGGGCCTTACCTGACTGGCCCTCGAGCACAGGTGATCTGACGTTCCTTGACTAGGATTGTGGTGTGTGTCTTGTTCACTGTCCCCCTGAGATGGAATCTGGTCCTGGACCCCTAGGACTGAATCTCCTTGGCTCATTAATTGTTTTTGCTAAGGGAAGTTTCCTTCTCATCCAAACCCTGTTCAATAACCACAGTGCTTGGTCCTGGGGATACAGCAGTGAGCCCCAACCCAGCATGGTCCTCCAGGAGCTCACACAGAGAGGCAGAAAATACACAAGAGGATTTCAGCTAGTGATAAGCCCTTTGAAGACGATAAAACAAGGACATGTGATGGGGGTAGGCGGGTTACACTAGAAAGTGTGGTCCAGACGCCTCTCTGAGATGGTATTCATGCTGAAGCTGGAGAATCAAAAAGGAAGCAACCTTCTGGGGAAAAAGTATTCCAGGCAGTGAGAAAAGCCAAGAGCAGAGGCCTTGAGTGGCTGAGCTTGTCATTCGTCATAAAATACACAAACGACTTGTGAAAATGGGATCCAACGGGAACTACATAAAGAAACCTGGTGTGTTTGAGCATTTTTTTTTTTTCCAGAACAGGTGATATGCTAGTTATAAATCAGTGTGCGCCCTGCCTGAGGGGATGGCCAAGTCAGCCTGGGTGAGGTGAGTGGATAAGTGCATTTGAGGCCATTGCTTGAGCTACAGTATTTATTTGAAATGAGTAAAATCCACAAGGCCTCGATAAGTGGCAGAACCAAGGCCTTCCTGAATTCAGCCCTGCCAGGCTGTCCTGACGGATGAGGGCTTCCTCGCTGCCTCTCCAACTAATAGTGTCAGCGTCCGCAGCCACCATCGACACAAGTCAATTTCCACTCTTGGATCTGCGATTTAACACCCAGCTGCTCAGAGAGCTGCAGAGACTGGAGGTCAGTGGGGCTAACTGGTTTGCTTAATAAAAGAGGGAGGTTTCCAGAATCAGAAAGGCTGGGCCCCCGGCAGGGTCATGGTGCAGATAAACTAGGATGGCTAGCTCATGGGGCTCAGCTGGGAGGAGGAAGGGGGCCACTATCACAGGGCTGGAGCCACGCAGACCCATGTGGAGGCCTTGGAGTCCGGTGGACCCCATTCCCCTGGGAGGCAGTTCTTGTAGCTCTAGGAGTTTGAGTTCCAGAAAAAGGCCAGGTGGGCAGCTTAGGGCATTCTTTGGCTTGGATTAATCTCTCCTAGTAACATTGTGAGTAATGGCTACCTTTTCTCCCTCTCTCCCTTATTCCATAACCCCTGCCCCCCTCCAAACCCACACAAAGCACCGTCTGTGGTTAGCACCAGCTGGAACTGGGGCTGGGTCTGGCCATGTGAGGGCACAGCTCATGGTGGTAAGGCTAAATTAAAGGTCATTTGGCCAACTCGTCGGTGTACTCTGTCTGCTGGGTAACCCTGCCCTTTGGGCAAGTCCCACCACTCCCCTTGTTCTAGACGAGAAGTCATTAATTTATTCATTCACTCACTTGTTTTTTATTAACCTAATCAATCATACAGCCTCTTGTCTGTTCATTTATTTAACAAATGCTTACTGAGTTGTCATCATGCTAGGTTCTGTTGGATCCTAGGAGCAGATCATCTCCATTCTCTTAGAGTCGACGGGGAAGACAAGAGCCAGACCTGTGCATTGTACACTTGTTACTGTGATTGTGTGTTTCACTGGCGGTGTACATAGCAGTTCCTGTTTGAGACATACCTTAGTGAACAAGTACGGGACCTGGCTGGGGGATCAGAATCCACATGGAATCTCCTATGTGGTCACGTGCCCCAGCAGGTGCCATCTTTTGGGAGCAGGGTATGGATAGTTACAACACATGCTCCCAGGAACTCATCACCACGGGGATTCCAAGAGGGCTGAGGCCAGCCCCGCCTGTGGTCTTCAGCCTTCCTTCCAGGCTCCATGGTATCTTGTATCTCTACTGGGGGTTGTATTCTTTTTGTTTGTTTTTTGTTTTTAATTCAACAAACATTTAATAATTGTAAAATTTTAATATTTTGCTTCTAGTTTTAAAGAAGATGTAATTAAAGACTTGGCCATTAGTTTCATACATTCCCAATAACTGTGGTTCATATAATCATATCTTTTCCTGCTTTGTTTTTTAACTATAAAATGAAAGGCTAGTTTTAGAACTTTATTATAAAAGAATTCAATCTTTGTTGAAGAAAATTAAAGATGCAGATATACCCTTTCAAAGGAAATAAAAACCACCCATAATTATTTAAAAGTGACTATTATTTCTTTTTTCACATATTTATTTTTCCTTTAAAAAAGTCAGATCATATTGTCTTTATGACTTTTTCATTTAGCATTATATTGAAGAATCTATCTTTATTAAGGCCTTCTAGGTCTTCATTACGGTTTAAAGAGGTCTTTTCTGTGGCCTTAAATTTGTTTACCTCCTCATTTGTTGACAGTAGGACTCCTCATGGATGTAGCTTGAGATTCTGTTTTGTGGTTTGCACTTCTCTGTCTTCTTGAGAGCCAGTTATGTTTTACTCATGACCTCAGGCAAGTAATTGACTTGTTTGCCTCTTTATTTATTTGTACAGGAGGAAAATAACTGCACTTCTCTTAGAGTGGATGTGAGGGGTGAACAAGCAGAGGGGCCCAGCACTGGTGAAAGCTGTAGCAATAGTGGCCACCATGGAGCAGGAGGGGCAGGAGGGGTACTACCGTTTCCCATTTGGTGCCCAGAAGCCAGAGACTGAGGGTTAAGTCACCTGTGTTCAGCAGCTGTTGACTCAAGTTGGACTTGGACAGCATACAAATGAGAGTTAACCTGAGCCCTGGGCTGGGGTGGGTTGGTTCATTGCAAAGATGGAGCTCCTCCGGCTCCTTCCCTCATCCTCACAAACCAGAGGAAATGCATTTGGTTGAGAATGACCCACATCCTTCATTGGGCGTGCGGCCGGCAGCAGCATGGGGCAGCTGCAAGACTGCTGCTTGGGAGTTGGTGAGGGGCCTGGCTGCCAAGAGCCCCCTGGGCCAGGGGCCACCCATACCCGCCCTAGATATTGAGGCTCAGAGAGGCAGTGCTGTTTGCCTAAGTCAGGTAGCTTGTAAGTGGCAGAGCTGGGATTTGAACCCAAGGCTTTTCCACTGCATCTTCTGTGTTAGACTCATTCACCTGTGAGTTGGAACACCCATTATGTGCAAGGAACTCCAGAGCGCCCACAGGGTGCTCCAGACATGAAGAAGGTGTGGTCCCTGCTGAAATGGCACACACATAATACAGGAGATGCTGCAAGAGCCAAGGATGCCCTAGGGACACTTACCTGGTTCATTCCTTATGCATACACTGTGCTAGGCTGTGTGCTCAGCACCGTGGACACAGCTGTGAACAAGCAGACCACAGAGGGCCAGCAGACAGCAAACTGCCAGGAGATCGAGGCAGGCAGAGAGCACTGTGGGCAGCAGAGGGCTCTGGGCAGCAGTTCCTGGGAAGAATTGTTGGCGGTGGGACTTAAGGTTGGGCTACCCTAGCTGCAGTGCTCCTGAAACCAGGGGCACAGTCTTGGTATTGAATGGTAGCTATGGGAAGGGCTTTTGACCAACTCGACTGGATCTGAGGATTCTGCTACGTAACATGCTGTGTGACCTTGGGCACGTTGCTTGGTTTTTCTGAGCCTTTTCCTTGTTTAAAGGGGATACTATTTATCTGCCTCACAGAATGAGTATGAGAATTAAATGAGAATAAAGGGACTTGAATGTATCTCCAGCAGCCATGTGATTATT
This sequence comes from Chlorocebus sabaeus, assembly GCF_047675955.1. Taxonomy (NCBI): domain Eukaryota; kingdom Metazoa; phylum Chordata; class Mammalia; order Primates; family Cercopithecidae; genus Chlorocebus; species Chlorocebus sabaeus. The sequence goes on along the minus strand of NC_132926.1, from coordinate 32,343,895 downwards.
GTCATGAGGGGGTGGCAGCAAGTGTAGAGAAGCCAGGGACACGCTTGGGGTTGACATTGTACATTATAGAATGAAACATAAGTGAAGCCCAAATGCTATGCTTATGTGACACACATTGTCCTAGTAATGATCTCATGTGCCTACTGCACAAATAAGAAAGGAATTGTAGCCTGCTGTGCATGGCTGCCCCTTGAGAGAGGAGGAGAGGAGTTATTTCTGGAATTTGCCCCAAGGTGTAGCAGGTCCCTTTTGACTTAGTCCCACAGTGTACACCCAGTCCTGTTGGGCATTTAAGGAGAGCTTGCTCATCTTGAAAAAAGGCTCCTGATGCCCTGAACTGGGGGATGGGGATTAACGGGGAGATTTCTGGAACCTAGGCATATTTCCTGCTGCTCTAGTTATTAAAGCAGCGCAGGGCATCTGGGCGGATTTGTTCAGTGATGCTGGCAGGCGTCCGGCCCCTTCCCACACTCCACAGTGCAGGCTGCTTGGGGTCTAATCCTGCTGCTGTGGCTTTTTTCTTTTCTTTTTCTAGCTTTATTGAGGTATACTTGAATAAAAACTGTGTGTTATTTAACATACATAATGTGATGATTTGATGTATGTATATGTTGTGAAAAGATGACCACAATCAAGGTAATTAACATATCCAACACCTCACACAGTTATCTGTGTGTGTGTGTGTGTGTGTGTGTGTGCGTGCATATGCATATGTGTGTGTGGTGAGAACGTTTAAGATCTACTCTCTCAGTCAATTTCAAGTATACGATATAGTGTTTAGTCACATTGCTGTCGTGTAGATCTCCAGAGTTTATTCATCCTGCATGACTGAAAAACTCTCTGACAGACACCTCCCCATTTCCTCTGTCCCTCAGCCCCTGGTCACCAGCATTCTACCTTCTGCTTTTCCCACTTCTGGGTATGTATCCAAAGGAAATGAAATCAGGATCTCAGAGAGATCTACACTCTCACGTTCATTGCAGCATTATTTACAACAGCCAAGATACGGAAACAACCTAAGTGTTTGTTGACAGATGAATGGATAAAGAAAATGTGGTATGTACATATAATAGAATATTATGCAACCTTAAAAAAGGAAGAGAATTCTGTCATTTGTGTAGCATGGATGAACCTGGAGGACATTATGCCAAGTGAAATGGGCCAGATGCAGAAAGACATCTGCATGATGTTACTCCTGTAGAATGTAGAGAAGACCGGGACTTATTAACTTGACAGGCGATAGGTTCTGCTCTCATCAGCCTCCTCATCCGTAGCAGGGGAGTGCCGTGTTATCCTGTGGATATGTGGATAACAGTAGTGCCAACCTGATTGTGGTATTGTGAGGGTAAAATAAGATAATATGTGTTTAAAGAGCTGACACAATGCCTGTCACCATGAGCGCTCAAGTTTTTGCTCTTGGGATTTGGATATCTGCCTATCCTTTGCTGTTCCCTCCTCAGGGAAACTGTCATCCTCTTCTCTGGCCAGATCCTGGTTCTTCTTGGGTTCTCCTGGGGACCTATGTGAGATGATGGGATAAATGCAAGGGCAGTGACAAGCAGGGGGGCAGGTAGGTGACTTGGGTCAGGAATCCCGCAGAATTTTTTTTTTTTTTTTTTTTTTGAGACGGAGTCTCTGTCGCCCATGCTGGAGTGCAGGGGTGCAATCTCGGCTCACCACAACCTCCGCCTCCTGGGCTCAAGCGATCCTCCTCCCTCAGCCTCCCAAGTAGCTGGGATTACAGGCGCCACCATGCCCGGCTAAGTTTTTTGTATTTTTAGTAGAAATGAGGTTTTACCATGTAGGCTAGGCTGGTCTTGAACTCCTGACCTCAAGTGATCCTCCTGACCTTGGCCTCCCAAAGTGCTGGGATTACAGGCATGAACCACTGTGCCAGGCCCCGCAGATCTTTTCCTGTCTGCCTGCAGAGCCCTTAGGTACCTCTCTGCTGATTCTGGCAGCCTGACCCACCCATGGGGCCTCTCAGTGAATCTATCTTGTCCTGAGGGAGAATTCCAAGGCTCTCAAGAATGGAAGGGATTTTAGAGGGCAAGTTATCTAAATAGCCCCCCCAGGTAGGGCTTGGACTGTTTCTGCCTAACGCTTGCATGTGTGGAAGGACAAGGTGTTCACTGTTCTGGAGGCAGCCTATTTCATTTGGGGATAGTCTTGGCAATTTGGGTATTGAGCTGAATCTCACTTCCATCCTCTAGATCTCCCTCATGGCGCCAAGGTTCTCCCTCACCCTTTTTTTTAAAGAGATGGGGTCTTGCTCTGTTGCCCAGTCTGGAGTGCAATGGTGCGATCAGGGCTCACTGCAGCCTCAACTTCCTGGGCTCAAGTGATTTTCCCACCTGAGCCTCCCAAGTAGCTGGAACTATAGGTGCGCACCACTACACCCGGCACATTTTAAATTTTTTTGTAGAGATGGGGGTCTCACCATGTTGCCCAGACTGTTCTCTAACTCCTGGGCTCCAGCAATCCTCCTGCCTCAGCTTCCCAAAGTATTAGCATTACAGGCATGAGCCACTGTGCCTGGCTCACCAGGGCCCCTTGAGCACCTTCAGGTGCCTTGAGAGAGGTGACCTGCCATCCCCTGCAACTTCCCTCCCCACTCTAGCGCTGCAGCCTTGCTTGCTCCCTCTGGCCTTTGGCCCTGGTCCTGCAGGTCCCATTCTGGATTCCTCAGGGGAGCTTCACCGTGGCCCTTGGGTGACTTGTTCTTGGGTGACTCTTAAGCCTTTCTTTATTCTTCCTATTAAAGTTATAGCCAACCTTAGATCTTAAGTGGAATGAAAGACGTTAAATGCTTGGTGTGTTTTTCTTTTCTTGTCGTCAGGGGCTGTTGGTCATGGTGGAGTTCAGGGGCAGGGGGAGGTGTTTGGAGTCTCTCGTTGAGGCCCCTGTGAGCTCTGTCCTGGCTGTGGCTGAGTGGAATGTGTAGGTCCTGAGGGTTCAGAGCATGAGAGCCAGAAGGACCTTCAGAGGCCATTGACTCCTAGGGCCTTTTTTTTTTTTTTTTTTTTCAGAGAAGTTCTCACTCTGTCACCCAGGCTAGAGTGCAGTGGTGTGATCACAGCTCACTGCAACCTCTGCCTTCCGGGCTCAAGCAATTCTCCCATCTCAGCCTCCTGAGTAGCTGGGGCTATAGGTGCGTGCCACTGCACTTGACTGACTTTTAAATTTGTCATTGAGATAAGGTCTCACTATGTTGCTTAGGCTGGTCTCAAACTCTTGGGCTCAAGCCATTTTTCTGCCTTTTTTTTTTTTTTTTTTTTTTGAGACAGAGTCTCTGTCCTGGGCTGGAGTGCAGGGCTGCAATCTCGGCTGACCGCCACTTCTGCCTCCTGGGCTCAAGCGATCCTCCCACCTCAGCCTCCCAGGTAGCTGGAATTACAGGCGCAGCACTTCCAAAGTGCTGGGATTACAGGTGTGAGCCACCCGGCCCAGCCACTTCTGGAGCAGAACCATCTCTGGATCAGAACCATCCCTGACCTGAAGTCCAAAGATGTGAGACGGGTCAAATCTAGGTTTACTCCTAGTTGAGAAAATGGGAAGGACAATGTCATATCTCCTCTGGTCTGTGAGGTCGATGGCTGTAAAAGTTGCCCAGGGCCTATCAAGTAGTGAACTCAGTTAGGTCTCATCTGTTGCAGATTATGTCACTCCACCCATCTGAGACTTCAGTTCCTTATTCTAAAAATGGAGATAATAAACCTCCAATCTGTGGGATTGTTTTTTAGGATTAGATAGTGTATTTAAAGTACTCGACAATACCTGGCACATAGTAATTGCTCAGTTTTTTTAAGGCTGTTATTTTAATAAGGAGTTTTTTGGTTTTTTTTTAAATGAATGCCTATAGAAATGTTGTGATTACTATCTGTGAAACAGTAGCAGAGCTGTCACCTCTGAACCCTCAGGCAAAGCTTGGACCTTACAAATGATGTTGCCATCAAAAATCTGCCACCTTGTGGCAGCCTACTCAAATTGCAGGTTTAGTGTTTTTATTTTAAGTCTTGTTTTTAAATTTATGATTATGATTATGACTTTTTTTTTGCTAGATTGGGGTGGTCTGAAAGAAGGGTAACAATAAAAAAATCTAAAGTTATATGGTTACAAGGTAACCAGGAAGAGCAGGCTAAAATAAAATATCTTCACTGGGTTAAAAACAGTACCAGACCCAGCAGAGCCTTAATAATTAATCTATATATTTAAAGGCATTGTTTATTAAGGTCTTTTTCTAGGGCAGACAGTTTGACTAGCACTTTGCATCCATCTGTTGTAGTCCATCCTACTTAGCAAGATCAATATTACTGGTGTCATATTTCAAAAAGGGAAACTGAGGCTCAGAAGTAACTGAGTAACTTGCCTGACAACAGAGCTTGCATGTGGCAGAGCTGGAATGTGAACCAGGCAAGATGATGATTAAACCTCCTAATAAGTAACCTCTCAACCAAAAAATCTGTCCTATTCCTGGATTCTAGGGGGTGTCACGGGCTGTGTTCTTGGTTTCTGCCATGGGGCCTGGGATTATACTCTGCAGTCCTGCCCGTGTCCTTTACAGAACACAGTAGCATCCATCATTGGATTCTACTAAAGGCAAATATGGGGTGATAATTAAATTATCTGTCCCCTCATCCTCACTGCTCCCTGTCCCCCTACAAAGGCAGTTAGGTGGCCTCTTTGGGGAAAGTAGGTTTTCTCTGAATGGCTCTGAGAGAAGCAGGTTTCCTGCTTGCACTTTGAGAACCTGCATCTGGAACCAGCCCAGAGGGGTGGTAGCAGGGCTGTGAGGAGGAAACAGAACCAGCATGTTCCTTTCCAAGTTGGTTCAGCTGACGAGGCTGTCAGAGATGAGGACCAGGCCCCTGCATTGAGTGGGTACAGAGCTGTCCAGGAAACTCCTTGGCCCATAGTAAGGATATCCCTCACGCCAGGGGAGGAAGTCTTCCCTGCACTAGAAAACAACAGTCCTCTTTCTGTAAAGTTGGGCATCTCAGCCCATTTCCCTTGCTGGCTTTGCTGGGACAGGAAGGTGCGGGTTGGGTTGTCAGATTCACAGTGGTAAGCCTTGGGACCTATGTGGGTGTTCATGCAGGGAAGTCCTAGAACCCACACATACATGCTTGTGCCTCCAGCCTTTTTCCCCACTCTATGGGATATGGTCTGGGAGAGGCAGACTAGAAAGATTCCTTGATAATAAATAATTGTTTAGAACTGATGGCTTATTCAGGGCTCCCAGGGGAAGAGCCTTCTTCCTGATTTTTTCTTTGAGTTCATAGAGACATCAGGAAGCTTTGAAAGGCTGTGTGGAGAGATGGCATTAGGATGTGCTCACAGACATGGGGTCTCAGAGTAAGCAGAGGCAGATCTTAGAAGATGAGGCTGGAGCATCATTCCCAATATAGGTAACAACTCTAGAAATCTAGAACCCTCTCAGTTCCTTCCCAAGTAAGAAAGCCTGTCTTAACATGCCTAGAAAATATAGTATCTATTCAACTCCAGGGACTGAACATTCTCACTGGGGTATCCCATTCCCTTTGGACATCTGGCAGGATCACTGAGCTGAACTCTGCTCCTCTGGAACTCTCCTGCATTTGTCTACACCAGTGGTCTCCAACCTTTTTGGCACCAGGGACCGGTTTCTTGGAAGACAGTTTTTCCACAGATGGGGTTGGGGGTGGCGGCGGCGGGTGCAGGGAAGATGGTTTCAGGATGATTCAAGTGCATTACATTATTGTGCACTTCATTTCTGTTATTATTACATTGTGATGTGTAGTGAAATAATTAAACAACTCACCATGATGTAGAATCAGTGGGAGCCCTGAGCTTGTTTTCCTGCAACTAGATGGTCCCATCTGGGGTTGATAGGAGATAGTGACCCCCAAAGTGGGTTGCTTATGTCCAGTCTCCTCCGTAATCTTGTTTTGGTTGCTGTCGCTGCAGAAAACCCTGCTGCACAAGGATAGGATGTTGGAAATGGAAGCAGGCTTTTCAGTGTTTTGTGAAGGTCTCTGGATATGCTGCCTTGACTTTAATCCAGAACGTATGGAGATTTGAAGTTGTCCCAAACATATTTTTAAGGCCACCAGATGCAGCTTAATTGGCACTTGCCACTCAGCAATAGGGTTTTTCTTTAGACAAGGTCTGGCTCTGTCACCCAGGCTGGAGTGTCGTGGTGTGATCCTGGCTCACTGCAGCTTCCACCTCCCAGGCTCAAGCAATCATCCCATTTCAGCCTCCTGAGTAGCTGGAACTGCAGGCACGTGCCACCAGGCCTGGCTAATTTTTTTTTTTTTTTTTTTTTTTTTTTAGATGGAGTCTTGCTCTTTCGCCCAGACTGGAGTGCAGTGGTGCCATCTCGGCTCCCTGTAACCTCTGCCTCTCAGGTTCAAGTGATTCTGCCACCTCACCCTCCTGAGTAGCTGAGACTACAGGCGCCCACCACCATGCCTGGCTAATTTTTGTATTTTCAGTAGAGATAGGGTTTCACCATGTTGGCCAGGCTGGTCTCAAACTCCTGACCTCAGGTTATCCACCCGCCTTGGCCTTCCAAAGTGCTTGCTAGGATTACAGGCGTGAACCACCACGCCTGACATAATTTTCATAATTTTTTATAGAGATGGGATTTCACTTTGTTGCCCAGACTGGTCTTGAACTCCTGAGCTCAAGCAATCTGCCCACTTCAACCTCCCAAAGTGCTGGGATTACAGGCGTGAGCCACCGCTCCTGGCTGCTGATAGAGTTTTGATGAGTCTGCAAGCAATTGATTTATTACAGTCTCTGTGCAGTCAGACCTCTCTGCTAATGTTAATCTATATTTGCAGCCACTCCCCAGCACTAGCATCACTGCTTCAGCTCTCTCAGATCATCAGGCATTAGATTCTCATAAGGAGTAAACAATCTAGATCTCTTGCATGTGCAGTTCATGATAGGGGTTGCACTCCTATGAGAATCTGATGCCACTGCTGATCTTACAGGAGGTGGAGCTCAAGCAGTAATGCGAGCAATGGGGAGCAGCTGTAAATACCGATGAAGCTTTGCTTGCTTGCCCACCACTCACCTCCTGCTGTAAGGCTGGGGACCCCGGTCTACACTGCATAACGTCTTATACTTTTCCCCCTTACAAATGACGATGGCGAAGTGATAAGCTGCCGGAGCCAGGCCTCAGGAGGCATGTTCCCACTGATTTGGGAAGCTCATCCAGGTGGGGAAGTGCTTCTCCTTTGGTCTTTCCCCAAGGTTGAGAGACCGCCACCCCGCCCCCCTCTCCGCCCCACCATGCCCTCCTCCTCTCTGGGCTTCAGGTTTCTCACTTATACTTCGAACGGGGGCTACAGGGATTTCCTGTTGCTGCTGTAACCAACTATCATACACGTAGTGCCTTAACACAGATCTTGCCGTTTCAGAGGTCAGCAGCCAAACATGAGTCTCACAGGGCTGAAGTGAGGGTGTGACTGGGCTGCGTTCCTTCCCAGGTGCTCCAGGAGAGAAGCCATTTTCTGGCCCTTTCTAGTTTCTGGAGACTGCCCGCATTCCTTGGCTTGTGGCCCCTTCACTTTGTGCTCATATCTCCTTCTCTGGCCCTGACCCTGACCCTTCTGCCTCCCTCTTATAAAGACCCTCTGATCACATCAGGCCCGCCCAGGACATCCGGGGTTATGTCCCATCTCCAGATTCTGAATCACATTGGCAGAGTCCTTTTTTGCCCTGTAAGGTAGTATCTTCTCAGGTTTAGGGGATCAGCACATGGACATCTGTGGGAGACCTTATTCTGCCTGCTGTAGTGGTGCATTCATCATCTTCAGAGCCCCCTCACCTCTGCAGCAGCCCGGCACTCCCCACTCAGCTGCCCCTCAGCCTCTGTCCTCCCTCAGGGTTGTGGGAGCCCCTGCCTTCCTGTCAGATCTGGCCTTCTCAGGGGCAGAAGTGCAGGAGATGACCGCTTCAGTCTGGAAGCCTTCCTCTCTGGCTGTCAAATTCTATTTAACTTCTTAGGATTCACATTTAAAAAAATAAGAGACCACCCTAATTGTTTCCTTCTTAGAGTCATGTGTCTTTTGCCCCGTAGCCCTTCAAAGTATAAAGACATACAGGACATCATTGCTTCCTCCAAAAAGTTGAAGATCCAGATAGGGGAAGATGTGGGTGCCCACACAAAGTCAAAATGTTTACTTCAAGGCAGTTATCAGCTGTGTCATCCTGGGCAAGTAACTTAACCTCTCAGGCTCAATTTATTTACCTGTTAAGTAGAGATAGTAGGACCTTCCTTTTCTCTCAAGAGTTGTGTTAAGAATAAAAATCAGGAAGCCGAGGCATGAGGATTGCTTAAGGCCAGCCTGGGCAGCATAGTGAGACCTTGTCTGTACCAAAAAAAAAAAAAAAATTAGCTGAGTGTGGTGGCACATGGCCTGTAGTGTAGTCTTAGCTGCTTAAGACTTAAGGAGGCTGAGGTGGGAGATCTCTTGAGCCCAGGAGTTCGAGGCTTCAGTGGACTATAATCACTGCACTCCAGCCTGGGCAACAGAGCAAGACTCTTAAAAAAAAAGGAATAAAAATTCGAGAATATAGTTGAAACACAAGGGTTGTCTGGAATAGCATGAGAACCTTGAGTAACACTAAAGCCATCATAGGACTTGATTAAATGTGACACAAAATTATTACAGGGTCAGGACTTGCTGTCGTTTGTGTGGATGCGGCTACTCTGCAGATGAGGACCTCAGGCTTTGAAGGCCCCTCATCATTACTATCTCCAAACTTCATTTCTAGAACCTTGAAGGAATTGGATGGCTGGTTTGTTGAGAGCAGGGTGAGAGTACAAGTGGAGGCTCCCCGCCTGCATGTGGGGGTCCTGGTGCACATTCATGTGGATGCTGCACCTGCATTTCTAAGCACCAGCCACCATTTTCTCTGCAGGCAGCCACTGCCTGGTCACGCCTTGGGTCTAGGAATGTGTAACCCCCACTGCACAGTCATCCTGAGGATGATGGGCCCAAGAAGAGACCCGCAGAGGCCCCTGGAAGCGGGCTCAGGGCCAATCAGGTGGGGAAATTGGGGTCCCAAATGCATCTGCAGCCCAGGTAGGCAGGTTTCCTTACACAAGTGGACTCCCTGCTCTGTGGGGAGGGAACAGCTGGAGGAGGGCCAGAGCGTTGCCCCTAAAGTGCAGAGCCGAGGGCAGGGCCCTGATTGCCCAGGTCTGAAGGGCTATGGAGATATTCTAGTCAGGTGTGACAGCAGAGGTGGGCAGAGGATGGGGAACTAGCTGGGTGTCATCTTGGACCTGTGAGGCCAGATTTAAGGCATAGAGTGACAGGAGCCATCTATTACTGTGTCCTACATAAATTATAGCAAGAGGAGCATTTTCTTTTCCTCTGCCAGTTTTCATAGAAAGACAGAGCAAGCCGTATTCCGTTTCCCTTGTTCTTTCCGTTTGCCTATCAAGCAGCACTCCGCTTGCTCTGCCTTACATTCAGTGGTGTGCTGGTAAATGCATAACAACTCATTCTGGGGGCGGAAGCCTCTGAGGTGGGAGGCTCTGATTTGTAGCATTTTCAAGTGTCCAGGAAGTAAATATTCCCACCATGGCCAATTTCATCCTGTTTAAGTGATGTCACTGAACATTGTCCCCAAGCTTTAGCATTCTGCTTTACATTCTCATTTTAATCCTTAAGCAACTCTGAATTAGTTGCTGTTATCCCAGACTTACAGGCAGGAAACAGGCTCAGAGAAGTGAAGGTTTCCAACTCAGACATGCCAGGCTGGGCAAAGGTGGGGACCTCTGAGGGGCCTGTTCTTATCTGGGTTGGGGCTGCCCCAGGACCCTTGGAGGAGCCGCCACCAGAGCAATGCTAGGTGTTGGGCCAGAGGTTGTTTGGTAGCTTTGGTGGTGAAGGCTTTTGCTGTGAGCTTGTTGGGTTGACGGTTGTGACGTGCTGCTGGAAGGGTGTTGGGCAGACACATGGTTGTGATGTGGCGATGGTGGGTTAGGGTACAGTAGTGTGTGTGATGTGCTGGCTGTCTCAGGACGCGGTGTTTGTGCTGGTGATGCAGCCAGTCTCCAGTCATGGTGTGTGGCACTATGGATTTATTTGGCTGAGGAGGCTGCACGGTGTTGCTGTGGTGTTTGCTGTTGTATTGCTTTGGTAGGGCTGCTGTAATAAAGTACCATAGACTGGGTGACTTACACCAGAGAAATGGGTTTTCTCACAATTCTGAAGGCCAGAAGTCCAAAAGCAAGGGGTGGGCAGAGTCAGCTTCCTCCGAGGCCTCTCTCCTTGGCTTGTGGATGGGCGTCTTTCCCCTGTGAGTTCACGTGGTCTTCGGTCTGTGTGTGCCTGTGTCCTGATCTCCTCTTATAAGGACACCAGTCATATTGAATTAGGGCCCATTATAGTGACCTAATTTTAACTTTGTTACCTCTTTAAAGAGTCTGTCTCCAAATACAGTCACATTTTGAGGTAGTGGGGTTTAGGGCTTCACCATATGAATTGTAGGGCAATGCAACTCAGCCTCTAACAATTGTGTTTTCTGTAACTGCTGACTGGGTGGTGGTGGTGGTGAATCCGTGGGGGGGTTTGGTGTGACAGTGTGACCTTGTGAAGATATTTGTGTGTGTGTTTAGTATGATGGTGGTTGTACTGTGAACATACCTGGTGCTTAAGGTAAAGGCGCTGGCTATGGTGGCGTTGCAGGAGGGTGTTTGGGGAGATGGTCTGTGTTGCAGATGTTTTCTAGTGGGGTATGATGCTTGGTGTTTGTGAGACATTGTTCTCCCATGTACCAGCTTTGCCCATACTTAGTGTTTTTGGTTAACAGTGTTGGCTGGGCTGGTGCTTTCAGTCTGTACTTTCTTGGTGTGTGGGGCAACCCCACAGGCTGTGATTCGGGTTGTGAGGCAAGGACGGTTGTGGTGGTGTCTTGTGCAGCCAGATGAGAGCTGCATGTCTCTTATTAATCCAGCCTCCAGAGGAAACACAGCTGTGCCTCCCCAAGCTTGATGGAAGCTGCCGCACGTCCCCGGCCTCCTGCTGGTCCGGCTGCCATGTTTTGTGCAGCTGGGGCATGGGTGATCCTGGCAGCTGACACTCCTCAGCCAGTGCTCCACCCCGTGGGCAGGAGTGGGGCAAGGCAGCCTCTACTCTTAGGTGTGTCTCAGCCTGGCCCCTGCCTGGCTGGCTGCTCTGTTCTGGCCTGGTCCCTCCTCACAAAAGGCAGCTCCACCTTCATAGACAGGGGTCAGGAGGAGGACAGGCAGATGGAAGTCACATATCCAAATCGGTGTGTGGTTACGCACTGAGAATGTGAGGAGGCTAACAGACACCATGATGGGAGGCAGATTGGCCGCGGGAGGGACTGAGATGGGGCCGGCAGGGTAGCCACGTGCTGGAAATGGATGCGTGAGGTGAAGCACTTGGAGGCGTGGGGGAGGCTCAGCTCCCATCCCTCTCAAATGGGAACTGAGCCTGAGCTTTAGGAGGGACCTGGCTGCCCAGCGTGATGGTGACTCTCATGAGGACTGGGGACTGTGGGTGGGGCTCAGCCTGCCCCACCTCTGCTGCCAGGCACCCCACGGCCGTTTCTCTGGAATGTTGGTGCTCTGTCCCCAGGTGCATGGCAGACTGTATACCTGCCAGTCAGAAAGTACGTGTCCAGCAGTGAGCCTCAGGGCTCCAGCCTGAACCCTCCTGCTTTGGCCACTGTAGCACCGGTTAAGAGAGCAAAGAAGGTGCTTGTCTTGGGTTCCCCTTTCAGCTCTGACCTGAATTCCGTTTGGGGAGAGGCCGTGGTGACAAGGGCATCGGAGCCCCAGCGGGAAGTTCAGGGGTGGCACCTTGCAACAGCCATGATGCAGAGAGCTTGTGGAGTCCCCTGTTCCCCCCTAGTAAGGGGACACCGTCATAGAGAAGTTCACAGAATGGGTGTAGGGGCCTGAGTTAAAGTTAGTGTTGCTGCTACTGACTGTGTGCACTGGGCTCCGGTTTCCTCACCTGCACAGCAGGGCTAAAAATCTGGCATAGCCCTGGGTGCTGTGAGGTTGCCATGAGATGGTGCAGGTAAGGCACTTAGCAGTGAGCCGGGCACATCGTGGCGGATCAGTAGAGGTCTGCCACGCCGGTAATCCTTCTGGCTTCTGGTCCCATGATGGCCTGACCACAGTAATCACATCCGAACATTAGCGGGGATTGGGATGATCTCTAAGACTCCCAGCTTTGACATTCATTCATTTGTTCATTCATTCATTTAGCATGCAGGCCACACCCCTTAGGAGTTGGTCTCTATTTATGGTGCCAGGACTTTAGGGACCCGTAATGACTAGGTCCCTGCCCCATGTGTGACCTGGCAGCTGGGCAGACCCGAACCTCACCCCCTCTCCCTCCCACCTCTGGCCCTGTACTGACTTGTAGAACTCCGTTTGTAGCTAGATCCTGTAGGCCTTCTCAGAAGATGACAGATTCTCCAGGACCCAACCATGGGAGTCATGGAGACCAGGCTGCTGCTTTGGGAGTTGAGAGCATTTTTGTCCAGTGGTTGGGTTCTATCCCTACTTACACTTCCCAGGGTCTAGATGCGCTCATCTGGGACTCAGTGGAGCAGCATGTCCCCACAGCCAGAGAGCAGGGTGAGCTGTAGCCAGAGCAGGCCGGGAAACTGGTTCCACAGTTCCACCTAGAATTGCTCCCCCCTTCTCCCTTTGGTGGGCTGTGTTCACTGGCAGCTGAGGGTTGTATAGGGGTGGAGTAGGGCCGCTCCCTACTGTGGAGGCCTCCTGCCAGCCCCACATGGCTGAACTATCACCCCCTACTCTGGGTGTTACTGTATAAGCCACAACTACAGCCTATTGGGGGCAGAGGCAGTTGAGAATGCACTTTTTTTCTGTAGATCTGGAGGGGGCAGGGCGTAGTGGTAATAAGAGGTGAGATGGAGTCCTAGATTCTTGTCCCCACTATCATCGTGGCCCTGTGTAACTTTGGACAGTTTTCATGGCCCTGCAGGTCTTCAACTTCTTTCACTTCACAGAGGCTCAGTGATTCTTGCCCTGCCTGCTGCCCAGGTTGCTTGGAGGGTGCAGTAGGGTGAGGCATGTGGCCACAGGGATAAAGGTCGTGACTGAGATGGCGCAGGAGCTGAAATGCGCCTTTCAGCACCCATGGCAGACAGAACAAATTCAGTGTCCACACTCTTACTCCTGAACTCCAACAGGCCTCAGAATCCACTGCAAAACAAGGCTTCAGGTAGTCCTCCCGATTAATTGAAGCTGACACTTGAGATAAACATTTTCTGAAAGACCTAGAGAGGCATGCTGAGTCTGCAGCTAGGCATGCCTAGTGGTAAGGTCTTCCGCAAGTGATGCCCACACCTCTTCCCTGTCCTAGGATGGGAGCCAGGAAGCACTTGGATCTGAGCTCTGGATTTTCTGATCAGGTTCTGGATCTCCTTCTCCAATTCACCCCCTACTCCCTTCTCTTTCTCCACATGCAACAATGAAGGGAGTTGTGGCATTAGGTGCACTGGACTGTCTATACAGAAAGTAAATCAGATTGGATAGAAATAAGTCCTTCCATTTTCCTCTCCCTGACCACTTAACAAATCCTTTTTTTTTTTTTTTTTTTTTTTTTTTTGAGACAGAGTCTGGCTCTGTCACCCAGGCTGGGGTGCAGTGGCCGGATCTCAGCTCACTGAAAGCTCTGCCCCCCGGGTTCCCGCCATTCTCCTGCCTCAGCCTCCCGAGTAGCTGGGACTACAGGCGCCGCCACCACGCCCGGCTAGTTTTTTGTATTTTTTTAGTAGAGATGGGGTTTCACCGTGTTAGCCAGGATGGTCTCGATCTCCTGACCTCGTGATCCGCCCATCTCGGCCTCCCAAAGTGCTGGGATTACAGGCTTGAGCCACCGCGCCCGGCCGACCACTTAACAAATTCTTATGACACAGCCAAGCTGTCCAAAGCCAGCATTGCCCCCTAGTGGTTAGCATCAAGAATACATAGACTACCCAACCCTCTTCACCTCCACCTCCTTCTCTGCCATACCGAGATACCACCTCTTTTCCTCTGTCTTTGTTACTAACTTTCTCCTCATACAAGTATGTTTCTTTTTGAACCCTTCTACATTCTATTCTAACTCTAATAGGTATCATAGAAAAGGCAGCAGAGTGTAGGTCATGAAAGAACATAGGACTGGGAGTAGTAGGGGCTGAACCATAGCCTTATTTCTGTTGCTGGCTTGCAGTGAGACCATGGGCAAATTCCTTTCCCTCTCTGGACCTTGGTTTTCCTGTCTGCACTGCAAAAATTTTGCCTTGTGCAGCGTTTCCCAAAAGGGGTCCCAAAAGATTTTTAAAGTTTAATTTATGTTTATTTTTTTCAACTTCCAGCAGCACCCCAATGCTCTTCTTTTTTTTTTTTGAGACAGAGTCTCACTCTGTCACCCAGGCTGGAGTGCAGTGGTGCAATCTCTGCTCACTGCAAGCTCCACCTCCCGGGTTCACGCCATTCTCCTGCCTCAGCCTCCCAAGTAACTGGGACTACAGGCGCCCACCACCACGCCCGGCTAATTTTTTGTATTTTTAGCAGAGACGGGGTTTCACCATGTTAGCCAGGATGGTCTCTAGCTCCTGACCTGGTGATCTGCTCGCCTCCCACAGTGCTGGGATTACAGGGGTGAGCCACCACGCCCGGCTGAGCACCCCAGAGCTTTTTGGGCTGGACAGTTTTGCATTGTGTAGGACTGCCCCAGGCACTCAGTTCAGTTTGCATCCCAGATCTCCAAGTCAAATCATTGTGCTAAGGTGGAACACCCAAATGCTCCCAGGCAGTGATGCTGCTGTGGTTGGCATTCATTGAACCGGGGGATCTTGAGAGCATGTGTAGGTGGGTGCTGGTTTGATGAGAGTTGGGTGGGTCGTTGGTGTCAGCTGCAGCTAGGATGCAATGAAGACATCTGGGGCCCTGGGAATGTCCCACCCAGAGGCCACCATTGTAGTGTAATGGAGGCACTGTGGCCTCAGCAGTTAGCCCCACATTCAGATCCCCTCTCTGCCACTTGCTATCTCTGGAGCTTCAGACAAGTTTGAGCAGGATTGTGTGTGTGTTCTCAGTTGACAATGGAAATGGCCCTGTAACCTTTTCCCGTTGGCAGCGGACAGGGAGAGGCTCTCCTGGCTTCCTGCACTCTGCACGCACATGTGTGTACACACCCTTGCTCTTGCCCAGTTCCTGGTCCCGAGTCCTTCCCCACCCTCAGCCTAGCTCTTCCATGATGGTTGGCGATCATGGGCCTGTGGGGAGCCCTTTCCGTTTGCAAGGAGGTTATTCCCAATGTGCAGGTGCTGGGCCTGAGCCTCCGAAGGATGGTGTGGCTTCCCTTAAGCAGCAAGGCCAGGGCTAGAATTCAGTCTGAATCTGTTCTTCTTCTTGTTTTTGCTGAGGCAGTTTTGTGGTTTTTTTTCATCTACAGTTCATAGAAAGCACTTAGTATATGCCCTGGCTTTAGAGTCATTTTCTCAATTTTCCCAAACACACATTGACCCACACAGACCCCTGCTGCCCACACATGCTCTGCCCACTTTACAGATGTGGAAACTTTAGAGGGAAGTCCAGAAACACATGCCACGGTTGCTGAGCTCTCTGTCTGCAGAACCTGTTCCCTTCCTCCCCCCGCCACCCAAACTCTCCTACCTCCTTCCAAAAGCCACCACCCCCTGGGCCATTGGCAGCCCCTGCCCAGCCTGAGCGGTGCTGACAGTCAGGAGTGGGAGGGGGCCCGCCTGGCTCTGAGCTCAGGAGAATGTGTTGGGAAATTCCGCCACCCTCCTACGCAGGGAGGGAAGAGTTAAGTGGCTGCCTTGTCCCTCATGGGTCCCAGAGGCCTCTTCACTCCTTTTACAGACTGGGTCTCCTAAGGAAACTGCCGGGCAGCCGGCCCCCTCCCCCAGCATCCTCACTTCTTGCCTTCTTTGGTCCTCTCTCCCCATGAGAACCACACCACCCAGAGCCTCTAGCTTCCCAAGATGGGGATGCTTAGAAGTAGGGATTTAAAAACTGTCTTTGTAACATACACACACTTGCACACACACACACACGGTACCCAGCTGCTCATATCCATGTAGCAGCAACACACACACACACACACACACACACACACACACACACACACAGAGTGCCCGGCTGCTCATATCCATGTAGCAGCAACACACACACACACACACACACACACACACACACACACACACACAGAGTACCCGGCTGCTCGTATCCATGTAGCAGCAACACACACATACACACACACACACACACACACACACACACACACACAGTACCCGGCTGCTCGTATCCATGTAGCAGCATCACACACACACACACACACACACACACACACACAGAGTACCCGGCTGCTCGTATCCATGTAGCAGCATCACACACACACACACACACACACACACACACACACACACAGAGTACCCGGCTGCTCGTATCCAGGTAGCAGCGCCACACACACACAAACACACACACAGACACACACAGTACCCAGCTGCTCACATTCCATGGAGCAGCATCTCTCTCACACACACACACACACAGACACACACACACACAGACACACACAGAGCACCTGGCTGCTCACATCCGTGGAGCAGCATCAGCCGTGTCTCAGCAGGTACTTTGTCTTAGAGGGGATGGCAGAAGGGAAGCAGCCCCTGACCCAGGAGTGGTGAGGAGGCCTGGATCCCTGGAAAGGCTTTAGTCTGTCTCTTACCCATCAGTCTGCAACTCTGTGATGGGAGAAGTGGTCTGTGAGCTTCCCTGACTTAGCTTAGCACTCCGGTGGCCAGGGAGACTCCAGAGGCAGGGAGAGGAGGCTCCAAGCAGAAGCGGGGCTCTCGAGCTCCCTGGGTCGAGGACCTTCAAGACCGCCTCATGGAGAGTACCAGCATCCCTGCCATCCCACCAGGTAGTGGCCATACAGTTCTCATGACCCCCCACAGCTGCTGGCAGCCGTCACTGGGCAGCTCTGGTCACAAGGGCATCCTTAGAATAAATGAGCTGCAGTCTCAGCTCCCACCATGGCCTGGGCTTGGTGTCGTGGGCCCTCATAGAGCAAGGTTCACCCCTCCTGCAAGTCACAGCCCTTCACGCCCCCTCCTGCCCAAGCTCCCCCACCAGCACCCCAGGCCACAGGATCTATCACTGCTTGGCTGTGGCTGGGTGACCACAGGTAAAACTTAGCACTCATGGCCTCAGTTTCATTGTTTGAAAAAAGGGAAGTTTGATGGAGTGTGTGGTCATAAAACCATCCTCTTTTTTCCAGGATTCCAGGAAAAGAGATTATCCAAAAACTTTTAGAACCATCTCACAGGGGAGATGACCCGTGCCCAGCATCTGTGTTTGAGAGGCAGTTTCGTCATAGACCAGTGTGGAGGGAGCCCTAGAAAGCTGTTACTCCCAGTAAGGCCTAGTTTTTGAATGTCACAAAAACTAGACTCCTCAGAAGGAGGAGATTCCTTGAGACAAAGAGACAGACTCCTTGGGACACCAAAGGCCCATTGTGATCTGACCCCAGCCAGGCTCCGAATCTGAGTGCAGCCCACGGAAAGGAGTCCTGAATTTGGAGTCTGGTCTCTGCTACAGCCTGGCTGCACTGTCTCAGATGGCCAGGCCTCTCTGGCTCTGTCTCCCCAATGATAAGATGGGGATGAGGCTTGCTAGAGTTCAGTGGGGTGAGTGCATACACCATGCCTGGCACGATCTCAGTGCTGCTCAGTAACAAAAACAACGGGCACTCCTGCATCTGGGGGAGGGGCCGTCTCTTCTGCCCTCAAGGCCAAGTTTTGAAACCCCCATCTTCACAAAGCGTTGCCGGACCACTTCAGGCACCACTGCAGCATCCATACCTTCAGGATTTTATTGAGCATCTACTGTATGCCACACACTGAGGATATACCAGTGAAAAGAACAACAGGCCACTGCATCCCCGGAGCTCTCTAGAGAGTCAGAAACAAGGAGACAAATCAGATAAAAATCAACATGCTCTAGGAAGTCCAGGGAGGGAGGAAATAATGGGGTTCAGTTGCAGGGGGCCAGGAGTGACTTTTGAGACTACCTGGCAAAAAAGAGAATTTGAAAAGGTCTGGAGGGGTTCCAAGAGGAGGCCACAGGTGTGCTGGGGAGGAAGATGTGAGAGGCTTCTGGAGGTGGCAGGGTTAGGGCATGCCTGTGCCTTCCCACGGTGCTGTGTGCTGGGCTTGGCCCAGGGTGTATCTGGGATGCAGGGAGGGGCTCGGTGCTCCATGATTGATAAAGGAGTGGATGGAACCCCTTCCCAGCCCCTTCCCATGGCCTTGGTCTGCACGAGATCTCTCCTGTTTCCTGGTGTCATTTTCATTTCCTAACACCCTCTGGCTGGCAGCAAGTGATTGACTCTCCTCAGCCCAAGAAGCTGAGAGGAGGTCTGAGTGAAAGGGCTTTCCATCCTAGGGGAGTGGGAGGAGAGAAAGCTGGGATGAATGCCTAGGCCCACAGGTGCAAAGCCTGTTTCTGCCGCAGGGTCTGGGAGCTGGGTGACAGAGGGGAGCAGAGCCGTGTGCGATTGGAGCATCAAAAACCCACACACCCAGAGCACAGGTTCCAGCTCAGAATGAGCAGCCAGAGCCCAGTGTGGCTGCCTGGCCCCAGGCCTGGCCGGTTCAGATTCTCATCCTTACTGGTCACCAGCTCTCAGTGTGTGACCCACGTTGGCTCTCCCGACCTTGAATTGGGTGTAGGATTTCAAGTCAAGTCTTAACTAATGTTTAGTGGGCACAGTCCCAGGCTGGGAGGAAGATGTCCAGCCCTCCACTGTCTCAGCATTGAACCTGAGACAAGGTCCCTCTCCCTCTCCAGGCCTCTGATTCCCCATGTGTACAGTGAAAGGCTTGAACTAAGGGTCTCTAAGGCCCTTGTTGATTTGATGATCTGTTATTCCTGTTGTTCTAGCTTTGCAGATCCTTGGCAGCGGAGGGGTAGTCATGTATCAGCGGTTAGATAATGTGAAGCATAGTTAATCTCAAAAAGTTATTGATAATTTTAAACATTAAGTGCATTAATAGAAAGCTGGGGCCTAGAACTAGGGAGGAGATGGTCCTGTCACCGAAGTAGGCAAACAGATCGGCTCTCAGAGAAAACAGAATCAAAAGCAGGATGAC
Organism: Chlorocebus sabaeus; assembly: GCF_047675955.1. Taxonomy (NCBI): domain Eukaryota; kingdom Metazoa; phylum Chordata; class Mammalia; order Primates; family Cercopithecidae; genus Chlorocebus; species Chlorocebus sabaeus. The sequence goes on along the minus strand of NC_132926.1, from coordinate 32,324,716 downwards.
TGTAAAGCAGGTGTTCTTCCACATGGGTGGAGGCAGTAGAGGTGTGCAGCTCAGAAGAAACAGGCCACCTGCAAACATCGGCATGGGAGAGGCGTGGCACTGGTAAGTGGAGGTCAGAAGGGCAAGTTCTGGCTTGAGCTAAGAAAGGGCTTTCCGGCAGGGTGCAGTGGCTCATGCCTGTAATCCTAGCACTTTGGGAGGCTGAGGCGGGGGATTGTCTGTGGTCAGGAGTTCGAGACCAGCCTCGCCAACATGGTTAAACCCCATCTCTACTAAAAATACAAAAATTAGCCAGGCGTGGTGGCGGGCACCTGTCGTCCCAGCTACTTGGGAGACTGAGGCAGGAGAATTGCTTGAACCCAGGAGGCGGAGGTTGCAGTGAGCCGAGATTGCGCCATTACACTACAGCCTGAGTGACACAGTGAGACTTCATCTCAAAAAAAAAAAAAAAAAAAAAAGGAAGCGGCTTTCTGAAGGAAAAATGGCATGAGCTGGCCTGCCTTGGTCAGTAGGGAGCTTCCTGTCATGGGAGATATGAGAGGGCAGGTGCATGGTCACCTCACAGGTTGGCTGTCCTTAGTCCTATGGTTCTGCATAGCTGCCATTCTGTGACCTGGGATCAGGCCCAGGCTTGCCAGATGACCTTGGTTCAGTCACTTAGCCTCCCCATGCCTCAGTTTCCTCCTGTGAAAAGGAGAGAGAATACCTGTCTGCCTCTCAGTCTTCTTGTCCAGATTAGTTGAGGTGCTGGCTATGGAGTTCTTTGTGTGAACACCACTGAAGTGCATAAGGGATGTTTCTTGTTTTTCCCTCTAAGTTGTCTGCTTGCCATCATGCTGCCGTTTGAGTGGTCGGCAAGGTGGGGGAACCCTTACAGCTGAAGCTGACTGATCTGCTGAGCTAAATTTCTGCTTCATGGAGTTTAGTCTTGGGAGCAACAGAATGATGGGGGTAAATTCTAAAGCAGGAAAACAAAATCTGGCACTAGTGCTGAGGGATGCCCTGGCCAAGGCAGACATCGCTAATCAATCACCATACTCTTTCTTGCTGATCTTGGATATGTGGTCTCATAACCTATACCCATACAATGACAGCTACTAATAACCCTGATGGGACTTGGCCTGTGAGGTAAACTCTATTTGCCATTCCTCAGTAAAGAAAAACAATCATTAATGCCATTCCTGGTCAGTGCCAAGCAAGTGACTCAGTAAATGCATTAAGGGGAATTTGTGTGTTGGTGGGAAGTGGGGGTTGGGACAGCTGTGAGCTAAATTAATTTAGATGGGGATGGCTTCTTGGTGAAGGTGGTAATGGGCTAAGCCCAAGAAGAAGAGAGGGGAGATTAAGAAAAGAGAAGTAAGAAAGGCACACTGGGCTGTTAGCCTGGCATAAGCAAAGGCCCAAGTGGTGGGCTGGGAGAAGGCTCCTGATCAGCTTGGGGTTGGGTGGGCGTGGTTTGGGAGTCTGATTCCTGTCACTCATTTACTGTGTGACCTTGGGTGTGGCCATTCCTCTTGTATAAGGTATAAAGAAGCTCTTAAAAATTTTTTTTCTTCAAAGACAAGTATCTGCAACATACACATGTACAACCTTCCTTCTCCCCAAGCAGTGGGTTCCTAATGAATGCCTTGTTGGTGGCAGCATATTAAAGTGAGATCCAAATGACTCAGAAATCTGGGGGCTGGAAGCAGTAGCTACACCAGGATTGTTATCGGGGAAGAAGCAAGGACGTGGGCCGAGCGGGCCTGGACAGCTGACAGATCCCTGGATTTCTAGAGAATGGAGTATTTTCCCTGAGGTCAGCAGAAGGTTTGGGCCCAGAGCAGCTGAGCTGGATATCTGGGCCTCTGTACCATTTCAAGGCGCCCTTTTATTTTCAGCCAAGAGGGAAGGGAGACTGGGTAGGGACAGGGGGGCTGAAGGGTTCTCATCTATTAATAGCTGGGATTTGGGGTCACGAGGCCCCGGGTGCTGGGATGGCCTGATGCCTGGCCTTGCCAGCCAATCACAGGGCCACTGCCCTAGGGTCCTGCACATTAGCAGGTTCCCTATTGTGAACCCACAGGGCTGGCCTGGGCTCTGGTCAGATGCTTGACATTCACTCCTGACCCCCAGTGGGCCTCTGAGGGGCTGCCAAGTGTCTGCTGGGACAGAGGTAGGGAGCAGGAAGGAAGAAGGGAAAAAAGGGCTTATGTGAATGCAGCCTGTGGGTCCAAGCTTGCACAGTCCAAGATAGAAATGCACAGTGCTTAAGGTAGAGGTTCCTGAAGTGGGCAGTGGAACTCCTGGGTCCTGGTATTGATGTCACACTGGAATGAGAGATAGAGACAGAGATAGAGATAGAGATAGAGAGAGAGAGACTGTTGGCCCATTCAGGCCTTCCTCACCCCTGGGGCACATTTGTTCCCCTCCTGCCATACTCAACACCCCAGAGGCCAATTAGTTAATTTCCTCTAAGATGTGCAGCCATCAGTGGAATTATAGAACTCCATTTGCCCATTTTGCCCTGTTGGGAGCTCAGAATGGGCTGCACAGTTTTTCATAAAGAGAGTAGCATGTCAGAGTAAAGGGGATCAAGTGACCTTAACAATGACTGCATAGGACCTGAGAGACAAATCATGGACTGAAGTTGTGACCTTGGGGGATTCTTTTGACCTTTTTGGGTCCTTAGTTCCTCATCTGTGAAATGGGGGAAACACCAGCCTCACCGGGATGTTTTGAGTACCAGATAAGAGAGTGTGTGAAAGACAGAGTTTGCGCCATCCAGTCAGATGGGGGAGACCCCAGGTCAGTGCCCAGGAGATTGTAACCCAAGGAGAAGGAATGGAGAGAAACTCAGTGTGGTAGGAGAGCCCCAGGCTGGGAGGAAGATACCCAGATTCTGGTTCAGCTCTCCACTGTCTCATCACCGAACTTGAGACAGGGTCCCTCTCCCTCTCCAGGTCTCAAATTCCCCCTCTGTACATTGAGAGGTTCAAGATGAGTATCGCTAAGGCCCTTGTTGATTTGATGGTCTGTTATTCCTGTTGTTCTCGTTTTGCAGATCCTGGGCAGAAGAGGGGTAGTTGTGTGTGAGGCATTATATAAACAGGAGCATGACAATAGCCATGTTTATACCCCCGCCACCCTTCACCCGTCTCCGCATGCACATGTGTGCGGGCATGGGTGTATATACATGCCTGCCCCAGCCTGGGCAAGGTGGGCGTGGGAGACCTCCTGACTTGCCTGCCTGGGGCTGACCGCACTGTTCCCCTGCTTGTAGGCACCTCACACTCAGCTTATTCAAAGCGGAGGTCTTTGTTGCATCACCCCAGACCCCAGCCCTGTTTCCCTTCTTTCTTCCACTTGGGTTGCTGTAGTCCTCAGTCAGGGAGGCTACCTTAATTTCTCCTTCTACCTTGCTGCATATAGCCAGGAGTCACTGAGTCTTGTCAGTCCTACCCGTGAATATAGATCACAAATAGGTCCAATCCCTCCTTTCCTTCATTTTACTTCCTCCCACTCAGAGGCCACCCTCTCACACCGGCCTGTGAAGCAGCCACCTCACTGGGCTTCCTGCTGCCATTTTTGGCTGCATCTCCATGTCAGCCAGAGTGCAAATCTATCATGTCACTGTCTTGTAGAAAGCCCCCTAGTGGCCTCCTCGTCTTGGGGCAGAGGCCACCCTTACTGTGGCCTAGAAGTCCTTTCAAGATCTGGCCCTGCATACCTCACCCTTGTCCTTCCTGGGTGTCCTGAGCCTCACTCCAGGCAACTGAGTTTCTCTCAGTTCCTTCTTGAGTCCTAATCTCCTGGGCACTCGCCTGAGGTCTCCCTCTGACTGGATGGTGGGGACTCTCTTTATCACTGCTGTCTCTCCAGCACAAGATAGGTGCCTGGTGCAGGTTAGCAGTTCAGGAAGGAGGAATCTGTTTATATACTCTCTCAGGGTGACCTTGACCCTTAATTATAAGGGGTTCTCTATACTAATAGAGTTCAGGAGATCTGGAGAGAACCCTCACCCAGGGTAACAGGAATGCGCAATCCCAGGTAGGCCTCTTCCCATGTGGCCAGCCCCTCCTGGGCCTCAGTCTCCAGTCCGCACAGCAAGAGAATGGACCAGATGCCCTCATTTAAGGGCCCTTCTGGTTGTAAAGGTAGGATAGGAAAGAGGCTAGCAGCATGGCCTTTGCAGCCAGGCAGACCCAGGTTAGAATCTTGCTTTCGTTCCCCCTTTGGCTGGGTGATTTTGGGCCTCTGTGAACCTTGGTTTTTGTCATCTGTAAAGAGGGATGCTTCTTGCAGGGCTGGGAGAATCAAATGAGAGAGCCTAGTGCCTGACACTTAGCAAGCACACAGTAAAAGACACCACCCTCCTTTCCAGTTTGTGATCTTTTGGTGGAACTTGGCAGCTCAAATGTCTCATAAATCTTTATCATTCAGAAAGATTCTTTTTTCCCCTTTACCTTTTGGTGCCAGGTAATTATAGAGAGCCTGCTGTGCACTTGGCCTTGGCCTCTACTGTGCCTCTCCTGAGAGCCCAGTCCTGGCTCTTCATGAACAAAGACAAAGACCCTCTGTTTTGGTTCCTGACGGTGCCACACGAGTGGTTCAGGTGTGCCTGGAGCTTGCTGTGGGTTAGCGTTGTGACTGTCAGAGGCTGGTGGCACTCTAACCTAGGTTGGCACTAAATGAGGCCAGAGAACAGAACGGTTTGCTGAGCCTCCCCGACACCTATGAGGTAAGCTGCCCAAGGGTCCAGGACAAGGCTTGGCTCAGAGTGAAGGCAAGTTGAGGGCTGAACCCCTGACACTCATTCTTCTTTCTTTCTTTTTTTTTTGAGATAGGATCTCCCTCTGTTGCCTGGGGTAGAGTACAGTGGTGTGATTGCTTACTGTAGCCTTGACCTCCTGGGCTCAAGGGATATTCCTGCCTCTGCCCGCATCCCCAGTAGCTGAGATTACAGGCGTTTGCTACCATGCCAGGCGGATTTTTGTTTTGTTTTGTTTTTGAGACGGAGTCTTGCTCTGTTGCCCAGGCTGGAGTGCGGTAGCTCGATCTTTGCTCACTGCAGCCTTCTTCTCCTGGGTTCAAGCGATTCTCCTGCCTCAGCCTCCTGAGTAGCTGGGATTACAAGTGCGCATCACCACCCCCGGCTAATTTTTGTATTTTTTTTAGTAGAGACAGTGTTTCGCCCTGTTGGCCAGGCTGGTCTTGAACTCCGAACCTCAGGTGAGGTCTTGAACTCCGAACCTCTGCCTCCCTTGGCCTCCCAAAGTGCTGGGATTACACATGTGAGCTACTGCGTCCAGCCAGATTTTTGTATTTTTTATAGAGACAGAGTTTTGTTTTGCCATGTTGCCCAGGCTGGTCTCAAACTTCTAAGCTCAAGTGAGCCTCCCATCTTGGCCTCCCAAAGTGCTGGGATTACAGGCATGAGCCACTGTGCCCAGCCCTGTGGCACTTATTTTTGATGGGAAGATGCCCCAGGAGCAGGAGCCAAGATCCAGAGACAGGCGTGTGTGCAGATGCCTTCCCAGAAACTCTTGTCACAGGGTGGGCTGTCTAACCCCCACTGCCCATGTGCTGCAGATGGAGAAACTGAAAGTTGAGAAGATCCAGGGGAGGAATATCTTTGGTAGTAGAAAAGACAGAGACTTCAGAGGGTCCTAGTGGAGATCAGCAAACAGCAGGAAATGTGGGTAAAATGAGTAAGTGAATGAATAATAGTCTTCTCCTTCCAATAGAAGTAGAATCCTGTCCTAGGCCTCAGAAGTAGAACATTAATGCACTTGGCTCAGGCCTTATCAATGTTATTAGGTGCCCAGAGTCCATAGTTTAAAAAAAAAAAAAAAAAAGTCATCAAAAGAAAACCACAGGGTCAAGCTTAGTGAGTCTCGAAACTTTTTTAACTGCCACAACATGCATGTTAGAGCACACAGACTCACTCTCCTGTGCATGCCCAGATTACCACCAGCTGTGGCACGGATAAGAGAAGCTGCAGGTATCAGGTGCCTGCTGCATTTCTTTCCTCCAGCATCAGAATGTGAGTGTTTGACTCTTAGGGCTGTTTTGGCGGTGTTACAGAAAGCTGATTCAAAGTCACCCCCGCAAAAAGAAGTTGATTGGTTCCCTTAACTGAAAATGTGGGATTCAGGCTTAGTTAGATCCAGGAGTTCCATCTCTCAGCTCTGCTTTCCTCTGTGAGAGCTCCATTTCCACACAGGCTCTTTCCAGCCAATGGGAGAAACGGCCTTAGGGTTTCCCATAGATCAGCTTAGCAACCACAGCAAGAGAGCATTTCTTTTCCGGTAGCACCAGCCACTGTCCTAAGGCAGACTCTCATTGTCTGGATTGGGGGCACATGTTCAGTCCTGAGCCAGTCATGATGGCTGGAAAAGATGGCCCTCTGGTTGCCCAGGACTAGGTCACAGGCCCACCCCTGGGCAAGAGTGTGTATGTGAGCTTAGCTTCACTGACCCACGAGAGCTGGGCCAGGAGGCATTGCTGTCCGGAGAGATGGTGGAAAGGATAAAAGCCCCTTGTGCCCACTGAACCTCTCCACTTTTATATTAAACACCAAATTGGCCCCAGGTTGGCATTTTAAAAAGTGATTAGTAACAAATTACATACCATACCTTTTGCTGGTGTCTGTTGTCACACAGAGGTGACCTGCTGATGTAGAATTAGCTGAGAACATCTGCTGATAAAATTTGGTAGTCATAAAAGTGAGCTTGTGGGCCGGCTCTAAGCAGTGTGTCTGTTGAGCAGTTTCTTGGATGTAGGGAAAGATGGGTACCGCTGTGATCACGTTCTATCTGCAGGGACACTATAATCTACCAGTGAGATCTGCAGGGAGGTTGACACATGTAGGGACATGGACTGGGCTATGAGCACCCTGTCAACCAATCATAACTAAATTTAGAAATAACTCAAGTTTGGATAGAAGATTTTGTCTATACAATGGAAGAGTTAGGTTTGGTCACCTACCATCTGCAATCAATTGGTAATGACTGTCAAAACTGGATCCTTTCCTTACACCTTATACAAAAAGATGGCTTAAAGACTTAAATGTTAGACCTAAAACCATAAAAACCCTAGAAGAAAACCTAGGCAATACCATTCAGGACGTAGACATGGGCAATGACTTCATGACTAAAACACCAAAAGCAATGGCAACAAAAGCCAAAATTGAGAAATGGGATCTAATTAAACTAAAGAACTTCTGCACAGCAAAAGAAACTACCATCAGAGTGAACAGGCAACCTACAGAATGGGAGAAAATGTTTGCAATCTACTCATCTGACAAGGGGCTAATATCCAGAATCTACAAATAACTTAAACAAATTTACAAGAAAAAAATCAAACAACCCCATCAAAAAGTGGGCAAAGGATATGAACAGACACTTGTCAAAAGAAGACATTTATACAGCCAACAGACACATGAAAAAATGCTCATCATCACTGGCCATCAGAAAAATGCAAATCAAAACCACAATGAGATACCATCTCACACCAGTTAGAAAGACGATCATTAAAAAGTCAGGCAACAACAGGTGCTGGAGAGGATGTGGAGAAATAGGAACACTTTTACACTGCTGGTGGAACTGTAAACTAGTTCAACCATTGTGAAAGACAGTGTGGCGATTCCTCAAGGATCTAGAACTAGAAATACCATTTGACCCAGCCATCCCATTACTGGGTATATACCCAAAGGATTATAAATTATGCTCCTGTAAAAACACATGCACACGTATGCTTATTGTGGCACTATTCACAATAGCAAAGACTTGGAACCAACCCAAATGTCCATCAATGATAGACTGGATTAAGAAAATGTGGCATGGGGAGGGGGGAGGGATAGCATTAGGAGATATACCTAATGTAAATGATGAGTTAATGGGTGCAGCACACCAACATGGCACATGTATACATATGTAACAAACCTGCACATTATGCACATGTACCCTAGAACTTAAAGTATAATAATAATAATATCATCATCATCATCATAAATCATCACTAATTAAACTGGTCAAGCCTTGACTATTGTGGCCCGGCAAGAAACTCAGATAAGAAATGCTGTCTATCAAAATAGATTGGTTCTTGACTACTTGCTAGCAGCTGAGAGGCCTATAAGAAATTTAACCTTACTCATTATTGTCTACACATAGATAATCAAAGGCAAGTAGTTAAAGACATAGTTAAAAATATGACAAAACTGACACATGTGCCCGTACAAGTGTAGCACAAATTCAACCCTGAAGCCATGTTTAAAAATTAGTTCCCAGCACTAGGAGGATTTAACACTCTTATAATAAAAGTTATAATAGTAATAAGAACCCGCTTACTGCTCCCTTGTTTGCTACCTGTACTTCTTCAAATGATAAAAAAGCTTCATTGCTATCTTAGTTTACCAAAATGCTTCAGCACAAGTGTACAATATGAATCACTATCAATCTATTGCACAAAAAGACATAAGTAGCAAAAATAAGAGAACTCCCACTAATAAAAAGTGAGAGTCTCAAAGGGGGGAAATGAGGAAAGAGAGAGACCCTTTCATATTGTTTTATACTCAGTACCTGTTTTAAGAAAAAACAAGGAAGCAAAACTAAAGACAGGCAGCCTGGCGCCAGGCCTGAAACCAGGCCTGGGCCTGCCTGGCCTAAACCCAGTAGTTAAAAATCAACTCATAACTTAGAAACTGATGTTATTCATAGATTCCAGACATTGTATAGAAGAACATAGTGAAACTCCCTGCCCTGTTCTGTTTCTCTGTGACCACCGGTGCATGCAACCCCTGTCACGTTCCACCTGCTTGCTCAAATCAATCACGACCCTTTCATGTAAAATCTTTAGTGTTGTGAGCCCTTAAAAGGGACAGAAATTGTGCACTCAGGGAGCTCGGATTTTAAGATAGTAGCTTGCCGATGCTCCCAGCTAAATAAAGCCCTTCCTTTTACTAAAAAAAAAAAAAAAAAAGAAAATGTGGCACATATGCACCATGGAATACTATGCATCCATAAAAAAGGATGAGTTCATGTCCTTTGTAGGGACATGGATGAAGCTGGAAACCATCATTCTGAGCAAACTGTCTCAAGGACAGAAAACCAAACACCGCATGTTCTCACTCATAGGTGGGAATTGAACAATAAGAACACTTGGACACAGGGTGGGGAACATCACACACTGGGGCCTGTTGTGGGGTGGGGGGAGTGGGGAGGGATAGCATCAGGAGATATACTTAATGTAAATGACAAGTTGATGGGTGCAGCACACCAACACGGAACATGTATACATATGTAATAAACCTGCACATTGTGCACATGTACCCTAGAACTTAAAGTATACAAAAAAAAAAAATCGTTCTGGGTTGGAGAGTCCAAAGTTTTGCTCTGGCTCAGCAGGAAAGAGGCCTGTGATCGCCTAGTAATGTCTGCCATAGGCAGATATTAGGACATTGAAAGCAGGAGTGTGTTTGTCAGTGTAGTAGCCATTCCTGTACTTTTTTCAACTCTCTTTAGACGTGAATCAACTGAACAAATGGGGGCAATATCAGGGCTCAAAAGAAAGACAAATGCAAGGTGGGGGCTTGCCTGGGAAGTGATCTGAGAATGCAGACTTATGTACACAGGTTGTGTCCTTGTGGAAGTCATTTTCCTTGCTGAAGCTCACTTTCCTCATCTGCAAAGTAGGACAAATGATCCGGTACTGTGAACCAAGCGGAGTTGCTAGGAGGATCAAAAGAAGTAATAAATGTGAAATCATTTTGGCATACTTACAATAGCAGAAGCCATTAAATGACACTTTTTGTGTGTTAGGCACTGTTCTGAGTGCTTTGTTTATATCCTCATTTAATCCTCAAAACAATTCTATGAAGTAGTTACTATTGTTATCCTCATCTTATAGAAAACGACACTTGAACACAAATGTCAAGTCACATACCCAAGATCACACAGCTGCAGTAGAGCAGGCGGCCAGACTCTGGGCTCACTGTTCTGAATCCCTTCTTGATGGTGCTTCTCACTGTAGACTGTAAAGTACCATGCACCTGAAAGGGATTCCCCGAAGCTGCACTTCTAGATCCATTCTTGTTCAGGAACTGCCTTATTATCCCAGTCCCTCATGAACATGGAGGTGAAATTGGTCTGCTGTGGTCTGTCAGTCTTTCGGGGCTTGATGACACATTTCCAAGAATTTGTGGGAAGGAAGGAAGGAGAAGCAGTGTGTAGACCTAAGGATCTGCCCTTGATCTCCAGTCAAACTGCCTGGGTTTGTTTCCTGCCTCTACCACTTCTAGCTGGGTGACCTTGGGCAAGTTGCCTAACCTCTCTGAACCTTAGTTTCCTTGTCTATAAATAGGGATGATAATCATGCCTACTGTGTAGGATTGTTGCGGGGAATAAGTGGGATAACCTAAGGGATATGCTTGGTAATGTACTAAATACTCAGTATGGGGGAGTGCTGGTGGTGATGATAATGCAGAGGTCAAAAGGACCAGAATGATAGGCACAGTCTGCCCTTCCCAGGATCAGAGCCTTTTGGCAGCATCATTTATAATGATGCCCTGGTTAGTTCTGAGCACATTACCCCCTCCTAGCTGTGTGGAAGCCTAGTGGCTTCCTCTACGGAACATCAGGCTCACTTAATCTCTCTGGGGTGTGCCTCCGCTCTCACCCCTGCACACCCTCCCTGTGCAGTCAGCTCTGTAGTCATTGGCTAGAGCTGCTTTCCCTGTCCAGGCTGCTGTAGCCCCAAACCAGTCCAATCCAGAGTGAGCTGGTCAGTAGCCTGCACTTCCTGGACGCCTTTGAGGCTTAAAATGTAATACTAGGAGCACAATTGAGAGAGATTCTGATTCTAGGGTGAGGCATCTGGTAGTGTACAAGTGCCCTTGTTTTGGGACCTGATGAAATTAGCAAATAAATGAATGACAACACTCATTGATTATTTGCTTTCCTGTCACTCAGTGCTTTTCCTTCTGTTGGGTGGGTCCCAGTGACTCCACCTGTGAGGTGACACCAGGAAATCTATTCCGGAGTGTGTGAAACATGCAGATTCCTGGGCCTCAGGAATCTGGACATGGATAATAATGGTTACTTTGTTACTTGGGAACTTGGTTAAAATCTAGGTTCCTGGGTCCCTGCCAGAGATGGATTCAGGATCTCTGGGGTAGGGCCCAGGACACTGCATTTTTACAAGCTTCCCTGGGAGATTCTGCAGCAGTTGGTAAGAGAACCAAACTGGGTGTCTTCTTATGAGTATTCTATGGGCCAGGTGTGGTGGCTCACTCCTGTAATCCCAGCACTTTGGGAGGCCAAGGCAGACAGATTACTTGAGGTCAGGAGTTCAAGACCAGCCTGGCCAACATCATGAAACCCTTTCTCTACTAAAAATATGAAAATTAGCTGGGCGTGGTGGTGTCTGCCTGTAATCCCAGCTACTCAGGAGGCTGAGACACGAGAATTGCCTGGGGCAGGGGGCGGGGTGGGGGCTGACATTAGTGAACCGAGATCCCATTACTACACTCCAGCCTGGGTGACAGAGACTCCATTTCAACATTTCAAAAAAAAAAAAAAAATTCTATTAAAAAAAAAAACCTGATTCTATTAGGTTTCTCCTTGTCTTCCGTCTGTAAAAAACCTCACTCCCAACTCTTGGGGCAGCCAAAAGACTGTACAGACTGAGTGCTCATTGGACGAATGAGCACCCAGAGCTCCTGCTTGAGTTTCTAGAGATGAGTTCCTGCCTCTTCATGAGCTTCCCATCCCTGCAGGTGTGCAAGGAGCTCCAGAGCATACCCACTCCAGATTGGGACTGGGAGAGCTGACCTATGGGAAAAGTGTGTGTGATGTGATCTTATGGTCTGGAGAGGCTGGTCTTTCACAGCAAATGTCAATTTCTGCAGAATGGGTAGTAGAGGATATTGGTGCTGGGAGGGATTTTTTTTTTTTTTTTTTTTGCTGTAGGACTCCTTGTCTTCCCTCTGCAAATAATCTTGCACAAAAGCTCCTTGAATAAAGGAGAGAGTCGAGCTGCTGTGATTGGCCTGGTGTCCAGCAGTACCCTTCTCTCACTTTAACAACTTTTTTTTTTTTTTTTTTTTTTTGAGACAGAGTCTCGCTCTGTCGCCCAGGCTGGAGTGCAGTAGCGCGATCTTAGCTCACTGCAAGCTCCACCTCCTGGGTTCTCACCATTTTCCTGCCTCAGCCTCCCGAGTAGCTGGGACTACAGGCACCCGCCACCACGCCCGGCTGATTTTTTGTATTTTTAGTAGAGACAGGGTTTCACTGTGGTAGCCAGGATGGTCTCGATTTCCTGACCTCATGATCCACCCGCCTCGGCCTCCCAAAGTGCCGGGATTACAGGCGTGAGCCACCGCACCCAGCCACCTTTAACAACTTTTGACAGATTAAGATAATGAGGGCGGTATCTCAGTGCCTTGCAGTTTTCTGTTTAAATATAAAAGGATTTATCTATAAAAGTTTCATTTATTCAACAAACATTGGATGAATGCACACCGCTGGGCCCAGGGGACCCCAGGACACACATTCTAAGTCCTTGGCCTTGGCTTCCCTATGGGTAAGTGATGCTGAGTCATGGGAGGGGTGTCAGTGGGACAGAGAGTATCCCCTAGGCAAGGCTTGAAAGGGCAGGGTGTTGAAGAGAACAGAGTGGCCTGGGAGGGAAGGTGGGGAGTGGTTGGAGTGGTAGAAAGGGGAACACGGTGTTCAGAGGTGCTGAGATGGGACTGGTCAGGTTGTTTGGAATCAAGGGTGGGAGAAGCAGGACATGAGGCTGTAAAATGGGAATTGGCAAACAGAGCTTACATTGATAGTCCCTCGGGAGCCAGCAGGGCTCCTCCAGTGTCCCAGGGGAGACTTCGGAATTTTCTAGTCAGCATGGAGCATGGCAGAAATTTTCCTCCTGGGAGCCTCTGAGATGTGGGGTGCCGCTCCCTCATTCTTCACAGCAGCTCCCCAGAGGCAAGAAGGGTCATAGAAAGGCCAAGACCTTCTCCCAGAGTGAATCATCTCCACTTTTGGGAGTAGTGGGACAGGGTTGGGGATGAGAGGATTGGAATGGAATTGGAATGGAATTCTTTATTTCATTTAAGGAATGTGATTTTAGAGACGTCGGCACTAGGACACTGGGATTCTAATTCTGGCTGGCTGCACACTTTTGCTTCTCTTTTAAATCTTTTTGTGCCCGAGTTTTCCCATCTGCAAAGTGGTATCATATTCATTTCTACCTTGAGGATTATTGTGACACTTAAAGAATGTGCTGATGAAGGATAAGAGCCTGAACAGGATGCAGCCTTGTTCCGTAGTTGCATTCATTCATTCACTCAGTGTTCATGCCTGGATGCTTAAGACCCCTTTGCAGTTTGCACTGCTGGCCTTGGTATAAATCCCCACAAAGAAGAAATCACTGACTTCATTTTGACATATTCTTCCTTGTATGGAAAAAATGCAACTTCTACGCACTGGTGTCTTGTATCTGCCCTGGGGGTCCCACAAAAGAAGTTTGTGCCACTTCTGCTTGAAGACCTTCAGAGATGTGTGGATAAAATGATGGCAGCCAAAGCCTTGTGGCCACACACCCTCAGCTGCTTCATCCAGGTGGAGGAGAGGTGGGTGCGGTCTCTGGGTGAGGCAGAGAGTGTGTTCTCCATCATCTGGGCCTCCCTGTGGTTCCCTGCCTTCCTCACCCTCGGGTGGCTGGTCTGGTAGACTTTCCCTCACAGTCTGTGGGGGCAGCTGCTCTTGCTTGCTCCTTCCTTTTTGCCTTCCTGAGAAGTGGGTGGAGGCCGTGGGGCAGCTCTTCTTGGTCAAAGGAGTGATTTCTGCTTACTGGGAGGAGCCCCTGACTCATAGGAGATGTTCTCCTGCAGGAAGGGAGAGGTGATTCTGTCATCAAGTCCCAGGAGAAAAACAGAAAGAAGTTGGTTCCCCAGGGCATCCTCTGTCTTCTGGAAAATCCCAGTGTGCTGTTTAAAAGAAGGCCCTTATACTGCCTCCCTTGGCATTCGTGCAGCAAATGTTTTTGGGGAGGGCATATCACACCCCAGTTTCCTCATGCCTTCAGACACATCTCCTCCAGCAGCCCCTGCCTTCTGGAATCCAGTGCAGAACCCCGCGGTAGCCAAAACCATCATCACAAAAACCAGGCACTGTGGTTCCACAAACCATTCTCCTTCAGACCCCAGTGCCACTTGTCTCAGATACAGCCTTACGCTTGGAGAGCTGTGTGACCAGTCCACTGCAGATCAGAAACAGGACCCAAGCAGAGGGGAATGGAACTTCTTGAAGACAGCAGGCTTGTAGGAGGAAGATGTGTAAGCTGAGACCCTAAAAACCAAGGAGGAGAAGACAGAGGGAAAGACACTCAGACGGACCAGCCTGGCAGAGACAAGCAGCTCTGAGGATCCCAGTTCTCTGGGTGCAGCACTGTGTCAGGGCAAAGGATCCCAGGGATGTGTGTGTTACGATGATTCCAGGGTCAGCAAGCTATGTATGGTCCTGTGTGCCAAATCCAATCAGCTGCCGGTTTTTGTAAAGTTTTATTGGAACCTAGCCACGCCCATTTATTTATGTGTTGTCTGTGGCTGCTTTTGCACTATGGAGTTGAGAAGTTGTAGCAGAAATCTATCTTATGGCTCAAAAGTCTAAAATATTTACCATTTGGCTCTTTACAGAAAAAGTTGCCAACTCCCAATGATTTGAGCTATCAAGGAAGGGTTAAAATTCAGCTTCTGTTAGAGAAAAACTGGGACGTGTGAACCTCTTGGGGAAGGCCTTCCAAGCAGACCAGCTGATGATGTTGTCACCCTATGTGTTGGTGCTTTTAATGAATGGTAAGGTTTCAGATTGTCTGGATTTCATAAAATTAGCAAGTGTTAAGGCCAAGACAAATGTTAGATAGTGTCTAGTTTAACTCTTGAGTATCCACATGAGAGGAAACTGAGGCCCATGTAGGCAGGGGGGCTGGCTTGGGAGCCTATGGCGGCACAGCGCACTCTCAGAGAACCCAGGCCAGAGCACTTCGTTCTGATTTGCTGTTTATTGCACACACACATGTGCATACGTTTATGTGTGTGAGCGTGCACACGCACACATGCACACACACACATACATTCAAGCAAAATTCTCTAAGCAGTAAAATGGCAAAGATGTGTTTGCCTCTAAAGGGCAGTTGCTTATTTTGTCTTTTCTGTGCCCGCTGCCTTTGAGGCAGGAGAAGGGTGGGCAAGGATTCCTGCTTTGCCCTATATAAGGAGGCTGTTGTCCCAGCCAGGCCCATCCCCTGGCAACAGGACTAAAATGGTAACAGGGAGTTCTGTTTAAGGCCAGCTCTGCACAGCAGCTGCCTCTCAGCCCGCTGCTGATGAAGCGTTGTCTGCCCAACACCTGCCCTTCCTGCTGTAACCAGATTGGAATGCAGGCACCAGGGTCTTCCTAGTTCTCCTGGGGCCTACGATCCTGGGGTGGGTCCTGTGTGGGGGCCATTGCCCCACTGATGTGTGCCCTTAGTGCCACCCTGCCTTGGGTCCAAGGCCATGGGGACACATGAGACATCATGACGTCAAAGGGTCAGCTAGATTCTCCATAAGAGACTTCCCACTCTGGGCCTCAGTTTCCTTTCCTGTACAATAGAATTAGAGCCAGCTATGGCTAAGGCTCCCTTTCACTCTGCTGTTCTGTAATTCTGGCACCTGTGCCTTCTTTGCAGCAGCTCTGAAACGAAAAGGTATTTGTTCTGATTCTAGCATAGAAATTAGATGTCCCTGGGCGACAGAGCGAAACTCCGCCTCAAAAAAAAAAAAAAAAAAAAAAAAAAAAAAAAAAAAAAAAAAAAAAAGAAATTAGATGTCATAGCTTAGGGTGTGAGATTTCCTGAGTTCCAGTCTCTGGACAACTACCTACTTAGCTGGGTGTCTCCAAGGGCGTCAAGTTTCCTCACCTGTAAAATAGAGATAAAAAGGGGAAGTATCTCATGAGGTACCTGCACCTACTGTAGTTAAAGCATAAGGTGGGGCATTGGACTAAGTGGCTGTCAAGGTCTTTTTCCACCTGGGGCTGTGTTGTTCTAAATCCCAGATGTCTAGCCTCAAGCTGGAGAATTACCTAAGAGAGGACATTTCACAGCTCTGGAAACCTGATCTGGAGATTAGAGGCCTGGAAAAGGCAGCTGAGGAGAAAGAAGCAGTGAGGAGTTTCCAGGGCACTACATGCAAATCTGAGTACAGGTGTGGATGCCACGTCTCTGCCAGCCAGCTCCTCGGGGCAGAGGACGCAGGAAGGCGGCAGCTTCTGAGCGGGATGAAGTCACAGCGTCTTGAGACCTGGGATACCGTCACCTCAGCCCCATTCATCTGCAGTTTTCTATAGAACCATCCTTCCCGTGTCTCCTGTTTGGAGATGATTGTGGAGGCAGGGGGGATGATTTTTTTCCCCCACAGTATAACAGTGATTAAGAACCCTGTTTTGGAGTCAGACTTCCCTTAACCCAGCTGGGGAACCTCATTAGGCCTCCTCAGTTTCCTCCTCTGTAAATTGGGAATAATACCAGTCATGAGGATTGAATGATACGGTGCATGTCAAGAGCTCAGCCCATATTCCCACATAAGAGAAGTCTCACGAAAATCTGAAGAGTGCCTACTGTGTACCGAGGTGCAGCAGGAAGCATTGAGAGGCTTCCATTCTGGTGGGGGTGGACCAGTAACACACATCCGGACAGAACCAACAAGGCCATTTCAGACAGTGATGTAGATCTTGAAGAAAATAAAACACAGCCATGCGATGGAGAGTGTGATGGAGTCGGGAGGGTGGTGGCCACTTCAGAGTGAGCAGTCGGGGCGGTGGGGCGGGCTCTTGGAGGAAGTGACATTTGATTTAAACATCAGACAGTAACCAGCCATGCAACAATGGCTTGTGGATAGACACTGGGGCAGTGACCAGCTATTGAGCTCCAACGTAAAGGATGCCAAGATGGCTGTGGCATGGTCAGTGAGGCAGAAAGTGGCAGAAGAGGATGCTGGCAAGGTAGGCAAGGGCCTTATAAGCCACAGGTGTTTGGATTTCATTGTGAGTGCAATAGGAACATCTTTGGAGAATTTTGAGCAGTGGGTGGGTAACATAACCCTGATTTACATATTTTAAAGATAATTTTGGCTACTGTGGGAGAGACCAACTTGGGGTGGGGTGAGGAAGTGTGGGAGTGGGAGGCCAGCTGAGCGTCTGCTGGAAGTCTAGTAAGAGATGATCATATGCACCAGTATGGTGGCAGCAGAGAGGGAGAGATGAGAATGGTATTTTGGAGAGAGTGCAGACAGGACTGGCTGATGGTTGGCATGTGAGGGTGAGGGAAGAGAGGAATACTTAAGTTTTGCTCCTCAGCAGCTGGGTAAAGGGTTTGCCATTTACTGACCTGGGGAAGACTGAAGGAGAAACTAGTTTGGGTGGAAATAGAATTCCATTTGGATCTAAGGAGGAGATGCTGATAAACCACTCAGGTGGAGACATCAGGGAGGAAGGATTTGAAAGGGCTCCTTTGCAGACATAGCCGAGGACAGAGTTAATGCATGGAAGGACACGGTTTGTTTTGCTCTGAGACAGCCTGTGTGCATTTCTAACTGCAGCTTATCCCTCTTCCAGCCCTAAGCTTCTGGATTAGCTTGAAGGGCCTCCCTCCCTCGCCCAACAGCTTCGAGTGACCCACATCCCTCCTTGAGCCCTGGACGGGCTCAGGGCTGCTCAAAATGCTCCTCTACAGGACTCCTATTGGCACATAGGCGGAGCCTCCAGCCCTGGTGTGTCTGAGATCAGAGCCTGGCATAACCTAGACCAGCCAGCCTTAAAGAACATTCACAGTGTGCCAGGCACTGTGTTACAATGCTTTAAACCTCACGTTTAAGGGGTCTGTGAACTTGGATGGAAAAATATTACATCTTTGTTTTCATGAATCTCTAGCTGAAATTTAGCATTTCCTTTATGAATGTAGGGGACGAAAAAGGTTTTAGTGGTAACGGTGACTTTGTTGTCAACGGAAATCACAGATATTTGTATATCACTTGTTCGAGATATCTACAAATATTTAGGCTCATTGCTATTTCCAAATTATAAGTAATTATTAGGCTCGCCACTAGCTCTTGTTATTTGTTAATAAGGAAACACTACTATAACAGATTGACTTTTTTATTATTTTATAAATATGTTTTGATAGTATTGATTTTCTTTATAATTCTATGTTTCATTTGGTGCATTTAAAAATATTTTGGCTGGGCGCGGTGGCTCACATCTGTAATCCCAGCACTTTGGGAAGCCGAGGTGGGTGAATCACTTGAGGTGACGAGTTTGAGACCAGCCTGGCCAACATGGTGAAACCCTGTCTCTACTAAAATAAAAATTAGCTGGGCGTGGTGGCGTGTGCCTGTAATCCCAGCTATTAGGAAGGCTGAGGCAGGAGAATCACTTGAACCCGGGAGGCAGAGGTTGCAGTGAGCCGAGATTGCACCATTACACCTAGCCTGGGCGACAGAGCAAAACTCCATCCCCGCCCCCCACCGAAAAAAAATTCATTTATTTTTTATTTTATGCATTCATAAACGTTGTGAGAAGTTTATAGGATTCACCTGATCTCAGAGGGACCCATGGTTCAAAAGAGGTTAAGGATCCTTACTTTACAAGTATGATCTTGTTATTCCCATTTTACAGATAAAAGAGCTAAGGCTCAGAGAGGTTGAGTATCTTGGCCAGGGCCACACAGCTGGTTAAGGGACCAAGCCCAAATTAATGCAACTCTTTCTCATTCCAAAGTCAGTGTTCAGAACAGTCCACCATTGCCTCCAAAGTAGCCCCATCAGCTAAACCTACAACTGATTTGAATAGTCCACACCACAAAAAAATCGTATTTTATCTGGAAAAATTAATCCAGCATTTGCATTCTAGTCCCTAGCATGCCTTTGTTTTTTTGTTTTGTTTAGTTTTGTTTTTATAATAGAAGAATGTTCCCCTTTCCAGTTAAATGACTTGACTTTTTTATGGCAAATCTTGGGGGTAAAATGGAGTTCTGAAAAGAGGCACCATACCTCCTGTGTGTGCCTCGGAGTATGTCTTGCCACTCCAGGTGTGTGATCAGAGATAGAGAAGCATGACCTCAGCTTAGTTGATTCCGATGCTGCCTGTGCACAGCCAGTCCACTGAGCAAACGAGAAGGCTGAGGCCTAGGGACGTGGGGTGGCCTGACTATAATCACATAGCTGCAGCCAATGGAGTTCTAGGTCATGTTCTTCCCCTGTTGCAACCTTGGTATGGCTCGGATGACCAGCAGACTTTGGTCCAATTCTGACAACCCCTAACTTAGTCGAGTGATTCTGAGCACATTGCTTACCATCCCTGGGACTCAGTTTCCTCATCTGTAGAGTGGACTGGACAGTCTGTCTTCCTGCCTTTATGTGGTTGTTAAATGAGATGTGTAATCTCATTATAAATGAGATGTCCATTTATAAATGGACAGTATAAATGAGATGTCCATAATGTGCTTGGCACAAACGAGAGGCTCAGCAAAGGGCAGTGATTATTACGGCCAAATATTACCAAGCTCTCAGAGGTCCCCAGCCCCCATGCAGGGGCTGGGTGCTGAGGAGGGCAGAGACCTCCTTGCTGCCTGAGAGGTGAGATAGGACATTTGCTAAGCTCCCACCAAGAGCCAAGTGTGACCTGGTGGTCCAACCTCAGCCACAGTGGAGACCTCACTAGATGGACTGTGAAGGGTGGAGAATGGGGGACAGATTTCTTACCTCTCATCCCTGTCTGTCTGTCCCTTCCTGAGAATTCCAGAACGAGAAGTGGTGGCTTTATTTCACACACCTCTATATTTAATAAGCAGGACCATGACAAGGTTTGGTGACCTCAGGGCCCAAATGGACTGTCTGCTGGCATAAGTGGTGCTTGAGTCATTTCCCAGGGATGAGCACTGGGCAGGCTTCCAGGAGCTGAATTTACCCTCTGATTCTCTGCTCTCCTCTTCTCCTCCCCACCCCCAAGCTCCATTTTAGAGTTTCCAGCTTCTTTGGCTTCAGGAGGCATGGACCAAGATAGAAAGTAAAAGTTATTCATTCACAAGGGCTCTCACGCCCCTCCCTGGGCAAAGGCTCAGGCTCAGATTGAAGGGAGACCCTGGAGGCCTGAGACTCTGACCTAGGCCTTGAGGCTTCTGCTGATACGTACGTGCACTGGGGACACAGTCTCAGTGACCTAAATGCCCAGAGAGAGACTGGAGGAAGGAGAAGCTGAGGCAATCAGGGCAGGCTCCATCAGGGAGGTGGCATATGAATGTTTGTTTGTTTGTTTGTTTGCTTTTTTTTTTTTTTTTTTTTTTTGAGACAAAGTCTTGCTCTTGTGGTCCAGGCTGGAGTGCAGTAGCACGATCTCGGCTCACTGCAGCCTCCGCCTCCCGGGTTCAAGTGATTCTCCTGCCTCAGTCTCCTGAGTAGCTGGGACTACAGGTGTACGCCACCACACCTGGCTAATTTTTGCATTTTTTAAAGTAGAGATGGTTTCACCATGTTGGCCAGGTTGGTCTCGAACTCCTGACCTTAGGTAATTCACCCATCTCAGCCTCCCAAAGTGCTGGGATTACAGGTTTGAGCCACTGCTCTTGGCCCGAATTGGGTTTTGAGGAATGAGTTGCAGCATGTGTATGATGAAAATAAAAACCTTCAAAGAGTAAAGAAGGATGTAAAATAGAAAGTAAATATTCTCTGACCTCCCCCATGCCCAACCAACTCCTTATTCCTATTCCCTCCAACTCCTACTATTCTTGTGTGTCCTTCTAGCACTAATCTATGGATATATGAAGTACCTATCTATGTATCATAAAAAAAGTGTAAACAGGATCATATAACGTTAACATCCCCTTCCACCTAACAGCCCATCTTGACAGTCTTCCATAGCAGTGTATGTGGGGAGGGGTGGCTTTTGGCCAGTGGTGCGAAAACATTGGTGGTCCTTGCAGGTGACCGGAAAGATATCACCGAGAACTCAGAGATGAGAAAACCCGCAGTGCATATGGGGAGCTTTGACAGGAGTGAGGCAGGCAGTATTGCCAAGCGATTTCGAGCCTGGTCTTTGGATTCGGAAGATCTGGGGTTGAATCCATTTCAGCACTCTCTAGCTGTGTGACCCTGGGCAAATTTCTTCACTTATTTGAGTTTCAATTTCCCCATGTCTTAAATGGAGCTAACAATACCTCCCTTTGGGACCGTTAGGGACTTTTGGTGAGAGCACTTACAACTCACAGAGGCACCTGGTAAACAGCCTCTGCTGTTTTTGCTGCTGTTGTCATGTGACAGATGGGGCAGGGGGAGCTGAGTCCCAACAGATGGGGCCAGGTGAATGTTGGGTGTTTCAGGAGTGATATTTGGAGGGAAGAGGGCCAACCAATTGATCTGAAGCTCAAAATAGCCTGGAAGTGCAAGAACAACAATAAATAAATGGGTTCCGGATGCTTTTAAATCTTGGCATTTCCTGATCTCAGCTCAGCTGGTCCAGACAGCTTCATCAGCATTTACTGCTGAGGCGGCGGCACACGCCTCCCTTGGCCATGACCCAAAGCTGCTTTCAAGAAAATCAGATCTAGAAACGCTTGGATCTCTGGCGCCGGGCCTATGGGTCATGGACATATGGCGTGGATCAGGTAGTGTCGGGGTTTGTCGCGTGTGTATGGAGAATGAAGACATAGGGGATGAGGAGAGAGAGAGAGCAAGACCTTGTAGGACGAGTGGGTGATATGGGCGCAAGGGAATGGCCAGGCTCCTAATCCCCTTTCCAAGTGTTTATTGAACACTTACTATGTGCCAGGTGCCAGGGATAGAGTAGTGAGCATTAATAAAATACTCATGCAAATATATATTGAATAATAAATGCTTAATTTCCCAGTGTGCTCAGCTCCAGAAGCCTCTGGAATCCAGAAGGCCGTGAGAAGGTGCAGTAAGGCTCCTTATATGATCTGCAAGCTCAAAAAAAGCTTCCTCAAGGAAGTGGAGTGAAGGGTGAATAGGAGATAAGTAGGCAAAGCCTTTATATGTGGGAAGTGTGTTCCAGGGAGAGGGAACAGCATGTGCAGAGGCTCTGTTGGGGGACAGATCCTGTATAGTGCCAGGGGTGGAAAGAAGCCAGCAGGGCTCAGAGTGGCAGTAGGGAGTAAGTGCCAGTATGAAGTGATGTGGGACAGGGAGGCAGGAGACACACCGTGCAGGACCTTGCAGGCCACAGGAAGGGTTTCAGTCTTTACCTGGGAGGAATCAGATGGAGCCAGTGGGTCAGGTCTGTGTCTTAAGAAGATAGCTGTGGCTGCTCTGTGTCCAATAGCCTGGTGGGGGCTGGAGTAGAGGCAGGAGGCTGTGGCTGCCATTGAAGTGTGAGTTGGTGGTGTGAACTGGGTCCATCTCAGAGCATGAAGGGTTAACTCAGTGACTAGGCGTGAGGAAGCTGCAGGGAGGTCTGGGCTGCAGCTGTAGTTGCTTAAGGACTCTTGTGTAGTAATCTCACTGATGGCCATTGTCTTTTGAGTATCTACTTTGCACTAGACACTATGTGAAGCCCTTCTCGTTAATCCTTGTAAGAACCCTAAGCAGGTGGGTGTCCCCTATTTTACTGAGGCCCGGAGAAGTTAAATCATTTGGCCAAGATTACACAGCTCAGCACCGCCCCACCCCTGACCCCCAAGCTCCTTTGGTTGACGGTCCTCTGGATAAGTGTTCTCTAGTTCACTCGGATCCTTCTCAGGGCTTGGCCCAAGGCCCCAGCTTCTGTCTGGCTGCTCCAGTGACCCTCAGTGTAGTGTCTGCCCTGACCTCAGGAACCGGTTCAGAGCTGGTCTGGAAAAGCATTGTCCCACACGGTCTGAAAGGACACAGCCATGTGGCCCTCGATGCTCTGTCCCTCCTGGCTTGCTGGCTTCTGGCAGCACTCAGTTTGCGACGTGAGCTGAACCGGTTGTGTCTCTGGGCTTTGCATGTTGCCTGCCTCCCGGGATTCAGATGGTCTCTGCTGCTTGTTTTTATTTTTCTTCTTGACTTCCTCTCCTCTCCTCCTTTCCCTCTGCTCCCACCCTGTCCCCATCTGTTGTGGCCCCATGGGGGTCTTTTCCTCGCCTCCCAGATGTGCAGGCAGGACTTGGGATGGAGGCAGAAGCCTCCTGCCTTCTGACCTCTCGAGAAGGAAGGAAGCTAGCAGTTTGGACAGCTGTTACCTGCGGGGCTTTGGGCTAGGCTCTTGGCATACGTGATCACACAGAGCCCTCATAACGCTTCCGTGAGGCATACACAGCTTTATCTCTACAGATGGGGCAACTGGGGCTAGGAGGACTCAGGTGTTGCATCCATGGTCACATGATAAGGATCTGACTCTTGATTTTAAAATGTTTGCTTCCCAAACTTAAATGTGCCTATGAATCACCTGAGTATTTTGTTAAAATGCAGATTCTGATTCAGGAGGTCTGGGATGAGTGTGAAGGGCTGCGGTATTTAATAAGCTCCAGGAGAGGCTGATGCTGCTAGTTCATGGACCACACCATGAGTAGCATAGGGAGGAGCCAGCAGAGCTCCCGCTTGCCACTTCAGGGATTCTCTGAGTTGAGGATTCACCAGCCCTCAGTACACACCACCTCCACCCCTTGCCGTCTCTCCTCCTTTTTAGGAATTGGTAATGGAGCACCTGACACTTTCCCACCCTGCCCACGTGCTGACCCTGCCTGTCTCAGGGCCCTGGTTGACTGCTGTCTGAGGCTGACCAGTGCTGGAATACCGGGGACTGAGGCTCAGAGAAGTAGAGGGACTCGTTCCAAATCTCATACTATTAGCAGAGGGGATTCAACTTGTGACTCCCCATCCAGTGTTCTGTACTATTGCGTCCACTAGGACTCAGAGATCTTGAGATTCTAGTCCTGGTCCTCTCTTTGACTTGCTCTGTGACTTTAGGCAGCTCACTTTCCCTCTCTGAACCTCAGCTTTCCTGTTGGAAAAATGGCTTAACCTCTGCCCTGTTGTGAGTATCAGATGGGAGAATATCTAATTTACAGCATAAAGGATTTTTATGAGCCCCAAGACCCCGCAGTCCTAGTGGAGTGGGAGAAACCTAGTAGGGCAGGAAAGTGGGTTCTCGAGGCACTTACATGTGTGTGCGGCAGGGGCTTCATTTGACAGGAGACCTCGTTGTTCTGTCATAGAGAGAGCTCCTCTCCTCCTGCCTGTTTCTCTTAGTCCTGGGTGGCAATCGAGCATCTGATTTCCCCCTTTCCTAGTTCAGGTGCCTGTTGTTCTGTCATAAGCACACAGTAAGGAGGCCCAGGAGTGGGGAGCCACTGCATTGCCACCCCCACCCCGGGACACATCCCTATTACTTGAGAAGAAGGGAGTGTGGAAACGTGTGATTCGGTTGGCACAGATTCACTGTACCGCCCACTTCTTCGCTCTGGAACGCACTTCTACGTAAGGCAGGCTCAGCTGTGGCTTAGAAGGCCAGCCAGGGCCTCGCGTCTGCAGGACCTGAGCGAGTGGGGGTCTGCTCAGCAGGCCTCCTTGGCTTCCCTTGGCCTCTGGCCCTCACTGGCCACATGACCAAGGAGAGCCTGCTGGGGCCAAAGAGAACCTCTTTCCCACCGGCTTTATCTGGGAGCCTGTGGGTCTGCGTTTCTCATCATCTGACCCACTGGAAAAGGAAAGGCAGGAGTTTCCATAAGGGAATAAATGGATGCGGAAGGAAACCACCCCCAACCCCCAGTAAAGGGGGGTGAGTGTGAGAGAGACTGTAGGCTTCACAATAGTGTGAGGCAGAGATGCCAAAACTGACCTGGGAAATGGTGCCCCTGCCCCTCCACCCCACACCCTCCCATCCTGCAGAGGTTTAGTAAGCACCTACTCACTGCTTGGCACCTTTCCAGGTGCTGGGACTCAGCAAAGGACAAGGCCAGGTGCTTGGACAGTTTATATTCTGGAGAGGAGATGGATGGTCCCTGGTCCATGCTATGCTTAAAACACAGTGATGTGGCCGGGTGCAGTGGCTCACGCCTATAATCCCAGCACTTTGGGAGGCTGAGGTGGGCAGATCGCTTGAGGTCAGGAGCTTGAAACCAGCCTGGCCAACATGGCGAAACCTCATCTCTACCAAAAATACAAAAATTAGCCAGGTAGTGGAGCATGCCTGTAGTCCCAGCTACTCAGGAGGCTAAAGCAGGAGAATCTCTTGAACCCAGGAGACAGAGATTGCAGTGAGCTGATCTCATACCACTGCACTCCAGCCGGGCCGACAGAGTGAGATTCTGTCTCAAAAAACCAAAAACCCACAGTGATGTAATCCCCGTAAGTGGATGGATTGCAGTGTTGGGGAAGGCCTGTGTCACTGAGACTGAACAGTGGGAAGGTGGCCCCAGGACCTGGGGGAGGTGTCCCAGGTGGACAGCCCCAGACAGAGCGTTGTGTTCCAGGGGAAGGAAGAAGGCCACCATGCCTACTGTATGGGGAGGGTGGGAGAGTCCAGGAGGTGGTGAGAAAGCAGGCAGGCTGCAGCGGCACTCGGCCCCTGAGGACTCTGGGTTTTAGTCAAGGGCAATGAGAAGTCAGGAGAGAGTTTTCAGCAGGAGAGTGAGTGACGAGCCCTGGTGTCCGCTCTGCCTGCAGCTCGCTGGGCATGGTGGGCAAGCCCTGCCCCTCTTGATGGGAGCTTCCTCCTTCATGATGTTGCCTGGGCTTCTGGAACCCAGGAAGACTGTCAAAGGTACTAACAGGTGTGGAGAACTTTCCCCTCCCCATTCTTTCAAAATCAAATAGAGAAAATGGGGAATACCCACTTTGCTGGATTCTTACAGGCTGCTCAGACACCCTGAGTGGTAAATACCATGGACTTGGGGAGTGGTTTCTTAGTTTGGGGTTTGGGTCAAATAAACTATCATAGAGTCCTTAAATAGACTACGAAGTAGTGTATATGGAAAATAGGTACGTGTGTATGAGTGTATGCAAATATAGAATTCATATGCAAGATACATCACCCTACTTCTAATGTGTAAGAAAGAAACAGAAATGTGGCTTTTTATTTATTTATTTATTTATTTATTTTGAGACGGAGTCTCGCTCTGTCCCCCAGGCTGGAGTGCAGTGGCACGATCTCGGCTCACTGCAACCTCTGCCTCCCAGGTTCAAGAAATTCACCTGACTCTGCCTCCCGAATAGCTGGGATTACAGGTGTGCACCACCACGCCTTTTAGTAGAGATGGGGTTTTGCCATCTTGGCCAGGCTAGTCTTAAACTCCTGACCTCAGGTGATCTGACCCCCACTTGGTGCTAGGATTACAGGTGTGAGCCACCGCGCCTGGCCTATTTATCTTTTTTGCCAGTCACATAATGTTCAATTCACTCTGGTTAAATAGGAATATGATGGGTTGTCACTGTATGACTTTTGGTTAATAACCATGGAAAACCTAATTAACTCTTTCGTAATCCCTCCCATTTCAAAGCCCAGGGCCATGGTAGAGCTGTGGGGGTTCCCCAGGGAGCCTGGTGTGGGAACCACAGGACCAGATGGGCTGTGAGGCCCCTCCAGCTCCCACGCTGTGCAGCAGCAGGGGCAGCTGTGGGCCGAGCACTGCTGAGTCATTGCTCCCTCAGCCTGGTCATGTGTTGGCTGACAAGCCCAGGCTGGTGTGGAGTCCTGGCCTGGGTTATTGGGGAACTGACTTCAGCTCTGGCCTTCCAAGGCCCCCAGCCTACTGGGAAGTGGTGATCGCCAGCTACCTACTGCCTGTCCACGCACCTGAGGGTCCCCGTCTGTTCATAAACCACAGGAGCTGGACACTTAAGAGGGCTGCATATCCTGGGTGTGAGTGCTGCCCGGGGACTCAGGCATGACAGCAAAGTGGCAGTCAGCCCCAGGCAGCACTGGGCTGAAGGTGTGCGCTGGCATCTTGCTGCCCTGTTGAGCGTGACATTTCCTTAAATGCCATGAAGGGGCTGCCTGACCTTCACTCTCTTGCCAGGACCCCCTTTCTGCCTCTTTCTGGGTTATTTATAACAGTGTTTACAGGAAAAAGGGCTTCTCAGCCGAGCCCTGGCCCTGCTCCCTCAGTCTCTTCTGCCAGCCAGGGCAGGAGATGCAGAAATAGAACCACAGAACGTGAATACTGTAGGACCCCAGAGAACATCTCCAGATGGAGTATATGGGACCCTTTGTTTTTTCAGGTCTCTGGGACTTTTTTTTTTTTTTGAGACAGAGTTTCGCTCTTGTTGCCCAGGCTGGAGTGCAATGGTGTGATCTCAGCTCACTGCAACCTCTGCCTCCTGGGTTCCAGCGATTCTCCTGCCTCAGTCTCCCAAGTAGCTGGGATTGCAGGTGCCTGCCACCACGCCCAACTAATTTTTGTATTTTTAGTAGAGACGGGGTTTCACCATATTGGTCAGGCTGCTCTCGAACTTCTGTCCTCAGGCCGTCTACCCACCTCAACCTCCCAAAGTGCTGGAATTATAGGCGTGAGCCACTGTGCCTGGCAGACTTTCTACAAAAAATTGTGGTAAAGTGTACCTAACATAAAATTTACCTTTTTTTTTTTTTTCTTTTTGAGACAGGGTCTCACTCTGTCATCCGGGCTAGAGTAGTGCAGTGGCACCATCACAGCTCACTGCAGCCTCAACTTCCTGGGATCAGGTGATCCTTCCACCTCAGACTGCAGAGTAGTTGGGACGACAGACACACGCTACCGTGCCTGGCCAATATGTTTTGTTTTTTTTTTTTTTTTTGTAGAGACAGGGTTTTGCCATGTTGCTCAGGCTAAAATTTGCCATTTATAAATGTACAAAACAGTGGCATTAAGTACATTCACCATGCCATAAAACTATCATCAGTCCAACAATTTTCTATCCTCCCAAAGTCAGGTACTTTGTCATCCTCCTGACACAGGAGGATGGCTGGCATGTCCCTAGGCACACCCGAATTTTGAGGAAATCCCACACAACATGGCAAGGAAAGGAAGCACCTGCCAGCTTCCTGAGCAGGGTGTCAGTGGTCACCCCTTCAGCTGTGTGATATGAGCTAGCAGTCACCCTTTGCTTTCCTTCCGACTCAGGACCAGGGTCAGAATTCCAGCAAGTGGACCGCCAGAGGACATCCTGATTGCAGGAAGAACCAGGAATCTACTCCAGTCTCTTTCTTTTCTTAAGCAAAATCGATGCATTTCACGAACTTCACTCCTTTCATTAGAAATAAGGCACGTGTTTTGTAACTCACCTCAAAGCTGAATGCCACCCCCCATCCTGGCAGGCCATTCACCATCTTTGAGAAGAGTTTAATAACAAATAAATAATAACAAATTTAAGAAACCGGAGAGTTTCTTATAAGCACTTTACAGTTTTCCTAAATCCCCATCCAAAATACCTCATGAGGGCTCAACAATTCCACAGCAGCTAGGAGGTTATGGGCCCCATTGCAAAGATGTTGAAACTGAGGCCCCATTAAATGGTGTGACCTGAGACATGGTCCCATTTTAGTCACCTGCACGAACAGTAACTTTCCCCATCTAATCCCACCAAGATGAGGGCTAACGTAAGGCAAAGGAGGCACTTGGCTCTGGCACAAAATTTAAGGAGATGCCAAAAAACTCAGTCATCAAGATCAATCCTGTTTATATCAGTGTTTAAAAAATAATTGATGTGAAAATATCTATGCTGAACAAAATATCCAATTTTAAAACAAAGGCAGAAACAGTGACGTGGCCGTGCGTAGCCCTACAGGAACCTGAGGCAAGAGGGAAAAACTCGGCACCACTGACCTCACCTTTACTTGGAATTTTGGTATTTTGTTAATCTTGGGTGGATATTTTGCATTAATTTTAAAATTGCATTAAAATATGATCTACCTTGATGACTGAGTATTTTGATGTCTAAGGCACCCTAATTCCAGCCCTGGCTCCACCTCCTAATTTCTGTGAACTGCTGGAACAGCTGACCCCTGACTTCAGGTCCCCAGGCCCTGGGGTCCTCGGATGCCAGGGCCTTTCATTCCTGAGAGTCAAGAGAGCAGCTGAGGATGGCATTTGATCCTTGCAGTCTATTTTTGTGCCTGCCCTTCAGCAACTGATAAAATGTTGCTCTCGGTGGAGCTGATGTGTTGAAATGGTGAGTGTTGATGTCAGGTGGTTTGTGTGATCATATATCTTCATTCTTGACCTCATAGAGGGGCCTGGAACCAGGAAAGAAATGGAACTCTCAGCGGTTTTGCCCCCACAGACTTTGACAAAACCTGAAGTTGTTATCTGGTGACTGAGGCTGCCAGGAAGCTTGGTCTTCTCTCGGGGCCGTATGGAAAAAAATGCACATGTTGCGCTCTCTTGTTTTTGTGCAGAGCCCTATACCCTCTACAAGACACTCATTTTGTTTTTTGAACACATGTTTGTTGAGTACCTACTATGTGCCAGGCATTATGCTGGGCATTTGAGATACAGTGGGCAACAAGACAGACCCAGACACAGCCCCTGCTCACATGGAGCTGCCAGTTGTGGGAGGCAGTAGTAAACAAGTAGACAAATTAGTAATGGGGTTAGTTCTGGAGCTGGATGGTGGTGATGGCTGCATAGCAATGTGGGTGTGCTTAATGCCACTGAACTGCGCACTTAAAAATGTTTAAAATGGGCCAGGCACGGCAGCTCATGCCCATAATCCTAGCACTTTGGGAGACCAAGGCAGGAGGACTGCTTGAGCCCAGGAGTTTGAGACCAACCTGGAGCAAGCTGGGAGTGGTTGTGTGCGCCTGTAGTCCTAGCTACTAAGGAGGCTGAGGCAGGAGGATTGCTTGAGCCCGGGGAAGACAAAGCTGCAATGAGCCATGATCATG
This sequence comes from Chlorocebus sabaeus, assembly GCF_047675955.1. Taxonomy (NCBI): domain Eukaryota; kingdom Metazoa; phylum Chordata; class Mammalia; order Primates; family Cercopithecidae; genus Chlorocebus; species Chlorocebus sabaeus. The sequence continues at coordinate 32,294,858 of NC_132926.1, read as the reverse complement.
TTACTGCATTCCAGCTTGGGTGACAGAGTGAGATCCTGTCTAGAAAAAAAAAAAAAAGTTAAACTAATAAATTTCGTGTTATGTTTTACCATAATATAAAAACATACTAATAAAAGGGGGCAGGGGATAGCAGAGAATGATAACTGCTAATTGAGAGAATTCCAGCAGGGTGCTGGGTAGGCCAGAGATGGGGGCAGGCATTTAGGGTGCAGTGGTCAGGGAGGCCCATCTCGGGAGGGACGTTCAACCTGGGATAAGGATAGAAAGAAGGAAGCCGCTATGGGAGATGAAAGAGAGAGAAGGTGTTCCAGGCTGAGGAAGGCTCCAGCGCAGAGGCCCCGGGGTGGACACTTAAGCTGCACAGCTGTTCCAGGAGGGAAGCTGGTCTCGAAAGATGCGGAGAGGGCAAGCAACTTCCTGTAACTAGCAAGTTATGAGCCAGGGCCAGCCCTGCCTCAGCAAAGCCTAACAACATGTACCTGTACATCATTTTACAGTTTAGCAAGTGCTTTCCTGCCACTCTCCTTTGAATTCAAGAGGCCCTTGAGTTCAAGTGCATAAAATTGGCTGTGAGTGCAGGCAGACACAATGTGTATATTACCCTGTCCTAAAACACCTTGTGCAGAATATACTTCAACCTTATTGTTTACAAACAAAATGAGACACTGCCTTCCTGGGCCTGAGGCAGGCTTGTACCTGCTGAGGGGCCACCCTCCTGACAGGTGCCAGGATCCATGCTGCCAAAGGTGGGGAGGGGGGCCTAGCTGACCTCGGTGCTGAAGGAGGGGAGTCTGGGCTCTGCACAGCCACATGCCAGGTCATCCAGGAGCTGCCCCACCCCAGGTCATCTCACCCCGACACAGCAACTAGAGACTTTGCAGATCTTCAGTGGATAAGGGGCTGCTTGCAGGCAATAGGAGTGGGTAAGGAGATGACTGTAAGATAGCACCTGCCCAGGAGACTGCCTGTTCTCTCTTTCCCTTGTCATTTAAAGAGAGATGAATCTAATGTGGAACTTTTGGTGGATGGGCCACAGATGTTGAGGAAGTGGCCTGTTATTCTGGAAACTGGTCTGGACAGGTCACACGGGAGATCCCGGTTTGTGTTCCGGCCCTGTCAGGAGCTGGCTGTGTGGATCTTGGGTGACTCCCTGTTCCTTCTTTCTCAGCCTCAATGCCCTCATTTGCAAATTGAGAGATTCATTCACAAAAAGTGTTACTCCAGACCCTTCCGGTGCACAAAACCCTGGTTCTGTATTACAGTAGTCCATCATAAGGCTTTATTTCCCGTGCTGTGTGGGCCAGAGCCTGTGTGCAGTAGTCACCTTCTTATCTAATGAGAGTGGGAACTATAGCTGGGAGGTGCCCGGAGGTTGCAGAGGGCAATTCCTAAGAAAAAGTCAGATAAAACTCAAAATTGTGAAACACATGCCTACATTGTCTTTTAGCAAAGCCATATGACATGTACATTCATTTTTGCGAGTCTTTTGCTATAGGACTGTTTGTGGTGCCAGCACTGAAACTCTAAGTCATCTGATTCCCTCCATAGTCCACACCCACGGTGCCAGGGTTCCAATTTCCAGTTTCAGGATGCATTCAGGTGGATCAAGAACTTTGACTCTTGTCAAGCAGTCTGAGTGCTGAATCTTTCTTGATTCTTACAAATTTCTCCTGATCTTTTACCATGATCTCATTCATATGAAATTTGATGACAGTGTTGTTTGTTTGCTTTTTAGCAACTCAACTTCCTTGAATCCTTCCACAGCCTTCAACTTAGTTTTCATTGAAATCTCTTCTTTTTTACTCATATTTTCTGTTTATGGACCAGTTAATGAAATTTTGTAATTACACTATCGAGTGGGTTTGGGAAGAAATAACTGAATCTTAGTAAATAAACAACTCAGCTGGTGGGAGCAGACCAGCTGAGGCTCTGGGGCGCCTTGGGCATTAGTAAAGGGTGTTATTACAGGAGAGGGTGGGGAGTGTTGGTTAACCTGGTTGGTTGGTTGAGTAGAGGCTGGTTAGGAGAGCCCCTGTTATACCAAAGGCCTGAGATGGCCTGGATGGGATTAGCTTTGGCTGCAAGTAGCAGAAAACTGCCTCCAAATGACAGGAAGTTTGATGAGCTCTGAGTTGAGTCCTCTCTCAGATCCTGAGATAGGTGTCCCAGGGCAGTGTCAGGGATCCCAGCTTTCTCCATCCTGTTGCCCTGCCTACCAGGCAGAGCTGCCTTCCAAGGTCCCTGGAAACTGGGCTTCTTCCTGGTTGGCTGGGTCTGGCCCAGCCTTGGAGCTCAGTTCTGAGCACTGGACCCCATCTTCTTCTCTGGGCTGGAAGATCCACTCTCGCCAGACCTGGTGACCTCCTGTCGGGTCGCCTTACTCCAAGCCCTGACCAGGCACCACCTACTTGGCTAAGGCTTGAAGCCCGGCTGTAAAAGGCTGAGAATCACCAAGGTTGAGCTCTGCCAGCCTGAACCTGGATGCTTCCACACAGAAAGGGCCTTGGATGCCAGGTTGAGATCTTTTGCCTTAAATGTTTTGGTGGGAGGCCCTTCCAATGGTCTGGTTTATCTCTGAGTTTAAGATGTTCTGTTCTTCTAGGCTGGGCTCAGAGCCGCTCTCTTCTGTCCACTTACTTTGTCTGGAGTTTAACTTTGTGTTTGTGACTTTGAGTCTTATTTCAGATGATGCTATAGGTATTTCTGTGGGGACTAAGATAAACTACTCTCCCCACTGTTCTCCTGGAAGCTTCTTTAGGTGATTTGCATTAATTTGGAAGACATGGGAAGATTGGGTTTTTTTTCATAATGTAAGAGAAATGAATAACTTATCACTTTTTCATTGATGGGTAGTAGAAACTCCAACTGGCATATAATCTAGAGAGGGAATGTATTCACTCACGGAACTGTGGAGCACAGGGAATGGCTGCCTTCAGGCACAGCTGAATCCAAGTGCTTCAGTTATTTTATTGGGAATCTATCTCTGTCTGTGTCTTGACTCTGCCCTCCCTGCTCTGGCTTCTTTCTCAGGCAGGCCCTTTGCAGGTAGTGGCAAAGAGGGCTGCCAGCCTATTCAGAACAGAATCCAACCAGCTCAGCCCCCTTGTCCAAATGCTGTTGCAGTTTCCTGGTATTTGCTCTGACCCACCCAGTGCAACCAGTTGTTGTGGCCATAGGATATTTTAATTGGCCTGGATGTGCTTCCCTGGATTGCTTGCTTGGGGGTAAGGGAAGGGCAGCTTCCCAGAGGAAACTCAGTGGGCTTCCACCCATTGGGAAGGGAATGGGTGAGAGGCAGGCCAAATAACAGAGGTGAGAGAAGGAACAAAACATTTATAAAGTGAAATGGCTATGTGGGACTTCCTAGGTATTTCCCACACTTCCTTCCTAGAAGGTAAGTAGAGGCACAGGGTCATAATGTAGACTAGGCCCCTTCTAATCAATTAGTAACAGCTGCAGAGGCTCCGTGTTGAGAAGGCTTGGGGCTCAGCAGGATGTCAGGCTGGGATCAGTTAGTGGTATCGCCATGGAAAGAGGGAACGGTGAGCCCAGTGCCGTGTGCTTGCCACCCTAGCAGATCTCATTGCAGGTCTTCATTCCTGACAGCAGTTTAAGAAGAATAACTTATCTCAGATCATCAAATACAATTTCTTGTCAGTGAAGGAGGCACCAGGCTGGCAGTCGGGCAGGACTTAGGGTATCCAAGATGGCAGTCACAGGAGGTCAGTGCAGCTGGGTAGGGGCCGACTCCCCACCATCACAGGCCGGCCTGAAGAGAGCCAGCATGGTCTGGCTGGCAGGGCAAGATCATTCCAACAGAAACCACGAGCCATGATGACACTGGGATTAGGTGGCTGGTCAAAGTTGACAGAAAAGAATTGGGTGAGCCGGCAGGTTTAGAACTGAGGATGTGGGTCAGGGGATGAGTTCACGAAGCATTGACCCTCCTGGAGCCCCAGTGTTCCCATCAGTCAGATGCAAACGCTAACCACTGGCCATCCCCTGCATCTTGGGAAGGTACTGATGAGAGCACAGCTGTGAATGTCACTTGGGAACTAGAAAGTGCCATATCTGTGTCTCAGTCTGTTTCTGCTTCTGTAACAACATACCATAAACTGGGTGGCTTATAAACAACAGAACTTTATTTCTCATAGTTCTGGAGGCTGGGAAGCCTAAGATCGAGGCGCCGGTGGATTTCGTATCTGGTGAGGACCCATTTCCTGGTTTATAGATTGCAGCTTCTCGTATTCTCACAGGGTGGGAGGAGCAACCGAGCTTACTTGGGTCTGTTTTATAAGGGTATGCCTCCCATTCGTGACCTCATCACCTCCCAGAGGCCTCGCCTCCTCATGGCCTCACCATGGGGGTAAGGATTTCGACATAAATTTGGGGGATCACAAACATTCAGACCATAGTAATCCATGATCACCACTCATGGGTGTCTGATCCATGCCATGTTCCCAACCTGTGGTACTTTATCTTTATAAGAACTTGGGAGGCAGGATTGTTTTTATTATCCGCATTTTGTCAATAGAAACCGAGGTCGCAAAAAACATAAATGTCCTGATCTGAAAGGGTCAATGTTGAACCGCAAAGCCAGGGCCTTTTTACCCTCCTCGTCTAGGCTACCTTCCATTTCAAGACAGTCCTTCTTCTGCATTTTGTCTCCCCTCTGGAAAGTCATTCATACATACATTCCTTTATTTGTTCATTAAATGCTGAGTTCTGCCTGTTTCCCCAAAGCCTATATGGATCTCAGAAATTTGGTAAGTACAGAATTATATCAAATGCTTGAGCAGGGGGTGTCCAGAAGGCCTATCTGGTTTTATGTTCTCTTTTCCAGAGAGGGCAGTGAGGACCAGAGCGGGGGAGGTGACCCAATGAAGGATGCAGAACCCAGGCTGTCACTGCAGCCACCCCTCCGCCCCACCTCCTCGAGCTTCCTTCCCACTCAGTAGTTCTGAAAATCTGCTCTGGACCAGGCACTGTGCTAGGCGATTCGCTGATTATAGCTAGGAACGTAGAACCACCAATTTTTCCTGAAGATGCATTCTTTCTTAAGCAGGGAATCAATTTCCGGCAAGATTCACAAGCTTCCAATGAAGCCACTTCTGTGAGTCTGGATGAAACCCCATTAATCCATGGCCAGGGTCATTTATCTCCCTGGCTCGGGGCAGCCACAGTCCTTTCAGATAAGCGGTGTAGTGTTGCTGGAGAAGGGGGGCCCACGGCAAGGGGTGAGCAGGCACAGAGAGGGGTCAGAGAGGCCGCACACACGAGCCTCCTGTTCAGTGTGTTCGGTCCCAGGTCTGTCCTGGCTCAGCCACAGACTTACTGTATGACTTGGGCCATCCCCAACCCTTGCCTGAAGCTCCATTTCCCCATCTGTAGATGGGAATGAATGGTCTTGAATATTCCTTCTCACTTTCAGAAGCAGGGTGATGGATGAGGGTCCTGGCTTCATAGGGAGAGAAGAGACTTGGGTTTGAATCCCAGCTTCACCCTTTTGGGACCCTGGGAGTTATGGTTGAATTGTATCCTCCCAAAAAAGGTGTGCTGAAGCCCTAAACCCCCAATGCCTCAGAATGTGACCTCCTTGGAGCTAGGGTCTTCACAGAGATAAGTTAAAATGAGGTCATTAGGGTGGGCCCTCATCCAGTATGGCTAGTGTCCTTATCAAAAGGGGGAATTTAGGCACAGAGATAGACATGCATAGAAGGAAGAAAACATGGAAAAACAAGGAGAAAATGGTCATCTACAAGCCAAGGAGAAAGGCCTGGAACAGACTCTCAGAAGGAACCATTCCTGCAGACACCTGAATCTCAGACATCTGTTGTTTAAGCTACCACCCCATTGTGGTCCTTTGTTATGGAAGCCCTAGCAACCTAATTTATTTATTTATTTACTTACTTACTTACAATTTATTTATTTATTTGAAACTGAGTCTTGCTCTGTCACCCAGGCTGGAGTGCAGTGGCGCGATCTCGGCTCACTGCATCCATTGCCATCCATGCCTCAGCCTCCTGAGTAGTAGCTGGGATTACAGGCAGCTGCCGCCACACCTAGTTAATTTTTATATTTTCAGTAGAAATTGGTTTTCACCATGTTGGCCAGGCTGATCTCAAACTCCTGACCTCAAGTGATCTGCCCACTTCAGCCTCCCAAAGTGCTGGGATTACAGGCGTGAACCACTGTGCCTGGCCCTAGTAACCTAATTTAAATGACTTGCTGACATGGGGACGATAGCACCCACCCTGCTAGGTTGATTTAAGACTGGTGAGAGCATGTATAGAAGGCACTAGCATAGGCCTTGGCATCTAGTAAGGATGTGCTTCGACCTCCCAGCTCCACTGGCAAGGCCTGTAGAAGGCTCCCGGGACAGGACAAGAAGGCCTTAATTCAGACCTTTCAAAAAGAACTGGGCCACTGGAAGCACTCCTTCAAAAGCCTCTCTAAATATGGAGATGGCCAGAGAAATCACTCTTAATGCGGTGCTTAATGGTTTTTAGCTAGAGAGTGGTCTTAGCCTAATTGACAAGGCCGCGAAGCTGAGGTTTCTTTGTTTTTATGTGCTGGGTACACTTTGAGTATGTTGAGCTGCTATGGGCAATCAATAAGTGCAGCCATCACAGCCATTTTGTGGACATTTTGTAAAGGAGGTGGTATGGTTTCGAGGGAAGGACACTCACCGAGCAAATCCATTATCCTCTTTGGGTCTCAGTTTCCATATTTGCAAAGTGAAGGAGATAGACCAGCTAGGTCAGGAGTTCTTAAGCTAGTTCTATGAAGTTCTAAAAGTTAAGGTACATTTCGTGCGCATACCTGCATCTTGTGGGGAAAAATGTCCATAGCTTTTGTCTGGTTTTTGGAGGGACCTCTGCCTCCCAGATTGTTCACCATGACTTACCTGGACAACCTAAGAGCTGCGGGTTCCTGGCTAGTCTGGGATTCTGGGACTCTGGTTCTAAAGCTGTTTCTAAGAAGCAAGCCCTACAAAGGTGTCTGCTCTGAGTTACTGGAGAGAGGGAGATCTGGAACATAGAGCTCACCCGAGAACTTATTGCTGGGGGCTTTGCTGGCCTGGGAGGCCCCAGCTGCCTAGCAACCTGTGTCTCTGCTTTTGGCCCTCCGTTCTGTCCCACAGTCCCTAGATGGTGTCTGAGAGGTACCTCCCCGACCCACCACCTGTCCCCTCCTGGATGGCTACAACAGCTATTAAACCATCTCCCTGTTTCTGTGCCGGTCCTACCCCCATCACACTTGGGGTAAAACCCAAATCCTTTTCCGATCCCTACCTGATCCAGCCTCCACCAGCCTTCCTAGTGTCATCTTTTCCCATTTCCTTCATCCCCCACCCCTAGTCACCAAGCTGCAGCCTCACTGACCTCAGCGCCTTATGCCTTGGGCTCAGTCCCCACTGGGGTGTTTGCCTCTGACGGTCCCTCTGCCTGCACTCCTCTTCCCACCTCTTCCGCTGCCTGACTTCTCCTTCAATAAGTTTTTCCTGACATTCCATCTGGTTTAGATTCTGGGCTGGGCACAGTGGCTGACACCTGTAATCCCAGCACTTTGTGGGGCTGAGGCCGGATGAGACAAGCCTGGGCAATGCAGACCCCTGTCTCTACAAAAAATTAAAAAAGAAAAATTAGCCAGGTGTGGTGGTGCACACTTGTAGTCCCAGCTACTTAGGAGGCTGAGGTGGAAGGATCACTTGAACGTAGGAGGTTGAGGCTGCAGGGAGTCGTGATCAAGCCATGTTGTATTCCAGCTTGGGCAACAGAGCAGGAGCCTGTCTCTAAAAATAAAAAGGGTAAAATGATAGATTTTGCTTCCTGTTATCTTCCATCAGTGCACCTTGTTTGTTTCTCCTTCATAGCACTAACTCAGTCTAGAATGAAATATTTATGTGTTTTCTTCCCTCACTTAAGATGTCAACTCAGGGAGGAAGGAGCTGAGTCTTATATAACACAGTGCCTGGCTCATAGTAGCACTGGACATGCCCGCTAGAATGGCTAAATAAGCGACTGACAATACCAAGTGTTGGAGAGGGTGCAACACTCGTACAGCTGATGGGAATGTACAAAGTGAGTGTTCTCTCACTGTGGAAAACAATTTTCTGTTTTATAAACTTATACACACACTTACCATATGGCCCAACAGTTTCACTCCTAGGTATTTACCCAAGAGAAGTAAAGACGTATGTCCAAACAAGACTTGTACGCACGTATTGCGGACTTACTAGAAATGGCCCAAAACAGGAAACAAACCAATTATCTATGTAGAACAGGACCCCGGCTGCATCCCCACAGTCTGCTTGGGCACGAAGGGGAAAGAAGCTCTCAAGAGGCAGCGGAGAGAATCCACCTGAGTTCCCGCAGCAGGGGCAGCCATTGAGTGCTGGCGATTTGTAGTTGGGGGGCGTGACAGTTGGGCTTGCGGGGAGGGGGGTACCTGGGGGACCCAGAGATTGAGGAAGCACCTGTGTCCCTCTCACCTTCAGATTCCCAGTCAGGTTCAGAAGCATTCTGCTCTTCTCTGGAGAGTCACGATTTAGAATCACATGTTTTGTTTGTGTGATTATTTGTTTAATGTCATCCTTCCCCACCCACCATCACAGTGCCTGGCTCAGAGTGACTGGGCTCTCAGTAATGAGGATTGTGGAATACATGTGGATTGGAGAAAGAATAGGCAGGTGGTGGGCAGGGTGGTGGAGCCGTGCTCTCAGAGACAGACTTGCTGGGCACCTTGCTGCCTGCTTGAGGGCAGGGGACCGGCCGCTTGAGAGGACCTGGGCCTGGTGCCGCCTGTGTAGGCAGGATTCTTGCAAAATGCCAATTAAGACATTTGACCCAAATTTGGATAAAAGCCTTTTTCCTGTGTCAAGTTGAGCTAATAATATACATTTATTCATAATTTATGAGGCCTAGTAAGTGGGAACAATTAAGGAAAAGGTCTGGGGAAAACCTGTTTCTCTTAAGTGTCACATATGCCTCTTTTTGTTCTCCGAGACTGTTTCCGCTCCTCTCAGTCTACCATGAAACATCATTATTATTATCATTTGTTATATTACTCTTAGCTGACATTTATTGAGCAGTTACTAGGCCAGGCTATAACGACATTGCCTCTTTTAATCTTAACATAGAAGGCAGATATTGTTGTTGTCCACGTTTTACAGGTGAAGGGACTTGCCCAAAGTCCACAGCTGGTGAATGGGGATCTTGATTCAGTTCTGCCAGGCCCCAGGGCCGACAGAACATCACCAAGCCCTTCTGTTTCTGTGTCAGCCCCCCAACTCAGGCTCTTTCTGAATCTGTAGGGCAGCTCTTCTATTGGTGACCGTTAAACTTGGGAGACCAGGGTGAGAAACTGATTGCCTTCTGATTCAGTAGCTCTGGGATTAGGCCTGAGAATTTATATTATTTCCAACATACCAGTTTTCCAGGTGATTCTAGTGCTGCCCATCTGAGACTACACTTTGAGAACCACTGATTCAGGCAATGCTGCTATCCGAGTCACCTGTGGCTCCCTTCTCCCCCACTCACTGCTGTTAGGTGGGTTTATGACCTTCTAGATCTTTTCCGGTGTGTTTGCATACATGCTATCCTACATAGAGAAATATACGGCTTGATTTCTGTTTTTTTTTACACATGTGGGGTTATATTTTGCATGCTGATATTCTACAACTTTGTTTTTTATTTAATGTGTCTTGGAGAACACACAGATCTTCCTCATTCTTTTCAACAGCACTGTAGTATTTCATGATATGGGTGTTTGTTTGTTTGTTTTTGTTTTTGTTTTGTTTTGTTTGTTTTTGGCTTTTTGAGACAGTTTCCATCTGTCACCCAGGCTGGAGTGCAGTGGCATGATCTCAGCTCACTGCAACCTCCGCCTCCCGGGCTCAAGCGATTCTCATGCCTCAGTCTCCCAAGTAACTGAGATTACAGGCATGCACCACCACACCTGGCTAATTTGTGTATTTTTAGTAAAGACGGGGTTTCGCCATGTTGGCCAGGCTGGTCTTGAACCCCTGGCCTCGAATGATCTGCCCACCCTGGTCTCTCAAAAGTGTTGGGATTACAGGCATGAGCCACCATGCTCGGCCCATGATATGGGTGTTTTATGACTTTATTTACATATTGTCTACTGATCGGTGTTCCATCATATTATATATGCAATTTTATGCTCATCATATATGTTCCATCGTATATTCCATCATATATGTAATTTGAGACATTACATATATTCCTATAAAATCCCTGGGAACATGGATGAGTGTTTCTTCAGAACCTAGTAGTCGCACATTAGTGTCAGTCATTATCATTGCTGTTTTTGTTTCATTATTAATATAGAGGCATTGTTAGCTTTAAGAAGTCCACTTATAAGTGGGGACATATATGTAAAGGATTAACTCCTCATTTACAGTCTCTAATAAAGTTTTCAACAAAACAGTTCTGGTAAGAGGACAGAGATGTATGTGGGTAGGGCCTTGAGGGATGTGTAGGAGTGCAGAGGGGAGAGCAGCAGGGGGTTTTGTACTGTTGGGGCCTACCTTAGCTACCAGAAGATTCTACCAAGGGGTGGAGCTGATCTTCCCATTTCTTGGTCATTTGGCAAAATTGGGCCTTGGCCACGGATCCAGATTGGCTGCATCATTATTGAGAGGGCCCCTGCTTGGGTCTAGCCAGCCTCAGCTCTGATCCACCTCTTTCCTTCCTGTCTCCTCAGGGTGGAGGGTCCGGGGAGGAGCAACTCTATGCTGACTTTCCAGAACTCGACCTCTCCCAGCTGGATGCCAGCGACTTTGACTCGGCCACGTGCTTTGGGGAGCTGCAGTGGTGCCCAGAGAACTCAGAGACTGAACCCAACCAGTACAGCCCCGATGACTCCGAGCTCTTCCAGGTATGCCCTCTCCAGTCTCCCCTCCTCCCACCCTGTCAGGCCTCTCTGTCCTCAAAATCCCAGCTCTGCCTTGCTCTGCCCTCTCCTGCACTTGCTCATGCTGGGAAGTCCCCACACCCACCAGAGCTGTTGGGCCCCGGTTTCTTGTGCTGGATCGGCCCCTGATCTGGCGCAGCTCACACGCCTCACCGGGCCCTTGCTGTATCACCTCCGGGAAGTAAGGGTGAGATGAACTGCTCTCTAGGCCTCCCGAGCAGAACTAAGCCCCTTTGTGTGCCACAGAGGTCCAGGTCCTCTGTTCCCTACATTATCTCATCCAATCCTTGTCCCCACCCTGCAAGACAGGCTCCAGTATTTTCCCATTTTACAGATAAGGAAAATGAGGCTTGGAAAAGTTAAGTCCTATGCCTAGGGCAATTAACCTAGTCAGTAGCTGAACTGGACTCAAACCTAGTCTTCTTGCCTCCAGAGCCAGGACTTTATGACCATGATGATACCATAATGAGATGACTGGCATTTATTGAGCAGCTGTTCTGTGGGGGGCTGTCCCTGTTTGTGTATATTAATTCATTTAAATTTCTTAACAACTCTCAGTTGTAAATACAATTATCTCCCTTTTTCAGCTGGAGCCTAGAGGTTCTTTAATAAGAGGCAGTGCCAAGAACCACTGTGCATGTGCCTCTCCAGCCCTGGTGCTCCAGCGCCGAGCCTCAGGGGCATGTAATGGCTAGCATTTCCAGTAAGAAGGCCTCTTACGGAATAATATGATGTCTGGGGTTTGCTTCAGAAGAAAGCAAGCTCTGCATGGATTTGCATGTGTGGGTGGGAGTGTGCGGCCTAGAGGGTAATAGATGAAATTAGATTGGCCGTATTTAGCTGGGTGATGGACACATTCAGATTCATGATTCTTTTCTTGAAATTTTCTCCCTCGTAAAGATCAGGGGCAGAAGCCATAGCACCCTGTGCCTATCTGGCAATATAATAACAATAACAACAATAACATCGCGTGTGCTGAACACCAAGGTGGTGTGCTGCAAGCGTCCTTTCCAAGCGTCCTCCTGATGGATTTTATCATCCTTCTAGAAATGTTTACCGAGCCCCCTATGTGTCAGGCACTGTGTTCATCAGAGGACTTTACAGTCTGTAAACATGTGAACAAACAGTAGTCACTTGTGATAAGGGCAAAAAGGAAATAGAGAAGGGACTGTGGACTGAGTGGTCGGGAAAGGCCTCTCTGAGGAAGGGGAGCTATCAGTTGTGTACTCCTAATAATTGGTTTTACAGACAAGGAAAGGGAAGCTCAGGAAGGTTGAGTAACTCGCCCAAGGTCAAACAGCTAGTAAGGATCCAGGCAAAGATTGTCATCTAGGAACCCACACCCCTCACCGCTACACTGAACCCCTTTGCCAACCCAGTGAGGAATTACCAGAACCAAACAGCAGTTCTGGCTCCAACCAGAGACCTCCATTTTCTTGCTTGAACAATGGGGACAATTCCTTTGCCATATTGCACCTTTCCTCTTAGGGGGCCAACTCCAGAAAATGCTTTTAGGTTGCAGAGAACTCATGAGTGAAAGGGGTTTGGATGCTCCCTGAAGACCATCCCCACCAAGACTATATAGGCCCCCCACCTACTCAGAGAATGGCCAGACCCACCGGCAAGCCTCTGATGAGGTCCTACTAGTGCTTTCAGGCACAAGTAAGCTTGGTGTGGCCCCAGCCCTGCCAGGAAGACAGTCTTCACAGCTGGCTGAGCTCTACCCTTCCAGCCCCTCTCCCTTTCATGGGCTGCACACTCCACCAGCTCTCCTGAGATTGGGCTAGCTCTATCCATTGCTCACCGGTGCACCCTCTGTGCATGTGACTGGGGCCTGTCCCCACCCTCTGCTCCCTGCCCATCGGAAACTCTGAATGTGGGCTGTGTCTGCATTGTTCTTTGTTGTATTCCCAGGGCTCTGCACAATGCCGGGCACTTTGTCAGGGCTTAACAGTCATGTACTGAATGAATCCTTCGACACCCAGCTCTCATGATGCCTCCTCCTAAGGCAGTTGGTCACTTAGTCCCGCTCATGGGCTCCCATCTCTTGCACGCATGTGTGTCCTTCAGACTGCAAGATCCTTGGGGACAACAACACTTTATTCATCTCTGGGGCCCTTGCACATTGTAAGGACTCAATTCATAGGCGTTGAATGAAGGAACTGATTAAACTGACCCATTCCAAAAACCTTGAGCTGGGATCTAGGAGCCATAGGTTCTAGTCCCCTTTCTGGCACTAACTTGGACAGTTTCTTTATGGGAACAATGGGAATCATGGAGCCTTGCTGCCCGTGCCAAGCTCTGTTAACAATTAAATGGCACCATTGTTATGGAAACAAACTGGAAGAGTGGAGAACAAGCTACAGTTGCAAGGGTTGACGCCTCCTCCGGGACAGGAACGTTGCTTCCATTTCTCTGCATGTCCCAGAGTCCTTAGGGATGGGACATGACAGGCCCTTAGTAAATATTTCTAGAGTAAGGCAGGTGTTTGGTTGTTGTGCAACAATTTGCTGTGTGTCCGTGGATGAGTAGCTCCCTTTGTTTGGGCCTCAGTTTCCCCATGTGAGGAATGAGGAAGGAACACGGACAAATCAATCTGTTGAGGCTACAGGAAAAGAGTCACTGGGTCTGGACCTACTCCCAGAAAAATGGGAGGGAGGTGGCCAATTTCCTGGGTTTCTTGAACCTCAATTTAAGCCCCCTGGATAGTAACGATCTCTGAGTCTTCTTTCTGCCCTGGTGGCCTACATTCTGTTCCGTGACGTTTCTTCAAGCCACTCTAGGTCCTCAGAATGAAGCCTTTTCCCTCAGATTTCTTGAAGGCTCCTTCTCCTGCTTGAGATCAGCTCAGGAAGACTGGGGGTGGGGCTGAGTCTATTAATATCCCTTCCTCAGCTGATTAACTCTCCATTAATTTGCACTCTGTTTCTATGCTGAGCAGGGAGAGCCGAGCTAATGGGCCTGGGGAAGAGGAGAGGGGTGGCGCAGCTCCCTGGGATGGATGGCTGGAGAAAGCAGTGACCAGCGTGGGCAGGGTTGTCTGCTCCTCCTAGTCGGGCTCAGGGCCTCCAGCCCCACCTGGCTGTTTCAGTGGAGTGGGGTGGGGAGAGGTAGGGAGAAGGGGAGGAGTTTTGCTTTTACCCAACTTGATGGGTACTTCTTGAGGTCTTTGCCATTTTGGACTCATTTCGGCACCATGACCGGCACTCACTAAGTCAGTGTTGGCTTTCTAAGTCCTGGGTTCTAGTCCTTAGTCCTACCCCTGACTCACTGTGTGACCTTGAAAGATCTCTTTCCTGGGGCTTTCTTCCTCCCCTGCCACCACGCCCCCCAAAAAATAATGGCAGATAGGTTTCCTTGTGAGTGCCAACTGTGATTGATTGGCAGTTGTCACCTGAAGCCCTGCATCAGGAAAAATGCTGGCATGGAAGGAAGAGGCCGTTAGCAATACGGAAGAGGCAGCAGTAGCGTGTGTGCCATGCGTTTGAAATCTCTCTTCTCTACGTGGTTCCTGAGAGCCCTTCCAGCTCTGACATTTGTGATAATTCACAATATCTCTGGCCGTTGGTACTGTCCCTGGGAAAGAGTGAGAATTCTCAGTTCATGCAGTGCTGATGATGTCATCTCTGAATGACTTCCCTCTAGAGTCTGGTCTTTGAGACACTGAACTTAGCCTCCCACCATTGTTCATTGTTTGGTTCATTCATTCTTTCATTCAGTAAATCTGCCGTGGTGCCTCCCATGTCCCAGGCATTGAGCTTAGGGACCTAAGCACTCTACAAAGCACTCTTATTACTGCTTCCAGACTTGGCCTTCTGGGAGCCCAGGGAGGGAGGCTGGCCAGGGATCATGTCTTCCCATTTCACAGGGAAAGGAGCAAGGCATAGAGGAGGGAAACGACTTGCCTAAGATCACCGTTTTGATGGCAGAACCCCAGGAGTGGTCACTGAGCTCCAGGTTCTAGGATCTTAACTCCCCATCAAGCTGGACAGATGGTTCTGAGCTGGACAGGGTTGGGAGTCTGGCCTGAGGGTTGAAGGAGACTTGTGGATAGGGTGGGGAGCAGCCAGTGAGCCCCCCTGCATTCTAAAGCCAGAGTCCTCGGGCCCTGATCTACCCTCGGGCCTCCGTCCCCAGGGCTTGGGTCAGGCCCAACCAAAATCTTCTTTTGACCTTTCTTTTATTCTTAGCTCTGTTCTAAAAATTACAAACGTGTTTGTTCTCTCCCCGTGTTCCCCCTTCGAACTTCTCAGCTGCTGCTCCGGCTGTAAGGCCTGGAACAGATTTAGTGCAGCCAAAAGGCCGTCACGAGATGTGTATTTCAGATGAACTTCCTGCAGAAAGGATAAACAGCCTGACCTGGGATGGGAAAGAGTGCCGGAGGAGGCGTCATGTGACAGAATGTGCCTGCTGCCAGAACAGCCCAGGGACCAGGCCTTACTAAATGAGGCACTCAGTGCCTCACCTAGAAACCACATGCTCTCGGCACCAGGCCTCTGGGCATGGGGGCCTGTGGGCTGGGGGTGTGCACGCTGACCCTCCTTATGGTTCATCTGTGCTTGGGGCACTCTTGCTGTCCAAGTCCTGGCTCTGGATGTTATTTGCTACATGAGCCCTGACAAGTTGCTGAGCCTCCAGGAGCCTCTGTGTCTTCAAAAAGGAGATCAGAATCGTGCACCCCTGGGCTAGGTTGCTGTGAGGCCTCGCTGAGCCTGACAGAGCCTTTCTACTCTCTTCAGCCAAGTGCTGTGCCCCTGGCCTTTGATTGGGGTTTCCCTTTTCCTGGGTCTCCCCTCCTTAACACTTTACCTGGCTCGTGTCTTTCAAGCCTACTTTTAAGTATCAGCTGCTCAGAGAAGGCATTTGGGACCACCCTGAAGAGCCTGTAAGTCCTCGCCACATTCTTTTTCTCCATCATGGCTTCCTTTTATTTTCTTCCTAGCCTTTCTCACGCTCTGGAATGATCTTGTTTGTTAGTTTCACCCCGTCCTCTACTGGAGGGTAAGCTCCATGGGAGCCGGGCATGTCAGTCTCTGCGTGCTGTTTATCACTATTGTCCAGCATGAAGTCAGGCACAGAGTAGCCACCGGGAAAGAGAGGGAAGGGAGAAAAGAGTGCAGGGGGCAGTTACTACCATCACCACCACCATCATCATCATCGTCCTGGCAGAAATCGTGTAACAGTAGCAGCACTAGCAGTGGTAGTGTTAGTAGTTATAGTCATCACAGTAGCAAGTGCTTATTTTGTGCCAGGCACCATTTTCTAAGCATCTTACCTAAGTTTACTCATCTAGTCCTCAGCTGTAACCTTAGGAAATGTGTGCTGTGTGTTATCCCACTTGATAGATCAGAAAACTAACTTGCCTAAGGGCCCAGAGTTGCTAAGTATGGGACCTGGGGTCCAGCCCCAGCTCCAGAGCCTGAGTGTCTAATCACCATACTTGCTACTTTCTCAGGAGTGAATGAGGAGAGTAAGCTCTGGGAACCTGCAGAGAAATGATAGCTGCCTCGTCACTGCTGTGGTTATTATTGTCATAGTTGAACCCTGGAGCTTCTGGCCTTCACACTGCCTGGACCCCAGGGTCTGAGGGGCCGCAACAGGTTGCTGCTACCAGTGTGGTAGGCCAGCCTCTGTCCTTGGTCGGGGAGGCAGGTGTCGCTCAGGTGGACAGCTCTGTGCCCAGGTCACATACTGATAAGCAGCAGAGCCAAAAGTGGGACTCCCAGGCAGGGCCCTTTCCATTATCACCTGCTGTCTGTTCATAAAATTCTGGGATTCTTGGAGTCAATAACACATTTATTGGGCATCTGCTATACCAGGAATACTGAGCAGCTCTGCTGGGGGTGGGAGGCGGCTGAGGGGAAGGTATGGCAGGAGGGTGATGGTGGGCCAACCGGCTGGGCAGAGCTGGTGTCCACCGTGGAGATTGAGTCTAAGGTGGTGACTAACCTTCTCCCCATCTGCCTTTCTGGTCCTCCCGGCCTCCTCACTCCAGATTGACAGTGAGAACGAGGCCCTCCTGGCAGAGCTCACCAAGACCCTGGATGACATCCCTGAAGATGACGTGGGTCTGGCTGCCTTCCCAGCCCTGGATGGTGGAGACGCTCTATCATGCACCTCAGCTTCGCCTGCCCCCTCATCTGCGCCCCCTAGCCCTGTCCCGGAGAAGCCCTCGGCCCCAGCCCCTGAGGTGGACGAGCTCTCACTGGTGAGAACCCACTTATAGCAGAAGTGATGGTTGCAGCCTGGGATTAGGTTTCTGGTTCAGGGCATGGGTTGCAGAGCAATCCACTCCAGCCCTGCAGGGGACTCTATGCATCACTGGCAGTATTGATCACGGCAGAGAGCCTGGGCTGAAGGTGTGAGGCCCCCTGGGCTTAACCTTTCCCACCTAGACAGAGGAACTAACGACAGAGGCGTCACCTGTATTCTCTACGCTCTTTGGTACTTTAGTGATTGACCTAGTTATGTGTTAAATCCTTGAAATTGCTGCAAAACATTTTCCTGAAGATTGCACACACATGGTAAAAATCCAGATAGTAGAAGTGGACAGTTAAAAGCAAAACCTCCTTAGGCCTCTCTCTGTTGCTTGTTCCTGTCCCAGAGGTAACCATGGTTACTGATCTGTTATGTGACTTTCCTCTTCTACCTTTTAAAAGATTTTACTACAAAAGGGAGTCTACATTAGACAGGGCTGTGCACCTTGCTTTCACGGTTAACTGTGTGTCTTGGAAGCTCTTCCAGATGAGCATGTAGAGCTCTGTTGCATTCTTTGTGTTGGCTGTGTTATGTTCCTTGGTAGGGATGGGCTGGTTCCCCTGTTGGGTATTTGTGTTGTTTCAACTTCTTCCTCATTACAAGCAGTGGTGCAGTAACTGTTCCTACACAGGCCTTTGTGACATGTAAGTGGACAGATTCTTAGAAATGAAATTCCTGGGTCTATGGATCTGTGATTTTCCAGTCTAAGCAGATACTTCCAGATTGCCCTCCAAAGAGGTTGGACTGGTTTACACTTCCACTAGCAGAAGTTAAATGCTGTGTGACTATGTGTATGGAATGTGGGAAGGTACACATGGAATAGCAGCTTTCTAGGGAGAAGATCAGATTTTATCAGATTTTCAAAGGAGTCTGGAACTCAGAAGTTACTGGAAGCAGTTGCTCTTAATCCAGGCTGAGGGCACCCAAAGCTGAGCTGTCCTAAGTGTGAAGTCCAGCTTTGCTCAGCCTGTCTTGGTCCCCTCCCTTGGTGCTGTAGCTCTTGGAGGCTGGCAGGACTCAGCTAGAAAATCAGAGCCTGTTTGAGCCGGGAGGGTTCTTGAGTTAGGGAGAGTTTGAGCTAGAAAGGCCCTTGGTGACCCTCAAGCCCAATTCTGGGAAAATTGTGGCCCAGAGTGGGGAAGGTATCTCCACTGGTCACACAGCAAGTCAGTGTGCCAGCAAAGACTAGAACTCAGGTATTCACTCCTAGTCTAGGACCCTTTCTGTTCCTTCCCACTGCCTTCAAGTTCCCCAAAGCAGTGTGAAGCGCCCACCATGCCAGTCACAGAATATGTTCAGTCCCACATTATGGCTCCCGCCGAGAGGGGGTTCTGCTTCCTTTCAGACTGGAATCGAAGTGCCTAGGTTTGAATCCCAGCCCTGCCATTTAGTACTTGTATGTTCCTTAGGCACACATCCTGAACCTCTCTAAGCCTCAGCTGCCTGATCTATAAAGTGGGGTTAATAATAGTGCCTATGTCAAAGGCTATTAGGAGGATTACAGCAGATAATACACATAAAGCACTTAGAACAGTGCCTGGCACATAGAATTGCTCAGTAAATGTGAACTAATACTTCTGGTGCAACCATGAGTGTTAACAAGCATTCTAGTGCCATTTCTGCATGGGGCCTTTGGAGAGGGACCAAACCTTAAAGAGGCAAAGTGCGACCCCTGCTGGTCAAAGGTTGTTTCCCACCCATGCCTTAAATTACCTTCATTCCCTACACACTTATTGAGTGCCTCTGTTTCAGCCATCGTGCGAGGCACACAGGAAACAGACTTGCTGTCTAGACTCCCTGCATACCGACAGAGACCTGGAAAGGCCCTGAGGGGTCGGGCACAGTGGCTCATACCTGTAATCCCAATACTTTGGGAGGCTGAGTGGGAGGATCCCTTGAAGCCAGGAGTTTGAGACCAGCCTTGGCAACATAGGAAGATCCAGCTCTATGATTTTTGGGTTTTTCTTTTTTATTTAATTAGCCCAATATGGTGGCATGTACCTGTAATCCCAGCTACTCTGGAGGCTGCGGTAGGAGGATTGCCTAAACCCAGGAGTGTGAGGCCGCAGTGAGCTAGGATCATGATACTGCATTCGAGCCTGGGTGACAGAGCAAGACCCCATCTCTTTCAAAGACAAAAAGCAAACAAAACAAAAAGGCCCTGAGAAGTCATCTGGACCTTAGGTTGGGCCATGGATCCCAGAGAGTCCACCAATAGACTTGTAAGGACCCGTGGACCTCTGTGTGTCTGTGTGATTTTCTGAGGTCAGCAACTTCTGTCATATTCTTAGAGTCAAAAAAAGAGCTTTTAATCCAGCCATGTAGTCTCCCTGCCCCTGCTCATTATACCAATGGAGGAATCGAGGCTCTCACAGTGCACCGGGCCTGAGCCAGGCTAGAATGAGGTCTCTTTCCCCCAGTCTTAGGATCCTTTCCCATCGAAAAGTCACAAACGTGTGGGTGCTGGTTTGGGGTGTAGGTGGTGTGGCCAGGATCCTGTGGCTCCTCAAGAGTGTGGAGTGGCCTTTTCTCTGGCTCCTGGGCCTTTGGCATTCCTTGTTGGAGTGACTTAGGGTGGCACGTCCCTCAGGGAAACTCTCCGTGCGGCACTAAAATCTCATGATCTTCCTCAGTTTGTTCTCAAGCTTGGCTGGGATCTCCGGTGGAAAATCCAAAGGTATTCAACTTTCTGCTCTCTCAGCTCAGGTACACTGTGTACCTGCCCTCAGGGTGCAGAAGCACAAGAGCTTTTACAATTTTTATAGGAAAAAAAAAAGCCAAACAGGCTTAAGTGTAGTCTTCCACTTGTGTAAAAACAACAGGGTAGGGCCAGGCACAATGGCTCACTCCTGTAATCCCAGCACTTTGGGGGGCCGCGGCGATCGCTTAAAGTCACTAGTTTGAGACCAGCCTGGCCAACATGGTAAAACCCCATCTCTACTGAAAATACAAAAATTAGCTGGATGTGGTGACAGGCACCTGTAATCCCAGCTACTTGGGAGGCTGAGGCAGGAGAATCACTTGAACCCGGGAGGTGGAGGTTGCAGTGAGCCGAGATCCTGCCACTGCACTCCAGCCTGGGTGACAGGGACTGCATCTCAAAAAAAACAAACAAAACAGCAGGGTAGGTTGGAGGTAATGACTACATATATATTCTTGTATAATGAAAGCCCGCCTCATGATAGGTTCACCGGAAAGTAATTCGTGGAGTTGCCTCTAGGAGGGAGAAAGGGACTTTGGGCAAGAGAGAGACTTGCTTTTAATTGTCTGCCCTTTAGTATTTGTGGTGTGTCTTTTTTTTTTTTTTTTTTTTTTTTTTTTTTTTTTTTTTTTTTTACCATTTGCAAGTATTACCTTACTTAATTTAAGAAATTAATTTTTACAGGTATACGAATAAACAAAAATAACAAAAGGGAAATCAGCTAGAATCCCACACCAGAGAATCATTTTGGTACCTAACCTTCCAGATTGTGTGTGTGCGTGTGTGCACTTAGAATGTCCCAATAAAACTGTATCATAATATTTTAACAGTAGAATAGACAGACATTACCCAAGACCTGCTTGAGTTTTTCAAAGTCATAGCTCTTCCCTGGGGTTATTAACTCTGAAAAGGAATTGTATGTTATTAGGATACTTATGTGTATTCAGGATTGTTAGACAATCTGCCATCTGCACCTAGTATCTTGGGATCATCATCTCAGGTCATGGAATGCCCACCCCATGTTCTCCCTGTGGTCCTGTGATGCCCAAGGTCAGTCCTGAGGGGCTGGCCATGCAGTCCATGTCCTCTGGCTCAGCCCCGGCTCCTGTCCTCTCTGCTTTTCCCTCAGCTGCAGAAGCTCCTCCTGGCCACATCCTACCCAACGTCAAGCTCTGACACCCAGAAGGAAGGGAGCGCCTGGCGCCAGGCAGGCCTCAGATCTAAAAGTCAACGGCCTTGTGTCAAGGTATTTCTTCACATGCCCCCAAATCTGCCCCAGGCATCTGTTGGGGCTGCAGCCTTCAGCTGTGGTGGAGGATAGTGAGTTCAATCAACTTCCAGTATCTCTTCCCGCTCCTCCCACAGCCCTTGTAGCTGGTGTCCTGGGCACTGCCTCTGGAGATCCAGCCTAGTTTAGGGTTCTAGAAGGAGCCCTGGACGTTCTCACACTTCACTGTTCCAGACACTGGTAGATGTTAACTCAGGTTAGAGAAAGGATGAGGAAAGTGTGGCCAGCCTTCAGAGGACTAAGTGACAGACCAAAACACAAGATTGCGCTGGTTGTGGAGGCCACAGTAAATAGTTTGGATTTTTTTAACCCCCCTCAGGGAGCCATTGGAGAGTTTAAAGCTCTGTCATAGATATCCAGGGTCAAAGAACATCCGTTTTCCTCCTTGAGCCCCATCTTCCAAGCCTAACAAGGAGAGGTGTAACAGGTGGCTTTCAAGCGGTCCTGTCCTCAAAGGCTACACATAACCCCTCCTCTTCCTGGTCCTGGACCCTCCTTCTGGGAACCGTTGCATACAATCCTTGATCCTCAGAGGCAGAATCAGGTCCCTCTCAGACAGCAGCTCAGTGTAGGAGCCTCTCCCTTGCTGGGGCTTCTCTGGGGAATGAGTCCCTTTGCTCCCTCCCTACTTGTCCTGGCTGGCCCTCCTGAAACAAAGGTCTACCCTCTCATGCCTCATTCTGTTGAAGGAGCAGTAGCCACACCCCATTGTGAGCCAGCTCTTTGCTCTCTGGGAGCCTAGGAACTTCCCTAGAGAGGTGAGATGCATCTGACAGCCATTGCTAGAAAGTTCCAGCACAACGATGAGTCACACTGGGGGGAATTAAGACTGGAGAGAGGTTGGCTGGTGCGAGTGCAGAGGACCTCAGACATCCAGCCATGGAGCCTCCACTTTATCCTGTGGGCACTAGGAGCTACCGAATTTTTTGTTTTTTTAAACTTTATTGAGGTGTAATTTACATACATAAAAGCCACCTATTGTAAAAGTACAATTCTATGACTTTTAGTAAACTTATACCCATGCAGTTATGACCATTATCCAGTTTTAGAACATATCCATCATTCAGGCTGGGCGCGGTGGCTCACGCCTGTAATCCCAGCACTTTGGGAGGCTGAGGGGGGCGGATCACTTGAGCTCAGGAGTTTGAGACCAGCCTGGCCAACATGGTGAAACCTTGTCTCTACTAAAAAATACAAAAAATTACCCGGGTGTGGTGGTTCATGCCTGTAATCCCAGCTACTTGGGAGGCTGAGGCAGGAGAATGGCTTGAACCTGGGAAGCAGAGGTTGCAGTGAGCCGAGATCAATGAATCCCCCAGTGGTAATTTGCAGTGAGTGCTTCCTATACCTAGCCCCAGGCTACCATGAATCTACTGCCCGGCTCTTGGCTGAAGGGTTCGGAGCAGCGGGGTGGAGTGGTCAGAGTGGAGCTTTGTCAGTGAATCTGGAAGGGTCTGCAGGGGCGAAATTCCATGGCTGGGAGAGCTGTTAGGAGGCTGGTCATTCCTTCATTCCTCATCCACTGAGCACGGCCAGGTGTCCGAGTCTGTGTGGGAGGCTGGGGACGGAATGAAGGAAACCTGGCTGTTCCTATGATCCAGGTGAGACACAATGGCTGGCCAGTGGCCGTGTGGATGAGATACACTGGAGGAGTGTTTGGGCCTCCTTCCTCACTCTGGCCTCTCTCCCTCTCTAGGTGGACAGCACTCAAGACAAGAAGGCTCCCATGACGCAGTCTCAGAGCCGGAGTTGTACAGAACTACATAAGCACCTCACCTCAGCACAGTCCTGCCTGCAGGATAGGGGTCTGCAGTCACCACGCCTCCAGAGCCCCCGGCTCCCTGCCAAGGAGGACGAGGAGCCGGGTGAGGACTGCCCGAGCCCCCAGCCAGCTCCAGCCTCTCCCCGGGACTCCCTAGCTCTGGGCAGGGCAGACCCCGGTGCCCCGGTGTCCCAGGAAGACATGCAGGCGATGGTGCAACTCATTCGCTACATGCACACCTACTGCCTCCCCCAGAGGAAGCTGCCCCCACAGGCCCCTGAGCCACTCCCCAAGGCCTGCAGCAACCCCTCCCAGCAGGTCAGATCCCGGCCCTGGTCCCGGCACCCCTCCAAAGCCTCCTGGGCTGAGTTCTCCATTTTGAGGGAACTTCTGGCTCAAGACGTGCTCTGTGATGTCAGCAAACCCTACCGTCTGGCCACGCCTGTCTATGCCTCCCTCACACCTCGGTCAAGGCCCAGGCCCCCGAAAGACAGCCAGGCCTCCCCTGGTCACCCATCCTCGGTGGAGGAGGTGAGGATCGCAGCTTCACCCAAGAGTACCGGGCCCAGACCAAGCCTGCGCCCACTGCGGCTGGAGGTGAAAGGGGAGGTCCACCAGCCTGCCAGGCTGCAGCAGGAGGAGGAGGAAGACGAGGAAGAAGAGGAAGAGGAAGAGGAAGAAAAAGAGGAGGAGGAGGAGTGGGGCAGGAAAAGGCCAGGCCGAGGCCTGCCATGGACGAAGCTGGGGAGGAAGCTGGAGAGCTCTGTGTGCCCTGTGCGGCGTTCTCGGAGACTGAACCCTGAGCTGGGCCCCTGGCTGACATTTGCAGACGAGCCGCTGGTCCCCTCGGAGCCCCAAGGTGCTCTGCCCTCACTGTGCCTGGCTCCCAAGGCCTATGACATAGAGCGGGAGCTGGGCAGCCCCACGGACGAGGACAGTGGCCAAGACCAGCAGCTCCTACGGGGACCCCAGATCCCTGCCCTGGAGAGCCCCTGTGAGAGTGGGTGTGGGGACACGGATGAGGACCCCAGCTGCCCGCAGCTCCCTCCCAGAGGTAGTCTGAGTTGGTGGTCTGCGAAGAGGGGGCAGGGATGGGGCGCAGCATGCCCCTCTGCACTGGGAGCCAGGAGCCCTGTGTTCAAGTCCCTGTCCCCCAACAAAGAAAGTGTTATGTGGGGTTGGACAAGTCCCTTCCCGTCCCTGGCTTTCAGCTTTTCTTTGGGCTAGTTGGAGCAGATCTTCAGAAGAACACCCATGCATCTGAGTTTTTCATCTGGCATGGGCAAGGTGCCACTTAACGAATTAAGCAGGCAGTCAAAAAGTAAACAGAAAAGGAGGATAGTTACAAATTGCAATAGGTACTGTAAAGAAGACTTACTGGGGATGATGTGACAGAAGCATAAGGCTATACATTCAGCTCCACAATGCAGCTAGAGTCTTAAATGCTGCTAATAACTGTAATGATAACAACAGTTAGCCACTGTGTACTTACCGTGCTGGCACCGGCCTCAGACTAACAGATTGTCCCTATTGAGTCCTCACAAGAAGCCTCTCTGGTAGGGACTGTCATTGTCTCCATTTTATGATACAGAAACTCAGGCACAGAGCTACTTAATGATGAGCCCTGTGCAGGGCTGTCTGTCCAGAGCCCACAGCAGTGGGGCTTGGAGTCAAGTTCTTCCTCACTGTGCTACATGTTTAGCCAGAAGGGGTCACCCTTGCACCTGTTAGTACTTTCTGCAAAATCCAAGTAGATCCCCCAGCTGAGACCTGGGATGGAAGGTGGATTTGAGTTGTTCTGCCCTTCTCTAAAAGTGGCAGAGGTGTTTGGTCGCCTGCCCAAAGGGCAGCTCTGCTTGGCACCAGTGGAGGCCTGGGGTCTCCTCCAGTGGGGGAACATCTGCTAGCAATACCATGTTGGGGAATCTTATTTTTCTTTGTCTTCTTTTCAGACTCTCCCAGGTGCCTCATGCTGACCTTGTCACAAAGGTAGATTTTAAAAAAATTATTGGTGTATTATTCCATGAGATTTTGTCTTGTTGGATATTTGTGTTGGTGGTGATGGGGGCGTTCATCAGCCCCCATGCCTGGTCCTGGCCCCACACCCTGTGCCCTGATTGTCATCTGGGACCCTCAGGAGCTGGGCTCCTTTAGAAGGGAGTTGGTTTTTAGAAACTAACTTTTGCAGGCCAGAGGAAAGTCCTCAGGCCATTTCATAACCTGTCCTCTTGGGGACCCTGAAAAGAGTTCTTTTCTGGCAGTGCCCTGTGGCTTTCAGCAAGTCCCTTCCTCCTTCTGGGCCTCAGTTGCTCCCTCTATAAAATAAGGAGGCTGACAACACTTGTCCTCTATTTACCCTCCAGTGAACCTTGCCTGTGTCTCCTAAAAGAGCTGTGCAGCTTGAATTCTTCTAACAGCCGGGATGGGGGTTCCCCCAGAGCAAATGCACCTCAGGCTCCATTTCCATGGGCAGCAGAGCCAGGGCCTGTCACAGCACTCCCTGTGACCCTTTCGTGGGTGGGGAGGTGGATGCCTGATGCTGACTTGCTTCTTTCCTTTCTGTCCTCCCTGCCTCCACCAGCGACCCAACTTTTGGCAAGAAGAGCTTTGAGCAGACCTTGACAGTGGAGCTCTGTGGCACAGCAGGTGAGCCAGGGGGCTTCCACTGGCAGGTGCCTTCAGGAAAACACCTGTGCATCTCTGAGTTTTTCATCATGCATGGGCAAGGTGCCACGTAATGAACAATGCACAAGATGCCTGCCTTCATGGGGCTTATGGTTATAGGCAGTCAAAAAACAAACAGAAAAGGAAGATCGTTACAAATTGCAATAGATACCATAAGGAAGACTCACTGGGAATGAACCAGGATTACAGGCGTGAGCCACCGCGCCCAGCCCCGGTGGGCAGTTTTACCTGCGGTGCCTGCCCCCTGTCCGTCATGGGAAACGCCAGAGGCATATGAGAGGTATAGTTGGGAGGATTTGTTGAATGATTGGATGTAGATCAGGAAGAGGTATTTGGAAGATTGGGAGGTTCCAGCTGCCATTAGTAGGTCACAGAAGGGATGGCAAATGGATTTCATCACATGCCAACTCCAAAGAATTGAAGGATTCCCAGGCTCAGCCAGCAGTGCAGTGATCAGTTAGTGATGTCTGCCATCCACTGGGTTGGGGGAGTAAGGGCACTTGGCCATTTTATTGCCATCCCAAACTAGGGTCTTTTTAAAATTTATTTTATTTTATTTTATTTTTTCGAGACATAGTCTCACTATGTTGCCCAGGCTGGAGTGCAGTGGCATAGTCTTGGCTCACTGCAACCTCCTGCTCCTGGGTTCAAGCAATTCTCATGTCTCAGCCTCCAAAGTAGCTTGGATTATAGGCATGTACCAACAAGCCTGGTTAATTTTTTTGTATTTTTAGTAGAGACATGATTTCACCATGTTGGCCAGACTGGTCTTGAACTCCTGGATTCAAGTGATCCACTCACCTCGCCCTCCCAAAATGTTGGGATTATAGGTGTGAGCTACCATGCTTGGCCCTAAACTTAGGGTCTCAGTGTCCCTTGGAGAAGTGATCTGTCTTTATCTTACCTTTCTCCTCTTGCTTGGGCAGGACTCACCCCACCCACCACACCACCGTACAAGCCCACAGAGGAGGATCCCTTCAAGCCGGACATCAAGCACAGCCTGGGCAAAGAAATAGCTCTCAACCTCCCCTCCCCTGAGGGCCTGTCACTCAAGGCCACCCCAGGGGCTGCCCATAAGCTGCCAAAGAAGCACCCAGAGCGGAGTGAGCTCCTGTCCCACCTGCGACATGCCACGGCCCAGCCAGCCTCCCAGGCTGGCCAGAAGCGTCCCTTCTCCTGTTCCTTTGGAGACCATGACTACTGCCAGGTGCTCCGACCAGAGGGCGTCCTGCAAAGGAAGGTGCTGAGGTCCTGGGAGCCGTCTGGGGTTCACCTTGAGGACTGGCCCCAGCAGGGTGCCCCTCGGGCTGAGGCGCGGTCCCCTGGCAGGGAGGAAGACAGAAGCTGTGGTGCTGGCGCCCCACCCAAGGACAGCATGCTGCTGAGAGACCATGAGATCCGCGCCAGCCTCACCAAACACTTTGGGCTGCTGGAGACCGCCCTGGAGGAGGAAGAACTGGCCGCCTGCAAGAGCCCAGAGTATGACACTGTCTTTGAAGACAGCAGCAGCAGCAGTGGCGAGAGCAGCTTCCTCCCAGAGGAGGAAGAGGAAGGGGAGGAGGAGGAGGAGGACAATGAAGAAGAGGACTCAGGGGTTAGCCCCACTTGCTCTGACCACTGCCCCTACCAGAGCCCACCAAGCAAGGCCAGCCGGCAGCTCTGTTCCCGCAGCCGCTCAAGCTCTGGCTCCTCATCCTGCCACTCCTGGTCACCAGCCACTCGGAGGAATGTCAGGTATGAACAGGGGGCCGCAGGAGAGGCAGCGGGCAGTGGAGGACCCCAGTTCCCAGGGAACCAGGAGCCCCAGGAGGGAGGATCCCCGGGAAACTTGCTCTGAAGCTGAGGCTGCATCTCCCTGTGTGGCCCATGTCCTGGTCAGAGGCCTTGAAGGTGGTCTTCTGGGGCAGTTGTGGATGAGTCCTGGAGGCAGGCAAAGCCTGGTGTGTGAAATCGGGAGTGTCCCAAATATCCTGGCCTCCAGAAAGAAAGAAACCCACTTCCTGGCTGTTTGTGGGCTTATGTCTAAAGGAACTTGTCGCTTACCCATCTGTGTCTTTTTGCTTTTATATTTGTAAAATGGATAGGTTTTTGTGCAAACATACATGCCCCAACATTTGAATTCTGGGGATGTTCACATGTAAAAGAAAGATGAGTGTAATTCTAATCTGTGCTCCGGAAAATGCCTGGACATAAAGCATTGATAAGGTTTCTGGGTCCTGCTGAGGTGCGCCGTGGCTTTCACCAGTCGGCTGCCCCTTGAAGGGCTTTGACCTCAGTGGAGGGATGATGCCTCATGAGCCCGCTTGCTCGTATCATCCTCTCTCGCTCAACCAGACTGGAGAAGAAGCCAGTCCAAAAGTCAGCTGGGGAGCTGGCCAGAAAAAAAATGGAGGTTTGGCGGAGTCGGAGGGTACTGGTCGCTTCTCTCTCATCACAGTGGGTCCTGATTCTCCCTGGGGAAGGCTTGAGGAGGGTCAGTGTTGTCATCCCCAGCCCTGTGTTGAGGTGAGGCCGACTGGCCGCTAGATGCTGCTCTTGGGCTACAGCCCAGCTGCAGAACCCGCTGCAGGATTTGTTGGGCCTCCACTGGCCCACACGGCCCACACCCGGGTGTCTGATCTGTAGGTCTGGGGTGGGGCAGGGACAGGGATTGGCGTTTCCAACAAGTCCCCAGGTGATGCTGATGACATTGCTAGAATATCATACTCTGAGACCAGAATTTAGGTCTTGTGAAGATACTTCTTCTTCCCTTCTAAAGGGACTAGCAAAAAAAAAATTTTTTTTTGTTAAATAAAAATGTAAAAAGACTACAGCTTTATACACATCGACAACAAGGGCTTTTAACTGTTTGAAAACCTGATTAAAGCAAAGGCCCATCTTCCCTTTAAAATGTGCATACACATCTAACTGGGCATTCAATTTTAGGGGGTTTGTGGGCTCCCCACAAACTATTGTTAAGAAGTCCTAAATTTTTTGTTCCTCAAAGTGAGGTCTGCAGCAATTTCTCCAGTGAGCCCTTACTGTAGAAGCCAGGATTCATCAGTCACAGCTGCCTTCCGCCAACCACGCTGAGCCTCTCTTTCTGGCTCCATTCTTTCCCCAGGGGGTAGCTTCTGCCCTACCGTGTTCCAATGTCAAAGGTTTGGCTTCAACCTTGCTTTGCTGTGAGCTAAAGCACTCCATCTCCACATTAGTCAGTGTCCCAGGTTCTCTTCATGTTGAAATACATCTCCCAAGCTGGAGCTTCCCTGGCCTCCTTTCTCTCCTGCCCAGCTCAATGGTGTTTGGACTGGGCCTGCGCTCATAGAATTGCCCGGGAAGAGTCGAGAACTTCTCTAGAAACCCCCATGGATTTTCCTTTTTCTCTTCTCACTTTTGGGCCAGGTTCAGGGCTGACTTTGTCTGCTCACCGCAGAAACTTAAATTGGGTAACCTGGCTCCTGCTCAGCTACCTGGCTAAACTCAGTACCTGGTAAACCTGGTAACATACTGATCAGCCTTCTCTAGACCTGTACCAAACACACAGCAACAGAAAGCACGTTAAGCTGGGTTAACAACACAAATCTTGAACTCCACAATACCTTCCAGGCACCCTCAGCTCCTCGGGTGGGGAAAGTCTACCAATTCTGTTGCAAAGGGGACGATAATACTATAATTAGGTAACCCTTTAAAGTTGCAAGTCATTTCCCCTCCCATTATCCTATTTGAGCTTCACAGGTGCACCTGGAGGTATCTGCTGCTTATCCCCGTTTTATAGATGAGGAAGCTGAGGCTCAAAGAAGTTACATAGAAAAATAGAGCAAATATTTACGGAGCAGTTCCTGGGCTAAGCATTGACATGCATTTTTAAATTTAATCCTCACAAATGGCCAAGGGATGGACACAATTGGTTATCCTTATTTTATAGATGAAGAACTGAAGTTGAGAGGGCTTCTGTAACTGGCCCAAGGTCACCCAACAGGGAGGCGGTGGGGCTAAGATTCAAACTCAAGCTGTCTGATTCACAAGCCTGTGTTCTTGTCCTCTGTGCTATATTTCTCAGTGACTCAGGCTGGAGGAGTGAGGGCAGCGTGCAGGCAGGCAAGGAAGGCTGCAAGTGGGTGACACCCGGGAGCCTGCTCAGGCTATGGGACTAATGAGCCTGATAGCTGGCCTGGAAGCATGGAGCTGCGCTGGCCAGGGGCTGCTGCGTAGCTGAGGCATGAACCCATAGGGAGCAGTGGTTCTGGACTCAGAAGGACCTGCTTCTGGCTTCTCTGCTTTCTGACTTTAAGCAAATCCCATCTCAAACCTGAGCCTCAGATTTTTCATCTGGAAAATGGAGAAATATAAAATCTCATTGGGTTAAAAAAAAAAAATCAGACCAAACAAGGTAATAAAGCAAAAGGACTTTTCTACCCCTAATGTCATAGAGAGGCAAGGCTCAGAAGGGGGTGGGGTTATAATGAGCAACACAGTGGTTCCCAGTGATCCAGTCCGGAAGCTGGCAGTAGGCATGTGTCCAGATGTTGAGGCCCACACACAGCCCTGGGCTGTCGTTACGGAAGGAGAAGCTGGGTTTCTGCAGGAGGCAGTTGCAGCTCGTGTGCCCTTGTGAACAAGTCCTAAGGAAGCATCCCTTGCCTCCTGGAGCAGATCCGCCCCCACCCCCATGGTCTCTCCTGAGAGTGAGTGCCTCTGCTTTGCTTGTTCACTGACAGATGTGAGAGCAGAGGGCCGTGTTCAGACAGAACGCCAAGCATCCGGCACGCCAGGAAGCGGCGGGAAAAGGCCATTGTAAGTGATCTGGGGGCCCAGAGCCTGGAGTGAATGGGAAGGAGCAGGAAGTGTGTGGGGACTTCATGGACCAAAGCCTTTGAGGCTGGCTGGTGAGCCCCTCAGTCTTCAGCCTCTGCCTGGGGAAGAAGGGACTATGGCAGCAGAAGGCAATGATATTTCTCTCATTTGAAGAGCATGCGGGTCACTAAAAGGCATCAAAGGTGGCACCATGCAAAGTTCAGCCAAGAGACTGGCCGTGAGTGTGCTGTTGGTGGTGATTTAGGGCTCAGTATCAGGGGCCTTGAGAGAGCCAAGTGGGCAAGCTGTGGTAATGGGGAGCAGAGCCAGGCTGGCCAGGTCATAAGCCAGCCCTGCCACCACCTTCTGTGTGACTGTGGGCAGGTCCCCCAGCTTCCCCAAGCCTCACTTTCCTCATTTGTACGTAAGGGCCTGCTCTTCCCAAGGGTTCCCCCAACTTGATCAGTGCCAAGGGACCAAGAGAGCCTGCCCCTTCCTCCCCACCCACTTCCCTAATCACCTCCCAGAGTTAGTCCACAGGCCCTGGCCTTCTGCGTTTGCCTGGTGACCCTATTGCAAAGCTCCCCACAGAGAAAACACATCAGGGGCCTGGAGTGGGGAGCTGGAGCTGGCCAGCTAGGCCATGTCACTAGAAAGGAAGGAGGAAAATAGGATGAAAACACAAGGCAGACTCCCGCTGGGTCTCTCCCATGTGATGTGGCACTTCAGGGAGGAGGGGCACACAGGAGGTGTGCATGCCCTAGAGGTGCACAGCTGTCTGCATGCAGGTCCTTAAAACCATGGACTGTGCATGGAGAATCTTCTTGGAGTCTGTGTCTGGTCATTCAGCAGTTACAGGCCTATCACAGTTCTGGGCATTGGAGGACAGCAATGAACAAGAGAGATGAGGCCCCTATCCTGACTGAACAGAAGGGAGAGAGAGATAACAGACTCGTAACAAAGGAATAAGCAATGTAATTGCAGATTGGGATAAGCACTGTGAAATTAGTAATGTGCAATTAGTAACGATCTGGAGTAAACAGGACTGTTGAGGAGGATGTGTTTACGGGGTGGCCAGGGAGGGGCACCTTCAGGGAGCTGGGCCCTGATTGATGAAAAGGAGCAACCAAGCAAAGACGCAGGGGGACAAGTATCTGGAGCAGTGGCAGGAAAGAGCTTTATGAATTCAAGAAGCTGCAAGGAGAGGGGGAGGAGGGGATTTCTCTGTTGAGCTGAGCTTGGACGTCGTGTGTTGTGGGATGCACAGTTCCCCTGACTCTTGACGACGGAGTCCTGTTTGTGGACCCGCTGCCTGGGTTTTCTTCCTTGGCATGTGTAGTACGGGGGTGGGATGGCTGGAGAATCACTGGCTGTAACGTGTTTCCAGAGCAAGCCTGTCCAGGACAAGAAACTGTGTTTTTCCTGTGGGAACACAGGTGTCCAGGAACAAGGCTGAAGTTTCTCTAGCAGGTCACAGTGACTTTTCCAATAGCAGTGGCTTCAGCCAGATCAAGTCACAGATCTGAGAGGAGGGGAAGGGGAGTTCCAGTCTGGACTTTCTCCCACCTGCTCCCTCTGCTAGGCTGTTCTAGGCACCCACTGGCATAGCACAGAAGTCTCCTGAGTGACGCCCTGGTGACAGTGTCTATACTGTGGCTTCAGCCACTTTGCCCAGGCAAAACCAATAGCCCTGATGCCCCCACCTCATTACCCTTCTTTCCACTCTCACACTCACAATCAACCTGCCTCCTTGTGCTTGCCCTACCCCAGCACCTCCCCTGCTCAGACTTGAAAGGTAAGTCCAAAAGCTACTGAATATGCAGGCATATAAATGGTGATAAATCCCTACCCTTTCACAGCCCCAGTCTCTGCTCATTTCCTCCATGTAAGCAGTGGCTTCCTTGGAGGCCCCTTCCCTTCCAACACCCTCCCCCAACAAGGGCAGGTCCTCTGGGGTAGAGATTGGCATTGACCTCTCTCTGACTCCAGCTGGTATTGCTCACTCAGCCAGGCATCATGGACTAGGACAAGAACTCCACGGGAGCCCACCCCCAGAGGGTCCCCAGGAAGCCAGGCAATGACCGAGTCTCTATCCTCCTTTTTGGGCAGGGTGAAGGCCGTGTGGTGTACATTCAAAATCTCTCCAGCGACATGAGCTCCCGAGAGCTGAAGAGGCGTTTTGAAGTGTTTGGTGAGATTGTGGAGTGCGAGGTGCTGACGAGAAGTAAGAGGTGAGTTGAGCCAAGCCATGAAAGATGAAGGGAGCAGAGAGGGGCACCGGTCCTGATCCAGAGCTGGGTACAAGAAGATGTCCAAGGCTTGTGGAATGAATCTGACGAAATCCATAGCCTAGATGTGGAAAGCCAGGCCCAGGAGAAGGACCAGAAATGGTAATGCAGTCAGTAACAGCAGCAAACACGTGCTGATGCTTTACTAAGTGCCAGGCAGTCTCCGTTCATTCTTCTGTCTTAACTTCCCAGCATGCCAGGGACATAAACACTCCTAGTCTTTCAATTGCTCTCCTTTCTGCAGGAGTTCAGACAAGTTAACTGGGCAGCTAGTTGATGGCAGAGCCAGAACCGGAGCCCATGTGTCTGCTTCAGGGCGTTTGGCCTGGAGATAGTGCAGGGCAGCAGCCCCTGGCAGCTTGAAGACTGGCACTGGGACCCCACTCTACCTCAACCCTGTGCTGCTCACACCCCTCCCTTCCTCTGCAGCAGCAAGTCCCAGGCCTTGGTTGGGTATGGCGGCTCACACCTGCAATCCCAGCATTTGGGGAGGCCAAGGCGGGCAGATCACTTGAGGTCAAGAGTTTGAGACCAGCCTGGCCAAAATGGTGAAACCCTGTCTCTACTGAAAATTTAAAAATTAGCTGGATCTGGTGGTGCACTCCTGTATTCCCAGCTACTCAAGAGACGGAGGCAGGAGAATCCCTTGAACCCAGAAGGCAGAGGTTGCAGTGAGCCGAGATCGCGCCACTGCACTCCAGCCTGGGTGATAGAGCAAAAAATAAGAAAAGGTCCCAGGCCTTCTGTTCTACTAGGCAGCCCTGGGTTTTCATCACTCACCTGGAGAAGCAGTGTTTTACCTGTCAGGGGATCTGCAAAAAGAACAGGTTTTATATGAATGCACAATTTAGATGTCAAAACTCAGTTTTGAAATATTTCTAAATTATCTCCTATTATATTGGCAAACACTAAGGCAAACTAAGTTATTAGGGTTTTTACATTCTCATACAATAATAATAATAGAAAGCTTCAGCAAGAAAATAGTTTCTGGTTTAAGAGTTATCATATACTTCTTGCCCATTAGGATGGCTACTATCAAAAGACCAGAAAATAAATACTGGCAAGGATGTGGACAAAATGGAACTCTTGCATAGTGTTGGTGGGAATTTTAAATGATGCAGCTGATGTGGAAAACAGTATGGCAATTCGTCAAAAAATTAAACCTAGAACCACCATCTGATCCAGCAATTCCACTTACGGGTATATATCCAAAAGAATTGAAAACAGGATCTCCAAGAGATATTTGTTCGCCCAAGCTCATAGTGACATTATTTACAATAGCCAAGAGGAGGAAACAATCCAAATGTCCACCAACAGATGAATAGATAAACAAAATATGGTTTCTATACATATAGTGAAGCCTTAAAAAGGAAGGAAATTCTGACTCACGCCGCCACATGGATGAACCTGACCACGTTGTGTTGAGTGAAGTAAGCCAGGCACAGAAAGACAAATACTATATGATTTCACTTATATGCTATGTCTAAAGTAGTCAAATTCATCGAAACAGAAAGAGTGGTGGTTGCCAGGGGCTGCAGAGGGGGAGAATAAGGGAGGTGTTGTTTAATGGGCATAGAGTTTCAGTTTGGCAAGGTGGAAAATTTCTGGAGCTTCGTTACACAGCAGTATGAGTATACTTAATACTGCCAAACTGTATGCTTAAAAATGGTAAAGATGGTAAATGTCCTGTTAAGTGTTTTTACCAAATTTTTTTTTAAAAGAACCATTACACAAATAGAACCATTTTAAGTTCTGTGCAGTTTTCAGGCTATCAAATGAAGATAACATGCACAAATAAAGCAGGCACATTAATCTCTAAAGAGAAAGATCAATCTGTTAAGATTTTAAAAACACACAGAATCTTTTAAAAAGAGTCTTGGACGTACTACCAATATTAGACATTTAAAGAGGAAGAAGGGTCCGGGCATGGTGGCTCATGCCTGTAATCCCAACACTTTGGGAGGCCGAGGCAGACAGATTACTTGAGGACAGGAGTTTGAGACCAACCTGGCCAACATGGTGGAACCCTGTCTCTACTAAAACTACAAAAAAATTACCCGGGCTTGGTGGCACATGCCTGTAATCTCAGCTACTCGGGAGGCTGAGGCATGAGAATCGCTTGAACCCAGGAGGCAGAGGTTACAGTGAGCTGGGATTGCGACCACTGCATTCCAGCCTGGGCGACAGAGTGAGACTGTCTCAAAAAATAAATAAATAGAGAAAGAGGCAGAAGGGTTCAAACTTGGCGCTGGTTCAGAGAGGTGTCAGGAAACATGGTTCACGTAAATGTTTATGAGGCACCCACTATTTGTAAGCCTGTGCTAATAGTTGGTGAATGCCACTCTGCCTCTGCCTTGAGGCGTTTACGTAGCAGATGATATGTCAGTCGGGACTCTTTCTGTTGTTCGTGGAAGTGAAAAGTTGGAATAGAACTGACTTTTGGTCCTTCTCAGGCAGACTTTTCTCCTGGTTGCAAAGTGGCTGCCTGTAGCTTTAAGCTACCCCCCAGCAACTTAGAGACCCCTGGGGAGGTAGGAGTCACTACATGACTCCAGCAAAGACCTGAGATGGGTTCTTTGGGGTTCAGCCTTGAGTAAACAGGCTTATCCTTGAACAAACCATGGTATCCAGGAAGGGCCATTGTCATGTGGTTTGCCCTGGCACCCTGAGCCTGGTTGACCACACATGCTGTTGTCTGAGGAAGGGGAGTGGAAGCTGAACAGGCAGGCATCATAGATGTCTGCCATGAAGGGCAAGATGTGTGCAGAAGGGGAGGTGAAGGCCAAGATGGCAGCCAAGGAATTGGTGACTGAGGCTGGCTTTGAAGGAGGCAGAAAGAGGTACAGTAGTATAGGGAGATGGGAATAACAGGAGAAACATACAGGGCTGTTATGAGCATCAGCTTTAATGTCAGAGGCCTGGGTTTGAATCCCTGCTCTGCCACTTGCTTTTGGGTACATTACTGAACTCCACAGAAGCTGTTTCCTCATCTGCAAGGTGGAGATAACAACAGTACCCACCTCACAGGCTCATCTGAGGAGCGTCCGAGGCAAGGTGTGGTGGCCAACATCTGGCAGACATTCAATGTATTAGCTACTTTCATTATTACCACATTGCAGAAGTCAGCCTGGTGGTCACGTCATCTCTATCTAGGGGGCCATGATGCGAGTATCAAATCACTGTGGCAGTCTGTTCCTCATCTAGTAATGGCTGGTCTCACAGTGTCCACCCAGCCAGCCGAATAACATACTCTCCTTCTCCTCTCCCCACAGAGGCAAGAAGTATGGCTTCATTACCTACCGGTGTTCTGAGCACGCGGCCCTCTCTCTGAGGAATGGCGCTGCCCTAAGGAAGCGCAACGAGCCCTCCTTCCACCTGAGCTACGGAGGGCTCCGGCACTTCTGCTGGCCCAGATACACTGACTACGGTAAGCCCCCAAGACCCAGCCATAGTCTAGTAAGACTCAAAGCTTGAGAGGAAGTGCCTTCCTTGAACAAAAGCCAGAGCTAAAGCCCCCTGTGGACATAGCTTCCATCCCCACACCCCAGTGTGCTGCTCGGTGTAACACTGCAGCCCCTTTGCCTGAAGGCTACCATCTTGCTTTTCTTCTGGCCTCTGGTCCACCTTGTCTTGTCCTGTGACTGCTACCAAAGAGAATCCAACCTCCCATGTCCTCTAAGAAGATTCAGTCGTGTGCACAGCCAGCTGGCAGAACCGTGGCTACGGTCTCCTTGACTTCACAGGGCCAGCTGCTACCCTGTCCCCTTCAGGGGCATTCTGTGGTGACCCCAGACAAGGCAGCAGCCACCTGGGGACAAGATGATGAAGAAGGACAAGGAAGTACAATGTACGAAAGAATTACTTGGCCAGGCTCAGTGGCTCATGCCTGTAATCCCAGCACCTTGGGAGGCTGAGGCAAGAGGATCACTTGAGCCCAGGAGTTCGAGACCAGCTTGGGCAATATAGTGAAATCCTGTCTCTACAAAAAATACAAAAATTAGCCAGGCATGGTGGCTTGTGCCTATAGTCCCAGCTACTCAGGAGGCAGAGGTGGGAGGATCACCTGAACCCAAGAGGTCGAGGCTGTAGTGAGCCATGATGGCACTACTGCATTCCAGCCTGGGTGACAGAGCAAGACCCTGTCTCAAAAGGAAAGAAAAAAAAAAATACTTATTGGAGAGAATCCAATGCAGCCTTGGTGGTACAGGACTGAGTGTCAGTGGCCTGGCTGGGTGCCGGGCCAGGCGGCACTGCAATTGGCTACACATCCATTTATGGGAATTACTTTCCCAATCTATTAAAAAATTCTAGTGTTGGCCGGGCGTGGTGGCTCACGCCTGTAATCCCAGCACTTTGGGAGGCCGAGGCAGGCAGATCATGAGGTCAAGAGATTGAGACATCATGGCCAACATGGTGAAACCCCGTCTCTACTAAAAATACAAAAAGTAGCTGGGCGTGGTGATGCGCCATCTGTAGTCCCAGCGACTTGGGAGGCTGAGGCAGGAGAATTGCTTGAACCTGAGAGGCAGAAGTTGCAGTGAGCTGAGATCGCACCCCTGCACTCCAGCCTCAGCAACAGAGCAAGACTGCATCTCCAAAAAAACCAAAAAATTATAGTGTTGTCAGCTCTCCCTTATGTGGCACTGCAGCAGGTTACTAATGGGCAAGAAGCTGTTGAGGGAAGTAGAGTTGTAGGGTGTTGGAGCTAGAAAGGCTCCGGAGTGCTCTAGTTTGGACCTCCAGGTCTCTAGATAGGACAGCCAAGGCCCTGAGACACTGATACCATGGCCAAGATGTCCCAGCAGGATGGTGGGCAGTGCCCACAGTCCAGTGCTCATCCCAGCTCCCCAACGCCTTGGGCTGCAGCCACTCCACAGTGCCCACTCAAAGTGGCAGATTTTTCAACCATCCGGTCTTTGTAAGTTGCTCACTGCCTTCCCCTCTTCCCTGCCTCCTCACCCCCATGCCCAGATTCCAATTCAGAAGAGGCCCTTCCTGCGTCAGGGAAGAGCAAGTACGAAGCCATGGATTTTGACAGCTTACTGAAAGAGGCCCAGCAGAGCCTGCATTGATAACAGCCTTAACCCTCG
Organism: Chlorocebus sabaeus; assembly: GCF_047675955.1. Taxonomy (NCBI): domain Eukaryota; kingdom Metazoa; phylum Chordata; class Mammalia; order Primates; family Cercopithecidae; genus Chlorocebus; species Chlorocebus sabaeus. The sequence goes on along the minus strand of NC_132926.1, from coordinate 32,257,075 downwards.
AGGAATACCTCAATACCTCAGACAAGGCCCTTCCAATATGTTTACGTTTTCAAAGAAATCAAGTATATGAGGAGAGAGCGAGCGAGCGTGAGAGAACACCCGTGAGAGAGACTTGAAACTGCTGTCCTTTTAAAAAAAAAAAAAAAATCAATGTTTACATTGAACAAAGCTGCTTCTGTCCGTGAGTTTCCATGGTGTTGACGTTCCACTGCCACATTAGTGTCCTCGCTTCCAACGGGTTGTCCTGGGTGCACCTCGAAATGCGGGTCAGTCACCCATCGCCCCTTCCTTCCCGACTGACTTCCTCTCGTAGACTTGCAGCTGTGTTCACCATAACATTTCTTGTCTGTAGTGTGTGATGATGAAATTGTTACTTGTGAATAGAATCAGGATTATAAACTTCATTTTTAATTGAAAAAAAAAGTATATCCTTAAAATAATGTATTTATGGCTCAGATGTACTGTGCCTGGGATTATTGTATTGCTTCCTTGATTTTTTAACTATGCACTGTCATGAGGTGTTTGCCACTGAGCTGCTCTGCTCCCCTTGCCAGATTGCCCTGGAGGTGCTGGGTGGCCGCTAGGCTGGTCTGCAGGAAAATGCGGCCTGCTGTTTCCAGGCCGTATCTGCCAAGCCCTGCCTTGTCTCTTACTGAGCAAGTTTGGCTCAAATTATAAGAGCCCCCATCTTGTGCCCAGCTCACGCTTCAAGTGTGTGTCCATCCATTTGTACTCAGACCCTTGAGTATCTTGTAAGGAAGGCAGGGTGAGCTGCATCATTCCTGTTTTCCAGGGGAGGCTGGCAGCTCCCCAAGAGGCGAAATGACTGTGGGAGGTCCGGTTGCCAGTGAGGAGGCAGAGCGGTGACCCAGACCAGACTTTCTGATTCTTGGTCCCATGCGTCCGTAGTAGCTGGGGTGAAGACACAGTTTCAGGGACTGGTAGAGGTGAGTTTGGCTAAACTGGGCACTAGGCTAGAAGCCTAAGGGCTCATTTTAGGGGTTACGTTAGCTGTTGATTCACCAGCATCAGGTGAATTCAAGCCCTGGCATGTGTCTTGGGTGCACCATCAACTTTGATCCTGAGTGGTCCTGCGGTTTGCCTGCATCTGTGGACACAGTGTCAGAACTTTGGTGACACCCCTGGCAGCGGTACAGACAGGTGGTCTGGGAGCAGTCATCTTTTTTGGGCCAGCCACCAGCCTATCCTACTCCCTCAGGTAGCCATTCGTCTTTACCTTGTCCTTGTCTGTAAAGTTGTTTTGGTGGCTGGGGCAGGGGAGCCAGGAGGAGGGAGTGAAGGTTGGAAATAGATAGGACAATCTCCTAGCTTCCCTCCAACTGAGAAAACACTCCAATTGGGCTTTGCTTTAAACTTTGTGTTCTTAAGTGATGTCAAAGCCATTTCCAGCTTAATGTTCTGTGGGTACCTTGGGGGCCATTCATGCAGGGAGCATGGCCAGGCAGGGTGTGAGTATATTGTTTCTGATTTCTTTCATACATCAGGGTTCCTTGGGAAATCTTTGTAGTTTTTTTTTAAAGTCCTGCTGCTTTAAAAGTTTGAAAGTGGCTCATTAAACTAAACAGGCTAATGTAATTTGTTGCTTATGCGAAGCCTAGTCTGTTGAGAATTTACTTTTTTAAAGATTATCAAATACCTCAGTAGGTAAAATGAGCCCATGATCTTCCACTGGGTGGTGAGCATACTCCCAGCCCATGGATAAGGCTGGAAGAGACAGGCTTTAGTAGGGATAGGGAATTTGAACTGTTGCGTGTCACAGCAGTTGACCCCTCTGGACTCCAATTTCCTTTCCTGTGAAATGAACTGATTAGACACGTTTCAACATTGTTAGCTTCTGCTGAGGCAGTGTCTAGCCCAAGATGGCAAATACATAGCTCATGTGCCTCCACTCCCACCTCCTTGACCAATACAGACATAACTAATCAATTGCACCACTCAGGTTCCTTGAGCCTGGATGTGCTGTAAGAATCCTGAAATCAGTGCTCTGGTAAGTCATTACTAATTGATTAGGGTTCAGTCTATTTGACATCTTGGGCTAATCTTTGGAAGGTTTTTTCAACGATCACACAGAACCATATGCTGGCTGGGTCTACCCTGTCTGTGATGTTCCGTTCCATGAGAGAAAACTCCCCTAATGCTATTCCGCGGCGCAAAGCTCCCGATACTATTTTGACACACACATCCCCTTGCGGAAGGTGCAGGGGGCAGTAGATGAATAACAGACAGGAACATATTTGGGGAAGGCAGGGCTTAGGAAGATGGACCAAAAAAGGGACTTCCCACAGCACAGACCTGATCATTCTGATTTCCTTTGTGGCTATTCACTGCCTAGCACATAGTAGGTACACAATAAATGATTATGGAATGGGATAGAATTTAGATCTTTCTGCTGCCTCCACTAAGTAAGTCCTGATTTGCATCAAGGAGAGAACTGAGATAGGAAAGAACACTAGATTCCAAATCTGGAGAGTTGGGGAAGTCCAGATTCTACCGAGAATTTCCTTTGTAACTTTGATAAGTCCCTTCTACTCCCTGGCACCCCAGTGTGCTGAAAGGAGTTGGGCTGTGGATGATCTCGAAGCCCTTCCTATTTGCTTCTTCCTTGATTGCATTTGGTCAAAGGGTCGGCCTTGGGCTGGTGATACTTTAGAGTAAAGAAATGGAGAGTTTTAGCAAAGGACGAGTCTGTCCCTCCCTGCTTTGGGGTCAGCTGAAGCTGTCCTTTCATGTCAGATTAATCTAGGACACTTGAAGTTAGCTTAGACGTTGGCGCTTGAGCAGAGACCTGAGCGCGGCATTGGGACATGACATGCCTAAAGTCAGGGCTAGGGAACGCCAACTGCCAAGGTGATCAAGTAGTCTCTACTTGCCATCCTGTACATAAAACGCTACAAGTTCTAAAATTTACCAACCCTGCAGACAACCTCTATCCCGAAGGACTCATTCGGTGCTGTGTATTATTTAGGGCAACTCCAAGGTCTATTCAGAAAAACGAGTGAACCTTGGTCTCTTTCCCACCAAACTGAGGAGTAACCCAGAGGGAGCAGCTGCCATTGGCAACCATCTCGTTGTAGCTCTGTCCTAGTGTTTGCTCTCAATGATGTTTACATGTGATCGCCATAAAGCTTGCTGTAGACTGTGTCGATAGCCGCCCGCACAGGGCAGGTCGTACTGTCTGTTTCTGTGCCGTGCTGGTGTTTTCCAAAAATGTCTGATCCAACCACTAAGTGGAATTCTTCCATCTCCTTCCTCAGTCTGTACAAGGCTGAATCAGAATCCCCGTTCTCGGGGGCTCTGGTTACCGAAGGAAAATGCATCAAAGAGGTAAAGAATATGAGTGGATGCAGTGCAGCTAAGGCCCTCACCCCCTGCTCCGTCACAACCTGCCCCCTCAACCAAAAAGCTGCTTTGACTCAAAAAGCACCCATAAGGTATCTGCATCTGCCTTGAAATCTTGCAGCATGGAGTGTCATATATACTCAGGAGAGAGGTAGGGCTTTGCGGGCAGGAGAAGGAAGGGAGAAATGCTCTGAGCTGCAAAGACCCAGTACTCAAGTTCTGACACGGGAAGCAATGCGGTGAGACGTCTTTTGTTGCCTAAAGCCTGTTCCTGTTGGTTTTTGAGAGTGATTTCTCCTAGACATGTGCAGTAGGCCCACTGGGGCTGCTGTGCGGTGGTGAGTAGAAGGGCAAGGAAGGCATGGACAGCCTGGGCCTTCTGCATGGACAGCTCAGTCCATGGCCCATCCTAGGTATAGAGTTCAGTTAATCCCAGTTGAGCCTGCAGCTTGAGAGATGGCTTATCCCAACTGTGAAGCACCAGCCCCACAGGATGTATTGATCTGACTCACTGATGTCAAAACTGCAGTATTTTTTTAGCATTTGAGATTTAGCAGCTGCCTTCAGTTTGGGGTTACCCATATCCCAGCATCAGATATGATTAAGGAAAGAAATTGGATGTACAATAGCAAAGAAAGTAAATGTAATGGCTTCACTGGCCAAAGAAGAGGGACCCTGTCATCCCTTACCAGTGGGGCAGAAGAAAACTAGTGCATGTGCAATATGTCAAAGCTAGTCCCCCAGTCCCTGAGGTGTTTTTACATACAGATGGGCTCCAGGTCTGCTTGTCAAGTTTGGAGGTACAGGGTAAATGAAGGAAGAGCTTCAGAACTGGAAACCCACATGCATGGATGTGTCCTTAGCCCAGAACCACCATGGGATGGGTGAAGCCCTGGGAGCCAGCTACAGGACGCCCAGGAAGTAGGCAAACACTGACTTTGCATTAACCAAATAAAAGCACTTTGAGAAAACCCCAACACTTCAGCCTGGCTCCGTGTTTCTACCTGGAAAATATGAGTCTCCTTTGGCTGTATGAGAGACTGGGACAGGGAATTCAGGAAGGGGGCTGCTGTCAGGTAGGAGAGAGCAGCAGGAGAGCCAGTGCTGTCAGCAGCAGGAGCTGTCAGCAGCAGGAGAGCCAGTGCTGGGGCCAACCCTTTGCTGGCCTTTTGTTGGAAGCCCTCGAAACAGGGAGCCATGGATTTAGATCTTGGTACCTACCTTTACAGAAAGATGAAAACAGCCCAGCTGAGTGAAATGGGTTTGTAGAGTAAGTCACTTAACTATAAGCCATCTCAGAATCAGAAACCCCAATGTTTCTTACTTGCTGTGTGACCTTGGGCCCCTGTGTCCTCATCTACCAAACGAGAATGTTGAATATGAGCATTAAAGTCCCTTTCACCTCTGAGAGGCTCAGATCCCCAGCCAGGAGCATTGGGAATCCATCACTCCTCCTTGAAACTGATTCCATTCTCTGACTTGACCCAGCTCCTGTTCAGGGTGAGGTTCTCTACAAGAACCAACCAGCAGTAGGTTCAGTCCCACTGTGTCCTGGCTGAGTTGCCTTATCCAAGGAGACCAGCTCCCCGGGACAGATCTAAGCCATAATTTCTAGTGGGGACAGTAAGGAATTAAACCCCCAACTTGGCTAGGTAATGATGTCAAATCTCATATTAACCTTGTCTTTGTCCCCACTGGACAGCTGTTAATCCGAATGTTGTGACCACTCGGCTGTTTCTCTCTTGTTCTCAGACAATACTAGCAATACACTTTTTTTTTTTTTTTAAAGAAAAACAGCTTAGGCACTTTTCACACATTTCTTTCAAATGATTGTAAAACATATGGGGCAACAGGAGGCATTGATCACGCTGCATATGTTTAGGACAGCTTTTGTTTTTTGTTTCTTTAATGGTATAGCAGCAGTGACTGAGGCTTTGTGATTCGTGGGGACAGCTTTTCAGATACTCCATTTCATCAGTATGCTTTGCACATCCGAAAGGAGGACAAAAATCCAACTGCCCGAATTTGGGGCTTGGAAAATAGGTTTTATAGGTGGTCGCTCCCTGGGCTGTGCAACAACTCCTCAAAGAGGGGTTTATATAGCTGGAACCCCCCCCCCCCCCGTGCTGTATTTTTGGTCAAAGGAGTCTCCAAGGCGGCTTATAAAAGCTTCCTTTTTCACCTGACCACCCTTGCTCATTGGTTACTTGTGAAGGGGATTGGTCAGTTTCCACCTCAGCACTTTGCCTTATCTACATGTGGTCGCCATCTAGTGGCCAAAGGTTGTCTCCACCAGCTACCCAGATAGAAGGCAAATCCTTTCAGCCACCCTGCTGTCCATCATGAACTTTGGGAATGAAATATAATGGCATGAACGAACCACCTTTGTGTTCAGAGATCAGTGCAACACTAGGGTCAGAAGACTCCAGAAGCAGAAGCAGCCACTTAGCAGACTCTCACACAGAACTGAGAAATGCACTAGCTGTCCTGTGGGTAGAACAGACAGGAGTGGACCAGGAGAGGTCCAGGTGCCCGGGAGGGGTTTACTGTAACTGCAATACTGGCAGCCCAGCTGCCGACCTTGTTAAGTAAACCTTTGCTGGGTGGTCCGAATTACGCCCTCAAGGCAAGATAAGAAGTTGGGTGTAAGGATTCTGTGGGGGGCCTGGCCATGACCTTTGATATGGTCCACCGAATAGCCAAATAGGTTTTTTTGTTCAATTTTTTGTTTTTGTATTTTGTATTTTTAAAATCTTGTCAAATGTTTTTGTGTTAGGAATAAAAAGTCATAAACTATTCCCAACTGTGTTTCTTGAGGGATGTTCTGATTCTGATGGAAACAGGTTGGAAATCTCGAGGGGAGCTTGGCCAAGGTGGTATATGCAGCAGGGGAGTAGACTGCTTGGATTTCCAAATGGTTTCTGGGGAAGATGACCATCCGGAAGTCCAGCTTAGTGCAGTCTGCTCTGGAATTCACACCCACCCCCTCACCTCCTTGTGCCATGCTGTTAGCATTGGCTTGGAACATCTGCCTCTTCCAGAGGCAGCTGCTAATGTTGAAACCAACACGAGCCCTCTCCCCAACCCCAGGTTTCTAGAGAAGGTGTCTGTAGCCAGCCTTAATCAACTGGGTAAGGTGGTCCCTATGGTCCTTTCCAGCATTTCCAAATCTTGGACTCAAATTCTTTTCTCTTGGTGTGACCACGCAGCCTAGAGAATTCTAAGCAATAGGAGCCAGGGCTTTCCCTGACTCTGCGACAGGGTCAAACCAAGGAATGGCTAAACCTGTGAGGTTTTGTCATCCCCAGGGGTACTACTGTAGGGGGCATTATTTATTAGGAAGCTTAACAAGGTAACTACAGCCTGAGTGCGTGAGTGTAAGGCTATGTTTGTGGTGGGTATGTGTGTGTATCTGCACACATACACACGTCTGTGCCTGTGTGTTTGTGTGTGTGTGTGTGTGTGTGTGGAATTACATTGATGCATTTATTGAGAAAGGTGCAAGAATTTCACCTACACAGAGGGACACATCTGCTTTGTTATTTATAATAGAAAGCTAAATTTTAATTTTTTAAAGGACACTGCTAATGATTGAGAATCAAGTTTTTAGTTTTGCTATTTTTTTTAATTGGTAGAGGATTTTTATATATTTTTTCCATTTTGTTGGGTTGTGTCCTTATTTATAGAAATCCTTTGTCTGTGAGAGGCAAGGAGAAAACCTTCTTGGCTTTTAATTACTGTGGTTGTCATCGTCCCTACTTTCTTTCTGGTGTGATTTCTCTGTCCTACCTTCTAAATGAGAAAATGTTTTCCTGTATTTGTACATTGTCAGATTCTATAGTTTCCTAGATAATTTAACCAAATTGCTCTATGTATTATTATTCTGTGAGTATAAAGTTCTATTTTAATGTCTGTAAATACTTCAGAACTGGCTTCTTTTCTCAAACTCCCACTGTGGGGTTATTGTTTACATCACAGAAACTGTAGAATCTCTATGCTCATGTACTGTAAATAGTGAAGTGATCTGCTCATAAATAAACTTAACAAATACACTATGGAGATTAAAAACAAAATACCACCCACAGCTTTGCCCATGTGTCTCTTTCCTTATTGGTCCCAGGGGCTCATTGAGGGACACTCTGACCACTAAATGGGGAAGAGATTGCAGTTTTCAGCGTCACCTTCTCAGATAAGACCCCGGATGATGTCTGTCCCCCACCTCACCACACTTCACGGCATTTTTCACGGTTCATAATATCCATTCGTGCTGGGCACAGGGGCTGAGGTAGGGGATCACTTGAGCCCAGGAGTTCAAGGCCAGCCCAGGCAACATCGTGAGACCCCCATCTCTGAAAAAGTAAAGTAAATAAAATATAATAAATAAATAAAATAACCATTCAGACTCATCTCACATAACAGCTGTTCCATGAATGACTTTTTGCCCTGACTTTTATAAAGCTATACCACTTTCTGAACAAAGACTTCCTTGTTTTGGTATATCAACTTTTTCACATAAGCACATTGAATAAATGCACTGTAGGAGATATATTGGCATTATGGTTCCAGGCAAAACACTCATCAATTTGTAATTACAAAATGGTTTCTGGTCAGAGGATCTCATAGAGAGCAGGCCTGCATTGTGTGCGGTAATTGAGTGAACTCAGAATATTTTCCTTTGTGTACTTCCAGTAAGTAGGATGAGGAAGTGGCATCTTCCAAGACTCTCGGTCGCGTGCCTGTGTGTTATTTCCTCACGTCTCAAAGGGGTTAGCCTGTATTTTGCTGTAAAGCTGTTTTTTGTGCTTTAACTTATTTTTAAATGCAAGATACCCATGAGCCCCAAAGGGTTGAAACATTGGCAAAGAGAATTATACATAAACAAGAACAGTCTGGGCGCGGTGGCTCACATCTGTAATCCCAGCACTTTGGGAGGCCGAGGCGGGTGGATCACCTGAGGTCAGGAGTTCGAGACCAGCCTGGCCAACATGGTGAAACCCCGTCTCTACTAAAAATACAAAAATTAGCGGGGCGTGGTAATTAGCGGGCACCTGTAATCCCAGCTGCTTAGGAGGCTGAGGCAGGAGAATTGCTTGAACCCGGGAGGCAGAGGGTGCAGTAAGCCAAGGTTATGCCACTGCATTCCAGCCTGGGCAACAGAGCAAGACTCCGTTTCAAAATAAATAAATAAAATAAGAACAGGTGCAATGAATGATTACATTTTATGTTATGTGCAAACTATTTTCAGGTTGCTATTTATTACATAAACTTATACAAACTCATACATATATTCTCCTTGTTCAGGTGATTTATTTTCCCATGCCGTGGAAATTGTTTGGATTTCTTTGATTGCAAGGGAACACATCATGATTTTTTTCCCATTAAAATTAATAGGAATGTTTCCACTTAGGGGCAGAGCTCTCTGGTGTGATGAGAGTATGTGTCTGATTGAGGGCTCAGTACCTGTTGCCCATCTGTTGTAGATGGTTAAGCTTCAGGAGAACAGGCCTGCTTTTCCATGCACTGCAGGGCACCGGCCCCATCAATCAGGAATTCCTGAGTGGATCCTACCCATAGTACAAGGAATAGGATGGCAGATGCAGAGCCTCAAGACCTGCCTTTGGGACCCATCTCTGCCACTTCTGTATTGTGTGAATTGGGTAAACCACCTCTTTGGTCCCTGGTTTTCCCAAATATGAAACAATTTGCTTAGCTGAACTCGAAGGTCCTTTATTTTCTTACGTTCTTTAAAAACAACAACAACAAGAAAACCTGATTTGCAGAAGCAGTATGGTGCAAGGAAAATGCTTATAAGCTGGGGTTCTGGTGTCAATCTGCATGGCACTTTTTGTTTTTTGTTTTTTGTTTTTTTGAGATGGAGTCTCGCTCTTGTTGCCCAGCTGGAGTGCAATGGTGAAATCTCGGCTCACTGGAAGCTCTGCCTCCTGGGTTCAAGTGATTCTTCTGCCTCAGCCTCCGAAGTAGCTGGGATTAGGCACCCGCCACCACACTCAGCTAATTTTTGTATTTTGAGTAGAGACGGTTTCACCATGTTGGCCAGACTGGTCTCGAACTCCTGACCTTAGGTGATCCATCCACCTCGGCCTCCCAAAGTGCTGGTATTACAGGCGTGAGCCACCACGCCTGGCCTAAGCTGCTTAACTTTGAATCTTGGCTCCACCATTTACCAGCTGGGTGTCCTTGGGCAGGTTTTCTAACCTCTCTGTCTGCTCCTCACCATGTGATAAATGGAGCTAGTAACAGTTTCTCCCTTGGAGTATTGTTATTAGGATGAAATTAGATCGTGCACAGTACCTAGGACGTGGTAAGTACTTAATCAACGTCAACTGTGATCCTTATTGCGCTCAGTCTCATTTGGTGCTAACCATAGTCCTCTGAGAGAGGTACCGCAAGGATCTTGACCTTTTTTTGACAGATTGGGAAGGCTGGAAGTGGAGCAGAAGGAACCTGCCGAAGGGACTCAGAAACGTGGCAGCAGAGTCAGGACAAGCAACATCAATGCCTATGTGTTCCTGAGTGACACTTACTTCTCCTTGCTACTCTGCCATGTAACCACCACATGTGACGTTCTTAGGACAGGCCTCTGCTTAAAGACCACTGCTCTCAGAGTGTGCATTGCAGCAGGGCAGAACATCTACTTTGGGAGTTTAAAGATGCAAGTTCCAAACCCAGCTCTCTATTGACATCATGACCTGCAAATAGGAGCAGGGCTCATGCGTCAGGGGCCCAGATTGATCTGCTCTGGAGGCCACCAGGATGTGGATGCCCTGTACACTGTGTTCTCTGTGACCTTGGGCATCTCCTGGAGGGAAGCCAGGGAACTGTACCAGGAACTTGGCCCAGCCTCATCCTCTCACTGGCCTTCAATTTCCTTGTGTGTCTAAAAAGAGAGATTACAGTAGATCAGTGGTTTACAGTTTGGGAAAACCATGTGCCTCCCTCTCCTCAAAGCAACTGTTTTAATATATTAGTTTCTGCATAACATTCAGTGTGGAAGGAAGAAAAGTTCTAGAGCTAATGTCCATTTATTAGAATGAGACAGGAATGTGTTACATGCGGCCACAAAGAAACAAACAGATAAATACAGGATGTGGGGAAACTGACTCTATTTCTGCAAGTTGGTGGCAATGGGAAAAAGGAAGGAACACTTCATAGATTAAAAGAGACTTCAGAAACTTAATCATAGCTATGTGAGATGATGGATCTATTAATTAGCTTAATTATGGCAATCATTTCACAATGTATATCAAAACATCGCAGTGTGTACCTTAAATATGTATAAGTTTTATTTGCTAACTATACCTCCGTAAAGCTGATGGGGGAGAACAACAGAGAATTTAAAAAATGAGGATTTGGACAAGCATAACAGAAACTGACTTGCAAATTTTTAGCATGTTATTGTCATTTTCAAATTCTGGTTTATTTGTGCTGTTTTCAACATTAGTTACTATGGTGCAAATGCTGATCAGGCCAGTGGCATTCTGCTAGGTACTGCAGACTTGCCAGAACGTACTTAGATTTGGTTTAAAAGAAATAAGTCCTGACCAGATGCAGTGGCTCACGCCTATAATCCCAACACTTTGGGAGGCTGAGGCAAGAGGATTGCTTGAGGTCAGGAGTTTGAGGCCAGCCTGGGCAACAGAATGAGACCCCATGTTGACAAAAATAGGTCTTAAAAAATTAGCAGGGCATGGTGGTACATGCCTGTGGTCGCCGCTGCTTGATAAGCTGAGATGGGAGGATTGCGTGAGCCCAGGCGGTTGGGGCTCCAGTGAGCTATGATCATACCACTGCACTCTAGCCTGGGCGATAGAGTGAGACCTCGTCATGAAAGAGAGAGAGAGAGAGAAATTCTGTTAGTTTAGTTTACTTTAGTTTAGTTTAGTTTAGTTTGAGACGGAGTCTTGCTCTTGTCACCCAGGCTGGAGTGCAATGGTGTGATCTCAGCTCACTGTTCCGGGTGCAAGCGATTCTCCTGCCTCAGCCTCCTGAGTAGCTGGGATTACAGGCTTGCATCACCACACCTAGCTAATTTTTGTATTTTTAGCAGAGATGGGGTTTCACCATGTTGGCCAGGCTGGTCTTGAACTCCTGACTTCAGGTGATCCACCCACCTCGGCCTCCCAAAGTGCTGGAATTACAGGTGTGAGCCACCGCGCCCGGCCCACATATATCTTTTTAAACCAACAGAATGCCTGTTAACTTAAGAAATAGAAGTTCTGAAATTGAGAATAATTTGTCTTAATTTATACTCTGTGAAATCAATGAAAAATCCAAGAATAAAAAGTACATATTTTTTTCTAAAAACCAACAAAAAGAAACAACTAAATTCAACGTGTGAAATTGTTTGGATCAGATTCAGGCAAGCCAGCCACTAAAAACGTTCATGAGAATGAAGGAAGGTTGACTAAGGGCTGGCATCACAAGTTGGGTGTCCCAGAAAGCAGACTCTAAAATGGACTTAGTCTGCAAGATGCTTATTAAGCAGTGCCCTGGGAACTGATGCTTGGGGAAGGGAAGGAAATAGGAGCGAGCAGAAGGAGAAGTCGAGTTGTGATGTGAGCCCAGCGACAGCCTTAGTGGACCCCACGAGGAGTCCTGGAGGTGGAACAGCCCTGCACAGTTATCCCGTGCTCAGCCAAGATGGCCAGGCCTCTGCACCTTGGCCAGGCCTCTGCACCTGGCATGGGTCAGTCATCGGGTGTAGGCCACCCTGGCAAAGGCTGCAGTAACACCTGATGGGGCTTATATTGAGGGTGGTCTGTCAACAGCACTCAAAGCTGGTGGGGTCCCGAGTCCTTTACTGAAGCTTGGGGTCTGTGCAGCCCATCAAAGCGTACATCACAGCTGGGTATTAGGCAGGCATCGGTTGCATGGGCCAGTGACGCGGTTATGTTAGAAAACATCCTTATTTCTTTAAAGATGACTTAGTAGAGGTGTGAAATGATAAGTTTGGGATTTGCCTTTTTTTTTTTTTTTGAGTCAGAGTCTCGCTCGGTGGCCCAAGCTGGAGTGCAGTAGCATGATCGCAGCTCACTGCAACCTCCGCCTTCTGGGCTCACAGGATCTTCTCACCTCTGCCTCCTGAGTAGCTGAGACTATGAGTGAGCGCCACCACACCTGGCTAATTTTTGTATTTTTTGTAGAGACAGGGTTTTGCCATTTTACCCAGGCTGGTCTCAAACTCCTGGGCTCACGCAATCTGCCTGCCTCAGCCTCCTGAAGTGCTGGGATTACAGGTGCGAGCCACCACGCCTAGCCAGGATTTGCCTTTAAACACTTCAGGTAAGAAAAAAAATTGAAAAGGAAACGTAAAAAGGACAGATGAAATGCATGTAGCAAAATCTTGATACTGGAATCTGGGTGATGGGTATGTGGGGATTCAACGTACAATTCTCTACTTTTGAAAATGGTTGAGAATTTTTACAATATATTAAATGAAAGTATAAGAACAAAAATGATCCTAAGCAAGCCAGTGCATCTGGCATTAATTCAATGTTTAATTCATGTCTATGAAAGCTAGAATACTGGTTTTAGCTCAATAGGCAGTTCTCAAGACTAAAAGAATATTTAAAAACCACTGGATAAGGTATAAGCCAAGCTTGTTCAACCCATGGCCCGTGGGCCACATGCGGCCCAGGATGGCTTTCAATGCAGCCCAACACAAATTCATAAACTTTCTTCAAACATTATGAGATTTTTTGTGTGTGTGATTTTTTTTTTTTAATTGCAGCAGCTATCATTAGTGTTAGTGTATTTTATGTGCAATCCAAGACAATTCTTCTCCCAGTGTGGCCCAGGGAAGCCAAAAGATGGAACACTCTTGGAAGCAAAATTCTCTATCAGTTTTGAAATCCTATGACTCTTTTACTTCTCAGGGTGGGTGGTCTTCCACTGGCTTGAGTCATGTCTTCCCAGGAAAGGGTGGTGCCATCCGGCCAGCAGATCCTCGGTGGTGTTACTGGATGCAGCAGGATTTGGATGTAGTGGCACCGCCTGGGCTGGGGTTTCCCCCCAGCTGATTTCCTGCGGCTGCTGCAATGAAACAGGAAAACAAACACACCAGGTGACAAGAGGCTGCCGTGGGCTTCCCCTTTGACCTAATTTGGACCAAGAGTTGCAAACTCAAAAGCTTTCAGCGACCAACAGATGCAGAAGGCAAACCAGGTGTGAGGAGAATCATGGAAACTGAGAACATTTCTCTAAGAAAAATAGCACGAGGATGATGACAAGTGAGAACCAGAACTTGGCACGAGTGTCTGGGAGACCTGGGGAGTGGTGAACACTGACAAACTAGAGACAACCTCTGTCTCATCCAAAGGGGGCAACTGCCACTCAGGTTCAGCCAATTGTTGTCATGTAAAAATGATAGACTGGTGTGGCCAGATCTTACCCTTTTACTCTTTTAGAAAGAAAAGCTGAGCCAGGCACAGTGGCTCACGCCTGTAATCCCAAGACTTCAGGAGGCTAAGGCAGGAGAATCACTTGAGCCCAGGAGTTGGAGGCCAACCTGGGCAACATAGCAAGACCTGGTTTCTACAAAAAAAAAAAAAAAAAAATTGGCCGGGCATGGTTGCATACACCTGAAGTCCCAGCTGCTAGGGAAGCTGAGGTGGGAGGATCGCTTGAGGCCAGGAATTTGAGGCTGCAGTGAGCTATGATCACACCACTGCACTCCAGCCTGGGCAACAAAGCAAGACTCTATCTCCAAAAAAGAAAGAAAGAAAGAAAGGCTGTAAATCTGGATTTTTTTAATCTTAAATATTCCAATTTTTAAATGTGGCCAAAAAATTCACATTTAAAAAAATATTGCTACTGATTCTCTAGCTATAAGAAAAAAAAGGAGAAAAAAATGTAAGCCAAATCTGTATTTTTTTATCTGAAGGCCACAAATTTGCACTGACCTACTACTTGCCCAAAAGACAATTTGTACAAATTAGAAAAATGCACTTATTTCCCAGGATATCTCACTGCCATTTTTCTGGAAAATCAAAATAGCTATACACATCTGTGATGTACAGGATGCTCCCTGGAGTTGTGCAAAGCATAAACTGCAAAACTCTAAGTGGCCCCTACATTTGCAGCTGCCCATTTCGAATCAACGCACACTGCTCAGAGCAGAGCTGAGGCCCTGATATTTTCCATGTGTAAGAGCCATGGGTGAAGAGGGATGGGTGTGTGAAGGAGGGCAGTCAGGGCGAGGTAGAGACGAGATGCCATGTCCTGTGAGGAAACAGATCACACAACCAGTAAAAGAAATGACTTGGGGGAGGGGCAGTGCTGTCAGTAGTAAAGAGTTAGAACAAACAAATCCCATTTGATTCTGAAGGCAGAACCATGACCGCTAAGTGGAAGCTTCAACAAGGAGAACAATTTGAGTTCAAGGTAGACCTTTCTAATAGTGGTACTGAATGAGGATGTCATATAAGATAGTGAGGTCTCTGTCACTGATGGTATGCAAGCATAAGCTCATGATAGTACAGATAGGATTCAAACATCAGACAGAAGGCTGGAAATAGGGCCTCAAATTCCTTCCAAGGCCGGACGCAGTGGCTCATGCCTGTAATCCCATCACTTTGGGAGGGCGAGGCAGGTGGATCACCTGAGGTCAGGAGTTTGAGACCAGCCTGGCCAATATGGTGAAACACCATCTCTAATAAAAATACAAAAATTAGCCAGGCGTGGTGCCGGGCGCCTGTAATCCCAGCTACTCAGGAAGCTGAGGTGGAAAAATTGCTCGAACCTGGGAGGTGGAGGTTGCAGTGAGTGGAGATTGTGCCACTGCTTTCCAGCCTGGGCGACAGAGTGAGACTCCGGCTCAAAAAATAAATAAATAAAAATAAAATTCCTTCCAACCAAGAATTATATATCTTCTCCTTTGCCCCAGGGTAGGGACATAAGTCCACAGCCCAAAAATCAGAGTCTGTGCTATGTTGGTTGAGGGGGCACTTGCTGGGAGGCCTGGAGCTTTCCTCAGCCTCAATCTTGGGGACCAGGCTCTGCCTCTTACTGTGTGACTTGGTCTCTTCCAGCCTCGGTGCTCTCACACACAGAATGGGGACAATACTGGCCATCAGGAAGCCTGAATGAGACTCCGTGTATGAGGCTCTGAGGCCAGAAGCAGACACTGAGTGCCCAGGGAGTGGGTGGTGGGAGTCCCTGCTTCCCGCTTCCACAAACCTGGCTTGGCCGACTGCTGTTTCTGCTTCTCCTCCTCCTGCACCTTCATCTTGGCGTCATACTCGTCAGCAAGCGCCTTCCACTCTTTGCGATTGTTGGTGATCCCGTCCAACATTGGGGTAATCTCCTTGTGGAAACGGGAGAATTCCTGGAAGACAGAGTATGTGCCTCTGGTACAAGAGCCAGGCCCCAGGGTCGGGGCTCAAGCGGGTGGCACAGCTGGAAATGTCCAGCACTGGAATGAGCTGCTTTGGGGTAGCAGGCCTCCCGCCACCACGCTGATGCTGCGGGGCCTCCCGCCACCACACTGATGCCGCAGGGCCTCCCGTCACCATGCTGATGCCGCAGGCCTCTGGTCCATACCAGCCTGTGCTTCTCCTGTGGCACCCCTGTCCTTCAGGATGAAGTGAAAACCCCTAACTCCATGACCCAGTGTCCTCCTGCCCCTGACCATCTTGCACTCTCCAAGCAATCCAAATCTCTTAGTTTCTAGAGTGTGTCCTCCATTCTGTGAGCCTCACACAAGCTGCTCTTTTTTTTTTTTTTTTTTTTTCTTTCCAAGACAGGGCCTCACTTGTCCAGGCTGGAGTGCAATGACACAATCACAGCTCACTGCAGCCTCAAACTCCTGGGCTCAAGCCATCCTCCCACCCCAGCCTCCCAAGTAGCTGGGACTAGAGGCGCCTGCCACCACACACAGGTAATTTTTTATTTTTGTAGACATAGGGTCTCCCTATGTTGCCCAGACTGGTCTCAAACTCCTGGCCTCAAGTGATCCTCCTGCCTGGCTTCCCAAAGTGCTGGGATTACAGGCGTGAGCTACCGTGCTCAACCCAAGCTGTTCACTTTGCTGGAACACTCTAACCTCCCCTTTTCTTCCTTGCGGCCTCCAATTACACATCACTTTCTCCAAGAAGCCTCTTCTGGCCCCCTAGGTAAATGGAGTCCCCCATTGGAAGCTCCCAAAGCCCTCTCTTACCACACCTTGCTTCCTTGTCATGACTCCCTTTGCTTGTCTCCCTGAAAGGCTAAGAACCTGGAGAGGGCAGGGACATTGGCTGCCTTGTTGCCTGGGGTGGCCCTGGCCTAGCACAAGGTATGGGACACAAGGATACTCAGTAAATACTTTCTGAGTGAAATGGGATGTTGAGAAGATAAATCTTTTTTTTTTTTTTTTTTTTTTTGAGACTGAGTTTCACTCTGTTGATCAGGCTGTAGTTCAGTGGCGCAATCTTGGCTCACTGCACCCTCTGCCTCCCAGGTTCAAGTGATTCTCCTGCCTCAGCCTCCCAAGTAGCTGGGATTACAGGCATGTGCCACCACACCCAGCTAATTTTTTTTTTTTTTTTTTTTTTAGTAGAGATGGGGTTTCACCATGTTGGTCAGGCTGGTCTTGAACTCCTGACCTCAAATGATCCACCTGCCTTGGCCTCGCAAAATGCTGGGATTATAGGCATGAGCCACTGAGAAGATGATTCTTAAAGGCTCTTACAGCTCTTTGAGCACGGCACATTACAGTTTATGAAGCAATTTATCTCCTCTGGTCCTCAAATTCCTGTGAGGTAGGAAAATAAGATTCATCACTTCTACATCTTCAGGTAAGGAAATTGAGATGCAGATTGATGGAGTGGATTTGCCCAATGTAAGAACAGCAAATCCAGGGCCCACAGCGAAATGCCAGACAGAGCCAACTATTCGGAGATGCCTGGGTTCTGGTCCAGGCTCTGCCACAAACTATGTGACCTTGGGTGGGTCACTACCAGAGCTCACCTTCAGCCATGAAATCAGGATAGTAATAATACCTACCCCACAGTGTGATTTTGATAACGTACATAAAGCACTTAGCTCAGTCTCCCTTATTTAATAATATTCCTGATGATTAAAACTCATTCCCTCAGCTGGGCACCATGGCTCACACCTGTAATCCCAGCACTTTGGGAGGCTGAGGTGGGTGGATTGCTTGAGGCCAGGAGTTTGAGGCCAGGAGTTTGAGACCAGCCTGGCCAACAAGGCAAAACCCCGTCTCTACTAAAAATACAAAAATTAGGCGGGTGTGGTGGCACGTGCCTGTAGTCCCAGCTGCTTGGGAGGCTGAGGCAGGAGAATTGCTTGAACCCCAGGAGGTAGAGGTTGCAGTGAGGTAAAGATTGCAGTGAGTGAGACCGCTGCACTCCAACCTGGGCGACAGAGCGAGACTCTGTCTCAAAAAGAAAAAAAAAAAAAAAAAAATTAGCTGGATGTGGTGGTGTGCACCTGTGGTCCCAGCTACTCAGAAGGCTGAGGTGGGAGGATCATTTGGCCTGGGAGGTCAAGGCTGCTGTAAGCCGTGATGGTGCCACTGTACTCCAGCCTGGGTGACAGAGGGAGACCCTGTCTCAAAAAAAAACAAACAAAAAACAAAAAAACAAACAAAAAAACAAAAACGCCAGCAAAAAACACATGTCCTCAATGAAAAAAAAGAAATATTACTGATGATGGTGGCAAGCACCAGCCACTGTGCCCTGTGGGTCAGAGCACCCCAGTTATTCTGAGTTATATCTCAGATGCTCTTGTTGCCTTTTAGAAAATTTGACTTCTTCCTAGCAGAAGGGCTGTAGCTCACACAGCATAAAGAGATCTGGACTAAATCCTGACTTATGGCTGAGTCCAGTGACACTGGCGCTGTCATTTTGCATCTCTGACTTCTGTCTTCTCATGTGTAACATGGCCAAAATAAAAATTAAAAGTGACAGGTGGATGGTGGCACAGATAACAGAAAGTTGGGAGCAGTGGGTTTCTCAAGAAGGAGACTAACTTTGAACAAGAGCTTAAAGAGAAAGTCCAGATTATCTTTTCACAATTACTTTTGGCCTATAATGTTTCCACCAGCTAGGGAAGTTAGAAGGACGTATGTCTGCTGTGTTTCCCCTTCCTCTCTCTGAATCTATGCTTAGTCATTTGCCCCACAGCTATGTATTAAGCAACTAGGATGTGCCCCAGGCTGGAGCCTAGAGCTGCAATCACATAAGACCCACAGAGCTGTCCTGAGAATCAAATGCCCCATTAGAGATGAGAAGCGCTTTGTAAAGTATCACCCACTGGTCACCTGCTAGGGTTTATTATTCCCAATGTTGTCTGGAAATCCCAGGTTTATCAAATATATGTTTTTGAGTGTGAGGAAGCCAAGGGCCTACCTTGTAAACGAAGGTGCAAACAAAGTCAATGAAGCCGACTTGAAGCTTCGGGAGTTCATCTGCTTTGTTTCTGTCCATCATGGGCTGTCATGGGGGAGAAAGAGTTAACTGCACTGGACAGTAAGAGAAACCCACCCTATCTATGAAGCATTCTTACTAAAATCAAACTGTAAACTCATCATGTTTCCCGACCTGATGAGCATTTTGCAGGAGATAGGAGAATAGAGAAACATGTTAAAGAACACCATGAGGGTGCAACCACCAAAATCCAGAATGTGGGAAACTGCACAAAAACAAGACCCACTGTCTTCAGCAAGTAAATGGCATACCAGAAAAAGGCCAGAGGGTGGGAGGGGTGGCAGGGCCTGCTACAGATTAAAAGAGACTTAAGAGACATTAAAACCAGAGGCAATATGCTCCTTGATTAGATCCTGATCTGAACAAATCAACTGAACTCTGTTTCTTAATCAAGAAAAATGAACAGAAATTGGGGATTAGATGATACTGAAGTATATGAATTTTGTGATTGTTAATGGCATTGTGGTTGTGTTTATGGTTTGTCCATATTACACTCCTGTCTCATAGAGATATGTGCCAAAGTATTTATGGAAGAGATTATAGTGTCTGAGATTTACTTTAAAATACTGCAACCGAAAGCAAAAAAATGCACTGGATGGAATTACAACAAGAATGGCAGACTGCTACGAATTGTTGGCTCTGGCTGATGGGCACTAGAATTCACTGACTATTCTCATTATATTTGAAAATATTACAGAGAGAGAGAGAGAGAGAGAGAGAGAGAGAGAGAGAGAGAGAGAGAGAACGACAAAGCCCATGGGGCCCTTCACGTGTTCCTTCACGACAGGACCTGCTCCTCCCAGCCTTCCACTCTCCCTCGGCTCCTGCCTAAGCCTGCCGTGGTGGCCCCTGCATCCTTAGCACACTCTCACAGGTTTAGCCTATCCAGACGTCAATGGTTTGTCCCCAAAATGCCTCTCTCTTTAACCCATCCTTTGCAAACCCTGCTCTGCTTCCCAGCTTTGCCTTCAGGGACTTCAGGGAAACTTCGGGCTGCTCTTTACATCTCCCCATCTCTCCATCTCCATGGAAAGCTGGCTGACTGCCTCAGCCAAGTTAACTTTCAATGTTGATAGGTGCACAGCTTGCTCACGCTGTGCTGTTAGATTAGGGTCAGGGGAGGCGGATGGACTTCTAGACCTGTGGAATTGAAAGGGCAATCTAAGTGTTGAAGTCTGCTTGCCAAGCTCTGCAGTTGAGTGAGCTAAGGACACATTTCCCAAACTTTAGGAGGGCTTACTAGTTAGAGCACTCATTGCAGACCCCCACCCGCAGAGCTTCTGGTTGGGTACACCGAGGGTGAGGCTTGTGAATATACATCCCTAACATGTTCTCAAGCAGTGAGGTTGACAGTGGCCTGGAGACCACATTTTGAGAACCACTGCATTAGGAAAAGGTCATCTTTATGGTAAAGTCACACATCTCTCCATCATGGCAAGGTCACATCTAGGTCAGGATGGAGCACACACGCCTAACATCAGGCTGACATCCGCTATCTACTCACAATGGGATTCTGTTGCAGTACCGTGCGCTCCAGGTCACCTTGTTCCCAGAATTCAGCAGCCACCAGCAGAGCTACCTGCAACAGACAGACCCTCACACATGCAGAGTCAAAGCCCCAGCCCAATCCCCTACCCCTGCTCCCACCCCACTTGCAATTCCAACTCAACCAAAAGGCTAAACCCACTCCTGCCCTGCCACCCTCGCTTTGCTGTCATCACTGGAAAGACATAAAGTGATTCCCGTGTCTTGGTAAGGGAGGATGGAACACAGGTGAGCTGGTTCTGGAGCTGGGCTGAGAGAGCCCAAGCCTCATGACCTGCTGCTCCCAGTACTGGGATGCCCCTCCTCTCGGGTCAACAGGAGTTCATACCTGGCTCTGCACCTCCCAGGGTTTGGTGATGGCTGAGAGATCACAGGCGGTCATCATCATGGCCCTGGGCACACAAGACACCCTCTATCAGTCCAGGGCCATTTAAGACTTCATGTACTGGTTAATTCCATCTCTCTCACCTTTCTCCACCCCCACTAGTCGGTGACTTTGTCTCATTGTGAGGAAAGGGCTCATACCCATTGCATCTAGGGATTGGGCTTTGAAATCAGACAGTGTTAGATCCTGCCTCTGTCAGTGATCAGAGGTTGGACACTGGGCAACTACCCCCACCTCGCTGAGCCTCCATTTCCCTGTCTGTAATGATAATCGCACTTTACTCACAAAACAGGTGTAAGATTAAATGAGATGGTGGATGGAGAAATCTAAGTATAGTGTCTGAACATGGTATGTGCATAAGGAACATGTACTGGGTTTTCTTATGTATCAAGCACTGTTCCAGGGACTGTCCAAACATCAATTTCATTTAAATCTCATCACATCTTCCGAGTCCTTTCAGTCTTGTCTACTGTAGAGAAGTGTTTCTCAACCTTTTTTCTCATCATTGTTCCCTGCCCCAACTGCCAAAGAGCCTTTTTAGATACTTTTTCAGTAATTGCCCCACCATGAGCTTTTAATACCACAGATATGCCGTCCATCTGTTTGGAGAACCACAGGCCATTGTAATAGCTAAGATTTGCTCTCCTCCCTCAAGAATCACTTTTTGCTCCATTGGAGGCAATATGCTCCTTTTTTCTATCAGTCAGTTAGCTTTTCTGATTTAGGAGTTTTGTTTAATACTGAGAGATTTCTTTCTCTTCTAGGCCATTTCCTCATCTAGCAGAAACACACACAAAATTTAAAAGGTAAAAAAAGAAAAAAGACAATGTATGGTGTAGAGAGAACTGTGAACAGCTGTAGCAAAGAGGCCTTGCATTAAGGCGTGGAAAGGGCCAGGTGCCGTGGCTCACGCCGGTAATCCCAGCCCTTTGGGAGGCTGAGGTGGGCGGATCATTTGTGATCAGGAGTTCGAGACCAGCCTGGCCAACATGGTGAAACCATCTCTACTAAAAATACAAAAATTAGCTGGGCATGGTGGCATGCACCTGTGATCTCAGTTACTTGTGAGGCTGAGGCAGGAGAATCGCTTGAACTCGGGAGGCAGAGGTTGCAGTGAGCTGAGATCATGTCACTGCACTCTAGCCTGGGTGATAGATCGAGACTCAATCTAAAAAAAAAAAAGGAAGGGGTGTGGGTAGGTAGAAAGGGTTCAAAGGTAAACTCTTAAGGGAGTGTCCCACTCATAGAAAGGCAAGGCAGGTATTATTACATAGGTGGGTACAACAGAAAACAGAAAGGAAGGGGACACAGACAAAGAATTGGAGCAAGAGGAAGGAGCAAGGGGGGAGGATTTGAGAAAACATTTTAGAGCAGGTAATCCTGGTAATCCAGGGTCATATGGCATGGGCCCTAAATTCCACGCCAAGGAGTGCAGACTGTATCCAGTAAGCAGTGGGGAGCAGCTGAAGGTCGAAGGCCCAATTGTGACCTCTTCATAGCTGTGCTGCAGGAAGGCGGTTGGCAAGACTTGTAGGATGGAGAAGGAAGAAAAGAGCAGGATGGCGGGGGATGGGGGCTGCAGTAATTCAACAGGAGGGCAGAAGAGCTGGCCTGCAGCAGCGACTGGCTGTGGCAGGGTGAGACCAATGGGCAGGAGCTGGGGAGAGTGAGGGGTGAGACAAGGCTGGGGCTCTGAACCTAACTTGCTGCTTGGATAATTTTATAATTAATCAGCTGTATGGGGCATATTTTCTATAAGCCGGTCCGTGAGGCTGTAAGAGTTACTCATGAAATATTAACAAGTTTAAATAAAATCTTTAGTTATGGGCCTGGCACAGTGGCTCACACTTGTAATCCTGGCACTTTCGGAGGCTGAGGAAGGAGGATCACTTGAGGCCAGAAGTTCAAGATTAACCTGTGCAAAATAGCGAGACCCTGTCCCTATGAAAAATACACAGATTAGCCAGGCGTGGTGGCATGTGCCCGTAGTCCCAGCACGTTGGGAGGCTGAGGTGAGGGGATCGCTTGAGCCCAGGAGTTTGAGGCCACAGTGAGCTATGATCATGCCACTGCACATTTTAAACTATGTAAACCCTCAAAAATTCAAATAAGTCTTTAAGTAAGCTTTCAGAAGTGCATACATTTCTTAGAGACACCTTTATGCTTTATAATAGCCTCAGAATACATGTCCCATGCTTTAATAAGTGCTGTGGACATGTTACACTTACTGTCAGATAGGTTGAGCAAATACAAGCTCAGCTATGCATACAAGAGTCACTGGCTCCCTGGTAGCTTCAGGAGGGCACTGGATGCTTACTTCCCTTAGCTGGAGGGATCATGTGAAAAACACTCCCAGTGGTTGCAGAAACACACCTAAGAATTTTATAGACAGAGATTTGCTGTGTGCATGGGATGAAGGAAGGACACCGAGGTGCCAGAAAAGTCAATTCGAGCCCTGTGCCCTAAAGATGAGGCTTCACATTCACTTCAGCACCTCCCCCTTATATGCACTGGGGTCCCGGGTGCTGTGCCGGGCACGGGGGATCCAGAGGGGCCTGCAGGGAGCTCACAGTCACTCAAGGAACACAGGGCAAAAAAAACCTGTCATCACAATATGCTAAGTAGAATGGCAGAAAAAGGTCCAAGGTGGAAAAAAAAAAAAGGAAGGAAGGAGAAAGAGAAAGAAAGAAAGGAAAGAAAGAAAGAAAGAAAGAAAGAAAGAAAGAAAGAAAGAAAGAAAAAGAAAGAAAGAAAGAAAGAGAAAGAAAGAAAGAAAGAAAGAAAGAAAGAAAGAAAGAAAGAAAGAAAGAAAGAAAGAAAGAAGGAAGGAAGGAAGGAAGGAAGGAAGGAAGGAAGGAAGGAAGGAAGGAAGGAAGGAAGGAAGGAAGGAAAGGAAGGAAGGAAGGAAGGAAGGAAGGAAGGAAGGAAGGAAGGAAGGAAGGAGAGCAGAAAGAAAGAAAAGAAAGAAAGAGAGAGAGAAAGAAAGAAAACAAAAGTCAAGGTGACTAGCTCAGCCCAGGCGCCATCTAAGAGGTGACAATGGAGCAAAGGCCTTGAGGGGGGTACATAGGAGCCCTCTGTAATGGACAGAATGTTTGTCTCTTCCCAATCTTATATGTGGAAGCCCTAACCCCTAATATGATGCTATTAGACGACAGGGCCTTTGTGGGGTGATGAGGTTTAGATGAGTTCATAAGGGTGCAGCCCCCATCATGGGGTCATGGCCTTCATCACCATGGAAGAACACACAGGGAAAGCGGCCTCTGCAAGCCAGGAAGAGGCTGGGCTCACATGGTCTGTGCTCTCAGAGATCTTGCAGATGTGCTGGAGAATTGCACAGTTATCCCACACATGCAGGTTAACACGTAAACAAATGACTGCTCTGAAGGAAAGGACTTTCATTCTTGGAGATGATATGAGAAAGAGAAGCTCACCAAGGTCTGGGAGGTCAGGGAGGACTTCCCTGAGAGAGCGCCCCTCCAGCTGATAACTGTAGGATGTGTAACCATTTACTTGCTAAAGAAGGGAGTGGGAGAAACACATTCCAGGCAGAAGGACATCCAGTGGGCAGGCCCTGGTAGAAGGAAGCCTGGCACAAAGAGCTTAAAGGTAGGGGGAGCTCAGGGAGCAGGTGGGAGACCTGGTAAGAGAAGTTCCACAGAGGAGCAGGGGCAGCCCACGCAGAGCCCAGGCACTGTGGCGAGGGGATGGTCTTCATGCTATGAGCAACAGGAAAAGCCACGGGAGTTAGAACAGAAGGGTGACGTGGTCACATTTGTATTTCACAGAAATCACTGTGGCTTCAGTGTAGGAGGGACAGGAGCATACACAGGGAACCCAGTTAGGAAGCCACTGCAGGATCTGGGCAAGAGATGGAGATGGCAATAAAGAGAAGTGTCCAGACAGGTATGGCACTTAGGAAGTCAACTCAGCAGCATTTGGGGACAGATTAGACATGCAAAGTGAGGAAGAGAGATGTGTGAGGATGGAATAGAATACAGGGCAACATGGTTATAATGCAGAAAGCAGCAAGAGTACGCCACAAAAATATTGTGTGCTCAGAAATGTGAACCTTATGCTCTCAGTAGACGAATTGTCAAGAGGAGGGGATGGAGTTCAATAGGACAATAGTGCAAAATTCCATGCAGGGCTTTGGAATCAGACAGAGTTGAATTAGACCTTCCATCTTCTCCTCTCTTGCTGTGTCCAGGGCAAGTGACTTCATGTCTTTGAGTCCCGGTCTGTTCATTTGTAAAATGAGATATTCATATTAAGTTGGATCCTATGAAATTCTGATTTTGTTAGTCCAAATCAGTTAAAATTCAGCAGTTTCCTATGGGTCAATGTAATATATCCTTTCTAAGACTTACTGTGATGATCACATAAGATGCTTTTGTAAATGCACCCAGTGTCGTCATCTTCATTATCAGCACCTGCATTCATCTCATTCCCGTTCTGGGTCACCCTCATGTGTAGAGCTCTTAAAAGCAAGCTGAGCTCTTATCCACCTGGACCATCCCCAAGGCAAATGTTTCTTCCTGAAACATTTGGCTCCTTGGCTGTGAGTTTCAGTGGCTGTTCTTCCTGACTCCCGGCCAACTTTCAGGAAAAGCATTCCAGCCTTCCTCTTAGCCAGCCCTTTCAGGACACTGACTCAGACCCTCCCTGGAATTACATCTATCTGGAGGGTACGGCAGGAGATCCTGCGGGGGAAAGTCTTGGAGGAGCCTAAGAAAGTGGTAGGTGTGCAGGCAAGGGCTGGTGTGGCTGAGTCCAAGGCCTTGTTGCTCCACAGATGCCCACGTGACACCAGCTAAGTCGCGTTGTCTCTCTGGGCCTCACTTTCCTCATTGGTAAAACACTAGACCAGGAATTGGCAAACTCTTTCTGTAAAGAGCCAGACAGTAAATATTTGAGGTTTTACAGCCCACGTAGTCCCTACTGCAAAGACTGAGCTCTACCACTGTGATGTGAGAGCAGCCGTAGATAATAGCACGGATAAGCAGAGTCAGCTCGTCCATTCAGCAGAGCACCGAGGGCCCATGATATTCTCCAGGGCCCATGAAAATATTTCAGTTTCTTTCAAGATCAGCAGGAAAAAAAGGACACAATAGGACTGAATATGTAAGAATGAATTCAGCCTGGATTATATTTGTCTTCATACCAACACAATCATAAAATATAATTTGTATTTACTTATTTACTTTTATGGAGGAAGGAGGCACAAAGACAAAAGTGCCTAGGACTCATGAAAGTCAGAATGTGGCCATCTGTAAAAGAATACAGTTTTATTTACAGAGACTGGAATTTGAATGTCTTATGATTTTCATTTGTCATGAGATACTCTTTTTTTTTTTGAGACAAGAGTCTCACTCTGTTCCCCAGGCTGGAGTGCAGTGGCACAATTTAGGCTCACTACAACCTCTACCTCTGGAGTTCAAACGATTCTCCTGCCTCAGCCTCCTGAGTAGCTGAGATTACAGGCGTGCGTCACCACGCCCAGCTAATTTTAGTATTTTCACTAGAGACAGGGTTTCATCATATTGACTAGGTTGGTCTCAAACTCCTGGCCTCAAGTGATCCGCCCGCTTTGGCCTCTCAAAGTGCTGAGATTACAGATGTGAGCCACCACGCCTGACCATGAAATATTATTCTGTTGATTTTTTCCCCCAACCATTTATAAATATAATAGCCATTCTTAGCTCACAAGCCGTGCACAAACACCGCAGTACTAGAGGATCTGTGAGCCTTTCCAACTCATGGTTTGGTCAGACTGTCAGAAGCAAAATCTGGAGTTAAGCGGAAATGTCAAGAGTTTGATGAAGAAAAGGAAGTCACGCCCTCGCTCTAGAGTTTCTATGACATCTTGGCCCTAGAGTAAAATTACTGAAGTAGTCCTGGCTGCTCAGGAGGCTGAGGCAGGAGGATCACTTGAGCCTGGGAGGTTAAGGCTACGGTGAGCTATGATCATGCCACTGCACTCCAGTCTGAGCAACAGAGAAAGACCCTGTCTAAAAAAAAAAAAAAAAAAAAAGTCAAAGTCAATTGGTGTGGGCCTGCAACCACAGGAAGCCCGTGCACATAGGCACTCCAAGATAATTAAAACACAGGAAGGGAGTATCAGGTTTTTCCTCACAACAACCAATCCTGACACCAATTGAGTGTCTTACAATTCATTTCAACTCTGATACTAAATTCCTATAGTTAGCATCAGACCCGACAGGTTTAAGGGTTCAGCCCCACAAGACTGCCTCACTTCAGAAGCCAGCCACAAGTATGGGGTCCCCAAGTTACCTACCCTTCTGTCTGACCTGGCAACAAAGTTGAAATGTGTCCCTGCGTTCAGGTTCAGTAATTTGCTAGATGAGCTCACAAATCTCAGGGAAACACTCTACTGACATTTTCTGGTTTATTGTAAAGGATGCATCTCAGAAACAGCCAAATGAATGTGATGGATAGAGGAAGTTATGGGAGGGGGAGTGCATGCCAGCCCCCCACCACCTCGAAGTATTTACCAAGCCAGAAGCTCTCTAAACACTGCTGTTTAGAGGTTTTTATGGTGTTTGTGTGTGTGTGTGTGTGTGTGTGTTTAACCACAGAAGTATGATTGATTAAATCATTATCCACTGGCAATTAATCTCCAGCCTCTTCCGCTCCTGGAGGTTGGGGATGAGGCTGAAAGTTCCAAGCTTTAAATGAAGGCTTGATCTTTCTGGTGACCAGCCCCCAGCCTGAGGCTGTCTAGGGTCCTGCCAAGAGTCATCCCATCAGAACAAAAGACACTCCTATCACTCAGGAAATTCCAAGGGTTTTAGAATCTCTGTCAGGAACCAGGAACAAAGGCCAAATATATATGTCTTCTTATACCACAGGAAGCACCGAACACCACTACCTACTGCACTACATTCCACATACTCCAGCTCAGCCCCCGTCATGGTCCACAAAGCAGGCACTGCCATGATCCTCCTTGAGCAGATGAGGAAACTGAGGTGAGGGAGTAAGTCACCTGCTCAAGGCCACACCACCAATAAGTGAAAGAGCTGAGACTTGAACCCAGGCTGTCTGATACCAAAGCCCCAAGTGTGCAACAGCTACATGCTACTCAGGTGTGAAGAAATTCTAATTATACACCTAAGCAATGGGCCCCGAGATGGCGTTATAGCAAACAGCCTGGGCCAATTTTTGCCCCAGGGGATATTTGGCAATATCTGGAGACATTTTTGATTGTCACACCCGGGGAGGGGTGGGGGTGCTCCTGGTGTCTAGTCCTGTGCATCCCACAAGGTGCAGGATAGCTCCAGAACAGGGTTGCCAGCCCCAAATGTCAACAGGGCTAAGATTGAGAAATGCTGCATTACAGGTCTCCCAACATTTTTTGTTAAATCCCTACCTAAAGAATTTTGAAAAGTGCTACCTTCTTACACATTTTTAAGTTGACATCTTAAGCTATTACATCATAAGTTTGATATTTTCAAAGGATCTAATTTATAGTACATTACACATACTGACTTTTTTTTTTTTTTTTTTTTTTTTTGAGACAGGATCTCACTCTGTTGCCTAGGCTGGAGTATAGTGGCACCATCAGGGCTCACTGTAGCCTCAACCTCTCGGGCTCCAGCAATCCTTCCATCTCAGCCTCCCAAGTAGTTGGGACCACAGGTGCGTGCCATCATACTCAGGGAAATTTTTATTTTTTATAGAGACAAGTTCTCGCTATGTTGCCGAGGCTGGCCTCAAACCCCTGAGCTCAAGCCATCCTCCCGCCTCAGCTTTGCAAAGTGCTGGGATTACACATGTGGCCACTGTGCCCGGCTATACTGACTTTTTAAAATAAATTTGTTACGTCATTCTTTACCCATGATAAAAGCACATAAGCAAGCTTTTCTTTAAGAGTCTAGAGTTTTACATCTTTCCTTGTCTCTGTAAACCTCTATTTCCACTTGACTTCCCCATAGAATGTTATCCTAATATTGTGGGTATATGTGTACATGTATATGCATATGTGTTTCTGTATATATATGTGTGTGTGTGTATACTACATATATGCCTGAAAGTCTTTCATTGATCAATTTTCATAATTACCTGCAACCAATTATATCCATTTATTTAAATTATATAATTAAAAATTTTTCTTTAACAATAAGCCTCTAAGTGTTGAAAAATTTTCCTTTGGATTAAGTTATTAGTACACAATTAAATAACAAAATATACTACTATTTTTACAAATAATGATTAAACACTCAAAGTATCTTTTTTTGAATTCATCTATTAACAAGATAGGATGGGATTTTTTAAAAAGTATTGGTTAATGAATGAATATTTCTTGTTACTAGCCTGAAGTAGGATTCAGCATCTATTTTTTTGCCCATTTTTCTCTTTTTTTTTTTTTTTAAACCAGAGTCTCTCTCTGTTGCCCAGGCTGGAGGGCAGTGCAGTGGCATGATCATAGCTAGCTGTAGTCTGAAACTCCTGGTCTCAAGTGATCCTCCCACTTCAGCCTCCCAAGTAGCATGCACCACCATACCTGGATAATTTAAATTTTCCAAGACAGAGTCTTACTCTGTCACCCAGGCTGGAGTGTGGTGGTTGCATATCGGTTCACTGCAACTTCCGCCTCCCAGGTTCAAGTGATTCTCGTGCCTCAGCTTCCAGAGTAGCTGGGATTACAGGTGCAAGTCACCATGCCCAGCTAATTGTTTTTTTGTATTTTAATAGAGATGGAGTTTCACCATGCTCCCCAGGCTGGTCTTGAACTTCTGAGCTCAGGCAATCTGCCCGTCTCAGCCTCCCCAATATGCCCAATTCCTATTTTTAAATTTAAATAAGCATGTTATAATACATCCAACTTATCTTTTATTTTTAATTCTAAGAAAGGTAAAGGTACATGGAGGGTATGTAGGTAGACTAGACAGATAGATAAATGATGATAGATGATAGATAGATGATAGATAGATAGACAGATGATAGATAGATAGATGATAGATAGATAAATCATATGGTTCTGTTGACAGACTATGACCAAATAAAAAAGAAAGAAAGAAAATTGTAAAGACAGATGATAGAAAGAAGACAGTGGTGTGGATTAAATCAGTTGCTACCATCTTCAGTACTTATTGCTGATGTGCCTTTGCCCTAGTGTCATGGTCCCTGAACAGTGATACATTCTCTGAAAGAAGTAAGATATTTAAATGAAAAATCCCTCACCTGCTGCCCCCCTGTACAATCCCACCCACTGGCTGGGAATGGGGGTGGGGTTCAGGGGAATGCCTGGCAATTAAAGTTGTAAAAACTCTTGAACAAATAGTCTGGGTCCAGTGGTTCATGCCTGTAATTCCAGCACTTTGGGAGGCCGAGGTGTAAGAATGACTTGAACTCAGGATTTTAAGATCAGCCTGGGCAACAGAGTGAGACCTTTATTCATCTCTACAAAAATTTAAAAAGAGTCTCGCTCTGTCACCCAGGCTGGAGTGCAGTGGTGCGATCTTAGCTCACTGCAACATCTGCCTCCTGGGTTCAAGCAATTCTCCTGCCTCAGCCTCCCGAGTAGCTGGGATTACAGGCACACACCATGATGCCTGGCTAATTTTTGTATTTTTAGTAGAAATGGAGACTTGCTATGTTGACCAGGCTGGTCTCGAACTCCTGACCTCAAGTGATCCACCCGCCTTGGCCTCCCAAAGGGCTGGCATTATAGGCATGGCCACCGGGCCCGGCCCCTTCCTTAGATTTATAATGCCTTAATTATAAGAGGCTGTGACAACACCAGTATGGGGGATTCTTGAACAACATGGGTTTGAACTATGCAGGTCCACTTACACATGAATTTTTTTCAGCTGAACATGGATTGCAGGATGCAAAACCCATGTATAGGGGGTGCCGACTCTTCGCATCCAAGGGGTTTTCAGAGCTGCTTCAGGACTTGAGTTTGTACCAATTTTGGTATACTAGGGGGTCCTGGAACCGATCCCCTGAGTATACCCAGGGATGACTATATTTCAAATAGTCCCTCCGTTTGGCTGCCCAGAGGATTTTGTCTCTAGGACAACACACTGCAGGAAGATTCAAGAAAGAACGGAGTTTGCCTTTATTTTGTAAGGTGGGGAAGAATGAGAGAATGCTGTGCCTACTGGTCTGCTTCTTTCTCAGGAAGATTAATATTATGAAAGCAAACACTGATTCCCTTAAGGCTATCCATGCTGATATACATGTTGGAAGGACATGAGTTCCCAGAGGGGTATGTGTGTCGTCAGCTGAAGATACCTACATAAGGTCACCTTGACTTTGACAATGATTGAAATCCTGCTCCTGGCTTTTTTTTCTTTTAAAATTAAACATAATACCTTTCACTTCATGTCATTTATTTGTAAATCTGTAAGACATTCCATTGTATGAAAGTGTTATTGTTTATTTAACCTGGTTCCCCATTGCTAGGTATTTCGATTGTTTTCAATCTTGTTTGTGTTACAAACAATTCTGCAACAAATAACTCTGTATATACGCTTTGTGCACATATGGGAGAATATCCGGAGGGGAAATCCTGGAAGTGGGATTGCTGGGTCAAAGGGCACCAGCGCTTACAGCTTTGATAGGTGCTGCCAAATCGCCCTCCGCAAAGACTGAGCCTCTTTGCGCTCCCACATGCGGAACGAGGTGGCCCTTTCCCTCACTCTGCCCAACATGGAATGGTAGCAAACGTTTTCATCTTTGACAATAGGAGTTAACAATTATATCTCATTGTAGTTTTATAATTACCGTCTTTTCATAGGTTTATATCCCACTGTAACTTTTCTAGGAACTGTCGATTTGTGCCTTTTGCCCATTTGCTATTGGATTAGTCTTTTCCTGGAATCGATTTAACACCTTATTTACTGAGGAAATTAGCTCTTTTTCTCTTAGAAGTGATGCAAATATTCCTCCCCCCAGCTTATCACTTACTTTCCTACTTAGACTATGTGTTTTTGTGTGTTGTACAGAAATTCTTAATTTTTCATAATCAGATTTCTCCATCTAATTTTATGACTTATGATTTTCATGTCATATTTTATTTATTTATATTTTATTTTGTTTCATTTATTTGTTTATTTATTTATCTATCTTGAGACGGAGTCTCACTCCCTCTCCCAGGCTGGAGTGCAGTGGCACAATCTCGGCTCACAGCAACCTCCACCTCCCGCGTTCAAGCAACTCTCCTGCCTCAGCTTCCCAAGTAGCTGGGATTACAGGCACCCGCCACCTCGCTTAGCTGATTTTTGTATTTTTAGTACAGATGGCTTTTCACCATGTTGGCCAGGCTGGTCTCCAACTCCAGACCTCAGGTGATCTACCTGCCTCGGCCTCTCAAAATGTTGGGATTACAGGCATGAGCCACTGTGCCAGGCCTCATGTCACATGTTGAAAAGCTTGCTCTGAAATTATTCTCCTTAATTCTTATTTATTTATTTTTTTTGAGACGGAGTCTCACTCTGTCGCCCAGGCTGGAGTGCAGTGGTGCAATCACGGCTCACTACAAGCTCCGCCTCCCGGGGTCACGCCATTCTCCTGCCTCAGCCTCCCAAGTAGCTGGGACTACAGGCGCCCGCCACTACGCCCAGCTAGTTTTTGTATTTTTTTAAGTAGAGGTGGGGTTTCACCGTGTTAGCCAGCATGGTCTCGATCTCCTGACCTCATGATCCACCTGCCTCAGCCTCCCAAAGTGCTGGGATTACAGGCGTGAGCCACCACGCCCGGCCTCTTCTTAATTCTTCCAGGCTTTTTTCATGCTCTCTTTCCTTTCCCTGGTTATTTAAAATTTTTATTACATCTGGAATTTATTTTGGTATAAGGAATAAGCTAGAGATCTCACTTTGTGGCCATCCCATTGTCCCAACACCGCTGATGAACTTGCACCTTTCTCCACTGGTACAAAACCCACTTTGAGCACCTTTCTCCACTGGTATAAAACCCACTGTGAGCACAGACATAGTCCTTAAGATCATCCCATTGATCTGAGCGACTTCTGCCTAGGACAGAACTGCCTTTAGTTCTGCTGGTCACCATTATTACTTTCTATGTCAGAATTTTCTGACTCTTCTTTTTTTTCTTTTTTCTTTTTCTGTTTATTCTTGCAAACTCATTTCTCATAAGAATTTTTCAATCAGCTTCCTAATTCCCCCAGAATAAAGCAGGGTATTTTTGTTTGTTTGTTTGTTTTGGAATCACCCATAAATGAATAATTAATTAAGGAGAATAGACAACTTTCTAATATCAAGTCCCCCTATCCAATAGCAGGGTGTTCCTTTCAACTATTTAGTCCCTCTGCTGAGCCATTTTGAAATGTCCAGCTATGAAAGTCAAAAAAAGAAAAACGTTAGGAAAAAACAGAAGTCAGCTAGGCACAGTGGCTCATGCCTCTAATCCCAGCACTTTGGGAGGCCGAGGCGGGCGAATCACGAGGTCAGGAGTTCGAGACCAGCCTGACCAACATGGCGAAACCCTGTCTCTACTAAAAACACAAAAATTAGCCAGTCATGGTGTCGCGTGCCTGTAATCCCAGCTACTCAGGAGGCTGAGGCAGGAGAAGCCCTTGAATTCAGGAAGTGGAAGTTGCAGCAAGCCGAGATTGTGCCACTGCACTCCAGCCTAGGTGACATAGTGAGACTCCATCTCAAGCCTGGGTGACAGAGTGAGACTCCATCTCAAAAAAAGAAAAGAAAAAGCAGAAGTCAATAAACAGATAACCATAATGAGATACCATCTGGCACCAGTCAGAATGGCAATTATTAAAAAGTCAAAAGAAGTCTGAGTACTTCTTTGGAAGGCTGCGGCAGGCAGATCACTTGAGGTCAGGAGTTTGAGACCAACCTAGTCAACATGGTAAAACCCCATCTCTACCAAAAAATAAAAAAAAAAATTAGCTGGGCATGGTGGTGGATGTCTGTAGTCCCAACTACTCTGGAGGCTGAAGCACGAGAATAGGTTGAACCAAGGAGGTGGAGGTTGCAGTGAGCCGAGATCGTGCTGCTGTACTCCAACCTGAGTGACAGAGTGAGACACCGTCTCAGAAAAAAGAAAAGAAAAGAAAAGGTCAAAGCATAACAGATGCTGGTAAGGCTGTGGAGAGAAAGGAATGCTTATGCACTGCTGGTGAGGATGTAAACTAGTTCAGCCACTGTGGAAACCAGTTTGGAGATTTCTCAAAGAACTTAAAGTAGAATTACCATTTGACCCATCATCTCATTACTGAGTATGTATCCAAAAGAAAACAAAGAGTTCTACCAAAAAGACACATGCCCTTACATGTTCATCACAACACTATTCACAATAGCAAAACATGGAATCAACCTAGGTGCTATCAACGGTGGACTGGATAAAGAAAATGTGTTACATATACACCATGGAATACTACACAGCCATAAAAAAGAACAAAATCATGGCTTTTGCAGCAACATGGATGACGTTGGAGGCCATTATCTTAAGCAAATTAACATAAGAATGGAAAACCAAATACTGCATATTCTTACTTATAGGTGTAAGATAAACATTAAGTATACATGGACACAAAGATGGCAACAACAGATACTGGGGACTACCAGACGGGAGACAGAGGAGAGTGTGGGCTAAAAGAAAAACACCTACTGAGTGCTATGCTCACTACCTGGGTGATAGGATTGCTTATACCCCAAACCTCAGTGTCACACAATATACCCATGTAACAAACCTGCCCATGCATCCTTCAATGTATAATAAAAGTTGAAATTATAAATAAATAAATGTGGCTGGATGTGGTGGCTCACACTTGTAATCCCAGCACTTTGGGAGGCCAAGGTAGGTGGATCGCTTAAGCTCAGGAGTTCAAGACCAGCCTAGGCAACATGGCAAAACCTGTTTCTACCAAAAATACAAAAATTAGCCGGGTGTAGTGGGTGTGCCTATAGTCCCAACTACTAAGGAGGTTGAGGTGGGGGGATTGCTTGAACCTGGAAGGTTGAGGCTGCAGTGAGCCCTAATTTCCACTGCACTCCAGCCTGGGCAATAGAGCAAGACCCTATCTCAAAAATAAATAAACAAACAAATAAATAAATAAATGAAATGTCCGGGGGGGCAGTTCCTGGTCAGCCTATGAGTAACTGTGGGCTGAGCATGTCCCCTTGTTCAGCGAAAGCAGGTTGCACTGCTCCCAGAATCAGGGGACCTTTGCAGGGGGCCTGGTTGGACAACTGCAGGGCTGAAGGAGTGGCAATGGCTGCCGCCCCCCTCTTTCTGGAGCCTGTCCCAGTGGTCTCCTCTTCTCTGTTGCAGACACTTGCAATGCTTGTGACTTAATCAAGCCTCATTTCCACAGAAGCATTTGGGGATCAACAAATAACCCAATACTTCCTAGACAACTAGTCAGGCATTGTCTCCCCTGCAACTTTTCTTGACCATTGCCTTCAATGCCCTGGACCCATCACAGAGGAGCCAGGGGACCATTTGGCTTGGGCCACATATTCATAAAAGGCCTCAAATTTACCCTTCTCACTCCGTTGTCAATTGAGGTGAATCATGGAAGCACATTGAGAAAACTGAAAAAAGACGTTCACCAGACAACTTAAATTTGAGTCCCATTATCAACCATGCCAGACTAGGCAACATGAATTTCATACCAACCATAACCAATTTGTGACTAGCACAGCTATATTGGAGGATATTGTCCTATGTAAAGGAATGTGTTAAAAATTAAGCCTATATGTTTTGAATGACACATTAAGTATCACTCAAACTTTAATTGGGGCAGGGCGTGATGGCTCACACCTATAATCCCAGCACTTTGAGAGACACAGAGGTGGGTGGATCACTTGAGGTCGGGAGTTTGAAACCAGCCTGGGCAACATGGCAAAACCTGGTCTTGACTAAAAATACAAGAATTAGCTGGGCGTGGTGGTGAGTGCCTGTAATCCTAGCTACTAAGGAGGCTGAGGCAGGAGAATTGCTTGAACCTGGGAGGCAGAAGTTGCAGTGAGCTGAGATCGCACCACTACACTCCTGCCTGGGTAACAGAGCGAGACTCCATCTCAAAACAAAAAAACAAAACAAAACAAAAACCCCTTAATTGGTATAGTGCTTTCCGTTGTATCAAAAACTTGAAAGTTATATCAGTTTATCATCTAAATCTTAGATAGTATGATTGAGCTACTTCAAATAACATATTTTTGTATTCAGATAAATAAAATAATAATATACTGTCTTGCATTTTTAGTGCTAAAATAAAGATTAAACATATAGCTTGTGCAATTGGAATCTGGCATAACTTCATTTTTTCATATGTTGAAGGCCTCCAAAATGAAATAGTCCCGAGGCTTGTTGAGGGCAACAAGATCTGTCAGTGTAACGTCTTGCCTCATGATTCTAAGCCTAAGAGGATCAGGTTTTAACCCCATCCCAACTCACATAACGATTTCCTTCCGTGTCTGCTCCAGCATCATGTACTGCGTCCACTCCTGTTCACTCTCGTATGTCTTAGACTGATCCACGATCTTTTGGAACATCGTCCTCTTCCTATAAAACACATCAGTCTTAGTAAAGGAAGCAAATCTTAGAATAAGGCAACACCTGAGCTGCTAACATTGGCTGATTCAGATGGAGGCTTATTAAATCAACAAAATTCACAAAACAAGGTTGAAAGAACCAAGGCCTGGGAGTGAAGACCTAGGTTTAACCTAAGTCTCTGACACTGATTTGTTATCTAATCTTAGCAAATCTCTTGTCCTGAATCCCGGTGTTCCCATTTGTACAATGGGGGTCATAATATCTAACGGATAGAGTTGTAGCAAGAATCAATGTGTCCATAACACACGTGTTGTGCCTGACACATAGTATATGCTAAATTAATTGGAACTATGATGTTTGTTATTATTATAATCATTGTTGCTGGGTGCAGTGGCTCATGCCTGTAATCCCAATACTTTGGGAGGTTGAGGCAGAAGGATGGCTTGGGCCCAGGAGTTTGAGATCAGCCTGGGTAACATAGTGAGAACCCATCTTTACAGCAAATTAAAAAATTATCCAGGAGTGGTGGTATTCCTGTGGTCCCAGCCACTCAGAAGGCTGAGGTGGGAGGGTCCCTTGAACCCAGGAGGCAGTGAGCTGTGATGGTGCCACTGCATTCTAGCCTGGGCAACAGAGTGAGATCCTGTCCCCCCCAAAAAAAAAAAATTTATCTCTCTCTCTCTCTATATATATATACACACACACACACATATATACACACATATAATATATATATACACATATATATACACACACATATAATCATTGTTACTTTTACTATTAGAATGAGAAGAAATACCAACTTGAAATATAGGGCGAGGTCTGTGGCAATGATTGCAATGTCCATCATATGGATGGCATGCTCATGCTGTCGGCGATTGAGGTTTTGAAAGATATTCAGGCTCTAAAGAAAAAAGCAGAGGCAAGATGGGAGAGGATTGATGCTGGCAGTAAAGTCACCCAACTACCAATGGCTATCCCAGATGATGGCAGAGGCAGCCCAGGCCAATGGAAAGCATGCTCCTTGGGCACACGCAGGCTTCTTGTGAAATGGAGTCTCTGACCCAGGCCCTGCGGGCAGTGCACCCTTGGCCCTCATCCTACCTCGTCTCTGAGCAGTGTTTTGCCAAACTCCAAGTGGTGTCTTTCCAAGATGGAGGACCCATGGAGCTTGGCCAGTGGGTTCTGGGATCTGAATGAGAAAGAGAGAGAATCAATATGGAGTGGACAATAGAAAATTAGGACTAAACATCAAGTCTCCTGACTCAGTCTTTAGCCTTCTCCACAAGTGATTCCAAGCTCCTTTTGGGTCACGAACTCATTAGAGAATCTACTAAATAGCATGGACCTGTTTCCCCAGAAAAAACCACAAACGCACACAATGCCATAAGGGATTTTAGGGGCATTAGCATTGGGCCATGCTTCAAGATCATCTAGCCCTGATTCTTCACATTCAAGTCTGAAGGAAACCACTGAATGTCCGCAAGCCGTATGTTTATTCATTTCTGTATTCAATAAACACTTGTTGAGCACTTACTATGTGCCACACACTGTGCTAAGTATTTAGATTCTCAAAATGTAAAATGTAAACCCAATATCTGGCCCCAGAGCAGCATGGAAGTATTGAGAAGACTCAGAGCAGCATGAATTCAGAGCTTGTTAATGACTTACAGGCCATGGGCCCTGAACGGAGACTCAGTTTTCTCATCTGTAAGTAGGGATAACATTAGCCCCTGCTCTGCCTAGCCCAGTGGGTGGTTGTGAGGATCCAATGAGATCAGGTCCAAGAACTATGCTTCATGGGCTGTCTGAAAATATAAGCTCTGTGAGGACAGGAGCTGTTTTGCTCATCAGAGCACCTCCTTTGCCTAGCATAGAGCCTACCACATTATATTCCAAGCATTATAAATATGAGATGAGTGAATGAACCATTACTGGTTATTAACGTCTTGGCCCAAATTAGTGCAGCAGGTAGGACAGGGAAGGAGACGAATAAAGGAGTTTAATGCATTTGTTTTCTACAGCTGCTATAACAAACTGCCACAAACTTAATGGCTTAAAACAATAAAATTTATTATTTTACAGCTCTGTATGGAGTCTGAAATGGGTCCTTAGGGCTGCTTTCCTTCTGGAGGCTCCAGAGGACAATCCATTTCCTTGCTCTTTTGAGCTTCTAGAGGCCACATGCATTCCTTGTTTGCAGGCCATGCCTCCATCTTCAAAGCCAGCAGCGTAGCGTCCTCTCTCCTCTCTGACCTCCTGCTTCCCTCTTATAAGGACCCTTGGAACTACACGGGGCCCACTTGAATGAATAATCCCTATATCTCAAGATCCTCGACTTAATCACATCTGCACAGTCCCTTTTGAATGTAAGGCAACATACTCCCCAGCTCAGGGATTTGAGATCTGGACATCTTTGGGGGGTCGTTATTCTGGCTGCTACAGGAGGAGACCCAGGTCCCAAGGGCAGAAGGCGGTGGGAAGCTGTGGACCACAAGGCTTCCCTGTTGGCCAGTGAGTCTGCCTGGGGGCCACACAGAGCGGGATAATGAATCCGGAGGGCTGGGGGTGAGGAGGGAAGCTGACTCACTTCATCTGGTAGAGGTTGTTGGTGCCTCTGTGGTCAATGTCATGGCAGAAAGCAGCAGTGACCATGGCCAGGGCCTCCAGGTCCGTGAAGTAGCGCTTCAGCTTTCCTGTCTGGAAGGGCAATCAGAGTGCAAATCATTCCTTTTGTGTAGGGGCTGGAAGCAGGGCTGAAAAGGCGGGTGTGAGAAGAAGGGCCCAGAACTAAAAACTCATGGGTCTGATCTTGGCTGTATCCTGGCTCCAGAGGCTGACTGGAGGATTTCCCAGGGCTGAGGGGTTTTTTGGACATGGGACTTTCAGTGCTAGAATGGGGAAAGTTCCAGGTACATGGGAACAACTGGTCACCCTATTTCTGAGTTGACTTTAGCTGGTCTCAGCTCCCTTTGAACCTCAGTAGCCCAATCTGCATACTGAGGGTCGAGGATTAGATGAGTTTTAAGAAACTTGTAGATGTCAGGTTTTAGGATTTGGAGAATTTCTGAACATGACCAGGCTGGTAAAGCAAATCTTCCAAACGTGGTCTACTGGTTTAAGCACAGCCCGGAGGAACCCTTCCCTGGGATTCTGCCAGACATTTAACTCCTTGTTGATGCTGGGTGTTGAAACAAAATGTGGGAAAGCACTCTGGAGAGCTGATGCTGACTCTAAGAAAGCAATCACTCTAAGTGGTGTTCTTGTCACCCTCTGTGGCAGCCTGGTCAGAATTCCTGCTTCTGGGCCCTAGCACCTACTCTGGCCTGAGCATTTCAGCCAAGGGAGAAGGGACGAGGATGAGGAAGGGCAGAGATTTGCATCATGATCTGGATGGTGAAATAATTTTAAATAAAACACAAAGGTCTCCAAACCCTCTGAGCCAAAAATATGAACACAAATACACACAAAAAAAAGTCCATCCAAGGATATTGTGACACTGTAATAGTGAAAGATTGAAAAGACTTCCAAGTCCAACAATAGAATACTATGCAGCCTTAAAATTGTATCATGGATATGCCTTAAAAACATTATGCTAAGTGAAATACACCAGACACAAAAGGACGAATACTGTATGATTTCACTTATATGAGGTGCATAGAATAGTCAAGATGAAAGAAACAAAAAATAAGATAGGGCCAGGCATGGCAGGTCACACATGGCAGCACTTTGGGAGGCTGAGGTAGGAGGACCATTTGAGCCTAAGAATTCAAGATCAGCCGAGACAGCATAGCCAGACCCTATCTCTACAAAACTAAAAATGTAGCTGGGCACGGTGGCACGCACCTGTGGTCTCAGCTACTTGGTGTTAGGCCCAACTGCGTCATTTTGTAAGCTCCCCATTATTTTGCAGACCTTGGTCAAAGTGAAACATTTCACAGGGGTTTGGGTAGGGAGAAACATCCTTCCTAACCACCTGACCACAAGGCAGACAAAGGCTCAACTAAAGAAACATTCCTATCATATCTTGCTGGGCAAAAGTCCAAGAAACACCACAATGGCATCCCACCAGGCCAAGGGCAAAACCGCCTCATCATGAGAACATCTTATCAATAGCCTGCCAGGCAACAAGCCATACTGCCCAGACCCCTCCCGCCCATACCTATGAGTACCCCCAGCCTGTAAGCAGCGGTGGGCTCTGGCATTAGGCCGGTTCCCGCTTCTGTAGGTTTTATGCTGGGCGTAAAGCCTGCATTTGCTGTTGAGCCACCCTCTTTCTGTGTGTGTGTGTGTCTTTCTTTAACCCTTGCCTTCCCTTCAAAACCTAACATTTGGGAGGCTGAGGTGGGAGGATCGCTTGAGCCCAGGAGGTCGAGGCTGCAGTGAGTCATGTGTTCTCAGCACTGCACTCCAGCCTATGTGACAGAGCAAGACGATGTCTCAAAAGAAAAAAAATTCTAAGAGGATAGAGATTAAATGTAGACTCCTCTACAATTTCTTATTACCAAGAGACTAAAAATATTTGAGACTGTTACTAAACATGTTCTGTGCCACAGTGACAGATTGTACTATGGGAAAGTACATGCTTCCAGAAATTATTATTCACAGACTATTGATCTACAGATTGCTGGTGTGACAGACAGTTCACAATTTTTGCTTGCTTCCTAGTGTTCACTAGAAATTAAGGTGACAAGGGTTAAGAATTCTAATTAATATAAGGCTATATTAACATATATTAATATATATTTCTTTATCATTTAGAATTCTTAACACAATTAAAATGTTATTTATAATATAGTAATAACTAACAATATATTATTAATAAAACAATAATGTAAACAATTCTATAAGCAATTATATAAGAGGGCAAAAAGTACTTTTGATAAGAAAAAGCTATGAGATATGAGGATGCTTTATTTTGTTAAGGGGAAAAAAATTTTTTTGTCCTAAAGTAGGATAACTGGTTGCTCCAAAATGAGAAGAGGAAAAACTACAAGACAAAAGCTGAATGGATAAGAAAGTTGTAGAAGGCTTGTGGAGGATAAATCTTGTGAAAGTAATTGTATGTGTGATTAAGCTGGCTAAGATTGGAAGAAAATTATTTGTAAGTTTTTCTAAAATTTTGAAATTAATGCTGTCTTGAACATTAATGTCAACAGTACACTGATGCAAAACTAGAACTTGGACCTCTCTTTTAAAACAACAAATTTTCTTTGAGTATTGGTCTGCTCAAAGTATAGGAAATTTATATTTTAGGTAATTGGCCTAGGAAACAAAGATTCTGTGCTTTGCCAAATTGATTTCGTGTACTCCAGGTTGTCTTTATTAGGTTTCTGATCACTTAAGAAAACTGAGTTTTCTTTATTAAAAGAGCTAAGGTCCTTCTGTAAGTATTTAACTTTCTATATTTTTATTTACTTTTTATTTATTTATTTATTTTTTTGAGACAGAGTCTCGCTCTGTCACCCAGGCTAGAGTGCAGTGGTGCAATCACAACTCACTGCAGTTTGGACCTCCTGGGCTCAAGCAATCCTCCCACCTCAGCCTCCCGAGTAGCTGGGACTACTGGTGCATGCCACCACACTGGGCTAAATGATCTTATTTTGGGCTGGGTGCAGTGGCTCATGCCTGTAATCCCAGCACTCTGGAAGGTTGAGGCAGGTGGATCACTTCAGGTCAGCAGTTCGAGACCAGCCTGGGCAACATGGTGAAATATCGTCTCTATTAAAAGTACAGAAAGTTAGCTTGGCCTGGTGGCATGCACCACCACATCACAGTCACTTGGGAGGCAACCTTACAGTATGCTATGAAGGGACCACAAAAACGTAAGTGTACCACTGGACCCTGTTCAGGAGCTATGCAGACTTATGAGTGGACAAACTTAACTGAACTCTGTTCAAGCACCACTACGTGGCCTCTTTTCCAGTCCCCAAGGGCTTATATTGGGTTTGGTTTACTCTGTCCTGTCTCCCTGATGGTTCCGAACTTATTATTTGGCCAGGCTCACTCCTGCTCCCAAATAGCTTTCCCTGAAAGTTCCCATAATAACTCGCGCAATCAGAGGCCAAAGCAATCGATAACCAGAATTACTACCGACCTCAAAATAGATGAAGATAAGTTAGTGTCTATGAGGAAAGTTTCCAGTGGGGCTCCTGGGGGCTCACTCTTGCTGGTAGAGAGGTACCAGTAAGTACCAGTAATAGGGAATTTAAAGCTAATTATACATTAGAGGGAAATCTTCGATTTTATAGTCAATCAGGCCTCCCAGGGTTCAGACAGGTAGAAGCAACTCTCTAAAAAGTGGATGAGAAGATTCACGGAAATACCTAAAGGAACATGATGCAGCTTTAGACCTCCTCTTTGTCCTTGTTGGGGCTTGCATATGGGGCTGAACAAAACTGAATGTTGCACTTATCTTTTCTCTGATTTTAATACTACAGAAAGCTTAATTTAAAAGGTGGCTGATACTGCTGTTTCTCTAAACACTGCCACAATTTAAAGAAAGTTCAGAACATTTCTCTGGGGAAAAGAACACACGATGTGTTTATGGGAGCAGCTAACAGGTGGTTTGCAGGCATCTTGAATGGTGAATGGCAAACTTTTCTATTCCAAGGTTTTCTAATCTTTATTTTTTTTTTTAGTGGATTTCCAGATTACTATGACTTGCACTGCCAGGCTAACTACAGAAATGGATACCTCTTTATATGAGGCCATTGAAAAATGAAATATGTTCCTAATTGTCATTATGCCCCAAACAAAGACTATAACCAATGACAAATTGAACTGTTGATTTTTTTTTTTTTTTTTTTTTTTTTTTGAGACAGAGTCTCACTCTGTCGCCAGGCTGGAGTGCAGTGACGTGATGTTAGCTTACTGCAACCTCTGCCTCCTGGGTTCAAACAATTATCTGCCTCAGCCTCCCAAGTAGCTGGGCTTACAGGCACCTGCCACCACGCCCGGCTAATTTTTGTATTTTTAGTAGAGATGGGGTTTCACCGTCTTGGCCAGGCTGGTCTTGAACTCCTGACCTCGTGATCCACCAGCCTCGGCCTCCCAAAGTGCTGGGATTACAGGCATGAGCCACCGCACCCGGCCCTGTTGAACTATTTTTATACTTGTGACATGGTTACCCCCAAATAACCAGACTGAGGTTGGGGGTAGCTTGCAGCTTTCTTTCACTTTTTGTTTTATATGCATCTCTATTCTTGGAATCCTTTTACACT
Source organism: Chlorocebus sabaeus (assembly GCF_047675955.1). Lineage (NCBI taxonomy): Eukaryota > Metazoa > Chordata > Mammalia > Primates > Cercopithecidae > Chlorocebus > Chlorocebus sabaeus. The sequence goes on along the minus strand of NC_132926.1, from coordinate 32,213,609 downwards.
AAACTTGTACGCTTTCATGTCATTCTTAAAAGACAGCAAATAGAGAAAGAAGAACAATGCTATTGCTACCATGTAGAGTCTGCATGAGATTGTCTAGTGTGATGCAAGCCCACCCTACCAGCCCCACCAGCCCCACCATACCACCAGCAGGGAGAACATGGTCTGTCCCACGTTGAAACCGTGCCGCCAGTTGTGGTAGGTGATCTTGCGATAGCCCTTACTCAGGGAGTACATGAACCGCACCAGGGCCTGTGAACACATGCACATCAGTGAGGCAGGACACACCTGAAATGGTCTCATGAGGGTGGGAGTAACAAAAACATGAAGAAAGCATGGCCCGTGGCCCTCTCTTTTGAGGCTCGAGGTCCTCCAACCCCATCATTGGGCCAGGAGGTGAGAACTTGTAATAAATGCAATTATGCTGTGAAACTACTTTGCAAACTGCTCAACACTAAGAAGGTGTTGTTTTGTTGTTAGGAAACGAGCTGAGCATGCGTCATTCCTCTGACTGAGCTTCATCAGTGATTTCCAAACTGTGCCCTGGAGAGCAACTGTCCTTGGAGAAGCTAACAGGGGCTCTACAGGGAAAAAAAAAACAAAAGGACTCTTTTATCCACTGGTTCTCAAACTTGCGTGTGCATTAGACTCACTTGGAGGACTTGTTAACACAGCTTCTGATTTATCAGAGCTGGGAGTGTGTCTGTGTGTCTGTGTGTCTGTGTGTCTGTGACAGAGAGAGAGAGGAGAGGGAAGAGAGGGAGAGAGAGAGAAAGAAAGAGAAGAATGTGAATTTCTGGTAAGTTCTTAGGTGGTGTGGATGTGGTCTGGGGCAACACTTTGAGAACCACTGCTTTAATCAAAATCAAACAAGTTCAGGAAATTCTGCACACCATATCCCACTGCCTTCCATACACACCTTCTCTCTGGTCCCCCATGCCCCTAGACTCACAGCAAAGCTTAGTAAGGAATCCTGCAGGGAATGAGCCCTGTTTAAATTGGTTTAGCCCACATTTTCTGCCCTTATTTAACTATAGGACCCATTTTTTGCAGCACATCTATTCTCAGCCTTCAGAGCTTAGTATCTCAGAACCCACTGCAAGAAACCAATGCACCTAAAACATCACACTTCACAGGACACAGAGAACAGCGTGTCTCTTTTCTTATAAATGACTCATCTGTGCAACATGACTAATTCTTTAAATCCTAAATGCTGAGGGTAGATTCTTTTTAAGGTAGTTTACAGATTGAGTTTTTTGTTTTGTTTTGTTTTTTAAAGCAAGCAAGTAAGAAAATAAAAAAGGGAAATCGAAGATGTTTGTTTTGACCTCACCTCTTGTGGAATGTGAAATTTATCCACCACTTTGAGCTCATAATACATCTGTATTCCACATTTCACCAGCTCCAGTTCTGTTAGGGGCAAGTCACTGAAGTGAAATTTATTAATTTCATATTTCTCTGCATCTGGCAGCTCTGCTTGCTGTATAAGGAATAGAGTCAAGCGATGAGGAAACATGAAGTGTTTCTGGGTGCCCACCTCCTGTCCAGCCCTGTCCCTATCCTGGGTCTGCTGGAAGGATCAGAACAGAGTGATGGGAAACAGGCTTTGCAAAGAGACACCCCTGCATGCTCAGGAGCACCTTGCACTTGTTATGCATCAGGGCTCGTGCTACCCCGGTCCAGCTCACCAGGATCTCAGCCAGCTCCTCTTCCTCACATTCCCATGGCTCCTTCCCATACACCTCTCTGGTTTTCTGCCAGGACCCAGAATGGCAGGGGAAAAAAAATAGGTTACAACATGCCTCCGCGTTTCCATTCCCATTTATCTCCTTCCTCCAAAGTCCTTGCAACAGAACCACCAGCGCAAAGAGGATTCCACTTAACATTCATTGATGCACAAGGTCCTGGACTTTAGAGCCATACAGACCTGCATTCAAATTCGAGCTCTACCTCTTACTAGCAGTGTTATTAATGCTTCTGATCTGCAGTTTCCTCATCTGTAAATTGAGGATAATAAACATACGTAACTGGTGAATTAAAATTCAATTGTGCAAAGTCATTCTTAAGTAACATATGTAAAATTAAATAATCCATATAAAGCACTTAGCACAGTGCTTGGCGCATAGTAAGCACTAACATAAATTAATGTTGTTGTTGATAGTGTTATTGTTACTATTACTGACTGGGAGTAAGAAGGCCTTGGCCATAGTCCTGGTTCTTCCTCTCATTTGCTGTGTAACTTGAGGCAAGTTCCTTCTCTCTCTGGGCCTATGTCCCCATGTGCCAGAGGAGGGGGAACTGGACCCCGTTACTTGCTCCTGACTTCTTGACTCAGAGCAGAATCTGTCAACTTGTAACTGGTTCACTGAGGTAGTGCCCGATAGGTTGCACATACCCATTCTTTGGCTGAAACTGCGGACTGAGTCAAGCAAATCATGAGGCAATTTATTCAAACTGGATGTTTTCTCCTCTGAATTTACCAGTTATTGAAATGAAATGATCAAATTTGTTGTGGTATCTTCCCAGCTTAAGAAATGCCCTCTAAAAACATTAGCCTGTCTTTCTTTTTTCTTTTTTTCTTTTTTTTCTGATCTCGCTCTGTCAGCCAGGCTGAAGTGCGGTGGGGCAATCACGGCTCACTGCAGCCTTCAACCTCCATGGGCTCAGGTGATCCTCCCACCTCAGCCTCCTGAATAGCTGGGACTACAGGCACGCACCCCCATGCCTGACTAATTTTTGTGGGGTTTTTTTTGGTAGGGACAGTGTCTCACCATGTTGCCCAGGCTGGTCTCAAACTCCTGGGCTCAAGCAATCTGACCACTTTGGCCTCCCAAAGTGCTGAGATTATAGGTGTAAGCCACTGCACCCAGCTTAATAGGGTCTTTTAAGTGAGCTGACCCCACAGGAGGGAGGCTCTGAGAAACTGGTAATTGTCCACTGGTCTTCCAGATAAAGCTTCCTCTCAGAGTAGGGGCTATGGCTGGTTGACTCTGTCTCCAGTACCACCTCATTCCTGAGCACAGTAAAAAATGGAGTTTCTAGAGCTGTCAAGCCAACATCTGACCCCAAGAATGTGGTGTTTCTGCAAGGAATAGCTGTCCCCAGGTCACACAGTGCAGTCATTATGTACCACTCTCAGGCACTCATCTGCTCATGCACTCATTCATCCATTCATTCATTCATTCATTCATTCATGTATTCATTCATTAAATGTTGAGGGCTGCTGCATCCCTGTGCTAGGCAGGAAGGATACAGCCGTGCACAAACCCACACCCAGGCTATGCTCTCATGGAGTTGCCAGTTTTGCCTTAATCTGGCCACATCTCTGAGACGCAGTCTGTATTAGAGTAGAAACAAGTAAAGAACATTACACACCAAGATTTTCTGAATTTCTTCATTGTCACACTTCACATGATATTTTACTATGTCCTGGAAAATATCCTTCCTATTTTCAAGTTTATTCATGGACTCATAGGTGTCAGGATTTAAGACAGACCAGCCCAGAAATTGAGCCAAAGACTGAAAAAGAAAGAAAGGAGGAATCAGAGACAGAACACCTAAGTTTAATCTCACCTCTAAAACTCATAGCAAGAGTCTCTAGGCCTCTGTTTTCTCAGCTATAAAGTGGGTTTGATAAGCCATGTGCTGCCCACCTTGCAGAGTTCTTATAAGGCTAAGATAAAGGAATGGATGTGACCACAATGTAAGCAAAGCACTAACATATATAAAGCACCATTCTTATGCGTAATAACTTCACAAAAAGAGAATGTGTTTTTGCATATATGGGGATAGCGGATATACAGGAACTCTGTACTTTTTGCTCAATTTTGGTAAGAACCTAAAACTACTCTAAAAAGTAAAGTTTGTTAATTTTTTTTTTTTTTTTTTTTTTTTTGAGACAGGGTCTTGCTCTGTCACCCAGGATGGAGTGCAATGGCACAATCACGGCTCACTGCAGCTTTAATCTCTTGGGCTCAAGTGATCCTCTTGCTTCAGTCTCCTGCGTAACTAGGACCACAGGTATGCACTACCATGCCTGGTTAATCTTTTTTTAACTTTTTATAGAAATAGGATATTGCCCTGTTGGCCAGGCTGGTCTTGAATTCCTGGGCTCAAGTGATTCATCTGCCTCAACCTCCCAAAGTGCTGGGATTACAGGCATGAGCCACCATGCCCAGCTTGATTAAATTTTTTAAAAAGGAAATGTGGATTTCTTGGACAGCACATCAGTGCAGTACAGAAGTGAGAGTGAAGAAAGTGGTTGATGAGGCTGAATCAGGATTATAGCAACCATGCTGCCCCATGTGATAGAGCAGTGACATCCGGCCCCCTCCAGCCTCCCCCAGCAAGCTGACTCTGAATCCCAACAGCAAAAGGCCTGCTAGCAAGCCATACCTCCATGAGCGTCTCATCCATTTCATCAAAGGGCTTCCCATCTTTACGATTGTAAAATGTGGCCACTCCAACAATTTCTTCCTTCTTGTTCACAATCGGCATTGAAAGCACATTTTTAATCATCCATCCAGACTCATCCAGAGGCTCTTTCTACAAGAGAAGGGATAGATTAGGTTTCCTCATGTTCCAGGCCACAGAGGCAATGATGATAGATTTCACACGACATCATGACCCTGATTGGCTGAGAGGAGGTGGCAAGAGGATGGAGTTCGCTGGATTTTGCATGAGTTTAATTACCAACAACTACCATGAGAAATAACCCATCCGGTTGGAATTCCTTAAGTCAAGTAGCCATTTTGTGTTCACCCCTCAGATGTCAGGGCCAGTGTGTGTCAGGCAGTATGTTACGGGGATGTACTGATGTGTTCACCCCTCAGATGTCAGGGCCAGTGTGTGTCAGGCAGTATGTTACGGGGATGTAATGATGTGCAGAACAGCCCAGAGAGGTAGTGTTTCTCCTTCAGATATGGGAGGTAGTGGCAGGGGACTGGCATAAAAGGGCAATGCTATGATTCTTTTAACTTTGAATTAACAACCTAGATATAACCTGCACATTTTGCCTCTTGCCCTGACTCCCTATGTTACTTTCAACACTTCATTTTCTCTCCTGGAATGGAAAGAATATGTGCCTCACTGAACAAACGAAGTTCTTGATCAATTATAAGACGCCTTTGGTGAGGCCAGGCATGGCGGCTAACACCTATAATCCCAGCACTTTGGGAAGTCAAGGCAGGTGGATCACTTGATGTCAGGAGTTTGAGACCAGCCTGGAGAACATGGTAAGACCCTGTCTCTACTAAAAATACAAAAATTAGCCAATTAGCCGGATGTGGTGGCATGCTCCTCTAATCCCAGTTACTCGGGAGGCTGAGATGGGAGAATCGCTCGAACTCAGGAGGCAGAGGTTGCAGTGAGCTGAGATCGTGCCACTGCACTCCGGCCTGGGCAATAAGAGTGAAACTCCGTCTCAAAAAAACAAAAACAAAAACATGCAAACAAACAAAAGCAAAAAGCAACATTTTTCAGACTACTTTGTGGAGGATGAGTTGGAGGAGGAAAACCAGAATCTAAAAACAAGATTAAATTTGCTTCACTAGTGTAGTTAAACTGCAATCAAGTGGATGGCTTGAGTAAATACCACGTTCTGCTGTGGTTGTGGTCAGGTTAGCAACTCTCAGCAAGTCTTCGGCTTGTCGCATTGATGTGGTCAAAATCACAACACATGAAGTGCAATTTTAACTTTAGAACTATTTTCTCTCTAAGCTTTTTCATAATGTTCTTGAAGGAGAAAAAAATAATTCTGACTTTTCTGAGTCATTTTTATTTCCTTCTGAATTATTTCCTGATTGATAATGATTTGCTTTTCTTTTATTTGTTTAGCCTAGCATGCTAAACCAAATCAATATTGACAGGGCCCCTAGAGCTGAGGATATCAAGAAAGATAAGACCCAATCTTGACTAAAGGAAGTCACATTTCACTAAGAGGAATTAGTCTAACACAGAGGCAAGGATAATAAAAGATGACATAAGGAAAATACATAAGAGACACAAGTTCCTTGGTGTGCCTTTCCAGGTCCTGTGGGATCTGGCCTCTGTCCACCTCTCTAGAATCTTCTCCTGCCAATCTCCCCCTCAATTTCTCACTCAGATTTGTTGACTTACTCTAGTTCCCTCCAATAAGTCATCTCTTTCCTACAATCTTCTCTCCTCTCTCTACTGCCCAAACATAAGTTTTGGGGACATATGTCTTGATTCCTCCCAGATTAAGTCAGAATCTCCTGCAGTGCCCCTCCTCTCCCCCCTGCCCTTCTCCTAATCACCGCTCGGTGTCTCTTTCCCCATGCAATCATGAGCTTCATGGAGACAAAGACTACCCCTGTCTGGCCCACCACTGTAGCAAGTGTTAGCATTTTGCCAGTGCCTTCACAGAAGATATCTTCCATGAAACATTTGTTTAAAAAAAAAAAAAAAGACAAAATCAAATGGAAGTTCAGGTGCGGTAGCTCATGCCTGTAATCCCAGCACTTTGGGATGCCGAGATGGGTGGATCACCTGCGGTCAGGAGTTTGAGACCAATTTGGTCAACATGGAGACCCTGTCTCTACGAAAAATACAAAAAATTAGCCAGGCGTGCTGGCGGGCACCTGTAATCTCAGCTACTTGGGAGGCTGAAGCAGGAGAATTGCTTGAACCCAGGAGGTGGAGGTTGCAGTGAACCAAGATGGCGCCATTGCACTGCAGCCTGAGTAACAGAGCGAGACTCTGTCTCCAAAAAAAAAAAAAAAAAAAAAAAAAATCAAAAGGAATATTAAACAATATTCCATAAAAATTCCAAGGAGAGAGAAATGATATTCAGCCAGAGGAATCATAATAAAACTTAATAGAGGTAGTAGCATTTGAGGTTGTCACTGAAGGGCAGAGAGGATTTCAATAGGAGATGGTAGAACAGGATTTGAGCCGGAGATGATAGGGAATGGCATAAGCAAAGGTGCTGAGGCCAGTCAGGCACAGTGGTGCACACCTGTAGTCTAGCTAATTGGTAGGCTGAGGCAGGAGCTTTGCTTGAGCCCACGAGGTTGAGGCTGCAATGAGCTATGGTTGCACCACTACACTCCAGCCTGGGCAACAGGGTGAGACCCTCTCTAAAAAAACAAAAGAAAACAACAACAACAAAACACCTGGCAAAGTAGCATTTTGGTTATATTTATTGAAATACAACTTTAATGTCTAAATATGATCCTGAAACTTTGGAGCTTTTGTATATTATATATTGTATATCTTGTATATCTTGTTGGGGGAAAAATAGATCCTGACACCAGAAAGCAAAGGGTGCGAATGTTAAAACTGAATAGGACCTTGGAAATTACCCAGTTAACTCTGTCCCCATTTCCATTGGCACAGGACTTTTATCCTGTCACATTTTCACTTTTTTGAGGCTGCTTCCCAGCTGAGTAGGTGGATTCTAATGTATTCTAATGCTCTTTGGGGAGGAAAAAAAAATCATATGACTAAGACAGCAAATAAAAAATGACTTACCTGAAATGCAAAAAAGTCCTCCGCAGGCGCATTCATGATGTTGCAAATCTGAGAGCCGTGAAGGGGAATAATGAAGGTGTGATTAGGCCTGAGACAGTACCCAGCGAAGCACTGTATACTATTTTCAGGAACACCATGTTCTTGCCCAAGGCATTCACATTCTTTTCATCAGGTAGACATAGTCGAGACGGTTTGGAATTATTAACTGAAGCTACTAGACAGAAAAGTCACCTTATAAACATTACTTTTTATGATTTGCTCCACTCTTGAATCATTTCTAAGCTTTGAAAAAGTTAAGGCTACAACTTGTCATTACTAGTAACTGGAGGGTATCCTATGCTGTTGTTCCCCTTTTCTTGCTTATTTGGGTTGTATCCAAGGTCTTTAAGTTAATATAAATACCAGCCCGGCCAATGTGGTGAAACCCTGTCTCTACTAAAAATACAAAAATTAACCAGCAGTGGTGGCGCATGCCTGTAGTCCCAGCTACTCTGGAGGTTGAGGTGGGAGAATCACTTGAACCTGGGAGGCGGAAGTTGCAGTGAGCTGAGATCATGCCACTGCACTCCAGCCTGGGCAACAGAGTGAGACCCAGTCTCAACAAAATAAAATAATAAAATAAAATATGCTACTCTAAATATATTTGACTCAACTACATTTGGGTTCTGTTTTGTTTGGGCAGGTAGGGGTTTTTCCCTGGATTATAAATCCCAAAGTAGAATAATAAATGAAAGGTGTTGTAGCTCCGGTTCTACATTGCTAGATTCCTCTCCTGAAAGTCGGACCAGTTTACCCTACTGGTAAGGGATCAGATGGCACTTATAGAGCACTGTGGGGCCACTGTGCACAGTTGTGTAATGTGTGAACTGCACACAGGCATCAGGCTGAGGGGCAACTGGGAGCTGAAATCCAGCCTGTGATCTGCTTGCAGCACCATGACCTTGACCTTCCTTTAATCATCCTTTGAGAAATGCTGCCTTCTAATTCTCAAAAACGTACCACCTTGGCCCTGCCTGACAACACAGAAGCGGGCTGTGTGTGGTCTCAGAGAGCGAGCTGTACCTGCTCCTGTCCGAGGACTGCCCGCTCACTGCATCAGCCTTCTGACCTCTCCTTTGACCAACTCTATCAGTTGCCATCACTGTCTCCTGATGGCAGAGCTCTTGGAGGCCTCTTTCCTCTCCGTCTGTGAGCATGCTGGTGTCTCTCTCATGCTTGAAAATGAAATCCTTCCTGCATCCATCATGGTCCCCATAGCAACCACTCAGGCATTCTCCTCTTTTCTTTTGCATTCTTTACCTTCTCGTTACCCATCCACTACTCAGCAAACCACATGCTGGTTCTGCTTCCACCTCACCACCAAATCCATTTTCACTGGGGCCACCAATAACTTCTTCAGTGCCAAACCCAACGAGGGTTTTCAGTTCTTATCTTACCAGTTCACTCTGCTGCATGTCATCATCTCTCCCTGTTGAAACTTTCCACTTTCTTGGTTTCCATGACACTGCCCTCTCTTGGGTCTCCAAACACCTCTGAACCTTCCTTCTGTTTCTCTATCACACGCTCCTCTTTCTCCACCCACTCTGTAGATGCTGACACTCTCCATGATTGCACCCTGGGTCCACTGCCTGTCTCCCTCTCCCTAGGTGCCTTCCTCCACGCTCATAATTTCAAACACCATCTGGTCCTGATATCTTCCAAATCTCTGCTTCCAACACTCCTCTCTCTCCACAGCATCAGAATTGTCTCTTCATCTACCTGCAGGACATCTGCTTCTAAAAAATGTCAGTATTACCTTGTCTGAAACTGACTTCATCATTTTACATCCAAGCGTGACGACAGCACTATTCATCCAGTCTAGAAGCCTGAAATTAGCCTTGACTCCTCTCTTCCCCACTCTCTGCCTACAGCCAATCACAAAGCCCTGCCAGCTTCGCCCTCTCAATATTGGACCTGACCCCTTGTCCCCTTCTTGTGTTCTTGCCTCTGTCAAAGTTGTTGTGAGTATTAAATTTAGGTAGTGCCTGACTCACGGTAAGCACCCAGCAGCTGTTAGCAAGAATGATAGTGTTCTTTATCCCACCTGCCTTTGCTGAAATTCTCATCACCTCTTACTTAAATGGTGCTCTGGTTACTTTGCCTGCAGTCCTAGTCCTTCAGATCCATTTTCCAGGAAGCTGCTAGAGTCATCTTTCTTTTCTTTCTTTCTTTTTATTTTTTTCTTTTAGGGACAGGGTCTCCCTCTGTTGCCCAGGCTGGAATGCAGTGGCGTGATCATACCTCACTGCAGCCTGGAACTCCTGGGATCAAGGGATACTCCTGTCTCAGCCTCTTGAGTAGCTGGGACTGTGGGCGTGCACCACCACACCTGGCTAATCTTTAAATTTTTTGTAGAGACGGAGTCTTGGTATGTTGCCCAAGCTGGTCTCAAACTCCTGGACTCAAGTGATCCTTCTGCCTCGGCCTCCCGAAGTGTTGGGATTGCAGGCATGAGTCACCATGCCCTGCCAGAGTTATCTTTCTAAAATGAAAATCGAGCTTGCAGTGAGCTGAGATCTGGCCACTGCACTCCAGCCTGGGCGACAGAGCGAGACTCCGTCTCAAAAAAAAAAAAAAAAGAAAATCGACTATGTGAATCTCCTGCTTGTCTACCTGTCACCTGTAGATTAAAATCCCACCTTTTAAGGATGAGCATGGTGGTTCACTCCTATAATCCCAGCACTTTGGGAGGCTGAGGCGGGCGGATCACTTGAAACCAGGTGTTCGAAACCAGCCTGGCTAACATGGTAAAACCCCGTCTCTGCTAAAAATACAAAAATTAGCTGGGCGTGGTGGTACGCGCCTGTAATCACAGCTATTCAGGTGGCTGAGGCATGACAATCGCTTGAGCCCAGGAGGCAGAGGTTGCAGTGAGCCAAGTTCTCACCACTGCAGTCCAGCCTGGGCAATAGAGCGAGACACTGTCAAAAAAAAAAATAATAATAAACAAGTCCACCTTTTAGACAAGGCATCCAAGGCCTGCTGTAATTTAACCCCTTCCTCCCTCTTGAGCCTCATCTTTTGCTGTCTTCCTGTCTCAAATCTAATACTCCAGCCTCACTTAACCACATACAGCACACTGCTCCAGGCCTCCATGCCCACATTGTTTGCCCGTGTTCTTCCTTCCACCTGGAACCTCCTTTTATGGCCCCGCCTGCCTAAGACATTTTTATTTCATTTTATTTATTATTATTATTTTTTGAGATGGAGTCTTTCTCTGTTGCCCAGGCTAGAGTGCAATGGCGCGATCTCGGCTCACTGCAACCTCTGCCTCCCAGGTTCAAGTGATTCTCCTGCCTCAGCCTCCCGAGTAGGTGGGATTACAGGTGCCCGCCACATGCCCAGCAAATTTATATATATATAAAAATATATATAAATATATAAAAAAATATATATTTATATATATTTATATATTTTTTTGAGACGGAGTCTCGCTCAGTCGCCCAGGCTGGAGTGCAGTGGCAAGATCTCGTCTCACTGCAAGCTCCACCTCCCAGGTTCACGCCATTCTCCTGCCTCAGCCTCCCAAGTAGCTGGGACTACAGGTGCCCGCTGCCACACCAGGCTAATTTTTTGCATTTTTAGTAGAGACGGGGTTTCACTATATTAGCCAGGATGGTCTCGATCTCCTGACCTTGTGATCCACCCGCCTCGGCCTCCCAAAGTGCTGGGATTACAGGCGTGAACCACCGTGCCCGGCCAAATTTTTATATTTTCAGTAGAGATGGAGTTTTGTCATGTTGGCCAGGCTGGTCTCGAGCTCCTGACCTCAGGTGATCCACCCTCCTTGGCCCCCTAAAGTTCTGGGATTATAGGCCTGAGCCACTGTGCCTGGCCAAGACTATGCACCTTTCCACCTAAGGATTATTTATCTATATATTTGATATTTCCTCAAATGTCAATTATCTGTTCATTCATTTAGACCAATTGCCAACTGAATTGAGAGAAACAAGAGAATCAGGCTTTTAGAGATCCACACTTGCCATCATCTTTTCCACTCTCTTCTTGATCTAAAATCCTTCCACTCTTTCTTCCACCTGATCCAAAACTCTCCCCTTCAAAGTTATATGACTTACCAGGCCATTCTGGGCAACATAAGTGGGAAGACCGCTTACTAAAGCCCAATGGTCAGGAGGTGGATTCCTGTGAAGGCCAAAGACAAATGGTGACTCTCAGTGCAGGGATTGCTGGACTGAAAACTAAAATCTGGGCCTTTGCCCTCCCCCTGCTCTCAGGTGGCTCTCAGCAACTGCTTACATTCACTACACCTGACCAAACCCAAAATGTTGGCCAACCATCTTAATGTCCAAATCTAGACATGGAGAAAAGGGTGGCGAATATAACATTTTACTGACTGCCCACCAAGTTTCACTATCCGAGAAAAGAGACAGCATTCATTCTACAGATTGTTATTTGCTGCTGAGTAGAAACAAATACCATCACTTCCCTCATAAAGCTAGAAGCTACTAAAACTATGTAGGGAATGAAAAAATTCATCTATGGAGAATTCCTGCCATGTACTAAGCACTAAGCTAAGTGCTTTATATACTTATCCCTCACAATACTATAATTTTTTGTATTATTATTTTTGCTTGTTTGTTGTGAGAAAAAAACACACACATAAACACGCATTAAAAACCTCAGCAATCATTAGAAAATGAACATTTATAAAACCACATGGACATCAAGAACAGCATTGTCAGCTCCTTGGAAGCCCTTGACTTTCCCCCGCAGTCATAACCTTCTCCCTAAACCCAGAGGTAACCATTATTCTGAAATTATGCTAAATTGCATTATTGTTTTTTTGTAGAGTTTTACCTCCTAAGCATGTTTTCCTGTACTTGTTAGTTTAATTTTGCCTGTTTTTCAACTTCATTTAGATGGAACCATACAATGTATATTATTTTGTCTGTCTTCTTTGTCACGTTGCTGCAATTCACTTATTTCATTGACTTACAGTGTTCCCTATACTACTGTAGCACAAGTTATCCATTCAACTGTTGGTGGACATCCCCTATCCTTCCAATTACGGGATAATATAAACAGTGCTGACGTCAACATTGGTGTATATGTGCTCTCAGTGCTACATGGTATATTCCTAGGAGTAGAAGTACTGGGTCATAAGCTGTTTGTATCTTCAACTTTACTAGATGAGGCCAAACTGTTTTCTAAAATGATTGTACCAATTTACACTCCCATCAGTGGTCCATTAGAGTTTCCTTTGTTCTCCATCTCTGTCAATACTTAGTATTTTCAGACTTTTAAATGATAGTACTTCTGGTGAGGTCTAATGGTATCTCATCATAGTTTTCTTTCATATTTCTCTACAAAATTAATGTTCATGTCTTTTACTCATTTTTAAAAATTACTTTTACCCATTTTTCTATAGTGTTTCCTTCTTATTGATTCATAGGAATTCTTTATGTGTTCTCTCTCTCTTTTTTTTTTTTTTTTTTTTTTTTGAGACAGGGCCTTACTCTGTCACTCAGGCTGGAATGCAGGAGCATGATCCTAGCTCACTATAAACTTGAACTCCTGGGCTCAAGTAATCCTTCCACCTCAGCTGCTCACCTAGCTGGGACTTCAGGCACGAACCACCATGCTCAGCTGATTAAAAATCTTTTTCATAGATGGAACTGTCTGCAAAAATTATAACAGAGAAATCTAACCTCACAAGATTCCATCTTGCTTCTAACTTTACCAGCTAACTGCCCTTACTCCTTCCTGGGCATAGACCAAGCCAACTATGGGGAGAATTTAGTTTATAATTTAACATTGAAGAAAGATGGTAATAGTCCCTTCCCAAAATTGACCCCCTCTGGGGACTAGAACTGCCTTTGTAAGGCTAATGAAAGGCCACAAGGTTAGGGTTATGGGAGGGGCCTGAATTCTGCTAAGATGTAAGTGTAGTTAAACAATAACCAGCCATTGTTCCCTAGCTGGTTTTCTATAATTCCTTACTGCTCAGGAGTTATGTGGCTGGGGATCACATGATTTATAACTTCCCCTCCTACAGATAACATCACTATTGTACAACCTAAGATTGGTCTTTGAGATATTTTTTATACTTTCGCATTCTGGCTACTGACTGACTCTACCTGGACCCATAACTCAGTGGTACAAAGTTTCCTTTGTTCTCCATCTCTGTCAATACTTAGTATTTTCAGACGTTTGCATGATAGTCCTTGTGGTGAGGTCTAATGGTATCTCATCGTACTTTTCTTTCATATTTCTCTACAAAATTAATAAAATGGAGTACCTTCCATAAATGTATTTGTCATTTGCATTTTTTGTAAAGTTCCTCTGTTCATGTCTTTTACTCATTTTTTAAAGTTACTTTTAAATTTACTTTTGCTCATTTTTCAATAGTGTTTCCTTTTTATTGATTTGTAGGAGTTCTTTATAAGTTCTTTTTTTTTTTTTTTTTTTTTTTTTTTTTAAGAGACAGGGCTCCTTCTGTCACTCAGGCTGGAACGCAGTAGCCAGATTCAACTGGTCTTGTGACCTCACCTAGGAACTGACTCACTGCAAGAAGACAGTTTCAATCCCCTGTGATTTTATCCTCAGCCCAACCAACCAGTATTTCCCATTCCCTAGCCCCCTGCCCACCAAACTATCCTTGAAAAACCCTGGCCTCCAAATTCTCAGGGAGGTAGATTTGAGAAATATCTCTGGTTCTTTTGCTCAACTGCCTTAAAATAATTAAACTCTTTCTCTGCTGCAACTCTTGCTGTTCTCAGTGTATTGTCTTTTCTGGGCAGCGGGCAAGAAGAACCTGTCAGGCTGTACCATAGAGATGGGGAGTCTTACTATGTTGCCCAGGCTGGTCTCAATTTCCTGGCCTAAAGTGATCCTCCTACCTAGGTCTCCCAAAGCACTGGAATTACAGGCATGAGCCACTGTGCCTGACCCTATATACATTTTTGATACGAGCCTTTGTCAGTTATTTGTGCTATAAATACATTTTCTTATATCATAATTTGCCTTTTTACTCTTTATGGTAACCAGCCTCCTAGATGACCCTCAGTGATTCTCACTTCCTTGTATAGTCCCCTCCAACGATGAATCAAAGCTGGTCTCAGTGACCAAAAGAATATGGTGGAGATGAATGTGTTATTTTGAAACTAGATTATGAAAGGCATTGTAGCTTTCACCTGCTTGCTCTGGGGAAGTCAGCCACCATGCCATGAAGTAACTCAAGCAGCCCGTTATAGAGGCCTATGTGAAAAGGAACTGAGGCCTCCTGCCAACAGCCAGCATCAACTTGCCAGCCATCTGAGTAAGTTATTTAGTAAGCAGATCCTCCGATTCCGGGAAAGCCTTCAGATGACTGCAGCCCACACTCATATTTGACTTCAACCTCATGAGCTACCCCAAGCTAAAACTGCCCAGTCGGCCGGCGCAGTGGCTCACGCCTGTAATCCCAGCACTTTGGGGCCAAGGCAGGCAGATCACCTGAGGTCAGGAGTTCGAGACCAGCCTGACCAACATGGAGAAATCCCGTCTCTACTAAAAATACAAAATTAGCTGGGCATGGTGGTGCATGCTTGTAATCCCAGTTACTCGGGAGGCTGAGTCAGGAGAATCTCTTGAACCCAGGTGGCAGAGGTTGCGGTGAGCCGAGATCATGCCATTGCACTCCAGCCTGGGTAACTAGAGTGAAACTCCATCTCAAAAAAAAAACATGGAAAACAAAAAACTACCCAGTCAAGCCACCTTTGAATTTCTGACCCACAGAATAATAAATAATAAAGAGAAGCCGGGTATAGTGGCTCACAACTGTAATCCCAGCACTTTGGGAGGCTGAGGAAGGCAGGTAACCTAAGGTTGGGAGTTTGAGGCCAGCTTGGCCAACATGGTGAAATCCCATCTCTACTAAAAAAAATTACAAAAATTAACCGGGCCTGATGGTGGGTTTCTATATTCCCAGCTACTGAGGAGGCTAAGGCAGGAGAATCAACTGAAACCAGGAGGCAGAGGTTGCAGTGAGCCAAGATCATGCCATTGCACTCCAGCCTGGATGACAAGAGCAAAACTCCCTCTCAAAATAATAACAACAATAAAGAGAGATAATAAATTATTATTGATGTTTTAAGTCACTAACTTTTGGGACAATATGTTATGTAGAAACAGATAAACTAATACACTCCCAAATGGTATATTTTGATATAAATAGAAGTTTTTGTTCTTAATGTGGTCAAATATATCAATATTTTTATTTGTTTCTGAAGTCTTATTTATAAATTTTTTACCCAAAGATCATAAAGCTCTTTTATATTATCTTCTAAAAGTGTTACAGTTTGACCTTTTATATTTGGACCCCTAATTCACCTAGAATTTATATTTGTGTAATTTACTTCCTTGTCGTTTTGTTTTTGAGACAGAGTCTTGCTCTCTTACCCAGGCTGGAGTGTAATGGTGCAATCTCAGCTCACTGCATGCAACTTCTGCCTCCTGGGTTTAAGCAATTCTCCTGCCTCAGCCTCCCGAGTAGCTGGGATTACAGGTGCCTGCCACCATGCCTGGCTAATTTTTGTATTTTTAGTAGAGATGAAGTTTCACCATGTTGGCCAGGCTGGTCTCGAACTCTTGATCTCAGGTGATCCACCCGCCTCGGCCTAGTGTTGGGATTACAGGCGTGAGCCACCGTGCCCGGCTGTGTAATTTACTTTTGAGGGAGAAATCACATTTCTTTTTCTCCCATGTTGGTACCCATTTATACAAGCATAATTTATTTGAAAGATCATTCGTTCTTCCATTGCTTTAAATGGCACCTTTGTCACAAATGAAGTGGCTGTATATGTGCAAGTCTGTTTCCGGCTCTTTGTTCTGTTCCATAGATATATTCCCAGGCTGGTCTCAAACTCCTGAGCTCAGGTGATCCACCTGCCTCAGCCTTCCAAAGTGTGAGGCTGGTGTAAGCTATCGCACCTGGCCTAAAATTCTCTTTAGAAGATTAAGAAAATTTTCCTCTATAATGATGATTATGTCATTTTTCTCTTAATGGCAAATTATATAGGTTGATTTTTCTAACATTAAACCAAGTCTGCATTCCTGGAATAACTCCATCTGGGTAACGATGTGCAATCTTTTATATGTTGTTACTCATTATTTGCTAGAATTTTATTTAGAATATTTACATCTATGTCCATTATTTGCTAGAATTATATTTAGGATATTTACATCCGTGTCCGTAAGGGAGCATACTCAGAACTTTCCTTTCTGTTGGGTTTTGGCATATAGCTTATACTAGCCACTTCTTTGCCTGTTATCATACAATAATCGTATGAGATTTTTATTTCTTCCTTAAATATTAATTAGAACTCAGGCAGTGGTGTGTGCCTGTAGCCCCAGCTAGTGGGGAGGCTGAACCAGGAGTCCAAAGCCAGCCTGGACAATATAGGGAGACTCCATCTCTAAAAAATATAAATAAATGAATAAAAACCACTAAGTAGAATTCACCTGTGAAAAAAATCTGGGCCTGGGGTATCTTTGTGAGAAGGTTTTTATTTATTTTATTGTAATAAATATTGTATTGTAATAAAACTGTTTTGGTGTTATATTTCTTCTTGATTTTGTAAGTTTCACTTTTAATTTTTTTCCTCTTATTCTTTTTTTCAAGACAGGGTCTCACTATGTTGTCCAGGCTGTTCTTGAATTCCTGGTCTTAAGCAATCCTCCCACTTCAGTCTCCCAAGTAGCTGGGATTACAGGCATGTGCCACCACCTGGCTAGGTTTTTTGTTTTGTTTGAGACAGGGTCTCACTCTGTCACCCAGGCTGGAGTGCAGGCGGGCAAACCTGGCTCACTGCAGCCTCAACCTCCTGGGCTCAAGCAATTCTCCCACCTCAGCCTCACATGTAGGACTGCAGGCATGTGCCATCACATCCAGCTAATTTTAAAAATATTTTTGTAGAGACAGGACAACCACTGACAAGGCTGCTTTGAGCTGGCTATGTTCCTTGACTGAAGGTCAATGCTTCTCTCAAGGTGGTTTGCTCTACAAGACTCTTTTTCATTCCAGATTGTGGAAATTTCCTTTTGGGGCCAGAAGTGGTAGTAGCTCCCCAACTAATAGCACATTCTCTTATGGTTCCCTTCATTCCACCCCCACCTTTGCAATTTGTCTCTCTGTAAATAAACCCTCACTGAATTATCCTGATTTGAATGTGACACCTATTTTCAGCTGAGACCCTGACTGATACAGATGGATACACAGCTTGTTACTTTTTCAGCCTTTTAAAATTTAAATATGTGCATTTAAGGCTGTAAATTTTTACATTAAGCACAATTTCACTGCATCACACAGGTTTTTTATTTTTTATAGAGGCTTTAATATGTTATATTTTCATTATCTTTCAGCTCAGAATATTTTCTAATTTCCATTAATTGATTCTTTTATCCATAGGTTGTTTGGAAGTATATTCCTTTTATTTTTTCAGAAGGATATTTCTTAGTTCCCAAGCATATGGGAATTTCCTAATTAGCTTATTGTTACTGGCTTAGAGCAGTGTTCTCTTTATATTTATTAGGTTAAATTCATTAATTGGATTATTCAAATATTCTATATTCTGTTTGTTGATTTTAGTTTTCTCCTTAAGTCAATTAGCACACATAGATTCGTCTATATCTCCTTGTATTTCTGTTAGTTTTTGCTTTATATTTTTTGAGGTCATGTTATGATGTGCTTGCAAATTTAGAATAGTAATATCTTCCTGTAATACTGAGGTAGATCGACCCCTTTATCATTAAGTGACTCTTTATCTCTACTAATGTTCTTTGATATGTCTATTTCTATATGATGTTAACATGGTTATACAAGTTTTCTTTTGATTAGCATTTGCATGGTGTGTCTTTTTTCAATCTTTAATGTTCAACCTCTCTGTATTCTTTCAGATTAGTCCCCTGTAAACAGGATATAGGATTTTTCATCATATCTTGGAAGTAATCATTGTTGACTAACTTTTGTATGTGCAGAGAAAGATTAAATGCTGCCAATTAATCTACAATGTAGCCTATAATGCTTATCACTTGTAATTTTTACTTTATTCAGATCAACATTGTTCTTTTAGATACAGATTTTTTTAATCATATCTCACATTTTTTTCTGTCATTTTGTGCCGGTTAAGACAATTTTTCATTTCAATGCTGAATCATAGCATAATCTCTCTTTAAAATTATTTTGCATGGCAATTGAATTCAATGTGAATAGCAACCAGCAACGGTTGCTCAGCATTAACTATACTTACAACAATATGAATGGTGTGAAATGAAAATTACAGGACACCATTGTTTTTGACTAAACTCCTGTAATAGGGGCCCTAACAGATCAAACTAAAAATTAAAATGAAGTCACCTACATCAAAGTTCCAAGTCACTAAACACACTAAATTGTTATCTGACCTTCTGAGAAAACAGGAGAAACAAAAGCCAATTTTCCAAACAAGCCAGTTAAGCCAGTTTCTTTCTTTCTTTTCTTTTCTTTTTTTTTTTTTTTGAGACAGGGTCTCACTCTCTCCCCTGTGTGAAGTGATGCGATCATGGCTCACTGTAGCCTCCACCTCCCCGGCTCAAGTGATCCTCCTGCCTCAGCCTCCTGAGCAGTTGGGACCAGAGGTGTGCACCACCATGCCTGACTAATTTTTGTACTTTTTTGTGGAGATGGGGTCTTGCCATATTGCCCAGGCTGGTCTCAAAGTGCTGAGCTCAAGGGATCTGCCCACCTCAGCCTCCCAAATTGCTGGGATTATAGGTGTGAGCCACTGTGCCCGGCAACAAGCCAGTTTCAGTTGGCATGACAATGAAGTTTCCTCTGCTTTAGTCCTTACACACACACAAAGGTAGCCTGAAATAGCTTGATTTCTACTTCTCAGTTAATTTTCTATTGTCCCATTTCCCTGTCCTGCCTTACAAGAAAACTAGCTTTAAAATGACCAATCTGCTTTTTGTTCTTTATTCCTATGAAACCAACCCCTTCTGCTCAACTCATTGGAACATTTACTCTATTTTATGCAATAAATCATTGCCCAATTCTAGAATCTCAAATAAAACCAATTGAGATTTTTAGACAAAATTGATTGTAACTTTGTTTTTTGACTATGGTTATGATCAAGTTCACACCTAGGCAATAACAACTACATCATGTATGCCATGGCTAACAACAATCGCACAATTCTATTTCAGAAATGTCAAAAAGTAGAAAACCGCATCTTAGAATCAATGAAAGGTAATGTATTTCTTTCTTATCCAGGCTGGCAATCTTTGTCATTTAACTGGAACATCTAGTTGATTTATATTTTTAAAAATTATTGGCCGGGCGCGGTGGCTCAAGCCTGTAATCCCAGCACTTTGGGAGGCCGAGATGGGCGGATCACGAGGTCAGGAGATGGAGACCATCCTGGCTAACCCAGTGAAACCCCGTCTCTACTAAAAAATACAAAAAACTAGCTGGGCAAGGTGGCGGGCGCCTGTAGTCCCAACTCGGGAGGCTGAGGCAGGAGAATGGCATAAACCCGGGAGACGGAGCTTGCAGTGAACTGAGATCCGGCCACCGCACTCCAGCCTGGGCGACAGAGCGAGACTCCGTCTCAAAAAAAAAAAAAAAAAAAAAATTATTGGCCAGTGCATCAGCTTATGCCTGTAATCCCAGCACTTTGGGAGGCTAAGGTAGAAGGACTGCTCGAGCTCAGGAGTTCAAAGAGTACAGCCTGGGCAACATGGTGAGACCCCATCTCTATCACACACACAAAAAATTATAGGCTAGGCATGGTGGCTAATGCCTGTAATCCCAGCACTTTAGGAGGTAGAGGTGAGAGGATCGCTTGAACCCAGAAGTTTGAGACCAACCTGGCAACCCTGTCTCTATAAAACACTAACACACTAAATTAATTAATTAATTCAAATAATTGATATATTTGAATTTGAATTTCACCTTGATATGTACATTTTATTTTCCTACCTGCTCTATGCTCTTCTCTCCTTCTTTCTCTCTCTCTTTTTTAGTGAAAGGGTCTCACTATGTTGCCCAGGCTGGAGTACAGTGGCTATTCACAGGTGCAATCATAGCTCACTGCAGCCTCAAACTCCTAGGCTCAAATAATCCTCCTGCCTCAGCCTCCTGATTAGCTGGGGCTACAGACAGTGCATCCACATCCAGCATCTATGTTCTTCCTGAACTTTTATTTTGCCTTCCTTTGGTTTGATTAGTCATTTATTTACTATTTGATTTTCCCCTCTGTTAGTGTGGATGGCATATACTGTGACAGCCATTCTGGATGTTTGCAGACATTCTGGCTGTCTATCCTGGGCACAAAGTCAGACTGCGTTCTAACCACTCAAGTAATGTGTGGCCATGTAACTAGCTTTGCCCATAAAATGTGAGTATAAGTGCTATGTGTCACCTCCAGATGGAGATTTTAAGAGCCAGTGTGTATTTTTCTTCTCTTCTCTGTGGCAAGGTTATTCTATCTTGCAAAGTTCAAAATGGCGGCTGCTTTATTAGCCTCGGCTCCTACCTGACTACAATCCACACAGCATACCTCCAACCACACTCGCTAGCTGGCAATGCACACATAGTGGGATGGTGAAATAAATTTTAGTTGTTTATAACACTCAGGTCTCAAGGTCTTGTTACGAAAGCAGAGCCTGGCCTATCTTGGCTGAAACAAAAATTTGTGTTAGAAACAGGGTGCTGCCATAATAAAAACCCTAAAATGAGAGGCATAGGTTAGGGACTGGGTGGTAGGCAGCAAGATGAGTGTTATCAGAGGCTAGTAGGATGTGATGCTGGTCAAGCAGAGACAAACAGAGAATTGCGACCTGTGACCATTTAAGAGACAGATAGTGAGTTAATAAGATTGCGGCTCTAGAAGGTAGAAAAGAGACTAGGAAACAGAATTGTTGAAGAGTATGTTTTTGATAAGGTGGAAAAAAAAAAAGAGAGATGAGCTTTAGGAGAGAATAAGGGTATCAGGCTGGGTGCTGGGGCTCACGCCAGTAATTCCAGCACTTTGAGAGGCCAAGCTGAGTGAATCACTTCAGGTCAGGAGTTTGAGACCAGCCTGACCAGCATGGCAAAACCCCCCATCTCTACTAAAAATATACAAATTAGCTGGGCATGGTGGTGCGCGCCTGTAATCCCAGCTACTTGGGAGGCTGAGGCAGGAGAATCGCTTGAACCCAGGAGGAGGAAGTTGTAGTGAGCCGAGATTGGGCTGCTGCACTCCAGCCTGGAAGACAGAGTGAGATTCCATCTTAAAAAAAAAAAAAAAAAAAAAAAAAAAAAAAAAAAAAAAAAAAAAAAAAAAAAAGAAGAGAATAGAATAAGGTAATCAGTCCTTATGCAGGCAGGAATGAAAGAATACAGATAATCTAGAAATTGAGAAACTTGAGGCAACTTCTCATCCTCACCAGTAACAAATAACCCTGAGAACTTGTTTATCTGGGTGATGGGATTATTACGGTTTGGTCTGGTGACCAAACTGAATCAGCATGGCGTATCACACCCACTCTTTGAGGATTAAGTTGGCATGCAGTAAATCCCTTCAGTGGGACAAAATTGCTGTGGAGGATAAGACTAAAGGTGTGGCTCTCCCACCAACCAAATTACAGCCTCAAGGCCTCTGCAATTAAGTTGAGAAAGAGGGCTATGTCTCAAGACAGAACCATGGATGTGGCTTTTAGCACATGGAGAGGATTCAAACAGAGAAGAAGGTAACCAGGTTTTTAAGAAAGGTCTACTAACCAAAAAAGTATAAGCCTATATTTAAAAAGTTTGCAACTGTTCAAATCTTCGAATGGTCATAGAGTCCCAGCTACCTAGACGCAGGACTGAGAGCATTCTTTCCTTTTCTTTTCATGTCCTCCTCGGTCACACATGAGGGGACATTGAGAATAGGCTTTCCGTGAGGGGCTGAGTCAGTTCCTTTGCAGCTTCTTGCTTTTACTTTGCCTCCTTCACGTACCAGAAGAGTAGCACCGTTGAAAATTCCTGATTTCATCCCAGTCTTATTCTATACCTTGGACTCTAAGGTCCAGACAAACCATTTACTGGCACTGGCTGTGAGAATGGGACTCAGAGCACCTGACTCACAATCTGGTCCACCGTAGCCCTCATCACGGCTCTGGTCAAGTCTTCCTCTTTCTTGGGCCTTACTGCTCAGCCTCTGAGTCTCTCTACCGTCTTACACTGCCTCCTTCCCACTCTCCCTGCCTCTAATCAACTATGGGGTCTCGTTGGATTTGGTCAGTGTTGATCTTGGAATGAGTATCTTTTGGAAGTTGATAATGTACCTGCAGTTTTCCATGTTTTGAGATGTGTTAAAATAAAAACTATAGGAGGCCCTTGTTTTGGACAAAGCTCTGAACTAAGCTCCAACAAACCAAACTAAAAACCAGCGTGGAGTCACCCATGATAACGTTCCACCTCCTCAAACCTAAACTAAGTTGTTTCTGATCCTCTTAGCGATTAGGAGAGAGGTAAAAGCCAATTTCCCAAAAAGACCTGTTCCAGTCTTTAACAGGCATGATAATGAAGTTCCTCTGCTTTAATCCTCACACACACACAAAAATGCAGCAGTAACCTGATATTAATCAGTAATTTTTCTATTGTTCTATCTCCCTCTCCCACCTTATAAGAAAAGTATCTTAAAAATGACTAACATGTTCTTTGATGTTTGCTTGGCTTTCTTCAGCCCTTCTCTGTCTATAAATTCAACCTTATCAGAACACTTATGTATTTTATGGAATGAAGTGTTGCCCAATTCTAGAATCGCCAATAAAGCTAATTGAGATCTTTAAGCTAATTTATTGTAATTTTGTCTTTTGACAGGTGAAACTTACGGGATTACTTTGATGTCTTCTTTGCCATGCAGGATGTAGTCAATGACCTTGTAAAAGTTAATTTCCTGGCAAAAGAGAGAAAAATTATAGTTTTTGTTTGTTTGTTTGTTTTTTGAGACAGAGTTTTGCTTTGTCGCCCAGGCTGGAGTGCAATGGCATGATCTCAGCTCACTGCAACCTCCACCTCCTGGGTTCAAGCAATTCTTCCGCCTCAGCCTCCCGAGTAAATGGGACTACAGGCATGCACCACCATGCCTGGATAATTTTTGTATTTTTAGCAGAGACAGGGTTTGAACTCCTGACCGCATGATCTGCCCACCTCAGCCTCCCAAAGTGCTGGGATTACGGGTGTGAGCCACCACGCCCAGCCAAAAAATTATACCTTTAAGAGTCAGTTAGAAGTTCAACAGGAGTATGTCCCTAAAACAGACTTCGTTCTTTACCGTCATATGCCCCGTGGTTTTTGTTGTTGTTTTAATAAATTAATGTTTTTATTGATATATAGTAATTGTACATATTTTTCCCCATGGTTTTCAGGAATTGCCAAGCCTGGCCATAAGCTCCCTCCAAGGATGTGCCTGGGCTGTCTTCTGGTGCTCCCTGTCCTCTGCTGACTCTCAGGATTCAGCATGCTCCACCTTGGAGCCAGCTCACAGTGGCCAGGCAGAGGGCTGGGATCTGAGGCTGGGAAGAGGGATAGGAAATTCTCTAAGAGGATCTGGAGGTTGAGTGGGTGCAAGTTGATCACACAAATTGGGACATTTTTATCATACCCAAATAAAAGAGAGTTGAGAAGCCAGGGGGCAAAAAAGTACTCAGGACACATAGCATTGTTCCCAGAATGTACTTCTCTGCATGCCTGGCTGCTTACACTACCTGCTGTAACTCGAAAACCAGTTTTATCTGATAGTTGCTGAAACAACCTGCTGCAATCTAAGACTAATTTTACCCACTGCCATTACTCATCAGTCAAAACTTGCCAGCTCCCTAGACCCTTACTGGTGTCAATGAACTTTCTCAGAGAGCAACATGTAATATTTCTCTTTTTTCTTTTAGACACAGGGTCTTGCTCTGTCACCCAGGTTGGAGTGCAGTGGCGCAGTCATGGGGGTGCTCACTGTAGCCGCGGATTCCTGGGCTCACGTGATCC
This sequence comes from Chlorocebus sabaeus, assembly GCF_047675955.1. Taxonomy (NCBI): domain Eukaryota; kingdom Metazoa; phylum Chordata; class Mammalia; order Primates; family Cercopithecidae; genus Chlorocebus; species Chlorocebus sabaeus. The sequence continues at coordinate 32,189,092 of NC_132926.1, read as the reverse complement.
TCCTGCCTTGGCTTCCCAAAGCACTGGGAATGACAGGCATGAGCCACCATGCCCGACCTCATTTCTCTTTTTTATAAAACCTTCACTTTCTCTCTGTTCTTTGGACATACCGAAGACTACTTAGTCTGCGTGTATGCCCTACATTGCAAGTCTTCCTTTGCCCGAAAACATTCAATTTAGAGATTCATCTCTGCGTTTTAATTTTGACTTTAGTAAGTGCAAGAAGAAAGAGATAAAGACGGCTGCCAGAATCTAGGGAGATGGGAAAGTGGTCAGGAGGTTCCCATCCCATTTAAAATCACAGCCAATCAGCCATCCTTCCTGCAGGGTGCAACTCTATGGTCGTGGCCCCATTTCTCCTTCATGCCTACCACTCAGCTGTTCTCTTGGCTGTGTCGTCACTTCAGACCTACCTTCTCAATCATGCTTCACGCCTCCAAACTAACTCTCTGCCTCTTCCATCCCTCCTACCTCCTTGCATTGTTAAAATTCCTATTCCCTTAAAGTAGAGCTCTTCAATTGCATTACTCTCTAGCATACAATTGGATGTTGGCATGTGGCTCCATTCCCCTAGCTCTCCAGGGGAAATTCTATTACCTTTTTCTTAGGTCCTCTGTATGCCCAAGTGTGACGAGCAACTATTTCACCAATGAGAAAGCTGAGACACAGACAGGAAAGGACTCACTTGTAGCAAGACAGTGAACCAAAATCAGAACCTGGGTCCTTAATTCCCAGCTCAGTGCTTTTCCTCTATGTCACCTAAGGTTAACAGCTTAGTGTTTTACTGTCTGCATCACTGTCACCTTGAACAGGGTTGATCAGGGTGTAATCCGTGGATGGGTGCCAGTCTGCAAACTTTACTATCTTTACTATTCCAGGAGAAGATAAAAACAGAGACTGAGAGTCATTTACGAAGTTTTGTAACAATTTGACTGAGTTAGATGAGGTCTGTTTAATTGAACAAAAGGGGAAGGGGCATATATATGTGTGTGTGTATATATATATAGTGTGTGTGTGTGCGCGCACGCGCGCGTGTGTGTGTGTGATGGAGTCTTGCTCTGTCACCTAGGCTGGAGCACAAGTGCAGTGGCATGATCCAAGGTTTATATTTTGTCTGTCTTTACACAATTTTGTTTTTCTAGGAATACATTTTGTCATATTTTTAAAAGTAGCAATTAAAACATATTGGAGGCATGACTCACTCTCTTGAGTATGCCTGCACTCCCCTTTCTTGAGTGTGTTTTTCACACACACACACACAAAATTGGAAATTCTTTTAAAAAGGAAAACCAAACTGTTACTTTACTACAGGTATTTTGAGAAGTACCTCCCTAGAGATTTCAATGCAGATACCTGGGCTCCACCCCAAGCCTTCTGACTCAGAACCTCCACAAAGAGAAATTCCTGAATCAGTTAAAGATGTCTGAAGGTCTGTTTGGTTGACGGGCAATCGGCAATGGTCACCTTCCAACTCATAAGGGAGAGGCTCTGCTGCTCAAAGCCTAGCATTGGCGGCAGCTGCACTGACTGAATACTTCCAGGAGGCAAGCTCTGGTTAAACAAAAGACAGAAGCTGAAACCGCTCCAATGGCATAGGCTGCCCCCAGGGGTGGTGAGCTCCCTAAAATAGGAAGCATCCAAGGGGAGACTAGATGAACCCTGAAACACGATAAATAGAATGGAGCTGAGGCTAGACCTAGAGTGAGGATTCCTGTTCTAGTTTTGCTCCTACTATGTGTGTTCTCTGGGCCTCAGTTTCTCTGGCTGTAAAATTAGATAGGTGGTATGTGTTTGTTGCTGCTGTTAAGTAGCAGCTCTCTTTCCCCCAAGCAAAGGATGGAAACTAATCATATAAAACTGTCTTAATGGAATCAGGGCCGGGTATATAGATAGAGGCCCTGCAGCTTTGTTCTCTCTTACTCCCTTTCCTGCCCTCTTCCTTTTCCATTAACCCCTGGTCAAGGCAACTACTATGGAACTCTAAGGTTCTAAGGACAATGGGGGAAAAAGAAAATTGTATTAGATAATCCATACCCTCCCAGCTATGATTTTAAGGTTATGATTAGTTAGCAATATCTCTCAAAGACCAAAACAGACGTATTCTTTGACCCACATGTGGTAATGGATCCTAGAGATATACTCCCAAATGTGGGTAAAAGCATTGTTTGCCCTATCCAGGGGTCTTAGCTAGACTGCTTTAAAAAGTCTGGAGATGATGTGACGTCTCTTATTAGGAGAGTAGTTGTACAGTGGATACCACATGTTTCCAGAGTGAGATTGCTATGCCTGTGCTGATAAGGAAAGATGACAAAATATTCAGTTAAGTAAAAAGAGCAAGGCACAAAATAGAATCATAACTTTAGTGCAGAGTGGTGGTGGTAGAATATGTGTACTTCTCCGTGAATATCTGGATATACATAAACGTTCCTGCCAAGAGAGTTTGCTAACAGCAGCTGCTTCACAGAGGCTGACCAGGAGGAAAGGGGCATTTGATTTCTTATGGAGTGAACTTTTCACTGTGCTCATGTATTACTTTTTCAACATACAAACAAATTTTCTTTTTTTATATTTTTTACTCTGCTTTATTTTATTTATTACTTTTTTTGAGACAAGATCCCATTCTGTCACCCAGGCTGCAGGGCAGTGGCACAATCTTGGCTCACTGGAGCCTCAGTTTCCCAGGCTTAAGCAATCCTCCTATCTCAGCCTCCTAAGTAGCTGGTAATACAGGCACACGTCACCATGCCTGGCTACTCTTTTTTTTTAGTTAGAGACAAGGTCTCACTTTGTTGTCTAGGCTGGTCTTGAACTCCTGGCCTTAAGTGATCCTTCTGCCTCAGCCTCCCAAAGTTCTGGGATTATAGGCATGAACCACTGCACCTGGCAAAACAAACTTTCTTAAAAATATTTTTAGGCCGGGCGCGGTGGCTCAAGCCTGTAATCCCAGCACTTTGGGAGGCCGTGGCGGGTGGATCACGAGGTCAGGAGATCGAGACCATCCTGGCTAACACGATGAAACCCCGTCTCTACTAAAAAATACAAAAAACTAGCCAGGTGAGGTGGCAGGTGCCTGTAGTCACAGCTACTCGCGAGGCTGAGGCAGGAGAATGGCGTAAACCCAGGAGGTGGAGCTTTCAGTGATCTGAGATCCAGCCATTGCGCTCCAGCCTGGGCGAAAGAGTGAGACTCCGTCTAAAAAAAAAAAAAAAAAAATTTTAAATAGTCAAGTTGTACCTTATAAGCAGTTCTAGAAAGCAAAGGTGGCTGCATTATATCCTAGGAGATAAGTTTCTGCCTGGGAGGGGGAGAAGGCAGAGTTCCAGGACCTTATTGACATCTTTGTCTTGCCCTAGGGCCACCTGTCCTTGGGCCTGTGCTGCCCACTGTACTCCCAGCAGGCTCAGGGCTTCCTGGGCCTGGCTGCTGTCCTACCCAGGGTTTCCCACGAGAGTCTTTAGAAAGGTTAGAAATGGACATTTTTAGGCCAGGCACAGTGGCTCATGCCGGTAATCCCAGAACTTTGGGAGGCAGAGGCGGGCAGATCACTTGAGGTCAGGAGTCTGAGACCAGCCTGGCCAACATGGTGAAACCTCATCTCTGCTAAAAATACAAAAATTAGCCAGGCACGATGGTGGGGCGCCTGTAATCCCAGCTACTTGGGAATCTGAGGCAGGAGAGTTGCTTGAGCCCAGGAGGCGGAGGTTGCAGTGAGCTGAGATCATGCCACTGCATTGCAGCCTGGGCAACAGAGTGAGAGTCCATCTCAAAAAAAGAAATGGACATTTTTTTGGAATCCCACAGGAGAATCAATTTTCTTTCCCAAAAGTAACAAAAAGATCAGTGTACTTTGGGTAACTAGGCTTTTTCCACACACTGTAGCTCAGTCAAAGTCTTTAAAGCCATATTCATGTACAAATTCACCAGCCTCTGGAAAGTCAAAACTGAGCCATCAAAAGTACCTTTGTTTCCTTCTACCTGAGCAGCTGACACAAGGGGCTTTGAAAGAGCCACAAATACCCATGGAAATATACCACTTTTTAAAAGACTGCTATTTTTTTTTTTCCATGAAGTCTATTTAGCCTGTATAACTTTTAAATACTTAAAACATACACACACTATTTTATTTTTAAAAGGAGATGAAGCAAGATGTAGCTGACATTGTGAGGTTTTTGACCTAAGATTTGGGAGCATTAATTGGTTGGAATTCAGACAAAAGCTGTATTTCCAAGTGAATGTGGCAGATGAAGTGTGAGAGGGATGTTAGAAGTCACAGGGAATGTTAAAGGGCCTAATTTAGGCCGGGTGCGGTGGCTCATGCTTGTAATCCCAGCACTTTGGGAGCCCAAGACAGGAGGATCACTTGAGGCCAGGAGTTCAAGACCAGCCTGGGCAATAGAGCAAGACCTCATCTCTATAAAAATAAAAATAAAAACAAAATAAAATGCTGCAATTGGATGAGACTAGAGATCAGAATGCCTAGAGAGGTCTGATTTTAAAAAAAAATGAAATCAGGGCACAGATGTACATAAAAGACAGTGGTGGGGGCCGGGCGCGGTGGCTCACACCTGTAATCTCAGCACTTTGGGAGGACGAGGTAGGTGATCACTTGAGGTCAGGAGTTCGAGACCAACCTGGCCAATGGGCAAAACCCCGTCTCTACTAAAGCTACAAAAATTAGCAAGGTATGGTGACAGGTGCCTGTAATCCCAGCTACTCGGGAGGCTGAGGCAGGAGAATCACTTGAACTGGGAGGCAGAGGTTGCAGTGAGCCAAGATCATGCCATTGCACTCCAGCCTGGGTGACAAGAGCAAAACTCTGTCTCAAAAAGAGAGAGTGGTGGGGACTGTGGCAAACTAGAAAGCTCAGGCCACATCCCAAGGAGGTAGCTGCTACTAGCCCCAATCAAATTTGCCCTGCTGGATTGTGGGTCCAGTTTTGATTAATCATCCACGTTTTCAAAAGAAACTGAGAATTCAGATATTTATGGGAAAGACTTTGATTTTTAAGGGTTAGCCGCCAATTTCCCAGCACTTTGGGAAGCCAAAAAAGGAGGATCACTTGAGCACTAGGAGATCAAGACCAGACTAGGCCACATACCAAGACCCTATCTGAGAGAAAAAGAGAGAGAGAGAGAAAGAGAGAGAGACAGAGAGAGAGAGAGGAAGGAAGGAAGGAAGGAAGGAAGGAAGGAAGGAAGGAAGGAAGGAAGGAAAAAAGAAAGAAAATAGAAAAAAAATGTAAAAACCTATGTAGCCAAGCAAGTATATCTATCAGCTGGATTTGGCTTTCTGGCTACCAATTCGTACGTTATAGACTAGAAATGAGGGTTTTCTAAGCTCATATTGTCTATAACTCTAAATTCCTGCAAGGTGAAGCCTTGAGTAGGTTGCTTGACCTTTCTGGGTTTCTTTCCACAGCCATGGAATGAGTATGTTGGTCCCTGCTTGGTCTACCCCACAAGGTTACTGTGAAACTCCAATAAGATATTAAACACTTTGCTTCTTGTTAGTATAGTGCTTAGAAAGAAAGAAAGAAAAAGGAAGGAAGGAAGGAAGGAAGGAGGAAGGAATGAAGGAAAGGAAGGAAGAAAGGAAGGAAGGCAGGCAGGCCACTTTGCACATGTTAGGGATGTTAGGGCATGACAATTAGGAGGAGTTATTGCTGTTTTTTACTTTTTTTTCTCTCTGTTGTTTTATTTTACTTTTAGCACCTGTCTGCTATTGAACATGAGGGATTATTCTAACTTCAAGGGAGACAACCCAACACAAAGACAAATACCTATATGCTAAAAAAAATTCTTCAACAGGGTTTACTGTGCCTTGCATTGGAAATATATTAAACATTAGATCATACTGAAAAGGCCAGAGAGAACGTACTCTTCCATCCGGAGTCCTGGGACCAGAGTAAGGTGGAACTTCACCCATCAGAACCGGCCACACATCAAAAAATTCCTAGGAATGAAAAAAACAATAATTACATGTTTTGAAAAGAGATCAAGGAAAGGAGATTAAGAAGTCCCACCTATATGAGTCAGCTAACACTGAAATTTAGAAAGTAAGAAGAACTCAGTGAAACCTAAACTTGGAAAGGCAGTAAGACTCACTACAGTTGGAAAATAGTCACATTTGCCCTTCAAAATATTGATGAACTGGGCCTGCCTAGTCATTAGTCAAATACATGGGAGCTGAACTGGGGCACCGTTAGTGTTATTGGACATGAGAGGGAAAGTAGGGTCTTTATGGCTAAGAAATTTACCTTAAGATCATGCTAATATGTGCTGAAAGGTTTAGCTAAAACAATGTCCCAAGCAGTATCATTTATAGTGGTAAAAAATTAGAGACCATCTAAGTGCCCAACAAGATAAGATTTATTAAATCAATTATGGTACATCTATTAACAATGATGTTACAGATGTGTGTGTACTGATTGAAAAGATGATACATTGATGATGATACACTGATGAGTGAAAAACGTGAGAGGCCAAAAAGAATATATCATGTGACCCTAATGTTCAGTTACATATAGAAAATGTTGTGAATACATTTACAACAAATTATTGTTATTATTATTTTTATTATTATTATTTTGGAGACAGGATCTCACTCTGTTGCCCAGGCTGGAGTGCAGTGGCTCCATCTCAGCTCACTGCAACCTCCACCTCCCAGGTTCAAGCGATTCTCCTGGCTCAGCCTCCCAAGTAGCTGGGATTACAGGTATGTGCCACCACATCTGGCTAATTTTTGTATTTTTAGTAGAGGTGGGGTTTCACCATGTTGGCCAGGATGGTCTCGAACTCCAGACCTCAGGTGATCTGCCTGCCTCAGCCTCCCAAAGTGCTGGGATTACAGCCATCAGCCACCATGCCTGGCCCACAACAAAGTATTAACAAGTGATTTTTTTCTGAGTGATTGGAGTCAGACTATAATTTATTTAGAAATTTTTCATAATAAACTTTATTGCTTTTGTAATCAGGAAAAAATAATTTTTCACAAATAATAAAGAAAAAAATGATGCCAAATATGGACAATAGACCTATATCTGGGATCCAATAAGAAAGGCTGACACCTGTAAGATAAGAGGCTGCTAAAGCAAAATACACAGGTGCCTTGGCCTGAGGCTATCTCTGTTTTTCCAGTTTCTCTGTAATAATTTGAGTTCCTACAAAACAACCTGCAACCTCAGTAGACAAACAAACCAAAACCCAACTTAGGAGTATATTATTGTAACAAATGGTGGGGTTTCAACCAATCACAGGCAGCCCAAATGATCAGACCATGCCTAAAACAGGCAAATGCCCTATTGTAACTAATCATGTTATTTCGATACTTTGCTTCCATGTTCAGCTATAAAAGCTCACTGGTCATGCCGTGCAGCAGAGCTCTTTGAACCTCTTCTGGTTTTGAGGGTTGCCCAATTCATGAGTTGTTCTTTGCTCAAATAAACTCTGTTGAATTTTTTTGTCTAAAAGTGTCCAAGGCCAGGCACAGTGGCTCACACCTATAATCCTAGCACTTTGCGAGGCCGAGGCGGGTGGATCACTTGAGCCCAGGAGTTTGACACCAGCCTGAGCAACACGGCAAAACCCTGTCTCTACCAAAAATACAAAAATTAGCCGGGCGTGGTGGTGTGTGCCTGTAATCACAGCTTCTCAGGAGGCTGAGGCAGGAGAATCACTTAAACCCGGGACGGGGAGGTTGCAGTGAGCTGAGATTGCGCCACTGCACTCCAGACTGAATGACAGAGTGAGACCCTGTCTCAAATAAATACATTACATAACGTAACGTAACGTAACGTAACGTAACGTAACGTAACGTAACATAACATAACATAAATAAAAGTGGCCAAGACACAGGCAGAAGGAAGAGGAAAATGAGCCAGAAAAGGAGCTACACGGTCATGCAGCCTCATGAGAGGCCAACTGAGAACCACACAGGCTCTTCCCCACTACTTCCTCATGGCTTCCTTTGCACATAGAGCAACAAAGCTTGTGCGGGGTCAAGTCTGGGCCTGACAGAGGAGCTTCTATCCTCCAGTGCCTTTTCTGTTCATTCATCTGTTACTATCCAGGGATAAACCTTGATCTGTTAGCACTGGGTTACTGTGGGTAGGATGCCAAGTCCTCCTCGTTTCTCTCATTTGAACATGTTAATTGCCATGGTTTGTTTATTCTAATATCATCCAGAGAAGCGGAAGGGAAGCCACATGAAATGCAGAGGCCATGTTTTTGTCCTTCTCCCCAGTTGAGCTCTTTTTCTAGACTACCAACAACAGGAAGAAATTTAATTCTAGGTGAAAATTTAGAAAACAACTTTAATTCTAGGCAAAAATATAACCAGGCCCTACCTGAGCCCCACAACCTGCTGACCGCTAGTTATACACAGGTGAATAAGGCACAGTTTGTATCCTGGAAGAACTGATTGTCTCATGAAGAAGATAATGAATAGTGAGGTAAATGAGGCAAGAACCAAAACAGTGCTGGAAGGAGAGGATAAATGCTAGAGGAGCCCAGAAGAAGAATAAATATATTGGCCTGACACCTCATGTGGGCCAAACACTGAGTGGATCCAAGGAGAAGATTGTCCCAAGGAGAAGTTGTCAAACAAGGGGTTATACGGCAAGCTGGATGTATCTATGACTTCTCCCTTCTTCCTTCCATCCCTTCCTCCCTCTGCACTTTCTTCCTTTCTTTCTTAACAGGTTAATTGATATATAGTTCCTACATCATCTGATAATTTGTCCATTTAAAGTGCACAAATCAACAGCTTTAATGACTTTTTTCATAATGCCAATAGCTCAAGTAAAATCTTAACTACCTGAGGGGCAGGTTCTTAGAGTGTAGGCGGCCTAGGTCACTTATTTTTATTTTTATTCATTCTTGCTATCATCATCTCACACTTTTTCTTTTCTTTTCCTTTTTCTTTTATTTTTTTGGAGACAGGGTCTTGTTCTGTCCTGTCACCCAAGCTGGAGGGCAGTGGTGCAAGTCTGGTTCACTGTAGCCTCAACCTTCTGGACTCAAGCAATCCTCCTTCCTCAGCCTCCCAAGTAGCTACAACTACAGGCATGTGCCACTAGATCCAGCTAATTTTTGAAATTTTTTGTAGAGACAGGGTCTCACTACGTTGCCCAGGCTGCTCTTGAATGCCTGGGCTCAATCAATCCTCCTGACTCAGGCTTTCAAAGTGTGAGGAGTACAGGTGTGAAGCACTGTGCCCAGCCTCATAGGCCACTTCTAATTACAAAATCGTTTAATATTTTGAGGATGACGCAGTTCGATACTCTCTTTTTTTTGTTTTGTTTTGAGATGAGATCTCACTATGTTGCCAGGCTGGTCTCGAACTCTTAGGCTTAAACAATCTTCCTGCCTCAGACTCCCAAATAGCTGGGACTACAGGTATGTATCACCTCCCCCAGCTCAGAGTATTTTTGCTTAAAAGTAATTTTCCCGTTTGAGAGGCAGGCAGTTTAAAATAAACAGAGAACAGATCACTATAGCACACAGTAGCCTGAGCCTGAGACCAAATCCTGTGGCAAACTGTGAATGGTAACTTCAAAATGGAGTCTTTTGAATTCAATTACAGAAAAATCGTTTTTAAAAACATTTTTAAAATCTTGCTTTTTTTCTGTTTTTTATTTTTTAGGCTAGTCAAGTGAAGCAGTGGGAGTGGAGAAGGAACAAAGAAATCTGTAACTGGTCGTGATTAATTAGGTGCAAACACCACTCAGACCAGCCAGAAATTATTTTAATCAAAAAGTAATCATTCATTTGTATGAATCCATTCATTTGCCACTTCCTGAAGGAGAAACAAAGGGCATGTTGTTGGGCTTAGCAATATTTGGCAAGATATTTATGAATCAAAGGTATGCCAAAATCAGATGAGGCTGGCCATGGTGGCTTATGCCTATAGTCCCAACATTTTGGGAGGCCAAGGTGGGAGGATGGCTTGAGCCCAGGAGTTTGAGACCAGCCTAGGCAACATAGTGAGACCCTGTCTCTAGAATTTTTTTTTTTTAATCAGATAAATGGTTTCACTAGAATCAGAGGTTCCCTAAAACCAATATATGGCCCAACAGTACAGAATCACTTAAGGAGCTACAGGCTGGGTTTGGTGGCTCACACCTGTAATCCCAGCACTTCGGGAGGCCAAGGCCAGTGAAATACCTGAGGTCAGGAGCTCAAGACCAGCCTGGCCAACATGGTGAAACCCTGTCTCTAGCAAAAGTACAAATATTAGCTGGGCGTGGTGGCACGTGCCTGTAGTCCCAGCTACTTGGGAGGCTGAGGCAGGATAATGGCTTGAACCCAGGAGGCAGAGGTTGCAGTGAGCCGAGATTGCGCCACTACACTCCAGCATGGGTGACAGAGCAAGACTGCATTTCAAAAAAAAAAAAAGATCAAGAAGCAAACAAACAAACAAAACCCCAGAAAAGTAGGACCCATGTATATGAACATCTGGTATCTGATGATGCGACTTATCAAAATGATGGTACTTTAAAATAGTATACTTCCTCGGCCGGGCACAGTGGCTCACACCTGTAATCCCAGCGCTTTGGGAGGCCAAGATGAGTGGATCCCTTGAGGTCAGGAGTTCAAGACCAGCCTGTCCAACAAGGTGATATCCTGTGTCTACTAAAAAATACAAAAATTAGTCAGGCATGGTGGCACGTGCCTATAATCCCAGCTACTTGGGAGGCTGAGGTAGGAGAATCACTTGAACCTGGGAGGCAGAAGTTGCAGTGAGCCGAGATCTTGCCATTGCACTCCAGCCTTGGTGACAGAGCAAGATTCTGTGTTTTGTTTTTTGTTTTTTTCTTAAAGTATATATTTTCTCATTCCTTTTTTTTTTTTTTTTTTTTAAAAAAATAGATGGGATCTCACCCTGTCACCCAGCAGGCTGGAGTGCAATGGTATGATCATGGCTCGTTGCAGCCTTGAACTCCTGGGCTCAAGCCATCCTCCCACTTCTGCCTCCTGAGTAGCTGGGACAGGCGCATGCCCCTGCACCCGGCCTCTCCCTGTTCTTAAGAGCTTGTTTGAGTGTTCTAGCAGAAGAGCATGGCTACTCATATACTCTTACCCAAGAATAACTCTCCTCTGTCGGGGAAGGTCACCGTCTTTGACTGAGTTCAAAGACAGGGGCACGCATAGAGCAGTGAGAAAGGAAAGGGACACCCACCTAGCCAGCCAGATCAATCAAATCAACGCTGGCAATCAGTGGTGTCACCGATGTCACAGCCGGATCTCCCTCACATCCCACACTACTCTTTAAGTGGAAAAATACAACGAAAAACACAAAAGTTACCCCATCTCACACTGTACACATATCTAACTTAAAAATCAATGAAAGATTAAACTATATTAAAACTATAAAAATACTAAGAGATAATAGAGGAGATTATTTCAGATTATCTTTAATGTTGGGGATAGGAAAGTCTTTCCTAAATAAAACTCAAAACTCAGAAGCTATAAAGAGAAAATTTAAATTTTCTGTCTGATGAAAGATGTTATAAGCAAAGTTAAAATATAATTCACAGACAGGGAAAAACGTTTGCAGGATATGTGACAGATACATAATCCCCATCATATATAAAGCACTCCTACAAATTAATAAGAAATAGATTATTCAAATTTTTTTTTTTTTGAGATGGAGTTTCGCTCTAGTTGCCCAGGCTGGAATGCAATGGTGCAATCTCGGCTCACCACAGACTCTGCCTCCCGGGTTCAAGCGATTCTCCTGCCTTAGTCTCCTGAGTAGCTGGGATTACAAGCATGTACCACCACACCCAGCTAATTTTGTATTTTTAGCAGAGACGGGGTTTCTCCATGTCGATCAGGCTGGTTTTGAACTCCCGACCTCAGATGATCCACCTGGTTACAAGAGCAAAACTCCGTCTCCAAAAAAAAAGACAGAGAGAGTGAGAGAGAGAGAGAGAGAGAAAGCACCGAGTGGGAGACTACAGCCATGCGTCACTTATGATGGGGATATGCTCCGGGAAATGTGTGTGTCGTTGGGCAATTTTGTCATTGTGTGAACATCGTAGAGTGCACTTGCATTACCCCAGATGGTATAGCCTACTACACACCTAAACATAGCTAAACATAAAAGATACAGCAAAAATAAGCTATAAAAGTTTAAAAATCATACACCTATACAGGGCACTTAGCATGAATGGAACCTGCGGGACTGGAAGTTGCTCTGGGTGAGTCAGTGAGTGAGTGGTGAGTGAATATGAAGGCCTAGGACGTTACTGTGCGCTACTATAGACTTTATAAACACTGTACACTTAGGCTACACTAAATGTGTTTTTACAATTTCTTTCTTCAATAGTAAATTAAGCTTAGCTTACTGTAATTTTTAATTAAGTAATTATTTTAGAGATAAGATCTTGCTCATCATAGCTCACTGCAGATTCGGACTCCAGGCCTCAAGCGATTCTTCTACCTCAGCCTCTTGAGTAGCTGGGATTGCAGGTATGAGCCACCAAGCCTGGCTTGTAACTTTTTTACTTTATAAATGTTTAAATTTTTCTTTACAAAATTTTTTATTTTTAAAAACTTTTTTGACTCTTTTGTAATAACACTTAGCTTAATACACAAACACATCATACAGCTGTGCAAAAATATTTTCTTTTTAAAAAAATTATCTCAAATTCTGTTACTCTTTTTTCTTTTTTCATGTCTTTGGTGCTTGAATCAGAACAAAAATATTTGCTTTATATCTTTATTCTACAAGCTTTTTTTCTCTTAAATTTTTTTTTCTTTTACTTTCTAAACTTTTTTGTTAAAAACTAAGACACAAACACACACATTAGCCTAGGCCTACACAGGGTTGGGATTATCAATATCATCATCTTCCACCTCCACACTTTGTCCCCCTGGAAGGTTTTCAGGGGCAAAAACAAGTATAGAGCTCTTATCTCCTGTGATAACAATGCTTTCTTCCGGAATATCTCCTGAAGGACCTGCCTGAGGCTGTTTTACAGTTAACTTTTTTCTTTTTTAATAAGTCGGAGTCAACTCTAAAATAATGGGAAAAAAGGTGTAGTATAGTAAATATGTAATCCAGTAACATAGTTTTCTATTATCAAGCATTATGTACTACAACTTATAATTGTGTGTGCTATATATATGTGTGTGTGTGTGTGTGATGAAGTCTCACTCTGTCACCCAAACTGGTGTGCAGTGGCACGATCTTGGCTCACTGCAACCTCCACCTCCCAGGTTCAGGCAATTCTCCTGCCTCAGCCTCCTGAGTAGCTGGGATTACAGGCACCTGCCATCACACCCAGCTAATTTTTGTATTTTTAGTAGAGGCAGGGATTACCCCATGTTGGTCAGGCTGGTCTCGAACTCCTGACCTCGTGATCCTCCCACCTCAGCCTCCCAAAGTGCTGGGTTTACAGGTGTGAGCCACCACGCCCGGCCTGTATGTGCTATGCTTTTATGCAACTGGCAGTGCGGTAGGTTTTTCTTATACCAGCATCACCAAAAATGTGAAGAATGCATTGCACTATCACTAGACGATAGGAATTTTTCAACTCCATTATAATTCTATGGACCATGGTATATGCCATCATCGATCAAAATGTCGTTATGTGGTGCGTGACTGTATTTGCAATGCGTGTATTTGAAAGTGGACTTGTGCTCAGAATTTGCAAAGAACTACAGATCAGTGAGATAAAAAAGACAACGTGATTTTTTTAAATGGGGGAAAACCTTGAACTGTCACGTCACAAAATAATACATCCAAATAGCCAATAAACGTATTTTAAAATATTCATCCAGTCATTAGGGGAATTCATGTTGATAACAAAAGAGATAAAGCCACATGCTCACCAGAATGGCTAAAGTTACTAAGAATAACAATAGCAAGTATTGATGAAGAAACCCTTGATACATTGCTGGTGAGGGTATAAAATGGTACAATCATATCATTTTGAAAATCAGATCGGCAATATCTACTAAAGCTAATACTCTGAAATTCTACTCCTCGGTAAATACTTAACAGAAAGGGCACAACTGTGTACTAGTAATGTACTAGAAGTTTCATAACAACAATATTCGTAATAGACCAGATCTGAAAACTCAAATGTCCACCAACAGTGGAAATGAATAAATACACTGTGGATTATACAGATAATGAAAATTCCACAGGAATAAAAATGAATGAACTCATGCTAAATGAAGCAATAAGGATGAATCAAAAGAAGCCAAACACAAAGGCATGTGTATTGTAGGATTCCATGTATATGAACCTCAAAAAGGCGAAACCAATATGGTATGAAAGGTCAGATGGTGGTAATCTTTCAGGAGGAGGCTGTGGGAGGTACTGAAGAAGGTATGAAGGAGGCTGCTGAGGTGCTGTTTGTCGTGTTTGGTTCCTTCATTTTGGTGGTGGTTTCATGGGAACATTCACTCATTGAACTGTTATATCAGCAGTTATAATTAATGTTCCTTTTCTGTGTCTATGTTATCCTTCTTTTTTTATTTTTATTTTATTTTTTGTAGAGACAGGTCTCACTATGTTGCCCAAGCTGGACTCGAACTCCTGGCCTCAAGCCATCCTCCCACCTCAACCTCCTAAAGTCCTGGGATTACAGGTGTGAGCCACTGTGCCAGGCCTATGTTTCAATATAAAGGCTTATTAAAAAGAATTCATATGTGCTGACATAGAAAGATGTTTGTAAAACATTAAGTAAAAAAATGGCAGACTATCAGAAAATGTCGTCCAGCAATTTTTTTACTCAGCTCATCAGAAGATTCTGATGAATTGTCAAGTTTGGGAGCCTCTGGACTATATCCAAGATTCTGTGATCCATGTATTCATTCACTCGATCCAATATGTTTGGAGAGTCTGCATTGGCCTGGGCACCTCAGCATGACAAGGCGTACAAAGTGAAACTGACTGAAATCCTTGGGTTTTCAGGATAGGAGATAATAAGCATAGATAACTTGGAAACTCTGTTTCAAGGCAGAAAATGATTAGCCTCATAGGGCAGAAACAAGGAAACAAAGAGGAATAAGGAAGTTGTTTGGGAAAATGTATCTAAAAAACATCTCTGGGAGCTGCATTGAACTCTGCCTCCTTAGCTGCTGTCTCTGCCACAAATCTGGCCCCTGAGCATGTGAGGGACCAGATGTTGGCGTCTGCCTCCACTTAATTGCCTGGGTGAGCTCTGTAATAGATAAATTGCAGCAAAGTTTACACGCAACTTTCAGGACATTTTTTGAGAATCCCTGACGTTGGCAACTTTCTCCTTGACTCTCAACCCGCATAGAAACTTCTTTATCACTGACCTTCATCACCTCATCAGTTTCTTTTCATGTACACTTTTTTTTTCTTTCCAAATGACTAAAGAAAATACAGATTGTTTTCGCTCACCTGTGTCCTAGATTGACTTTTCCGCTTTAAAGGCTGACACTCCTCTCCTCAGTAGAGACCTATGTAAAACTTTCTACAACCATCCCAATTCACCCAGCCTCTTCCCTGTGCAATTGAATGTGTGCCAAGACTCTAGCCGTCAGTCAGTGCCTGTTTAATCTTTTCTTGGAAATGTCTGTTGCTGCAGTTTTCTCACCTTCTGCTTGGTCATGTCTAAGAGACCCACAGAGTATCTGTCACAGTTGAGGAAAGCACGGACTGTGTACAGGGCTTTGTGGAACTGTCGTTCGATGTCTGTAAGTTCTTCAAAGACTTTACTTCCAGACCACAGCAGTATCTGAAAAAATACGGAAATATATTCATAGATTTTGAGGCGCAAAGTAGTAGCTCACTTAGCTGGAGAATAACAAAAATTCTGTGAAGTTCTGTAGAGTTTATTTCACTTAATCTTCACAATAATTTGGAGAAACAGACAGGTTATCCTCCATTTTTACTTTTAGATTTTTTTTTAAGTTTATTTATTTATTTATTTTTTAGGGACAGTCTTACTCTGTCATCCAGGCTGGAGTACAGTAGTACAATCATAGCTCACTGTAACCTCCAACTCTCAGGCTCAGGCAATTCTCCCATCTCAGCCTCCCTAGTAGCTGGGACTACAGGTGCACGCAGATAATCTTTAAATTTTTTGTAGAAATGAGTTTTCACTTCTGGCCTCAAGCAATCCTCCTCCCTCAGCCTCCCAAAGTTCTGGGATTATAGGCATGAGCCACCTTACCCAGTCCATTATCATGCATTTTAAAAAAATTTTTATTTTAAAAATAGAGATGGGGGTCTCACTATGTTGCCCTGGCTGGTCTCGAACTTCTGGGCTCAAGCAATCTTCCTGCCTTGGCCTCCCAAAGTGCTGGAACTACAGGCATGAGCCACCATGCCCAGTTCAATTATCTTCCATTTGTAGATAAAGAAACTGAGGCTCAGAGAGATGAAGTAACTGGCTGCTTTACATTGGGTCCAACTGTTTCCCTTTCATTTATCTCATAGGTTTTTAATAAAAATAATAAGGAACTTCAATTGAGCACTATTGCCCTATATGCATTATCTCATTTACTATTGATGGCAACCTTTGGAGGGTGGCACCATAATCATCCCTATTTTTCAAATGGGGAGACTGAAGCATAGAAAGATTAAGTGACTCGTTTAGGGTCTTAGAGCTAGTCAGTGGTTGAGCAGGGATTCAGATCAAAGCCATCTGACTTGAAGCTTGTGCATATAACCACTCTGGTATACAGCTTTACAGACAGCCACTACCTTGTAACACTCGTGATGCTGACCAGAGATTGTATAATGCTTCCCAGGCACCTTCATTCCCATCTGCCTGCCAGTCCTGACCACATCAATGCTTCAGGGAAGGGACATGTCAAGTCCATTCCTTTGGCCCAAGCCCCTTACCTGGCCACGTCGAGTTTCACAGTTGTGCAGGTAACTCAGGTGGTATACTTTCATGATTAGATTTGCAAAATTGAGGTACTTGAGAAGAATCTAAAAATCAAACAGCACGTGGGCAGGCAGATGAGAAGAAATCCATCCTCTGGCTACTTTTACCATCAGCAAATATCTGAATATTTTCAAAGCTTCATCAGAGACAATTTGGGCAGATGGATCCTAGAATGCAGACTCATAAGATGTTGCACGAGTGTAAAACTCACCGAATGTAGAATGTTGATGTTGATGGGAGTGTATTCATGAAAAATAGCTACTATTTATTGATAAGTTCCCTATGAGGTTGATACTGAAAAATTATCCACATTTTACAAATAAGAAAACCAAAGTTCCAAGAAGTTAAATAACTTGCACAATGCAAACAGCTAGATATTGGCAGAGCCAGAACAAATACCCCTCTATTCCTGACTCCAAAGCCCAATGTATTAACTATTATTTTATCCTGCCTTCCTCAGAGAACATCAGGTGAATTCCCTGTCTTACAGATGGGAAAACTGAGGCCAGGCCAAACAGCAAATTTCAGGGGACTTCATAGGCTAGGAGAATATGCTAGTATGGCTATCCTTAGTCTCTAAAGCATTCTTACCTCTTCATCTCTCTTGGTGAAGTGGGATCCATCCACTTTATTCACAGCCATGATTATGGCCACCACATCCTTCCCATTCATTATAGGGGAAGCCAAGATGTTCTTGGTCTTGTACTCTGTGAGGATGTCCACAAAATCACAGAAATGCTCATCCTAAAGGAAGGCAGAGATAAGCACGGACAGGCAAATGAAGAGCAAGAACAATGGAACAGCCCAAAGACCCTGTTGACAAGCGAATGAAGGTGCTTCCATCTATTCCTCTTCAACAGGGGCAGGGCAATCAGAGATGACATCTGTCATGGAAGCTTCCAAAATCCAGTAGAAGAAGAAAGTCTGAGATGCAATCCACTGAGGACTGTGGAGGAGATGTGTGCAAAGCAGTGTTAGTGCCAGGGACGGGAGTGGGGGACCGACTTTGCCTGGAGAAGGAGGGTTAGAGAAGGCTTTCTTGAGGTGATTACAATTAAGCCCAGAATAAAAACCCAGGGGAGAGCTAAGAGGAAGCTGGGGAAAGACTTCAGGAAGTACAATGACAGTTGCTAGCAGGCAGTGTGCATGGCATTTTACCTGCATCATCTTACTTTTATCTTCACAATAAGCTATGAGATAAGTACCGTTAGTAGCCCATCTTACAGAAGGGGGATCTGTAACTCAAGAAGGTTAATGTCATGTGTGTAGAATGTGTGTGTGTGTGTATGTGTAACTCCAGAACCTGCCCTCAACCCTGCTGCCTCTTAGAGAAGCCTGGATAGGGTTAGAGTTGGGCCCAGGTCATTGAACAAAAGAATTTGTTATTTTCAGCTTTTTAAACAATCCAGTTCTAGCGCCACACAGCCAGTTCAGTGGATATCTCCATTCTACAAGTCTTAGTAGAAGCCCTACTATGTGTCAGGCCTTATGTCAAGCACTGGGGATATGGGTGACTAAGGTTCAGGCCAGCTCACAGAAAAATCAATAATAGTAATATAGGTCACAAGGGATTGGCTTGAAGCTCTGGGTGTATAGAGGAGCACACATCTCCATAACCCTCCCCTAATGCAGCCCAGAGAAGCCAGTATAGGCTGTGGTGGACCATGTGGTCAGGATGAAAAGACAGAGCTTGAATTGTTCTCTTAAATTTACAAGAATCCGCCTTTCTGTTTATTGGTAGCGCTGTGAGGTCTTTGGACTGTCAGCATTGCTTGGGACACAGGCCAGCCCAAACCTGCACAGCTCATGCTGTTCTGAGTGGAAATGTATTTCATAGAGCCAATTCACAGAAGTTCTCTAAAACTAAGTCTGGGCCGGGTGTGGTGGTTTACACCCATAATCTCACACTTTGGAAGGCCAAGGTGGGAGTACTGCTTGAGTTCAGTAGTCCAAGACCAGCCTGGGCAACATAGCAATATCTTGTATCTACTAAAACTCAAAAAAATTAGCCAGATGTGGTGACATGCGCCTGTAGTTCCAGCTACTTAGGAAGCTGAGGCAGGAGGATTGCTTGAGCCCAGGAGTTGGAGGCTGCAGTGAGCTATGATTGTACCATTGCACTTTACCCTGGGTGACAGAGCAAGACCTTGTCTCTAAAAAACGAAGGAAGGAAGGAAGGAAAGAAGGAAGGAAGGAAGGAAAGAAGGAAGGAAGGAAGGAAGGAAGGAAGGAAGGAAGGAAGGAAGGAAGGAAGGAAGGAAGGAAGGAAGGAATTCAGAGCATAATGCTCTGCATCTGTAGATTTCCTGTAGTTGGAATGGGATTAAACAAATAGTCAACAGCATTATTATCAGTGAAGCTGTTTCAAACCAGGTGAAGGGTAAAGGAATTAAGAGAAGCTTATAGTGCTGCACTTGAATTAACATTTGAGGATTAAGCAAAATCTCTAAAAAGGCATTAGTCAAGAAGTGATGAGTTCCTGAGCACATGTCTAGGTGGGGTATGCTCAGATTCATTTCATGAAGTCATTTTACTTTCCCAACGTTCACTTCTATCAGGAAAAGCAAATACTTGGGGCCTCACCTGCATCCACGGCAGATGCTACTAAATCCACCAGAAAGCTCATTCCCACTGGGTCCTCAGTCCTGGAACTCCCCTCATGAGTACTTCAACTGCCAATCGACTGGCATTTACATGATCATTGTCATCCTTACATATTTAGCATATAAAGTGTTCTAAACAACCGTGTCACAGAACCTCAGATTATCAAATGCAGAGGAGACTTAGAAGCCATTTAGCTCAAACTATTAAAAGTTTGCACCGACCTATATTTATTTTAAAGCCCAGAATCAGAGGCTGAGCTAGCGAAAGCCCAAAGTGATTCATCCATTCAGTTAGCATGATCAGAGTGCCTTCTATATGCTAGGCACTCTTCCAGACCCTGAAACTACAGCAATGAACAAGAAGAATGAGTTTCTTGCCCTGGTTAAGCTTACATTCCAATGGGGAGACAAAAAAAAAAAGCAAGTAAACAACTAGGCTTTCTTCCTGCAGCTTGAGACAACTGCTTTGAAGGAAATGGACTGGATGGTGCTGTAGAGAATGATGAAAGGAATAGCAGGCTGGTGGGCAGGGAGACTTCTCTGAAGATGTAATGCTGAGCTAAGAGCTGAAGGATCAAGGGAGCCAGTTATATGAAGTGCATTCTAAGCACGGAGCATGCAAAGGCCAGGAGATGGGAATGAGGCCGGCCCTGGTGAGTAACAGAAAGAAAATCAGTGTTAACTAAAGCATAGAGAGGGAGAGGGAAAGCAGAGGGCAAGGAAGTTAGACGGGCAGGCAGGGCCCAGATCCAGCAGGGCCTCGGCGGCCATGGGAAAGAGTTTAGATTTCATTTTTATGTATTCACTTATTTGAGACAGAGTCTTGCTCTGCCATCCAGGCTGGAGTGCAGTGGCACCATCATGGCTCACTGCAGCCTCAACCTCCTGGGCTCAAGTCATCCTCCCACTTCAGCCTCCAGAGAAGCTGAAACTACAGGGGCATGCCACCATGCCCGACTAGTTTTTGTAATTTTTGTAATGCTAGGATTTTGCTGTGTTGCCCAGGGTAGTCCTGAACACCTGGGCTCAAGTGAGCCTCCCACCTTGGTCTCCCAAAGTGCTGGGGTTACAGGTGTGAGCCTGCACCTGGCTGAGTTTGGATTTTAAGTGCAATGCAACACTACTTCTCATTCTCAGATTCCTCATTTCCCCTTTGCAAACATTCACAGTGCCAAGCTCTGCTGCGTCTCATGAGGAGATCTACTGTTTATTAAGTAATAATGACGAGGCTCAGAGCCAGACATCTTACATATATTATCTCATTAACTCTCACATCAGCCCTGCCAAATAGAACTGCCACCTTTCCCATTTTATAGACAACTCCCTTGCTGGTATGTGGCACAGTTGCTCCACTTATTTATTCATTGACTTATTCATTGACTCACTGATTGACAGATTGATTCATTCATATTCATTGAGCACTGACTATGCCAGGCATTGTATGTGCAAAGACCTGTAAGATGAGGTTGTTCTCACTGGGTTCTCATGGTATAGTGGAATGTCATGTAAAACATGAGCCCACGACCCAAAGCGTGTGAAGCAGACCACCCTGGAAGCCCAGATAAGGATAAAATTGTCCTATGAGTGGCTTCAAGGGCCACTCAGCACATTGTCAGTAGTTGAAAACCCTCTGAGCCACAATTTCCCCTTTGGGAAGTCAGAGTATTGAATAAGATCCTCTTTGAGGGTTGTTTTTTTTTCCCTGTTCTAGCATGCTGGGTCCCAGGTCTCCTGGGAAATGACGGAAAGCAGGGGCAGACAACAAATGTGAGAGGGTCTACAAATGACGGTCATCTCAGGTACAGCCTTCAGAAATGGAATTTATCAGCCACAGGAAGTGCTGGCCAAGGGCTGACATTTAGTCATTCACTCACTCAATAAACTATTGTAAGTATGCATTCTGTCCGAGACACTGGACTAGGTGCCAGGGGCCAGTGGTGAATAAGATAGACAGGGACAGACAGGCCTCATGGGTTTTCCTGCTAGGAGAAAGGGGAAAGGGTTGATATGCAAGTAAATATTGAATGGCAAGTGGGCCTTCCCAATGAAATTTGAATTTCAGATAAACTACAAATAATTTTTTAGTGTAACTGTGTCCAAAATATTGCACAGGACCTTCTTTAACTAAAATATTATTCTTTGTTTATCTAAAATTCACACTTTACTGGGCATCTTATATTTTTTCTGGCAGTCCTCTGGCAAGTCTTCCTGAGGCAATTCCCAAGGTAAGTAGGAATTTGGAGGGGGTGGGGAAGTTCATTACAGCCCAAAAGAACTACCTTTGTGATTTCGCGTTTCAACAATGCAGCGATTGCAACCATTTCCCAGGTTTTTGGAGGGTGCTGACGGCTGAGAGTATCACTTTTTGGTGGTTCAGAAAGAATCTAGACCACTGTCTACACCACCTTCCTTTTCCTTCTTCACCCAGCCCCAATCACTGTTTGGTGACCAAGGCTGCCTTCTGCCACTGGGGCCCAAGGTTGCATTCTGCCCAGGGCCGTGAATTGAGTAAGATTTCCTGAAGTAAACACATGCAAATACCGTGTATGTAGGGACGACTGGCCTGGACAGGCTTCACCCACAGGCCCAAGTCACTGGCCAGGGAGACTGACTCAGGCCCCAAAAGTTTCCAGGGAAGGTGAGGTGTGGTTTCCTGAGTAAACTCTGAGGGATGAACAGAAAGCAACAGGCCGTCCCTTAGCACAGAGGCTCCACAAACTGTTAAGTCAGGATCTTCTAGAATCAGAAAAACATCCTGAATCCTCAATCCCTTAACACCAGGGTACAGAGAAGCTCTCAGCATCTATGTTCTCTGTTTTCCCACAAACAGAATCTAAACGGAAAGCTCCAGAAGGGCAAGACTGGATTCTTCTCCAAATTCCACCCAAACCTGGTACAACATATCCATCACTTAGAACAGATCCTTGACAACAGCAGCAGCAGCAAAATAGTCGTAATAGTAACAAGGAACAGGAGCTACCGATAGGAGCCATTACGGTGTGCCAAGAACACTGCTAATGAGAAATAATCCATTCGTTTAATTTTTACAACAATGCTGTGGGGTAGCTAATATTTCCCCATTTTATAAAATAGGAAATAAACCCAGTCAAGCTAAACGATTTGCCAAGGCCACATTCTTAGAAAGTGACAGAGTCCTGGTTCACATCCAGATCTGACCTCAAAGCATAAGATCTTAACTCTCTGCTACATGATCCAATGACCTTGCTGAAATACCCAGTGCAATGCCCTCATTTTATAGAGGAGGAGGCAGTACAGAATAGCAGAGCAATTAAGAGGAATTAAGGCTCTATGACGACTCCCTGGCTGAACCAAGAGTGTGAGCTCAAGGTCAGAGTGCCTGGGTTCAAATCATTCCCAGTCTGCCACTTTTTTTTTCTTTCCTTTTTTCTTTTTTTAAGCTAGTGGTGTGAAGCAGTAGGAGTGGAGGGGGAACACAGAAATTTATAACTGGCTGTTATCAATTAGTTATAAACACCTGTGTACTTGGACTAGCCAGAGTCTGCCACTTTCTATCTGTATAATCCTGAGCAAGTTACCAAAACTTTCTGGGTTTCTGTTTCATCATCTGTGAAACAGGGATAATGACAGTGATGACATAGATCGTT
Organism: Chlorocebus sabaeus; assembly: GCF_047675955.1. Classification (NCBI taxonomy): domain Eukaryota; kingdom Metazoa; phylum Chordata; class Mammalia; order Primates; family Cercopithecidae; genus Chlorocebus; species Chlorocebus sabaeus. The sequence goes on along the minus strand of NC_132926.1, from coordinate 32,165,984 downwards.
ATGAGGGGAAATGAGTGAGGAAATCCCTGTTGGCTACAATTACAGTCAGAAGAGTTGAAGGGAGAATAGACTCCAGTCCAGTTGGATGAGTCCTCCAGAAAATCTCCTGAGTGGAGAACCATTGCCTGGCCCCTGGATGCCCAAGAGGAGACGATGGGAGCCATGCGCCCATTCGGGAGCCCACCGGGTGTGCTTTCCACAGAGGCGCAAGTCTGGCCTCACCAAGGAGCCCAAGACCAAAAGATACCTCTTCGAATTCTTTTTTTTTTTTTTTTTTTTTTTGAGACGGAGTTTCACTCTTGTTGCCCTCGAGTGCAATGGCGTGGTCTCGGCTCACTGCAACCTCCACCTCCCAGGTTCAAGTGATTCTCCTGCCTCAGCCTCCCAAGTAGCTGGGATTATAGGCATGCATCACCAGGCCCAGCTAATTTTTGTATTTTTAGTAGAGATGGGATTTCACCATGTTGGCCAGGCTGGTCTCAAACTCCTGACCTCAAGTGATCTGCCTGCCTCGGCCTCTCAAAGCACTGGGATTACAGGTGTGAGCCACCGTGCCGGGCTGACCGGTTTGAATTCTTGCATTCATGCCATGTGGAGCGTCTTGCATTCATGCCATGTGGAGCGCCATGCTCTCCAGAGTTTAGTTTCTTTGTCTATTAAATAAGGCAGTTGGATAAGACAGTCCCTGAAGCACCCTTCCTCTCCTATTTTTAACCTTAAGACACTTAATCTGAAGTAACGCCAGAGGTAAAATGAGCACAAAATCACACCATGTCCAAGGGCTGGATTTTGGAAATGCTGGAACACGGTTCCTGGTTTGGCCAGTGCAGGGCTGAATGAGACCTGCATGGGCCCGGCCATAATGGGACAAACATTCTTTTGGGTGAGACAGTGTTAAGGAAATTATTGCATAATGACTTGATTGTGAATCTTTTACACCAAGTGCTTACCGAGCACATGCTTTGTGCCAGACACTGTGCTGGGTCCTGGAGTAAATGTCTGGTGGACAAGGCAGACCTGGTCCCTGACCTCCAGGGCTTATTATGAGAAATGGCTTAGGGAGGGGGCTATAACAGGGGGATTAGAAAGGGCCTCCCCAAGGAAATGACTTTTTCTGAAGGATGATTAGGAGTTGGCCTGGGCAGAGGGCTATGTGGATAACTGCATTACTGCCTTTAAAAGCCAGCGTCCAGAGAGGGGGAGTGATTTGCCCAAGGTGATCAAAGAAGTCTTTGCTAGAACTGCCAGTAGAATCTCAGGGAACAGTGGATCCTGGAAGAAAGAGCCAAGTGTTTAACCAAGTAATCAGTGTTTACATTTCCAGTAATGGGACAGACAGCCATTATGCCTCCGCATGTAAAGCACAAAGAAAACACATCACCTCTGTGGTGCTCCTGCCAGAAATGCGTGACCTGCATCTAATCCCAAAGAAGTATCAGACAAGCCCAAATGAAAGAACAGTTCTGCAAAAGATTTGGTTTGTACCTGTATCCTTCAAAAATGTCAGCGCCATGGAAACAAAGACAGACTGAGGAACTGTCTGAGATTCAAGGATACTCAAAAGACAGTGCTACATGGGTGTCTGAGACAACTGACAGAAACTGAATATGAACTGTTTATTAGATCATGGTGTTGCATATTTTTTCTTTACTTTTTAGTAATTGTTTTCTTTTTTCCTTTTCATCCAGCCGATTGGATGGTAGCTTTCCTTTCTTTGTCTTTCCTTGCCTTGCCTTTTGCCTTGCCTTGTCTTGCCTTGCCTTTCTTTTCCTTTCCTTTCCTTTTCTTGACAGGGTCACACTCTGTCACCCAGGCTGGAGTGCAGTGGCACAATCATGGCTCACTGCAGCCTCAACCTCCTGGGATCAAGTGATGCTCCCATCTCAGCCTCCAGAGTAGCTGAGACCACAGGTGTGCACCACCACACCCAGCTGGTTTTTTTATTTTTTGTAAAGACAGGGACCTCCCTATGCTGCCCAGGCTGGTCTCAAACTTCTGGGCTCAAGTGATCTTCCCACCTCAGCCTCCCAAAGTGCTGGGATTACAGGTGTGAGCCACCACACCCAGCCTTTTTTCATGTTTTCTTCTTCTTTAAGACAGGTTCTTGCTATATTGCCCAGGCTGGAGTGCAGTGTCTATTCACAGGTACAATTCCACTACTAACCAGCATGGGAGTTTGACCTGCTCCCTTTCTGACCTGGGCTGGTTCACCCCACCTTAGGCAGCCTGGTGGTCCCTCACTCCTGGGAAGTCACCATGTTGAGGCTGACCACAGGTGTGCACCACCACGCCCAGCTAATTTTTTCATTTTTTGTAGAGACAGGAGTCTCTCTATGTTGCACAAACTGGTCTCAAACTCCTGGGCTCAAGTGATTCTCCTGCCTCAGCCCTCCGAGTAGATGGGACTACAGGCACATGCTACTACTCCCAGCAGATAATGGTGTCGTATCCACATTACATTTCTATGACTCCATCATTGTACTGTGGATAGGTAAGAAATGTCCTTGTTCTGAAAGTACTGTGGAAGTACTGTGAAAGTACTGTGGAGGTACTATAGAAGTACTGTGGAAATGCTGTGGAGGTACTGTGTGGAAGTACTGTGGAGGTAGTGTGGAAGTACTGTGGAAATACTGTGGAGGTACTTTGTGGAAGTACTGTGGAGGTAGTGTGGAAGTACTATGTGGAAGTACTGTGGAAGTACTGAGAAGAAGTACTGTGGAGGTACTGTGGAGGTACTGTGTGGAAGCACTGTGGAGATACTGTGGAAGTACTGTGTGGAAGTACTGTGGAAGTTCTGTGGAAGTTCTGAGTTGAAGTACTGTGGAGGTACTGTGTGGAAGTACTGTGGAGGTACTGTGGAAGTACTGTGTGGAAGTACTGGGGACGTACTGTGTATTTCCAGAACAGAGACATTTCTTACGTATCCACAGTGCAATAATGGGAGCATTGCCAGTACTTACAGACAAAAGGGCATGATGTCTGTAACCTTCCCCCAAATGGGTCAGAGAAAATGGAGAGAGAAAGCAAATGTGGCAAGATGTTAATGAATGATAAATTTGGATGAAAGACAACAGTTCTTTGTAGTATTTCAAATTTTTCTGTTAAGTTTGAAAATTTTTTTCAAAATGAAGAATTATGAGTAAATATGTAAATAAATAAAGAGAAGCACCACGTTGTCACCAGCCTTGTCTTGGTGGCCAGTAGCCCCCCACTCCACTTGTACCCCAGAACTCCATGGAAATAATGCCCCATGCCCTCTCTCTCATGGGGAAGAGAGTACCTCTTCTGTGTTGGGGACGTTAGCAATCTTCTTAGAGTGTGCGACATGGCCCACGATGCCCATGTCCAGAGGGAAGACGATCTCCTGGTCGGGCATCACCAGGCAGTCTTCGAGGGCAGCATCCTTGTGGACATTGAAGAGCCGGGTGGCCAGCTCCGCGATGCCGTTGCGGGTCCTGTACATGAACAGGCTCATGCGGTCTGCCTGCAGGAGGAAGCACAGCTTCTTCATGACGTTGAAGATGCATTTTTCTGTCTGTAAATTCTCCTGAAAGTCCCGCAGGAGATCAAAGATAATTTCACTCTCCTCCACGCTGCTCGGGGAGTGGTAGTTGCTGAAGTCCACGGCGGCCTCCTTGGCCCCAAGGAGGTCGGAGATGACCTTGGCTCGGTAGTGGAGGTTGTAGTACTGTTTGGCAAAGCCGATATTCGAGTCCAGGAATTTCTCCACCTCCTCTGCTGTCACCTCGCCCATGGCTGGGAATCCCACAGGCTACTCTGTAGAAGGACTGGGACGCAGGCTTTCCAAGGGCAGTTTGGCGGTCTACAACAAGTCCAGTCTGGACTTCTCTGGGTCTTGTCTGCAAAACATTCTGCGATGGCCCGCACAGAAGTAGGAGCAAGCTTGAGAGATTAAGTCATTAATATTTCTCAAGAACAAGGATTATGAGGATCAGTGTGTTCCAGATGCTGCGGGGCCAGATGGGAGAAGGTGAGAGTTTTCTTTCACCTTGGTCTAGTAAGAGCAAAGAAGAGATGTCTGCACAGAGCAGGAGGTGGGCTGGAGCACCGCCAAAGCAGAGGTTGCAAAAAGGCAGCACAGGGACAATCTACTTGCTATAGGTGTGTCTTCTCCGACCTTTGTTAATTTTCTTAAATATCTGACACAGAAGACTGACATTTACTGCTTAGGAGATTTGTTTGGCTTCTCTGTCCACATTTCCCCATGGCAGGAATGACTGAAGCTGAGACATGACTGCCTACCAGCCTTTGCATCCCCCAACCCCTTGCCTCATCCTTCCACTCCCCTTCCCAAGGGCCTCTCCCATGTGGGCTTTCAATATGCAGGGCCCCTCTGCCTGCTGTCCTCATGTACATTATGGATCTGGTACGTGTAGTCTCCCATGTCACAATCTTTGCACTAAAGTTTTTATCAGCTTTAGATTTTAATGACTCTAATTTTAGAGACCTAAGGGCCCTTATAAAACAACACACCTTTCAGTTTTTCCTTTATTCCAAAAGTGATACATATTACATTCACTATTGAACATACACGAAGAAGATAATTAAAATCACCCATAATCCTGTTACTCAGAGGTAACCTTTAGTTAACATTTTGTTTTTAACCTCTAGTTAACTCTACCCATTTCACAGAGCCTTAACTTTAAAAATCTGTTTTCCTTCAACCCACTCCATCTTTCTCTCGGTGCTTTAATGTGTTTTTGTCTGGTTTCAACCTGTAATTTCTTGGGTTGTCTGTCAGAAATACATACAATGGGCTGGGTGCAGTGGCTCATGCCGGTAATCCCAGCACTTTGGGAGGCCAAGGCAGGTGGATCACCTGAGGTCAGGAATTTGAGACCAGCCTGGGCAACCGGGTGAAACCCCATCTCTACTACAAATACAAAAATTAGCAGGGCATGGTGGCACTGCCTGTAATCCCAGCTAAGCAGGAGCTTGAGGCAAGAGAATAGCTTGAACCCAGGAGGCAAATGTTGCAGTGAGCCAAAATCATGCCGTTGTACTCCAGCCTGGGTGACAGAGCTAGACTCTGTCTCAAAAAGAAAAAAGAAAAAAAGAAAAGGAAGGAAAGAAATACACGCAATGGTCCATGTTCTGTCAACTCTAGCGAATCTGAAATACCAGAATCCTCATTAATGCCCCTCCTGCCCACTAGGAAGGAGACAGAGCACTTTTCTCTCTGGATGAAACTTACTTTAGCTTCCATGACTATATCCACTAGAGCCTGGCAGCTCTATGTTGTGAACCATGTGGAATGCATAATTATAGACAGCTGCTAGCACTTTGAACTTCGTAAATGACCTTTACTGGAAAGCAGATTGCCTCCTTTATTGGAGAGTGTAAAAAATTCTCAGGGCACTGCACTCATCCAGCACTCTGCACAAGTGCCCACCCCACAATCTGGCAGCCTGTGTAGCAGCCAAACTTTCCAGACACTCCCATAAGAAAGAACTGGAACTCTCTAACCCAATGCACTTTCTCAGCTCTCTGCACGCCTTCTTCTTAACTTCCAGATTTCAGGTCATGCAGGTCATCTCTAGTTATCTTATCCCAAGTAGCCCCCAAATACCCTCTCCCCGGTTTCTGCCGGTCATATCAGCCTACTTATTTTTTCTATTACATTTATTACTATCAGCAATTATCATGTTTGTTTTTGTTTCCTTGTGCTATTGTCTGTCCTTCCATTATACTGTGAGCTTCATGAGGGCAGGGATCTGTCAGGGTTGATTCCCTAGGCCTTGCAAGGACGCCTGACACATCCTTGGTATTCAGTATTGTGATATTGTGATATGTGCATTTAGTCTTTGACACCATTTCCAGATAACGCAATTTCTAAAATCCTTAGAATCTCCAAAGTGATGTATTTTTGTATACTAACGATTGACCGGTGCCTGGCAATCCCTAGGTAGCTTCAGGCTGAGGGGCTGGTCACCTGAAAGACTAAGCCCCAATTAGAGGGTGGGACTTTCAACCCACCCTCCAACCTCTGGGAAGGGGAAAGGGGCCTGAAGCTTTAGTTGATCATCAGTGGCCAATGGTGTAATCAATCTTGCCTGTGTAATGAAGCCTCCACAAAAACCCAAAAGGACAGGGTTCAGATTAGCTTCTGGAGAGCTGAACACATGGAGGTTCCTAGAGGGTGGCAAGCCCAGGGACCATGCAAGCCCAGAGTCCCTTCCCTGACACCTCGCCCTATGCCTGTCTTCATCTGTATCCTTTGTGATATCCTTTATAATAAGCCAGTAAAGGTAAGTAAATTTCCTTGAGTTCTGTGAGCCACTCTGGTAATTAATTGAACCCATAGAGGGTGTCATGGGAACCCCAGCTTGAAACTGGCTGGTCAGAAGTTCTGCAGGCCCAAAGGCGAGGCACAGGGGAACAGTCTTGTGGGACTGAGCTCTCAACCTATGGAATCTGAGGCTATCTCCAGGCAGAAAATGTCAGGATTTAATTGAATTAGAAGATCCACGTGAGTTGGGCTATACCTATAATATTCAAGAGGCTGAGGCGGGAGAATTATTTGAGCCCAGAAGTTGGAAGTTAGCTAGTGGTCTCCTATCAAAAAATAACCAGCCCAATCCTGCTTAGCTACCAAGATTAGGAGACATCAGACACATTCAGGGTGACAAGGCTATGAACTCTATATCATGAAAATCTTTCAAAGGTATTTCCTTTTTTTTTTTTTTTTTAAGACAGGGTCTCACTCTGTCAGTCAGGCTAGAATGCAGTGGTGTGATCTCAGTTCACTGCAATATCCACCTCTGAGACGTAAGCGATCCTCCTACCTCAGCCTCCTGAGTAGCTGGGACTGAAGGTGTGCATTAGCATGCTCAGCTAATTTTTGTATTTTTCCTGGAGATAGGGGTCTCACTATGTTGCCCAAGCTGGTCTTGAACTCCTGGACTGGTCCACCTGCCTCAGACTCCCAAAGTGCTGGGATTACAGGCATGAGCCACTATGCCCAGCCTGTCCCATTCATTTTAATGATTGCAAAGCATTTCACTGCATGGAGGTACCAGAATACCATAGTACTAGCCTCCGCAGCCAGGTTTCTCAACCTTGACACTGTCAACATTTTGGGTCCAGTAATTCTTTGTTGTGAGAGGCTGTCCTGTATGTTGCAGGATGTTTACTCTCATTTCTATCACTAGATACCAATAACACCGCCTCAAGTTATAACAACCAAAAATATCTCCAGAAATTTCCAAATCACCTCAGTTGAGAACTATTATCCCACAGTTAGATATTTAGGTTGTTTCTAATTTCCTAATATTAGAAACAATGTTATAATGAACATCCTTATATTTCTTAGTAGAAAATACCTAGAAGTGAAATTCCAGGTCCAAAGAGTGTGCAGCTGTCTAAGGAATTTGATAAATTAAAAAAAAAAAAATATCTCCAAGGCTTTACCAGCGTGAATGACAGTGCCTGTCCCAAACCATTAACCCACCCCTCAACAACATCCTGTTGCCTAGTAGATTAAACACTTTTTCTTAATCCTGGCATTAATAGCTCTCTAGAATTTGTCCCCAACACGTCTTACTTTGTTTTCCACAATTTCTCTACACATATTCCAAGTTTTACCCTAATGTTTTCATTCTTTTTTGCTTTTGCCTCTTCATTCTTGCTGTGCCCTCCACCTGTCCCTTACCACCCTGTCCGAATGTCATTACTTCTGTCAATTCTTCTTTGATGTACCAACCAGACTCTTTTTCTACTTACAACTCCCAAACTATTGGTTTTCTTCCATTCTAAGGGGATTTTCTACATTTCAGGTGGTGTTATTTCGGCACACCTGTACTTTCATCAAGGACAAATTCCTTGAATTATAGGGGTAAAACCTGATCCATTTTAAAATGTCTCCTAGAGCCGGGCATGATGGCTCATGCCGGTAATTCCAACTACTCAGGAAGCTAAGGCTGGAGGATCACTTGAAGCTAGGAGTTTTAGGCTGCAGTGAGCTATGATCATACCACTGCCTTCCAGCTTGAGCGACAGAGAGACCCTGTCTCTAAAAAGAGATTTCCCAAAGAGCTCAGCACAGGTCATTTTCCATAGCATGCCCACCAGAACCACCAAGTTCTGGTTAGAAATATAAGCAACAGTTTGCCAAAAAATCTACTTTTATCTCATTTTTCAACATGCCAGAATGAGGAAGGCAAGGCTGTTGAAAAACTTCAGTCTAATTCTTGGGTGGGTACAAATAAGTTGGTATTTGGAGTGAGTCACCTAACACCTAACACTAACCTATGAAATGGACCTGATTTCAGACGTCAGGGAAGAAACTGGAAATCTGAAGCTTCTTTTATTGGCAAAAGGGGATACAAGTAGAGTTAGGGGAGATGTTTTATGTAATCTAGTTTAGAATAGAGCACATACTACTAGAAAGAGGAATATGAGATTTTAGGTCCAGCAATGCCAATGACTCATTCTGTAACTTTGATAAAGTCCCATCCTCTCTCAAGGCTTTGATTTCCCTATCAACAAAACAAAGGAGTTGAATAATTTATCTTTAATACTCCCAGTTCCAGGACCCCATGTCAGTTTTGAGTGAGGGAGGCCACCGTAATTGCTGTGTTGTACAGCCATCACCACTAATTCCAGAAAATTCCCATCAACCCCACAAGAAACCTCACACCTATTAGCAATCAGTCCAAGCTTTCTTCTTCCACTCTCCCCTGGTGACCCCTAATCCAGTTTCGCTCTCTATGGGTTTGCCTATTCTGGACATTCATATGAATGGCTTTATATAATATGTAGCCTTTTGTGTGATTTCTTTCACTTAGCGTAATGTTTTCAAGGTTCATACATGTTGCAGCATGTATCAGTATTTTATTCCTTTGTGTCACCACGCTCTGCTGAAATGTATTATTCCTTTTTGAATGAAAAGTATAATTCCTTTTAATGGCTGAATAATGTTGCATCGCATAGATATACCCTATTTTGTTTAGCCATTCATCACTTGATGGACATTTGAGTTGTTTCCACTTTTTGGCTATTATGAACATTCTTGTACAAGTCTTTGTGTGGACATATGTTTTCATTTCTCTTGGGTATATATCCAGGAGCAGAATTGCTGGGTCCACAGGTGATTTTAAGATTGCAAGTTGGGCCAGGCATGGTGGCTCATACCTGTAATCCCAGTGTTTTGGGAGGATGGGGCATGTGGATCACTTGAGGTCAGGAGTTGCAAACCAGCCTGGCCAACATGGCGAAACCAGTCTCTATTAAAATTGCAAAAAATAGCCAGGCAAGATTGCGTGTGCCTGTAATCCCAGCTACCCGGGAGGCTGAGATGGGAGAATTGCTTGAACCCTGGAGGCAGAGGCTGCAGTGAGCCGAGATTGAGCCACTGCACTCCAGCCTGGGTGACAGCGAGATGTCATCTCAAAACAAACAAACAAACAAACAAAAGAAAAAAAAAAAAGACTGCAAGTTTGGAGGTAAAGAGAAGGGAATAAAGAAAAGAAACAGGACCAAGTAAGGAACCAAATGGATCAAGGAGAGATGTTTTGGAAGTTCTCTTTTTGGAAAGAATAGCACTGTGAAATTCAGGACCTACTAGAATGTGAACAGGCTGGTCAGCATATGGGCGGCCACCACAAATTCTAGTGTGGGGTGTAAAGATCTCCACAGGCCATTAATCACTACTGCAAATAGCTATGGTAAAGGAACTGGGGGTATTCAATTGGGAGGAAGCTCTGAAAGGCTGTTGGAGGTGAGGGAGAGTGCCAGTTTGTTCAGGAAGGATTCAGAAAGCAGGACTAGCCAGCAGATGAGACATACAGGTTGTTATAAGAAGACAGTACCCAGAGTGCTTATGACGTAGAGCTTGAGAGTTAGACCTGGGGCTGAGTCTGGGCCTGTTATTTGCTATCTGTGTAAATTAGTTAATTTCTCCTGGACCTCACTCTGCTTGTCTGTAAAATTAGAATTATTTGACATGGTTGTTTGGAGATTAAATGAGATAATATAGTAAATATAATGCAAAGCTATGCACCTGATGAATATTAAGTTAAACCATATAAAACTGCCAATGATTATTTTTATTCTACACAAATGACAATTTCATACTGCTCAATTTAATCATAGGTATTCAATCATTACTAGTTATTGTCACTACCAAGGACTAACTGGATTACCTCATAGGTAGTGAGCTCCCTGTCATTGAAGGTATGAGAGCAGAGAACATGGCAAAGAGGAATCAAATATCGATATTTATATAAGAAGATGAATCTGGGGCTAGCAAGTTAATAAGGAGGTTGTTGCAATATTCCTGGAGTAATGAGGACCTGGCCCAAGATAGGAGGCAAAAGAACGGAGAGAAATGAGTGGGTTAGAAGCAAGAAGTAGAATGTGGAAGCCACGCTGGCTGACTAGGAGAGGGGGCTTGAGAAAGAACGGGGCAGGCTTGTGTGATCTGTGTGTCCTAGAGCCTCTGTAGGACATCCCGGAGGCACTAAGTGTCCCCATTCTGGACATTTCGCTGGACTTAAAGGTCAATTTAGCCTGCATTTCCTAATGGCAGCCTTTCTGCTTCTGGCTTTCCAAACCCTACCTTCTCTGGGAAGCCACAGAAGGGAAGACTGTTTCCCTTGTGAACCGGCCCTTAGAACTGCCTGAACAGCCTTGTCGGTCTCCACCCTCATTCTATACTTAACCTTAGCACACTCCCGCATCTCATTTGTGCTTACCCTTGATCTAAGAGTTGATGTCAATTCCGCATTTTCTGGTCACCTGTTGATTAAGTGATTTTATTTGGCTACATGGGACCCATTGGGTCTGTGTCCCTGAAGCTTGGCTAATCTTTGAAGTTCTCTTTGAAGATCCTTAAGGATCTAATCTGGGTCCGCAGATGAGCCATGAAAAAGTTCACTCTTATGTGCATTTTAACCTTATGCCCTTTTTTAAAAGCCAGATTATGAAAGGAATTCTATACTCAAAAAGAGTTGGGAACTTTGGGCAGTCCTGAAAAGGTCAGGTAAAATTGGGTCCTAAAAACCTGCTGTTTGGCAATAGTCACAGAAAGGCAACAGCTAGGCTGGGCATGATATGGCATGTCTGTAATCCCAGCTACTTAGGAGGCTGAGATGGGAGGATTTCTGGGGCCCAGGAGTTGAGGTTGAGGCCAGCCTTGGCAACACAGCAAGACCTTGTCTCAAAAAAAAGAAAAGAAAAGAAAAAAAAGGCAACAGGCAGGAAGGTATGCTTAGGCATTGGAACCAGAGAGAGCTTTTCCCACAATTTATAATTTTGACGTTAGACACATTATTTGCTCTCTGGTCTTCATTTTCTCATTTGCAAATTGTGGGAAACAGTGATACTTATTTTATAGAGCTGTTGCGGGAAGAAGAAGCAGTATGTGTATTGAACCTGGTTGATGGCCGGCTCTCAATCGATTATGCTATTAATAATGATAATGTAAGCTAAGTATGAGGCAGTGATATTTGGTAAAAAGAAGAAGTAATATAGATATATTTACTTGCCTGTTATTTTAAGCCACATCTTTTTATTTTTTGAGACGGAGTCTCGTTCTGTCGCCAGGCTGGAGTCCCATGGCGCGATCTCGGCTCCCTGCAACCTCTGCCTCCCAGGTTCAAACAATTATCCTGCCTCAGCCTCCTGAGTAGCTAGGACTACAGGTGTGTGCCACCACACCCAACTAATTTGTGTACTTTTATTAGAGACAGGGTTTCACCATGTTGGCCAGGATGGTCTTGATCTCCTGACCTCGTGATCCGCCCGCCTCAGCCTCCCAAAGTGCTGGGATTACAGGCGTGAGCCACCATGCCTGGCAAGCCAAAAATTTTTTTTAAATAAAGTAATATATCTTTGTGTTGCAGATAATTGAGAAAATACAAGTAAACAAAACAGGAATATAATGGTTACCACCAAGAGAAACATTTTAATATATATCCTTTTTTTCTAATCATGTAATTTAAAAAACACAACTGTGGTTTTGCAACACATATTTTGTTTGTTTAAAAAATAAGTAAATAGGCCAGGTGCAGTGGCTTACCTATGTAATCTCAGCACTTTGGGAGGCCAAGGTGGGTGGATCACGAGGTCAGGAGTTTGAGACCAGGCTGGTCAATATGGTGAAACTCCATCTCTACTAAAAATACAAAAATTAGCCAGGCATGGTGGTAGGCACCTGTAATCCCAGCAACTCAGGAGACTGAGGCAGGAGAATCGCTTGAACCCAGGAAGCTGAGTTGCAGTGAGTCGAGATTGTGCCACTGCACTTCAGCCTGGGCAACAAAAGCAAAACTTTGTCTCAAAAAAAGAAAAGAAAAGAATAATAATAATAATAATAATAAAATGTATGTAAACATCTGTGCTATAAAATATTCTTTTATCAAGTGATTATTTATGGCCTCACAGACTTCCACAGGGAGGCTGTACTGTAATTTATTTAACATATTTTCAACTGTTGGTTATTTTGACTGTTCATTTTTTAAATGAACATTTGTGTAGTTAAATCTTTGCCCACTTGCTTGATTTTTTTTTTTTATCTTCTTAATCAAAAACTTGACCAGGAAGACAGAACAAGGTAATCCTTTAAGATCTTGTCCTGGCTATCCAGAAATCTGAATTTAAATAAGGAAATAATAGGAAAGTCAATATTTTGACGCAAAGATCATGTTTCGTTTTGAATGACCATCTCCCACAGCTCTTAGCCCACGTAAGAACAGATCTGAATGGTGGGGCTTGTGATTGCTGTGAAATGTCAAATAACAGATTGCTTTCTGTATCTAAATATTTATAACAAGAGTGATTTGTACTCCCTCACCCTGAGTGTAAGAGTCACATTACTTTTCTTTCTCCAAATCAAATTTTATTTCAAATTTTTATTTTAATTTTATCTTTTTTCAGTCAGGGTTTGACCAGACCAAATCAAATTTCATATGTTCTAAGCCCCTACCCCACCATGCTGGCAGGATATTCAATCTCAATAATTATTGTGACCGATGTCCCACTCCAGGGTCATGTGAAGGTTTATTGGCCTTACTCCAGCCTCATAAAAGCCATTTTACCTTTAGTCTGCTTTGCCACCACAAATACACCCCTCATCTAAGCTGGTGTGGCCCCGGAAAGGCCAGCAGTTTTGGTCTTAGCCAGGCATTGGGGGTCCTTGCTATGGCTGGGACCTCCCACTCCCAGGCTCCAGCCTCCCGGGGCACTAACAGCCACCCTCATAGGAGGCTGTCCCCACTCTCCAGGGCAGAGAGTGGCCTGGGTTCTTTTCACTCAAGGCTCCTGCAAAGCCCAGACCCTGTCTGCATTTTGGGGAAGGCTCTCAAAAATCTTTCTTCTCGACTATCTAGCCCTCCATTCTCTCTCCCTCTGAAGCAATTCAGCCTAATTTCCCTCCAAAGTCAACAGCAGGAATAGATAGTTGCTTTCTTGAGCCTGGGCATGGTGGCTTTCTGCCCTGCCACAGTGGCTCTGACAGATAAATGGTCATGAAGGGCCAAGCCCCCTCTAGGGATTGGGTGAGACAGGGCAGAGGAAAACTCTCCAACATTCAGAGCACTGTTTGTAATATTAAAAGAGTGAAAACGACACGTCTGTCAATGCTTAGATAATTGATGATACCTGCAAACAATGGAATACCATGTAGCTGCTGTGGCCAATATTTCCTGTCCCACATCCCTTTCTTATCATGCAACTTGGACACTTTGCCCATTGAGACTTGAGGTCTATTCCCCTCCCCTTAAAATCAGGCAGGCTTTTATGACTTTTAACCAACAGACTGCAATGGAGGCGAAGCTTTGTGGCTTTTGTTTTTGTTGTCGTTTGGCAAGGTCTCCTTCTGTTGCCCAAGTTGGAATGCAATGGCATCTTTATAGCTCACTGCAGCCCCGAACTCTTGGGCCCAAGGGATTCTCCCACTTCAGCCTCCCGAGTAGTTGGGACCACAGATGCACACCACCACTCCTGGCTAAATTTTTTATTTTTTGTAGAGACCAGGTCTTGCTATGTTGTCCACACTGGTCTTGAATTCCTGGTCTCAAGCTATCCTCCTGCCTTAGCCTCCCAAAGTGCTAGGATTACAAGTGTGAGCCACTGCACCCTCTCTCTGTGACTTTTGAGGCTAGATCCTAAAAGGTTATATAGCATCCTTGTTACTGCTGGGACATTGGCTCTTGAAGCCTTCACCTAGCATTTAATCACAAACTGCCCTGAAACTGTGTGAGAAAGCCTAAACTAGCCCCTGCAGAGAGACATAAGGAGAAGCCCTGCAACTGTAAGAAGGAGGAAAGAGCTGTCCAGATGGCAGTCAGCTGCTCTAGCCCTGATTCTGTCCCAACTCTAGCCACTATCTAGAGTCACACTGCATCTCTCTGAGAGATCCCGAGCCAGAACCACCCTGCAAGTCTTTGCCAAATTCCTGACCCACAGAAACTGGGAAAAAAATAAAAAGATTATTGTTGCTTTAAGCTTCTACCTTTTGGAGTAATTTATTCAGCAATAGACAGAAAGCAGTTCTGTATGCACTGATATAAAGTAATCTTCAACATATAATTTATAAAAAGGAACAGAATGGTATGAATTCTATGCCCCTCTTGTTTAAAATATATATATATAGAAAGTCTTATACATGCATATAATCGTGGTTTGCCAACCCCAGGTGTGCTTAGAATCTCTAGTGGGGCTGGGAGCAGTGGCTCACACCTGTAATCCCAATACTTTGGGAGGACAAGGTGAGAGGATCGCTTGAGATCAGGAGTTCAAGGTCAATCTGGGCAACATAGCAAGACTCCATCTCTATAAAAAATACAAAAATTAGCCAGGTGTGGTGGCACTTGCTTGTAGTCCCAGTTACTTGGGAAGCTGAGGTGAAAAGGTCACCTGAGCCTGGGGCAGTTGAGGCTGCAGTGAGCCATGATTGTACCACTGTACTCCAGCGTGGGCAACAGAGTGAGACCCTGTTTCAAAAAAAAAAAAAGGAAAAAGAGAAAAAGAATATCCTGGAGAGATTTTTTAATTTTTTATTTCTAAAATTTATTTTTTATTTTAGATTCAGGGTGTACATGTGCTTGTTTGTTACATGGGTATACACATACTGGAGGGAACTGGGTTTCTAGCATACCCAATACCCAAATACCCAAACGGTGAACATTGTACCCAACAGGCAATTTTTCTATTTCTTTCTCTTTTTTTTGGAGACAGAGTTTTGCTCTTTAGCCCAGACTGGCGTGAAGTGGCACGATCTGGGCTCACTGTAACCTCCGCCCCTTGGGTTCAAGTGATTTTCCTGCCTCAGCCTCCTGAGTGGCTGGGATTACAGGTGGCCGTCACCACACCTGGCTAATTTTTGTGTTTTTAGTAGAGTCGAGGTTTCACCGTGTTGGCCAGGCTGGTCTCAAACTCTTGACATCAGGTGATCCACCTGCCTTGGCCTCCCAAAGTGCTGGGATTACAGGCATGAGCCACCGCACCCAGCCCTGACGGGTAATTTTTCAACCCTCGTGCTCCTCTTTGGAGTCTCCAGTGTCTGTAATTTCCATCTTTATGACCATGTGTACCCATTGTTTAGTTCCCACTTATAAATGAGAACATGTGCGTTTGGTTTTCTGTTTCTGAGTTATTTTGCTTAGGATAATTGCCTTCGGCTCCACCCATATTGCTGCAAAGGACATGATTTTGTTCTTTTTCATGGCTGCATGGCAGGCTTTTAAAAGCTATCAATGTCTGAGTCCACTCAACACCAATAAAATTAGATCTGGTGGTGGGACCTAAACATTACCATTTTTTAAAAAGTTCCCCAAGAGACTCTTTTTTTTTTTTTTTTTTGAGACGTAGTTTCGCTCTTGTTGCCCAGGCTGAAGTACAATGGTGCAGTCTCTGCTCACTGCAACCTCCACCTCCTGGGTTCAAGCGATTCTCCTGCCTCAGCCGCCCGAGTAGCTGAGATTACAGGCACCCACCGCCACGCCTGGCTAATTTTTTGTATTTTTAGTAGAGACAGGGTTTCACCATGTTGGCCAGGTTGGTCACGAACTCCTGACCTTGTACAGAACTGAGAACTGCTGGTATAGAATAAACCTGGAAAGCAACACAGGAAAACGGGTGCTGTGTTTGCCTCTAGAAAGGTACACCGGGGTAAGAATTGGCTATGAGGAAGATTTACTTTTTACTGTAAACCCTTGACCTTTTTAATTTGTTTACTTTGTGTTACCTATTTCCAAGAACAATCGGAGCTAACATTTTACAAAACATTTTGTAAAAAAGTAAAATGGCCCAGGCGTGGTGGCTCATGCCTGTAATCCCAATACTTTGGGAGGCCAAGGCAGGAGGATAACTTGAGGCCAGGAGTTTGAGACCAGGCTGGGCAACATAGGGAGACCCCAATTTCTACAAAAAATAAAAAATTAGCTGGGTGTGGTGGCGTTTGGCTGTGGTTCTAACTACTCAGGAGGCTAAGGCAGGAGGATCACTTGAGCCCAGGAGTTCGAGGTTACAGAGATCTATAATTGCACCACTGCACTCCAGCCTGGGTGACAGAGCAAGACCCTGTCTCAAAAGAAAAAAAAAAAAAAAAAAAGACACTTATAGCAGTGAAAATGAAGCCTGAATAGCACACTAGGAATAGCTCATTGAATAGTGGGAGTCCAGTGGGAGTTCAAGGTCCAGTGGGGCCTCAGAGGAAGTGACTTGTCCCACCTGGGAAGAGTAGGTGGTCAGGAAATGCTGAGGAGGTAAATCCTGAAGTGGCCCCAACCTGAAATGACCTCTTTGCTGGCCCACCATGACCCCAGTGCATACATCATTAGTTACACTTTGGAAAAGCTATTTGGGAAGGGTAATGGCTATAAAATGTGGCCCTCCGGCTGCCAGTCACCTCTATGAACCCTGAGACCAACAGGAGGGAAAAAAATGCCCAGGCTAGGGGTAAAGAGATCCAAGTGCTGCTGACGTGATGTCATCAAGGAGAAGCTAATTATTGGCCAGCTTTCCAGTAGCAGGGTTTTGGTTATTGTTCCCCCCACCCACCCCCCACCCCCTGCCTTTGATTCCCGCTGTGGAGCGCTGGAACATCAGTGAAGGGAAGGTAGCATGGCAGACCAAAGTCTGGCTCCATGGAGCCCCTTGGGATGTGTGTGTGGAGGGCAGGGAGGGACCACAACAGTAAACAGCAGCCAGGGATGCTGAACTACGAGGCAGAGAGGCACCAATGGCCAACCTAAAGTTTCTTTACTAGCAGCTTCTCCAGGCCCCAGGCTACAGCTACATGTTCTTGGGTGCTGGCATGTCACAGCTCCCAGGTCAAAAATCCACCTCCATCGCATCTCAAAATCCACCGCTTGTTAGCTGAATAAACTTGGTAAGTAATAATATTCTGAGCCCCAATTTCTTCATCTGTAATGCAGATGAGTATGTATGAAGTAAAATCAAAGAATGATAGGCAGTATTAAATTTGACAGGTCTAGTGTTTTTTGTTTGTTTGTTTGTTTTTGAGATGGGATCTCACTCTGTCACCCAGGTTGGAGTGCAGTGGCACGATCTTGGCTCACTGCAACCTCTGCCTACAGGGCTCAAGCTCCCACCCCAGCCTCCTGAGCAGCTGGGACTACAGGCACATGCTACCACGCCTGGCAACTTTTTTCTATTTTTTGGTAGAGATGGGGTTTCCCCGTGTTCAGGCTGGTCTCTAACTCCTGAGCTCAAGTGGCTTACAAGCATGAGCCACCACGCCCGGCCAAATTTGGCCAATCTTTATTGGTGTCTGTTATATGCAAGATCCTGGCTTCCCAAAATAGACAAGAAAACAAATACATAAATGAATAAATCAATAAATAAATTTTACCTACAAGGATGGGAGTGGATTCTTGCATTTGCATAGCACAGGGAGGGTAGTGGTTGAGGGTGGGCTTTGCAGTCAGATGTGACTCTGTTAAAATCATGCTACCGTCACTTATTAACTGTGGGACGTTGGGCAGGTCACCTAACATCTCTGAGTCTCATTTCTTCACCAAAAACAGAAGAATCATACTATAGTACCTCCTCTAAAGCTGTTGTGAGGATTAACTTATATAATGAATGTGAAGAGTTCTGCACAGGCACATGATAAACATCCAGAAACTGTTATTCTGCTTGTTGTGCAATCTATAGGGCTTAAACAAAGGACTTTACACTGATTGCCTTACTTGACCCTCTCCAGGACTCTGGGTGCTAGGGCGGTAACTACCCTTTGAAAGGTGAAAACATCGATGTCCATTGAGCTGAAATGATTTGTCCTCAGCCACAAGGGGCAGCATCAGGAGTAGAACCCAGGTGTTCGTGTTCTGATTCCCAAGACAGCTGTTGACTTTTTGGAAACTCTGAATCTGATGGGTAACAGAAACCTGGGGATCATCTCTAGATAAGAAATGACTGTGAAGACCTTCACCGGAAAGGGAAGGAAAGGAAGTTTATCATGCTTCCTTCACAGGCCCTCCTTCACCCTCATCTGGTGGGCCCGTGCAAGCTACAAACAAGGTGAGGGATAAACAAATTAATACATACTCAACAGTGGCCAGTTCGGGGCAGATCATTAAATCAAGACGACCTGAAAGGATGTGACTGACCGTCTAGTTTACACAGGCTGGTCAGGGACAGCCTCGCTGTGGAGAGGGCTGGTGTTTTGGGTGAGACCTGACAGACCAGAAGAAATCAGGCAGCCAGAACCAATGTTTAGGTCCCTAAAGAGAACAAGCGTGGCGAGCAAAGGGGGCCAGTATGGGTGGAAATCAGCGAGGGAGGGGGGCACAGATGAGTGCCCGAAGCACACAGTAACTTGAGGGCATAGGGAGGGTTTGATTTTACCTACAAATGCCATGAAACCCACTAAGGATTTTACCAAAAACTACAATTACATTTTATTTTACATTTTAATTTTTATAGAGACAAGGTTCCGCTATACTGCCCAGGTTGGTCTCGAATCCCTGGGTTCAAGCGATCCTCCCTACTCGGCCCCCCAAAGTGCTGGGATTACAAGCGTGAGCCACTGCGCCTGGCCTTTTAATTTACATTTTAGTCTTCTGGTTACTGGAATCTTTGATGGGAAATGAGTTATAGTGGGACAAGAGCCTCTAACATTCTAGGAGACCTTTTCTCGTTCGGGGACTCAATTTCCCCTTCTACAAAGGCGGGTAGGAGGGAACAGGGTCCCAAGAAGTACTGGATAAAGACGTGGCCGATCGCAAACGCCGAGCCCTTCTAAACTATGGGCAGAGTGCTTCCGCACCTCTTCTGCTATTTCACCCTGGCCACAAGCTAGCCGCCGAGGCCGGTCATCCGCTCTCTCAGCGGAGGAGTCAACGCCACAAAGGCAGGGGCGGAACCTCCCTAAGAATCCGTGCAAGTGTGGGCTCTTCTGTCCAGGGCAGCAAATCGCGAGGAGGAGAGTAGTCAGAGGGCGGCACCCTCCCCGGTCTGGGCCGAGTTATTGGCTGGTGGTAGCGTCGCTCGTTCGGCATAACTACGTGACGGCCTCGGCCGCGGGCGTTTGCCCTGGCTCCGCATCCGGCACCTCTTAGCCGGTGTGTCCCCGCCGCGCCCTTAGGTCCCGCCAGCAGGGCCCCGCCTCCTCAGGAGTCCGAGCGATGGGCGGGGAAAGGGACGTGCAGGTCTAGCTCTGTCGGCGCCGCGGTGTCCACCTCAGTCCTGCAACGGTGGAAGACGCGTGCCGCGGCGCCTGGTTGCGTGGGGCGGCCCTGCCCCGAGAGGTGAGAATAGGGAAGCGGACTAGGGAAGAGGGAGGGAGTGGTGCTGGCCGCCACGCGGTCAGCGGGCCCCTGCCAGAGTCATTCTACCTGGGTCCCCGCGCGGTAGAATCCTAGATCGGGGTAGCCGCCGTGGAGTGGGACGTGCGTCTGGTTATTTCCCGGGTGGTCCGGGGCCGGGCGAGTGGCGCTGCACCCCTGTGATCCGGGCCCGCCCCTCTGGCTGGCGGCTGCCCACCCACCATCCCGCATATCTCGCCGGGTGCCACGCACTCCGCTGCTTTTCCAGTCGTCGTTGATCCGTCTCGAACCTAGATATCTGGAATCGGGATCCAGGAGATAGGAGCCACCACCACCTCGGACAGATGGGGAAACAGGCCGGGACGGGCGAGACGGCTTGGTTATCTTGGTTATTAAAAATCACACACCCGCCAGGCGTAGTAGCTCACGCCTGTAATCCCAGCACGTTGGGAGGCCGAGGCGGGCGGATCACCTGAGGTCGGGAGTTAGAGACCAGCCTGGCCAACATGGAGAAACCCCCATCTGTACTAAAAATACAAAATTAACCGGGCGTGGTGGTGCATGCCTGTAATCCCAGCTACTCAGGAAGCTGAGGCAGGAGAATCGCTTGAACCTGGGAGGCGGAGGTTGCGTTGTGCCATTGCACTACAGCCTGGGCAACAAGAGCGAAACTCCATCTCATGAAAAAAAAAAAAAAAATCACACACCCGATTAAGTGCAAAATCAGGACCTGTTCTTTCTGATTCATACACTAAGTTGGAATTATTTCACTGGATGGATGGAAACACTGAGAAGACAGAGAGGGCCCAGAGCCTTGCCTAAAATTACACAGCAAGTCTTTTGCAGAGCTAGGACTTGTACCCAGCCCTCCAAACTCATCGACTATCAGGCTGGGCTCCTTCCCTGTGCAGATTGGGGACCACAGTGAGTTAGAAACGTTCAGAACTTAAATTGCCTTCCGGCACCCATTCTAGTTAACCTGTTTTTTCTCCTTATCCCCAACAGTTCTTTTTGTGAAATCTACAACTAATATGATATGCAATACTAAATTAAGCAGAACTTTTTGTTTTTTAAAATTGAATCAATAAGAAATGGAGGGCCAAAGCTGTTGGAAAGGAATGAACCCTTTAAAAACAAACAGGAATCTCAAGGCAGGAGATAGCAAGGGACAGAGACTAATAGCTATTGTTTACTGAGTAAATGCTATGTGCCAGGCACTGTGGTAGGTAGTTGTGTTAGCCTTACAAACCAGCAAGTTAGGTAATGTTACCCCATTTTACAGGTCAGAAATTGATGCTGAGTAAAGTGAAGTTTTACCCAGTGCCACATAACTGCTGAACAGTATAGCTGGGATCTGAACAGAGATCTGTTTGACTTCCAGAGTATATCCAGTGATTGTCCAAGTGTGGTCCTAAGCTCACTGGTTCAGCATCATCTAGGGTGCGGAGCCCTGGATCTCATCCTGGATTTGCAGGGGTGGGCCTAAGAAGCTAACAGCTCTCTGTATTTGAAAATTATTGTACTGTAATGTGCTGCCTCCTAGGGGAAGATCTAGAGATGAACATACTCTGGGCTAGAGGTAATTTTTGAGGGGAAAAAAACATTAATTACACTTTTTTTTTTTTTTTTAGTATTCTTTTATTTTATTTTATTTTATTTTATTTTATTTTTTGCTTTCTGCCTTTTTTTTAATTATTATTATACTTTAAGTTCTAGGGTACATGTGCATAGTGTGCAGGTTTGTTACATATGTATACTTGTGCCATGTTCCTGTGCTGCACCCATCAACTCGTCAGCACCCATCAACTGAATGGGCAAAAACTGGAAAAAATTACACTTTTTATATATTTCTGATTTGACTTTTTTTTTTTTGGAGACCAGGTCTCACTTTGTCATCCAGGCTAGAAGTGCAGGGGCGTGATCTAGGCTCACTGCAGCATTGACTTTGTGGGTTCAAGCAATGCTTCCACCTCAGCCTCCTGAGTAGCTGGGACCACAGGTGCACACTACCATACCTGGCTAGTTTTTGTAGTTTTTGTACAGATGGCGTTTCACCACATTGCCCAGTCAGGTTTCAAATTCCTAAGCTCAAGCAATCCTCCTGTCTTGGCCTCCTGAAGTGCTGGGATTACAGGCATGAGCCACTGTGCCTTGCCCACACTTTTATTTTTTTATTTTTTCCCCATGATTGACAGAAGGATAATCACACTTTTAGAGAACATAAACCCCCAGGCAGATGCTTGACAAGCTGTAATTTCTTGATGTAAGTTTGGTTTTGGCATGTGGGGGCAGAAGAGTGGGGTTGGAGAGTTAAGTGAGAATGGGGAAAGTAACTCCTTTTTCCTTATCATGTAGCTGTTAAATTCTAATTCACTCAACAGATACTTGCTAAGGATTTATAAGGTGCAAGACATGTTCAAGACACTGAGAATACAGCTTTGAACAAAACAGCAAGTCACTGCCCTCATGAGAAAGACAGTTAACAATGCGTAGTATGTAATGGTGAGAAGAGCTATGGAGAAAAATAAAGCAAAGGGCATAGGAGTGCAAGGCAGGGCTGGGCCCAGGAGGAGGACATCGAAATGGCAGTAATGGCAGTGGTGCATTTATTGATTGATTGATTGATTGATTGAGACAGAGTTTCACTCTTGTTGCCCAGGCTGGAGTGCGGTGGCGCGATCTTGGCTCACTGCAACCTCTGCCTCCTGGGTTCAAGTGATTCTGCTGTGTCAGCCTCCCCAGTAGCTGGGATTACAGGCACACGACACCATGCCTGGCTCATTTTTTTGTATTTCTTTTTTGTTGTTGTTGAGACGGAGTCTCGCTGTGTCTCCGGGTTGGAGTGCAGTGGCGCAATCTTGGCTCACTGGAACCTCTGCCTCCCGGGTTCAAGCAATTCTCCTGCCTCAGCCTCCCAAGTAGCTGGGACCACAGGCATGTGCCACCATGTGCAGCTAATTTTTCTATTTTTAGTAGAGATGAGGTTTCACCATGTTGGCCAGGATGATCTCAATCTCTTGACCTTGTGGTCCGCCCACCTCCACCTCTCAAAGTACTGGGATTACAAGCATGAGTCACCGCGCCTGGCCTAATTTTTTGTATTTTTTAGTAGAGACGGGGTTCCACCGTGTTGGCCAGGCTGGTCTCTAACTCCTGGCCTCAGATGATCCACCTGCCTCGGCCCCGCAAAGTGCTGGGATTACAGGCATGAGCGCCTGCGCCTGGCCTACTATTTTGTATCTTTGTTTAACTTTTTTTTTTTTTTTTGGTACAGATGAGGCCTTGCTATGTTGCCCAGGCTGGCCTCAAACTCCTGGCCTCAAAGTGATCTTCCTGCCTTGGCCTCCCAAAGCACTGGGATTACAGACATGAACCACTGTGCCTGGCCTCTATTTTATATATTGTATCTAGGAAGGGACTAATTTATAAGGTGTCATTTGAAGCTGGGCAACGTGAGCAAAGGCCCTGAGGGCAAAGGCTGCTTAATATTTTCATGGACTGGTGATTGGAACATTAGGGCTGCATGGGAGGAAGCAAGACAGTGGCGATTTCAGGCTCATTCATAGAAGCTTATACCAACGTTTTTAGACCATATTTGGTAGGAGATAGAGAGCCAGTGCAGGTTTTTGGGGAGCATATTGAAATGGTTGACCTCATCTTGCTAATGAATGCGTCTTTTGAAGAAGAGGCATAGTGCTTTAAAAATGTAGGCTCAGGCTGGGCACCGTGGCTCACGCCTGTAATGCTAGCAATTTGGGAGGCCATGGCAGGCAGATCACTTGAGCTCAGGAGTTCAAGTCAGCCTGGACAACATGGTGAAAACAAAAAGTACAAAAGAATAGCTGGGCATGGTGGCATGCACTTGTGGTCCCAGCTACTCAGGAGGCTGAGGTGGGAGGATTGCTTGAACCTGGGAGATGGAGGTTGCAGTGAGCCAAGATCATGCCACTGCACTCCAACCTGGGTGACAGAGTGAGACCCCATCTCAAAAAAAATAAAAAATAAATGTAGGTTCAATATTAGAGGAAACTGAGTGACCATTATACAGGAACTGTGTACTATTTTTGCAACTTTTCTGTAAGTCTACAGTTATTTCAAAATAAAACTTTTAAAAAATAAAAAAAATGTATTTTAATAAAGTGTTTAAGGCTGAACTATGCCTGCAACTTTCAAATAGTTCAGAAACAACAACAAAACCCATGTAAGTATGGAGAGAGAGTGTGTTAACATCTTATGAATTATAAAATTGCTAAATAGGTGAATTGTTAGTGTGTGTTTCATGTATCATTCTTTCAATTTTTCTGAAGATTTAAAAACAGCTTCAAAATAAGCAATCAAGTAACAGTATAGGTTCAAGTCATGATTCCCCTGCTTACAAGCTGCGTGTGGCCAGGCGCGATGACTCATGCCTATAATCCCAGCACTTTGGGAGGCCAAGGTGGGCGGATCACTTGGGGTCAGAGTTCAAGACCAGCCTGGCCAACGTGGTGAAACCCCGCCTCTACTAAAAATACAAAAAATTAGCCAGGTGTGGTGGCATGTGCCTGTATTCCCAGCTACTCGGGAGGCTGAGTCAGGAGAATCGCTTGAACCTGGGAGGTGGAGGTTGCAGGGAGCTGAGATCGCACCATGGCACTCCAGCCTGGGGAACAGAGTGGACTCCATCTCAAAAAAAAAAAAAAAAGAAAAGAAAAGTCGTGTGAAGTACTGGAAAATTATTTCCAAACTACATATTCTAGTCTAGTTTGTTTATTTTTATTGAAATATATATATATGTGTATATATATATATTTTTCTTACACGGTAGTTCTTACCAGCCTAGTTTGAGATTTTTCCATATAAGAGAGGAGACTTTGGTTGTTGACTTGTTCACATTAATGTCAGGTCAATGCTAAGACTTCAGGTTTTCCAGAAACTTGAGATCTTTAGGTTGTTATTAGGTTGACTCTAGTTTTCCTGTAATTATCTGATGTATATACACTTATAGAGACTGGCATAGGCAATCCATTAGAGGAAAAAGGTTAGGAGTCAGGATACTTGGGTTCTGGATCCATCTCTGCCTTTAAGTAGCAAACGATTTCACTCATCTGAACCTTTATTTTATTTTATTTTTTGAGGCAGAGTCTTGTCTGTTGCCTAGGCTAGAGTGCAGTGGCGCAATCTCACCTCACTGCAACCTCTGTCTCCTGGGTTCAAGTGATTCTCGTGCCTCAGCCTCCCAAGTAGGAGGGATTATAGGCATGTGCTACCATGCCTGGCTAATTTTTGGATTTTTAGTAAAGATGGAGTTTCACCATGTGGGCCAGGCTGGTCTTGGACTCCTGAACTCAAGTGATCCGCCTGCCTCGGCCTCCCTGAGTGCTGAGATTATAGTTGTAAACCACCGGTACCCAGCTGAACCCTTATTTCTTACCAAAAAATCAGGGCGGTTCGATTTCTTGATCTCTGTCTAGCTCTAAAGACCTGTAATTCAGGAAAACTGCCACTTAATGATTTGATCATTTAGTTCGAACTATCTCATGGTTGGGACAGAGGGTTATGACTGCCTGGAGTGGGCTCCGGACAACAGGTTAATTTTTCTATTGACTCTCACTGCCTGTGGTTTTAGATTGTGTTATGTGTTAAAAGCAGTTACTTAAACACACATAAACAAACACGCATACCACACCGTATTCACAACAGGTTGTGAAGTTCAGTTTTAAATGGCCTAGGTTTCTTAGGAAAATCCCAGTACAGGTTGGGTATCCCTTATCTGAAATGCTTGGCACTGGCAGTGTTTCCGATTTCTGATTTTTTTTTTTTTTTTTTTTTGATATTTGCTTTATACTTACTAGTTGAGCATCTCTAATCTGGAAATCCAAATTGCTCCAGTGAGCATTTCTTTTGAGCATCATGTTGGTGCTCAAAAGTTTCAGATTTTGGTGCATTTCGGATTTTAGATTTTTGGATTAGGGATACTCAACCTGTGTGTGATTAATAATGTCATCAAATATATCCAATGAAGCTATCACATTTTAAGACTAAATATAACTGTTTTTAGAAAAATATTACAAAAAGAAATAAAACATTGCTTAGGTACTTCCTCCCAAAGTTAGTTGTATGTGTTTGGGGACGTAAGAA
Source organism: Chlorocebus sabaeus (assembly GCF_047675955.1). Classification (NCBI taxonomy): domain Eukaryota; kingdom Metazoa; phylum Chordata; class Mammalia; order Primates; family Cercopithecidae; genus Chlorocebus; species Chlorocebus sabaeus. Next base: position 32,140,110 of record NC_132926.1, on the reverse strand, counting down.
ATACATTTCCCAAGGCTGCGTATCCAGAGTATTGGAATATTCAGTGATGATTTCTTAGGAATTAAAATAGAAACTGCAATTGAAAACAAAATGACATAGTTGGGTACAGTGGTATGTGTCCGTAATACCAGCTAACCTGAAAGCTGAAGTGGGGAATCACTTGAGGCCAGGAGTTCAAGGCAGCAGTGAACTATGATCGCACCTATCAATGGCCACTGCACTGCAGTCTTAGCAACAGAGTGAGACTGTGTCTCTTAAAGAAAAGAAAAAGAAAATTATGTAACAGGTTATATTCAAGCTACTGTTTTCTCCTTCAGATAAAAATTCTTGTTTTTTAAAAAGCTATTGTTATAGCTTTATTGTAGTATAACTGACATACAATAAACTGTACATATTTAAAAGGTACTCTCTCTGTATATATAAAAAACTGTCACCACAATCGAGATAGTGAACATATCCATCAATCCCCAGAATCTCCTCATGCCCCTTTGTAATCTCTCCCTCCTACCCTTCCTTACTTCCTATCCCAAAATAACCACTGATTTACTTTCTGTCACTAGAAATTAGTATAGACTTTTTAAATTTATTTCTTTTGGTGGAGGTGTCAGGAAATGAACTTGAGGACTGATTAGTTTGCATTTTGTAAAGTTTTTGTCCCTGAAATCTCCATCTAATATTAATATAGTGTACGATGCAGTGCATGAAGTATGTGCATAATGGTGTGTAACCATTACTACTATTTATTTCCAAAACTTGAAATTGAAACTCTATAACCAGTAACTCACCACTTCCCCCAGTACCCAGTAAACTCTATTTTCTGTCTTTATGACTATGCCTATTCTCTCTCTGTCTGTCTCTGTGTGTGTGTATTGTTGTTGTTCTGTCACCTGGACTAGAGTGCAGTGGCATGATCATAGCTCACTTCAACCTTGACCTCGTTGACTCAAGCAATCCTCCTTCCCCAGCCTCCCAAAGTGCTGGGATTATAAGCATGAGCCACCCTGCCTGGCCCATTTTTCCTTTTCTAGATATTTTGTATAGGTAGAATCATTCAATACTTGTCCTTTTGTGTCTTTTTTTTTTTTTTTTAGATCCAGGTCTTTTTTTTTTTTTTCTTTCTTTTTTTTTTTAGTTTGCATCATGTCTGTCTTTTGCTTAACATGATGGTGTTAAGGTTCATACGTGTTGTAGATGAAGAGTATCAGAACTTAATTCCTTTTTAATAGTCAAATAATATTCCATTTGATGGTTATACCATGCTTTATCTGCTCATCTGTTGATGGACACTTAGATTGTTTTCACCTTTTGACTATTGTAAATATTGTAAATAGTGTTGTTATGAACATTAGTATACAAATATCTGTTTGAGTTACAGTTTTTAGTCCTTTGAGTATAAGCGGAATTGCTAGGTCATATAGCAGTGCTGTGTTTAACTTTTTGAGGAACCACCAAGCTGTGTTTCACAGTGTTGACACCATTTTACATTTCTACCAGCAATGTATCAACTGTCTTTTTTTTTTTTTTTTTTTTTTGAGACGGAGTCTCGCTCTGTGGCCCAGGCTGGAGTGCAGTGGCCGGATCTCAGCTCACTGCAAGCTCCGCCTCCCGGGTTTACACCATTCTCCTGCCTCAGCCTCCCAAGTAGCTGGGACTACAGGCGCCCGCCACCTCGCCCGGCTAGTTTTTTGTCTTTTTAGTAGAGACGGGGTTTCACCGTGTTAGCCAGGATGGTCTTGATCTCCTGACCTCGTGATCTGCCTGTCTCGGCCTCCCAAAGTGCTGGGATTACAGGCTTGAGCCACCGCGCCCGGCCTCTTTTTTTTTTTTTTTTTTTTTGAGACAGAGTCTTGCTCTGTCACCCAGGCTGGAACGCAGTGGCGCGATCTCCGCTTACTGCAAGCTCCGCCTCCCGGGTTCACGCCATTCTCCTGCCTCAGCCTCCAGAGCAGCTGGGACTACAGGCGCCCGCCACCACGCCAGGCTAATTTTTTTTTTTTTTTTTTTTTTTTTTTGTATTTTTAGTAGAGACGGGGTTTCATCGTGTTAGCCAGGATGGTCTTGATCTCCTGATCTCGTGATCCGCCTGCCTCGGCCTCCCAAAGTGCTGGGATTACAGGTGTGAGCCATCACGCCTGGCCTCAATTGTCCTATTTGGAGACGGACTCTCGCTCTGTTGCCCAGGCTGGAGTGCAGTGGCACAATCTTGGCTCACTGCCATCTCCACCTCCTGAGTTCAAGCAATTCTTTGTGCCTCAGCTTCCTGAGTAGCTGGGATTACAGGTGCGCATGTGTGCACCACCGCACCCAGCTAATTTTTGCATTTTTGGTAGAGACAGGGTTTTGCCATGTTGCCCAGGCTGGTCTCGAACTCTTGACCTCAAGCAATTCACCCACCTTGGCCTCCCGAAGTGCTGGGATTACAGGTGTGAGCCACTGCGCCCAGCCTCAATTATCTTTTAAAGAAACAAAAATCAAAATTTTGTCCAACAAAAATCAAAGCTAATTCTTCTTGGAGAATTTTTCGTTAAAATAACTTTTTAAAATAAAAACCAATCTTTCCATCAAAAATGATTTATTAGATACTTCCTGTATGTGCCTAATTCTATGCTAGGTATTACGATAGTACACAAAAAGTGGAGAACATCTTGAATAATTTTAATCTAGTTAGGAAGATAAAGCACATATTCAACAAACATTTATTGAACATATAAATGGAATTCAGACGAGAATGAGATACTGTATACCTTTCCCTCCACCCTATTTATTTTTCCAATTTTGGCTTCTCTCCTGTACTTGAGAACCACATTTCTAATTGCCTGCTGGACATACCATCTGGACATATTGCAGAAATCTCAAATCTAAAAAACCCAAAGTCAGATTTTTTGCTGCTTCCTATCTTTCCATTTTCTTCTCCATCTTCCTATATATCATCCTTCCTTTTGTGTGGTCCCTCCTATATATCATCCTTCCTTTTGTGTGGTCCCTCAGAATTCATCTTAGATTTGTCTGTGTATGTCGTTTAAGCACCACTTTTTATCTAATTGTACCACTGAAATGGCAAACCTCCTGCCCTATCCTGTCTTGGAGGTTAGGCCTTTGGTAACTGTAGCTTAAAGGATGAACTCGTGACTTCTTGGGATTACGTAAAAACTAATCTTTGACTCCAGCCTTATCTCCTACAACTTCGCCCCTAGAACCTGGTGTGACTTTTTCCTGGGTCTTGGACTATACTGTGATCTTTGACTTGACTGAGTTATCTTTTCCCTTTTTATTAACGTTGCAGCTGCCTACTTCACACTGGCCTGCAGCCTATTCTCTACTCTCAGAATACTCTAAACCTTTCTGTTATGGTACCTAGACTACTGTTTCAACTCTGTTTGGATCCACTGATTGTGGGTAGAAATTGGGTTCTTATTCATTTTAGCAAGGATTTACTGAACCTCTACTATATGTGCTAAGCATTGTTCTTGATAATGGAAACATAATAAGTACGAGAAAGACTGTAATAGTTTTGCTTGTAAATAATATAAATTCAGAAGTCTGAAGTGCTATGAAGAAAATAAAGCCAGGTAAGGATATAGAGGATGCTGGGAAGGAGGTGTTATTTTATCTGGTTGGGATGGTCAAGGAGAGTTTCTATGAGGAGCTGACATATAAACTGAGGCCAGGCATGGTGGCTCACACCTGTAATCCCAGCACTTTGGGAGGCAGAAGTGGAAGAACTGATTGAGACCAGGAGTTCGAGACCAGCCTGGGAAACATAGAAAGACCGTGTCTCTACAAAGACATAAAATAAATTAGCCAGGTATCATGGTGTGTCCCTGTAGCCCTAGCTGCTTGGGAGGCTGAGGTGGGAGGATTGCTTGGGCCTAGGAGTTCGAGGCTGTAGTGAGCTATGACCATGCCACCACGTTCTAGCCTGAGTGACAGAGTGAGATCCTGTCACTAAAAAAGAAAAATAAGAGCTGAGACCTGAAGGATGAGAACATACCTGTATAGATCTGGGAAATGATTATTCTAGGCAAAGACAACTTGAGCAAGTACAGTGACCCTAATAATGGAATCAACTTGGCATGTTCCAGCAACTGCAAAAAAGCCAGTAGGAAATAAGGGCAAAAAGGGAGGCAGTGTTCAGATCTTGTAGGCTCTTAGAATATTCCAGGTGAGAGAGGATGGTAGGACAGTAGTGAGATGTGATTGGATTACAAATAGTTTGGGCAGTGGGGAGAGGATAGATACATTATTCAAGGCACGGCAGACAGGACTTACTGATGGATTATATATGGGAGTATGGCATAGGGGAAATAAAGATTGACACCTAGGTTTGGGGTCTAGGTTCTGATGCATTGTGTCTAGCACAGTGGTTAGCGTATAATAGGAGCTTAAAATATGTTATAATTTAATGAAGACCAGTACCCAACCTCTAGGAGCTCAAATAGAAAAGTTAGCCAATCCAGCCGAAGAAGGCTTGTTGACACTTGAGGACATTCATGCAGTAAGTATGGGTTGCAGGCCCATTTAACACAGATGGATCTGAGTTTTCCTCTGATGAGTAGTCATCTTATCTTTTCCTCCCATGGATCCTTTTCCTCCAAAGGATCAGTCCTCTCACAGTATTAATTTCTTAGTCTAGGGCAAGGGCCTGGAAAGTAGCCTGTGCCATCCTGGTTGTAGGCATCAGTGAATGAAATGGAGAGGAATACAGAAGGCTTTGCTCCTCCTTGGCCTCCCTGGGCCTTCATAGTGCTGTGATCTTCCCTGGACTTGTCTGACAACAGTGAGTTAGAGGATCAGATGGTACTATATACATGGAGAATCTGTCTTGGTTATACCTGTTTAGAGTTTAGTTTTCTTTTTCTTTTTTTTTTTTTTTCTTTTTTCTGAGACAGGGTCTCATTCTGTCACCCAGGCTGGAGTGCAGTGGCGTGATCTTAGCTCACTTCAGCCTCCACCTCCTAGGTTCAAGCCTCCTGAGTAGCTGGGATTACAGGCATGCGCCACCATGCCTGGCTGACTTTTCTATTTTCAGTAGAGAGGGGTTTTCATCATCTTGCTCAGGCCGATCTCGAACTCCTGGCCTCAAGCAATCTACCCGCCTCAGCCTCCCAAAGTGCTGGAATTACAGGTGTGAGTGACTGTGCCTGGCCTAGTTTTGTTTGTCTAAAACCACTTTCAACTATTTTTTATCCATAAAAGACAAAAGGTAAAATATTAATTGCTTTAGTGGAAAAAGAATGAAATAATATAACATCAGACCAGAAGATATATAATTACTTGCCAAATGAGTGATAGAGTAAGTGACTTTCGGCCGGGCGCGGTGGCTCAAGCCTGTAATCCCAGCACTTTGGGAGGCCGAGATGGGTGGATCATGAGGTCAGGAGATCAAGACCATCCTGGCTAACCCGGTGAAACCCCGTCTCTACTAAAAAAATACAAAAAACTAGCCGGGCGAGGTGGTGGATGCCTGTAGTCCCAGCTACTCGGGAGGCTGAGGCAGGAGAATGGCGTGAACCTGGGAGGCGGAGCTTGCAGTGAGCTGAGATCCGGCCACTGCACTCCAGCCTGGGCGACAGAGTGAGACTCCGTCTCAAAAAAAAAAAAAAAAAAAAAAGAGCAAGTGACTTTCTCAAAAACTTTCAGGGCCTATGTATTTCATGCAGTTTAAGTCTAACTTTCTTAACCCGGCATAAAGGGCCCTCCAGAATCCCCCTCAGGTACGTTTGTAGTCTACTCTCCCGCTAATCCCCCATAACCATTCTCTGTTTTTTTTTTTGTTTATTTGTTTGTTTTTTAATTTAAGTTCTAGGGTACATGTGCACAATGTGCAGGTTTGTTACATATGTATACATGTACCATGTTGGTGTGCTGCACCCATTAACTCGTTTTACATTAGGTATATCTCCTACTGCTATCCCTCCCCCATCGCACCAGCCCATGACAGGCCCTGGTGTGTGATGTTCCCCTTCCTGTGTCCCAGTGTTCTCATTGTTCAATTCCCAACTGTGAGTGAGAACATGCAGTGTTTGGTTTTCTGTCCTTGCAATAGTTTGCTAAGAATGATGGTTTCCAGTTTCATCCATGTCCCTACAAAGGACATGAACTCATCCTTTTTATGGCTGCATAGCATTCCATGGTGTATATGTGCCACATTTTCTTAATCCAGTCTATCATTGGTGGGCATTTGAATTGGTTCCAAGTCTTTGCTATTGTGAATAGTGCTGCAATAAACATACGTGAGCATGTGTCTTTATAGCAGCATGATTTATAATTCTTTGGGTATATACCCAGTAATGGGATGGCTGGGTCAAATGGTATTTCTAGTTCTAGATCCTTGAGAATTGCCACACTGTCTTCCACAATGGTTGAACTAGTTTGCAGTCCCACCAACAGTGTAAAAGTGTTCCTATTTCTCCACATCCTTTCCAGCACCTGTTGTGTTGCCTGACTTTTTAATGATCGCCATTCTAACTGGTGTGAGATGGTATCTCATTGTGGTTTTGATTTGCATTTTTCTGATGCCAGTGATGATGAGCATTTTTTCATGTGTCTGTTGGCTGCATAAATGTCTTCTTTTGAGAAGTGTCTGTTCATATCCTTCACCCACTTTTTGATGGGGTTGTTTGATTTTTTCTTGTAAATTTGTTTGCATTCTTTGTAGGTTCTGGGTATTAGCCCTTTGTCAGATGGGTAGATTGCAAAACTTTTCTCCCATACTGTAGGTTGCCTGTTGACTCTGATGGTAGTTTCTTTTGCTGTGCAGAAGCTCTTTAGTTTAATTAGATCCCATTTCTCAATTTTGGCTTTTGTTGCCATTGCTTTTGGTGTTTTAGTCATGAAGTCATTGCCCATGCCTGTGTCCTGAATGGTATTGCCTAGGTTTTCTTCTAGGGTTTTTATGGTTTTAGGTCTAACATTTAAGTCTTTAATCCATCTTGAATTAATTTTTGTATAAGGTGTAAGGAAGGGATTCAGTTTCAGCTTTCTACATATGGCTAGCCAGTTTTCCCAGCACCATTTATTAAATAGGGAATCCTTTCCCCATTTCTTGTTTTTGTCAGGTTTGTCAAAAATCAGATGGTTGTAGATGTGTGGTGTTATTTCTGAGGCCTCTGTTCTGTTCCATTGGTCTATATCTCTGTTTTGGTACCAGTATCATGCTGTTTTGGTTACTGTAGCCTTGTAATATAGTTTGAAGTCTGGTAGCATGATGCCTCTAGCTTTGGTTCTTTTGGCTTAGGATTGTCTTGGCAATGCGGGCTCTTTTTTGGTTCCATATAAACTTTAAAGTAGTTTTTTCCAATTCTGTGAAGAAAATCATTGGTAGCTTGATGGGGATGGCATTGAATCTATAAATTACCTTGGGCAGTATGGGCATTTTCACGATATTGATTCTTCCTAGCCATGAGCATGGAATGTTCTTCCATTTGTTTGTGTCCTCTTTTATTTCATTGAGCGGTGGTTTGTAGTTCTCCTTGAAGCGGTCCTTCACAGCCCTTTTAAGTTGAATTCCTAGGTATTTTATTCTCTTTGAAGCAGTTGTGAATGGGAGTTCACTCATGATTGGCTCTCTGTTTGTCTGTTATTGGTGTATAGGAATGCTTGTGATTTTTGCACATTGATTTTGTATCCTGAGACTTTGCTGAAGTTGCTTATCAGCTTAAGGAGATTTTAAGCTGAGTTGATGGGGTTTTCTAAATATACAATCATGTCATCTGCAAACAGGGACAATTTGACTTCTTCTTTTCCTAATTGAATACCCTTTATTTCTTTCTCTTGCCTGATTGCCCTGGCCAGAACTTCCAACACTGTGTTGAATAGGAGTAGTGAGAGAGGGCTTCCCTGTCTTGTGCCAGTTTTCAAAGGGAATGCTTCCAGTTTTTGCCCATTCAGTATGATATTGGCTGTGGGTTTGTCATAAATAGCTCTTATTATTTTGAGATACGTCCCATCAATACCTAATTTATTGATAGTTTTTAGCGTGAAGGGCTGTTGAATTTTGTCGAAGGCCTTTTCTGCATCTATTGAGATAATCATGTGGGTTTTGTCTTTGGTTCTGTTTATATGATGGATTACATTTATTGATTTGTGTATGTTGAACCAGCCTTGCATCCCAGGGCTGAAACCCACTTGATCATGGGTGGATAAGCTTTTTGATGTGCTGCTGGGTTCGGTTTGGCAGTATTTTATTGAGGATTTTTGTATCGATGTTCATCAGGGATATTCGTCTAAAATTCTCTTTTTTTGTTGTGTCTCTGCCAGGCTTTGTTATCAGGATGATGTTGGCCTCATAAAATGAGTTAGGGAGAATTCCGTCTTTTTCTATTGATTGGAATAGTTTCAGAAGGAATGGTACCAACTCCTCCTTGTACCTCTGGTAGAATTCGGCTGTGAATCCGTCTGGTCCTGGAGTTTTTTGGTTGGTAGGCTATTAATTATTGCCTCAATTTCAGAGCCTGTTATTGGTCTATTTAGGGATTCAACCTCTTCCTGTTTTAGTCTTGGGAGGGTGTATGTGTCCAGGAATTTATCCATTTCTTCTAGATTTTCTAGTTTATTTGTGTAGTGATGTTTATAGTATTCTCTGATGGTAGTTTGTATTTCTGTGGGATCAGTGGTGATAACCCCTTTATCGTTTTTTATTGCGTCTATTTGACTCTTCTCTCTTTTCTTCTTTATTAGTCTTGCTAGCAGTCTATCAATTTTGTTGATCTTTTCAAGAAACCAGCTCCTGGATTCATTGATTTTTTTGAAGGGTTTTTTGTGTCTCTATCTCCTTCAGTTCTGCTCTGATCTTAGTTATTTCTTGCCTTCTGCTAGCTTTTGAATGTGTTTGCTCTTGCTTCTTCAGTTCTTTTAATTGTGATGTTAGGGTGTCAGTTTTAGATCTTTCCTGCTTTCTATCGTGGGCATTTAGTGCTATAAATTTCCCTCTACACACTGCTTTAAATGTGTCCCAGAGATTCTGGTATGTTATGTCTTTGTTCTCATTGGTTTCAAAGAACATCTTTATTTCTGCCTTCATTTCGTTATGTACCCAGTAGTCATTCAGAAGCAGGTTGTTCAGTTTTCCATGTAGTTGAGCGGTTTTGAGTGAGTTTCTTAATCCTGAGTTCTAGTTTGATTGCACTGTGGTCTGAGAGACAGTTTGTTATAATTTCTGTTCTTGTATATTTGCTGAGGAGTACTTTACTTCCAACTATGTGGTCAATTTTGGAATAAGTGCGATGTGGTGCTGAGAAGAATGTATATTCTGTTGCTTTGGGGTGGAGAGTTCTGTAGAGTCTATTAGGTCCGCCTGGTGCAGAGCTGAGTTGAATTCCTGGATATCCTTGTTAACTTTCTATCTCTTTGATCTGTCTAATGTTGACAGTGGGGTGTTAAATTCTCCCAATATTATTGTGTGGGAATCTAAGTCTTTTTGTAGGTCTCTAAGGATTTGCTTTATGAATCTGGTTGCTCCTGTATTGGGTGCATATATATTTAGGATAGTTAGCTCTTCTTGTTGAATTGATCCCTTTACCATTATGTAATGGCCTTCTTTAACTCTTTTGATCTTTGTTGGTTTAAAGTCTGTTTTATCAGAGACTAGGATGGCAACCCCTGCTTTTTTTGTTTGTTTGTTTTCCACTTGCTTGGTAGATCTTCCTCCATCCTTTTGTTTTGAGCCTATGTGTGTCTCTGCATGTGAGATGGGTCTCCTGAATACAGCACACTGATGGGTCTTGACTGTTTATCCAATTTGCCAGTCTGTGTCTTTTAATTGGAACATTTAGCCCATTTACATTTAAGGTTAATATTGTTATGTGTGAACTTGATCCTATCATTATGATGTTAGCTGGTTATTTTGCTCATTAGTTGATGCAGTTTCTTCCTAGTATCGATGGTCTTTACAATTTGGCATGTTTTTGCAGTGGCTGGTACCGGTTGTTCCTTTCCATGTTTAGTGCTTCCTTCAGGAGCTCTTGTAAGGTAGGCCTGGTGGTGACACAATCTCTCAGCATTTTCTTGTCTGTAAAGGATTTTATTTCTCCTTCACTGATGAAGCTGAGTTTGGCTGGATACGAAATTCTGGGTTGAAAATTCTTTTCTTTAAGAATGTTGAATATTGGCCCCCACTGTCTTCTGGCTTGTAGCATTTCTGCCAAGAGATCTGCTGTTAGTCTGATGGGCTTCCCTTTGTGGGTAACCTGACCATTCTCTCTGGGTGCCCTTAACATTTTTTCCTTCATTTCAACTTTGGTGAATCTGACAATCAGGTGTCTTGGAATTGCTCTTCTTGAGGAGTATCTTTGTGGCGTTCTCTGTATTTCCTGAATTTGAATGTTGGTCTGCCTTGCTAGGTTGGGGAAGTTCTCCTGGATAATATCCTGCCAAGTGTTTTCCAACTTGGTTCCATTCTCCCCATCAGTTTCAGGTACACCAATCAGACGTAGATTTGGTCTTTTCACATATTTCTTGGAGGCTTTGTTCGTTTCTTTTTACTCTTTTTTCTCTAAACTTCTCTTCTTGCTTCATTTCACTCATTTGATCTTCAGTCATTGATACCTTTTCTTCCAGTTGATCGAATTGGCTACTGAAGCTTGTGCATGCGTCGCGTAGTTCTTGTGCCATGGTTTTCATCTCTATCAGGTCATTTAAGGACTTCTTTACACTGGTTATTCTAGTTAGCCATTCTTCTAATCTTTTTTCAAGGTTTTTAGCTTCTTTGCGATGGGTTTGAACATCCTCCTTTAGTTCGCAGAAGTTTGATCGTCTGAAGCTTTCTTCTCTCAACTCATCAAAGTCATTCTCCATCCATCTTTGCGGTGTTGCTGGCGAGGAGCTGCATTCCTTTGGAGGAGAAGAGGTGCTCTGATTTTTAGAATTTTCAGCTTTTCTGCTCTAGTTTCTCCCCATCTTTGTGGTTTTATCTACGTTTGGTCTTTGATGATGGTGACGTACAGATGGGGTTTTGGTGTGGATGTCCTTTCTGTTTGTTAGTTTTCCTTCTAACAGTCAGGACCCTCAGCTGCAGGTCTGTTGAAGTTTGCTGGAGGTCACTCAAGACCCTGTTTGCCTGGGTATCACCAGCAGAGGCTGCAGAACAGCAAATATTGCAGAACAGCAAATGTTGCTGCCTAATCGTTCCTCTGGAAGCTTCGTCTCAAAGGGGCACCCGGCCATGTGAGGTGTCAGTCAGCCACTACTGTGAGGTGCCCCCCAGTTGGGCTACTTGGGGGTCAGAGACCCACTTGAGGAGGCAGTCTGTCTGTTCTCAGATCTCAGACTCCATGCTGGGAGAACCACTACCCTCTTCAAAGCTCAGTTGGAAATGCAGAAATCACCCGTCTTCTGCGTCACTCAAGCTGGGAGCTGTAGACTGGAGCTGTTCCTATTCGGCCATCTTGGACGCTTCCCCATTCTCCATTTTAAACATAACATTCTCATTTCTGATTCTGTTTCTCCAACATTAGAACTATTGCTATTTGTGTTTTCTTCTCCCTCACCCATATTCCAAGTCTTCTCTCATCCTTTCAAACCTGACCTAGACTTCAGAGCCCAGGTTAAGATACATTCCTCCCTTAAAAACTGTCTAAACAAACCATTCTTAAACTCTTTCAGATTTCTCCCCTGCTTAGATGCCATAATCATAGTAGTCAGCAGCTTCTAGTTTTATTTAGCAGTGAGTTTGTAGCATACATACAGAGGTAAAACAAAGCATGATTATGGAACTTTGTGGGTTCAGACTGGTGGCTGAATTAGTTCTACTTGTTGGACTGTTTCTGAGTGAATACGTAAGTTTCTAAGAGCTAGAGATGGGAAGGGACCATGGCCATGAATGTAGAGAGACAGAGAGTTGGGATCAAGATTGTCGATATTATTACTGGATCACTTTGCTTAGCAGCTAGGTGAAACCGGAATGTGTAGAGTAGCTGAATTTTAAGGTGTTCAGAAATATCTGAAATTAGAGAAGCTAATTAGATAGGTGGTAGGAATAGTACCATATTAAAAAAGGATCTATTCTTGGGATCCCAAAATATGCATATTTATTACCTTGCTCTGTCATTTATAAGCTGAATAAATTACTAAATTGAGCCAGTCCTTTCACTTTTAACCTATGTATGTCTTTATATTTAAAGTGGGTTTCAAGTAGACAGCATATGCTTGGGTCTTATTTTTTAATCCTATCTGACAGTCTCCACTTTTAATTAGCATGTTTAGACCATTTGTATTTAATATGATATGTTTGGATTAAACTCTACCATCTTACTAGCTATTTTCCATTTGTTCCATCTGTTTTTTTTGGTTTTATCTTCCTTTTCTACTTTCTCTTGAGTTGAGAGTTTTTTATGATTCTATTTTATCTCCACTATTATTATTTATACCTTTTTAAGAAATGTAGTGGTTACTCTTAGGTTTAAATGTACATCTTTAATCAGAGCCTATGTTCAAATAAGATACCATTTCATATCTAGTGTAAGACCTTATAGTTTGCTGGGCATGGTGGCTCATGTCTGTAATCCCAGCACTTTGGGAGACCAAAGTAGGAAGATCACTTGAGCCCAGGAGTTTGAGACCAGCCTGGGCAATATAGTGAGACCTCGTCTCTATTTAAAAAATAATAATCAGAAAATTTTTTAAAAACTTTAAAATTCCCAATTCCCCCTCTCATTCTGTGTGATTGTTGTCACACATTTATTTTGCATATGCTGTAAAGTACATTCCCATTTTTGGTTTAAACAGTTATCTTTTAGAGCAATTAGACATTTTTTAATTGAAAAAATGAATTTTACCTTATCTTCATTTGTTCCATTTCCTGGACTTTGTTATGTAGAACTGAATTTCTGATTGGTGTATTCTTTTTGGCTGAAGAACCTTCCTGAAACTGTCTCTCTCTCTGTGTGTGTCTCTCTGTCTGTTTCTCTCTCTCTCCCTCTCTCCTCTTCTCCTTCCCACTCCCTCTCTGTCTCTCTCCCTGTCTCCCCTCCTTTCTCTCTCCCCTTCCACCCACATATATATAGTGCTGGTCGACTGGCCTTAAATCCTCTCAGTGTTTATCTGAGAAAGTTTTTATTTCTTTTTCTTATTTTATTTTATTTTATTTCATATGACAGAGTCTCTCTCTGTCACCCAGGCTAAAGTGCAGTGGTGTGACCATGGCTCATTGCAGCCTCAACCTCTTAGGCTCAAGCAGTCCTCCTATCTCAGCTTCCCAAGTAGCTGGGACCACAGGCACACACCATCAGCCTGGCCTCTTATCTTTTAAAATATTTTTTCTAGGTAAAGAATTCTGGGTTAAAAGTTATATTTCTGGGGTCAGACAGGGTGGATCACACCTGTAATCCTAGCACTTTGGGAGGTCAGGGTGGGAGGATCACTTGAGGCTAAGAGTGTGGGGACCAGCCTGGGGAGCTTAGTAGCAAGACCATGTCTCTACAAAAAAAGTTTAAAAATTAGCCAGCGTGGTGGTGCACACCTGTAATCTTCGCTACTCAGGAGGCTGAGGTGGGACAATCACTTGAGCCCGGGAGTTCGAGGCCACAGTGAGCCATAATTGCATGCCACTGCACTTCAGCCTGGGCGACAGGGTAAGACCCTATTTCTAAAAAAGATACATATTTCTGTGATATAAAGATACCACTCCATCATGTTCTGGCCTCCATGATTTCCAATAAGAAGTCTGCTATAATTCTTATTTTTGTTTCTGTATAAGTAATACATGTTTTTTCTTTGTCTTCAGGATTTTCTCTTTATCTTTGTTTTCAGCAGCTTGAATGTCATATGTGTAGGTGAGGGTTTTTGTTTTCTTTTTGTTTTTGTGTTTACTCTTCTTGGAATTCTCTGAGATTCTTGGAGATAGATTATATATTCTATTTATTATATATTATATATATATACATACGTGTATATATATATATATATTTTTTTGAGACGGAGTCTTGCTTTGTTGCCATGCTAGAGTGCAGTGGTGCGATCTTGGCTCACTGCAACCTCTGCCTCCCTGGTTCAAGCAATTCTCCTGCCTCAGCCTCCCGAGTAGCTGGGACTACAGGCACACGCCACCATGCCCAGCTCATTTTTGTATTTTTTTAGTAGAGACAGGGTTTCACAATGTTGGCCAGGAAGGTCTTGATCTCTTGACCTTGTGATCCGCCTGCCTCGGCCTCCGAAAGTGTTGGGATTACAGGCGTGAGCCACCACATCCGGCCTTTTTTTTTTCTTTTCTTTTCTTTTTTTTTTTTCTTAAGAAGGAGTTTTCCTCTTGTTGCCCAGACTGGAGTGCAATGGCATGATCTTGGCTCACTGCAACCTCCAGTTCCTGGGTTCCAATGATTCTCCTGCCTCAGCCTCCCGAGTAGCTGGGATTACAGGCGTGTGCCACCACGCCGGACTAATTTTGTATTTTTAGTGGAGGCTGGGTTTCACCATGTTGGCCAGGCTGGTGTCAACTTCCTGACCTCAGGTGACTTGGATCTATATTTTGATGTCTCTCATTAATTTTGGAAATTTCTTGGCCATTGTATCTTGAAATATTTCTTCTGCCCATTCTCTCTCTTTTGGTATTCTAATTATGCATATGTTTGATACTTTGATGTGTCCCACAGCTCTTGGATGTTATGTTACATTGTTGGTATTGGGGGTTTTTTGTTTTGTTTTGTTTTGTTATTTAAACTGTTTCTGCATTTTAGTTTAGGTAATTTCTACTTACCTGTCTTTGAGTTCATTGATTCTTTCTTTGGCTTTCAGGTCTACTAATGATCATATCAGAGGTATTCATCATCTCTGTTACTGTGTTTTTCACTTTTAGCATTCCTTGTTTGATTTTTTTCTTACAGTTTCCATTTCTTTGTTTTACTTTCTAGTATTAATTTTTATCTATATTCTTCCCAGATAGCAGCCATATAGGGCAAGGTTTGGATTCCATTAGTTTTTTCTTATGTGTCTTTTGCATATCTTAAGTTTGTAAAAACCTTTTGACCCAGAAATCACCAAGAGCTCTCCAAAACAGGACATTGGTGCACTCAAGCTAGCTCAAGAAAGCAGGAAATGACAGGAGAGTCGCAGACTGGTTGCATTGTGGAGCAAAGAGCTGCTGGGTGTGTCCATCAACCTGATTGATTTTCTTAGGGCCAGTGGTCACCTAAGTCTATTCTTTCTTTCCTTATCTACTTCAGAAGACCATTAAAATATTTACTCTTGTTAAACCTAAACAAAATGAATATGGGTTACTTTTACATATCTTGTGTTCTTGAATAAGTCATAGGTCCTGGATTTTGGCAGTTCGTAACATTAGGTTTATAGAACCTCACAAGGGCCCATTTTTCTGTCAGTTCCAAAACAAGAAACTTCCTGAGTCCTTCATCTAAAATATATTGTCTCGGCTGGGCGCAGTGGCTCGTGCCTGTATTCCCAGCACTTTGGGAGGCTGAGGCGGTGGATCACCTGAGGTTAGGAGTTTGAGACTAGCCTGACCAATATGGTGAAACCCTGTCTCTACTAAAAATGCAAAAATTAGCCGGGGGTGGTGGCTTGTACCTGTAATCCCAGCTACTCAGGATGCTGAGATAGGAGAATTGCTTGAACCCAGGAGGCGGAGGTGGCAGTGAGCCAAGATAGCACCACTGCACTCCAGCCTGGGTGAGAGAGTGAAACTCTATCTCAAAAAAAAAAAAAAGAATTGTCTCTATCTGGCCACAGTCACAAATGTTTGTTCATTTGTTCATTCATTCATTCAAATGTTTTGTAAGCCTGCTATCTCAGTGTTACTACATTACATTCAGATTACACTGATGAACAACATGTCTTTCCTCCAGGAGCTAGAGAGATTCCTACTTCACTAATACAAGGGTGTGGTTAGTACTATGATGGAGGTGCAACATGCTATGGGACACAGAGGGTGTAGTATTTCGTTTGGGCTAGGGGAGATGGGTTAGTGCTCTCGGAAAAGGTAGCATTATAACTGAGTTTTAAAAAAATTATTAGGATCATGACAGGCAAAGAGGTAGATGGCCATTCTAAGCTAAGTAAACAGCATATGTAAAGGCACTAATTCATGAAGTAGTTGGTAAACAATTTATGCTCTACTCCTTTGAGAGCCTAGTTCATTTTCTTCTCTTACTCTGGTTATTAGACTTATTATTTGTTGTTGTCCTTTCTCTCTTTTTGGCTATTCTTACCTCCCTTGTTTTCTATAGTTCCTAGTGGTAGATCTTATGGCATTAGTATTATAGTCTAGGACACAGAGATGGAGGATCACCTGTATTGCCTCCCAGTGGAAGTGCAGGGCAACATTATTCCTCTATTCAACCTGTGTTTCAGAGTGTGTACTTAGAATAGTAAAGTGAATCTTGCATGAATGTGGGCCCTGCCCACAGGGCAGATGACTCCGTACTAGAACATAGTGGAATAGACCAAAACCTTCTACAGCATGTATGAGACACTTGGCCCATCGACCCTATTCATGCCCTTTACATTCAGCACCCTCATATCGTCTTCTCTCCTCTTTCCTACCAAGCAAGGGAGTACTGTTCAAAGATGCAAATGCATTCTGCCTTAGTTTCTTTTTATTGCCAAAAACATTTATCTTTACCTTGCAAACTACTTTTTCTTCTATTTATTTTCAACATTTAGCAGGTTGTTTAAAAAGGGAGCAAAAGATAAAAAAAGACCATCTTCCTTGTTTCAGGGACTGGTAGGTCGGGGTTAAGGTTAAGGTAGGGGTTAAGACCAGATCCTATTTTGCAGTCTGCCTGGGAGGTGAAAAACCTGGGGAGAAGACCACTGGTAACATATGTATGGAAAGGAGACAGGCTGCCGTTACATCTTTTCTGGAGGAAAAACTGTCAGGGGGAGCCAGGCATATATGGAGAAGAATCCTTAATGGTTTATACTCTTGGGAAGTCCTGTACCCAGCCAGTTATTTGCTTTGACTTGGCTATTTATGGTCTGGTTCTGGTCTTTTTTTTCCCCCTAACCAAGACAAATGAGGCTCAATTAAAGAAAAGGGACATAAGATACCTATTCCAAAACGGAATTCCTCTTAACTCTCATGCAATGACAAGTAGAATTGTTAGTATATGTGAGCACTGAGAATTACTTTATTGATGAACACTGGTATTTACACTGGCATTTTCTGTGGTGTAGGAAGCTGAACCATCTATCTCCAGAAATGTCTTCGGAAAGTAAAGAGCAACATGACCTTTCACCCAGAGACTCAACTGAAGGAAATGACAGTTCTCCATCTGGGATCCATCTGGAGCTTCAAAGGGAATCAAGTACTGACTTCAAGCAATTTGAGACCAGTGATCAATGCAGACCTTATCATAGGATCCTTATTGAGTGTCAAGAGAAATCAGATACAAACTTCAAGGAGTTTGTTATTAAAAAGCTGCAGAAGAATTGCCAGTGCAGTCCAGCCAAAGCCAAAAATATGACTTTAGGTTTCCTTCCCATTTTGCAGTGGCTCCCAAAATACGACCTAAAGAAAAACATTTTAGGGGATGTGATGTCGGGCTTGATTGTGGGCATATTATTGGTGCCCCAGTCCATTGCTTATTCCCTGCTGGCTGGCCAAGAACCTGTCTATGGTCTGTACACATCTTTTTTTGCCAGCATCATTTATTTCCTCTTGGGTACCTCCCGTCACATCTCTGTGGGCATTTTTGGAGTACTGTGCCTTATGATTGGTGAGACAGTTGACCGAGAGCTACAGAAAGCTGGCTATGACGATGCCCATAGTGCTCCTTCCTTAGGAATGGTTTCAAATGGGAGCATGTTATTAAATCACACATCAGACAGGATATGTGACAAAAGTTGCTATGCAATTCTGGTTGGCAGCTCTGTAACATTTATGGCTGGAGTTTATCAGGTAAGGAGCAATGAAACAATTGGTTATTTCTAGAAAAGTAGTCTAGTACATGAAATCTCATATCTGTAAGGGATCGTAGGAATCACAATAATTAAAGCTACCATTTATTGAGAGTTCAGGATGTATGAAGGGTAGAGGCAAAATTCAAACCTTAACCTGCCTCCACAGGTAACATAAGGCTGGTTCACTGGACCTCAACCACGCAGTACAACTCCTTAATTTTACATGTCAGAAAATCTTGGCTTTGCTTGAGATTGTTTGTGGCTGGTGATTGGCAGAGTCAGCATTAGCAGTGAGGCAAGTAGGTAACAAAATGGGGGTTGAGAGTGCAGGAGTTTTTCACTTTTTTTTTTTTTCTGGAGACAGGGTCTCACTTTGTCACCCAGGCTGGAGTGCAGTGGCACTATCTTAGTTCACTGCACCGTCCGCCTCCCTGGCTCAAGCAGTCCTTCTACCTTAACCTCCTGAGTAGCTAGGACTACAGGCACATGCTACCATGCCTGGCTAATTTTTTTTTTTTTTTTTTTTTGTAGAGATAGGGTTTTGCCATGTTGCCCAGGCTAGTTTCAAACTCCTGAGCTCAAGCAATCCTCCCGTCTTGGCCTCCCAAAGTGCTGGGATTATAGGTGTGAGCCACCACACCCAGCCTCAAATTCTAAATGTCTCTTACCTTCCATTAGAATTACTGATCTATTGAGTGACTCTTACTAAAGGTAGTGGTTGTCTTGGAATGTTGGGGAGGGAGGAAAAAAGTTGGGGACCACAGTTTCATATTATTAGCCAGGAGAAAGGATAAGAAATCAAATTCTTGAGTCTCCCATAGAATCCACTAATCTGTCATTATCATCATGCCCCTGGCTTTGGCATCCAGGAGTCAGTGCCAGGATTAAACCTTCTCTAATGCAGGCATTTCAAACCAACAATGGGAGGGGAAGAGTAGCTCACTGTAGTTGGAGATCAGGTGAGTGGGGAGGGAGAGTGAAGATGGTGTGAAGAAGAGCTGTGCTTCTCAGAGTCTACTTATTTATTATTTACTCATTTATGTATAAAGGGACAGGGTCTCTCTATGACCAACCTAGGTTGGTCTCAAACTCCTGGGCTCAAGTGATCCTCTCAACACTGCCTCCCCCAATGCTGGGATTACAGGCATGAGCCATCACGCCCAGCCAACTTTTGCCTTTTTGTTAGTATGTCTTACCAAGAAGGAGGAAGACATAACAATTCTGAAAACTTATTAGATGGAGGAGAATATAAAGAAGTAAAATTTTAGAATTTTTATTAATATGGGAGACAGTGTGGCATAAGTACATATATACTGCGTGAGAATGGTTTCTTAGTATGAGGTTAAAGATAATTCTACAATAATTTCTAAAGTGTGATTCTATTTTGATGTAAATCTGGTTTTTTGTTTTACCAATTAAAACTTCACTTGTACACTTGCTCTTAGCCAAGGGGCTAAGAAAGCAGTAAGACTTCACTTTTACAGTAGTGATTTGTAATTTAAGGAAAATACATGGTTTCTTAACTAGAAGAATTTTTTCCAATTTGAAGTTTTCTTGTGGATCCTTGAGAATGTTTTTCTTTTAAAAGAAGTCTGTTCTTTGTGATGGGAAAAATGAAAAATAAAAATAAAAGAGGTCTGAACCTTTTCAAGTTTAAGAAACATTGTATGAAAAGAAAGAAATCTAAAGTTCCTGTCTCACCTGGGCTAATAAGTAACAGTGAGACCTTGGGCAAGTTGCTTAGCCCTTTAAACATAATTTTCGTATTTGTAAAATGAGAAGATTGATGTATGATTGTGTTTATTCTAGCACTGACATTCTGTGATGCTCTGATGATATGTCTGCATGCAAGAAATATCAGGATAATACAAACTTTAAAAGTTCTTTTCCATTTATATTTAACATTTCTGTATCCTTCCTTCCAGGTAGCGATGGGCCTCTTTCAAGTGGGTTTTGTTTCTGTCTACCTCTCAGATGCCTTGCTGAGTGGATTTGTCACTGGTGCCTCCTTCACTATTCTTACATCTCAGGTCAAGTATCTCCTTGGGCTCAACCTTCCTCGGAGTAATGGTGTGGGCTCACTCATCACTACCTGGATACATGTCTTCAGAAACATCCATAAGACCAATCTCTGTGATCTTATCACCAGCCTTTTGTGCCTTTTGGTTCTTTTGCCAACCAAAGAACTCAATGAACACTTCAAGTCCAAGCTTAAGGCACCGATTCCTATTGAACTTGTTGTTGTTGTGGCAGCCACATTAGCCTCTCATTTTGGAAAACTACATGAGAATTATAATTCTAGTATTGCTGGACATATTCCCACTGGGTTTATGCCACCCAAAGTACCAGAATGGAACCTAATTCCTAGTGTGGCTGTAGATGCAATAGCTATTTCCATCATTGGTTTTGCTATCACTGTATCACTTTCTGAGATGTTTGCCAAGAAACATGGTTACACGGTCAGAGCAAACCAGGAAATGTATGCCATTGGCTTTTGTAATATCATCCCTTCCTTCTTCCACTGTTTTACTACTAGTGCAGCTCTTGCAAAGACATTAGTAAAAGAATCAACAGGCTGCCAAACTCAGCTTTCTGGTGTGGTAACAGCCCTGGTTCTTTTGTTGGTCCTCCTAGTAATAGCTCCTTTATTCTATTCCCTTCAAAAAAGTGTCCTTGCTGTGATCACAATTGTAAATCTACGGGGAGCTCTTCGTAAATTTAGGGATCTACCCAAAATGTGGAATATTAGTAGAATGGATACAGTTATCTGGTTCGTTACTATGCTCTCCTCTGCACTGCTAAGTACTGAAATAGGCCTACTTGTTGGGGTTTGTTTTTCTATGTTTTGTGTCATCCTCCGCACTCAGAAGCCAAAGAGTTCATTGCTTGGCTTGGTGGAAGAGTCTGAGGTCTTTGAATCCGTGTCTGCTTATAAGAACCTTCAGACTAAGCCAGGCATCAAGATTTTCCGCTTTGTAGCCCCTCTCTATTACATAAACAAAGAATGTTTTAAATCTGCTTTATACAAACAAACTGTCAACCCAATCTTAATAAAGGTAGCTTGGAAGAAGGCAGCAAAGAGAAAGCTCAAAGAGGAAGTAGTGACTCCTGGTGGAATCCAGGATGAAATGTCAGTGCAACTTTCCCATGATCCCTTGGAGCTGCATACTATAGTGATTGACTGCAGTGCAATTCAATTTTTAGATACAGCAGGGATCCACACACTAAAAGAAGTTCGCAGAGATTATGAAGCCATTGGAATCCAGGTTCTGCTGGCTCAGTGCAATCCGTCTGTGAGGGATTCCCTAACCAAGGGAGAATATTGCAAAAAGGAAGAAGAAAACCTTCTCTTCTATAGTGTGTATGAAGCGATGGCTTTTGCAGAAGTATCTAAAAATCAGAAAGGAATATGTGTTCCCAATGGTCTGAGTCTTAGTAGTGTTTAATTGAGAAAGTAGATAGAGGAATGTCTAGCCAATAGGTTAAGATTTCAAATGTCCAACATTTCCCAGTTCCACAGTGGAAAATTTTGCACACTTGAAATTTTAACCAAGTGGCTAGATATTATTCCTTCTTTGAAGCTAATGGCATTTGTTTATACACACTGCAGCAGAGCTTGTAGCTGGACAGAGTCAAAAAGAAGAAAATATGGTTTCAGGTTTTCTTGCAGATATGAAGTGTTCTTGGAATGCAATAAGTATGTATTGAATTGAACTGTAAAGTAGCTCCAAAACTTAATTACTATCCTGTTTTAGGGGTTATACATTTGGATTCTTCATTCTCCAAGAGATGAAGCGGTGAAGTTGGAATTTGCATTGGAAGTGCTGTAGACTTCTTTATGTGGCTCAGTGGTGAGAGAGGAAAAGAATGTTGCACCTGCTCTAGTACCAATAGGTCAAGAGGCTTCTGGATCACAAAGTCATAGCTAGACAGGTTTGTTCTTGTAGTTCTCTATTCCCAGTCTTTGCTCCCCAGATGGCAGTAGTTTTTAGTAGGAAAGTGCCATTCCTGTCCTTAAGGCACAGTCTCATCAGAAGTCTAACACCTGGGCAGGTTTGTAACATCCTGAGAGCCAGCCTGACATTAGACAGAATACCCTTTGTAATACACTGGAAATTTTTAGTCATGCCTTTCTGTTTAGGATAAATAGGTAAGCACAAAGAGCTCTTCAAAATCAGAAAAACAATAGGAGTCCTTCCTTGTCTTTTCTGTGATCTCTGTCCGTCCTTGTTTCTGAGAATTTCTCTACCATTAAGCTCTGTTTTAGCTTTCAATTATTCTAGTTTGTTTCCCACAGAATCTTTCCTAAACTGGTAATTTTGTCAGTGACAATCTTGTCAGTCAGCAATTTCTAACAGCATTTTAAATGAATTCGATGTACAGTAAATATTGATGACAATGACAGCTTTTAACTCTTCAAGTCACCTAAAGCTATTATGCAGGAGGATTTAGAAGGATCACGTTCATGAAACCCAAGTGCCATGGGTATATTATTCATGATACCTGGCCTACAGGTCATGAATTGAATAATTTCCTTTCAAAAAGCAAGAATGTCCAACATTGAAAGTTTATAGTTTTATATTTGGACCTTGAAAGGTAAGAAAAAACCAGGCTCTCCAAAGTTAGGAATAGGGAACTAATTTATGAAACAGCCCTCTTTTTTTTTTTTTTAAAAAAAAAGCAAACTGCAAAAGCACAAAATCATTTTTCAATCTGTTCCCAGATTCTAAACAATTTTAAATATTTATGAGAAGCAAATCCTATGTGTAGGGCATCTGTTGGAGTGGGATGCTTTTAGACATATATTAAGTATGTACATGTTTAATATGTATATTTAAAATGTATATATATTTTATATCTCTATTATCCTATATAGATATATGTAACTTAGCTTTATTGTTAGCTCCATAAGCTGCTAGTGTTGCTTTTCTGTTGGTAGAGCTCTCCCATTTGGTGACATGGAAAATACCTTTCCATTATCACAACAAAGCAGTTGCTCAGTAGAAAGTCTAGATTTCTGTCTTATAGGTGATTCACATTATAATTAAATGTAGACTTCCTGAATTTTGACATCCTTTTAGAACTGGGGTCTGGAATTCCAGAAATGTTAATTGCTGCTTGTATTTGTTCTTGTTTGTTTTTAGCCAGTATTTGCCCTTTCTATCCAACCTTATGAATAATAGCAGTAAAATCACAGTATCTTGATCAGTCTTTATTTTTTTCCTTTTTTCTTCTTTAAGAGACAGTCATCCAGGCCAGAGTGCAGTGTGATCATAGCTCACTGAAGCTTCCAACTCCTGGGCTCAAGTGATCCTTCCACTTTGGCCTCCTGAGTATCTTAACCATAGGTATGAATCACCACACACTGCTAATTTTTTAAATTTTTTCTAGAGATGGGGTCTCACTGTATTGCCCTGGCTGGTGTCAAACTTCAGGCTCAAGCAATCCTTCAGCCTCAGCCTCCCAGAGTGTTGGGATTACAGGTATGAGCCACTGCAGTTGGCCAAGTTACTTGTTTTTAATCTCTCTTGCCCTTCTCCCAAGGCAGGCTTAAGTTGAGACTATTAAAGGTGTCTAATACCCTGTAACAGAGTAATGAATACATGCTTAAGATGTTATAATTAGCCAACACCAACACAGCAAAAAATATAATTCCAGCCAGACTTTGGAAAATCCCTCAGAAGGAGGGATAACAGGATTTGACCTTTACCAGCAATTTCTGTCTATATGTGGATGTAAACAGTTCTGGAACGTTATGTATGCAGTTAGCGAATCCTTGAATTATGTTCTGGTTTGTACTTGTCCCATCCATCCATCCAAACAAGAGATTCTGCTTTTGGTAGCCATTTGTAGAAACATTTAAGATGTCACTAGAATTTACATTTCATCCTCTCTACTTGGGTTGAGGTTGCCTATATTTGGATATTGTTAAAAATGTTCTGGTTGCTGATATTCAGAGGAATCAAACCTGGAACCAAAGCCTAATTTGCCAATAAAAAAACTGTTTTCGGCCAGGCGCAGTGACTCATGCCTGTGATCCCAGTACGCTGGGAGGCCGAGGTGGGTGGGTCACCTGAAGTCAGGAGTTCGAGACCATCTTGGCCAACACTGGGAAACCCCGTCTCTACTAAAAATACAAAAAATTAGCAGGGTGTGGTGGCACATGCCTGTAGTCCCAGCTACTCAGTAGGCTGAGGCAGGAGAATCACTTGAACCCGGGAGGCAGAGGTTGCAGTAAGCCGAGACTGTGTCACTCCACTCCAGGCTGGGTGACAGAGCGAGACTCAAACAAAAAATGTTTTCATTTGCTCTCTTGACCAAAGGCTAGGACTTTAGTTCATTAGGCGTTATTTTAAACACTATGTTGATACAAAAATATCTTGCTTACTCTAAACTTTAGAGTCTAAATGAAGCATTTTCTCAGTGATTACTGACATATACAAAATTCTGAATATCATAAAATGGTTACCATTTAATTGAAATGTAGTGTGGTATACTCTTGATGGTTAGAACTCTTACAGCCTTATATATTTTTAAATTTGTTACACCCAGAGGGTTGGAGTGTGCCAGTGCACAGGTAGACTAAGGAAAACATTGTAGAGGAGTGAAGAGAATAGACCATTGAAAAGACTATTATCTGACCAGTGGAGGCAGAAAAGAGAGGAACCCAGTTGAATAGGATCCAATCCCCGGTTAGCCCCCACACAATAATAGGGAGACAAGGATTAGGAGCCATACCTCTGAGAACAAGGTCTCTTTATAGAGCAAATTTATCTTTCTAGAAGGGGAGCGTCACAGGATCACAGATTCACCAAAGCTGAAAGGGCTGAGGAGCTCATGGTAGCCTGGGTTGACCTACTCTGGAGCACGGTGTCTTTCTTCTAAACTGAGTGACTGTAGTACTATCTGTGCCTCTGATGGAATAAAACTGACAGATGTCTAATTTTTTTTTTTAAGTAGGACCAAAAGAAAACAAGATTTAGATAGTCTGACTTGGCTTTTGAACAGCAGCAGACATTGCAAGTCAAAATTGTTGTCAAATTTACATATGGTAAATGATGAACTTTAAAAATGTGTCCAGGTGTTAGATGAGTTCATTAGACTATTTTAATGCTAATGGCTAGTACGTTTTAACAAGAACAGCAATTATCTGCTGTGGTATTTCCTTAGTAATTGGTCATTTAAGAACATGTTAGGGTTAGCCCTGATCTGAATATAAAAGTGAGAAAAGGGCTACAGTGCATTTCTTGGTAACTTAAATTGAGTCTTGAAGTTGTAACGATCCATTTGGAGTTCTGTGATCCTTATTGTTCTTAATGAATTGTGTTTCTCTATGTATTGTTACAGATGAGCCATAGGTTTCTTTGTATCAATGTAGACATTACTTCAGATACCTCTGAGGACCTAGCCAGCAGTCTAGGACCCTGGGCCAAGTGCTGGGACTATGGTACTAAATCCAGTAGATGAACTGTGTAGTAACTCTCCCAGGGAACGCACTAGGGTACTTAGGGTGCTTTGTGGAGCATGTTGAAGCTTTGACTGAGATCTGAGCAGGAGGCAGTGATGTCCCTGGTCTATTCAGGGAAAGATTTCACTGGAAATGGTAAACATCCAATTGACAGGATTTAGATTTCGCTTAGTTTTTCTGCTTTTTACTGTTTCTCTCCCCCATCTCAGTGTTTTCTTTATCCATTCTATTGATGCCTTATTTGAAACTGGGCTTAAACTGCAAAAAGAATGAAGTTGGATTTAGGAAGCTGTTAGATCATTGAGTGGCGTTAAGAGTGAAATTTCACTTGCAGAGAAATTTCCTTTAGCCTAAAAAAAAAAAAAAAAAAATTTAAAAAGAATCAGTTTTTTCAATTAAAAAAATAGAAAGCTGTTAGGCTCCTAATTTGTGGTTTTTGTTTTTTTTTTTTTTTGTAAAAACAGTTGAGATAATCCTGAATGGAATCAACAACTTGGGTGCTAATTACAAGAATGAAAATTATAATGGAAAAGGATAAAATAATATACCAGCTGGTTTGTTACTATAGTCCATGTATTAAAATACTGTTGAAATACGTTAAAGGTAAATTTTTAAGGTTTAAAAACTTTTAGTAACTTTCAGGGATGCAGAATTTAGATGTTGGAGGTGGGGAGATTTATTTTTATAAGGTAATTTTTATCCTGATAAAGACTTAAAAAAAAGTTTTGCAACTGAAATTTTAAAGTAAACATATTAAACACAAAAAGTAAAATAAGCATTATAGTAAATAGTGGATTCTCTGGTGTGTATTTTTTATCTTAGTGTTATAAAATTGGAAGAGAATGGACTGAAGTCTAAAAACTAGAATAATGAAGGACACTAAAACGCCTTTATTGTAGATACTATGTAAGTCTGTAGATAAGCAGCTTAAGCCAAAAAGGTCTTTCAACTGAAACTTTAATCAACTTATTTTGGAGATGTTCTTTTCCCTTGTCTCATGCGCCATCCCTGAAATAATAAGATACATGGGATCAAACAGCCCTTGCCTTTTCAACACAAATCAGTTGGAAAATTATGATTTGAGTCCTGTTGTTGCCATGGCTTCTGTTTCTCAGAAATGAGTGTATATGAACATACCGATCTATGTAATAGATTACCTTTTTTTGTCTTCTTTGCAACTTTGTATACAAACCAAGACAATATCAGGGTGACAGGTGAATGAACTTAAATTTTCAGTCTTGTCTATTCACCAAAAAAGTATACTGCCTGTTTTTTCTTTAATTATTCAAGGTTGATGACTTTTAGGAACATGTTTTATACTGTATTTTTTAATTAAAGCAAGTGCCTTGATGTAATTCCATGTAAATCATTGCTTAATCCTCTTATGGGATGAGGATGAGTTATGAATGTATTGCAGCCTACTGGAAAGAAGGGGGAGTTGGTTAATAGCAGATACTTTTCTTCTAGAAGGTTATGTTTTATGCTGTTTATTATGTAAGATCCTGTATGTGTGTTGAGATTTAGAGGTTTCATTTATTTTATCTGCTAATAAATTGTTACTCTAATAATACATTACTCTGTATTTAAATTATTTAAGTGCAAGGAGGGTTCTGACTAAAACACATTTAGGCTCCAGTGAGTTTTAAAATACCATCTGTTGACCAGGCTCAGTGGCTCACACCTATAATCCTAGCATTTTGGGAGGCTGAGGCGGGCGGATCACCTGAGGTCAGGAGTTCGAGACCAGCCTGGCCAACATGGTGAAACCCTGTCTCTACTAAAAAAGCAAAAATCAGCTGGGTTTGGTAGTGAACACCTGTAGTCCCAGCTACTCAGGAGGCTGGGGCATGAGAATTGCTTGAATCTGCGAGGCAGAGGTTGCAGTGAGCTGAGATCACGCCACTGCACTCCAGGCTGGGTGACAAAGTGAGACTCTATCTCAGAAAAATATATAAATAAAATAAAATATCATCTGTTAGGCTGGGCGTGGTGGCTTATGCCTGTAATCTCAGAACTTTGGGAAGCTGAGGCAGGTGGATCACGAGGTCAGGAGTTCAAGACCAGCCTGGCCAAGATGGTGAAACCCCGTTTCTACTAAAAATACAAAAATTAGCCAGGCATGGTGGCAGGGGCCTGTAATCCCAGCTACTCAGGAGGCTGCAGCAGAGAATTGCTTGAACCCAGGAGTCAGGTTGCAGTGAGCCGAGATCAGGCCATTGCACTCCAGCTTGGATGACAGAGCAAGACTCCACCTAAAAATAAATAAATAAAATAATCATCTGTTACATTTGGAGAGTAATTCAGTCATTAATGTTTCCCAGCTACAACAAAAGGATCTGTCCTCAGAGAAGGACATAAAGAAATCCAATTCTTTTTCCTTTATGGTCTTGAATGAGTCAGTTAACCCTTTGGTGAAGAGGGGAGGAAGACTAGATTACTTGAGGACCCTTTTTGTTTTTTGTTTGTTTGTTTGTTTTGAGACAGGGTCTTGCCCTGTCGCTCAGGCTAGAAGTGCAGTGGCGCAATCTTGGCTCACTGCAGTCTCGACCTGGGCTTAAGCAATCCTCCTGCTTCAGCCTCTTGAGTAGCTGGGACTATAGGTGTGTGCCACCTCACTCCAGCTAATCTTTTTTATTTTTTGTAGACATGGGGTTTTACCGTGTTACCCAGGCTGATCTTGAACTTCTGGGCTCAAGCGTTCCTCCTGCCTTGGCCTTCCGAAATGCTGGGATTAAAGGCATGCCTGACTCCTATTCCATACAGTGCTGGGATCAGAAATTTTGGATCATGTTTTACTACTATCTTAACTCTTGAGTTTGGACAAGTGACCTTTGAGCCACATTTTTGTCCATCAGTAAATACAGGCTAACACCTTCTGAGGACTAAGTGAGAGAACTAGGAGTAGAT
This sequence comes from Chlorocebus sabaeus, assembly GCF_047675955.1. Lineage (NCBI taxonomy): Eukaryota > Metazoa > Chordata > Mammalia > Primates > Cercopithecidae > Chlorocebus > Chlorocebus sabaeus. Next base: position 32,111,885 of record NC_132926.1, on the reverse strand, counting down.
TCCTGACTGGAGCACACCACTTTGTAAGGAATAGAGCACTACCCTCACCTTATACATGCCATGAAGCCTCTCCCAGAATGTCCTCCTCTTTATGCCTCTCTCAGTTCATGAGGGTACAGGGTTAAGAACAGTTTTTAGTCCTCCTTTTGCAGTAACTCTGAGCATTCTCCCAACCTCATACCCACCTCACAGAGTGAAGGAGTTGAATAGTCTAAGGGTCCTTCCAGTCTTACCATAGTGTGCACTGCTGCCTGTGAGCAGCACCTGGGATCCAGAGCCCTGTGAGGTATACTCAGTCATTCTCAAGCATCTCTGTCAGCCATCTTGGAGGGCCTTGCTTCCCCATCTGTCCTTTCAGGGCTTGTGTCCTTGGCCTCTTCTCTCTTCACTCACTGCTTAAGTTTTTTGTTTTCAGATCCAGTTGAGGCTGATGAAAGTATGACTCAGGGAAATAGCTACATGTGCAGGTATACACATACAGTTCTAAAAAGGTTGGCTCATGGGCTCTCATATGTTGAACACCTTGCATTATAAGCCCACTCTATATAACTGCATCCACATGTATGGCTTCAATCACCTTGCTATCTGTGGCAGCCAAAAAATAGTTCTAGCCTAACCATTCTAGAACGCCAAACAGTCTATCTGTCTATATATAAATCTCCAGGGCTGGTTGTTACCAGACAACTGCCTGGATGCCCAGAGACATCTCACGTGTAACATGACCCTCAAACTCGTCTTCCTTTCCCGAGTAACGTACCTTGATCATGGTGCGACCCAGCCACTTAAGCAGAAACCTGAAATTTCATGAAATCTTCCTTTACAACTCCCACAGTAAATCCATCTTACCTCGTAAATGCCTCTCAAATCCAACATGTTTTTCCTACCCCTCAGTGTAAATTATTTCTCTTCAGTACTGTCTACAGCCTAACTAGTTTATCTGCTTTTCTACAATCCAGCCTCCATACTAGTTATCAATTATTTCAGTAAAAAAAAAAAAAAAAAAAATTATTTCAGCCCTGACCATTGCTACTTGTCAGGGCAAGTAGAAGGGGTCTCCAGTGTCTTTAGGATAAGTTCAAAATAAATGGTCTAACCCACAAGACTTAAAAAACTCTGCCCTTACATCTCCAGCCTTTCGTTCTACCACACATCCTTTGCTTGCCATACCACCCACCAACCTTAGGTGCTCCCAAATGGGCCATTTAAAAAAAAAATACCCCAGGCCTTTGTATATGCTATTCTGCCAGGAGTTGCCTCCCAGCCCCATCTCCCTAACTCCCTACTTTTCTTTCCAGATACTTATCAAATGTCCCTTTTCCTTGGCAACATTTCCTACTGAATTCGTCTTCTCTTATTCAGGGGCTTCTTTAGGGTCCCCCTCTATATTCCTGTATATCTTTGCATATCCTCTAAAATGACATTTACCACTCATAAAGCGTAAACTATATTATTTGCATATTCTCTAAAATGACATTTACCACTCATTCCCCCACGCCCCATCTATCTCCTCTACTAAGCTTCTTGAGAGTAGGGCCATGTACTTCATCCTTAGAGCTCCTATGACCTGCAGTGGGTTTATAAGGTTAAATAAGTTATTACTGCAAACATGGATATATTTGTTGGGTAATTATTTCCCTAATACTGGCTCATTTCCAGAGCTTGAGTGTCTATCCACGATCAGGTACATAGCCTATGGTTTTTCATTTTTGGGGTTTTCACCATTTTTTGAGACAGGGTCTTGCTCTTTCACCCAGGCTGGAGTGCAGTGGTGTGATCATGGCTCACTGCAGCCTCAAACTCCTAGGCTCAAGTAATTCTCCCGCCTCAGTCTCCTGAGTAGCTGGGATTACAGGCATGAGCCACCACATCTGACTAATTTCATTTTTGTAGAAACAGGGTCTTGCTATGTTGCCTAGGCTGCTCTCAAACTCCTGGGCTCAAGCAATCCTCCTGCCTCAGCCACCCAAAGTGCTGGGATTACGGACATGAGCCACTATGCTCAGCCTGGCCTATGGTTATTAATAGGTTGGAAAAAGTCTCTAGAGAAGAGATAGTATGTAATGGAGGGGATTAGGTGGTCCCAGGCAGTTACTTCTAGGTAAATTGTTTGAACAAGTCCAACATCCTATGTGTCTTCCTTCTTTCTTTGTTGCCTTCCCTCTCAATCTGTACCACATCAGAGAAATTACAAGTGGCAGCTCCAAAGGTTTCTTCAGGTGACACTGTCTCCCTATGTAGTCCACCTGTGCCCTCTGGTGGCCACCATATGCTACCACATTCCACTTTAAAGGTAAGTCTGGCTTCAGGTAGCATGAACAGCAGTTTAATAGGTCTACAACCTTGGAATTAAATTATCTGAGTCTATTGTGGTTTTGTATTATGATTTACTAAAAATATTAAATAATAAGTAAATAGTGCTTGAAATATAATAGACAATAAATCTTAGCTTACTTGCTTTTGAATCAGGCCCTTATGAGTAATGGCACAGAAAACTCCTTGAATTATCATCTATTGATTAGGCTGGTGGTTCTCAAACACTGAACCCCAAGACCTGTTAGTGGAAGAAAGGGCTGATAAAGCAGGTCCCTGATTCTAGATGGTACTCATTTCATTCCAAATAGGGATAGAATGACAGTAGAGTGCATTTATAGAATACTTAGTCTGTACCAGGTACACCTTTTTATCCTCATGACAACACAATTGAGGTAGGTGCCTAGGCCTAGTATGCTGGCCTGCAGAGAGGATTAGTCAACTGGAGCAGAAGTGGAGTTGCCACTCAAGTGACGTTGGAGTGACCAAAGAGGTACAGAGAAGCCATAGAACGCCTGATGAGGAGTAATATCAACCTCTTTTAGCTTAATAAAATACCAAAAAACCCTGATGTCCAATAGAATCAAAGTTTTAGCCATTGTAAACTGGACTGCAAAAATTTTCTTTTTTGGATGATTTCCATCTTCCAGGATCTAAATCATGACATATTAAGTAAATCAAGAATGTTAAATTTGTTTTTATTATTAGTAGTAGTATTTTAGATGGAGTTTCATTCTGTTGCCCAGGCTAGAGTGCAGTGGCAACCTCTGCCTCTTGGATTCAAGTGATTCTCCTGCCTCACTCTACCAAGTAGCTGGTATTACAGGCACCCACCACCATGCCCAGCTAATTTTTGTATTTTTAGAAGAGACAAGGTTTCACCATGTTTGCCAGGCTAGTCTCAAACTCCTGACCTCAGGTGATTCGCCCCCCTCGACTTCCCAAAGTGCTGGGATGTGTGAGCCACCACACCTGACCAGGGATGTTAAATTTGTTTTTTAAAAAAAGCAAGTTTAAGCACATATTTACTGAACATCTACTGTATGCAAAGGACTTAGACAAGCCCTTTCATACTAAAGTCCTGTGTGTATAAATGGAAGCCAAAAGAAACCCTGGAATGACTTTCTGGTGGAGGGACATGGGTTCAACTATAAATGGTATATATTCTGTATACTTATCAAATTATATTCTATATAATTCATTATCAAAGAACAGATTATAACCTGGATTGGAATTATATTTGAGGCAACTATTTCCATGGAAAAATTTTGCAAGCCCTTTTAAATGGAGTAAAACCCTACCTTATCTCCAAGCCATTTCTAGTAGAATCAACGCTTAATACAGCTTTAAAAATAAGATAGCTTCAACACATTATATGTGTCTATCAATTTATACACAAATGTTTATTGAAGTGCCTATGATGTGTCCAGCACAGTCCTAGGCACCATTAAGATTATAAAGGTTGACTGACCCCTGCTGTCATGGACCTTGCAGTCTAAAGAGCCAGAGATCATCTAGAAAACATCTAAGTGTTTGAGTGGTAGAGACAAGAAGTTCAGAGATGAGGGGAAAACAGGTGGAGTAGTTGCTGGAGTCTCCAAGAAAGCCTGGAAGAAAGAGGATTCCAGTTAGTTCTTGAATGTGTAAGGCCTAGTTTAGTAGAGAACAGGGTGAGTCATTTGGGCAAGACACACAGGCAGAAGTCAGTACGCAGTGAGAGAAAACAGTGACCTCTTCAGGGAGCATTAATGTACACGGAATTGTATCGAGCTAACAAGTTGGAAATGCAGGTTGTAGTCAACTATAGAGGATACTAAAACTCAGCTAAATAGTTTTTTTGTAGGCATTTGAAAGCCACTACAGACACTTGGGCAGGGGAAATGGTGTGGTGCCAACAGATCAAACAATATGTGCAGAATGCACTGCGGGAGAACGGTGAGGGAAAGAATTAGATACCATGGCAGTAATCCTGACACCAGAGGATGATGACAGCAATTAAGGAGCTGACAAAGAAATATAACCACAGGGCTTAGCCAGAAGAGTTTTCCTCTCTCACATGTTAAGAATTTAAAATATGTACAGTACTTTTAATTCAAATGATCGTATTAGTCTGTTAAAAGAAAAATATCCAAAATAAGCGGTCAAAGAATCTATTTAAACATCTGCCGTTTTTCAGTGATTGTTGTTTTGTTAATGTGGAAGCAATATTTTCTATGATTTATCTGCTGTATCTGTTTTGACTAAGCTATTACAGAAAGAAAAATCACTGAATTGCTATGGGTTTCTGAAATATCCAGAAAAATTAACCTGAAGCGGGGGGGAAAAATGACACCACACCATTAGCAGGTATTGTGTGAAACTTCTGAAAATGAAACTGACATTTATCTTATTAGGAATAAATACACTGTCTAATGAACTCTCTAATGAACCTTCCTCTCACCCTTTCTGGAAAGTGAGAGTCATGCTGGGCTGTACGTTCTCCCCCATGATTCTGATTAACGGGATGCTCTATTATTATAACCTCCCTCCCTGCTTGTATCCATGTCTTATTAAATTTTTTTTTTAGAGATGGGGCCTCGCTGTGTTGGCCAAACTGGTCTCAAACTCCTTGCCTCAAGTGATCCTCCCAAAGTGCTGGGATTACAGGCATGAGCCACCATGCCAAGCCTATGTCTTAAATGCACTGTATTTCCTTGTACTCCAGCTCCCTATTAGTGAAATGCCTATTAAAACATTTTCTAAGGCCAGCGTGGCAGTATGCATCAGTAGTCCCATCTATTTGGGAGGATGGCTTGAGGCCAGGAGTTAGAGACATGTGTTATAATCATGCCTGTGAATAGCCACGGCATTCCTGCCTGGGATGCAATATAACAAGACCCCATCTTTAAAAACAAAGTCTTATAGTGCTTCCAGCAAATCAACGGAAAGGAGAAAGAGTTCTAGAGTAAGAACAGTTTTTTGTTGTTTTTTTTTTTTAACAATTAGTGACGGGCGAGTATTGAGATGGCCAGCTAAAGTGAGAAGTTCTAGAACTCAGCTAGACCAGTATATTGCTTTATTTAAATTGGCTCAATATCCTATCTAAAGCTAGACTAGTGGTTTTCAAAGCATGGAGCCTGGACTGCATCAGCTGAGAGTATGTTAGAAATGCACATTTCTGGGTCCCACCTGAGGTCTACTGTATCAAACTCTGGGGGTGGGCCTAGCAGCCTTGGGTTTTAACAAGCCTTCCAAGTGATTCTGATGTGAGCTAGATTTGGAAGCCCCTGAGATAGACTTACTGGAAAGAAGCTGGACCCAGGCCCATAGTGTACTTGATGTTCCTGTGGTTGGTTCAGTTTCCAAACTTGTCTGCACATTGGAATCACCTGGAGAGCTTCAAAACTTCCAATGCCTGTGACCCATCACCAAAGGTTGTGATTGAATAGGCCTGGGATATGGCCTGAGCTTTGGAATTTTTAAAGGATTCTCAAGTGATCCTAATGTGCAGACAAGTTTGGAAACCCTTGGATAAATCAAAATACATCTTGAATCAAGGACCAGAGATAGCCAAAAAGAAAAGACAAGACAAGACAACACACGTATTAGTTAAATTCCATTCAAGGAAGTTTCCTGGCTATTTCAGAGTACTGGAATGTTGTCATAACAATATTGCTTTACTTAAATTGGCTCAACAGCCTATCTGAAGAAATCTTTATTCTTGTAAACTACATTTTCTGAAATAAATTCCTGCATTACTTTGTTTGGAGGAAATCTGTAATTTTGGAATCAACAAGGGTTTGTGTCACTCTTTTCATTAAATATTCATCTATGCCATTTAATTGTCCAAAAATGGCATCAGGAACGTCTACACAAGTGGAAAGGAACTGTCTAAGTTTCTGTACACTTGATATGGCTTCTGTGACGGTGACTTTTGGTTGCTCTGGTAAAGATACCTCCCCTTCATCTTCACTTCCTGCTTCACTGGTATTTTCGCCAGCCACCATGCCCTGGATGATGTCTGTGTCCTGAGAGATGATGAGATCATCATCTGCAGTAACAAAGTCGTGGAAATTTACTTCATTTGGGACACAGGTGGCAATAGCCACTGTGTGCCACAACTTTTCAATGGCAGTGTCTGGTTCACTGGCTGCTGATTCTATGTCACATTCTGCAAATTCCATAGGGATGATGCCTGCCTTCTGCCAACATTTGACCACTGTGGATGGCTTGACTGACCACCATGCTGCAGCAATCATGTCGATGGCCTGCTTGATGTCCACCTCTTCTTGATCCTCCCTGCTGCTGAGCTTGAGGAGGATCTGTTTTAGAAGGTGGCTCCGGTATAGTACTTTCATGGTGTGAATTATGCCAAGATTCAGTGGCTGCAGGACAGCAGTACAGTTGGAGGGCAGATACCCAACCTGAATCCTTTCCAAGCGTGGAAGCATGTTATGAGCAGAGCAGTTGTCGATCAGCAAGAGGATCCGGCGTTCCGCCCTCTTCATCCTGGCATCCACTTGCATCAGCCACTCATTAAACAGATCCCTTGTCATCCAAGCCCACTGGTTGGCTCGGTAATCACAAGGGAGGGAATGGATGTTCCTGAGGCAGCGTGGGCTGGCTGACCTACCAACGATCAATGGTCTCATTTTTTCAGTCCCCGAGGCATTGCAACAAAAGAGTGCTGTCAACCGCTGCTTTGCTTTCTTGCCCCCTCTACAATGGTCTCCTTTAGCAGCAAGTGTATGCTGGGGAAGCAACTGGAAAAACACTCCTGTCTCATCAGCATTAAAGATATCATCTGGGCTGTAGTCAGCAATCAGTTTTATAATTTCCCCTGCATGCCACTCATTAACCTTATCTATTCCTAGACCATTCATTAATCTGTCAGTATCTTCTCTACAAACTGCTTTCAAAGCAATTCCGTGGCGATCTCTAAATCTGTTCAGCCAGCCCACACTTGCTTGAAAATTGTCATAGCCAAGCATGTTGGCCAAGTTTAGTGCTTTTTTCCGAATGACAGAACCAGTCACAAGAATGTTTTTGGCATGGATTTCTTGAAACCAAGCAAAAACAGCCTTATCAATGTCATCATAAAGAGCGCTCCTCATCCTTTTCCGCTGGGGTCCCACGGATGCCTCCCGTACCTTTTTTTCAAATTTGGTGCGATCCTTTAAGAATGTAGATAAAGTAGAGGGAGTGATACCAAATTCTTTTGCCACGTCACCTTTCCTCTTGCCCGAGTCTACAGCTTCCACAACTTTCATTTTCTCTTCCAGAGAGAACTGCCGACGCTTCTTGTTCCCCTTGTTTGCCATTTCCAGGGAGTGAGGGCTGGCCATGACTAACAGGGCTGTCTGGTTCCTCCTCGCAGCTTGCTTTGCCACAAGTGTGGCAAACTGAGAAGACAAAATGGAGTACCTATCAGGAAACAAAGATAATGGATTTCCCCTAAAAGATGGTTCAGGTTTTCACAAATCGTATTAGGAAACGACAATTTATGGTCAAAGTAAAGAGAAGATAGGATTCATGCTACTGACTTTTTGTAGAGGCTACTTATAAAGACTCACAGAATGTTTGAAACAGAAGGGATCTTATTATATAGTTTACTTAAACTTTCTGAAGCCCATAAAAATGGGAATAACAATGTTTGCTCTGCCTACCATGAGAACAGATTGAAATAGTCAGGGAAAGAACTTTGCATATAGCACTGTGCTGTATACATTCCGAGTTATTATCCAGTTTCTTTGATGGACACAGAAACTGGGGCCCTGGGAAGGGGCCTACCCAGGTTCATGCAGCTTAGATTTCTTAACTCAGATTACTATTTCTGCCAGGCCATGGTCCTACTTGAAATTCCACCAAAATGAGATCTTCAAAGCTCTACCACCATCTTGCCTGGAAAGATTTTTACTGTGGGAAGATGTTTCTGGTAGCCATACATTCATTTTATATTTATAGGTGCCAAGCTTTAAGGGTACAGTAATGAACAAAAGAGTCAAGGTCTCTGTTCTTATGAAATATAAAATGTGGTGCGAAAGATACATAAGTAAACAAGATAATTACAGAGGGTGATATGTGCTATAAAGGAAATAAAGACTATGACAAGGAATAAAAGAGGAAGATCTACTTACTATACAAAGGGTGGTCAGGGGTGTCCTCACTAAGATGGCACTGAAGCTGAGATCTTCAAGAATATGGGGAAACGGCTGTCCAGCAAAAGACATAGCATCACCAAAACCTCAAAAGCAAAAATAGGCCGGGCGCGGTGGCTCATGACTGTAATCCCAGCATTTTGGGAGGCCGAGGTGGGCGGATCACTTGAGGTCAGGAGTTTGAGACCAGCCTGGCCAACATGGCAGAACCCCAACTCTACTAAAAATACAAAAATTAGCCTGGCGTGGTGGTGGGTGCCTGTAATCCCAGCTACTCAGGAGGCTAAGGCAGGAGAATCACTTGAACCCAGGAGGCGGAGATTGCAGTGAGCTGAGATCGTGCCATTGCACTCCAGCCTGGGCAACAAGAGCAAGACTCCGTTTCAAAAAAAAAAAAACCACCAAAAATAGCTTGAGGTATTCAGGGAACTGAAATATTTGCATGACTCCAAGTATATGACAAAGGTGGGTGGCCAGACCATTCAAAGATGCCATGGTAGGCTGGGTGCGGTAGCTCACACCTGTAATCCCAGCACTTTGGGAGGCTGAGGTGGGTAGATCATGAGGTCAGGAGATCGAAACCATCCTAGCCAACATGATGAAACCCTATCTCTACTAAAACTACAAAATTAGCTGGGTGTGGTGGTGCGTGCCTGTAATCCCAGCTACTCAGGAGTTAGAGGCACAAGAATCGCTTGAACCCGGGAGACAGAGGTTGCAGTGGGCCAAGATCGCACCACTGCACTCCAGCCTGGCAAGAGCGAGCCTCCGTCTCAGACAAACAAAAAAAGATGTCATGGTAAAGAGTTGGTATTTTGAGTGCAACAGAGATCCGCTGACGTTTTCAGGCATTTTAGAAGGATCACTTTGGCTGTTTTGTGGAAAATGGATCAAAGAGGCAAAGAGACCAATTAAGTGACAGATTATGGCAGAAGTGATGGGCAGGTTATAGTACTTCTCTGGGCCTGTTTTCTTTTTTTCCTTTTTTAAATATATTTTTGAAAAGTCCCATGGTTGCAAACCACAAGACCAGATGATGCCTAAGGTCCTTCCAGATGTAAGTCTTGGACCCTAGATAGGTACTCCAAACTCAAATGCCTTTAGGGGCCAGGATGGTGGTGTAAGTGAGTGAAACAGGGATTGAAGTATTTGGAGAATGTTGTGGTGTATCCTGTCTAGAAGTATTCAGAATTTAAAACTAACAGTCCCCCTGCCCCAGGCTGGTCCAACAAAACATGATCCAGCAGTAGCAATTTTGGGTAATTGCCTTCGTAGGCATTTTATCATGAGAATCCTCAAAGGACAAGAGAAACCGCTGTGACTTTACGCTATGATTGTCCCTTCTCAAGGGTAGATTTTTACTATCACCTCCATATCCATCCATTCGTGACATGTACTATGTATTAAGCAGTATGCTTGATGCCACCCATACAGAGATGAATGGAGCATAGTGCCCACCTTTGAGGAGCCTACCAGGGAAGACAAACACTAGAGCATGTGAAAACTATAGCAGAGGTTACAGAATACTACTGGAACATAAAAGTGCAGATAATCAACTGGAGCGGGGCATGGATGGCAGTGCACTTCAAAGAGGGAACAATATGGTGGGCCTTAAAGAATAAACAAATAGGAACTCATGAGATGAAAGGAAATATTTAATATGAAAGGCGATGAAATGCTATAGAAAATAGAATGTCCTTGTCAGGAACAAAGAAGTCCTTGGAGAAGAAAGCAAGGACCAAATCACAGGAAGTCCTAGTTAGGATTCTAGCTTGCGTTTGGGGCATTAAGAGACTTTTGACGGTTTTTTGGTTTTGTTTTTTTTGGAATGACATGATCAGATTTACAATTCAGTCTTTTGGTTGCAGGGTAGGGAACCTAATGGGTAAAGTTGATTTTCCTAAGAGATGGCCCTAAATCTGAATATAAAAGCAGGCTAGCCCAGTAGGCCATATATAGTTTGGATGTTAATTTGAGTGCAATAGGAAGCTACTGAAGGATTTTAAGAGAGGAGAGATAGCTGCCATGTAAAGAATAGAAGGGTATCAGAGAAAAAAAGCAGGAGTCCACACTAGATAATGGTGGCTTGGATAAGAGTAGTAATAGCGAGATGGTGAGTAGTAGTCAGTTTGGGGCTATGTTTTTGCAAGCCCTGTCATGGACCGGATGTGAGGTGAAGGAGGAGTCAAGGATAACGCCCAGGTTTCTGGTTTGAGCACTGAGCAATCCAGCGGGTGCCATTTACTGAGGTGGGAGGATCTACTGCGTAAACGTAATTTGTTAAGCACTTTACATGGTTAATATTGCTTACCTGTGGCAGAGCTGGGATTCAAACCCAGGGAGGCTCACAACAAAGCTAGCACTCCAAACACTACAGAGTGCTATATAGCTGGTTCTGGGAACTACTAATATTGAGAGGAGACATAGAAAGAGAATAAAGCGAGAGCCAAATCAAAGTCTTGGTCAAGCTAAGTCGTCTGAATTTTATTTTAAGTGAATGAGACACTGGAGGGTTTTAAGCAGGGAGTGACTTGATCAGACAGGGCAAAATGATCAATCTGACTGCTTCGTGGAGAACAGACTGTGGGGGGATGTGGGGAGAACCACATCAGTCCAGGCAGGAGATGATGGTGGCTAGAAGGTTGGTGACGGCGGTAGATGGAGAGAAGTAGACAGATTGGAAACACATTTGCAATACAGTGAGAGTTGTGCGGGCACTCGTACAAATGTGGATAACCTGTGACACTGGAGAGAAAGGACAATCCAATCACTATTTGATTTACGGAGGCTCTCCACACGGTCATTGAGCTCAGCATAAGTCACTCCAGGAACTCACTACCACCACTATTCGTGGGCCAGTGGGAGAGACGGATTGAGGGCAGATCACTGGAGTGATGAAGGCGCTACTTGATGCGGCACTACGTATGAACCCGATCTTGAATGAGAGGGAAAGACGGGGCAGGCAGAAGTCAGGCCTTGAACGTCGTGCGGAGGAGAGGGTGATATTGTAGGCTTCCCAGCGCCCGACGTGGCTCTGAGAGGTGAGGCGGGGTCTAGATCCCTCACGCTCAGCACAGCCCCGCCCCTGTTACCTGAACGCCCCACAGCAGTGCCCAGGGGCTGAGCGGCCGGGGCGCCCCACCGCCGGCAACCACAGCTTCCTCCTCTGCCCGGGACCTCTGGCCGGAAGCAGTCCCTTCGCCTTAATAGACCCCCTCCAAGCCTTTGAGTATTTCGTATGGGTCCGCCCCCAAGCTACGGCTGGGCTGTTGCGCTTGCGCGAGGGGTCGCACGCAGTCACGCGCCGCCGACCGCTTCCGGTGCGCCGCGAGGGCAGCCGGGACGGGTCTCCCTGGCGATCGGTGGTGTGCTGCTGCTCAGCGGCCAAACCGGTGCGTCGGTGACGACTGTGTACCTGCTGTCTTCCTCGAGCTCCCCGGGGCTTGACCCCCGGGGCCCTCGGCAGGCATCGGTGAGGAGCCTGCGGAGCGAACCTGTGCTCCTACACTTGCCCTTCACGACCCCATATCGCGACTCCGAGGAGGGGAAGCGAGGGGGGCTGTCGCGACTCCGCGCCGTGTGTCGCCGGGCGGGGCCGCGGGGCCGGGGCTCCTCCAGCCCCCGGGATGCGCGCGCGAGCCCTCGCCTCCACTTCCTTGTTGCTGCTGTCACGACTGGAGCCGCCTCTCGCCGACAGCGGGGAGCGCGAGTGCGCCAGCCATCCCCCTCGTCGAGCCCCCGGGCCGAGCGCCTCCGGGAATGTGAGCGGCGCGGCTTGCACGCTCCTCCGGGTAAGTCCCGCCTTCGAGGGTCGCGCCGAGCCGCTGGGCGACCTCGAGTTGGCTGCTGCGGCTCTCTGAGCCTCGACTGACTCTTCCACAAAGTAGGGCCACTGAGCCTTAGTGTCCTTCTTCCGCAATCCGTATGGGACATTCGGATGTCCCAGACGTCTTATCTTGACCAATACTTTGTCTGGTTTGGCTCTTGCTTCATTCATGACCCAGAATGAGGGAAAGAAGCTAGCCCAGAGTCAAACTGTGGCCCATGGCTGAGCCCTCAAAGGCCATCTCGTGAGATTCCAAGGAGGATGTGATGGGACAGAGGAAGTGTCTCGCATATTTCAAATATTGACCTTAACTGTATTTTACAGATGAAATAACGGAGACTTAGGGTAAGTAGACTACTTAAGGTCATAGGGCCGCGTGCTGGTGCGACTGTGTAGCCTGCACTAGAACCCGGATTTTCTGTCCTCCAGAGCCTTTTGTTTTTAACCTTTGTATTGTCCTGCCTTTTTTTGCATTGCTATACTGCGGCCTCCAGTCTGATAACAAACTTGGACCCAGGCTTAGAAGAGGGTAGTAAAACAAAACCCTAGGGTGTTCTCTTCCTGCCCTCAGCCCAAGGTGGTTGTAATGACTGTTTCCTAACCCGTTTTGCTCAGAGTGCTTAGTACCCTATACGCCATTCATTACAGATGCTCTCCTGCAGTTACTGCCCTGCTCCACAAGGGTTTCAACCTCCCAGGAGTCAGTTAAGGGCAAAAAAGAGCAGTCCCCACGTAGCCTTGATTTGAACTCCTGCTTCCCTTATCATTTACTGGCCTATTGTTTACCCAGCCAAGTTGTAGACTGTGTTCTCTTCCTGGGTTGCACTATGGCAGTTAGAATGTAGGGTGTTTTTTTTTGTTTTTCTTTATTAGTTTAGTTTTTGTTTTTAATGGGAAGAGGAATCATTTAGAGATGACAGAGAACCAGGAAGAACCTTAAGAAAAATGTGTGCTTAACCTGGGGTATATCCTTAAAACTATAGGTGAAATACAGTGTGTCTGCATTTTCTAGGATAGTTTTTTGCTTGTTTGTTTGTTTGTTTTGCTTTTGCAACATTGTGAAAAGAATTCTTGCCTCCAAAAGATTAGGAGCCACTAGGTTCATCCTCTTCTCACAGTAGAAACAGTTGAAATTTAGGTTGTGGAATAGACTTCTCTGGGATCATAAGGTTAGAGTTTAGGTCTCTTGACTCCACATGCAGTGCTCATTATGCCTTATTTGTGGAGTGAGGTCTAATTGAGAGGTGAGTGGGCTTTGTACTGCACATATCAGTCCCATATTTACCACCACAGCTGCCTCTTCACATAATTCTAAATTTCCTCCTGACAGATTTTCGGGGGAAACTATGTTATTTCCCTCTTGCAAAACTCAAGTGGTTTCTGTGAGCCTTTCTCGCTCCAAGGATTGAGACTTATGGTAAAACTCCAATTTAGAACTTGGCTACAAAAAAAGCTAACTCTTCTTGAAGTAGTTATTATGTTTTTTTATGCCTCTTTTCCTAGACATAAAAGCTGTTAGTAGATTCTCTGTTTGTTAGCCCAGCACCAGAGAGCTGATATTGGTTGGTGAGATGACTGTTTAGATCTGTGCTGTCTCTAGCTCCTAGCTTATGTTGCTATTTAAATTAATTACAATTGGCCAGGTGTGATGGTGTCTCATGCCTGTAATCCCAGCACTTTGGGAGGCCAGGGCAGGAGGATTGCTTGAGCCTAGGAGTTTGAGAGCAGCTTGGATAATATAGTGAGATCTCATCTCTACAAACATTTGAAAATTTGCCAGACGTGGTGGTGCACATGTGTAGTCACAGCTACTTGGGAGGCCAAGGTGGGAAGATCTCTTGAGCCTGGGAGGTGGAGGCTGCAGTGAGACAAGATCGCATCACTGCACTCCAGCCCAGGGGACAGAGTGAGACCCTGTCTTAAAAATAAATACATTTAAAATTAAAACTAATTCAATTCTTCAGTCACACTAGCCATGTTTCTTTTTTTTTTTTCTTTTGAGACGGAGTCTTGCTCTGTCGCCCAGGCTGGAGTCCAGTGGCACAATCTCGGCTCACTGCAAGCTCCGCCTTCCAATTCACACCATTCTCCTGCCTCAGCCTTCAGAGTAGCTGGGACTACAGGCGCTCGCCAGCACGCCCGGCTAATTTTTTGCATTTTTAGTAGAGACGGGGTTTCACCGTGTTAGCCAGGATAGTCTCGATCTCCTGACCTCGTGATCTGCTTGCCTCGGCCTCCCAAAGTGCTGGAATTACAGGCGTGAGCCACTGTGCCCAGCCCACACTGGCCATATTTCAAGTGCTCGATAGCCATATGTGGCTGGTGGCTATTATGTTTGACAGCACAGATGTAGAACATTTCCATCATCAGAGTTTATTGAACAGTGCTGGTTTGGAGGGTTGCCAGTAGAGATGGGTAGCAGTGTAGCATAACGAAAGAAGGCCCAGGGAGTTGGATTTTTTAATTGAAAATCTATCTCTCAAGTCCCTGTTTGGGCTTAGTGGCCTTGGGAAGGTTGTTAAGCATCTCAGACACAGATAATAGTCTTTAACAGAGGCCAGATATGGTGGCTCATGCTTGTAATTACAGCATTTTGGGAGGCTGAGGTAAGAGGATCGCTTGAGCCCAGGAGTTCAAGACCAGCCTGGACAACATAGCGAGAGCCCATCTCTATTATTATTTTTAAAATTATATAAAATTAAAAAAAAAAAAACTTAACTCTTTCATTTTTTTTTTCCTGCCAGTTATCTAACTTTAGGAATGAACCCAGCTGGGCGCAGTGTAATCCTACTCATTCCTGTAATACCAACAGTTTGAGAGGCCAAGGTGGGCAGATCGCCTGAGTCCAGGATTTTGAGACCAGCCTGGCCAATATGGCAAAACCCCATCTCTCCAAAAAATACAAAAAATTAGCCGGGCGTGCTGACATCACCTATAGTCCTAGCTACTCAGGAGGCTGAGGTGGAAGGATTGCTTGAGCCCAGGAGGTTGAGGCTGTAGTGAGCCCAGAGTGTGCCACCACTGTACTCCAGCAACAGAGTGAGATCCTGTCTCCAAAAAAAAAAAAAAAAAAAAAAACCCTTTTCATTTGTATAGCACTTGACTATTTTCTTTTTTTTTTTAATTAAAAAAGATTTTTATTTTTTAAATAGAGATGGGGTCTCACTATATTGACCAGGCTGGCCTCAAAACTCCTGACCTCAAACAGTCCTCCCATCTCAGTCTCCCAAAGTACTGGGATTATAGACGTGAGCCACTGCGCCCAGCCAATTATTTTTAAATAGAGTTGTGTCTGTTGTATCCTTTGAGTCTTATCACTATAAATCTGTGAGAAGGTAGGTGAGACATCTCTTTTTTTATACATGAGAGGGAGAAAGCTGAACAAAAAGCAGCTAAAAGACCTGCCCCAAATTGCACAAGCTGGCAGAGTGTAAAGAAATCTCTTATATACAGACCCTTACTACATGTTTGAGTGAATCAATGAAGGCATTTGCTTAAGTTGATGAAACATAGGAGGAATGGGCCAGAACTTCTGATTTCTGGTCAAGCATTCTTTTCACCTATTTCTGTATAGAATTGTCATAATTTGGGGCTAATAAATCTTTGCGTAAAAGGGGTGGGTGGGTACTGTATCCCGTGAATATAAGTGAAAAAGTCTTTCTAAGTCAGTGGTCACAAATTTGCCCAGTCTAAGGAACTACCTGAGGCATTTGTTAAGCATGTGGATTTCCATACCCTCGGGAGATTCTGATTCAGAAGGGCTGAAGTGGAGCTCTGGAATCTGTATGTTAACCAACCAACCCAGGTGCCTCTTAGGATATATTGGGTTTGGGAAATGTCTAAGCCTTAAGGCACTGGCAGAGGTAAGGGGTTATTTGATCAGGAAACTGCTGGCCCTCTTAGGGTAAATTCTGGAAACTTTATTTTGACTTTCCTTTCCTTTAGCCATGGACGCATCATATGATGGTACTGAGGTAACTGTCGTGATGGAGGAAATTGAGGAAGCCTATTGTTACACCTCTCCTGGGCCACCCAAGAAGAAGAAAAAGTATAAAATACATGGAGAGAAGGCCAAGAAACCCAGGTTAGCCAACACAATTTGGTTGCTGCTAGCATTTATAAACAGAAGTTGCTTGGAGAGCTGCATTGAGGAAAACTTTTAAGACTCTTTGAAAAAGAATGTTATTATTGAAGTCCCCGGTCGAGGGATGGGGAGTGGGAAGTGAAGGGATTTCTGCCAGCATTGCTATTACTGACTAGACTTTGCTTTTGTTTTCAAGTTGTCACAAGAAATTGTACCATACTGATGGTAGAAGCTAGGTACAAAAGAGCTACATTATTTATTATTATACCATTGTTGTTCTTTAAACATTTAAAACAATGCATTAATAAAATTACAAAATTAGAAATAAGGCTGGGTGTGACGGTTCATGCCTGTAATCCCAGCATTTTGGAAGGCCGAGACGGGTGGATCACCTGAGGTCAGGAGTTCAAGACTAGCCTGACCAACATGGAGAAACCCCGTCTCTACTAAAAATATAAAATTAGCCAGGCGTAGTGGTGCACGCCTGTAATCCCAGCTACTTGGGAGGCTGAGGCAGGAGAATCAGTTGAACCTGGGAGGCAGAGGTTGCAGTGAGCCAAGATTGTGCCATTGCACTACAGCCTGGGCAACAAGAACGAAACTCCATCTCAAAAAAGAAGAAAAAAACCACACAAAAAGAAATAATACCAATTACATCTGTACAGAATATCCAAATTGTAGCTCTAATTTCACTGTTGACTGTGAATACCTCAAACTTGCTGAAACTACCAGCATTGGTCATTTTGATTGGTCTGCTTGCTTCCCTCTCTCATCCATGGGGAGGTGCTATTGACCAGGATAGTGACCAAAGGCTGCGTAGAGGAGTACAGAGTGTGAGTGATAACCAGCCCCTTGAGGAAGCTTTCCCTGTGAGTAGAATGACAGGACAGGACACCTGTATCTTTCTTTGCTTCTGTTGGGTTTAAAATCATTCCTGCACAAAAGATGATCTTTAGGAAAGCCAGTCAAATGAGCCTTTGCCTCCAGGTTTCTGAAGAGAAAACAGCCACTTGTTATCTTTACCATTCATTTTCCCCTACTCCCTTGGAGCCCCTTATCTTCCTGCATAGTTACTCCTGACTGTAATATACTGGCTCTGATGTAGTAACTTTAATATGGTAGCTTATATAGGCATTTCTCCTATACCATGAGTTTTTATATTACAAACTGAATGTAATATAATTTGTGTTGTACTGACAGCTATCAGTTATAATCAGGAATAAGATTATAACGTATTATAACACCATCTGAGGATGTTATTTAAATGTTGCTTTGCTTCACTTTCAGTCCCTATTTAGATAAATGCTTAGAAATGAGAAGCTGGGTTTTATCAACCTCTTGACTGCCCATACCTTAGCATAGTAGTACTTACTGGTTGAATGATGGAAAGCCTGAAGAAGTCATTGCTTCCTCAGGTCTGCTTACCTCCTGTACTATTACGACATCTACCTGAAAGTGCAGCAGGAGCTCCCCCACCTCCCCCAGTCTGAGATCAATAAGAAGATTAGTGAGAGTTGGAGGCTTCTCAGCGTGGCCGAGAGGAGTTACTACTTGGAGAAAGCCAAACTAGAGAAGGAAGGTTTGGATCCTGTAAGTAATTTTTTTTTTCAGCTATTTTTTCCACTGGTTCAGTGATGAAGGCCTTAGGGAAACGAAGCCCCTTGTTCTGTTTCCTTTTCTTTTTTGGGGGAAACTTTCATCATTTTGTCCTTCTTGACTCTGAGCTTGCTTGTTTCTATTTTGATGATGCCCTGCACTCTCTTGTCCTCTTCGGTTGCAGCAATATGTGGAGCTGACATTTTTTGTGTTTTCTACAGTGAGCCTTAGGTTCCTTTTCTAAATTGTAGTGTAACTTGGAGCCCTTTGTAGTTACTATAATATAATAGCTTTAATGTAGTAACCTTAATGTAGTAGTTTGTATAGGCTTTTCTCCTATGCCTTGAGTTTTCATATTACAGATTGAATGTAGTGTATTGTACTAATTGCTATCAGTTATAATCAGGAATAAGGCTTACATGTTTAGAGGTAGATAGAGCTGCTTGTGTAATACAGTACCATATTATTTTGTTAGCACTGAGGGTTGGAAATTATGCTAAAAGCAAAAGTGCCAGTAAAGCCAAAGATGGTGGAGAAGACTGAGGCTTTGGGTGCTTGGGTTAAAGGACTAACAAGGAAGCATTTAGATTTATGTCTGTCAGCATTTTCTTATTTCTAGTTCACAATAACAAAACACACTGACAGCTATTTAAACTGCTGGGTTTTTGTTTTTTTGAGAGTATCCCTGTCATGGCATACACTGCTGTTTTTTTAAACTGAAATTCCTGCAGGAAGAATAACCTTGCTGTTGAAGACTGGAACCTTTTAACCTTAACTCCTTATTTCGATAGAAACAGTTGTCTGTAACTTCTCTTTTGGTGGTGTAGAGCAACAGCAACAACTATGTTATAGCAGAACAGGTTTTATTTTCCCTTGTTGGAGCCCATCTGCTACTGCCGTTTAAATTATTTTGTGCTTATTGGCCTGGCATTCTTCTTTCTGGGAGAGCTTTGTCTTACCTACAGGCTTGGAGATGCTACTTTGTGCTCCCTCCTCTAGGTGATTTGTTTATTAACAGTGAATCTGGGAAATAATCCCTGTAGTGGATGATGAAGTCTAAGAAAAGTTTATCTACTCCCTTCGGTTTCCTTACTATAATAAAATCAGCAATCTAGGCCGGTTGTGGTAGCTCATACCTGTAAACCCAGCACTTTAATAGGCTGAGGTGGGAGGATCACTTGAGCCAGGAGTTTAAGACTAGCCTGGGCAAGATGGCGAAACTCTACCTCTACGAAAAAAAGGCGGGGGGGGGGGGGGGGGGGCGGCGGGGAAAGATTAGCCAGGCGTGGTGGCACGCACCTGTAGTCCCAGCCACTCAGGAAGCTGATGTGGGAGGATCACTTGAGCCCGGGAAGTCGAGGTTGCAGTGAGCGGTGATTGTGCCATTGCACTCTAGCCTGGGCAACAGAGTGAGACTCTGTTTCATACACACACACACACAAAATCAACACAATCTTTTTTTATCGTGCACAATCTTTTTGTGCATGATAAAGAAAATCCTATGTAATCCTGGAGTGATTTGGTTTTTAAAACTATACACTAATGTAGATCATTATCAAGACTTTAAAAAAATTTAAATCGTCTGCAATGATTCTTCCTTATTTACATGCTTATTTATATCTACCACTATCTCTACTGCTGCCACCAAGAACATGAATAGGTTAGTTCTGATAATAGCTGAGTGACCATTGTAACTTTTGAGTCTTGGTCTCCTCATCTGTAAAATGGCAATAGTCTCTTCTCGTAATGTTTAAAATAGGTAATGTAAATCTCCTAGCTGAATTCTTGATAATACTGACATAATAAATATTACCCTTTAGTAGATTAAACTTTCAGTGACCATATAATAAGGAAAAGTGGCATTTATTGAGTACCTGAAATATACCAAGACTGAGTGAAGCTTTATGTGCTGTGTTTGACGTCTCCCAGACTGCCTGGTGTGATGGGAAGACACTCAATGTCTTCATACCTTAGGAGCCTGTCAGAGCCCTGTGGCAGGCTGTCCTCCTCAACACCCCTTCAGGTCTCTTGCCAAGTGCAGGTTCCAGTTTTATGCCTTCTAGTCTATAAAGTGAATATCATTCAGGCCTTCCAGGTTTCTTTGTGCTTGGATTTGTTAAGTCCAGACCATCCTATGTGTATTTGCCACCATTTAGTCTTGTTCTCCTAACATGGCTGCTTCAAAGTTTGGCTTGAGAATGCCATTTCCCCATTACCTCTCCAATAAAGGCTCCATAAAAGATTCAGTCCATCTGCTTTTATGTTTTGTCTGAGTGCTGCTTTTAACTTTTCATTTCTGAGTGCTTCCTTTATGCCTTAAGTAGTCTCATCGACTTCTTGCTTTTGATTTATTGAAGAATCCTTTTGTAGTTGACTTTAGTGTTCCTTTTAAAAGATACTTCTGAAATTCTTTTTTTGTTCTGTTTAATTTCATGTCTCACTTATCTGTTCACTTTTAACTTTTCTGTTTTCCTTATTGGTTGCCTTTAAATTGAAAAAATAAAACATAAATGACTTTTTCTTGGTGCCAATTAGCTATTCAGGTCTGTGCTTTTCAGTACCCGGCCTTGATACTTAGAAGACCTGGCCTGGAGTCCCAGCTCTACTGCTTACTAATTTTGTGTTTAGGGAAAGTTTACCTTCCTGAGTTTTATCCTAAATTTTCTCATTTGTTAAATGGGAATAATAATCTTATCTAACATGATAGCGTTGTTTTTAAGATAACATCAGATAATGTGTTTGAAAACATATTCTAAACCTGAAGGTATTGGGTCATTGTTAGTATTCACATTTTTTTCCTTAGTGTATTCAGGACCTTATCACATAATCCATTCTATATATACTTTCTCTCATGAAGGCTTCTCATGAAGCCCCTTAGCTTTGTGATCTGTTCATCTTCTTTGTAAGTCTGGGGAAAACCAGTGAGGTCAGAATGCTTACTTGCTGCCTTGAGTTTCATCTTAGCCTGTTAACTTGTATTTTATGCTTTTTGGGTTTTTATTGAGCGTTATACATTCTGAGGTTTGAATCTTATGCTACTTTAGAATCCTAAAGTGTCAGAGCTCAAAAGGAACTCATAAATTGCCAGATTCAGCTCCCTTGTTTTACAGATGGGGCAGCTGAGGCCTCAGGAGGGGAAAGGATTTGCTCAAGGCTATGCCAGACCTCAGGTTCCAGCTCACAGTTTCATATGGCAAGACCAGTGCCATTTCCAGAGTTCAGTTCATGCTGTTTCCCGTGTGATTGAGGGAATAAGCTACATTGGCTAAAGTGTGATTCAAATGAAGATGACACTGCTGTTGACAGGGACTGACCTTATATGAATTAGGTCAAGAGAGTAGAGTTTTTCCAGTCCCTTTTGCAGGGGAGGAGGGGAAGACCTTACATACATATATATATGTATGTATGTATGTATATATCTCCACATGGTCTTAGTCCATTTATCTTTGCTTGTCTCCCCCTTCCTGGCTTCCTCATCCTCAGAACTCTAAGCTCTCTGCACTGACTGCTGTGGTTCCGGACATCCCAGGTTTCCGCAAGATCCTCCCACGCTCAGATTATATCATCATCCCCAAGAGCAGCCTGCAGGAGGACCGGAGCTGCCCTCAGCTAGAGCTATGTGTGGCTCAGAACCAGATGTCCCCGAAAGGACCCCCTCTTGTGTCCAACACTGCCCCGGAGACAGTGCCCAGCCATGCAGGCATGGCAGAGCAGTGCCTGGCTGTGGAGGCCCTGGCTGAGGAGGTGGGAGCCCTTACCCAGTCAGGTGCTGTACAGGAGATTGCCACCTCAGAGATCCTCAACCAGGATGTGCTCCTAGAGGATGCTTCCCTGGAAGTAGGAGAGAGCCACCAACCTTACCAGACAAGCCTGGTAATTGAAGAGACCTTGGTGAATGGCTCAACAGACCTCCCCACTGGAAGCCTGGCTGTGCCCCACCCCCAGGTTGGAGAGAGTGTATCAGTGGTAACAGTCATGAGGGTAAGTGGCTTTGGTACTGGTGTCTTTGGCTTTGTCTAGAGTTACTTAAAGGGCAGCTAGCACCATGCAGTGTGATTCCAGAGCAGTGGCAATCAAGAGTGCTGATGTGGCGCTTCTACTGATACTGCAGTTCTCTTGAATGTTTCTTGCCCCTGCCTGCGCTCACTCCAGAGTTCTTTGGAATTTCTCAGGCACTCTTACCAACTCTTTGTCCAGCTTAGCCAGAATTTTCTTCACGTGAGATGGTTCATAAGCTACATTAGCAAGAAAGTTGCAAATTGTATTTGAGTTATCCATGAGTCAAAGCTAGGATCTGTTAGGCAATTTAGTATCAATCAGGATTTTGTTTTCTGAAGACTGCTTCCTTTTCTTGAAATGGGATGTCACTCTGTTGCCCAAGCTGGTCTTGCATTCCTGGGCTTAAGCAGTCCTCCTGCCTCAGCCTCCCAAGTAGCCAGGATTATAGGCTTGTGGCACCACACTGGCTCCCTGAAGACTATTTCAGCAAACAATGGCACCTTGAACAGTGTACAAGAATTTTCACACAAGACCTGTACCAAGGTCTTCCTGGGTTCAGATGGGGTAGGAAGACAAAGATTATCTTCAAGGCCAGGTTGATGGGACTCATATCTGAGAAAGAGGAAGCAAGTTTCCACAGTGGCCTAAGTGTCATTCTCAGCTGAAGGGAAAGCAGCACTTTTAGCGATCCCAACAACCTTATCTCCTAGAAGTGGAAGTGGAGAGAAACTGCTACCCTGCCGTAGTATAATATATAACCTGCCCTCTATAACCTTGAAGAGGATAGCATTCTCAGCGATGGGAATCTTTCTGTTCAGGCTAAGAGGACCAGCTTGCTGTAGCCCTTATGGCCTGGGCAGAGAGAACAAGTACCCCTGCAATCTGTCCCAAGTCTAAATCCTTATTTGTTGCCTCAGTGCTGTTTATGATAATGAAGCGTGCAACTAGCCTGTTTTTGTTGTTTTTTGAGATGGAGTTTTGCTCTTGTCGCCCAGGCTGGAATACAGTGGCGAGATCTCAGCTCACTGCAACCTCCGCCTCCTGGGTTCAAGCGATTCTCCTGCCTTGGCCTCCAAGTAGCTGAGATTACAAGCATGTGCCACCACGCCCGGCTAATTTTTGTATTTTTTTTTTTTTTAGTAGAGACAGGGCTTCACCACGTTGGCCAGGCTGGTCTTGAACTCCTGACCTCAGGTGATCCACCCGCCTCAGCCTCCCAAAATGCTGGGATTACAGGCATGAGCCACTGCACCTGGCCACCACTAGCCTGTTTAAAGCAGGTAAATAGGGTGCTAAGAACACTTGAAAGGGTTAGAATTGGATTCTCTCACTAACTGCTTATGTGATCTTCGAAGTCCTAAATCTCTTAGAACCTCAGTTTTCTCGTCTGTAAAACAAAGATAGCACATTTCCTGTGGTAATAGTTTTCTCTTTGTTCTTAATTAAACTTTTTGAGATCATCATAAATTCATTCCTTTTGATAAGCACACTGGGATGAGTACACTGTCTGTTATTAAACTTAATCCAGTCTTCCAGTGTCGAGTGGCCTGGGTGTTTACTCTGTTTCAGTGAAACTGTCCTCTTCGTTGCCCATAGGATTCCAGTGAGAGTAGCTCCTCTGCACCAGCCACACAGTTCATCATGTTGCCTCTGCCTGCCTACTCAGTTGTGGAGAACCCCACCTCCATCAAACTGGTCAGTACTGTATGTGGGGGATTGATGGCAATTAGGGTGTCATAAGCATTTTTTTCTAAGTAGATTTGTTTTTTTTTTTTCTTTCTGAGCTACCAGTTGTAGGACCAAGTAGATTTCTAAAAGTATTAGAACCTCAGGATGTGAGAACTGGCAAAGGTTTCAGAGATTATGTGGTCCATATGCTCTTAATGGGGGTGAGGGGTTGTAGATAGATCTCCATGGGATCCATGAACTCACCTCAAGTTTTATACAAACCCTTTTCCTGGAATAGATTCCATGACTTTTATAAAATTTTCATAAGTGTACATGATTTAGGAAAATGAGCAGCCGCTGATCTAATTCAATACTGTGATCGTACAGATTAGGAAAAGGGCCCAGAGGAGAGAAGGGACTTGTTCAAGGTTACAACACAAGTCAGACTGGATTCTAGTTTCTTGATTCGCAGTTGATATTTTTTTCAGCATCGGGACTGAGATTTATCCCTAACTCTTTCTCTTTTTCTGACACTATTATAAATGGCATTTTAAGAAAATTTTCAGTATCTGATTGCCTGCAGCTAATACGTCGTAATACAATTGATTGCTTTGTATATTGGGCTTGTATTCTGCAACTTTACTTAACTCACTTATTAGTTCTGGTAACTTTTGTAGGTGCTGTTGGATTTTCTACATAGTTAATCTTGCTGTCTACATGTAATGACAGTTTTATATCTCCTTTCTGATTTGAATTCCTTCTTTCTTTTTCTTGCCTTATAATATTGTCTAGGACTTCTGGTACAATGCTAAATAGAAGTGGTAAGAGCAGACATCTTTGTCTTGTCCTCATGTAAGGAGGAAAGGATTCAGTCCTTCCTCATTAAGTATATTAACTATAGGTTTTTCCTACCTGCCCTTTATCATGTTTAGGAGTTCCCTCTATTCCTAATTTTCTGAGAGTTTTTATCAGGAATGGATGTTGGATTTTGTCAAATGCTTTTTCTGTGTCTTTTGAGAGTATTATAAGAATTTTCCAGAAGTTGGTTAAGGTGGTGAACTTCACTATTATTCAAATTTTAAACCACCCTTGTATTCCTGGGACAAACCCCATTTGACAGTGATGTATTATCCCTCTCATAGATTGTTGGATTTGATTTGCTAAAAATTTGCTCAGAATTTGGCTCAGAATTTCCTTGTACAGTCTGCCCGCTTTTTGTATCAGGGTAATGCTTGCCTCTTAAAATGACTTGGGAAGTATTTTCTCCACCTCAGTTCTTTTCCTTAAATGGTAGTATTACCAGGGAAGTCATCTGGGCCTGGAATTTTCTTTGTGAGAAGGTTTTTAACTGCAAGCCCAATTTTAAAAATATATGAAGTTGTTCATAACATTCCCTTATTACCCTGTAATAAACACTGTACTTATCTACAAAGATAATTTGGACTGTTGTTTCCCTATTGCTGACAGATGAAAAAGTTTAGACCTTAAAATAATACCTGATTCTGTTGGCCGCTTCTGGTTAAGGCCACTCTCTACAGCTTTCCAATGGCAAGTAATGCTTTACATTACAGCCAACTAATATTCTAAGATTCTTAGAAGTGGACAAACCACTTGTTGCTTATTTTGGTTGTTTCTGGACAGTTACTACCTGTGTGGAAAAATTCAGGGTACTAAACAACAGTGTCACTTTATGGCCTGGTACTACACTGGAGCATGTCACAAGTTTGCAAGGGCGGTAGCTCCTCCCTCTACTAATGGATACTACCAGAGACCTTCACACAGCGCAGACCTCGATTACTAACACCTAAATATTAACACCCATGGGATTTGCAGTCCCTATGTTCACGCCTAGTACTTTGGTAAGCTCCACACTAGGCACATACTGTTTTATGCAATCTTTAAAGACATCTGCAATAGACAATATGCAGTTTGTTTATAAACTATGAGGTTTATAAACAGAACTCTTTACATTTGCTATTATGTCTTAACAGGCACAATCTGAAATACAATTTTGTACTAGCAGTGTATAAAAATACTTTTAAAACAATACTTTTGATAGGTACAGTAGCACTTTAAAGAAAACCACTGTGTAGTTATTCCTTTTGAGGACCTACTGAAACAATTTAACTTACTGTCCCCAGCTACATCTAAAGCACGAACGTGGAAAGCAAGTTCTCTTACCCAGGTACACACTACACACACCCACGTACTGAAACAATCTCCATCTATGATGCATGCTGATGAGGTATCAGTCTCAAACAGGGCATGAGATGACGGTGTTTGGAGCCTGTTTCCATTTCCAGGTTTGGTATGAATGAACAAAAGGCAAAGGCAAGATGGAGTCTGTGTATGGGCCCTCTCTAGGAGTTTAATCTGGCATATCAATATTTAACTTGGGAGGTGGGGGAACGTATTTCCTGGGGCTCTGGATTAAAACTACCTGATCTTCCTCCCAAACACTGGAGCAATTTTTGGAGCTTCTGGAACCGATGTTTCTTCAGCACCTTCACTATCTTCCTGATGGAGATTGTATGAAATGTTTCCATATTCTCTTAAAAGTGGGAAAATTTCAAGCAGAAATTGACAGAAGTCTCTGTGAATACCAAACCACTAATGATTGCCCCCTTTTCGCCTAAATGTTGTGACCATTAAAGTTAGTAACAAAAACCAAAGGGGGACAAATATGGAGATATAGGAGAATGTATTGCGGCCATCCAATCTGTGAACCAGCAGGAGCTCAAAGGTGAGCAGGGCACGACGGCAGTCGTTATCCAGCTGATGTCCATGGTCACGTGTATTCTTCACTGACCCAATAGTTCTCATTTGTTCTTTTTCTAGTTTTTTAAGGTAGAAGCTGATGTCATTGATTCAAAACCTTTCTTTTCTTTTCTCTTTTTTTTTTTTTGGTAGATAAGGTTTCACTCTGTTGCCCACACTAGAGTGCAGTGGCACAATCATGGCTCACTGCATCCTTGACTTCCTGGGATTGACCTGCCTACCCCAGCCTCTCAAGTAGCTGGGACCACAGGTGTACACCAATATACCCAGCTAATCGTTTTAAATTATTTGCAGAGACGGGGGTCTCTCTGTGTTGCCCAGGCTGGTCTTAGAACTCCTGGGCTCAGGCAGTCCTCCTGCCTTAGCCTCTGAAAGTGTTGGAATTACAGGCGTGAGCCACCGTGCCCAGCTCTTTCTTTCTTTTCTAATGTAGGTGCTTGCTGCTATGAATTTCCCTCTAAGCACTGCTTTAGTGGCATTCCACAAATTCTGATATGGTGTGTTTTCATTTTCATTCAATTCAAATACTTTCTAATTTACTTCTTTGACCAATGAGATATTTAGAAGCTATTATTTACTCTCCAAATATTTGGGGATTTTCCAGATATCTTTCTGTTATTGATTTATAATTTAATACCACTGTGGCCTGACCTTTTTGATTATATAAACTGAATCCCTTTAAATTTATTGAGGTTTGTCTTACAGCCCAGAATGTGGTCTGTCTTGATAAATGTTATGTACACTTGAAGAGATGGCATAGTCTGCTATTGGGTGGAATGTTCTATACATATCTAATTAGGTCAAATTGATTGATAATGTTCAACCCTTTTATATCCTTACTGATTTTGTCTACTTGTTCTATCAGTTATAAGAGAAAGCGTCTGGCCAGGCACGGTGATATGTGCCTGTAATCCTAACACTTTGAAAGACTGAAGCAGAAGGATTGCTTGAACCCAGGAGTTCAAGACCAGCCTGGACAAGGCAGGGAGACCCCATCTCTACAAAAAGCAAAAAATTAGCGGGGTATAGTCCCAGCTACTCGGGGCTGAGGTGGGAGGATTGCTTGGGCCCAGGAGTTGGAGGATACTCCAACTGTGATCGTACCACTGCACTGTAGCCTAAGCAACAGACTGAGATTCTCCAAAGAAAAAAAAAGGAGGTGACATCTAACTATCCTTGTAGATTTGTCTATTTCTTACAGTTCTCTTAATTTTTATGTCATTAATTTTGACTCTATGGTGAAGTATGTAAGCATCTAGGATTGTTGTGCCCTCTTGATAAATTGACCCCTTTGTTGTTATGAAATGACCTTTATCTCTAGTAATCTTTGTTCTGAAATCTACTTTGTCTAATGGCTAGCTTTTAAAAATTATTGTTATATCAATAAATTTATTTTTCCATCCTTTTAACTAATTTATATCTTCATAAAGTGTTTTTGTTTTGTTCTGCTTTGTGTAGATAGCATATAGTTTGACTATAAAAGCAAGACCCTCTGACGGTCTCTGTCTTTAAAAGAGGTTGTTTATGCCATTAATATTTAATATGATTATTGATATGGTTACATTTAGATCTATTATCTTACTATTTGTCTCATCTATTTTGTTCTGCCTTCTTCTAATGTGATTATTTTTTATGGATCTGTTTTCTTTTATTGGCTTATTAGCTATTGACTTTGTTTTGGTTATTTTAGTAGTTTCTTTAGGGCTTAAGTACATATTTTTAACTTACCAGTTTATTTTATCTTTAAAAATGTCTGCTGCAGATAAACAATATGTTGCAGATAAGAAAGCTGCAATATTTTAAAATAGGAACAGCCTGTAGCTTTGACTCATGGAGAAACTGCTTGTTTCTCCCGAGTCTTTATTCTCCTGGAAATTACTGTTCTTTCATGCTCTAATAAATGTCAGCCAAGCACTTCTAGAAAAGTGTTTTATAATTAATACTTAGGACTGAAACATCATCCTTGAACATTTAGCAGTTTTTTTCCTAAAGTCATTTCTCTAGCCTACTGTTAAGGAATATTTCCAAGTTCATGGTAATTTTCTTATAAAACTAACTTATCTTAAATTTTTACTCTGCTTTCTTGAGGTGTTCATAATGAGAATTATACATTGGCCACAACCTGAGAAAGGATCAGAGATGTTTTATATTCTAGTATTAATAGTCTCTCAACAAGCGTGTAGAATCTAAAAGAATGTTTTCTCATTCCTTATGTCACTTTCTCAGCAAGACATGCCTATAAAATAGGAAAAACAGGTGATTTCACAGAGGAAGAAACTCAGGGCCCAAGAGTTAAGGTCCCTTACCACCAGGTCATTCAGTGTATTTGTGGCAAAATTGGAACCCAAATCCTGGTCTTTCTCTCTTTTGGTGCCATACGACTTCACACTCATCCTTGACTTAATACCACTGTCATAATTGCTTTTTCCTTAGGCTTCCTTGCAGAGGTAGCTAATGGTAGTTTAGTGTTCCCCAAGGGAGTTTTTTGCTTTTCGACTGGGCTAGGTAAGCTGGGATTAATAGCTGAGTAAACATTCATATGTGACAGAACAAATCTGACAGAGAAATGGGTTTTTTTTTCCAGCCTTAATCTAGAAGTGAAGCATGACTAATGAATAAGTCATTTCTATTTGTAGCTGAAATATAATAACCCATTGTAATACATTTTGCTCAAAGGGAGATCGGTGGAGATGATAAGAGCCAGTGGCTATATATATTAATATGCAAATAACTACATTCTGTTGAGTATCAAAGGATAGGGCCTGGCTTATACCCTGAATTGCCCTTATTTTTTCAGTGACCATGGATCTACTTTTATTCTGAATCCCAGGTCCTTGGTTGTCTGAAGAATGAAGATGAAGCAAATTCTTTGAAGTATTTAGAGCCAGAGGGTGCAGCTGGATGCATGGAAGGAATGTTGGACCAAGAATAGAGAAATCTGGGTTCTAGGTCTAGCTCTGCCCTTGATTGATGATATGAAGCAAAGCATTTAAACCTCAGTAGTAATAATACATACTTAATACGATTGCTGAGAGTATTAAATGACATATTGATAAAGGTGTTTAGCACTGTGTGGTGCCTAGCTGAATGCATAGCAACTATCACTTTCTTCATTTTTCTGGTACCTAATTGTAACGTTGGGCAATTGTCTTTCCCCATTTGAACTTAGTTTCTCCATTTCTAAAAAGTGAATTTGTTGTATTGTAGTACCTTTCCAACACTGACCTTTTATGGTAGGATTATGAATTGGTTATCCTTCCATAAGCTCGTGACCTCCTGGTGCTGGCTGTGGTTATAGTGTTCATCTGAGTCCGAGAGAGGTTGGATTGTTCTATTGATTCTGATGTACTCTTTATTTACAGACCACTACATATACCCGCCGGGGCCATGGGACATGCACCAGCCCAGGGTGCTCCTTTACATATGTCACCAGGCACAAGCCACCTAAGTGCCCTACCTGTGGTAACTTCCTAGGAGGGAAGTGGATTCCAAAGGTAAGGTCCATTGGCTGTTGCTGCTTTGGAAGCCTCACAGAGTAGGCTTTCTGTTTGCCATTAGGAACAGGTGATTTTAAAAAGTTAACATTTGTTTTTACTGCCTGACTATACAAGTAAATCATTTCCATTATATATAGTTTGTTTAAAAAACACAAGAAAAATAAATTGTTATCCAAACTCCTCATATACCATCCAAAGAAAAGCCATTATTAACATTTTGGTGTACTTCGTTCCAGTCTTTTTTTCTGTGAATAAGTTCTGTATCTGTTTTTTTCTTCTTCTTTCCCTTCTTTTTTTCTTTTTCCAATAGAGATGGGGTCTTGCTCTGTTGCTCTGGCCTGAAACTGTCTCCTGTCTTGGCCTCCGAAAGTGCTGGGATTACAGCACTGTGAGCCACTGTTTTCCCTTTTTTTCTTTCTATTTTTTCGTGGATATCTCCAATACTATAATATTCTACTTTTTTAAATTTAACATATCATGCCTTTAAATATTCTTCAGAAATATTACCTGTTTCATAATTTCCCTGAACTACTACACCATGTTTATTTACTTATTTCCGTCATCCCCTTATCTATATATATAGATGTCTATATTTGTGTCTTTAACATTTTTATTTAACACTCATCACCAGTTAACAGTGTTTCTGTTTATGTCACATTGTGAGTTCCTTAATGACCTTGGTATCCCCCACAGTCTTTGCCCATAGAAGACACTCAAGAAATAAATGAGCATCACAGCTGTGCCCTTTTGAAGTTGTGTTTAACATGCTGTCACCTGTGTATGCTTGGTGCGCACCAGATAAAACATACATACTTGCTACATTTTTTATATGAAACTATACATTTTAAGGGCTAAAATGGATGGAATAGGCAGTAAATTCTCACCTAGTTCAGAGAGGAGAGACATTTATAAGGCCTGGGACAGACAGGGAAGGTTTTATAGAAGAGAGAGAGTCTTGAAGAATCAACAGAATTTGGGTGGGTAGAAAAGGAAAGAGAGGACATTATTTTAGTGAAAATTGCTTAGGTTGGGATTGTGATTATCACATGTTTAACTCAGCGTGATCCAAACTTATATATGTGTAGAAAAACCTTATAGCAGCATACCTTAAATTTCTCCAGGGCAATTTTCACATCTCTTTGAGAAATACTGGGATGGTGACTTTTGCCCTCTGGATGAGTGTTTTCACTTCTGGCTAAGTTCAGGGTAGCACCAATTCCAGGAGACAGAACAGGATAATTGAGAACACAATTCTGGAGTTAGCTACCTCAGTTCAGACCCCTACTTCCCAAGGTTTTTAACTATGTAATCTTGGTCAAGACATTCTATATCTGTTCTGGATTTAAGTTTTGTCTCATCTGTAAATAGAAGTTAGTACCTACTTCATTAGGGATGTTAGCAGGGTCACATAAGATTATCCATACAGACTAAATGGCACAGTTTCTGGTATATATTAGATCTTCAGTGAATGCCCTGCTATCATCATGATAGACATCAATGTAATTATTAGCCCTACTATTGCTCTTCATGTTGTCACTTCTAGGGTCAGGAAGGACCTAGTGCTAATGTCTCACAGGAGGTTTTGTAAAGCTCTTGTGCCATCTTCTCTGATGTGCTTCTGTGAAGCCATCAGTGTATTCCCACTGTATTCCCCAAAAAGGCAGTTCTCTAGCTGCAGTAGGGAGATTGAACTGGATAGTAGTCAGAATTTTCCTTGGCCTTTCTTGACCAATGCAAAGCAGGTCTCTTAAATGACCATATTTCCTGCACGTGTGCATGAAAGACTGTCAGTGATCGTTATGGGCTTGTCCCTCCTGCAGGCTATTTTTACTTTGGCTTTTTCATTTCTTGTATGTATGGTTTCTTTCCACTTTGATTGAAATAACTTTTGTTTTTTTTGAGACAGAGTCTCTTGCTATGTTGCCTAGGCCCATTTCGAATTCCTGGTCTCAAGTGATCCTCCTGCCTCAGCTTCCTGAGTAGCTGGTACTGTAGGCATATGACATCATACCATCATACCTGGCTTTAACTGAAATAACTGTTTTTGTTTCTGGTTTTTTTTGAAGATAGAGTCTTGCTGTATTGCCCAGGCTGGATGGCACGATCTCAGCTCACTGCAGCTTCCACCTCCCAGGTTCAAGTGATCCTTACGCCTCAGCCTCCCGAGTAGCTGGGATTACAAGCATGTGCCACCACAGCCAGCTAGGTTTTTTTGTATTTTTCGTAAAAATGGGGTTTCACCATGTTGGCCAGGCTGATGTTGAACTCCTGGCCTCAAGTGATCCACCTGCCTTGGCCTCACAAAGTGTTGGGATTACATGTGTGAGCCACGGTGCCCAGCCTGAAAAACTTTAGAGCCGTGGTTCTCTTACTAAGATCAAGCTGATGGCATGAAAACAATTTTTTTCTTAGCTACCTTCCCCCCATCTTGACTTGCTAAGTCAGAATTTGCCAATGTATTTTGCAAGAATTACCATGTAAAGAGTAGATACTGTGATCTCTAAAGCTTATAGAAACAGAATAAGTGAGAGAAGATAGGTAACATTTTACCATCAATGCACTTAGAATTTTAGAAATAAAATTGACTTTGATTATCAACTACTTCAACTCTTTTGAGTTTCCAGCTGAGGAAAAATAGATTTTAGAAAAGCGACTTACTAAATTCACACAGCTAATTATCCCATTGCCTTTTCCACTAAACCACACTTCTCAGGCATTGCTATGCTGTTTAGCTGCAGAATGTAAGACAAGCTTGTCCAATCCATGGCCCAGGATGGCTTTGAATGAAGCCCAACACAAATGCATAAACTATCTTAAAACATTGAGATTTTTTGTTTTTTAACAACTGGTAATCAATGTATTAAAATAGTTGACTTAAGCATCTGTAGTGGTGACTTCCATCTCAACTCCTGGCTCAGTACTGATGGAAGTAATCTGCTTAATTTCAGAAGGACTGTGCAAGTCAATTAGTTGTTTGTGGATTCTCCTATGGAAACATTCCTGTGTCTTAGAACCTTGACCACAAATTTTTCTTGTAGTGATTCTCAAAGTCTTGGTAGGCATTCGAACTGATCCTTTCACTGAGATTATTTTCCTTTGCTCCTCTGATCAAGTCAGCACACATCTTCTCCAGGGATTTTATGTTGCAGCTCGTTAGAATGATTTGAATTCGGTAAATTGCCACCTCCAGCTCCATGAGTGTTTTTCCGGTATCTTTAAAAGCCTTGGCTGCAGCGGGCTTCCTGACCGACTTGTTCCTTGGCGAAAGAGAACAGCGGTGAGTCAGGAGCAGGAGCGGGCAAGAGCGGGCGGACCACAGCTCTGCACCACCTACGACCGTGTCTTCCTCAAAGAGCAAAACATTACGATATTTTTGTGTGTATGATTATTTTATTTTTATTTTTTTAAACTCATCAGCTATTGTTAGTGTATTTTATGTGTGACTCAAGACAATTCTTCCAGTGTGGCCCAGGGAAGCCAAAATTGGACACCCTTGATCTATTAATAAAATTTCTTGAATTCTGATTTTTGAAGCAGCAAGTATAATTTGTCTCTAAAAGCTCCAAGTGTGTTTGTGCCAGGCAGGAGATGACTCGCCTTTTGTTGTATTGTTCTAGAGTTCATACTGGCTAAAGTTAACCCAAGAAATATGTGGCATAGTTCTCAATGAATTGAATAAAACAAAAGATAGTATATAAGGCTGTTTAGCTCAAGGCTTCATTCTTAAGGCTCTCCAATGGCAGCAACTGAGGTCTCTCTGAGCCTGCAGCCTGTTTTATTTACCTTAAATTTTGAAAGTAACATCTAATATGAGTAGGCTGAGTTAATGAAATGTGAGATCACCAGGTAGAGTTGTTTTGCTCAGGTTGCTTAAATTACCCAATCTTTCTGCAGTGATTTTTGTCTAAAATAGCCTACTTAGTAGGCAGTGTTTGCTCAAAGATCTTATCTCAAGAAATGAGTTTAGTCTCCTGTTTTTCAGCTAAATTTTCTCTCTCCTGCAGTAAATAAACTCTGTGCACTTGACTTGGAATTTCTCGTCATGTTAACTCACTCTTTTAGAATCTGAGAATACTTTAGCAAAGAGCTCTTAAGAGGTCACCTGTTACTGGCTCTTCTTTTTTTTTTTTTCCCAGATAGGGACAGGGTCTCGCTCTGTCATCCAGGCATGAATACAGCTCACTGCAGCCTCAGCCTCCTGGGGTCAAGTGATCCTGCCACCTCAGCCTCTCTAGTAGCTGGGAAAACAGGAACACAGGCTGCATACCACCATGCCTGGCTAATTTTTTTTTTTTTTTGTAGAGATGTGGTCTTGCCATGTTTCCCAAACTGGTCTTGAACTCCTGGGCTCAGGCGATCCTCTTGCCTCAGTTTCCCAAAGACTTAGGATCACAGGCATAAGCCATGGCACCTGGCTGTTACTGGTTCTGAACTAGAAGTGCAGTGTGCAGATGGCTTTAGAAATGTTGAGGGGTTTTGGGGTAGTAGGCTACTGGGAGATAAATCATATTGAAATTTAATGACATTGGCACAGACACTAAACTTCTGTAATGTGCAGGGAGGTCCTCCACGCTGAATAATTAGGTCACCCAAAATGCTGTCTGGCTCCTGTTGACAAACACTGAGAGCCCAACCCTTTGCTATTTCATAAGGGGGAATGAGGATTCAGTTGAAGCTTGCCTTACACCACATAACTAATTAGGAGTGGAGCTAAACTTGATAGAACCTAGCCTTTATGTTTCCTAGTTTACAGTGCCCTTCACGATATGCATGGTGGGTAGAAAACCTTTCTGAAACCTATTCCAGAGACAACCACTATTTAAAAACATTTTTTTAAAGTGTGCGGGTGTGTATGTAATACTGTTATTTCCACTGCAGTGCTAATTGGATAAAAGCTGAGACACCAAGGGCTTTTTAAAACCAGGTCTAGCTAAAATAGCGGCTGCCATTTTTAGTGAGTTTGAGTATTTATAGCAGATAATAATGCATGAGTTAATTTGATCCAGTGCAAAGTATGTGACATATGTGTAAGTCATTCTTAAGACTCACCTTAAAGAATCTGGGGCAAAAAATAGAATTTTTCTCAAAGGAGGTGGGAAAATTTGAATCTGTCCACATGAGGTTGTGGCCACACTGGGATTAACTGAATCTCATAAAAGGACCACCAAGGTGAACAACCTAGGACTTTTAGTTCCTGTATGGCAGTATGTCACCCTCTTTCTAGACACAGAGAAGTAGGCTTTGAATAATGTCAAACTAAATGTAAAACTAAAAAATGCCGACATTTGGTTGATGAAACCTGGAGAGGCTTTTCAATAAGAATTCATTAGAAGATGAATAGCTTTATTCAGATGAAGGCGTTTAATACTAGAGTGAAAGGAACCTGTAGCCAGAAGACTTAGATTCAGGCTAGTTTTACACTTGAGACCTTAAGTTAACTTCTTCATTTCGTGGACCTTAGTTTCCTTATTTGTCGCCCATATGTTATTAAAATGATCAAATGAGAGAATGTTTGTGAATGTCATCAACTGTAAAATGCCTTATGTATACAAGGTATTCTTATTTTTCTAGGAAAAGCCAGCCAAAGTAAAAGTGGAATTGGCTTCTGGTGTCTCCTCCAAAAGCTCTGTGGTGAAAAGAAATCAGCAACCTGTCACCACTGAGCAAAATTCCTCTAAGGAAAATGCCTCCAAACTGACTCTGGAGAATTCGGAAGCTGTAAGCCAGCTCCTGAATGTAGCTCCTCCCAGAGAAGTAGGTGAGGAGAGTGAGTGGGAGGAAGTGATCATCTCCGATGCCCATGTTTTGGTTAAGGAAGCTCCTGGGAATCGTGGTACAGCAGTCACTAAGACACCAGTCGTCAGAAGTGGTGTGCAGCCTGAGGTCACTCTGGGGACAGCTGACAGTGACAGTCCTGGAGCAGACATACCAACACCATCTGAGGGGACAAGCACCTCCAGTCCACTCCCTGCTCCTAAAAAACCTACAGGGTAAGTCAGTGTGTTTGTATAATACAGAGTTGTATTTAAAATAACAGCTTTGGAAATGCCCCATGTTTGTTTTATCCCATGTCCTTACAGCATACCTTAGAGAGGCAGCAGAGCCCAGGCAGTGGTTCCTGTTTTAGAGATACAGAAACCAAGGCCTAGAGATATATAAAGATTGTCCCTTCCCCCTGGACTCTGCTATCCATGTACTGCTGTCAGATTACTTACACATCTCTTCTTGTCAGTCTCCCTAAAGCAGTTATTAGAGTCTTGCTGGCACAGGCTCTGCTGTATTAAAACTGTGAGTTACCAGTCCTGGATACTGGATTTGGAAAGAGAAGCTTTATTAAAGCATCCTGTAGAAAGAGTTCTGGCCTGATGGTCAGAGAACTCAGTACTGGTTCCAGCTGTTTCTGGCTTCTGTTTGACCTTGGGCATTGTCACTTCATGTCTGTTGACCTCAGTTCTCTCCTCTGAAAAATCTTGAGTTGGGTATTAGAAAATCTCTTCCTCACAGGCTGACTGTACAAACTGAAGATTGTGTATAAAACATGCAACCGAGTACCTTGTAAGTTGGAGGAAGTCACTATCTTTTTCTCCCCTTTTCCTCCTTAATTGATTCTGCGTATATCCCTTCCCTGAGGAAGTTGTGTTCTTGTAACTGAAGACCCTTATTTGTATCAGTGGTTCTCAACTGGTAACAGTTGTGCCCACAGTGGACACCAGAAGCCAATTCCACTTTTAACTTTGGCTGGCTTTTCCTGGAAAAATAAGAATGCCTTGTATACCTTGTATACAAATATGTATGTGTGTATGTATATATATTTTTCCTACTTTTTTTTTTTAAACACAAATCATAGCACAACATACTTCTACATCTTATTTTTTATTTTTATGTTTGTTTTTATTGTTTGAGACAGGGTCTCGCTTCGTCATTGAGGCTGGAGTGCAGTGGCGCGAACACAGCTCCCTGAAGCCTCACCATCCCGGGCTCAGTCGATCTTCCCATCTCAGCCTCTCGAGTAGCTGGGACTACAGGCACGCACTGCCACACCTGGCTAATTTTTGTGTTTTTTTGGTAGAGATGGGGTTTTGCCATGTTGCCCAGACTGGTCTCGAACTCCTGGGCTCAGGTGATCCACCTGCCTTGGCCTCCCAAATACATCTTGCTTTTTTTTTGGAATGGAATCTCGCTCTGTCGCCCAGGCTGGAGTGCAGTGGTGCCATCTCGTTTCACTGCAAGCTCTGCCTCCTGGGTTCACACCATTCTCCTGCCTCAGCCTTCTGAGTAGCTGGGACTACAGGCGCCTGTCACCACGCCCGGCTAATTTTTTGTATTTTTAGTAGAGACAGGGTTTCACCTTGTTAGCCAGGATGGTCTTGATCTCCTGACCTTGTGATCTGCCCACCTCGGCCTCCCAAAGTGCTGGGATTACAGGCATGAGCTACTGTGCCTGGCCCCATCTTGCTTTTTTTAAAAAAAATAATGTGGCAATATATTTTGGCGATGGTTTTGTATATTTAAAGGGTGAACCTATGCACTTTAGAACTTTTGTTTAAGACATGTAAATCACTTTAGCAAGTGTTTATTGAGGCCTTCTGCAGTGCAGGCCCTGTGCTCAACATTGGTGCTGCAAAGATGAAGCAAACATGGACTCTGTTCTCTAGGGTCTCTAAGCTGCTGTCATAAGTATGTGCTCTAACTAGAGGTAGATTAAATGTTATAGCTATAATAGCGATTGGCATTACTTGCTATAGACATTGTTTTACACTTCTTTGTCTTCGCAGTGACTCCATAACGTATAGGTAATTACTGTTCCATTTTACATGTTAGAAACTGGAAGTTAACAGAAGAATGAAATTACTTGCCCCGGGCCGCACAGCTATTTAGTGGTTGAATTTGAACTCAATCTGTCTAAAGCTTGATAGCTGAACCCCAATACTATCCTCTAATAAAGCACTATATAGAGATTGCACTTTGGTTTTCTTCCCTTTGTTCCTGAATTTCCAGATTTCTCTTCTTATTCTTTTCAGAGTTGACCTGCTTACCCCTGGGTCCAGAGCTCCAGAGCTTAAAGGCAGAGCACGGGGCAAGCCCTCATTACTGGCTGCAGCAAGACCCATGAGAGCGATTTTGCCAGCCCCAGTTAATGTGGGGCGAGGCAGCAGCATGGGACTGCCCAGGGCCAGGCAGGCCTTTTCCCTGAGTGGTAAGGGCTGGGGCATACCTGGGATGGAGGGGCTGTCTGATGGGAAAGGGACAGGAGTGGGGGGTTGAGAATGGACATAGAGACTTGGGGAGACTCTGAATGCACTGAAGTCACCAGTTTGGCTCCTGTTTCTCTCAGATAAGACTCCTGTGAGGACTTGTGGTCTGAAGCCAAGCACACTGAAGCAGCTGGGCCAGCCCATTCAACAGCCATCTGGCCCTGGTGAGGTGAAGGTAAGACCCATTTTCCGGAGTGGGAGCTGTTTGAGGGTCTGGCTGCTGCCATTTAATGTATCAAAACTATAGGTAAAGGCAGATCCCAATTCTTACACGTTGGCAGACCTCTGGGAGGAGGTTAACATGAATGATTTATCTATTTTTTAAGTAATTTCTTTTTATAAAGTGAATACATGTTTTTAAACCTTTTACTTAGAAATAATTTATAACAGAAAAAAGTCGCAAAAATAAAAATAGTACAGAGAACACCCATATTCTCTTTACCTAGAGTGACCTATTGTTAATGTATTAGCCCATTTTGCTTTATCTTTTTTGTTCATGTGTGTTCCGCCCGCCATGTGTGGGTATGTACACGTGCGTGTGTGTAAAATACACATTATAGGGTAAGTTATGCCTTTATGCTTGTTTGTGTATTTCATAAGAATAGGGATATTCTTTTTTTTTTTTTTTTTTTTTTTTTGGTGGCGGGGTCTTGCTCTGTCACCTAGGCTGGAGAGCTGTGGCACAATCTTAGCTCACTGCAGCCTCCACCTCCTGGGTTCAAGTGATTTTGCTGCCTCAGCCTCTCCTGAGTAGCTGGGATTTCAGGAGCACACCACCATGCCCAGCTAACTTTTGTATTGTTGGTAGAGATGGGGTTTCACCATATTGGCCGGGCTGGCCTTGGACTCCTGACCTCAAGTGATCCACGCACCTCAGCCTCCTAAAGTGCTGGGATTACAGGCATGAGCCACCATGTCCAGCCTAGAATAGGGATATTCTTTTACTGAAACATTGATGCATACCTTTACTCTCCCATTCATATTCCAAATTGTGTCAGTTTGCCCTGTGAGCCCTGAAAATCTGAGACAGGTCTCAGTTAATTTAGAAAGCTTATTTTGCTAAAATTGAGGACATGCACCTGGGACACACCCTCGGGAGGTCCTGATGACATCTGCCCAAGGTAGTCATAGCAGTTTGGTTTTATACATTTAGGGAGACATCAATCAACATACACAAGATGAATATTGGTTCAGTCTGGAAAGGCAGGACAACTTGAAGCAAAGGCAAGAAGACTCAAAGCAGGGAGGGGGCTTCTAGGTCGTAGGTAGATAAGAGACAAGTGGTCGCATCCTTCTGAATTTCTGATTAGCCTCTCCAAAGGAGGCAGTCAGATATGCATTTATCTCAGTGAGCAGTGGGTGACTTTGAATAGAATGGGAGGCAGGTTGACCCTAAGCAGTTCCCAGCTTGACTTTTCCCTTTAGCTTAGTGATGTGGGGGCCCCACGATTTATTTTCTTTTCACAGACCCAATTTTATATATATATATATATATATTTTTTTTTTTTTTTTTTTTTTTTTTTTTTTCCCAGAAACAAGGTCTTGCTGTGTTGCCCAGGCCGGAGTGCAGTAGTGCAATCATAGCTCACTTCTGCCTTGAACTCCTAGGCTCAAGGAATCCTCCCGACTCAGCCTCCTGAGTAGCTGGGTGCACAGGCAGGCACCATCATACCAAGCTAATTTTTAAATGTTTTTTTTGTAGAGATGGGGTCTCTTGCTGTATTGCCCAGGCTGATCTCAAAACTCCTGGCCTTAAACGATTCTCCCTCCTTGACCTCCCAAAGTACTGGGATTACAGGCATTAGCCACCTCACCCAGTGTCTCTTTTATTTTATTGTATATTTTTAAAGCCTCTCCCATTCTAGGACAGTTCCTTTACATGGCATATTTTTCTCCAGTCTAAGATCCAGTCTAGGAT
The DNA here is from genome assembly GCF_047675955.1 of Chlorocebus sabaeus. Lineage (NCBI taxonomy): Eukaryota > Metazoa > Chordata > Mammalia > Primates > Cercopithecidae > Chlorocebus > Chlorocebus sabaeus. Next base: position 32,071,817 of record NC_132926.1, on the reverse strand, counting down.
CAGATATTAACATTTAGTTGTCATGTCTCTTTAGCTTCCTTTTAAAAATGAATGCATGGTTGTAGAAAATAAAGAAAATTGAGGTAAAGGAGAAAGAAAAGTCCCTTATGATCCTGCCACCCAGAATGACTATCTGATATGCTTTTAGGTCTTTTCCTGAATTTGTGTGTGTTTATTTTTTATAATTTTTTAAAAATCAGAAACTTGGCTCTTACTCCATATACTAGTTTGTGGCTTATATTTTCACTTCTTTTAGTGATACAGATATTAAAAAATTTTCTGGGTGTCCAGATTCCATGGATTAGTGGGGTTTGTTTGTTTGTTTGTTTTCAGCTGTATGTAGCTAGAATAATTATCAAGGTTTTTTTTTTTCCATGTCAAATGGGTAATGTGCTGACATTATAATGAGGTTTGAGGGAGGCACATCTCACCCATGTGTGTGAATACCAGATCGTCATACTTGTGAGCTATAAAAGGATCTATCAAAATGTCCTTAGCTAGCATTTTTCAAGCTTTTGATCATGACCCTCAGTAACAGGCATATTTTTATATTACTGCCTAGTAAACATATATACTAAAGGTTTAATGAAGCTGTGCCCTTACTATATGCAGTCACTTTGTTTTTTTCTCATTCGTATTTGCAAAATGCTGGTTTCAACCCATTAAATTAATGTTATGACTCCTCATTGGATTGTGGCCTGTAGTTTGCAAACTGTGTCATGGACCAGGTTGGAATAGGAAAACGGGTCTGCCATCTTCCTTGTCATGTGTTCTTTGTCAGTTAACTTCCTTTCTTTAACAGTTTTACATTTGCCCTGACAGGAATATCAACTGGCTTTTACTTTGAGAATTATTTTATTTTCCACACAGATATGGCAGCTCTGGGTGTTTGTGTGATCTTGCGGTGTAGAAGGAAGGTATCTGGTTAGTGTCGGTAGTTTTGTAGATTTCCAGCCCCTAGATTCCTTCATGTACACTCTGTTACTTGGGTCAACCCCCGTCTTCTCTGTAAATAGTTTCCTTTTGATTGGTGACATTGGGTATTTGTTAAAAGCCACAAACTCTTTTACTAGTCTTAAACCAGTGAACAGGTACATGAAATACTCTGAAAATCAACTTAAATTCATTATTATAGAATAATTTTAATTTTGTTTGCTTTATCTTTTCTCTTTTTAGCTATATAAGTAAAATATACATTCCTTATAAAACATTTGAGGCTCATGCCTCTAATCCCAGCACTTTGGGAGGCTGAGGTGGGAGGATTGCTTGAGTCCAGCAGTTCAAGGCCAGCCCGGGCAACATAGTGAGACCCACATTGCTACAAAAAAAAAAAAAAAAGAAAATTTTGTAGATAGTGGTAAAGAGGGAGAAACAACCATGATTGTCCTCTTACCCTGTGACATTTTAGTGAATAATCTTTCAGACATCTTTCTATGCAAAGTTGTTCAACCGTGTATTTGTATGTATAAAAGCTATTATGTGCTTTTATAACTCAGTTAGTAGTTGCAAATCTGATTCATGGTGTTTCTAATACCTGGTATTAGAAACTGCACAGAAGCCTGTGGCAAGCCCTGGACTTGAACATGACACTCAGCCTTTGGTGGACTGGTGACTGCCAGCTGGCAGTCCAGGGGGCTCATTTGGAGAATAGCTCTACAAATTCCCTGGGAAAGCATTCCCTCAAGTTGTTTCAGGACATGGGACCTCAGGAGTTTGGCTAAGGTTCAAAAGCACTAAACAATTTGTTCTGATCCATAGCTACCAAGTGGCCCATCCAACAGGACTTCTCAGGTGAAAGTTGTGGAGGTCAAGCCGGATATGTTTCCTCCATATAAGTACAGCTGCACTGTGACATTGGTAAGTATGCAGCTAGGTGGTGGTGGGTTGACATGGAGGTTGTTTTGACTTTGTGGTTGAAGGTCAGTAGGAGGCTTGGGGAGAGGGTGGTTGTAGCTGGGAGGGAGAACAGCGTCAGGTATAGATTGTTAATGCTGAAGATCCCATCCCTGATGCAAATGATAGCTACTGGATAAATCTGCTGGGTTGTTTTGGTCTCTTTCCAGGTGAGATTTATAAAGTGTAGGACAGCTGAGATTAGTGTATTTTTATTGAGAGCTGCCAGAGATGAGAATCCAGTCCAGATTTAACATCTAGCAGTCTTGGAACCTTTTAGCTTAGAAAGGGTGTTCCACAGTTACGTTTAGGCAACATTGCCTTTTTCTCCCTAAAACAGAGTCCAGTTCAACACTGCTATCTTAAAGTAAAATAGAGAAGTACTTTAGTAAAGCAACTTATTTTGTTTAGCCTAGTGTTTCCCACAGGGGTTTTCTCTTTATTTTTTAACATAACACATATTAACATCCTAATGGACAAATGTGTGACGTTGGGATCACCCTTTTGTAGGGCAGGCAGCATAGAGCAGGGAAATAAATGCTGGACAGCTGAGAGACCTGGTCCAAAAGGAGTTCTGGCCCTGCTGCTAGCATGCCGTATGCCCCTGGGCAAGATTCTTTCCTTCTGTGGTCCTCAGTTTCACTGTCTGTAAAATGCTGCATTGGTTTGGACATCTTTGGGGCATCTGTCACTCTCAATATTCTCTAATTCTATTGATGCTTAAAGTATCAACCAGCCAGATGTCTTTTGGCAGTTTCTCTAGCTGATTTGATTAAGATGAACAGATTTTGAGAGAACAGCTAGATTTTTAAAAATTCTGGCCTCATAATGGCAGACAGGTTCAGAAAGGGTCATTCATTTGTTCAAAAAATATTTATTGAGCACATATTCTGTGCCAAGCTATGTGCTGGGGATTCAGTAGCAAACAAGACAGCACGGTATGATGGGTTAATGTCTGGTCTGACCGGATCCCTAAGGAGAATGTGTCTCTTATCCTGGAGATGTGCTCAGATTTCTTTTTCCCGTGACCTAAATATAATCACTACCTTCTCCATGTCTTTACTCTCCATTCCCTTTGGCTACAGGAGGCAACTAGATTTACTATTTAGGGGGAACTACCCCTAAGTAGACCCTCTCTTCTGCTGATTAGTTAGTAACTTGTCATAGGAGCTTAGATGCTAGAGCTTTGAGCTTTAATAGTCCATAAGTCACAGTTTGTCTTCAGGCAGGGCTTGAACTCTTTAGTTCACCAGTCTCTAGCCCTCTTTGTTTAAACAGACCTGCTTCACTCCACCAACTGCCTGGACCCTGAAGGCATTTGAGTTTCTGACCATTGAGAGTCTACTCTCTTGTTTCACAGATAGGGAAGGACTGGACTGGATTTGCCAAAAATTTACAGCCTGTATTAAAAGTAAAAGGGTTAACTGCAGAAAAAAGGTTAAGGCTCTTGAAGTTAGGCTGAATCTGGTTTGCAGTTGCCACTCTCTTCTCTGATTTACTGGCAGCTGCTCCTTCTGGTTCTGGGCTCTGCCCAGGTTTAACTTAATTTTTGTAGACTTGAACATTGGTCTTACTTTTTAGGATTTGGGCCTGGCTACATCAAGAGGCCGGGGAAAGTGCAAGAATCCCTCTTGTAGCTATGTCTACACCAACAGGCACAAACCTCGGATTTGTCCCAGCTGTGGTTTTAACCTTGCCAAAGACCGGACTGAGAAAAACACCAAGGCTATCGTGAGTTCTTTCCCCAAACACATCCCCTGGCCTGTTCTGGGCCCTGTTAGTGAACCTGTCTTAGTAGAAATAAGAGGATTTTTAAAGTACATGGTGGTAGTTAGAGCATCCAAACTGGAACCAGATTGTGAGTTCTGAACCTGAGCAAGTGCCGCCTTTTCTCCGAGCCTCCTTGTCCCCATTGCCAGGGTGAAGGCGTTGATTAGGTACCTTGATCTCTGAGAACCAAGAGTTCATTCACTGAAGAGAATGATATAGCACAGGCCTTAAAGTAGGAGTCAAAGGAGAGGGATGAAAGGGTTGCATCCTCTTACCTCTGAGGCCTGATACTAGACCTGTAAGTTGATTTACTGTTTTGGTAAATAGAGAATGCCAAAGCTAAGACTTTGTAGATTAGGGCACCACTGCTTTCTCAGGTTCCTTGGAAAGCTTTTAGCTAATCAAAGCTTTATTTCTAGCAGTCTAGGCAAACCTCCTCTCTCAAGTTGGGCCAAACTACTTGGATAGTAAAATACATTCCACTTGGCTCGTTAGGGCTGCTATTATTACTATTACCAGGAAAAACGGGCATTTTCAGAGGTCCTCAGAATTTCTGTATGAGTTTTTTAAAGTGAACAGAAAACAATTGCACTTGAGGCAGCAAATGGAATGACTAAAATAAGGGTAAGAAGAGAAATGTCACTGATCTGCCTTGGGGAAAGAAGGGATGGCACATAGAACAAACCGGTCAGGACCTGAGATGGAGCCTGGTCACTCCAGATCAAGTCTGGACCTTGAAAGACAGGCAGGTTTTGGATGGAAGGGGAAGGCATGCCATACTTAAGGATAAGTGTGAGTGAAAATGTGAGAAAGGAAAGTGGAACCAAAGCATGTGGGCACTAATGACTTGGTGGGAAAAACACTGGGGCTGGGAGTGACCCTGAGTTGGAAGCTTCCCTCTCCCGAGCTTTGTTTCTCCATTGGTAAAATAAGGTGGGCAAGGTAGATTAGATCTGGGCATTTTACTGTCAGAGCCAGGAGCCTTAGAGAAGACTGAGAATTGAGCTTCAAGGAGTTTATAAATCCCTGAAATTTCATGCAAAATGGATCCGTAGCTTTCGTCAGATTCTCTTGCTCCACTGGATGCCTACTGCTGGAAGTAAGCTTTCTTCCCAGATTTTCAATGAGTTTTAATGTGCTCCTCTTGTCATAGCACTGATCACACCCCATATTGACTGCTTTTCTTAACTCCCTATGAGACTACTATCTCTCCTAGGCCACGTATGTCTGTTTTTCCTGCACCTTCTAACCCTGGAGCTTATATATACAAAGTGTGTCTATCTGTAATTAGGAGATAGAATTGAGTTCTGTGTAGGTAGAAGCTCTGAGCATTCCTTTCTTCTTCCAGTTCATTTTAGCTATTTGTGCGGTTTGCAGTGGAAGTGGATGTTACTCTCTAGATCTAGGATGATGAAGTGACTTAACTTTTCAAGTGACATAGGAAATTATCTAGGGACCTCTTGCCAATTTCAGATCCCACTCTTAAAACTTATATCCCTCTGTATTTGGTTAACTGAGAGCTGCCCACCCCCAGGACTCACCTCTGCAGACCCTCCATCACTTTCCAATCTCCTAAAGTTTGGAGAAATACAATGTAATTATTGCTTTCCACAAAATAAAGCACTGGTGAGAACCACAGGTACCTTCTTGTGTGTTGTCATTTGGAGTTCCCTGGTGGCCAAATGTTTTCACATCTCTGAGCTGGAATGGTCTTCAGTCCTTTCTGTTCTTCATCTCTGGCTAGAGTCACAGGACAGTATTCCTGCCAAGTGGTCTCCAGCTATGGTTTCATAGTCATGACTGAGGACACACAGCCTCTCGGGGCAGCTCATTCTACTGTTAGTCAGCTCTTCTGTAGCCATTAATTAATTAATTCTCTCAGCCAGCATATATTGAATGCCTGCTATGGGCCAGGCTTTCAGAGATGAATAGGACGTGGCCCTTTTCCTTGAGAAGCTTACAGTCTAGTGGGAGAGAAAGATAACCAAACTATTACAAACAAAAATTGTCATAGGTATGCAGAGTTAATAAAAAGCTCCTTGTTATTAAGTGTCCTAGTCTGTTTTGTGTTGCTGTAAAAGAATACCTGAGGCTAGGCAATTTATAAAGAAAAGAAGTTTATGTGGCTCATAATATGGCAGTCTGTACCAGAAGCATAGCACCAACATCTTTTTCTGATGAGGGCCTCAGTCTGCTTCCACTCGTGGAGGAAGGCAAGGGGAGCCGGCATGCACAGAGATCACATACAGAAAGAGGAGGCAAAACTCATTCACCACCTCCCTTGCCCCTGCCCCACGTTAATCTACTCATGAGGGATCTGTCCCCCTGACCCAAATATCTCCCTTTAGGACCTGCCTCCAATGTTGGGTTCACGTTTCAGCATGAGATTTGGAGAGGGTAAACATCCAGACTATAGCATTAAGCATTTAACTTCTACAGAACCATGTATAATGTGTCCATCAGATAGGAATCAGTATCTTGTGTGTGTCTCAGGCATCATGCTGGTTGGGAATCATTAAATGAGCAGAATTCCACCCTTACTGAAGCGGGGAGGGCAGTGGTTTAGCAGCTATCAAATGATGAATTCTGCAGTCAAGGGGTGCACTCAGAGAACACAAAGAGGGGAGTGATTTATGCTGCCTTGGCAAAAAGGATCAGGGAGGAGCTCCATTGAAGAGAGACCTACTTGAGAAAGACCTATTTTTAATGAGTATTTCAGAATATTGTTCCTGGAAGCCTCTGACTGGTATATAAAATTACCTTGTACCCAGAAGCCACTGAGAATTAAAGACAGATAACTTTAAGCAGTGCAGATACTTGTTTATATATCAAAACTATCATTCATAGAGCCTTCATTGCACCATAGGCATTGTATGCTAAGTGCTTTACTTATAATGTCTTATTTAAACTCTGTAATAGCTCTAGATTACTATTTTCATGCGTCATTTCACAGATGAGGAAATTGAGACTCAGAAAGATTAAGTAAATTGCCTTGGGTCCCACACATACAGCTGTTAAGTGGCATATCCAGAACTGAAACCTGGGTCTGTTATCCTCTAAACCCCATACCTGATGAATGAGAGCTAAGTGTTGAATCCATTACCAAGAGTTGTATATAATCCTTTCGTTTACTGATGCAGGTTGAATATCCCTTGTCTGAAGTCCTTAATACCAGAAGTGTTTTTGAATTATTTCATTATTTGCAATATTTGCAGAATACATACTGCTTGAACATCCCTAATCCAGTAATTCGAAATCTGAGATGTCTAATGAGCATATCCCTTGAATGTTGTCTCAGTGATCAAAAAGTTTCAGATTTCAGAGCATTTTGGATTTGGGTGCTCAACCTATAGAGAAACTGAGCCCCACAGAGAAAAATAACCAGCCTTTAGTCACACAGTGAGTTATTAGCTGAGCTGGTTAGGAACCTAGGTTTCCCACCTATCAGTCATGGGCCCTATCTGTCTGCTGCTCCCAGACTTTTATTATTTTAGCCTGAAGCTGGCTCTTTCTGCTCTGAGTGCTTGGTGATCAATCCACTCTCTTCTCAGGAGGTGAGCTCACCACTCCCAGATGTACTGAATGCCACAGAGCCCCTGAGCACAGCCCAGAGGGAGATCCAGCGCCAGTCCACACTGCAGCTGCTGCGCAAAGTCCTGCAGATTCCTGAGAATGAGTCAGAGCTGGCTGAGGTCTTCGCCTTGATTCATGAACTCAACAGCTCTCGACTTATCTTGTCCAACGTGAGTGAGGAGACAGTCACCATCGAGCAAACCTCTTGGTCGAATTATTATGAGTCTCCGTCCACGCAGTGCCTTCTCTGTAGCAGCCCATTATTCAAAGGGGGACAAAAGTAAGCACCCCTTAACTCTGCCCCTAGCTGCCCCATCCCAGTTGGTTCATATTGCTCCTTTCTTCAGAAAACTTACGTTAAAGCTGTAACTATGAAGATGTTATTCTCTGCCGTTTCTAGGCTTCCTTTACCTTTCTGATTGCTAAAACTAAAGTGATAATTGGTAATTATGATTTCTGTTGAAATGCCTGAAATTTATCACCAGCTTAGGATTTAGTTTACATCTGGACTGCCCCACACAGTGTTTAGGTTTGGGAGTTCATTGGGATTGGTTAAATTGTGTAATAAATTCAGAGTTACATTAATTGTAGGGGACAATTCCACAGATTCCAACAAAGTGGAAATACCTACCAGAAAACCTAGAAAATCATAAGCTCCAGCAAATGAGAATTTGCCATTGATCACTGAGCCTTGCAACAACATAAGGAAGTCTCTTTCCCTTCTTTTTTTTTGTTGGTGATGTTTCTGGTACTAGCTCCCTGGCTGGGCCCCAGGAGTGCTGGCTACTGACAGCCAGCCGTCTGCAGACAGTGACTGCCCAGGTGAAGATGTGTCTGAACCCCCATTGTCTGGCCCTGCACAGCTTCATAGACATCTACACAGGTGGGTGCCAACCTTGTCTTCCCTCAGAGAATCCAAAAGCAGGCTTGGGAACTGCCTTTTTGGATGAGACCTTGGGCTCTTTGAGGACCGGACCTTCTCAGATAGGGTTTCTGAGGAAGGGGGAATCTTCTTCCTAAATGTCTTAGTCCCAGAAGATGACTTTTACCTCTCAAGTGTTGAAGCTCTTAACTGGGATCTTTAAAATAACGTCTTCATTGTGGACGGGCTGGAAAATGCAGACAAATAAAAAGAGGAAACAAAAAATCAAGAGCATTCCTACTGCCATGAGATAAACACTTAACAGTGTTCTCAATCTTCCAGAAATGTTTATTCATCTGTGCAGAATATAAGAAAGTATAGGATTTATAGGTTTATAGTCTGTCTTTGAACAAAAGTGCGGTTGTGCTAGGTGTTGTTTTGGAATGTGCTTTTTAAATTTAGGGGTACATCATGGGCATCTTCCTGTGCCAGCAAGTAGGGAAGTACATGACCATTTTTAAAGGGATGTATGGTGCTCCATTTTACACTTTTGTGATTCAGTCTTTGTGTACAGCCCTAATTCGTCTTTTGGACAAATACTCAGAAGTGGAATTGCCCCACATTTACCCTTTCCTACCCTATTATTCATCAACATCAGGCATTTATGGAACACTCACCATTTTTGGTTGAATCCTAAATTTTGTTTGTAGAATTGAGTGCTAAAGATGAAAGCATATTTGTGATGTATTCTCTTTGTCTTAGAACTTAATGGTGCTTTATTTTGAATTCGTATTTTTAATGTCTTATATTATTAGATTGAATTTGTACTATTTTATGCTCTTGCCAACAGTTAACAAGAGTGCCTATTACCCTATAGTCTATCTAGGCCAGTACTCAGGATTATATATTTATTTAATCAACATGTATTTTAAAATTTACATGTAGTTAAGTGTGTTGCTCCCAGTTCCGTCATTTCTGACAGATATACTAAGTGGTGTAACTGCCTTCACAATCAATATATAGAACAGGTCCATCACCCAAAACATTCTCTTCTACTGTTCCTTTGTATTTAAACCCACCCCCTCCCCCAACCTCTGGTAACTGTTTGATCTCATCTTTATCCATATAGTATTCTCTTTCCCAGAATGTCATGTAAAAGCAATTATAGCATGTAGCCTTTTAAGTCTGGCTTCTTTCAGTAAGCTAATCCTTTGAGAGTCATCCATGTTGTCTTTATCAGTGGTTTGTTCCTTTTTATTGTGGAGTAGTTTTCTGTTGTGTCGATGTACAGCAGGTTGTTTATCTGTTCCCCGTGGGAGGATATTTGGTTTGCTACCAGTGTTTGGCAGTTACGAATAGAGCTGCTGTAAATATTTGTGTACCAATATGAAATGAAACCTAAGTCTTCATTTCTCTTGGGTAAATACCTAAGAATCAGATTGCTGGGTCATATGGTAAGTGTGTGTTTAATTTTATAAGAAAACAGCATTACCAAAGTGGCTGTACCATTTTGCATTCCTTCCCACAGTAGGTAAAAGTTACAGTTTGCTCTGCATGCCAACACTCAGCATTATCTGGTTTTGTTTTTCAGCCATTCTAATACGTATGTCTCCATATAAATTGTAGAGTCAACTTGTCAGTATCTGCAAAGTCCTGCTTGAATTTTAATTAGATTGTGTTCAATCTGTACATATCAATTTGGGAAATTTTGACATGCCTAAAAGTGTTGAATCTTCCAGTCCATAGTCTTTCTCTCCATTTTAATAGGTTATCAGTTTTTCTAGTTTCAGCATATAGGTCCTGCACATATTTTGTTAGACTTACATGTAAGTATTTTACTTTTTTTTTCAGTCATAAATGACATGGTTCAGTTTCCAGCTATTCATTGCTAGTATAGAAATACAATTAAGTTTGTCTGTTGACTTTGTTTTTGTAGATGAGTATTATAAGTTTTTTAAGTTTATCAATTTTATAGGTAAAAATTTGTATATAACCTGCTAATTTGTTGTATTTCTTTGTGCTAGGTAGACTATATGTCCTTTTTATGATCCTTTATGGGTTTTTTTCTATAGTAAATTTCTTTTGTGAGTGTTTTCATTCTTCTTTTGGGCTTTTCTTGACAGTTTTCTCTGAGTTTATCACTCTGTTTATTCAGTTTTACCTCTAGCCTGTCAGAATGTGATATCAGTTGTCTTTTACATTTGTACTTGGTGATTTCTAGGGGCATCATGACTCTTTTGCTTTTTTAAAAAAAATTTTATGGGACCAGAGCTTTGCTCTCTCTTATGGTTTCAGCCTTTGTACTTCTCCATACCCTTCTTCACTGGGAACACGTATTCCAAAATTTGCTTTTGTGCAAATTAGTGCATTATATTTTGTGCACATACAAAATCACCCACTTTTATTTGTCTTAAATTGACTGCACTTAAATTCCTCAGATTCATTCATTTCAGGATTTGGTGTTGGAGTGATTTCATAGCCTTTGTTACACCCCTTACACATTCATGATCTAAAGGATGCTCCTGGCCTTTCCGCAGGTGCAGTTGTGTGAGGGGTAAAGGACCTTTGGTTCTAAGGACTGAGCTGGGTGGGAGGAAAGTGTTTCTTTTTTTTTACTGGGGGGAAAAGGGATCTACTATATGTACTATTTCATTCTATTGTTGTTGTTTAATGATGTATTGTAGGCAGCTTTGTGTCAGAACAGGTAGATCCATTTCTTTTTTAAAAAAATGGATTCCATGTTGGAATACTTTATTCTTTTTAATGCTTTCTATTTTATGAATGCACCACAATTTAATTAACCTTTCTCTATTGATGGGCATTTAGTTGTGGGGTTTTTGTTTTCCCCTTTTAAAATATATAACTTGAATAAAATAGAGATGGGGCTTTGCTATGTTGCCCAGGCTGGTCTTGAACTCCTGGGCTCAAGCAGTCCTCCCACCTTGGCCTCCCAAAGTGCTGAGACTACAGGCATGAGATTACAGGCCATACCTGGCCTGTTTTGTTTTTTTGAGATGGAGTCTCTCACTGTGTTACCCAAGCTGATCTACAACTCCTGGGCTCAAGCGATCCTCCCACCTCATCCTCCCAAGTGCCTGCAACTACAGGCGCGCGTCACCGCATCCTGCTGGTGTGTATTCTATTTTTTGCCATTGTGTATGATACGTTAATTTCCTTGTTGCCTCTTTTTAACCTGCAGGTCTCTTTAATGTTGGGAACAAGCTGCTGGTAAGCCTGGACTTGCTTTTTGCAATCAGAAACCAGATCAAGCTCGGAGAGGACCCCAGAGTGTCTGTCAGTGTTGTTCTGAAGTCGGTGCAGGAGCAGACAGGTAAAAGTTGTTTTCTTCCCTTTCTCAAGGTTAGTCCTAAGCTCCCTGGGAATTTTCAGTGATCGTCTTTGGTTAAAAGACTTGTTTTGAAGAAGAGTCTGATTATTTTGAAAAGGAGACATTCTTGACTTCTGAATACACTCTTCCTTTTGAATTTTACAAATGCCAAACTAATTTTGGAAAGCATGAGTCTTTCTGTGCATCCAGGGACCCTTAGCAAGAGCTTACCAGTGACTTCTACAAGTACCTCCTTTGGTCATAGGGCGACTTGGCCCCATTGCATGTTACACTCATTCTGACCACAGCTCCTGGATGTCTGCTTCTAGTCTCAAGACCTCATGCCAAGACCGTCCTTTCTGTCTAGAATTTTTTTCCTCCATGCCCTCTTTACTCCTATTTGTGCTTTTCCCATCCCTCTCCTATAGGCTCCAGTACCCTTCTACCTTACCTGCTGTGAGAACAGATGGAGTAGAGCAAAGGTGCTAGAGTTACATGGGCCTGTGTTTCAGTATTGGCTCTGCCGCTTAGTTGCAGTTTGATTTTGAGCAAGTTATTCTTGTGCCTCTGTTTCTCCAGCTATAACATGAGGATAGTAGCTCCTGGTTCATAAATAATTAAATTCATGTGAGACTTGATAAGATAACATATTCAAATCTTTCAGCACAGCATCTAGTACTTAGTACAAGGCAGCTATCACTCCAGTGGGAATTGCCCTTTGGGTTGCCACCTGAGCACTTGCAGGCCAGATCCCTGACCCTCAGGGTAGTTAGTACACTGGAGTGTTCTTTGAGGTGAATCAGTGTGGCAGAATTGCTGTACTTGCTACCCACTGGCTCATCCCTAGTGGCTTCAGTGTCTTTTTTCTGTGCCCTTCTCAGTGTGCTTGCTCTTCTTCCAGAGAAGACTCTGACCTCGGAGGAGCTGAGCCAGCTGCAGGAGCTGCTGTGCAATGGCTATTGGGCCTTTGAGTGCCTCACTGTCCGAGACTACAATGACATGATCTGTGGCATCTGTGGTGTGGCCCCCAAAGTGGAACTGGCCCAGAGGAGTGAAGAGAATGTGCTAGCATTGAAGAGCGTGGAGGTAAGTGCCTCTTAGCCACCATGAGGGACCTGCGGAATTCTCTCATTTTGGCAGCTCCCTTCCTACATGATATCCCCAGCGGGTGGATAGCGCCAGTCCTGTCTAGGTGAGGCAAGTGACTTTTTCCTCCCACAGCCCAAGATTTCATTTAGGGAATGCCAGATGGAAATAGAGGCATTTATTTATTCAGTTACTCACTTGAAAAATGTATCCAGTGAGTAAGTATCCAAAAATATATATAATAAATATATTGAACATAAACTAAATGCATGTTTTAGACACCTGAGAGATAGTAGTTAAAAAAAAACACACAAAACAAAGTTTTTGTCCTCATGGAGCTCACTTTCTGGTTTGGGGGACACAGGAAACAAATATCTGTCCAGGAGTAGTGAGTGCTATGAAGCACAGTAAAGCTGGGTAAGGAAGAGAGAGCAGTGTCATGGGAAAGGGCATTTGTATTTTATAGAGGGCAGTCAGTGGGGAAGGCCTGTCTGATACAGTAGCATTTGAGTAGAGATCTGAAACCCATGTGGCTTTGTGGAGGAATATTCCAGGCAGAGGGAACAGAAAGAACAGGGTCTGAGGTGGGCTCGCTGGGCATGATTGAAGACCAGCAAGGAGACCGGTGGTGTAGCTCAGAGTGTGGGAGGGAGGGAGGGAGTGGTGGGGTATAGGAGGTCCAGGTGGTGCAAGAGGCCGACGCTATGTAGGGTAACGTGGGCTGTTTTAAGGACTTACACAGAGTGAAATGGGAGAGCCACTGAAGGGGTTGGAGGAAAAGAGTGACCTGAGCTGACTTAAGTTCTGAACTGAAAAATTTTCACACAATAATAACACCAAATTCAGATGGCTTCATAGATTAATTATAACAAATATCCCAAGAAATGTTATTCCAAACATAGGCAAATAACAAAAGTGGATATATTTCCCCAACTCATATAAGGTTGTATAACTTTGGAAACAAAATCAGACATTTGATGTAAGAGAAGAAACTGGGGCTGAGTGTACTCATGAATATAAATGAGAGTCTGAATAAAATAATAGCAAATCAGATCTAATGAATAAAGTAATGCATCATGACAAAGTTTATCACAGGAAAGCAAGGTTGTTTCAACAGTAGAAAATATGTTAATGTAATTCACTACTTAACTGATTAAAGGAGAAACCCTATATGATAATTTCATTAAATGTATGGGGGAAAAAAAGGTTTTCCAGTGTGATTCTACACCCATATTTATGCTAAAACTTGTAGCAAACAGAATAGTAGGAAATCTTCCTTAACCTTCTTTAGGGTTTAAAAAAAAATCCCTTAGATTACTTTTCCCTGTGATCATGCCATGAGGTCTGATCTACACTCACAGGCAGGGACTGCCCCTTGGGTATGCCAGTAGTTGCATTGGAGTGTAAGGTTTCCATCTCTGAACTCTACCATAGTAAACAAGAGCCTGGGACATGAGCTGACCTTCAGGTGCTTACTGGACTTGCATCTCATGTGTTCACTGATCAGGCAGGTGCAGAACCTGTAGAGAACAGCTTTGGTGTATTTTGACTGGACCACTAGACATATTAAGGGTTGAATGCATAGTCCTGTCTTTTTCTTCCCAGTGAAAAAACCAGTCAGCTAAACCATTTTGTGTGTGTTGTCTCATCTAGAGGCTGTTTCCAGATTGACTCAAATGTGCTTGCCTAGTAGTAATAATAATAATGTAGCTAAGATTTATTGAGCATTTTATTACTATGCCAAATTCTTAATCTGTGCTAAGTGCTTTACTATATGACTTCATTTTCCCTACAACCCCATGAGGTTTTTAGAGACATAGGCACTGAAGCCCAGGGGCCTTGCCCAAGCTCACCAAGCAGAGAGGGGTGGGGCTGAGATTGACCTTCTTCTTTCTCAGCCACTGACTGTGGAGTCTGCACCCTAAGCACTGCCATTCTCACCAGTACCTCCTAGGACTCCGAGTTCTAGCTTTTCTGATCATATCTGGCCACAGCAAGTTTACGGTTTCCAAGAATAGACAGAGGCCCACCTCTCTGCAAAGGTGCCATCTGCTAGTCCTGCCTGGCACCTGTCCTGTCCATATCAAGGCTCCTCTGTCCCAGAATGGAGTAGCATTCCCTTCACTCTCAGTTTGCTTGTCTCTTCCCTTCAATGGTACCAGGTTCTTCTTTCATAGAGGTACTTCTTTGTTCTGGAGAGTAGTGTGGTGTATGTGGGAAGAGGGTATCCTGAAGTCTGTGAACTAAAACAGGAAGTTATGGAACAAAACTTAAATATGCTGTTATCCATGAAGAGACTTGTCAGCCCCTCTCTTGGGGTTATATAAAGGAGGACCCTGTGATTAGTTGGTGTACTGGGTTGGCATTTCCTGTTCCCTTGCTCCTTGTGGAGAGGATAGACTCAGCTGGCCTCATTCCCCCAGGTGTGCCGTTTACACAGAGCATACACTAAGCACCCTGTGAGTTGGCGAACAAAGGAGTAAGGTGAGGAGAGAAGACTTTATGGGGAGCAGTGGTTCTTGGACTTTAGTGGGTATAAGAACTACACAGGGCAGTGGTTCTCACAACCTTTTAAAGTGGAGGGCTTGCTGGGTGCCACCCATGGGATTTCTGACTCAGGAGATCTGGAGTGGGGCCAAGAATTTGCATTTCTAGCAAGTTTTCAGGTGATACTCTTGCTGCTTGTCCAGGGACCACCCTTTGAGAACCATTCCTCTAAGGAAACTTTTTTAAATGCAAAATTAGGAGTTTAGTTCATACAGCTCAAGATGTGGCCAAGGTTTTTACATTTCTAATAAGTAACCTATACAACTCTGATTGAGGTATTAGGATCTGGGTCACGTTTTGAGAACCATATAAGAGGGCATTGCAAGAAGAGAAATTGAGTAGCACAAGCGCTATTAATAGATGTCTATAAGAGATAAGTAAATGCTACATTGGGTAGAAGAGATAGCTGTGTGCTGACAATGTGTGGGAGGAGGTCGGCGATCCACAGGGCCTTGGAAAATGGCTGGAATTTTACTCAATAGGATTCTGCTCATTCTTGCCAGCCTGGTATCGGGAGTAAGGGTTTGGGCTTTGGAACTAGACCTGTGTTGACATGATTGTTCTGTCGCTTCGAGTGCTCGAATACTCACCTCAGCCATCCCCAGACTTGTTTTTTAGTAGTTCATTACAAAGTGTCTGACACATAATAGGTACTCAAATGGTAGCTCCCCTTTCTTTGTAAGACAGGGGAAATGACATGAACAAAGCTATAGAAACAGAAGAGACTTAGGGACTATTCATGTCTGGGAGAGTACTGTGGTGTAGGAGAAAGAAATGTGACCAAAAGTGGGTACAGAGCTTGAAATTCAAGGCTCCCTGGCAGGGCCTGGCTGTCTGACTTCTTCACCAAGCCTTAGTTTCCCTGTGTTTATAATGACAGGGTAGACTGTTGTGTTGTTGATGTTCTGTGACTCCCACAGTTTGACCTTCTTTATCCTGACCTTCTAGTTCACCTGGCCTGAATTCCTGGGCTCTAATGAGGTAAATGTGGAGGACTTTTGGGCCACGATGGAGACAGAGGTGATTGAGCAGGTGGCATTTCCTGCCAGCATCCCTATCACCAAATTTGATGCCTCCGTTATTGCCCCCTTCTTCCCACCACTCATGAGAGGAGCTGTGGTCGTCAACACTGAGAAAGACAAAAACCTGGATGTGCAGCCAGTACCTGGTAAGGCTACCTGGTGGCTGACTGGGGTCAAAAAAGGGCTCAATGAAGAGTCTGGGACATTGTCCTTGGCAAGATAGCACAGTGGTATCGAGAGGGCCAGGCCCCGCTGGAGGACTCCTTTCAGAAAGATAATAACAGCCCGTGTCAAAATCCTCTAGAGTTTAAAGTTCTGGTGCAGAGTTGAAGAGTGGTCCACCATATTAAATAGCAGGAGAGCACGGCTCATTGTCATTCTTCTGGGATACACACACTGAGTAGGGGAACTCCTGTAAAAAATGCTGATAAGGCTCCATCCCCAAAAATTTTCATTGAGAAAGTGTAGGGGCAGGCCAAGGAATCTGCCTTCAAAACAGGCCTCCCAGATGGTTTTGCAGCTAGTTTTGTGGATTATACATTGAGAAACCCTGGACTAGCGGATAAGAGGGTAAGTTTCTAAGAGCTTGAGTTGGATTCCCAGCTATGCCACTTAGTAGCTGTGTGACCCTCTGTCAGGTCCCATCATTGCTCTAAGCCACTGTTGGTTCATTTACAAAGAGGGTGTGATAATAGCTATCCACTTCCTAGATCACTGAAGATAAAGTGAGCTCAAACAGTTAGAGCAATAGCCTTCTTCTTTAACTGTAACTCATAGTAAGAAATACATTTTGTATCATGACGCAGAATGATATTCGTACATATGCACGTGTGTATAATTGAAACAACATTCCCAAAACAGTATTTTTCCTTACCAAGTGCGATACACTTTTCTGTCTTATTTCATTTTTGAATTTTTGGAAATGACCCACTGAATTGATACCATAAGTACTTAATATGTTGTGATGTGCAGGTTCTCAAACAGTGCCTCCTAATATTAGATACTGAGGTCCAACCTCATATTCCTATTAATACTTTAAGGGCCTAGGCATCTTTTTTTTTTTTTTTTTTTTTTTTTTTTGAGACAGAGTCCCACTTTGTCACCCAGGCTGGAGTGCAGTGGTGCGATCTGGGCTCACTGCAACTCCGCCTTCTGGGTTCAAGCAATTCTCCTGTCTCAGCCTCCCAAGTTCCTGAGACTATAGGTGCATGCCACCACACCTGGCTAATTTTTTGTATTTTTAGAAGAGACGAGGTTTCACCATATTGGTCAGTCTGGTTTCGAACTCCTGACCTCAGGTAATCCACCTGCCTTGGCCTCCCAAAGTGCTAGGATTACAGGTGAGAACCACTGCACCTGGCCCCCAGGGATTATTTTTTTAAGTCCCCCACGTAGTTCTCTTGCGCTAGCCAGGTTCAGGAACGTTGTGTAGAGAGCACTTTTAAAACGAGAGCTACTGCTCTCTTATTGCTGCAGTCATGGTAAGCATCTGAGGTCTTGGTTCTGAAAAACCTTAGAAGACTGGATTAAAAGCTGACTTATTTTAGGGTTTTTTTCAGTAGCTGTCTGCAGGGTATCTCACTCAGATGTTCCAGGGCAGAAAGCCAGTTCTGAGAGATTTCAGGTATCTGCAGAAAGCATGGACCTGACTTGAGTCCCGCCTCTGCCAGCACCAGGGGAGAGCTTGGTGCAGAGCTGGCTTCCACTGTTTGCTGTTTTGTGGGCCTAGCCATGGCCTCTGGTGGCTGGCAGCAGCACCCTCCCACCAGCACTGTTGTGTCTTGCAGGTAGCGGCAGTGCCTTGGTGAGGCTGCTCCAGGAGGGCACCTGCAAGCTTGATGAGATTGGCTCCTACAGTGAAGAGAAGCTG
The DNA here is from genome assembly GCF_047675955.1 of Chlorocebus sabaeus. Lineage (NCBI taxonomy): Eukaryota > Metazoa > Chordata > Mammalia > Primates > Cercopithecidae > Chlorocebus > Chlorocebus sabaeus. Next base: position 32,053,866 of record NC_132926.1, on the reverse strand, counting down.
CAACATCTGCTAAGGCAGTGTGGAATCCCCTTTGGAGCAGAAGACTCCAAGGTGAGTGTCAAGGGCAGTGGTGGATATCGGGGCTTCTAGGATAGGCTGATTGGTCCACTTTTCAGGGCAGGGATATGAATACCTGTGATGGACCCAAGCTGCTGGCAGTCAGGGATGCCTAGGAGGTGGTCAACAGCTAGATGGTGACATGTATGTGGGACCTGGCCTCTAGCAGTTCCTCCTGTTGAAGGTTGTGAGCCTAGGTTCTGGGGTCAGGAATCCTGGCTCTCCTCCTTACTGTGTGTGACCTTGGATAAGCTGCTGTATATTTTGAGCTTCATTTTCCTTGTTTGTAAAATGGAAATAACCAAAATACTAACCTCGTGAGACTGTTGTAAGGAATGCACTTTACACAGTATCTGGTTATTACCTATGCAAGCTCTTAGAAACTGCCTATTATTACAAAGAGTGTGTGTGTGTCTGTGTGTTTGATTCATACATTACTTACTTTCCCTTTCATATTTCTGTGCTGTTGAAAATGTTATGCTTCCTTCAAGATCAGATTCAAATGTTAGCTCCCCTTTGATGGTTTCTTTGCCCTGTAAAAAGTGAAAGGACTCAGGCCTCAGAATCCAACTGGCTTTGTCTGTGACCTAATCCTTTCAGGGCCTCAGATTGCTTACCTGTACCTAGAGGAGGTTGGGCTGATGAGGCCCCAAGGCCCACTTTATTCTTTTGCTTTGGGTGTTGGGTGAGTATGTGATGCTGAGCACCAGGTGTGGTCCCTTAGCATTCACCCTTATGTTTTTAATCTTGTCCTTCTACTCCAGGACCAGCTCTGCTTCTCCTTGTTGGCCCTCTATGAATCTGTACAGAATGGAGCTAGAGCTATGCAGCCCCCACCTCACTTCACAGGTGGTAAAATCTACAAGGTGTGCCCCCATCAGGTAAGAAAATAACTAGAGGGAGCTTGGAGTGAATTTGCTAATGTTGAACTTCCCACAGAGACTGATCCAGCTCAGTTTTGGGGGGCAAGACTTAAGTCACTGGGCAACCTCTGGCATAGCTGCCCACGGGTCAGGTACTACCCCGTGGGCTAGGGAGGGAGGCTGGGTCTTTTTTCAGTATTTTTTAAGCACTCTACCACATCCTGGGCATCAGCTGTTGAGGGTAGAAGTCGAACTTGTATAAAGAATGACAAAGATGTCATTTCTCCCTAGTTGACTATATATTTTAGTGGGGAAATACAGTCACCACAGCTTGTGGCACTGGCTCTGAAGAAATTAGATAAGGGCCTAAGATAGAAAGTAACAGGGAGGAACCTGCTGTCTGAGGTGGCAGAGAAGACCGAGACCTGCAGGATAGGGAGGAGCCCAGTGATAAGCCAGGGAAGGAGTGTTGCAGCCAAGGGACCACCAAAGCCGTGAGTAGGGAGACAGAGTGAGCTGAGAGGAGGGGGTGTTGGAGGGCTCCCCAGGGGCCAGATCACATAGAGCTCTCTAGGCCAGAGTAACAGTGGGTATTTTATTCTGAGTGATGAGGGACCTTTTGGACGGTTTTGAATGGGAAACCTGTGGAAGGGCGTGGACAAGGTTGCACTGGGTTAATTAGCTCCAGGACAGGTTATATACTAGATGACAGAGTGGGCCCAGGTAGATACTGGGATGGAAACCCCACTTAACAGGTACTGAACGGGAGAGAGGTGGCTTAGCAGAGCCTTCAGTTCACTGAAGCACGTGAGTCAACAGGGGGACCTAGCTATAAAAAGAGAATCCAGTTCCCAACTACTTTAACAGAAGCTGTGTCTGAAGGAGATGCTTAATGCTTCTACCCTGGGCAGATCAGAGCCTGCTCAGGGGATTGTGTTCATGCGACGGGGGTTCATCTCGTGACAAGCAGCTGACAGCACAGGGAGAGCTGTAGATCTTGGGGACTGTGATGGAAGTGGCATCACCTGAAGGTGACAGCCAAGTGGGTTTTCCCAGAGCTATGGAATGGTGCTTGGGGAGCCCTGTCAGTGGAGGTGTTTACTAGACTACATTGTGAGTTCCCATCTGGGCAACAAGCCCACTGGGGTCTGGTGGGGAGCTTGCTCAAAGTACAGATGCTTAGACCCTACTCCAGAGACCTTAGTTTCTTAGGCTTGACCTGGGGCCCAGGCATCTCCATTCTTAACCAGCTCTTAGCTGCTGCTGTTGCTGTGTAGCTAGCATGGTGAACTGGTAGATGGTGTGTAGAGAGTGGGGTTTTGAAAGATGTTCTGAGGTGCCTTTCAGCCTAAGTTGAGGACAGGATGCGCTCCCAGCTGTCTCTCTGAAGGGCAAAGATGAGCTGGTGCCTTCATTTAAGGACAGAAGTAGGAAGGGAGCAGAATGCCATGGGATCTGGCAGGATGGCCATGGCTTCAGCCATGAAGTTGATTGCTCATCTTCCTGGGAAGCGAGTGAGAACTGTACACTGTCTGCAGACTGGCTTCCTAATTAACCCTGCGCCCTTGCCCTTCGTCTCTCAGGTGGTCTGCGGCTCCAAGTATCTTGTGCGGGGTGAGAGTGCCCGTGACCATGTGGACCTGCTTGCCTCTTCCCGCCACTGGCCGCCTGTCTATGTGGTAGATATGGCCACGTCAGTGGCCCTGTGTGCTGACCTCTGCTACCCAGAGCTGACCAACCAGATGTGGGGGTGGAACCAGGGCTGTTTCTCTAGTCCCACGGAGCCACCTGTGGTGAGTCACCTCCTGAGGAACTGCCATGTCTCCTCAGGCCTACCATGTCTTGCTCTGTCGCGCAGGCTAGAGTGCAGTGGCATGATCTTGGCTCACTGCAACCTCTGCCTCCCAGGTTCAAGCAGTTCTGCCTCAGCCTCCCGAGTAACTGGGATTACAGGCACGTGCCACCACACCCGGCTAATTTTTGTGTTTTGGTAGAGACGGGGCTTTGCCATTTTGCACAGGTTGTTTTCAAACTCCTAGGCTTAAGCAGTCCACCTGCCTCAGCCTCCCAAAGTGCTGGGATTACAGGCGTGAGCCACCACGCCCAGCCTACTCCATAAGTTTTTACCGACCAAGCCCTCTGTTTGAGGCCACAGTATGTCACTTAGGTGTGCCCAGGGTATCCCAAACATAGGTACCTTGTGTTAAAAGAGGTTGCCTTCCAGAGAAGCCTAGAAAGTTGCTACCTTTGACAGTCATTGTGCACACTGACATATTAAAGGCCCCAGCCAGCCCTGGATTACGTTTAATTCACCATGTCTACATTTAGTTGACCATGGATATACTGCATGGCATGCAGTACATCTCTTGTGATCTGAAGATACTCTGGTTAGAAAACACTCATTTTACCAACCCTTTCCTTTTATTAAAAGGGGAAACTAAGGCCCAGAGGGGGAAATGGACTTTTCCAGGTCACACAGCAGATTAGTGGCAGAGCTCTTGTTTCTGTGTCTTGGTATATTGTACCAGACAGTATTTTTCACCAGTCATGTACCCTTCAAAGCCAACCTTTGTCCTTTGCTGAAATAGATGTCCGAACTGATAATTAGGAAGAAGTTCTGGAAGAATAACAAGGGTTGAGTGCCCTAGCCAGGCTGCATTATGGGAAGTGAAGGCCTCTGGCTTTGCCTTGGAGGAGTCATTATTGTCATTACTCCCTGGGGCTCACTGGCTCCATGAGCATGCCGGGGACCCCAGCAAAGTGTCTTAACCTTAGTCAGAGCCTTATCTTTCTGCTCCCCTGCAGCCCCTGGCCTGAATGGACCGGGGGCAATAACAGCCCAAGTAATCCAACATCTGCTCTGGAAGGTGGCCACTGTTACTGTCCCTGTTCTCACGTGAGGAAATGGAGGCACTGGGGGGCGGGGGTTGGCCTAGGAGACACAGTACATGGTGATGTTAGGATTCAGACAGGGCTGGCTGAGCTTTCAGACAGGGCTGGCTGAGCTTACAGTGCTTGTTCCCACCAGATGGGTTCCCCCTTAGTCATTCCTTCTTGTCAAAAGGCATTCTCATTTCTAGAGTGTGTCCTGCCCAGAGCTCTTGGACCAGCATTATACTGTGGACATGACAGAAACTGAGCACTCTATCCAGCACCCAGTCACCAAGACTGCCACACGGCGCATCGTCCATGCAGGCACACAGCCCAGTCCTGGTGACCCCAGTACTGGGCACCACTCCTTGGCGCTGTGCCCTGAATTGGCACCCTACGCAACCATCCTGGCCTCCATCGTGGACAGCAAACCAAACAGTGTCCGCCAGCGGCCCATTGCCTTCGACAATGCCACTCACTATTACCTCTACAACCGGCTCATGGACTTCCTCACCAGCCGCGAGATTGTCAATCGTCAGATCCATGACATTGTACAGAGCTGCCAGCCTGGTGAGGTGGTCATTCGTGACACCCTCTACCGCCTTGGGGTTGCTCAGATCAAGACAGAGACAGAGGAGGAGGGTGAGGAAGAGGAGGTGGCCACAGTGGCAGAATAAGCCAGGCTATTGTACAGGGACTATACCATCTCTCAAGCCATAGTAAGGCCCTTGCCTGAGGCAGAGCTATCCAGGGGACCTGCAGAAGTGGTCTCCTGTGGGGAGGGCCTCTCACTGCTGGGACTGACCAAAGAGCTTCCATTACCTGAGCATGGTGGGACCCAGGGTCCTCGGTTCTCAACCCTCCACAGGTCAGGAGTGGTGCCAGGAAACCTCTTTTGGCCCCAAGAGAACACTTGGGGGACATGGTATGTTTAATGGAGGGAGGGGAGGCTGAGGGAAAGGCTGGTGGCTTCTGTGGGGCCTGCTGTGGGTCAGGGTAGAGGTCCTGGGTGGGCTAAGGTGTGAGTCCCAGCACTAGGTGGGAAGGCTGCTGAGGTCTCTCCCACTCCTGAGGAGCCCTGGTTTCAGCGCCCCCAGTCTCATGAATTGCTTAGCCTGTTGCCTTTGACTAGGGGCCGGGGGTGGCCTCGTTAACTCTAGGGGTCCCTTTGGGCTCTTGATTCTCCCTGAAGGAGGGATACATTTCTCTCTTGCTCTTCCTGTACCCACATTTGGGGGAAGCTGAGGAACAGTCAGCCACAGCTCTCTTCCAGGACTATCCTCTCCACCCCCAAGCTTTGAGGAAGAGCATCCCCTTCCTCCTTTCCCTGGCCACTGCTGCTGCAGCCAACATCCTCTCTGGGCCTGGGACCCTCTCCACAGACAGGATGTGGTCCCTGGCCATGACATAACCTGGCAGCAGTAGGAAAAACTCCCTTCTGTGAAGGGGAAGCAGACTGGGCCATAAGGAAACAGCGGGACTGGCTCAAGTGCCCAAGGTTTGTTTAGGGCCTGGCAATTGGCCATGTGTTAATTTATTGAGAGGAGTGGAGTAGGTGGCTTTTTTTCCCCTCCTTCTCTCTTCCCCCAACAAGAATAAAGTTTATTAAATTATCTGGTTATGGTGAAGCAGGAGTCAATTCTGTGCACATTGTATGGGGCAGTGTGGTCAAGCGCCACAGACATGAGCTCGTCACTGCATGTGAAGGCGGGAGGGAAAGAAGTTCCAGGGAATTTGCAGGCGCTCATATGGCACAAAGAACCAGAGGCTGACTGCATTAATGCTGTTAGTTTAATGTGGACAGAGACATCCCGCGGCGTGACTGTTAGTTAGGATGAGTCAGCTTGGGGGAGTTTGTGCTTCCTGCTTGGTGTGGCCAGCCACATGCCAAGGTCCCCTGCCTTCTAGCCCAGAATGACAGGGGACTGGGCAGAACACCCCCAACTTTTAGCTGCCACTTGGCTCATCACAGCAGTACCAGTGCGGGGGTAGGAGGGATAGGGCTGTGGAGTGAAGAAGGCTTGTAGGGCAAGAGACTAAGAGGTCCTGTGAGATTCTTAGAGGAGCCATCCTGCTCCAAGGGGCCTGAGCTGAGTGTAGTCTGTGAGCATCTGCTGCTCTTGCTGCGCCTCTCGGAGAGGAAGAGCTCAACTCTTTGCCAGTCTGTCTAGCCCCAGGGAGCCTGGTTTTCTCAGTAGCAGTGTAGCTCCTGGGGACTTCATAGGTATAAAGTCAGTCCACTTCCATTAAGAGAAGAGTATTAGGAAAGGAGGTTCTACCAGTTGGCATAGCAAACACGAGGCCAACACCATGAGAACGGTAGGGGAGAGGGGGTGAGGGCTCAGCCCCCAGCCCCTGACTGGCAGTGATGGCCCACGCTCAGGGAGTGGGATCCTCTGACCTCCCCTGGATCCCTCACCTTCCCAAGTTTCAGCGCTGGGCCAAGCTGTTGAGTGAAATGACCGAAGGCAGAGTTTGTGTGTTCTCCCCACGTCACCCCGTCCGTGGAGAAGTTGAAGCTTGCAGGAGGGGAGAGTGGTGCTCCCTGTCGTCGGCTCCTCAGCAGAACTGATAGTTGTTGGGCTGCAGCAAGGGCTGGGCGATATCCCCTTGCTCGCAGCAGGCCAGGTGCTCACTAGAGCTCTCCTCCTCCAGCTCACTGCTGCTGCTGCCGCTACCGCTACCACCGCTTCTGCTGCTGCTTGGCAGATTGGTATAGTCCTGAGGGTGGGAGAGACCAGAGACTGTCAGTCCAGATCCATCAGGCCCAGCCCAACCTGCTTTACCAGCCACCCACCCCAAGCCTCACCCCACTCACCCGCTCTCTCCTGTCTTCTTGGGCTTGCTCCTGAAGGAGGGAGCAGATCTGCTGGAATGTGGGTCTGTGGGTGGGCTCCAAGGCCCAGCAGGCCTGCATGATGCTGTATCTGGAGATAGGACAGAGGATGCCCATGTGCAGCTCTCTAGGGTCCAGGGGTCATTAACACACACCCCTAGGGAGACCTACCCAGCAGAGGTCCCCAAACCCAGTCAAAAGTAAGTTTAGTATAAAACCTGTGCCACGTCCTTGGCATGCTTTACCATTTAATCCTCACAGTAACCCTTGCAGAAGGGTACTGTCATCACCCTCATTTTGACAGATGAGGCCCTTTTGGTATCCTCAGGGTCACTGTAATAACAGTCTCTTAAAAGTCCGGTTTAGGGACAGGTACAGTGGCTCATGCCTATAATCCCAACACTTTGGGAGGTTGATGCAGGAGGATTACATGAGGCTAGGAGTTCAAGACCAGCCTGGACAACATAATGAGATCCGAATCTCTACTAAAAATTTTTTTTAAATAGCTGGGCTTAGTGGTGCACACCTGTAGTCCCAGCTGCTTGGGAGGCTGAGGCCAAAGGATTGCTTGAGCCCTGAAGATCGAGGCTGCAGTGAGCTATGATCGTACACACCACTGCACTCCAGCCTGGGCTACGAGCAAGATGTCTCAAAAAAAAAAAAAAAAAAAAGAAAAAAAAAAAAAGAAAAAGTGGTCATTTCGGACCAGCCCTAGCAGACAGCTACTTCTCTGAGAACATCGCTCATACCTTGAACTCAGAAGGGGCTTGTGCCCACTGTGGGAGAGAGAAAGCCTGACCCTGGAACATTTTGGACAGGGAAAGATCAGGGCCACACGGCCTTCCACATCCCTTTCCAGCGAAAGCCTGGGGTGTCCTTTTCCCTCCCTGGGATCCCTTCACTTACATATTCTTTGGGGCAAATGCAGGCTGGGCCATTTGGTATCCATCCTTCACCAGTTTATAGAACTTGCTGTTCACCAGGATGCCAGGGTAGGGATTCAGCCCTGCAAAGGCCGAGATCAGGTAAGAGGCCATGCCCGTTGTCCTCTCCCTGTTCCCGCACACCCACACACATCTTAGACTGGGTTTGAGGGGTCCTACTTGACAACACTGCAACAGCAACTGCTCTTATCCACTGTGTGGCAGGCTTAGGCTTTAGGAACGTGCGAGCCTCCAGCCAGGCCTTATCACACCAAACAAGAATTCTTGCACAGGCTTTGGGATCAGTAAAACCAAAGCTTCAGTTGTGTATCGTTAAAGTGGGGACAGTCGGGTGGTTATGAGGGTGCTGGAGCAGGGTATTTAAGAACTGAGGACAAGTCCTTGTGCCTAGTCCTCAGGAAATGGGAGTTCTTTCTACTAGAGCCTAGTAGTAGAGAGCTGCATCTTCAAGGGTCTGTAGATTTCAGGCAAAGGAGGGAAACAGTGACAAAGGAGGGTAACAGGTAGCAGCAACTGAGCAGAGACAAATGAGGGAAGAGCCAGAAAGGAGCGCCTGTCAGGGGCAGGGGGTCTGCCCTGCCCTGCAGAAACCGCAATGCTGGGTTTGGAGACCCTTGCCCATTCCTGCACTCTCACAATCCTTGTGTCCTGGGCACCAAACATCTTTGTCCACCAGTGGGGCAACCAGAGGAGCCAGCCCCAGGCTCTACCTGGAGTGGGCCCAGTGGCTCACCAAGTGAGAAGATCTCCCAGAGGAGGATGCCATAGGACCAGACGTCGCTCTGAACCGTGTAGACACAGTCAAAGATGCTCTCTGGGGCCATCCACTTCACAGGCAGGCGGGCCTGGGATAACAGTCCCCAGTTATTTTGGGCCCTGACTCTTCACCCCCTCCTCAGCCCGGCCCAAGCCCTCCCAGCACTTACATTGCCCTTGACGATGTAGTTGGAGTCATTCATGATGTCCCTAGCCAGCCCGAAGTCCCCAATCTTGGCCACATGCCCATTGGTCAACAGCACATTTCGCGCTGCCACATCCCGGTGGATGCACTGAGGGAAAGCACTGCAGGGTTAGTCTTGGGCCCTCTCCTACCTGAGCCTGAGGTGAGGAGGATGGCAGGGAGGGCCCCAGATGGCTTTGGGGTCCCTGTTGGAGTAGACATCAGTTTTGGTCCTTTACCATAAACCCTTGTCTATACCTTCTACCAGGGCCCAGGATCTAAGAACGTGTAGCGTGGTCTGATCATTTAATGCTTAGAAACCGCCATTACCCTGAGCAGCCATGGCCCTTCTCGCCCTTTGTCCTCTGACTGGTCCGCTCAGGCCCCAGAAGCAGAGGGCTTCTGTGCAGAGCAGTAGTCTCCAAACCCTACCATTATTTCTGATCATAGCAGCTGCTGTCTGCCAGGCCCTTCCCTAAACTCTGCACACACTGAACCCTTTTTTTCCCAAACATTGTTACACCCATTTTTATAGGTGTAGAAACAGGCACAGAATTTAAATAGTTGCTTAAAGTCACAGAGCAGGTGGCAGAGCCAGCAATCAAACCACTGACTCCCAAATCTGTTCTAAGGAAGATGGCAAGAGCTCCCATTCCCTGGCACTTCTTCCTAGGCTGAGTGCACTTTATACATTATCAAATATCCTCAAAATTCTATGAGGAAGCTTCCATTATCCCCACCAGACCATGTGCTTCATGAGCAGGGACAACTCTTGTCTTTTATACACTATTTAGCAAAAACAAATGAAAAAAGCCTGGTACCGGGCCAGGCGCGGTGGCTCATGCCTGTAATGCCAGCACTTTGGGAGGACGAGGCGGGCGGATCATGAGGTCAGGAGATCAAGGCCATCCTGGCTAACATGGTGAAACCCCATCTCTACTAAAAATACAAAAAAGTAGCCGGGCGTGGTAGCAGACGCTTGTAGTCCCGGCTACTCAGGAGGCTGAGGCAGGAGAGTGGCATGAACCTGGGAGGTGGAGGTTGCAGTGAGCCGAGATTGCGTCACTGCACTCCAGCCTGGGCAACAGAGCGAGACTCAGTCTCAAAAAAAAAAAAAAAAAGTCTGGTACCCTTTTTCATCTTCACACTGGGGACACAGGTGCCCAGCCCCGGAGCTCCAGCCCTGGACACAGCTTTCTCCCACTCACCCTTGCAGCTGCTGCCCAAATGACTCGCACTCTGTCTCCTCCCCTACCCCCCGCCCCCAAGCTCCCCTTTCCCCTTTCCTCCTCCCCATCGTCACTCATTCAGCCTCCCCAGAACACAGACCTGGGTGGCTACGAGCCAGGGCCAGGTTCCTACTCACATTCTTGGAAGCGAGGAAGGCCATGCCCTGGGCTACTTGGCTGGAGAAGTGAAGCAGGTCCCGGAGCTCCAGGGGCCGTCCATCCTCCTTGTCCAGGTCTAGGGTGGGAAGAGGCATCAGGGCAGCCCTGCCACACTCCCCACCCCTCACCCCAGCAGCCCCTTCTCCTTTTCCCTTATCAAGCAAATGGGGCCTGGCCCTGAGGCCTCCTCACCTTGCTCAGAGAAGGAGTCATTTGAAGAAGTAGAGACAGGTCTCATCTCCACATAGGTGTCCACACCCTGGCTGGAGAAGCCACTGTCCCTACGTAGGACAGAGGGTTGGAGGGCAGGGGTCAGTCCCCATCACTGCGCTGCTCAGCTCAGGCCTTGACCACCTGCCACCCCATGGTCAACTGGAACCTCCCTTTGTGTACACTCCATCTGAGTGAGCATTGGTCTCTGCTTGGCTGGCCCGGGTGAGGGAGCTTACAACCCATTCTGGTTTGGGGCAGCTCTGCCTGTGAGAAAGTTCTTCACTGTTCCTAATGCCAGTCTGCCCCTGAGATTTTCCTCCTAGCCCTTGCTCTACCCTCAAGGGCCACAAAGAAGTTAGAATCTTCTTCCCCATAATAGCCCTACTAGAATCGGGGCATATCCCAGGGCCCCTTGAGTCCTCTCTAGACAGTGCCTCTCACCCCTGGCTTCACATTAAAATCACTTCGGGAGCTTTTAGGACGAGGCTAATTACTAATACTTCAGAAACTCTAGGGGCAAAACAGTCATTCACAGATTTAAATCTCCCCAGGGGATCACAAAAGTGCAGTCTAAGCTGAGGCCCACTGGTCTACGTCTAGAGTAGTGCTGCTTAAACACCAGTTCATGTGCAGGTAAATCACCCCAGGAATCTGCAATGCAGATTTCGAATCAGCAGGCCTGGGTGGGTGGGCCTGAGGTGGTGCACTTCCAGCAGTCCTCAAGAGATGCCTATGAGAGCACACGGGGTAGAGAATTTGAGAAGCACTACTGTAGATTGAAGCACTACTGCTCCTAACGTTCCAACCAGATAGGATTTCTCTCTCCCTCCTGTCCCCTCTGCACTAGGGATGTGTACCTTGACAATGTCCATATTCTAGTGTTCCCAGAAGGAGAAACCAATGTTTTATTTATAATCTGACCGTGGCAAAATCTTCCGCTCCCTTGTTGTAGAAACTATACTTCTGTTAACAGCCTGGGATCCTTTTACAGGCCATTTGCCTTTGAAATTACCCACTCTGGGAATACTTTCCCCATCTGCGTATTTGAAGACGGAAGCTAATACTTTCCTTTGGTGCTCATTTTGATCTGATCTTCAGAGGCCTAGTGTGTGCCACCCTCATAGAAGTGTCAGAGAATCAGAAGAGGAAGTGATGCTGCCAGGCCCCCATTTTTAGGACCCTGGGTGAAGACAGGGCCTCCTTCTCTTTTGCCTCCTGGGGCATGGCAGCTGACAGTATCTAGGATGAGGGCACAGTGTACACCCTTCTTGTTCTGATCCTGTCCTGGCCCCACAAGCCCCTGAGACAGAGACCTCCAGGACGGCAGTGTGGCTTGGGTGACTCCTGGACTGGAAGTCAAGAGAGCAGGATTTTAGTCCAGGCTCCGCCTCTGCCCCTGACTCATGTGTGACATGAATCTCCCCACTTCCTCTCTTTGGTTCCCCATGTGACTCTGTCTGTCGGATGGCTCTGTTCCGGATGGCTTCCAGGAATCACAGCACCACAGAACAACAGAGCCGGAAAGACCCTGAGAGGTTCAACACTGACAGCTTGGCTGGGGAAACAGGTCCAAGTGGGCCGGGGACCTGGCCACAATCATGCTGTTTTGTCTCCTGTCATCCAACAGTTAACACACCCTGTCCCCACTCCCCCATGGGAATGTGGGACACTGATATTGGCTGCTCCTAGGTGGAAGAGGTGCTCTGCATCGCCAGCACGGGCTATGGGCGAAAGAGGCGACTTCTCCCCACATCTGTCCATCTCTCTTTTTTTTTTTTGAGACGGAGTTTCATTCTTATTGCTCAGGCTGGAGTGCAATGGTGTGATCTTGGCTCACAGCAACCTCTGCCTCCCAGGGTTCAAGCGATTCTCCTGCCTCAGCCTCCTGAGTAGCTGGGATTACAGGCATGCGCCACCACGCCCGGCTAATTTTGTATTTTTAGTAGAGACAGGGTTTCACCATGTTGGTCAGGCTGGTCTCGAACTCCTGACCTCAGGTGATCCACCCACCTCGGCCTCCCAAAGTGCTGGGATTACAGGTGTGAGCCACCACACCCAGCCACATCTGCCCATCTCTTACTAGGGCTCCAGGCACAGATCTCGGTTATCTTTTACACACACTGGGTGGTGGTTTCATTAATGCATGTCTCCACCAGACTATGAGCTGCCCATCTTTGCCCTCCACACTCCTAGAACATGGTAGATGTTCAAATATTTGTTGAATGAAGGGGAAAAGGAGTAGAGAAACAGAGGTGCCCATAAAACCTGTGGGTGGCTACTTCCCATGACACAGGTGGCAGGTGAGGGCCGCATAGCCACCCAATCATTAGCCATCCAACCCTGAGCTGGCTTTGAAGACAGACTCGGGTCCCGCCCGCCTCCCAGACCTGGCCTTTTTCTTATCCTTTGCCAGGGGCTACCTGCGGACATATTTCTTCTCCAGGTGGATGTTCTTATAGTCAGCGCCTCCCTCGGGGTCCTGGCCAGGGCTCAGGCTGGGTCCCAGCATGGCCTCAGCCTTCCTTCGCAGAAAGTTGAGCAGGTCGCCATAGCAACAGTACTCCGTGATGACCAGTACAGGGCCTAAAGCAGCCAAGGGTGTGGGGTGAGGGAGGTGCTGACTGCTCCCCTGTGTGAACAGGAGCATGGGACTGGGGGCAGTGAGGCCACTGGACCGGGACTCAGCGCAGCTGACTTCTATCCCTGGCTCTGAGCAAGTTTCCCTGTGCCTCAGTAGTTCCATCTGTTTAAAACAGATGGCTTTGGCGGGGCGTGGTGGCTCATGCCTGTAATCCCAGCACTTTGGGAGGCCAAGGTGGGCGGATCACGAGGTCAGGAGATCAAGACCATCCTGGCTAACATGGTGAAACCCCATCTCTACAAAAATACAAAAATTAGCCAGGCGTGGTGGTGGGCGTCTGTAGTTCCAACTACTCAGGAGGCTGAGGCAGGAGAATCGCTTGAACCCGGGAGACAGAGGTTGCAGTGAGCCAAGATCACACCACTGCACTCCAGCCTGGGTAAGAGTAAGGCTTCGTCTCAAGAAAAAACAAACAACAACAACAAAAAAGGCCTTAAAAAAAAAATGTAGCCCAAGAATTATTTCTTCAGAGGAAAGCTGTGGCGGCTCAGTGTAGGTCAGAGCTGCTCTCAATGAAGAAGATGTGGGGCACTTGGAGTTCCAACAAAGCCTGGGGCACCTTTGTGGGCCCTGGGGAGAGTGTCCAAGCATCCTTGAATGGAGGCTTCATAAGAGGTAGACAGGGGGCTTCACTGCAGACCCACAGGATCCAGCTCCCTGGAAGCAGGGCCTAGGAGCTTGCACGTTCATCTCCTTCTCCAGGGGCTCTGATGTTCCCTATCAGTCTCTCTTTATGCCTTGAGCTGCCCGTGCAGCTCCTGACTAGTCCAGGAGGTGGGCCCAGGAGTTTAAGGGATGCTGTGACCAGGATCCCACTGGCACTTGGATCAGTAGGATCCTGAGAAGGAGAAGATGGAACAAGGTAGCCCTGGGGCCCTCAGATCCACCAGAGGCCCCAAGACCTTGGCTCCATGAGCCCCAAGGCCCTTACCTCCATGAGTGCAGGCTCCCAGAAGGTTGACAATGTTCTCATGCTGGCCCAGGTGGCTCATGATCTTCAGCTCAGACATGAGGGCCTCCTTCTCATCAGCATGGGCCGTGGCTGGGAGAAGGAACCACAGGTCCCACAGACGGGGAGAGGGCAGGACACAGAGCACCACACAGATACATGGGGACCAAATGCAAAGACCCAGGGGAGCAAGCAGGGCATACCCCGAGACCCGGAGTGGCCAGAAGCCAAAAGAAGAAGGAAAAATGCAGACACACAGATGGCAGAGAGAGAGAAGAGGGATGGGCCTGTCACTGAGCTGGTCTTCAGGTGACAGGAAGCCAAACTGTGGCCAAGCCACGGTCCTAGGTGACCTCTCTGCACCCGCAGCCTTTTTGGAACTCAGTCGGAAGCCCCTTCACAACTAAAGGGTGACCTAGACCTTCTTGGAGCCAGGAGTCAGAGGGCGCCTGGAGCTCACAAGAAAACTCAAGTCCTCACCCCTGAGCTCTGTCCCCCAGGCTTCAACAAGTTGAAATGTGGGCGATGCCTCTTGTGACACCAGGGCCAGTCCACCCCCAGCATCTACCACCCCCCATCCCTTCCCTCATCCCCTCCCATCACTCACACTTCAGCATCTTCACAGCCACCTTCAGGACAGCATCCTCCTTGCCTAGACCAAAGGCCGTGGCCTCCACCACCTTTCCAAAGGCGCCAGCTCCGAGGGTCTTACCTGCCACGCACACAGGTCCCTTAGGTCCCAGGGCACCAAAGGGCCTCTGTCCAAAGGCCCACAGGCCCCCTGCAACCCCCACAGGCCCTGTGATAGGAAGATGTGGGGTGCTGAGCTGCCGTCTCACCAAACTGCAGGTTGTTCCGGGGGAACTCCCACTTCTCATTGTAAGGCAGCTGCGTGGGGTCAATGAAAGTATAACTGTTGCCCTCATAGCTCTCAATGATCTTCCAGCGGACCTGGTACTTGGGCTTCTGCAGAAGAGGAAGGGAGCACATGGCAGTCGGGGCTGGCAGGCAGTTCGTGGACCTCATCTCCGACCCCTAGGAGCAGGGGTGTGGGCAGTCCCGAGGCACCCAGTGGGAGAAGGCAGGGCGAGGCCTGCTCTGGGCTGAGAGAGGACATGAGAGCATGTTCCTTCTTGACTCTGCCTTCTTGTGTGACCTTCCCTTCTCCAAGCCTCAGTTTCCCTATTTGTGTATTGAAGACCTTGGACAGGACAACCTCTGAGGGCCTTGATATCTCTGATAATCTGGTAATTCCTGAGCCAGGAGGGAGGGTGGGACTTGAGATCTTATCCATCCATTCATCTGTCCATCCATCTACCCACCCACCCTCTCATCCAAATATATATTTTTTTAAATTGTGGTAAAACATACATAAAATTTATCATCTCAACCATTTTTAAGTGTATGGTTCAGTAGTATTAAGTAAATTACATTTTACATTGTTGTACAACCAATTTCCAGAGCTCTTTTCATCTTGCAAAACTGAAACTGTTCCCATTAAAGAGCAACTCCCCTTTGCCTCCTCCAGCCCCTGGCAACCATGATTCTGCTTTCTGTCTCTGTGAATTGTACTGCTCTAGGCACTACATCTCAGTGGACTCACACAGCATGTGTCTGTTGGGATTGTCTTATTTCACCCAGCGTAATGTCTTCAGGGTTCATCCATGTTGCAGCATAGATCAGAATTCCCTTCCTTTTTAAGGCTGAATAATAGTAGCCCATCCACATACTTTCTTGAGTGTCTATTTGTGTCAGGCACCGCTGATTCAAAGTTGAACAGGACAAAGTCCCTGCCCCTCCATGGAGTTTGCATTCTAGTGGCTGAGAGAAGCATTAAACGCAAATAAATACATATGTAGGAAATTCTCAAGTGGTGCTATGAAGAAAATAAAGATAAGTCAGGGAAAGGCCCCTAAAGAGCCCGCCGTGTGACCATCAGAGGAAGAATTTTCCAGGAACTGTGCATGGAAATACTGTATGCTTGACATGGGAACGATCCTGGCAAGTTTGAGCTACAGGAAGGCAGCCATCATGACTTGAGGGAAGTAGGGGGGAAGGTTCCAGAAGCAGGAAGGTCTTGAGGGCTATGATAAGGTAAGTAGGTTCCCTTCTGGGATTTTTCTTTTCCAAGACAGGATCTCTGTCACCCAGGCTGGCATGCAGTGGGGCAGTCTTGGCTCACTGCAGCCTCGACCCCCGAGGTTCAAGCAATCCTCCCACCTCAGTCTCCCAAGCAGCCGGGACTACAAGCGTGTGGCACCACACCTGGCTAATTTGTGTGGAAATGGGGCTTTGTCGCAGCCTAGGCTGGTCTTGAACTCCTGAGCTCAAGCAGTTTGCCTGCCTCGGCCTCTCAAAGTGCTAGGATTATAGGCGTGAGCTACTACACCTGGCCAAGCAGCGAGAGACCACGAGAGTTTGACACAGGTGAGTCACCATCTGACTTTTTTGAGACAGGATCTTGCTCCTTCACCCATGCCGGAGTGCAGTGGCACGATCATAGCTCACTAAGCTCAAACTCCTGGACTCAAGCAATCCTTCTGCCTAGGCCTCTCAAAGGGCTGGGATTATAGGTGTGAGCCATCGCACCCAGCCTTGTCTTTACCTTGTTGAGAGAGAGAGAGAGAGAGAGACAGACAGACCCTGCCCACTAGATAGATTCGGGAGGACCAGGACGTTTGGAAAGACCCGATTTCCTTCCTTAGGCTCTCCATGCTGTTACCACCCAGCCAGGGGAGGCACAGCCCTAGGATGTGGGGAGGAGGAATGGCTGCCCCTGTTTCTTGCCTAGAGGGCAGCTACTGAGGGGGAGCACCATGTTAAGGGTTGCCCATGAGAAGTGCTGATGGAAGACCAAGTTGAGGGGGAAAGTGGAAGCTGGGCTGGGGCGGTAGAGGACACTGAGGCCTTGGGTCAGCAGAGCAACTCTTTCCGGCCAGGCCTTGGGGATGGGACCAGCTTGGCTGTGCCTGCAGCTGGGCTCCTTCCCTGGGCACCCGAGTTAGAAGCTTAAAGGAAGTGTGGGCCGGTGCTGGGGAGGAGGCTGGCCTTTAGCTGCGAGTCTTGGTTGAGAGAAAAGATTCCAGTCATGTCCTTTGCAGCAACATGGTGCAGCTGAAGGCCATTATCCTAAGCAAACTAACACAGGAACAGAAAACCTACATACCACATGTTCTCACTTATAAGTGGGGGCTAAATATTGAGTACACATGGGCATAAAGATGGCACCAACAGACACTGGGGCCTGCTAAAGCAGGGAGGGTGGGAGTAGGTGAGGGTTGGAAAACTATGGGTGCTATGCTCAGTACCAGGTGATGGCATTCATATCCCAAACCTCAGCATCACAAAACATACCCATGCAGCAAACCTGCACATCTGCCCCCTGAATCAAAAATAAAATGTTGACATTTTTAAAGAGAGAGACAGGGAGAAAGATTCCAGCTCACCATCGGGAAGAACTTCTAGCTGGTAGTTAGGGAGAAAAGACTGCAATTAGAAATGAGGAACTAACTTCCGGGCTCTGATTCAGGGGGGTGGACTACAGATGAGCTTCAGAGCCTCTGTGGTGTAGCTTGGGAGAGAGGCTGAAATGGGACACAGGGCGAAGAACTTCCCAAGCCTCCGAGGATCCAAATCCTGCACGTGGGCACCTTCCCAGCCCAAAAGACAGTCACAGGGTGAGGAGGGGATTCTTCAGCCTCTCCCGGCCACTTCCATCTCTAGGAGCCTCTGTGGCCAAGACTGTTTTTTCTCCTCACCACTTCTTGTTCCTCTGTCCCTCTGCAGCTGGGCTGAGTCAGCCCCTCCCTGCCCCCAGCTGGGCAGGGGGCACTGTTGAAAGGGAGGGGATCAAGGAGGAAGAGGTTTGGCTGGATTCTCAGATCTCTGAATCCTAGGCTCGTATTCCTGGAAGCAGACCAAGCTGCCTTCCGCCTGCCTCCAGAACACTCCTCTGCCCCTGCTGGGCCTGTAAACCTCCCAGGGCACCTGTGCCATCCCTGGAAAGGGTTCATGGGCATCTACCCAGAGGCAGCCTCTCTTCCAAAGAACTATGAGTGAGATCAAGAGGTGGGGATGGGCCAGGCTTCCTGAGAAGGGTGGACGTAAATTGTCATGATGGCAGCGAGTTCTTCCTGAGCTCTTCCTGGGAGTGGGGTGCTGGGCTAGATACTTGAAGCACATCACCCCATTGATCCCTTGCAATGGGCCTAAGCTCCCGACTTCCTCCCTTCCTTCCCACCAAAGGGGGCATGGAGACAAAGTCCCAGTCCCCTCCCCATCTAGGCCTGCTGGTTCTGGGTGGGTGGATGTTCTCCATCCCAGGAAGGTGGCGATCTGAACAATTCCCAGTGGAATCTTTGGGGACCCTCCTGTCCCTTCTCAGAGCTCAGTTCCAGCTCCCAGGATCGTAGTCCCTCCAGCGGCCTCCCTGGACCCTCGCTTCTCTGCTGCCTCAGCCATTTCCCTGTGTGCCTCCTCCTCCAGGGGAGCCTGCTGACTCCTGCCCTTTTCTCTTCCCCCACAGCCCCCCTTGTGGTCACTCCGGGGGACAGAAAGGTGATGACTCAGCCCTGAGGCAGAACAAACCCTCCCCACAGTCCACTTCTTTCCCCAGGCCTGGGCAATGAGGAGAGGCTGGGTTGAGTCCCCAGTGAAGGAGCAAGGCTCCAAACTTCATGGAGCAAGGCAGAGGAGGATGGGAGGGCAGGCACTGAGGCAGGGGCATGACCATCCTGACCCCTCAAAGTCTTATCCCACGGGTGGACACCTCAGCCTGGAGCTAAAGGGCCTGTGAATGGGTATAGGGGAGGAGGGTAGCTGCAAGTCTTCTCGAGGCCTTGCATGGGCTCCAGGGGCAGCTGAATTTCCTGGACAGGAAGTGTGGAGGTGACATGTTCCAAAAATGGTCCCGTAGAGAGAAGATAGAGTTCCTAAACCACAGCCAAGGGGGCTGGCCAGCCCAAGACAGAAAGGGCTGCAGGGGGCCCTAGGCCCTTCTCTGGAATCTCTGCATGGCTGTCCTGGCAGCTCTGTGGACACTGAGGCAGTTTTCAGTTCCATGTAAGGAAGAACTTTGCAGAAATTGGAGCTGCACAGAGAAGGAACGGGTGGCCCCAAGGGTGAGTAAGGTCCTGTCCCTGGAGGTGGGTGGGTTGGGCCAAGCAACTGCTTTGGGTATGTAGTCAAGGAGATGATGCCCAACCTCAGACCTCCCCGTCCCTTCCACCATCCCAAGATGCATGAGCTAACTCTGGTTCCCCAACGAACTTCCTCCTGGGACAAGAGTGTGCAGCTCCTATCACGGAGACTGCGTCCAGCACCCCACTCAGTCCTCTATGTGCATTGTGGTACGGAATCCCTCACAACAGGCTGTTAATGATCCTATTTTACAAATGGAGAAGAAACTTAGACACACCAACTTTCCCATCATCCCATAGCCAGAACTTGGCAGAGGCAGTATTTAGACCCAGATTCACTGAAGTCCAAGTTTCCGGTTCTTAAAGTAGACCACCAGTGGGCTCTCGGCTTGTCAGAGGAGGAGGGGCTGTTAAAGAGCACCCAGACCCATGGTACAAGAGGGGAAACTAAGGCCCAGAGAGGATAGCAAGTCAACTGAGGTTACATGGCAAAACAGTGTCAGAGCTGGACCTAGATCCCCAGGTCTTGACCCGGGATGCCCTCAGAGCAGCCTTCTCATGCTGGGTGCTGGCAGGAGTAGAGAGCCCGATCCATGTGCCCCTAGGGCTCCCCCCAACATCCCTCCCACCCTGCCCACTTCAAGCCTTCTTCTCACAAAAGCCCTAGGGAGGTGTGGGGAAGAAAAGGTAGCCAAGGGGACACAAGATGGGTCATTCAGCCCCTGATCACAGCACTCCCTTGTTCAAACCCACTGATGGCCTTGGACTGACAGGGTGGGGTCCAACCCTTCAGACCCCCAACCCCACCCTGGTCTTTCCCTTGCCTGCCCCTCTGCACACTCTGCCCCCTCCCCCAGAGATACCCTTTCCCTGAGTCTCATCTCCCCTGCTGCGTCCCTCATCCTCCAAACCCCGTCCCACCAATGCCAAGCCACCTCCTCCAGGCAGTCTCCCTTACCCACCAGCCGGAAAAGTGCCTCCACTTCTGACCTCCCACAGCCCTCTAGCCTGGTCCTCTCAGCTTCTGATCACATTGCACATGGTCTTTGTGTGGTCGGGCAGGCGGTGGAGGCCATGGGCTCTAGGGACAGAAGCCCCTGGGGCCCAGTGCCAATCATATCCCCCAGCCCCTTGGGGGCTTTCTTAACCTTGCTGAGCCTCAGCTTCCTGATGGGTAAGATACTGACTAGTATACTTCCTGCCTCCAGCTTCTTGTGAGGGTAAAAGAAGATGAGTCAATGTTTCATGTAATGATTGGGACATGCTTTGGAGTGAGTCCCCCACTCAGGGTTAAAAACCAGACTCTGCCTTTGACCAGCTGTAGACAAGGGTAACTGTCCCAACCTCTCAGAACCTCAGTTTACAATTCTGTAAAATGGGCTAATGCTAGCTGCATACAATGGTTGCTGAGGGCATTAAATGAGATGGCGCAGGTCACATGCTACAGAAAAACACCCCTCAAATCACTATCATATACTGAGCAGGCAGTGACAGGGAACATACTACCTGTGCAACATGCACTAAATGGCAGCTTCGACTAATAGAACAGTAACATGAAATAATGAAGAGGATGGCCACAGGCTCTCGCCTTCACTAGACCATGTGCTACTTAGGGCAGGGCTCAGACCTGGCCCAGGGGACACCACCCTTGTATGTCCATTTCCTCTGTCCCATGCTGGGTGCCAGGACACCCCGGGGCTGAGAGAGAATCCCAGGTCTAGGCTGCCCCGGAATGCCGTTCCTCTCCTCATAGCCTCTCCTCACTCTATAATCCATGCCCTTGCTTTCATGCCTTTTTGTTTTGGTTTTTGAGCTGGGATCTGGCTGTATCACCCAGGCTGGTCCCTAACTCCTGGCCTCAAGCGATCCCCCTGCCTCAACCTCCCAAGTAGCTGGGATTACAGGTGTGCCCTTGCTTTCATGGCTATTTGATTAGCACCTGTCTCTCGCACTAGACAGTAAACACTATGAAGGCAGAGCTTCAGAGGCCACCCAGCAACTGGCTCATGTTGGCATACAGTAGGCACCCACTAAAGAGCTGTTAGCTGACTGACCGACTGACAGGAGGAGGAAGGGTGAATCCATGCAGCCTGGGGGTACTGTCCAAATCTGGCTCACTCAGGCGCCTGGCAGCCCCACTCCGCTCCGGCTCACCTGCTTATACTTGTACAACAGCAGCAAGAGCAGCAGCAGCAGCAAGGCCATGACGGACATGCAGACGACCACCACCGGTGTGAAGAGGAACTCATCCGGGGGATGCGTGCGGGCTCCTGGAAGGCATGAAGCAAAGCAGTGAGCAGGCAGGGGTGCCTCCGAGCCCCCTCCCTGATGAGGTCAGGCCTGCACACTGCTTGTAACACAGTGGGTGCTCAATAAATGCTTGTTGACTGAATGAAGCATCCCCCACTGGAAGCCTCTGGGGCCTCTCCTGCAGACCCTCCCCAAGAGAGGAAGAGGACGGCCTCTCCAGCTCTGCTCACGTCCACCCCAAACCCTGTCCGGAGTCACAGCCTCCTGTCGCTGGGAGTAGGGAGCCTCTGGGGTCATGCAGTCTCACCCTCTGCCAGTGTAAGAAACCTCTCTGCAGGAGCCTGGCCTGGTGCCCAGCCATGGCTTGCGTGCATACCCTCAGTGACGGGAGACGATGAGCGCGCTACACCTCCAGGAAGCTCGGTCAGAAAGGCCTTCTGGAGGTCACACTGCAACCTTCCTCGCCTGCATTTCCCCTGCAGCTTCCCCACATGCCCTTTGGAATCACACAGCCCTTCTGAGGGTCTAGCAAGCCAGGCTTGTGGCCCCAGGCTCTCCTCTTCCCTGGATCTATAATCCTAGTTCTTGTGATGTTTTGGAGGACATAATTTCCACTTCCTTACTTAGATCAATAACTTAGGTCTGCAGTCAAATTTCACCTGTGCCACTTAGGAGGTGTGTGACATTGAGCCTAGGGAAAATTGTATTTATTTCCTAGGTTTGTAGGAGTTAATCGAGATAATCCCTGTAAAGAGCTTAACACAGTGCCTGGCGCAGCAGAAGCCTTCAACAAAATGTTGGCTTTATTACAATATACAACCTCCAGCAGTGAGACCCAGAGTGGCCACAAGCACCTGCATGCAGTTGGACCCCGGTAGCAGTTGTCCAAGGTCAGCAGCTGGGGACACGAGTGACCACCTCTGAGCCAGGCAGAGGCCAGAGTCTGGCACACAGTGGGTACCAAAGCCTAGCTGTCAAAAGCCTGAGGATGCTGTGGGCCTCTGAGAATCACAGAACTAGCTGGTGAGGAGCCTTTGTGTAAAGCAGAGAGAGGCAGCCTGTGTTGTGCACAGGGCCGGGCATCATTCCCTGGAGCAGCCTCTTGCACAGCAACCTCAAATGGATAGACTGTGTCTGGAGCAAGAGGGGAGAGCTGGAGAAGGCCGTCGTGAGCTGGCCCTGAGCTGGAGACGAACTGTTTCCTTGCTCATTGCCTGCCTCCCTCATCAGACTAAGCTCTGGGGAGGCACTGCTTCCTCGCATCGGGCACGTCCCTGGCACATGGCGCATAATGACTGCACATCCTTGTGAATTAATGCATGAGTTAGAGTGCAGGGATAAGAGTGGGGGCCAGTTTCTTCAGGCTGCTTTCTCTCCGCTTTCACAGAGACTGCCCCATCCTACTGCTTCAGGAGACCTGCCGGGCAGGAGGGGCTTGGATTGGCCCAGAGAGGTAGACCTTGGTATTGCTAGGATCTGCTCCAAAGGTGGATCTGACCCCAGCTCCCTCGGCAGGGTGGGTTGGGGGTGGGGTGGGCAGTTTCCAGGACCGACTCCTGTCTCCACCTAAAGGAGCCAGGGTGGGGTAGGGGGTGCAAAGTCTCCCGCTCACCTGCAGAGATGGGTATGAAGGCCCAGGAGCCACTCCCCACGCTGTTGTGGGCCCTGCACTCATAGGTTTGGTTGTGCTCTAAGGTCTCAGCGGTCAGCAGGCTCTGCACAGTCACCTTCTGGAAGGGCTCCTGGCTCAGGACCTCAGGGTGTGGGTCATCCCAGACCTGCAGCACTTGGGCCTCATCGCACCTGGGAAAAACAGATTGTGGCTCAGAGCTTCAGGGTTCCCAGTGCCAGCATGTCCCTCCCACTCACAGGGTGCCCAGCCTCTGAGCCCAGGTGAGGGAGGTATGTGGAGCCCACTTACCTATCAGTGTGGCCAGCGCACTGCAGCCATGTCACGTTGGGCTGGGGGTACCCAGAGGCAGCACACAAAAGGGTGCCAGAGCCATTGATGGAGGTCCATATGACACTTACCTCTGGGGGGTCTGAGGAAGAGAGGAGGCGGCCCCAAGTCACATTCTCCCTGCCACCTCCCAACCTCCCAGTCAGTACCTCCTTCCCTGTGCCCTGCCCCAGTCAACCCCATCCCTCCAGGCAGTCCCAGGGACTCCACCCCAGGCTGCGCTCCGCCCCAGTACTCACATCGAAGGGTGAGCTCAAACGTCAGAGCTCTCCAGCCTCCTGGGTTTCTGGCCAGGAAGGAGTAGCGGCCAGCCTCAGAGGGCTTCAGACGGGGCAGAGAGAGGGTGAAGGTGTGCCTGCAGGAGAGAATCGGGTGGTCTTGGTGAGCCCCAGCCTAGTATGGCCTCTACAGGATTGCAGTCAGATAACAGCCTTAAAGGGGTTTATTTTAGTTTTGGTAAAATATCCAGGGCCCAATGGCCTTGGGTAAGCGAGGTACTCAGGCAGGGTGCCATTGAGACATGTAAAAACCACCAATCCTATTTCCTCAGTTGGTTTTCTTATCTGAAAGTGTTTTTTTTCCTGAGGTTTAATAGCAGTGATGTCTTCATGATGCTGGGAGGCATATCACAGGTCCCCTACATTGACCACATTGTCACTGAACTAAGCTTTCATGAAAGCTGCAATCCCTGCTAAAAATCCCTGAAGTGCCAACCTTGCCAAAAGGGACTGAGAAAAAGACAAGAGGCAGGATGTAGGGCCCTGGGTTCTAAGCCATGTTGCTGCAGAGACTGGGGTTCAAGTCCTGGTGCTGCTGTTTCTTGGCTGTGTGACCTTAGACAAGTACTTAATCTCTCTGATCCCTCATTTCCTTTGCTGTGAGTGATATCGATGGTAATTAATTAACAGGCTTGGCCTGAGGATTAAAGGGATATGTATTTAGGGTGCTTGACACAGAATTTGACTCTCTGTGGGCACTCAATTTAATGGTACCCTTTATTACAGAAAAGGCTCGGGAGCGAAAACTGACAACAAAAATCATCTTTGGCTGATTCTGGGAAATTTTTTGTTTTATTCTTTATCTCTATTTTACAATTTGTCCACAATGAACATGTGTTGTTTAGGTAATAAATATGTTTTTTAAAAAGTCCCCCAGTTCACTGTCAAAATAAATAAAATTTAAAAAATTATAGCAAATGGCCAGTTCTTGCTTGGGAAATGTCTGCAGCTACTACTGGACTAAAATCCATGGTATTCAGAGAGCAGTCTCATCCAGCCAGACCCTGGGCATATAGAAGCCCTCTGTCCAGGTCAGTTCTTGAGATAAACTCCACCCCTTTAACTAAAAAGAATTGGACTTTTTTGGATGATTGCAAGTCACCATTATGAACACACCCACCACATGAACTAAAATTCTGTGGCTGTTTGGAGTCCAGGCTTGTCTGCCCTTATGCTGAAAGGGCCCAGACTACTGTGTTTTAGGGGATCTCGTGTTCCTTTCCTCAATGCCTCTGTGGCTTATGGACCCATTAAACCCATCCATGGACCAGCCCCCTCCAGAGGGCGTACAGATTCCAAATTCAGAACTTCTGCTTTAAATGAGAGGAAGACAGAGACCTGGCCAGAAAGGACCAGAAGGGAACTGAGAGGAGGAAGGTGAGGACAAGAAAACATCCTTGTTGCTTCTGACAATTGGCAAGCAAGATTCTGGGAATCAGTGAGGTTTGTGCTTCCGGAGCTAGAACCAGAATCCCAAAGAGTTTTGGAGTTAGTCTAAGGGATCTACACAGGGATGACAAACAGATCTCTCACGAGCCAGCTATGCTGGAAATACTGCCTGGGGCCTGTGCTGAGGAGGACTCTGAGGCCACATTACACTCTGCAGAAGAGAGTTGCAGAAAAATGAATGAGAATGTGTGTGGCGTGCACACCACGCGTTCGCTACCCTTAATCAGGCTGTACTGTCTCATTCTGAAAGGGCAGGATATGAATGATTATTTTAGGCCAGGCACGATGGCTCACGCCTATAATCCCAGCACCTTGGGAGGCCGAGGCGGGCTGATCACCTGAGGTCAGGAGTTGGAGACCAGCCTGGCCAACATGGTGAAACCCTGTCTCTACTAAAAATACAAAAATTAGCCGGGTATGGTGGTGGGCATCTGTAATCCCAGCTGCCTGGGAGGCTGAGGCAGGAGAATCACTTGAACCCGGGAGGCTGAGGTTGCAGTGAGCCAAGATCATGTCATTGCACTCCAGCCTGGGCAACAAGAGCGAAACTCCATCTAAAAAAAAAAAAAAAGAAAGAAAGAAAGAAAGGGAAAGAAAATAACTATTTTAATACCTGAGTTAATACCTGGTATACCTGATATGAGTGTTCCTCTTAGGGACAAAAGCTTTCTTATTTAGAACCTACCTGCTTAAGACACTTTGGATGAGAAAGTAAGACCCCAAGACCACAGTTCATAAGCAGACAGGAAAAAGATTTCTAAAATGTGTGTGTGAAATACACAGGATTGTGGGAGTGGAGAGATGGAAGAAGAGGGGGTGTCGAGTTATTACAGATTGCACTTCATGGGAAGAGTTTTGAGCTTACGGAGAAGAGCAGCCAATGAGAAATTCTCGGGGCTAGGTTAATACACTCCTTTAAAGAACATCTCATGTATCTGTGATTATGTGATGTTAATTCCCTCTTCCCCTCCCTCCGAGCCTGTGTATGTGGCAGATAACTTGGGCAGTCATTTTCAGGAGGGTGTCTGTGAGTAGGGCTGTTTTCTGCATTTAGATTGGCCCCAAGAGAGGAAAATGAATGAGACTGAGGGTTCTTGAGGGGCCATGAGAATGCACACTCCCAAGAAATGGTAGAACCCTTGGGTGGGGCGTTGACTATCCCAAGGATGTGGGATGGAGAGGTAAGTCAATTTCATCCGGATCTCAAACACAGATAACCAATATTGGGATTCCATGAAATCAGGGAAAGTGAAGCCCAGAAAGGGACAGGGACTTGCTCAAGGTCATACAGCAAGGTTGGGACATGAGCCAAGTGTCCTGACTCTTGCTGAAGCATCCCCCATCTGGTTATAGGGCTGTGTAGATGGGAGCTGATAAGTGGTACCTGTATGTGTCCTTGGTGGTAGCATTAGCAAGCTTGGGCTCAGGCTGGTGGTCAGAAAAGGGTCCCAGGTAGGTCCAGTTAAAACCTTGCAGGCCTGGGTAGGCCTCCACCATGACTTTGAGGTTGAGCCCCTCGCCCACGGTCACCTCCTGGATGAGGTTCTGCTCAGAGCTCAAGTCCAAGTAGGCACTCTCTGGAAAGCAGAACACACAAGCATCTGGCATTAGTGGGAAGATGTCCTGGTTTATTTGTCCATTTTGTCATCTACCCATTGATCCAGTCCCTGAGCAGCTATGTCACAGGTATACAGTCCTCACCACCACCCAAGACAGGTCCTCTGACACCCCTCTTCTCACCACCCCCTTCAGAATCCCTGGATCAAAACTTTTCTCACTGAGGCCCTAGGAGAACCTGGGCAAATTCCTATCCCCATTTGTGCCTCCATCTCCTTATTTGTGTAATGAAGAGACTGAATATAATCTGTTATTTTCCAAGTTTTTGAAAAATTTTTGGCTGCAAGAAAAAATACACATGTGCGCACGCGCGCGCACACACACACACACACACAATTTCACATGTCCTCATGCATTTCCCTTTCTTCTGGTCATAAGTCAGTCAATGCAGCTTCCAAATATAGCTCTGGAGTAGGTGTGTAACCCAGGCCAGCCAATGAGGGTACTCTATCCCCTCTGGCCCAGTGATTGGTTTGGGTTACCATTAGTCCATGAGTCCATAACACTCAATTCCATGATTTTTGTTAAGACTCTGGGAAAAGAGAAGCCCTTATTTTACTGGTATTGCTAGGTCAGATACTACAAGGCAGATAGTCAGAGTCCTACAAGAGGAAAGTCTTCTGAGGGCTAGGCCCAAAAGGAAAAAGCAGAGCTGAGAGTTGGGGAGCCATAGATTCTTTCCAGCATCAGCTGAACACCTGGATCCAAGTGTTCCTGAAGCTGATATCCATGAGCTTTTTAGCTATAAGGAAAAAAAAAAATCCTTTTAATTAGGTTTGAGTTGATTTCTGTTACTTGTATCTGAAAGAGTCCTGACTAGTTTCTTTTTTTTTTTTTTTTTTTTTTTTTTTTTTGAGACAGAGTCTCACTCTGTTGTCCAGGCTGGAGTGCAGTGGTGCAGTCTCAGCTTACTGCAACCTCTGCCTCCCAGGTTGAAGCAATTCTCCTGCCTCAGCCTCCCGAGTACCTGGGACTACAGGTTCCTGCCACCATGCCCAGCTACTAACTAGTTTCTCCGAATGAAATTTTGCACAGCTTGTAATCCAGCTGCTCTTGTTGAATCTCAGGCAAAGGAATTGTGGCAAGAACCCCAATTCACTCAGCCTCTCCGTGCCTGTCATGGTAGCCCCTGACATGCCTTCTTAAAACCTCAGGGCTCTGCCACAAGCCCTAGGCTAGATGATTTCTAAGAGCTCCTCTCCTTACTCTATTCTGTCTAAAAATCTGAAATTCACCCTTCTACACTGACATATGTCTACTCAAAAGCCCCCTATGGCGTCCCGTTGCCTCCATTATTCAGCTTGGCATTCAAAGCTCTCCTCAATCAAATCAGGTCTCGCTGTGCTCATCCAGCCCCTTTCCCTCTTCCTTCCTACACACACACACACACACACACACACTCAACGCTCCACCCATCTGGGTCTCCTAACATCCCTGAACACACCACAGCCATTCCAACCTTGGAGGTTTTGCTCAAGCCATTTCCTCCACCAGGAATT
This sequence comes from Chlorocebus sabaeus, assembly GCF_047675955.1. Taxonomy (NCBI): domain Eukaryota; kingdom Metazoa; phylum Chordata; class Mammalia; order Primates; family Cercopithecidae; genus Chlorocebus; species Chlorocebus sabaeus. The sequence goes on along the minus strand of NC_132926.1, from coordinate 32,025,973 downwards.
CCATCCTCCTCCTTTTCATTATAGAGCCCCCTTTATCCTTTAAGACTCACCCCCATGAGGGAGTCTCTACTCAGTGCTCCAGGACACAGGAACCTCTCACTCCACTGGCCTTTTGCTGCCCTTCCAGACTACACACTCATTAGGCACCACATCTGCACTGCTTCATGCATCTGGTTCTCCCTCCAGGTAGCTTTCTTCTCTCTCCAACTAGTCTGTGAGCTTTTGGGGGCAAGGCTTTTCTCTTCTCTGTCTCTCTCAGCAGTCCATCTATTATTCATCCATCCATTCGTCCATTCATCCATCCAAACACCAACACTTCCTGCTACCTTCACCATTGCGACTCTAGTCCACCCACCATCAGCTCCAGCCTGGACCACTGCGGTAGCCTCCTCCTTCATCTCTCTGCTTCCATCCTTGTCTCCCTACAGACAGTACTCAACGCCCAAGAAAGCTCTGTTAATTCTTGTTACATCCAACCCCACCATGTCACTCATCTGCTCAAACCCTCCCACAGCTCCCCATCTCTCTCAGGAGAAAAAGCCCAAGTTTTTACAGTGGCCTCCAAGGCCCCGTGGGATCTGCCACCTCCCCACTTTAACTCTCTGACCTCATCCGAGACCACATTTTTTCTCGCTCTCTCCCCGCAGCACACTGGCCCACTTGTCCCTTGAACACAGCAAGCAGTCCTGCCACAGGATGGAACTCCCTTCTCCAAAATGGCCACATGGCTTGCTCCTTCACCAAGTTAAGTCTTTGCTCAAATATCAGCTTTCCAGTGAGATCTTCCTTGGTGACCACCCAATCTGAAGCTGCAAATGCTATATCATTTTTTTTTTTTAATAATTTACTTGGCTCATTGCCTACCCATTCCCAGCTAGAGCACCCACTTCATAAGGTCAGGGGTTGTTGTATCTGTTTCATTTTTTTTTTGCAGCTGTATCCTCGATGTCTAGAACAGTGTTTGGCCCAAAGTGTGAATGAACATAAACACTTATTGAGTGACGACTGTATGCCTGTACTAGAAAGCAGACAGGATTAGAAGCCATAACTGAAGGACAATTCTTGTGCTTTTGTTCTTCTTCCCCTTTACCCTGCCAAAGTCCCCAGTGCATAATGGGGTCCACAACAGAGCTCACAATCTACTGCAAGTCATGCATGTATTCTAGGGTAGCAATGCTCATGATTCTCATGCTCCTCGCCACCTCTGTCTCCCATACCATTCAACACATGAGGCACAGCCAGACCTAAAGGCCTCAGAGCCTGCTCCCACTCTGATGAGCTCCTGCCTCGCTTCAGGGTCCGAGTCCAGTGACTGCCACTGCCTGCACCCAATCACCATAGCCAGAGACCTGGAGGTCATCCTTAGGTCCTTTCTCTTCCTCATCCCTACATCTTAGACTCTTCCACACACCACTGGCCATCTTCAGCCTATTCTCCAGCCTCCAGGCTCCCACCCAACCCACATGGTACCAGACTGAGCCTTCTCAGATACTATCTTCTAGTGCATACTTGGACAGCATTTCCTGTGTCAGACCCTGTTCTAAGTACTATCTATCTATCTATCTATCTATCTATCTATCTATCTATCTAATCTAATCTATCTTCTATCTGTGAAGGCAGTTACTGTTAATATCTTCATTTTACAGGTAGGAAAACTGGGACATAGTGGGGTTAGCAACCTGCTAGTCGTTGGCAGACTCAGGTTGGAACACTGCCCTGGAGTGTGTACTCCTGACCACCGCACAGTGCCTCCTCTGTGCAATCTGACCCCATCACTCTCCTCTTTACAATGAGCACCCAACAGGTTAAGATGCAGTTACTCTCTCACTTTAAGACACCTTTACCTCTGGCTTCTGCTGCCTCCTCTGGTCTCCTGTGGCCACTCCTCACACCACTCTACATCCGAGCTGTTGTCAAGTTCTTTCAGTGTTCCAAATGATCTATGCTCTTTGCCTTTGAGTCTTGCATATGTTCCTCCCTCTGCCAGAAGCGCTGTTCCCCTTCCTTTCCCACCCTTCTGCCCAGCTAACCCACCTTTCATTCTTCCCAGTTTAGGGGCCACCTTCTCCAAGCCTGGGTTGGGGGACTCCTCAGTGTTCCCAGGACACCCTGTGCTTCCCCCATAATCACTGGGCGATCATTGTCTTTTCATGTGTCCATAAAGGAATGCGTGAAAAAATAAACAACTGTAGTCCAGTAGGGAGCTACTGGATGCCAATCCCCAAACAAAACAAAAAATGGCGCTAAGGTGTACCCAGTGCAGCCACACAATGTAAGAGCTCCAAGGTGGGAGAGAGGTCCCAGGACAGGGTAAGGGAGAGCTCCTGGAGAGTGGCTCCTTAGCCAGGCCTTGGATAAACGAACTCCGGCAGAGGTATCCTCAGCAGGTCTCCTTCCCTGACATCAGCCTCCTCCTCAAAACCCTTCTGCTCCCACTCCTGCAGGATCCCTACTGACCGTCCACCACCCCCCTGATGCTTACCTACGACCCGGAAGAACATGGAGGTGGAGTGCTTGCCCTGCACGTTGCTGGCCACGCAGGAGTAGTTGCCAGCATGTTGGAAGTCGACTTGACCGAGGCTGAGGGTCAGGACTTTTTGGTAACGGTTATCGTGAAAGTCAGATTGCTGAGGGATTGCGAGCTGCAGCCAGAAGGAATGGAGATGTTATACCAAGGTAGTTTAGGGATTCGAGAGATCTGGGTTCCAATCCTCAGCCTTTAATTACTATCTGCCTGTCCTCTGAGCCTGTTTCTTCACTTGTAAGATGGGGCTCCCTGCCCCCAAGACTGTAGTGAAGAGTAAATGAGATATGCATGCAAGTGGCTTAGGGCTGTGCCTGGAACATGGCAGGCACAGTGGGAAGGGAGGGGGCTCTTAGGGGCAGCCCAGTGTGATTCCCTCCTGGAATCCTCCCTCCCCCCTTGTTTCCCAAAGTCTTTCTGAAATAGCTGTTATATTCCTGGGCCTCAAAGGTGGCCTAGGAAACCCTTGCTAAATAGAAGCGAGCTCACCTCTGGGTTTTGTCTAAAGGCTGGGGCAAAGGCCATGTGTCAAGGGGACAGAGAACTACCTCCCCCGCCCACCCCTACAAAGTTCAGCAGCATAAGCATGAGTCCTGGTTCTACGTCAGCTACTGACTGGGAGTGAGGTCTTGGGCGAGTCTGTGCCCCTCCTGGAGTCCGAACTGTGCCTTCAGCTGAGACAGCCGGTTTGGAGTGGGGGGCCCATAACCCCACCATGTAAAACCTGGTGTGCTGGGAGGATGGCCAGACTTCACCTTGTGATCTGCAGGGACTGACCTTGGTGGTGTTGTGTTGGAGGAAGACATCAAAGTCAACGTCAATGTTGCTGGCTGAGCACACGATCTGGGCAGCCTCCCCTCGAATCCGCACCAGCTCTGCAGGCACCAGTGTCAAGGCTGGGGGCCCTGGGATGACTGAGACCGGGGGAGAGATCCCTGAACACCCAGGTTCCCTGAATGTGATATAGCTGTTGCTCTCCTCCCTGCCATGGGCCAGGCCACACTGGCCAGGCTTCCCCCGCCACTGCCCCATCCCAAATCCTGGGAGGCAGCCTTGCTGCTTCTACTCCCTCCACTGCAAGTCCTGTCCTATAGAGGCCTTGGAAAGTCTACTTTCTCCGTCACCTCTACCCCTTCCCAGTCCCGTCACCATTCTCCACTCTGGACTTCTGCACCAGTCTCCTCAGAGGCGTCCCTGCCTCCCTCTCTCCCCCTACACCTGGACTCTTCACCAAAGTGACCTCTTACAAATATAAATGGGACCATGCCTCTCTCCTCTGTAAACATTAGGGGCTTCCCGTTACTCTCAGAAAAGAAGTCAAAGTCCTTTCCATACCCCAACCTGTTTCTGATCGCCCTGACAACCCCACCCCTTGTTCACTGCACTGCAGCCCCCTGCACCTCTTTCCTACCACAGGGCCTTTGCACTCACCTTTCCCTCCTGGAATGCCTTTCCTCCCACTCTTCAAATGGGAGGCTGTTCTCGTCCTTCAGATCTTTAGCTCAAAAATTCCTCAGCGAGGCCTCTGTGACCAGCTGATAGGAATTAGCCTCCCCAGCACCTCCACGCCCTCCACTCCCCAGCTTGGTTTCTTGCTCATCACGTTTGTATTTACTTTCTATTTAATAGTTAGACTGTAGTCGAATGTCAAATCCATGACAGGAATATTCCAGCAGCCGGCAAGATGCCTGATGCACAATAGGCCTTAAATTCATATTTATGCCCATTGCTGCTATTGAAAGATAATCTAATCCAGATTCCTAAGGCCCAGGGATATGAAAGGACTCCCCCAAGGTCCCTGAGGGGGATCAAGGCAGAGCTAGGGCCCAGGACCCTTAGCTCTTGGCCAACCCAGGGCTCTGCGGGATGAAGTGCCAGGAAAGAGCCCTAACGGCCTCCTCTGCCCACACGGCTGGGGTCCTTTGACCTCCTGGGCAGGTTTAATGGCCTCAGATCCCAGGGGCATTGGGCTAGCTAGTTCACTCTGACCCTGGCCCTCGTTACAGGGACTGATTGCTGTCTCAAGCCCAGGTCCTCAGCCTGGGGCCCTGCTTGCTCTCACCAGTCCTCCCAGAAACCAGAATCCCACCTGCCATCCCAGCAGGGTGAGACTCCACCTCCACTGTTACCTGGCCACTGCAAGAGCTGTCACACGTGCCTACCATCTCCTCCCTGCCTCTTGGCTCAGCATCCCTCCCCTTCACGTGCCCAGCACCTGGCCTTAGGCAGGCCCCGAGTGGGAAATCCATGTCTGAGGCTGAGCTTCAGTCCTCTTTCCATACCTAGAACATTCAGAGCCTGTCCCCACCTCACCACTTGGTACTCACTGTCCCCCTGCTGAAGCAGATCTCTGCACAGCCACCTTCTTCATGTCATTCAGATTCCAGCTCTAATAAAGTGTTTTCTTCTCAGTGAGGCTTCCCCACCCGACACACTCTTATTCAGCTACCCTGTTGAATGTTTTTTTGTGTGGCATGTGTAATGACCTGAGATGACCTTGCCCACTGAGTTATTTGCTCACATGTGGTTTGTCTCCCTGCCCCAACACCTTGTCAGTCCTGCCCCGTGGATGATCGTGGAACCACTGAGGGGAAGAAGTGAAAGGAGGAGGACATCCCACTACCCCCCATCACGCCCAGTCCCCAGCCACCACCCGTGTGGCTGCCGGCTCTGTCCCCACTCTCCAGGCCTGGTTGCTGGTCCCCTTGTGCCCCACACACCTTTCTGCACTTTCAGCCGGATGCTGATGGACATCACCTTCCTGCCACCCATCAGGGCACTGCATTGATAGTCCTGGCCCTGAATGAATTTGGCCCTGTGGATGGTGAAGCCGTGCCAGGGCGAGAAGGAGTAGTTGGTGTGGCGCAGGAGGGGCCGACCACGCAGACGCACCAGCGAGACGCCTGCCTCCAGCACCGGGTCTGTGAGCAGGCAGGGCAGCAGTGCATCCTGGTCCTCAAACACCACCACCTCCGTTGCTAGCACGTTCCAGGGCCGGGCAGGATCTAGGGTAGAGAAGGGCACAGGGTTATAACTGCCCTTCCTCCACTGGGCCAAGGAGTACCTGGACATAGGTGACAGGGAAGTTCAGAGAAGCTGGTCATTCATCTGAGCTCACACCATGCCAGGACAGTTCAGTGGACGCTTCAGCGTAGGGACTCTAGAGTCAGATGCACCTGGGCTCCACTCTAGTCCCACTGTGAGGCTGCATGACCTTGGACAATCTCCCTGCACGTCTAGAAAATGCATCATCATAGACCTGCCTTGCAGGGTCATTGGGAGGACTGCATCACGTTAGAAGCTCTTCCAGGTCCTTGCTCATAGCCAGCACTCAGTAAATGCAGAGCTGAATTGTTACGATTGTTAATTTTAGGGCGCACTGTAGTGGGGCCTGCTGGGCCAGGCCTCTTGGGAGGAGGCTCAGACTCCTCACCTTTGACGTAGAGGTGGATGGCGGCGCTGCCTCCCAGGGGGTCTCCAGGCTCAGTGCAGCGATAGGTCCTTGTGTTTTGGAAGGTAGCGTTGGTGGTGGTGAGGACACTGCTGGGGCCATCAGAGTACAGGGTCCAGTGAGGTGATATGGGGCCATCCCATTCCACACTGCCATTGCCCACACATCGCAGGGTCACCGTTTCTCCCGGCTTCACGACCAACTCAGGGCCACTGGGCTCTATCACTGGGATTCCCTGACCTGGTGGGAGGGACAGCAGACAGAAGTGAGGTCTAGGATGCACCCCTTGGGCCGACCTGACTCTGAGATGGGTGGTAGCCTGGCAGGGATGGTGCTGTGCCATCAAGGGACCACTTTGAATTAGCCCCTGCCCCCTGGTCATAACCCTCAACCTACTCAGGGTTAGACTGATGTCTCTGATGTCCAGGAGGTCCCTTCTCTGAGAAAGGGGGCTTGCAGCTTGCTCAGCCTCTCATTCAGGCCTCTGTCTCCCTGGGGTCCTCAGCCTCCTGCCTCAGTCTACCCTGCTGTGATGACATCTTTCTTCTCCCCAGGAATGAACTCTTTTAACCCTGTGTACAAAGTGGATGTATTTCTACCACCGAATGAAGAAAGAAATGAATGGAATGTTCACAGCCAAGTCCTCTGACTTAATTCATATCGGAAAGAAAAAAAAGAGATGTAGGATCTTAGCCCGGCAGAGTTAGAGAGGTCCCAGGAATCTCCTGGTGTGCCCACTCCCACTGATGGACATCTGGTCTGCAGCACAGTGGGATGGGAGGTGCCGTGCCTCAGTTTCCCCACCTATAAAATAGGGATAATCGTCATACCCACTCATCGCTATGTTAGGCATTTTAAATGCATGGGAAGCCTTTAGACCATCACCTGTCACCAAATAAATGGTTCAGTAAGAGTTAGTCACTATGTTGTTTATTCCTAGTCTGCACCCAGCAGCTCACCCCTGCACCCCCACACATCTGTGTTTACCGGGAAGCCAATCTCTTTTAAGGAAAATTTTCTTGAAGGAGAAAAGAGAACTTGAAACCCCTATCAGGCTGTCTGGGAAGAAGGCCCGTTGCCTCTGCAGCGTCAGCATTTTTCCAGGGCCTGAAATAGGGGCAAAGGAGGGAAGTGAGAGCGGATTCAAGCCTCCAAGGGGCTGCCAGGCGCCCCCCAGCCTGTATGGGCGGAAACACATTGTTGGCGTCAGGCTCAGCCCCCGGTTTCCGCTCAGCCTGTGGCCCTTCTACAGGGATGTTCTCACTTCTGCTTCCCCAGCCTCCTAACCACTGCCCTCTCTCCAGGCAGGGAGAGGGAGTGCCACTTGCGGGGCAGCTGTGAGGCCGGGCTCTGACACTGATCCACTGGCTGACCCTGGCCATCCAACTCCTCAGCTCTGGCCCTTCCTATTCCCAGTGATGGGGACAGGCCAGCCCCGAGGGCTTCGGGTGAATTCAGGGTTTCTCCGTTGTTCTCTGCAAACCCCCTTGAAATGGGAATTCCCCCTGCCCCACCATAGAGCCCAGAATTGGAAAGGTTTTCTCTCTCAAGTCCTTTTGGGATGGCTTAATTCATGTTTTGATTTTGTATTCAGCAGAATATGCATCCCCTCTCCCCAAGACTCTGATCCGCACAAGGGACTGAGTGAATTGTGAACACAGCCAAGGCTGCCACCTGGGGTTGTAGCCTCCTATGCAGCGCAACCACCAGGAAGAAGGACAAATGTCATTTCTAGCAGCCTTTTAACAAATCTCAACAGAGCTGGGGCTACCCTATCACTGCGGCGGCAGTCTCAGGCCCCCAGGCGGGGGTTTTATAGCAGGAAACAGCTTGGAGTGTGGGCTCACACCAACTTGGGTTTGGAACTTGGTTCTTCCCTTACCAGCTGGGTTAGTTGCTTAACCTCTTTGAGCCTCAGGCTATTCTTCTGTCTGACGGGAATAATCCCAGCTCCCACCCCAAAAACTTCAGCTGGGGGTTGAGTGAGATGATATATAGAACTGCTCCTGCCCTGGGCACCTGCTTTAATTGCTACATTTCTAATGTCCCTTCTGGGCCAACTCTGATTACTCAAGATTTTAACCTTGGATTCTGTGATTCCATTTGTTCCTTTTTTACACCTGCCTCATGCCTCACAGGGGGCTTTTCCCATCCCTTCCCCCAGCCTGTCTCTCTAGACCCTGCCTTGGCCTCCAGGAAATGTGGCCAGGGAGCAATGTCTGTCCTATTTTGTCCTATCCTATTGTCCCAGATATTCACACAGGATAAGGCTGATACCCGCAATTTCCGCAGCCAACTTCCCCTGCTGGCTTGGCTAGCAGGGAAGGAAGCCAGCTTGGTCCCCATCCTCCTCGGGGTGGGGGCATGGGCTATGAACATTAACTGAGGTCCCCCTTCTGTGCTGTCCATTCTTCCCCTCCTCATCTCCACTCCCCAATTCTCCCCATGCCCTACACCTCTCCACTAGCTCCCACTTGCCTGGAAGCCCCTCCATCGTCTCTTCCAGAATGTGCACCAATCTCTACTCTTCTCTCCCAACACACACACACACACACACACACTCTGCACACCAAGGCTGGCTACAGCCCCTCCTCAGCCCAGGATCTCATCGCAGTGATGAAGAGCGAGCCCCCCTCTCTCTCTCGAGTCCTCCAGTACCATCCCCAGTCTCCTCACAGTGGCTTCTCATCTACTCACCATTGGTCTACTGGGCTGAAAACTTAGGTTTCCAGCCTCCCCATCTCTTCTTTCTCTTGGGACTGGACCCTGGACAACCATCTGGCCCCCTTCCCACACACCATGCCCCTGGGAAGGGAAAATAAAAACTCCAGACCCTAATTCACTCTGCCAAAAGGAAAAACTCAAGCTGAAAACTGAGTCATGCAAGAAGCTGCCTTGCCTTTTATTCCTAAGCTGATAGCGACAGATGAAAGGTAAAATATCCCACAGGCAGCTCCTCTATGCTCACTTTCCCTATGTAAAGAGCCAATTTACTGAACCGAGATAATTGACTGTTCCCCTACCTGCTACTTTTCTTTTGCAACATGTGGATTACCACAACGTCCCCTTTTTCCCTCCAGCCCACTTTCCCCTTTAAATGTTAAAGCCTTCAAATTCCTCCAGAATGGCACAGACCACATAATATTTTTGTGACTCCATGTTTTGTTTTTCTTGCCAGCATGTCCTTAACCTTGGCAAAATAAAGTTCTACTTTGATTGAGGCCAGGCACAGTGGCTCATACCTGTAATCCCAGCACTTTGGGAGGCCAAGGCAGGGGAATCGCTTGAGTTCAGGAGTTAGAGACCAGCATGGCCAACATAGTAAAACCCTGTCTCTACCAAAAATAAAAAAATTAGCCGGGCATGGTGGCAGGCACCAGTAATCACAGCTACTCGGGAATGGCAGAATCGCTTGAACCCGGGAGGCAGAGGTTGCAGTGAGCCAAGACTATGCCACTGCACTCCAGCCTGGGCGACAGAGCAAGACTCCGTCTCAAACCAAAAAAAAAAAAGGAGATGGAGTCTTGCTCTATTGCCCAGCCTGGAGTGCAGTGGCATGATCTTGGCTCACTGCAACCTCTGCCTCCCGGGTTCAAGTGATTCTCCTGCCTCAGCCTCCTGAGTAGCTGGAACTACAGGTGCCTGCCACCACGCTCGGCTAAGTTTTGTATTTTTTAGTAGAGAAGGGGTTTCAGGGGTTTCACCATATTGGTGAGGCTGGTCTCAAACTCCTGACCTTGTGATTTGCCCAACTCGGCCTCCCAGAGTGCTGAGATTACAGGTGTGAGCCACCATGCCTGGTGGCAAGACTCCATCTCAATTAAAAAAATAATAATAAAAAACAAATTGAGACCTGGCTCAGATACTTTTTAGTTTTTGCCCCACAGGCAGGTTCTGGGTGTAAGGATAGGACAAGGCAGTGAAATCAAACCTGTGGGACTCTCTGAGATGATGGGGGTGGTGGATACACTGTGTATGCATTTGTCAGACCTCATTGAACTTAAGAGCCTGTGCTTTCTACTGCATGTAAGTTACACTGCAAAATAAGAAGTCCAGGCCAGGCGCTGTGGCTCATGCCAGTAATCCCAACACTTTGGGAGGCCAAGGCAGGTGGATCACCTGAGGTTAGGAGTTTGAGACCAGCTTGGCCAACATGGTGAAACCCCATCTCTACTAAAAATACAAAAATTAGGCAGGCATGATGGTGTGCCCCTGTAATCCCAGCTCAGGAGGCTGAGGCAGGAGAATCACTTGAACGTAGGAGGTAGAGGTTGCAGTGAGCTGAGATTGTGCCACTGTACTCCAGCCTGGTGACAGAGAGAGACTCTGTCTCAGGAAAAAAAAAAAAAAAAAAGCCAAACACTCAAGCTCAGTGGGATTGCCTGGGCCAGAAAAGGATGGTCAGTGGGCCATCTCCTCATCGGGGACCAGAAGTGCCACAGCCCCAGGGTCCTCCTTTGAAGAGGCCAGGGTGAGGCTGTCTTCTCTCCCCTTCCATCCCCATCCTCCCCCAAGGTCCCTTTGAATAAGCAGGCAATAGAATAGAAATGTGTTTGTTGGGCCAACAAGCTGAGCACAGCAGTCCCTCACCTCTTGTCATGTTCCCTCCCAGATGGAAATTCTGCAGAACTGCTGCTGCCTGGGGACCTCCTGAGACTTGGCAGCCTGTGTCTGGGAGGGCTCTGGCCCAGGAGACCCTTGCTGGCCTCTTCCCAATCCCTCCTCTAGCCCTATACCCCTTTCACCCCAAATTCCCCTCTCCTGAGCCCTGGGCCAGAGAGGCCAACCTCATCTCTCCCTCTGACCCCTTACACAAGCCACCCAAGGAAGAACCACCACCCCTATCAGGCCCTTCCAGGCCAGGTGTTGCATAGAATCATCAAATCACAGGCTGGCAGAGCTGCCAGAGCCATCAGGGGCTCTCCAGGTCCTCCCAACTCAGTGTAGGTCTGGACCAGCAGTGCCGGCATCTCACCTCTCCCAGGAGTGTGTTGGATATGCAGAATCTCAGGTTGCACCTGAGACCGACCGAGTCTGAATCTGCATTGTAACAAGATCCTCAGGTAACTTGTATGCACAGGAAAGTATGAAAAGCACTGCTCTGGTCTAGTCTATCACTGTGCCCCTGCCCCCAACACCTGCAATTGAATAGAAGTGGACACTGAAGCCTCAAGAGTATCAGAGGCTTGTTCAGGACACACAGTGAGTGGATGGCAGAGCTGGGATGTATCCACAGCACCAGGTGGACCAGCTCCACCACACCCACCTCTTTTCACCCCACTACCTCTCCAAAGCAGATACCCACAAACCTGCAGTCCAGTGCTGGGGAGACGAAAACACAGCCTGGGGACACCCAGTGAGGGGCAAGGGCTAAATCCTTTCACAGGGGTCTTCTCTGTCACACCCCATCAAAGTCCCCCACCCCCCATTCTGCTCTTACCATGCCAAGCTGTGACCACCAGCAGGAGCAGCAGAACTCCCGGGCCCATGGCCTCAGTGGGGAAGCGGCAGGCAGGTGCAGGGCTGTAAGGCGCCCAGGGCACAGAGCTTCCAGGTACTAGCTCCGCAGGGATCGGGACACCGGACACACGTTCCTCTCCTCTGCACTGGCTGTTTGTCTTGTTTTCCTCTTCCTCCTCCTTGGGCTGATCCTCTTCTTCCCCTTTTAGCTGGGCAAGGCAACCACAGAGTTTGGAAATCTTGGGTCTTTAAGAAGAAAACAAAGCCTTGACCCCAAGAGGGAGGGGTCGCAGTCGGGCAGGGCCAGCCTGAGCCCAGGGGGACCTAAGTTGGGGCCCTTCTAAAGCCATCTGCAAGGGGTCCTGGAAGAAGAGACATATCCAAGAACAGCCCGACAGTTAGTCCACAAATGAGGGTCTTCAGAGTGATCAGGCGGCTCTGGCAGAGCCCAAAGAGAAGTCAGGTTGTGTGATATTCTGACATATACATTTTTTCTTTACCCCCATTTCCTGGCTTACAACTCCTGAAATCCTTGGAATCTCCAAAGTAATACATATCTTTGAAAAATTTATTATTATTTTAGAGACGGAGTTTCACTCTGTTGCCCAGGCTGGAGCTCTGTGGCTCCATCATAGCTCACTGCAGGCTCAAACTCCTGGGCTCAAGCCTTCGAGCTGTGAAATCTGACAATACCTCTAGGTAAATACAGTGATTGAATTGAATTGGAGGGCACTAGATTCGTGTCTGCTGCAGAATCTGAACAATGGGTTGATTGCTTGGTCTGTGGGGAAACATGCCCATCCCCTACATCTGGTGTCAGAAGTATTTTGTGTTGTGAGACAATAGGAGAAATAGAATTTGTTTTCCTCCTATATACAGGTTGGTCTGGGAGAGCCTGATAATACTGGCAATAAACTTCCTTTTACGGGACACTTACTAGCCAATCCCTTTACATTCACTGTCTCCTTTAGTACTGCAAAACTTTATGTAGGTAAGTACTATTGTCATTCTCATTTCACAGATGGAAAAACTAAAGCTCAGAGAGATCAAACGCCTGAAGCTTGACCACGGTCAAACAGCTACCAAATGGTGGAGACAGGATTTGGATCCCAGCAGTCTGCTTATAAAACTATCTTTCATGGTTTACTTACATTGTTTATTTATTTTTTTACAAAGAATCTAATGTTTCTGCAGAATTCTTAAAATATATAGCATTCCTTTCCTCCCCCTTTTCCCGGAGGCAATTGCTTTTACCTCTTCTAGTTGATTTGCTTAGTGTTTTACTTCTTATCTCTAAAGAACATGGTCATTTCTTCTTCTTCTTTTTTTTTTTTTTTTGGAGACAGGGTTTGGTTCTGTCATCCAGTCTGGAGTGCAGTGGTGTGATCTCAGCTCACTGCAACCTCCACCTCCCAGGCTCAAGCCATGCTCCTACCTCAGCCTTCTGAGTAGCTGGGACTACAGGGGCATGTGTCACCATGCCTGGCAAATTTCTATATTTTTGGTAGAGATGGGGTTTCACCATGTTGTCCAGGCTGATCTCAAACCCCTGAGCGCAAGTGATTCACATACCTTGGCCTCCCAAAGTACTGAGATTATAGGCATGAACCACTGTACCCAGCCTAAAGTTACTTCTTGAAATTGAAAAATCTTGATATAACATTGATCCAGGAAAATGATCATTCCCACGTACTCGGGTGTTTGTGTGGTGTGTATGCGTGTGTTTGTATGTGTATTTATGGTGTATATATGCACTTTCTTTTTCAGAAGAGTGTTTTGAACCTTTAGCAATCATGAATATCAAAGCTGACTCAAGAAGAAAAAGAAAATCCAAATAAACCTGTAACAAGAAAAGAGATTTAATCAGTAACCAAAAACCTCCCAACAAAGCAAAGCCCAGGACCAGATGGCTTTACTGGCGAATTCTCCCAAACATTTAAAGAAGAATTAATACCAATCCTTTTCAACTCATTCTATGAAGCCAGCATTTTCCTGATACCAAAGCTAGACCAAAACATTGCCAGAAAAGATAACTATAGACCAATATAAATGCATGAATATAGATGCAAAAAATTTTTAAAAAGTACTAGCAAATCAAATTTTTTTTTTTTTTTCTTTTTTGATACAGGGTCTGACTGTTGCCCAGGCTGGAGTGCAGTGGAGCAATCTCGGCTCACTGCAACCTCTGATCCCACGTTCAAGTTATTCTCATGTCTCAGCCTCCTGAGTAGCTGGGATTACAGGCATGTACCACCACCATGCCCAGATAATTTTTGAATTTTTAGTAGAGACGGGGTTTCGCCATGCTGGCCAGGCTGGTCTCCAATTCCTGAACTCAAGCAGTCTGCCCACCTTGGTCTCCCAAAGTTTTGGGAATACAGGCATGAGCCACTGCATCCAGCCACTAGCAAACCAAATCTAACAGCATATTAAAATGATTATACACCATGATGAAGTGGGATTTGTCCAAGAAATACAATGGTGGTTTAACACATGAAAATCAGTGTAATACGTCACATTAATAGAATGAAAAAATCCTCCTATGATCATGTCACTTGATGTAACTGTAAAACCCAACATGCTTTCATTAAAAACAAAACAAAACAAAATCCACCCAACAAACTAGAATAAAAGGGAACAGCCTCAATATGATTAAGGGCACATGTGAAAAAGCACAACAAGCTCAACGGTGAAAGATTGAGAGCTGGTCCCTTTAGATCAGGAACAAGACAAAAGATGCCTGCTCTCACCACTTCTGTTCAACATAGTACTGGAAGTCCTAGCCAGAGCAATCAGGAAGAAAAGAAACAGAAGCCATCCAAATTGAAAAAGAAGAAGTAAAACTATCTCTGTTCACAGATGACATGATCCTATATATAGAGAAATCCTAAAAGATCTACAAAAAAAACAACTATTAGAGCTAATATACAAATTCAGCAAAGCTGCAGGATACAAGATCAACATACATAACTCTGTGGTACTGGCAATACTCCAATAAGGAAATTAAGAAAACAACTTAATTTACAGTAATATCTAAAATAATAAAATAGGGGCTGGGTGCGGTGGCTCAAGCCTGTAATCCCAGCACTTTGGGAGGCCGAAACGGGTGGATCACGAGGTCAGGAGATCGAGACCATCCTGGCTAACACAGTGAAACCCCGTCTCTACTAAAAAATACAAAAAACTAGCCGGGCGAGGTGGCGGGCGCCTGTAGTCCCAGCTACTCAGGAGGCTGAGGCAGGAGAATGGCATGAACCCGGGAGGCGGAGCTTGCAGTGAGTTGAGATTGGGCCACTGCACTCCAGCCTGGGCCACAGAGCGAGACTCCATCTCAAAAAAAATAAATAAATAAAATAAAATAAAATAATAAAATATTTTGGAATAAACTTAACTAAGGAGTTGCATGACTTTTACAATGAAAACTAGGAAACACTGTTGAAAGAAATTTAGAAGACCTTAATAAATGAAAAAACCACCTTGTTTTCCTAAGTTGGAGGATTTAATAAGATGGCGGTACTCTCAAAGTGATTTATAGGTTCAGTATATTCCCTGTCAAAATACCAACAGCCTTTTTCTGCAGAAATGGAAAAACTGATTCTCAAATTCATATGGAACTTCAAGGGACAGTGAATATGCAAAACAATCTTGAGAAAGGAGAACATGGAGGAGTCACACTTCTCAATTTCAAAGCTTACTATAAAGCTACAGAAATCAAAATAGTGTGGTATCAGCATAAGAATAGCTATATGGATCAATAGAATAAAATTGAGAGTCAGGAAGTAAACTCTTACATTCGTGGACAACTGATATTCAACAAGGGTGACAAGACCATCCAATGGAGAATGACCAGTTTTTTCAACATAGGTGCTAAAAGAACTAGAGTCACATGCGGAAGAATGAAGTTGAATCCTTATTTTACATCACATATAAAAGTTAACTCAAAATGAATTAAAGACCTAAATATAAAAGCTAAAATTATTAAACCCATAAAAGAAACCATAGAGGTAATATTCATGACCTTGGAATTGGAAATGATTTGTCAGATATGTTTCTAAAAACACAAGCAACCAAAGAAAAATAAATTGGACATAATCAAAATTAAACATTTTTGTGCATCAAAGGATACTGTCAAGAGAATAAAAAGATAACACACAGAATGAATATTTATATCCAGAAAAAATAAATATATCCAGAATATATATAGAATGAAAGTTGTAGTGTTTCCTCAGCAAAAATCACTCTTGGTGCATAGTTCTATGAGTTTTGACAAATATATGTAACGATGTAACCACCACCTTAGTCAAGATACAGAACAACTCCATCACTAGAAAATGTTTCTCATGTTGCTTTGTAGTAAAGCCCTTCCCCAACCCCTCACACCAAACGACCGCTGATCTGTTCTCTATCCCTACATTTTTGCCTTTTCCATAATGTCTTTGTGCTTTAGAGGATAATGTCATTTTTATAAATGGAATCATACAGTGTGTAACTAAAGAATGTATGTAGAATCACGCAATATGTAGCTAAAGCCACTCTATTGTCCCTCACAATATTTATGGAAAAATAAATTTTAAAAAAGAATGAAAGCTGTAGTGTTTCCTACAACTCAACAAAAAGACAAACAATTAAATTTAAAAATAGGTAAATTCAAATATTGCATGTCCTCACTTGTAAGTGGGAGCTAAACAAAGGGTCCTCATGGATATAAAGATGGAGAGAATAGACTTCAAAGGTGGAAGGACAGAAGGAAAGGGGAGAGGACAGAAAGGAAGTGAAAAATTACCTATTGGGTATAATGTTCAGTATTTGGGTATCGGGTACACTGGAAGCCAAATCCCCACCATTATGCAATGAACCCATGTAATAAACATGCACGTATACTCCCGAATCTAAAATAATTTTTTTGAAAAACAGGCAAAAAATTGGATAGATATTTCTCCAGAGCACATGAAAAAATATTCAATATCATTAGTCATTAGGGAAGTGCAAATCAGACCCACCTTGAGATACCACTTCATATCTACTAGGTTCGTAATAAAAAAAAAATCGGATAACAAGTATTGGTGAGGATGTGGAGAAATTGGAACCTTTGTACAGTGTTGGTGAAAATGAAAACTGGTGCAGCTGCTATGGTAATCAGTTTGACAATTCCTCAAAAAGTTAAACATATAATTGTCATATGATCCAGAAATAGCACTTCTAGGTAAAACCAAAAGAATGGAAAACAGGGACTCAAACAAATGCAAATATTCAACACAGCATAATTTACAGTAGCCAAAAGGTGGAAAGAGTTGACAGCTAAACAAAATGTGGTATGTCCATACAATTGAATATTATTCAGCTATAAAGGGAATGAAATATTGATACCTGCTACGATGTGGACTAACCTTGAAAACACTGTGTTAAGTCAATGAAGCCAGTCGCAAAATGTCATACGACTCCATCTATTTGAAAAATCCAGAACAGGTAAACCCGTAGAGGCAGACGATTGATGAATGGTTACCAGGGGATGTAGGAAGGGAGAATGGGGAGTGACTGCTTGTGAGAAGGAAGTTTTCTTTTGGGGTGATGAAATGTCTTGGAACAAGATAGAGGTGATGGCTTCCCAGCATTGTATTTGTCCTAAATGCCATTGTACACCTTAAAATGGTTAATGTTTAATTTTATGTTATTTGAATTTTATATCAAAAAAAAGAGAAGGGATAAAGATTATCTTAGACCAACAAAAACCAAGAGAATTCATTGCCAGAAGACCAACACTACAAAAAAAAAAAATCCTAAGGGAAGTTCTTTAGGTAAAGGAGTATGATACCAGCTAGCAAGTTGGATATACATTAAAAAATAAAAAGTGCTGGAAATGGAATAAAAGTAAGCATAAAAAATATGGTTGCCTTTTAAATGCTTGAAAAGATAACTTTTTAAAACAGGCGTTGAAAATTTTTTTCCTGTCAAGGACCAAATAGTAAATATTTTAGGTTTTGTGGCCATATGGTCTTTGGGGCAACTGCTTAATTCTGCCATTGCAGTGCAAAAACAGCCATAGCCAATACATAAACTATTAAGTGTGCTATATTTACAAAAACAGGAGGCAGGCTACACTTGGTCCACAGGCTATAGTTTGCCAATCTCTGATTTAAAGCAAAAGTAGTAGCAACGCATTGGATATTTATAGCAGATTAAAAGTGAAATATATTGTTGTCATACGTTTCACTTTTACATATGCATTTATAGCAATCTCCACAGGGGAAACATTCCAGTAACCTTGGTGTATGCCTGAAACTGCAGATAGTACTAAACCCTGTATATGCTATGTTTTTTCCTATACCTACTGTATTAGACGGTTCTCTTACTGCTAATAAGGACATACCCTAGACTGGGTAATTTCTAAAGGAAAGGAGGTTTAATTGACTCACAGTTCAGCATGGCTGAGGAGGCCTCAGAATCATAGCGGAAGGCAAAGGAGGAGCAGAGTTGCATCTTACTTGGTGGCAGGCAAAACAGTATGGGCAAGGGAACTCCCATTTATAAAACCATCAGATCTCGTGAGACTTAATTACTACCACGAGAACAGTATGGGGAAAACTGCCCCCATGATTCAATTGTCTCCACCTGGCCCCACCCTTGACATGTGGGGATTATTACAATTTAAGGTGAGAATTGGGTGGGGACACAGCCAAACCATATCACCTACATACCTATGATAAAGTTTATCAATTAGGCAAAGTAAGAGATTAACAATAATAACTAATAATACAATAAGACAATCATAACACTTTACTGTGATGAAAGCCATGTGAATGTAGTCTCTCTCTCAAAGTACCTTCATATTTTTGGACATGGATTGATCACAAGTAACTGAAATTGCCAATAATGGGGAACTACTGCACTATGAAAAACGGGAAGAAAGGGTATGCAGTCTACTCTTGTCAGGTCCTCATGCTATCCTTATTTTTCTTGTTTGTTTTTTGGATGGAGTCTCACTCGGTCACCCAGGCTGGAGTGCAGTGGCGTGATCTCGGCTCACTGCAAACTCCACCTTCCAGGTTCAAGTGATTCTCCCGTACCAGCCTCCCGAGTAGCTGGGATTACAGGCACCTGCCACCGTGTCTGGCTAATTTTTGTATTTTTAGTAGAGACAGGGTTTCACCATGTTGGCCAAGCTGCTCTCAAACCCCTAACTTCAGGTCATCTGCCCGCCTCGGCCTTCCGAAGTGCTGGGATTACAGATGTGAGCCACGGCACCGGCCCTCATGCTGTATTTAAAGTAACGTTTTATCATTTAAAGGTAGACTTTGATTAATTTAAGATATAAGTTGTAAACCTAGGACACTCCCTAAAAATTTTTCTCTCTTTTTAATCACTCAAAAATTTTTGAAGAGGTATAAATTATAAGCCAACAGTGGAAATGAAATGGAGACATAATACTTACTCAATCCAAAGGAAGACAAAGATGGAAAGAAAGAAGACCAGAAAGAATGAATAGAAAACATCTAACAAGATGGTAGAAGGATTTTGAATGTTCTCACCGTAAGAAATGATAAGTGTTTAAGGCGATAGACATGCTAATTACCCTGATGTGATCATTACACAATATATATGTATCAAAACATCATACTGTGCTCCATAAACATGTACAATTATTGAGGCTGGGCGCAGTGGCTCATGCCTGCAATCCCAGCACTTTGGGAGGCCGAGGTGGGCAGATCACCTGAGGTCAGGAGTTTGAGACTAGTCTGACCAACACAGCAAAACCCTATCTCCACTAAAAATACAAAATTAGCTGGGTGTGGTGGCAGGTGCCTGTAATCCCAGCTATTTGGGAGGCTGAGGCAGGAGAATTGCTTAAACCTGGGAGGCAGAGGTTGCAGTGAGCCAAGATCAAGCCATTGCACTCCAGCCTGGGCAACAAGAGTGAAACTCCGTCTCAAAAAAAAAAAAAAAAAAGGACAATTATTATGTGTCAATCAAAAATAAAACTTGAAGAAAGCTGGAGTAGCTGTATAGCTGTATTAATGTCAGATAAAATAGACTTCAGAACAAGAAATATTTCTAGGCATAATGAGGGACATTACATAGTAAAGACAGAATCAATTTTACAAGAAGACATAACAATCCTGGGTGTATATACACCTTAGAACAGAGCTTCAAACTACATGAAACAAAACTGATAGACCCGAAAGGACAGATATAAAAGTCTCTTGTAACACTCCTCTCCCAGTTGTAGGTGGTACAAGTAGGGAGAAAATCAGTAAAGATATAGAAAACCTGAATAAAATAATAAACCATTGACCTAATTGATTTTTATCCACCTAACAACAGCAGAATACACATTCATCTCAAGGGCATATAGAACATTCACCAAGACAGACCATATTCTATCACTTAAAACATATCTTTAAAAGTTTAAATAATTAAGTTATGCAAAGTATTTCTTGCATCACAACAGAATCAAACTTGAAATTATTAACAAAAAGGTATCTAGGAAATTGAAAATATTTGGAAATTGAACAACACACTTATAAACAACCCATGAGTCAAAGAAGAAATCAATGAGAAATTAGAAAATATTTTGAATTGAATAAGAAAACAATGGTCTAAAGCTGCCACCTTAAGAAACTAGAAAAAGAAGAACAAATTAAATCCAAATTGACTATAGGAAGGAAATAAAGACATGAGCAGAAATCAAAATCCACAACAAAAGAGTTAAGGAAAATTAACAAAACCAAAAGCTTTTTCACTGGAAAAAAATTAACAACATTTACCAAGAGAAAAAAAAAGCAAGAAAAACACAAATTGCAAATATCAAGAATGGAAAGTGGACATCAATAGCAACCCTACCTACACTAAAAGAATAATAAGGGAATACTATGAACTACTCTATGCCAACAAATTCACTAAGTTGCATAAAATGGACAAATTCTTTAAACGTACAAACTGCTAAAACTCTCTTAAGAATAATAGATAACATGAACAGTTCTGTATCTATTTTTAAAAACTAAACTTGCAGTTAAAAACCTTCTAACCAAAAACAAACAAAAAAACTCTTCAGGTTCAAGCGGTTTTACTGGCAAATTCTTCCAAACAATTAAGAAATAAATAATACTGACCTGGCCCAGTGGCTCACGCCTGTAATCCCAGCACTCTGGGAGGCCGAGGCGGGCAGATCACATGAGGTCAGAAGTTTGAGACCAGCCTGGCCAACATGGTGAAACCCTGTCTCTACTAAAAATACAAAAATTAGCCAGGCCTGGTGGCAGGTGCCTGTAATCCCAGCTACTTTGGGAGGCTGAAATTGGAGAGTTGCTTGAACCCAGGAGGCAGAGGTTGCAGTGAGCTGAGATCGTGCCATTGCACTCCAGCCTGGGCAACAAGAGCAAGACTCCATTAAAAAAAAAAGAGAGAGAGAGAGAAAGAAAGAAAGAAAGCCAATTCTACAAAAATGCTTTAAGAGCATAGCATAGGAGAGATCACTTTTTAATTCCTTGTATGATACCAGCAGTATCCCAATATCATGACCACACAAAGATATTGCAAGAAAATAAAATTATAGACCAATATCCCTTATGAAAATAGATGCAAAAATTTTGAAGAAAATCTTAGCAAATCAAATCCAAGTATATATAAAAAGGATAATGCATCAGGTCCAAGTGGTATTTATTACAGGAATTAAAGGTTGAAATGTTCAACATTCAAAAATCAAGCAATGTAATTTACCATATCAAGATTTTAAAAATCACTAGGCTTCTTAATAGCTGCAGAAAAATGCTTTGACAAAATTCAATGTTCATTTCTAAAGGGAATTTCCTCAATACGGTAAAGGGCATCTGTAAAAACCCTACCACAAATATTAAACTTAGTGGTGAAAGATTGCATATTTTCCCTCTAAGATGAGAAACAAGGCAAGGATATCTGTTCAGCATTATACTGAACGATTCAACAGTGTACTGGAGATCCTAGACACTGTAGTAACGCAAGAAAAAGAAATAGACCAGGTGTGGTCACTCACAATGTAAGCTCGGCACTTTGGGAGGCCAAGGTAAGAGGATCACCTGAGCCCAGGAGTTTGAGACCAGCCTGGGCAACATAGGCAGACCCTGTCTCTACAAAAAAATTTTAAAATAACCTAGCGTGGTGGTGGACACCTATAGTCCTAGCTACTTGGAAGGCTGATCACTTGAGCTCAGGAGGTCCAGCCTGCAGTGAGCAGGGACTATGCAACTGCACTCTAGCTTGGGTAACAAAGTGACATTCTGTCTCAAAAAAAGAAAGGGAGGGAAGAAAGGAAAGAAGGAAGGAAGGAAGGGAGGAAGGAAGGAAGGAAGGAAGGAAGGGAGGGAGGGAGGGAGGGAGGGAGGGAAAGAGAAGGAAAGAAGGAAAAAAAAGAAAGAAAGAAAGAAAGGAAGGAAGGAAGGAAGGAAAGAAAGAAAGAAAGGAGAAGAAAAGAAAGAGTTCAAAACAAGAAACACAACATAACGGTTTCTATTTGGAGATAAAATGATTGTCTTCATAGAAAATGCACAAAAATTACTAGAACTGTAAGTAAACTTAGCAAGATCACAGAATACAAGGTCAATATCAAAAATCAAATTAAAAGTGAAATTTAGTTTTTACAAATACTATTTACAATAGCACTGAAAAAAACACAAAATACTTAGGTATAAATCTTACTAAATACGTGCAAGATCTGCATACTGTGTACAAAACACTGAGGAAAGAAAATGAATGAGACCTAAATAAATGGTGAGATATACCATGTTTATGGGTTTAAAGATTCAATATTTTTAAGCATGCTGATTCTTCTCCAGGTTAATCTATAGATTCAACAAAGTGCCAATCAAAATCTCTGCAGGAATTTTTGTATAAATTGACAAGCTGATTCTAAGATTTATATGGAAGCATAAAGGAATTAAATTAGCCAAAATAATTTAGGAAAAAAACAAAGTTGAAGCCCTCGTACTACCTAGTTGACAGACTATAAAGCTATAATATAGTACTGGTGAAAGGGTAGACATGTACATCAATGAAACAGCGTAGAGTCTAGAAATAGAACTGCACATATGTGGCCAATTGATTTTTGACAAAGTTGCAAAAGTAATTAAATGAATAAAGAATAGGCGTTCCAAAATGTGGTACTGGAACAACTGGCTATCCACATGCAACGAGAAAAAACAAAAAATCAAACAAACATAGAAAACCTTGATCTATAACTTAAGCCTTATACAAAATTATCTCAAAATGGATCAAAGACCTAAATGCAAAACCATACAACTATTACAAGAAATAGAGAAAATCTTCGTGACCTTGAAGGTTATGGAAAGATTTCTTAAACACAATGCTTAAAAAGATCCATATAATCCATAAAAGAAAAAAAAAAGTTAGGCTGTCTGAGTGCAGGGGTGTTTACAACAAATTGATCACAACCAGTTACAGGTTTCTTTGTTCCTTCTCCACGCCCACTGTTTCACTTGGCTTACCTTAAAAAGTAAATCTATAAATTGGACTTCATCAACATTTAAAACTTCTACTCTTTTAAAGAGATGGTAAAAGACAAACTACAGATCAAGAGAGAATATTTGATATCGCATATCTTATAAAGGACTTTTATCAAGAGTACATAAAGAACTTTCAATACTCAATATGAAAATAAATGATTCAGTAAAAACGAGGAAAACATTGAACAATAATATATATAAGTGATAAGATAATTTGCCGTATAAGAGATGCTCAACATCAATATTTGTTAGGAAAATACAAACTAAAAACCACAATGAAATACCACTACATACTTAATTAAATGGCTAAAACCAAAAATCAGAAAACCTGACAGTTTCAAGTCCTGGTAAGGATGAGAGTACAAACAACATTTTTGTGTGTGTGTGACAGTCTCTCTCTTGTCGCCCAGGCTGTAGTGCAGTGGGATGATCTCGGCTCACTGCAACCTCCACCTCCCAGGTTCAAGCAATTCTCCTGCCTCAGCCTCCCAAGTAGCTGGGATTGAGGCGCCCGCCACCACACCCTGCTAAATTTTGTTTGTATTTTAGGAGACATGGGGTTTTGCCATGTTGGCCAAGCTGGTCTCAAACTCCTGACCTCAGATGATCCACCCGCCTCGGCCTCCCAAACTGCTAGGATTACAGGCATGAGCCACCGTGCCTGGTCACTAACAACTATTAATAGAACTCTCATATACGTATTGCTAGTTGGGATGCAAAAGAGCAGCCACTTTGGAAATCAGTCTGGCAGTATCTTATAGAGTTAAAAAGGAAATCCTTACCATAATTCAGTAAAATGGAAATTGATGTTCCCAAAAAACCCTCTAAGCAAATGTTTCTAGTGGATTTATTTGTAATCAGCTCAAACTGAAATCAACTCAAATGTCCCTTAGCTGTTACATGGATAAACTATGGTATATCCATACAATAGAACGCTAGTCAGCAATTAAATGGAACAAACTTCTGATGTACATGACGATGTGGATGATTCTCAAATTCTTTATGCTAAGTGAAAGAAGCCAGATGCAAAACTTCATACTCTATGATCTTACTCACATGACACTCTTGCAAACACACAGAAAATAGATCATTGGCTGCCCCGGGCTGGAGGTGGAGGGAGGACTTCAAAGGACCGGGGAGGGGCGGGGAATTTTTTTGGTGATGGAAATATAGCTTCATTGTGACAACGATAAACACGACTATATACATTTGTCATTAAGTAGAAGAATTGTAGACTAAAAAGGGTGAGTTTTATTGTGTGTAAATTAAATTTTCATAAAACAAATGGGAAAAAAATGTAAAGGGCCAAGAATAACCAAGACAGTCTTGAAGAAAATGAAAAGAAAAGGGAAGTCTTTCTTTAGTAGATATCAAGAAATATTATAAAGATAGTTAAGACAGTTTGATGTTGGCTAACAGATAGACAAATACACTGGTGGTACAAAATAAAGATCCCAGTATCTGGGCACAGTGGCACGCACCAATGCCAGTTATCCAGGAGGCTGAGGCAGGAGGATCCCTTGAGTCCAGGAGTTTGAGTCCAGCCTGGACAACATAGTGAGAGCCCATCTCTTAAAAAAAAAATTTCTAGCTATGGATCATATGGACACTTGACAGATGATAGAACTGGTGGGGATGGGGGAGGAAAAGACAGTTTTAAATGGACCTAAGATCACTGGCTAACCATATTTTTTAAAGGACTGTTCATTTCCAGCTATACAACATATACAGAAATTAACTCCCTTACCAAGTGTTGGCTAAGATGTGGAGCAACAGGAAAACTCATACACTGCTGGTAAAGGTATAAATTGATACAACCACTTGGGAAAACAGTTTAGCATTATTTACTTAGGTTGACAAAAATGCCTTATCTTACGATCCAACAAGTTCTACTCCCCGGCAGGCATAAGTGCAAAAGAAATGTGTACACAAGTGTATTAAGATACATAGCGGCATTTGTCGTTATAGCCTCAAACTGGAAAAAAAAAAAAAAAGAAATAACCATCAATAATAGAATAGATTAGTAAAAAGTAGTATATATTTAATAGCATAATATAAACCAAATAAACAAGTAAAATACAGCTACACACAATTATATGCATGACTGGTTACATGGTGGCAAATGCCTTCTCCCGTTCTGTGGTTTGTCTTTCCCCTCTTTGTATCCAAAGGAGATTGCGTGAATGGTCCTAATCCTTCATTCCTTTCAGTACCCGATCTCTTTGCCATGTGACTTGGCAGTTGCTCTCAGGAAAAAAAAAAAAAAAAAAAAAAAAAAGGTGATACCTATTTCTCCACCCCTTGAATCTGGGCTTGGTCGTGCAGGAGCTGCTTTGGCCGATAGAATGGGATGGAAGTGAGGGTATTCCAGTTTCAAGCCTAGGCCACAAGAGGCATTGCCTGCTTCTCCTTGCCTGCGGATGCTGCTAACATCACTATGAGAAAGACACGCCTGTGCTGGCATGGCTAAGGTACCCTAGCCAAAGCTAGATTAAAGCAGAGTCCCCAGCTGCCCCAGATGTATGAGAAAACCCTAGCAATCCAGCCAGATCAGCTGAATACTGTAGATGAGTGAGAAATATGTGTTTATTGGTATATGTCACTGCAGCTTTGTAGGGTTGTTTGCTATGCAACAACAGCTAACTGATAGAGTGAACTAGGGGAGGTGGTATGCCTGGGAGCGCTGGATTTTGCCAGGCAGAGGCAGTGAAGAGAAAGAAAGGCATCTGAAGAGAAATGAACAGCAAAGGCAATCAGCAGGTCTACTAATCTGCCACCAGCTGTCATGGGACCCAGGCAGAGAGTGGTGGTGCTGGCAATCCCCTCCCACTCCTTGCTTGCTTTCCTTGCCTATATATATATATATATATATATATATATATGATACGTATATATATATACACGTATATATGTGTGTGTGTGTATATATACACATACACACACATACGCTAGTGATCACTGTAGGATATTCATCCATAAAGAGATATGCAGTCCCCCTAAATGCAAGGTCCCCCAAACCCTTATTCTCCTAATCACAGCCTCTCTCCCTGCCTCAACTGCTTGTAAGAGTATGTGTATACTCTTCCCGGCATTTACCTGCACACAGATGTGCTCATCCATCCGTCCACTCATCCATCCCGTCCCTACTTTATAGTTTTAAAAATAGTATCATATGCTATTTATTGCATTGAGTTTTTTTTTAACCATTCAACACATCTTAGAAATCTTTCCATATTAGTTCATAGAGATTTACCATATTTTTAAAATTGCCTCACTGTATCCCATGGTAAGGATGTACCATAATTTATCTCACCATTCCCCTAACAAGTGGACACTCTAGTTCCTTCTAACTTTTCTCCATTGCAAACAATGCTCAGTGGACATCCTTGCACATGAATCGTTGTGCAAATATGCTATCATTGGAGCAGGATCCATTCATAGAAGTGGGATTGTCAGGTCAAAGGGTAGGTATGTTAAAACATGGAGATATTCTTAAATTGTTCCCCCAAGAAGGCCTTGTGGATGTGCATTCTCACCAACAGTGTGTGAGAAATGCAGCATCACTGTAAACTTGCTGACATGGGATATCACTGATCTTTAAAATTGTTTGCAGTCTGATAGGAAAAAATGTTAATTCATTGAGGTTTCATGTGCATTTTCTATATGAGTGATGAAATAAACATTTTTTTCCATGTGTGTATTGGCTATTGGTATTTCTTCTACAGATATCCTTTGTCCTTTTTTTGTCTTTATGGATTTATTGGACTATTTATTTTTTATTTTTGAGACCGAATCTCGCTCTATCACCCAGGCTGGAGTGCAGTGGCACAATCTTGGCTCACTGCAACCTGTGTCTCCCAGGTTCAAGCGATTCTCCTGCCTCAGCTTCCCATGGAGCTGGGATTATAGGCGCCTGCTACCACGGCCAATTAATTTTTGTGTTTTTAGTAGAAGTGGGGTTTTACCATGTTGGCCAGGCTGGTCTCGAACTCCAGACCTCAAGTGATCTGCGTGCCTCGGCCTCCCAAACTGCTGGGATTATAGGCGTGAGCCACCACACCCAGTTTATTGAACTATTTATTATCTGTATTATGTCTGCTAACCCTGTTATCAGAAATGCTGAAAATATTTTCCATCAGTTTACCACTTCTCTTCTAACTTTCTTTTGCTTTTTGTATTCACACAGAAGTTTTTGCTGTGTGTAGTCAAATCTGTTGTGTTTTCATTTCTGACTTCCGGGTTTCATGTCTCGTTTAGGAAGGCTGAGCCATTTACTGTTTACAAGCCACTTTCATTTCCATTTTCTCATACAGGCCTGGGTCACAGGCGATCAGTGAAGTGCATATCTCTATTGTATAGATAAGAAAAAGGAAGGTCAAGGAGGGTTAGTGACTTAGTTCACACAGCTACTTTGGGGAAGGCTCAGAGCCAGAATCTGAATTTTCTGAGTCGAAGGCCTAGGTAGCTGGGTGCCACTCCCCACTACCTGGATTGTCTGGCCAATACCATTCCCTGTGCCCCTTGGAGCATTTCTGACAGGTCACCTGCATCCACCTGTTGTGGGAAGCAGTTAGCCCATGCTTCCCTATCTGGGTGAGATCTGCCTCCCTGTGACAGCTACCTGTTGCTCTGGACTCTCAGGCAGCTCTGTTCCCTGTCCCTTGACTGGCCTCCAGTGATGTAGACAGCCCTTGTGGTCCCGAAGGTACTAGTTCTCCAGGTTGAGCACTCTGGTTTCTTAGTAGTCTTTCCTGGGACACGGTCTCCAGGCACATCTGGCCTCCCTCACTCTCATCAGATCAACAACATGCAAGGTCATCAATGTGACATTAACTTCTTAAAGTCCAACACATTCGGAGGCAAGCCCCTAAGTGTTGTAACGTAAGCACAATCAGATGGCACTGGGGAACAGAAGGTGGAGAGTCTGTGAGGTCTTCCAGAGTAGTGGCATTGGAGCTGGGCCTTGAAGGAGGAGCAGCAACCCTTCAGGCAGAAAGGAGATCCCAGGAGAGGGAATAGCATAGGGGCAGAGAGGGTGAAAAAATCAGGACTCTCTGGGGCCAACCAGAGTGTGAAGGAATGGAGTGGAGATGGGAGTAGAAAGGGGGTGAGGTTCAAGTGCTAAGAGTCCCTGACCACCTGGCAGGGTGCCCGGGCTTGATCCTATAGGCCATGGGTCCTTAACGGCCTGGAGGCCTCTAGAGGGGTGCACCTCCAAGTGCACTTCAGGGACTCCAGCCTCAGAATCACAGGGGTAACTGTTAAAATGAAGATTCCAGGACCATCCCAGGCCTGCTGACTTAGGGGTGGGAGGCGGGTACCTGCACAGGTAACAAGCTCTCTAGCAGATTCTCATGATCACTCATGGCTGACGCCACTGCCTTTGAAAGTCCCTGGATGGCCTTGAGGAAACCTGGGAACCCTTAACATGCATGCAAAGTTTGTGTGTGATCTTGCCTAGCTTTCATGCAATTCTCACCAAGTCCCTGACCCAGGCTGGCAGAGACCCCTCTCTGGTGGAACATGTTTAGGTGGAGGAGGGGTATAACCAGCAAGAGAGGTGGAGGCTACAGTGGTCCTGAGGGATGGGCTAGGCCACCTTGGCCGGACCTGTCTCTGTCCCCAGGATCAAAGGATGCTGCTTGTCGTGTCATTTCTATCCATCCAGCTAACTCCTATAGCTCCTTCAGACTCACCGCCTCCTGGAAGCCTCCCTGTTCCTGCCAGATGGGCAGGTATCCTTATTATGCATCCCATGCCTTTTGGGTTTAGCCGCATCCCAGCATTTTCCTTGCATAGCAGGCTTCAAAGGTTTATCAGGTGCCCACTACGTGGAAGGCAGCATGCCCAATGCTCTTTGGAATTTTCTCATTGAATCCTTAACTCTAGAGGTAGGTGTGGTTATTATCCCTGTTTTACTGAAGAGCAAACCAAGGCTCAGAGAAGTTAAGTCACTTTCCCAAGATCACCAGCTGGTGAGGGCATTTCTGCCTCCTGTGGTACAGGTATACCTGACCATTCTGATCCACTGATTTCAGATGTATGAAGAGTGAATGAGTTAATGAATGAATGCTTTATCCCAAAGTCCTGTGAGCGGGAAGGTACTCTGTCCTCCTGGAAAAACGGCACCTAGTGGCCTAATCCTTTCTCTTTTTTCCATTCATTCTTTTTTTTTTTTTTTTTTTTTTTTTAAGGACTTTCATTTTGTCACCCAGGCTGGAATGTGGTGGAGTGATCTCGGCTCACGGCTCACTGCAACCTCCACCTCCTGGGTTCAAGTGATTCTCCTGCCTCAGCCTCCTGAATAGCTGGGACTATAGGCACCCACCACCACACCCAGCTAATTTTTAAATTATTTTTCTTTCTTTCTTTTTTTTTTTTTTTTTTTGAGACAGAGTCTCACTGTGTCTCCCAGACTGGAGTGCAGTGGCGTGATCTTGGCTCACTGCAAGCTCCGCCTCCCGGGTTCACGCCATTCTCCTGCCTCAGCCTCCCGAGTAGCTGGGACTACAGGCGCCTGCCACCACGCCCGGCTAATTTTTTGTATTTTTAGTAGAGACAGGGTTTCACCATGTTAGCCAGGATGGTCTCGATCTCCTGACCTTGTCATCTACCCGCCTTGGCTTCCCAAAGTGCTGGGATTACAGGTGTGAGCCACCACACCTGGCAATTTTTTAATATTTTTAACAGAGGCTGGGTGAAGTGGCTCACACCTATAATCCCAGCACTTTGGGAGGCTGAGGTGGTTGGATCAGGAAGTCAGGAGATGGAGACCGGCCTGGCTAACACAGTGAAGCCCCATCTCTTCTAAAAATACAAAACATTAGCCAGCATGGTGGCAGGCAGCTGTAATCTCAGCTGCTTGGGAGGCTGAGACAGGAGAATCACTTGAACCCAGGAGGCAGAGGTTGCAGTGAGCCAAGATCGTGCCACTGCACTCCAGCCTGGGTGACAGAGCGAGACTCCATCTTAGAAATATATATATATATTTTTTTAATAGAGACAGTGTTACCATGTTGGCCAGGCTGGTCTCAAACTCCTGACCTCAAGTTATCTGCCCGTTTTGGCCTCCCGAAGTGCTGGGGTTACAGATGTGAGCCACCACACCTGGCCTCTTGTTTTTTCTTTTTCCCTTTTTTTATAGGCAAGTCTCATTCTGTTGCCAAGCTAGAGTACAGTGTCAGAATTATAGCTCACTGAAGCCTCAAACTCCTGGGCTCAAGCTATCCTCTTGCCTCAGCCTCCTGAGTAGTTAGGACTACAGGCACACACCACCCACCTGGCTAATTTTCTATTTCTTTTTGTTGAGACAGGGTCTCTCTGTGTTGCCCCAGCTGGTCTCAAACTCCCCCTGGCGTCAATCGATCCTCCTGCCTTGGCTTCCCAAAGGGCTGGGATTACATGTGTGAGCCACCACACCGGACTCCCTAATATTTTCTGAGTGCTATTTATATGCCAGGCACCACAGCAGGCTCCTTCCATATTTATCTAATTTAATGTTTTTAACACAAGAGGTTGATTCTATTAATTATCGCCATTTTGCCGATGAGGAAACCAAGGCTCAGAGAGGTTAGTTCCCTTGCCCAAGGTCCCAGAGCCAGGGAATGACAGATCTGAGACTGGAAGCAGGCAGCCTGGCTGCAGAGCCTATGCTAATGACCAGCACACTGCACAGGGCGATCCTGACCTCCCCCAGCAGTGGGTGTGCTGACCGCTAGTGGGCATGGAGTGGGGAAGTGCCGTGGGACTCACCGGGGGTAAATCCTGACTGAGGAAGCCTTGGTGATGCTGCTGGGAAGGTGACAAACAAGAATCCCAAATTGACATTACCCCTTCCCGTGGCAGAGGAACTTTGAGAAGAGTTTGCATGACTGCCCAAGGATTAGGAAATTCTGAAGTAAATGTGTGGGCCATGTCACCCTTCACATACTGAAGGCCTAGTCTTCATCTCCCTGCCTGACTCATGGACCCTGGAACCTCCAGTCCCCAGGTCAAGGACACCTTAGACCCCACCCTCCTGCCTACTCAACCCCAGCTGCAGCCCATGACCTGGTACCCAGGAGGTTCCCCACCAGAGAGTGGAGTGGGCCCAGGCTAGGAGCCAGGGACTCAGACAGAATAATGGCAGTTTGGCAACTGGTTCCTCTTTGATCCCAGACCGAAAAGGTTTGACCACACCTATTTCTAGACCTGAGCATTGAGCTCTAGTGTCTAAATTGGAGTACTATGTGGTATTTGCTCCCATTACTATTCCAGCTCCACAAAGCAGATCGAGGCCATCCCCTCTAGCAGGGCTTACAGGGGCCTTTGCCATCTGATCTCGGCCTCTTCTCTCTCCATCCACCCTCCCTGCTGCACAGAACACTTGCAGCTCCTGCATACACCCCCACACTCTTTCTTCCTGTTCCACATACTTCCGCTTCCACCTGGCGCCTCCCTTTGCCGGACTGAGTGCCTGTCTTATCGTCTCTTGTGGCTCCCTGAGCTTCCTGGCACTTCTCACTGTCAACACAAGCACAGTTATGAGAGTGGTTATTGGTGTGATGTCATTCTGACCCCCTCGTTCTGCAGCAGGAGTTTCCTGGTAGGGCCAGTCACCCTTCTGGTCTTCTTTATGCCCTCCACACCTGGCCCTGACTGGCAGATGAGTGCTCAGTCAATGCTAGACGTATGTAGAAACGTGTAAACAATCCAGTGAATGAATGAATAAATGAAGAGCAAGTAGAAGCTCTCCACCCTCCAAAAGCAATTCATTCAGCAAATGCTCCATGTGTCAGGCCTTGTTCTGGGCCCAGGAAGGCCAAGGCTCAGAGCACTTTCCTGCATGCAGGGACCTCACCGCCTGGGTGGGAGGTAAGGCAAGTAGCTAAGTGGTGTTATACAGTGCAGCTGATAATACCTGACATCTATGGACATTAACACGATTTATCATCCAATTTGGAAACTTTGAGACTGGAAGGGGTGCTATTAATAATTGCATTAACACAGGGGCATGAAGAAGGACTGTTCTGGGTCATCCTTTCCATTGAGCTCACTCTTCATGCCAGTCTCTGGACTGAGCTGTTTGCACAGATCACCTCATTGATCCTTCCAGCCACCTTAGGGGAAAGCTGTAATTACTCCATGTTACAGATGAAGAAAGACAGGCTCAAAGATGGTAAGTGACCTGCCCGGAGTTACACTAAGTGGCAGAGCTGGGTTTTGAACCCAGGAACCCAGAGCCAGAGCCCACATGTTCAACCGCTGACCTTCAACAATAGCGGGGGCTCTCAGGAAGATCGAGGGTAAAGGGGAACAGCCTAGGCTTTGGAGCCAGATAGACCAGGAATTCATTCCCCACTCCTAACCACAGCCAGGTCCCTGGCCTCTCAAGGCCTTGTTTCTTCATATGTGAAGTGGGGAAGGGGCTATTGACTCAGATCCAGTGAGACAATAATGCAGGTGAAGGGCATGCAACAGATATTTCTCAATCACTGTCCCTGGCCCTGGGGACATGGTGGTGAACAGGTTGGGTGTGGTCCCTCCC
This sequence comes from Chlorocebus sabaeus, assembly GCF_047675955.1. NCBI lineage: Eukaryota > Metazoa > Chordata > Mammalia > Primates > Cercopithecidae > Chlorocebus > Chlorocebus sabaeus. Next base: position 31,993,520 of record NC_132926.1, on the reverse strand, counting down.
CTCTGCAACTCACAGCCTATTGTCAGAGTCAGGAGAGGAGCCAGGCCACAGGGGGAGTTGCAAGATGTCCTGGGACCACGGGAGAGAAGAGTGGAGGAAGACCCTAACTGAGCTGAGAGGAAGTGAGAAGGGTGAGGAGTTGGGGAAGAGATAGAGGGAGGAGGAAGGAATGTTCCAAGAAGGAGAAACAGCACAGTAAAGGCCTGGAGGCATAAGAGTGCAAGGGTATGGGAGGCGAAGAATGCGGAACAGATGTGAGGGCCCATAAGAGGCACAGAGGAAGGAATGCAAAGAGAAACCACTTTCAGCTCAGGAATCAGGAAAGCTTCTTGGAGAAAGTAGCTTTTGCTAGGCTAGAAACTTAAGCAAGACTTTGACCTTCAGCTGTAAAAGACTAGGCATTCTAGGTGGTGATGGCAGCACCAAAAAAGGGTGCAAAGGTCAGGAAGCTAGTGGCCCACACAGGGTGGATGGGCCTTGGAGGGCAGATGTGGGAGAGGCAGTAGGAGAGGTTGGAATCAGATCAGGGAGGGCCTTAAAGATTCCATGAAGGAGTCTCGACTTTGTTGGGCCGTGGGGAGCCACTGAAGATGTTTGAGCGAGGGAGCACCAAGACCATCACTATACTTCAGGAAGATCAAGAATGAAGAAGAAAAATTTTCAGATGTGGCAGCTTCCCTCTTGTCTCTTCAGAGGGGGAAACAAGGACTTAGAATTCTGTGATTTTCCAGAAACTGTGTTACTTCCCCATGTTTGTGACTTTTCTAGTTCCTGCAGTGAAGACCCGCAAACTCTAAAACCAGAGACTGTGGATCTGCAAAGGGGAGTTGGGCAAGGGCAGCCGGCTATGAAGCCCGGCAGGAGAAGGAGAGGAGCCCTGAGCGGGTGGGGGGTGGGAGCTGCTGGAGAGGGCAGACCTGTATGCCAAGAACATGTGGGTGAGGGAAGAGCCAGCTGGGAGGGGGTGGTACAGGGAGACAGTTTGGCTTCTGTGATGTCCCCAGTTCCCTGCCCCAGGCCAACGGCCCCTCGCCAGACCCCTACACAGCCATGGCAGATTTTCTTCTGAGCTGTGGGAAACTCTCATGGCCCAGAGCGGCCCCAGAACCCCATCCCAAGGAGGAGCCCCCCCAGGAAATCCCAGAAGCCACATTCTGTGTAGGCAGTTGGCCCCTGACCCCAGGGCTCAGCCTGCTGGCCACTCTGAGATCTGGAACTGGACCTAGACACCCCCGGGGAAGGTAGGAGCAGGGAGGCTGGCAGGCAAGAGCCTCCCTGTGGTGACTGTAGCCAAGTCACTTGATGGCTCTGAGCCTCAACTTCGTCATCTGGAGGCTCCTCTCACAGGCTAATTGTGAGGATCAGATGGGACCACTGATAGTAGCACACCACTCACCATGAGGGACTGGGGCAGAGCAGGGTAGCGAGGGAAGCCTGGGTTTCCCGATGGGTGGGGTGCCCTGTCTAGACGTGGGGTGATGGCTTAGTAGAGCTGCAGCAGCACTGAATTGCACTGTGGGAAGCTTCCTGCCTTGCCAAGCCCTCTTGGTGCTTCTGGTTATGCCAAGGAGAATGTTTCAACTTGGCACATATCTGTCTTCAACTCTTTTCTGTCACCCACTTATGACTTTTCTCAATAAACCAAAGAGGCTCCATATTTCCTCCACCAGTCCAGAGCACTTAGCTAGAATTAAATAATGTTGTTTCTGTTGTTTGTGTTTGATTTTCTTAGCCACCCAGAGCACTATGACATGTATTTTAAAGGGAATTTTTAGACTTCAGTAACATTTTAAATGTTTATTCTCTTTACTCAACAACTCGGTGTCTAGGAATTTATGCTATGGAAACAAATACTTAAATATGCAAAAACAAACATATTTTATATATAATAGCCATTGTAGCATAACTTATAACTCTAAAAAATGGGAAATAGTCTAAATGCCCCTCAGTAGGAGATTGGTGTTAAAAATACAGTGAACCCCAAGTTTCTCTTCAAAGAATCAGTATGTCAGTATGTTCAGCTCTTATCTTTGATTCTCCATTTTAAAGTTTAACTGCCTGCATCTCTTCGCCCCCTTGTTTCTAGTTTCGGTAAACAACTTTCCCACTGTCCTAATCAGTAGTTCACATCTGTTCCCCTGGTCACCTGCTTTGACCTGAGTCACCTGCTCCGTCCCGACTCATCCTGAGCCACCTGTTCTGTTTCCACCCTTCCCACTAAACTACTCACCCCGGCACTCCAGCTTGTACTCCTGCTCCTTTTTTCAAATAGCCAATCGGAATTAGCTTAGACTATGTGGTCCAACCCTAGCCAATAGGGGAACAACGCAGCAGTAGAGGCTACCTGTGTCAGGAATAAGAACCTCTTCCCTTCCCCTGTCCAGGTGTGCTCTCACCATTGTTCCATCTGCCAGGAGCACCCTTTCTGCAGAAAGTAAAAATTGCCTTGCTGAGGAAATTAAATTTATGTTTGAGTGCTATTTCTTTGTGGCACTGGGGAACAAGCATTTTGCATTTCTAACATTAGTTAAATAATGTCTGGCACAGGCTTGCTTTTAAACTATGTGCATCTCTCAGAATGAATGAATTAATATCTGTATTTCCCATGGACCTGTGAGTATGCCCATGATGTACTGTTAAGTGAAAAACAAAAAGTTGCACAATGGTAGTGGGAGTTTTGTTGAAGATTATAGTTATATTCTATGTAGATAGGTACAGATACAAATATTAGTATGATACAAAGAAAAAAACTTTGAAAAATATAACTAAACTATAGTGAGAGGCAGAATTTCAACAAGATAAATTTGTACACACAGAGTTGCTGAATAAAGAGAATAAAGATTTAAAGTGTTACTGCATTTAAGATATAAAAATACACAAAGACCTCCTCTTTCTATATTATGTATTTTGGTAATGGATTTTTAAATACAGGCATATATGACATAAATACTTGTATCAAGTTTTTTGTTTTTTGTTTTTTTTTGTCAGGTCACAGGGCTTTATTAAGATGGAATCACCGCTAATTACATAGAAGCCACTTGCCTAAGCCAACATCCATGAGGTTCACGTGAACTTATGGTTGCACAAATTAGAAACAAAAGGCATATTCAAAGACAGAAGGAAATATCCTGAGGCTCAATAAAAATAATTTTTAATTGTAAAACCGAACATTGTAACTAAAATAAAAGGGGCCTGTTAGAGACGGTGCCCTAATTCAAAGAAGGGACTTGAATGGGAGCTGTGAGGCCCTCATCAGCGGCAGGTCAGGGCCCCGGCAGAAATAGCTCCTTTGAGTCTTTCCCTCTTTTTCCAGGAACAAGAACCCCGGCCGTGAGTGGGGTGGCGGAAGAATTGTGCAGTCCAAGTGGCTCATCTGTCTGGGAGGAAAATCCCAGCTCACCCGTCTTCCCTGGGCCCGCCTGAGGGGAGAGATTGGGAGGCAGGAGCCCAGCAGGGGCTGACCCGTGGTTACCCCAGACCCTGCCTGCCCTCTGCACAGGAGCCTGAGAGGCCCAAGCCCTACCACAAATTAGTTTTTATTATTTTTCTCTAGCTTTCAGATGATGTTAGCTCTCCTTTCTCATCCATCCCTTTCCTATCCTTTCTCTTGGGGAAACACAGCACCAGAAGGTCTGGAGACAGAAGACAGGAGTTTTGTCGCAGGCTTCCTCAGTTCCCGGCTCTGCAACCTTGGGTGGGCCCTTTACCTCCCTGAGTGCTGACTTGGGAGTCAGTCTGACCTGGGCTCCTCTCCCATCCCTGCCACACTGACCAGATGATCTTGGGCAAGTCACTTCAAAACCTTCCTGAATGCACATTTGATTTGATTTGAATGCAAATCAAAATTGTGAAAATAAAATAAAATTTCAGAACCTCCCCAGTTGATTATGCCAATGGGAAAAGTTAAGGCCTGGAAACGGAGTTACGTCACAGGACTGCTCTCTGACCATTGCCTCCTGGCTTTTGTGTTGAGAATGTTATACTTTAACCAGTCTCCTCATTCTTTATTCAAACCTAGACTAAATGACACGCTGGCGATCTTTACCTCTTTATAAATGAGTGTTAAGCAGCCCCCTTAAAGTGTAGTCAATAGTAGCCAATCCAATCTTGTATCTCTCTGTTAACCTGTGTGTGGAAAATGTAATTGTGTTGCCTGCTCCTGTGTTTGGCTATATAAACCATCCTCACCTTGCCACACACAGGGAAGCACTGATCACCATTCTCTGGTTTTCCTGTTTCCTGATGACTACCCTCACACTTTGCCCTTGAATAAACTTCTTTAACTAGAAAAACAAAAACAAAACAAAACAAAACAGCAACAGCTTGGACTGGTGTCTTATCTGTAACATGGGATAACAGTAGGACTCAGGTTACTGGGTTGATGGGAAGGTAAAATGTGCAAATGTGTGTGAAGCAACCAGATAGCCCTGGGGCGTAATAACTGTTGGATAGTAGTAGCCAGATTTTTATCATCCTTTGTCTTAGTGTGGCATCTAGCTCCATTTAGCCCTGGGGAAATTGAAGCCTGATGTGGTGTAATCCACTCAAGTTCCCATAAGGAGCAGGCCTGAGACACAGGGAGCTGAGATCTTCTGACCTCCAGACAGAGGCTTTTGCATCAGCAAAGATAATCCCTGTTTGGAATGTGGGCTATTTTCTTTACAGAGCAGATCTGGGTATCACCTCATTCAACTCCTGCCACAGCTAGAAGAGAAGTCACAGGCACTGGGTGTTTTCTGAAGCCAGGACCCCTGGGACGGTGGGCTTTGCATGGTCAAGCCTTATAGCCATCAGGTATTTTCCCTGGTGTGGCTCAGCTGCCCCTGAGTTGGCGGCTGGGCGTATGAGTCAGAACTGTCCCATGGCTTCATTCCTTTCCCCACTTGAAGCCACAGCCCCAGACTCCTAGAGGCAGTCCAGGGAGGCCTGTGGTTCCAAAATGAGGTCCTTCCCCCCACCCACCGCTCTAATGGAGATGCCCTTTCCCCAGCTCAGAGAGATCAAGGGAGGAGCTAAGGACACACAGTGATGGACCAGACTCTGGGCCCCGGTGGGAGGCCCACGAATCCCTGCCTGGGCCCGAGACCCCTTGCACTCTGCCCCCTGCCCCCAGTAGCCCTATTGCCCCTGGCCCTGTGTTCCTGCCGGCGTCCCACAGGCCGGGGTCCCACAGGCCAGGGTCCCACAGGCTCAGCAGGAGAGCCTATGACTCATGCGGGCCCCACAGCCCCTGAGCTGCTGCAGCCGTGAGGAGTCTGTGTCCTGCAGGTCGACACCCTCTGCCCTCAAAGCCACAGCCTGGTCACCACCCTATTCCCTCCCCTGTCCTTACCCTGGCGGCAGTTCTCGGCTTCCTCTCTTCCTCTTCCTCTTCTCTCTTCTCCGCCTTCTCCTCACTTCATGCTCTCACGCTTTTGGACACTCTGTCTGCCCTTCTCCTACCTGGGGCCTGATCATGACTCACCTGGACCTGGAATCTGGGCTCTAGCAGCTGCCTGTCACGGAGCACACTGGCCTCAATCCGGGCCTGTGGGCGGAGTGGAGGGGAGGGTGTCCCAGCTGATAGCCAAAGCCCAAGCACATGGTGGGGGCAGTGGGGCGCCTCAGCACCAGAGCCTGGGAGCAGCCCTGCAGCCCCACACCCTCCTGCCCGACTCAAGGCCAGGCTCTGCGGAGCCAGAAAGCCTGCTCGCTTTCCACCTTGGGAAACCAAGCCCAAGGTCTAGGCCACCCAGCTTCTGGAGAGGGGTGGGAGAGTGAAAATCCCCACTTAACAGATGAATGAAATGAAACTCAGAGCTGAAGGGGTCTGTCTGGGGGTCTGCATCTGGTTGAGCCCCATGTGCCCCACTCCACACTCCCCACGGACAGGAACCCAAACCCAAGAGACACTACAAAGTCTGTGAGTGAGAAGCACCAGGTTTAATATTAAAATCTTTCCCTTAAAAAAAGTACACAGATAGAAAAACTTAACAGCATACAAAATAGCACTTCTGCTGTATAAATGTGAGTTAACGTGAGTCCTAAAAATATTTGTAAACCTAGGTGATTATATCTTTGGTACCGTATTGAGAGCCCACTCTCCCTCCTTGGACCAACTTTGGGGATCCCAGGGAAGTAAGGTGCCAGCCTGCAATGCAGGGCTGGTGCCCTTCCTGCACCCCCTTCCTAACCCTCCCCGTGCTGGGACGTCTTGGCTACAACCCTGACTCCCCTGGCACCTCCAATGCTCACTGGGCTGGGGACAATGAGATGTCACTGCTAGGTCTGGGCAGTGACAAAACCACACCCCCACGGAGTGCTGCCTCAGGGATGGGGCAGCTGGTGGTTGAGGAGGAAACCTCCAAAACGCCCACCTCTCACATCCTTCTACCCATCTGAAGCTTCTTGTCCTTTACAAGACATAACTGACACAGACCTCGGTGCAGGTGCTGGCGTGGTGGGCTGCAGGAGGTGATCTCATTTGCCCTCTTTGTCCCTTTTGCCCGGGATACCCTCAGAGGTCATCGTGGGTAGTGAAAGAGGTCCCGTGGTCTTCCCATGTCCCTGGGGCAGCTGCTGGGGGCTTTCCAAGACACCGGCTGTCACTCTTAAGTCAAGGCCTGGACAGCTGCGTTCTTGAGACTTGCTGGAGGCCTGGGGAAGGGGCATGGTTCCTGTGTCCCCAGAGTGTGATGTGTGATCTGGAATCTCCCAGGAGCCCAGCTGACCCCCCAGGATGGAAGTTTAGGGTATATGACCTTGCTTCATCTGGACAAATGTGCAACCACCTGGAATATTCTAGAATGTTAGTGCTGGCAAGGCACTTGGAGTTAATAAGTCCGACTTGTTCATTTTTTGAAGGGGAAAACTGAGGCCCAGAGAGGGTGAGGGATTCCTCCAAAGTCTCATAGCAGACCCAATGCAGAGCCAGGGTCATATATTGGCACACACATGTGGCCATTCCACACTGGCACATTTACATTCTCATCACAGATGCGGGGCCCGTCTGGCCTTCCAGACTCTGGTGGATGGTTTAAGACTGAGGGTGATAAAGAAAAAGCCCCAGGACTGATGGGCCTGAAGGACAGGGACACGGGCACTTGCTATGGCCACATGTGCTCCAAGTGCCCTGGGCAGGGGCGGAAGGCTGGGGGTGTCCTATACCTGGCTCAGCCTCCAGCATTAATTAGGCTGCCTAATGGCCCCAGACCAGCTTGGGCCAGGGAAAGCAGGGACTGGCATCATAGGGAGGAGACTGGCTTTCTTCTGGATGAGGCAACACTGCCCAAGGCTAGGCCCCAGCTCAGGCAGCAGCCAGGGATGCTAGGGTCCCTTCCCTAGCTCCTGGGTGGATAAAAGTGCGAGGAGAGAGCTATGATTCCTTGAGGGGTAGCTGGCTGAATAGAAAAAAGTTAATTTACCACCTCAATAACCCCAAGAATCTTTCCAGGGAGGGATTCGACCTCCCCACCTATCAGCCAGGGACAGAATCCTAGATTCTGGGCATCAAGCCCAACTTTACCATCTTACATATGGGAAAACGGAGTCCCCTGGGCGGAACCCTGGCTCAGAGTCAGTTGGCCTCCCTGGAGGCACAGGGCTGGTCGTGGCCCCTGCAGTTTTCTTGCCTCCTAAGCCAGCCCCAGGGTTTGGGGCACAACACGTCAGGAGCAGAAAGCTTCCAGAAGGGGACAGCTGATAAGGGCAGCCTGGCTGACAGGAGGCCCAGCCAGGCCAGGAGGTGCTGGGTGCTGGCAGAGGGGAAGCTTTGGGCAGGGCAGGGTGGGGGCCAGCCCCCTACAGGAAGCTGTCCTCTGCTTCCGCTCGAGGCACGGGGCACCCCGAATCCGGCAGCTGTTCCAGCTCTGGCTCTGGTTCCACCTGGCGCTCAAGCTGGGGCTCTGGCTCTGGTTCCTCCTGGGGCTCCAGAGGGCTGTCACAGGAGATGGTCGAGGAGGTGTTGACTTCATTCAGGGTGGAGCTAGAGGAAGGAGGCAGTGAGTGACAGGCTAGGAAGGAGCCCAGGAGGATTACAGCAGCAGTCATGAAGAGCCTTCGGTGTGTCTGCCCCTGCACCGTGGGCTTCACACACTCCGGCTCATTTAACTCTTGTGAAAACTATGCAAGGCCTGCACCGTGAGGAAAGTGTGGCTCAGAGAGGTTATGTCACTGCCCCACTTCACACAGCAGGGAAGTGCAGGAGCTGGAACTTCGGAGCAGGGTTGGCTGGCTCCAAAGCTCATTTCTCACCCACCAGCATCTGCCTCCTCTGCACCCCTAAAGGTGTATGCTATCTCATTTAATCCTTGCAATGACCGCCTAATAGAAGTACTTTTACTGTTTATATTTTATAGGAGACCAGCCGGGCACGGTGGCTCACGCCTGTAATGCCAGCACTTTGGGAGGCTGAGGCGGGTAGATCACCTGAGGTCAGGGGTTCGAGACCAGCCTCAACACGGAGAAACCCCCTCTCTACTAAAAATACAAAATTAGCTGGGTGTGGTGCTGCATGCCTGTAATTCTAGCTACTCAGGAGGCTGAGGCAGGAGAACTGCTTGAACCGGGGGGCAGAGGTTGTGGTGAGCCGAGATCGCACCACTGCACTCCAGCCTGGGCAAGAAGAGTGCAACGCCATCTCAAAAAAAAAAAGAAGAAGAAGAAGAGGACACCAATGTTTACACAGTGAAGCAGCTTGTCTGAGGGCACAAAACAGGGTGAGCATTCACACCTCAAGCTGTGGGAGAGCCGCACTTCACTCCTCTGCGTTCACACCTCAAGCTGTGGGAGAGCTGCACTTCACTCCTCTGCGTTCACACCTCAAGCTGTGGGAGAGCTGCACTTCACTCCTCTGCGTTCACACCTCAAGCTGTGGGAGAGCTGCACTTCACTCCTCTGCGTTCACACCTCAAGCTGTGGGAGAGCTGCACTTCACTCCTCTGCGTTCACACCTCAAGCTGTGGGAGAGCTGCACTTCACTCCTCTGCGTTCACACCTCAAGCTGTGGGAGAGCTGCACTTCACTCCTCTGCGTTCACACCTCAAGCTGTGGGAGAGCTGCACTTCACTCCTCTGCACCATCCACTGGAACTCTTGGATGGTTCGTCTCTTCAACAGTTAGAGTAATGAGGGCCTTTGGGAGCCTTCTAAGGCCTGTGTGCACTCCTGGCACATACGGAGAAACTGAGGCTCTCAGAGGAAAAGCCTTCCCAGGTTTCATAGTGGCTAGTGGCAGAGTTGGGACAGTACCCCAGCCTGGGGCTCCAGCCACTTCACCTTGGGCTGGATCTTGCTTTGGAGGTGGGCGTGGCCCTTCTCTCTAGTTAAGGGGAGCTCCTATGTGGACATCAAGTCCCCGCAACAGCAGAGTCCTCCTATAAAGCCCCCGCTGAGCTGTAACTTCACCACTTCCCAAGGCAAAAGAAAACCACAATCTCCTTCCCAATCTGAATTCTGTCCTGAATTCCTGTAGGCGCCTCTGACTCCTGCAACCCTGGAGGCTCTCTCTAGCCCCAGGGCATGGTGCTGAAGAACAGAACACAGGCCTCTGGCTGGCCATGAGTAACGACTGGGGTGCTGGGGATGCTAAGTAGGTTTGCTTCTTCTCCTTGGGGCTAGGACAGGACCTAGAGATGAGAGAGTATAGATAACCTCTGGGGGCTCCCTTAAAGGAAATAGCTACCTTGCAAATAATTCCCAGCCCATACTTTTGTTTTTACTAACCTGCCCTTTCCACCTCAGGGCATCAAAGTTCAAATGAGTTCCATTCTCTCTTCTATTTGTTGTTAGGGATAAGTACTTAACCTAGGTAACTTACCTCTGAGGCAAGCCTGACAGCACGCATGCAGGCAAACACGCAGGCAAACACACACACACACACACACACACACACACACACACACACACACGATATATCCTTGGCCCCAGGCCACAGTGGTTACCTGGCTAGGCTGGGGGAACCCTCCAGTGGGCCTTCGTCAGCAACCTCGGGTTTGGGGTCAGGCAGGGGGATGATATAGTCGTTGTCACCCTCATTGGGCTGCACAGCAGTATAGAGGACGGAGCTGCTGTCCAGGGGAGATCGGAGGCCATGGAACCCGGGCAAGCGGGCCTGGGACCGAAGGATGGCTGGGTGGTCACTCCTCAGAAACTCCTCATCCACCTGCTGGTACTTCTGCTCCCAGGGCAGGGAGAACCAAAGAAACAGGGATGGTCAGGCCACAATTGCCTTCAGGGATCTTCTAACCTGGCCCATCCCCCTTTGTATAAATAAGCTCCCCGCTGCTCAGAGGGGAAAGGGATTTGCCCAAGCCACACGACTGAGCTGCCCTCCCATCTCACATAGAATCTTACAAGGCATGGTGAGCTCAGGACTACCCAGGGAGGGGCAGTTATCAGAACCGCACCCAGGACTCTAACTCTTCCCCGACTTCAGAGCAGACAGGCACAGGCTCTCATGCTGCCTCAGCCTCCTTCCGCAGGGCCTCAGTTTCCTTGGTTGTGAAGTGGTGATGACCTTACTCCATCTCCCAGGTCCCTGGGACCATCCCCGGGGCGCAGTGGGGGGTGAGAAATGGACCCAAGGAAGGAGCTGCCTCTGTGTCAAAGGCGATGTGTATTTCCTCCTCACTGGGAGCCCTGTTGTTGGACGGGGCAGGGTTTCAGGGCCCTGCTGGCTCTTTGGGCCTTGGAGAAACGATCCTATGACAGGATCCAAGTGGTCAGGTGGTTCATGGTCATGTAACCTGGGGTTATTCACACTTCTGAAGGAGCCCCATGGTTCGGTATGGATGCAAAGGCCCGAGGGAGGCAGCAGGACAGACAGGGCTCTAGGCCCCCTCCCTGCATCTAATCGATCAGCTTCCATGTAGCTCTGTGCTGCTAAAATAAACTCATAGCGCCAGCCCATCCCCTCCTAGAACCAGCAGGGAAACTGAGGCCCAGAGAGGACAAAGGGTGGTCCCCTAAATGCCAGCCCATCACACAGAGCCTTGTACTTGGTGTCTGACTTCTACACCAGAGCTCTCTGTGCTCCACCCCTACCCTGCCTCAACATACCTTTTTGTAACCTTCACCCAACAGTCTCTCGAGAAGCAGCACCAGCTGGGAGAAAGGGGGCCGAATCTCAAACTTCTCTTCCCAGCACTTCTGCATGATCTCATAGCTGGGGACGAGGAGAAGGGTCAGGGTCTCTGGCCCAGGGTTCAGGGGACAAGGCAGGGCTGGGGGAGTGGGAGGCTGCTGCCTCTCAGAACAAGGTGAGCCATGGAAAGGAGCTGGGGGGAAGCGGTGGTTGGGTGTATCCAGAGGTCCTGCCTCTGGATATTCCCTTGGGAGGCCCTCTCAGAGCCCCCATTCCACATGGTTCCACAGGTTGACTATGCCTGGATGAGCACAGGACCCAAACTTGGCCAATCGTTTTCAGTCCTGCGTCTTCTGCGGTCGGTTCTTGATGGCATGTGACCCCACCTGAGCCCTTGAAGGTCAGCTCTGGAACTTTTGCTGACACTATGCAGCAAGCAGTAGGACATGAGGTTGGCACTGCTGGTAGCCATTTGAGCAATGCTGGCCTGAAAATGAGGCCACACAGAGCAAAGCAGAGCTTAGGGCTAGAACAAGAGGTTCCTGATGCCATCCTTTGCACGGCTGGATCCAGTTACACCAAGGCTTTCTAGATCTCTGAGCTAACAAATCTCTCATCTTTGGTTTAAGCCAGTAGAGTTGGATATCTATTGTTTGCAGTACAAAATCCTCCCAAATGCAAGAAGCTCCACTCACATCTCGTCGGAGGCGTGGGCAGGCTGGGCCATGCGGTAACCCCGTTTGATGGCATTGTAGAACTGCTCATTCATAGGCAGCTCTGGGTAAGGGGTGCCACCTGTTGGGGAGCATAGACAAGAGACACACAGGCTCAGGGCTGGAAAAGTGGCAGGGCACCCTCTTCTACAGGACAAGGAGAGCCATGCTGGCCCTGGTACGGGGGAGGGGGCAGTGGCCCTGGCATTTGGAACTGTGGGCTCCTTCATGGGCTCTGGACAGAGACCGCAACCCTCCCCAGGATAGACAGCCAGAATGTGAGAGCCAAGCAGGCTTTCTGATGTCACTGTCCAAACCTGTCAATACTCAGACAGGGAGCTAAAGAGACCCAGAGAGGGCAAAGAATTTGCTAACATCACACAGCAGGGAGAAGGTAGCAGAGCTGGGACCTGAACCAGGATCTCTGTATCAGGGCTTGTCCCATGGCCCCACCAGGCCAGAGGCGTGATTGCTGGAGGTAGACCCCAGGCCAGGATGCTGAGGCCTGGAGGAAGAAGCAAGCGTACCCAAAGTGAAGATCTCCCAGAGCAGGATCCCGAAGGACCACACGTCGCTCAGGGTGGTGTAGAGGCTGTTGAAGATGCTCTCTGGAGCCATCCACTTCAAAGGCAAAAAGGTCTGTAGGGAGGTCAGGACAGGTGCTGAGTGCAAGGAAGGACCTCAGCCCCACTCTGCACCTGGGACAGGAGAAGGGTACCTGGCAGTTCCCACCCACAGTCACTTCTCCCTCCCATTCCCTGTGAGGGCCCTGGTCACAGTTCCCATGTCCGTCCCAGTGCTGGCCAGAGGACCAGAGGCTGTTTCTTTTCTCACTAGCTGGGGACAAGGCAGCCCCTGTCCCTGGGGAAAATCTCCAGGGTCTGAGTAGTGAAGTGGGGGAGCCAGGGACTTGTCAAGGCAGCCCCCAAGCTCTTATCCTGGCTACATTTGATCTCTGGGCCTAGCATCCCTCCATCTGGGGTTTGCTGAAAAGTGGGGAGATGAGAGACAGGCAGGAGGATCACGTTTTAACCAGACCAATCCCAGCTACTGCGTGTGACCTGCTTATCTTTCTTGCCCTGTCACTTGGGCTCCTTCCTCTGCCCAACACTGCTGGAACAACACATTTGGCCTGTTCCCCCTTCCCCCACCCTGGACCCATTAAAGCCAGCCCTTCCCACTGCTATACTTGCTCCATGCCCTCCTGGGCGGCTCCCCTTCCTGTCCCTGCACACATAGTTGGGCAGGCACAGCCCACCACCGCTGTCAGAGCAGGCCACGAGGAGCCCCACACAGATATCCCATGAGCTGCAGCCACAGTGGTCAGGAGGGAAACTGTTCCTGCGGTCACAGACACACGGTGACAGCCCCACAAGGGCCAGGGAAGGTACTCACACTGCCTTTGGAGATGTAATTCGAGTCCCGCATGATGTCTCGAGCCAGGCCAAAGTCACAGATCTTGACCAGCTTGCCCTCGCAGATGAGCACGTTCCTGGCCGCCAGGTCTCGGTGGACACACTGGGTTTGGGGAGAGGGGAGCTGAGGCCTTGGGGGCAATTGTGAGGAAAGAACCTCCATGTCAAGGGCTTTGGGAAAATGCAACACTGCCCACATGCGAGAGGCCATCCTGCTGTGCGGGTGCTCTTGGAGGATGCTGGCTGACTGGCTGACCCACCTCCCCACAGCCCCTACTGTGCTCTACCACAACCACACGTACGTTCTTGGAGGCCAGGAACTCCATGCCATTGGCCACCTGGTAGCTGAAGCCCACAAGGTCCATGTAGCTTAGCACCGGAGACTCATTGATTAAAGTTGCCCGACAGGTCCTCTCAGGGGCTGGAGGAGAAGCAGAGGGTCACCTGCTATCTTATGTCTCCTTTTGGCCCACAGGACCCCTGCCCTTTGGCTCCTGGGAAACTGAATGTCCAAGACAGGTGGCTACTCATCGCCTAGGTCTCCCCTAAAAGGAGAATGATTTCTTAATATCGAACTCAAAGTTCTCCTGCTTTATCAGTGCCCTCACTGGCCAGAAACACTTTTGGCATTAGCTCTTGGGCCACTTTTGCCCAGCCCTTGCCTGCCTGCCTCTCAGGGACACTAGACCAGCCTGGGGCCGAAGCTGAGCAGATCACTTTCCCTAGCACCACAAAAGGCCAGGTCCTCCCACATCCCTGCTCTCTCCCTCCCTGTGGGTTCTATGCATGTTTCTGGACCTACAAACAGCGGTCCACTACAGAGCAGTTTTTGCCAGGTGGCTAGCCTCAATTTCCACATCTATGAAATGGGCACGAGACTCCCTTCTTCCCAGGGTTTTTGGCAAGGCTGGGCATGTGAAGAGCATCAGCCTGCGTGGGTGTGGGGTACTGTGTCCACCCACCAGAGGGAACGTAGTTATCGTAGGGGGCCATGTAGTTGGAGGACTCGATGTCGGCATATTTGACATCTCCTTTCATGTCCAGCATGGGCACGTAGTCCACCGACTCGTCCTTGCTCATGTCCATGTAGCCACCGTCGCTCTCCCCAGTCAGGGACACATGGCTGGGGGTAAAGGAGCATCACAGAAGAGTCTGCAGGCTTTGCCTTCCCCTCCCCTCCTGCCCCTTGCCACTCATGAATTTCTTCTCTCACACACTCACTCATCCTTCAGGCTATCCCAATAGGAATGCCCATGGATCGACCCTTTTCAACCAACCTGCTGGGCCAAGCTGGGCACTGAGGCTGCCAAAATGACAGTTAGAACCCACAGAGCTCACACCCAGAGGCGATGACAGCGCCCCAGGGCAAAGGTCACAAGATGGGTGTGTACAGAGGCGCCTTCCTGTGGCCTCCCCAGCGCCACCTGGCCATAGGAGTGCCTGGCTGCAACCCAGCGTGGGCAGCCAGGAGTCACCCCGATACCTATGCCTGTAGCATCAGCTCCCCAAAGGGCTGTGGGGCTCTACACACATGTCTCTACGGGCAGGAAAAAGATGGGAAGGAAATTGATCAAAACATTGGAGAGGGCAGGAGTGAGTTTTACGGTCTTTTACGCTTTTCTGAAGCTACTCTTGTCTTTGTTTTTGTAATCAGCAAAAGAACTAAGAAATGTTCTTTTTGGAAAAGATGAAGAAAGGAGTTGAGCTCCCTAAGGGGCAGTGTGGAGGCTGGTGTGTAGAGGCTGTAGACAGGAACACAGTCTGGAGCACCGCTGCTCACATTGGGAGCTTGGCTCTCGTCTCACCACAGCCTCTGTCCCTTCCTCCATCACTGCGTGCCCGGGACTGAAGGGCAAACACCCACGACACAGGGATGGCATGTCACGTGTGTAGAGGGCTCAGCAGCACAGGGCCTGGCATCACTGTTATTCCCTCATCTGGGGTGGGCCACCTTGTAGAACAGGTCTAGCTCCAGGAGTGATTCTGTTCCCTGCCCTGTCACAGCCTCAGCTTCTCCTCCCGGACAAAGGGAGGGGAAGGAGCGGTGCTCCTCAGATATCCCAAAGATTCAGTCCCTGGCCTCCCTCCTGGTACCTGGGCAGGGGGAGCCCAACGGGCAGCGCATTGCTGTAGAGCTCCGCGCTGGGCGGGCGGCGCTTGTCGGAATGGTGCTGTAGGAAGGTGTGCTTGTTGCGGTGCAGGTAGTCCACCAGGTCTCCGTAGCGGCAGTACTCAGTGATGATATAGATGGGTCCTGCGGAGGGACAGGCTCAGGGACAGTCCCTACAGAGGCCTCGGGCATCCCCTCAAGGCCACGAGGCTAATCAGGGGCTGGACGTGGGAGAGACACTTTGGCATGACGGCTAGGAGGCTTCAGGGCCCTGCAAATCTGGGTTCTTTTCCTGCCTCTGTGGCAGAGAGCAAGGTACTGAGTCTCCCTGAGCCTTACCTTCCCCAGCTGTTAAGTGGGGTAATTAAACCCACCACAAAGCGCTGCCATGAGGATTAATGAGATGATGTCTTTATTGGCTGGGCACGTGGCAAGTCCGCAGTGTTGGCTCTTATTGATATGTTTTCAAATTAAAGCTTACTTTGGAGCCCAGTATAGAAAGCAGATAAAGGCCACTGTTTACAATAATCACTTTAGTAGTTAAATTCAACTACAATGCATTTACTTAAAGTCAGTCAGTGAGAACTTGAAGATATCTACGCGAACAAAAATTTTGAAATGAGTGATCATTGCGGACGTGAATAAGTCTATGTACCCAACATACTTCTGTATTTTGTTTTGGTTGCATAATGCTGAGGAAAATCCCAGATCTCACAATAAGCAGCTGCAAATGGTGATAACATTTTTTTTTTCAGCCTAACTGGCAATCAGAGCTTCAAATAAACACAGTTGGCCACAGAGACTTTCTTCTATGATCAAATAAAGGTAGCTCCCAATTAGCTAGCTGGTGGTCTCCAATGGTGGGCATATAACTCATCTTAATGTCATGTGAGCTGTTATTTATTAGTTTTCAAAATGTGTTTTGAAAATAAAAGCATCAGCCAACACCATGGTCTGGAAGCTGCTGGTACTGGTGACCCGACTAATCGTTCAGCCGAGAAGGTGTTGTGATGTTGTGAGTTTCTAAACCCCACCGCCCTCTGGGACCGTGCAGTGGGGGCGCTGGAGTGGGGGGGCACAGACCCTCCAGCAGGAGTGTGCTGTTGTGAGGCCTGAGGAGGCGGTAGGCGGGGCCTGGCCTTGGTGGTGGGCACTTCCCTGAGTCCTCTGGGGCAGTGGGTTCGGTACCTCCTTTGGTGCAGGCCCCCAACAGGTTGACCACGTTCAGGTGGGGCCCAAGGTGACTCATGATCTTCAGCTCCGACATGAGGGCTTGCTTCTCACTGCTGCGGGCTGTGGCTGAGGAAAATGGGGGCCCCAGGGCAGGCCCAGTTATGGAGGCTCCACAGAGGCCCCAACACAGGAGCCTATTCTGACCCTTCTGCCCCGCCCTGTGCTGCAAGACTCATGCAGCCTGGCGGGGGGTGAGCACCCACACTCTGAGGAGGGGAAGAGGCCAGGGTAGGGGGAGGCAGGCCAAGGAGGCCAGGGTGAGGAACCCTCTTTCCCAAACCAGACTCGGGAGCAGCGCCTGCTGCAGTGTGACGGTCCCTCTTGTGCCTGCTAATCAGCATCAGGCCACCCTGGGAGAGGCTAAGTGTGTGGGGAGGGGCAGGGAGAGGGGAGGGCCCAGATGTGGAGGGCTCCAAGGACTACTCACATTTAAGCATCTTGACGGCCACTTTCATCGTGGCCTGAGAATGGCTCAGGCCATGAGCTGTGGCCTCCACCACCTGCCCAAAGGCTCCAGAGCCGAGGGTTCGTCCTGGTGCAGAGATGATCCCTCAGCTCCTGGCCTACCAGGAAGCTGCACCACTCCCCCCGCTGCCCCCTTCCCCCCCACCCCCCGCCCCACTGCCACCCTTCCTGCCCAGTGAGGGGAGAGAGCCACTCTCTTAGGTCAACCTAGACATTACTGAAACCACCTTGGACTCAGGGTATTCCCTAAACACACTCCTGCAACCACAATGCCTCCCTGTCTTTCCTGGCATCTCATCTAAATCCTGCCTGCTTTCTGCCCCATCTTTAATCTCTGGAAAGTTTCTTCCCTCCCCAAGGAAGCTCGCTCCTCTGTACCCCCTCAGCTTCCCCAGCCAGACCAGGCCTGCCACTCAGCCTGTCCTCAATTCTTCCACTTTTGTCACAGAGGGGCCTGTCTCACGGGGTCACAGGATCATAGAATCTCAATGCTAGGCAGTTCCTGGGGCATTGTCTTGTCCTCACTGTACATAGCAGGAGACGGAGGACCAGAGAAGGCAAGACACCAGCCCTAGGTCTCATAGCTAGTCATGGCAAGGCTGGGACCAGACCTCAGAGAGTCTTCCCACCCATCTTGAGTCCCCACACCGCCACCTGAGGCCTCCCAGGACTGACCCAGCACAAGCTGGTCCCGCGGCAGCTCCCACGTGGAGTCATAGGGCAGCTGCATGGGGTCCACGTAGATGTACTCATGGCCATCAGAGCTCACAGACTCAATCACCTTCCATCGGATCTCGTAACGTGGCTTCTGGAGGCCCAACCCCAGGAATTAGTTATCAGAGGGGGCCTCAAGCCTTGAGGCCCATTAGGTCCATCCATCTAGGACATATGGGGCAGGAGACCCTGAGGCCCAGAGAGGGGCAGGGGACCCTGAGGCCCAGAGAGGGGCAGGGGACCCTGAGGCCCAGAGAGGGACAGGGGACCCTGAGGCCCAGAGAGGAGCAGGGGAATATTTGAAGTCACACAGCAAGTGCTCAACTGAGCCAAGGTCTTCATGGGCTCGGAGGGAACAGGGACCAAGGGGTCCCAGAGGAGGCTTCAGAACTTGGCAGACTGAGGAGCAACTGGCAGCTGAGGGCCTGGCTCATGAGAACCTCCTCTCCAGCTTCTCTCCCAGCCTTAGCTGCTCCTCAGATGGAAGTGGTGGAGCAGGTGACCCCAGAAAGTGACACCAGGTAGGGCACTCGGCTGGATGCGGATGGCCCTCCCCATGCTGGGTGAGTCAGAAAGATGTAAGCTTAGAATGTTGACATCTTAGGGTGTTGGAACCACAGGGCTGGAATTTTAGAATGATGGGATCATGAGGTGCTGCAATCCTGATTCAGGAAGCTTAAAATGTTGGAATCACAGAATGGTGAAATCTCAGAGTAGAACACTGAAATTACAGACTAACAGGATCAGAATGCATTTCAGTAGAATCACGGGGTCTCCATGGGTGAGAGCTGGAAAAATCCTGGAGCCCATGCAGTCCACCACAAAGGTCCCATGCTCCATGGCTAGGATGAGAGGAATGGTGCCTCAGCAGGACCCAGGGACTTAGTGACACAGTAGGGGAAGAGAATCCTGGATAGCTCAGGCCCGGCTCAGGTTGGCCCAGACTGCTGGGGGTACAGGAAGCTCGGACAGCCAGCATCACTCTACGTAAGTCCCCACCTGAGTTCCATGCTGAGCCCTGCGTGTGGCCAGATCACGCAGCATTCAAGGAGGGCAGAGGGGTGGAATTCATGCAAAATAGTGATGTGCCAGTCTTCACCCATTAGGCCAGGGAGGGGCTTACCTTCTGCCAAAGCATGATGAGGATGATAAGGGAGATGATGGTGAGGACCACCAGGGCCAGGATGGCTGAGATCACCACCGCCTTGAAGGGCAAAGCTGGAGGCAGAGATGAGAGCAGGCCATGAGCAAACTGGGCAGCTGCCCTCCCCTGCCCCCATCTCTGGCATCACAGATCCCTCCGTACACATCCTGTCCAGAATAGAAGCACCCACCTCCCCATTAGCCTGCGGTGTCAGACCCTCAGCCTCTCGCTCTAGGCCGCACGTTCAGACTGTCCTGTAAATACCCCATCCCCTCAGTAACTACCCCCACTCAGATCACTGCTGGCCTCCACATCCCTTCAGCACTGCCAGTCAGTCTGGCCTTGCTGCCAGAACTCTAGACGGGCTACAAATCCTGTTCTGGGTTCCAGTCCATTGCCTGGACCTCCCATTAGCCCTGGAGCCCCTGAGGGCTGGGTTTCGGCTTACCTCTCCTCTGAGTCCGCACCCTTGCTGGGGCTGCCACAGCTTGGTCAGACTCTATGCCTGACCGAGTGGCCAGTGGACAGAGTGAGTGGCCACTGACGGAGCAATGGCTGAGACCCCCAGCCTGATGAATCCAGACCTCAGCATGGAGGCTGCCTCCTCCCCACTCCACCCAAAGGGCCCAGTTGGGGTTGGGGTGGTGACGGTAGTTACAAAGTGGGGCTCACACTGGCCCTTACAAGCCTTGAGTCTCCTCCACCCTCAAGGCCTCGGCCTCTTTGCTGTGCTTCCCACTCTCCCCATCCACCCCTGCCAGATCCGCCTCTCCCCTACCCTGCCCCGCTGGCCACCCATGATGTTCCATGGAACTCATTCCCTCCTCTTCTGTCCCCAGTCTGTGCTTCTTTGCTCCCCGGGGAGTCCTGTCCCACCTCCTCCTCCCCATCCATTGCTATAACCTCAGTCCCTAAAACCACACCTGGCACATGGTAGGTACCTGGTACTATTTGTTTAATTACTAAGTGAATGCCATTCTTATGCTTAAAATATTTGGATGCAGGCTGGGCGCAGTGGCTCATGCCTGTAATCCCAGCACTTTGGGAGTCCTAGGAGGGCGGATCACGAAGTCAGGAGTTCAAGACCAGCCTGGCCAATATGGTGAAACACCGTCTCTACTAAAAATACAAAAAATAGCTGGGCGTGGTGGTGGACTCCTGTAATCCCAGCTATTCAGGAGGCTGAAGCAGGAGAATTGTTTGAACCTGGGGGTGGAGCTTGCAGTGAGCCGAGATCGCACCACTGCACTCCAGCCTGGGCAACAGAGTGAGACTCTGTCTCAAAAACAAACAAACAAACAAAGAAACAAAATTTGGATGCTTCACCATGTAATCAGTAAAGGAAAAAGGCCAAAATCCTAAAATGGCACATAAGGCAGAGGCTTCATGACTCTACCTCTTCCCGCTCCAACTTCATCTCTCACCCTTATCCATTCTCCCCATGCCTTCCTCCTCAGGGCCCCAGACCAACATCCCTCTTCTCCTCCCTCCTCCCAGTCATCACACATCTTGGTCCTGGGAAGGAAGCCTGCATCTTCTAGGCAACCATCGCTGGAGGCATGAAGGAGCCCTCTTGCAGCCATCCCAGGCCCTGTGGGCTGGTGCTCAGCTTCCCGCTCAGGCTTTAGTCACACAAAAGTGTCACATCTGCCTTGGCTCAGAGTTGGTCTTCCACTCAGGCTGTCCACACTGTCTGCCCAGATACATACTTGCTCAGAGAATGTGTATGCATGTGTGGAAGCATAGGTGAAATGAGGGGGATGAAAGAAGACCACCCATCCACCACAGGGCAGGGGACAGGAGGCAGCCCTAGATAGGCACGTGCAGGAACACGCTCAAGGACCTGCATACACAGAAACCAAAATGCCTCGCATGGCCTTTGGAGCCCTGCCTGCTCTAGATCTGCCGACCCCTGTAGCTCCATCCCACAGCACTTCCTTCCCCTTTATCTGCTGCCCTTCCAGTCCCTAAGTATCCATACACTCGATCCTCCAGCCAGATTGAGTTGAATTCCTTTCATTTCTAGGAACTCATTTTGCCTCTGGGCTTTTACACAGGCCATTCCGTCTGACTGGGACACCATTGCACACCAGGCTAACTCCTAGTCATTTTTTAGGTTTCGACCTAAAGGTCCCTTTTCTAGAATACTTTCCTGGATCCCATAGCTGGGCATGGGACCCCTTCTCCCTCCAGGCTTTGCTGCTAATGTGGTGATCCCAGGGGAAACTGCCAAGTTCCTTGTCTGCCTTCTCTCTCTGGACTATGGGTACTGGGAGGTCCAGGCAGGGTTGAACCCTTTGACCTTTATACTTCAATGAGAAGTTGGGTCCTCATATTTACTGAATGAAGAAGAAATATGAATAAATGAAGCACATGGCATACAGGTGCATGTATGCATAAGGAGGGGCAGGTAAATACACAAAAGCATCAAGACACTAGTAGGCATTGTTCATATGTGCAGAAATTACACACGTATGTGTACCTGCTAACAGAGGTACATTGTACAGCAGGCATATGTGTACGGGAATTATGCTTGTACACTTTCCTAGAAAGGTGTGCTCCAATTATATGCTTACAGACATGCACTATGCCAGTTTGCATGCATGCAAAGGAATTGTACACGCATTGCTTGTACACATGTATAGGAATTGTGTACCCACAGGTACATGCATACAGACATACACTGTGGGTTTAAACAGATGTCTGGGGATTAGGCACGCTCATGTACATGGCTTACGAACATGTGGTGGGTTTACACACATGGACATGCATAGTGCACACGTGTATGCTTATACACATACACTCTAGCTTTACAGGAGTGACTGGGGATTGGGCATTCTTCAGTACACGATTTACATATCTACACACAGAGGATTTGCACCTGTGTTCAAGGAACAGGCATGCACATTACATGGCTTACGACATACATAGAGTATATGTACACTGAAGGGCATAGTGCTATTCATATCCATGGTTTATAGACTTGTGTTTGTACGCATGTGTACCCAGATTGTGTATGCTGGAACATGTTCCTATGCATGTACACGGCAGGGTTTCACGATGCTCCTGTTTGCCCCTGGGCATGCTAACTCCTTTGGCTGCTGTGGGTACATGGGCACAGCACCAATTAGGCAGAGTTAAGGTAGGGGTTGGAATCATCAGGGGCCACCGAGGCTGGGGACTCACAGTGTGGCACCACGATGACCTCCTGCATGTCCTGGCCCACAGCGTTGCGCAGCGTGCAGCGCACCGACAGTGGCCGATCCACGTGCTGCAGACGCAGTGTGCTCACCACCTCATACTCCTGCTCCTCCTCCCAGTATGTCACGTTCGTCTCCAGCTGGCTCTCCTCTTCAGAACTGTTCCCCAGCAGCATGGGCGGCAGCTCGCGTGGACATCTGCCAGGAGAGCCGGTAGGGTTGCCTGCCAGCCCCTTCCCCTTGCAGACAGGGAAACTAAGGAGAAACTGGTGGAAGGAGGCAGGACGTGTCCAGTTCCTCTGTCCCACTGCCTGGTTCCGAGCGGGCTCCTCCTGTGCTCCCTCTACTGGTCAGCAGGGGGTGCTCCCAGCCCAGAACTGACAGTGCTGATTGCAAAATCCATTCTTACTTGACCCTCGGGGTCACACAGTGTATGGGGTAGAGGCAGAACCTGCACTGAATCCTGCCTCTGTCCACTACATTGGAATCAGCCTGGCCAGGAGTGCAGAACTGATCTACAGGGCCGGTGAGGTCTCTGGGGCTCAGACCCTGCACTTTGCTAGGCCAAACTGCCCAGGGGTAAAGGTAAGGAAAAGCGACTACTTAGGTCATACAGAGTAGGACCAAGAAGGTGGTGACCTGGCCTCCTACGATGCAACGCTATGCCTGTAACAATATGCCAAGAAGAACGGGTGGGACTAGATAACCTTCACGAGTTTTTTCTAGCCAGCTGGGGGACCCTGGGCGACTGAGGCCCGGGTCTGCTCACCTTTTGAGGTCTCTGCAGGCAGACCAGATGATGTTCGGCTGGGGCATGCCCCGGCCACGACAGCGGACTGTCTGTTCCCCGCTGTCTGGGTGGCTCTCACTTAGCTCCAGCACGCGGACAGGGACTGCATGGAGAAGGCACTGGGTCAGGAGGCGGGAGAGTCAGGACAGTTAACAGGACAGGTCCTTGGGGAGGACCTGACCCAGAGTCCCTCTTGTGGGAGGAGGGATGTAGACTGCAGGTGAACATTAAATACCAGGAATCAGTGTGAAAATCAATGGGTTCGCTACTGGGTACTTCAAAGGGAACGCCTCAGCAGGGTGCTAGTCTGTCTTTAACATCTCTCTGAGACTTGCTAATCTTCCCTTTTAACAAAGGGAGCCTAGGCCTCAAGCTCAGAGCCCTGGGCCACCAAGCTCATGAAGCCAGCATTTAATAGCATTGTTTGATCTTCTCTGAGTTTATTTTAGGGGTTGCTTTATATTTATGATATATGATGCCAATTTTCCACCTACAATAGAAAGGTTACATTTTGTCTTTCAAAATAAATTTATTTTTAGAAAGTTAATTGACAAAACATTAAGTCATTATCATGTCATTCCTCTGCTCAAAACCCTGCCATGGCTCTTCACTTCAGTCATAGTAAAAGCCAAAGTCTGCAGCAGGCCCGCAAAGACCTATTCGATTTGCCCTTCTCCCAGCCCCCACTGCCCTATCCCCATTCCGACTTCATCTCCCACCTCTCTCCTCACCAGTCCTGTTCCCACCACACAGGCCTTTCAGCGACTTCTCTGGCCTTTGCACTGCCTGAGGTACCCTTTCCCCAAATATCCATTGAGCTAATGTCCTCACCTTCTTCAAGTCTTCATGCAAATGTCACTTCCTCAGCTCTGATCACTGTATCAAATGTGCAACTCTCACCATTACTTTGCGCCCCACTCTCAATCTTCCCTACCCGGCCCCTGTTTTTCCTCTCCCACCGTGTTAGTTACCTTCTAACCTATGTAATTTGCTGGAGTTTGCCTCCCTACTGTTAGTGTTTGTCTTCCCTTACTCGGATGCAAGCTGCACAAAGGCAGGGAGGGAAGTTCAAGAACCTTGAACAGACAGGCATATGGTAGTTGCTCAGTAAATACCTACTGAGTTAATAGTACAGTATAAGTGGAATGTAAGAAGGAAACATCATGGCCTTGGTACCTAAGCGCCTGAAGTTTTGGAAACACTGACCTAGCCCAGTGGCCTCCTTATACAGCTGAGGAAACTGAGGCCCAGAGGCCAGGTTCACACGGCAGTGGGTCAGTGGCTTAGAATTCATCTCCTGAGTTCCAGGGTCTCTCTCCCACCCTCCTAAGAGTGGGTGGACAGTGCAGGAAGGGAGAGGGAATGGGAGCAGGGAGGGGAAGCAGAAGGGACATGGGGAGGGGCGTGCTCATCACCATTGATCTGTAGCTGGAAGGAGAGCTGGACCTCAGCGTCCTCATGGAAGGCCCGCATGGTGTAGTGGCCAGCCTCTGCCACCTTCACCCGAACGAGTGTCAGCTCTGACACATACCTGGGGAGCAGGAAAGGCAGCTGTCAGTCGGAAGGCCTCTTACAATTCTCCCCACCCTCCTGGTATAAACAGGAACAAGGACCAGGGAGCGGAAGAGCTTGCCAAGGTCATCTAGGCGTTGGTAGCAGAGCCGGGACTCAAACCCGGTCTCATAAATCCTCACCCATAGGCAGTTCCCCTAAGCCAAGAGGGAGGGTTGAGATGGACTGTGGGTGGGGGTGGGGAGCATTGAAGGGAAAGTCCTATTTCTCTCCCCTTCAGACAGGTGGACACTGCTCCATCCTAACCTGTCACAGTCTCTATTGGCCAGGCAATCTCTAGCCACAGGGATACCACAGGCCATGAGTGGTCTGCCTGGCACCCTCTTCCCCAGTCATCTGACCGTTTACTTCTTAGCTGCTACTGCTGGCCCCACCCATCACAAGCACAACTAAACATCTGGGTGATCATCTGACCGGCGTCTGTTTCCTCCACTAGACCAGGAGCTCGATGAACTGTCAGCTCTGGTCGCTGCAGCATCCCCAGCGCCTGGCACCTAACATGCTCTCAGAAAGTTGGGCCTAGGTTTGTGGCTGAAAGCCAAGGGCTGCCTGGTGGCTGCAAAGAAAAATAACTTCAAGAATGGGGTGGGAGAGCGAGCTGCTCACCGGGTCTCTGACACATTGCGCGTGGACAGGGCGATCTCGCCTGCGCTGGAGTCGCCCAAGGTGCGGTTGTCTTTGAACCACAGGACGGTGGGCGGTGGGTAGGCCTCGAACACTACCTGCAGTGTCCGGCTCCGGTGCAGCTCAGCAAATTGTAGTGCTCCCACCTCTCCCAGGAGCCGCACGTAGCCGCTCTCTGCAAGGGGTGACCATCAGGGGTGGGGCCCTGGGGGCAGGGCTCCAACTGAATCCCAAAGGAGGCCAGCCTATGAGGTGGGGCTTCAGGCCTGCAGACCCTGCTGGCCATGGAGTTTCCCGAGCTGAGGTTGAAATTGGGCTGGGGATGGGGCCTGGAGAAGGGGCCGAATTTGGGGCTGATGTGGATGTCGGGGCTGGCTCCCAGGTAGGGACTAGAGTTGTACTAACAGTTCTCTGTTCTGGGTCAGTAATGTGGCTGATTCTGGGACTAGTGATAAAGTTGAACTAGTGGTAAGGTTGAATTTGGGGATGGGGCTTCCTGGACCTGGGATGGCAGTTGGGAGTCAGGTTGGGGCTGGGGCTCTGGCTAGTCAGAAAGTCTAGGTTGAGATAGGGTTGGATTTGGGGTTGACACTGCATTTTGGTTTGGGTTTGTCTTGGTATTGGGGTTTTGGTTGGCATAGAGGCTAGCTAGGGCTGCACTGGAGTGTGGCTGACTATACCCCGGGGCTGTGACAGGCGGTGGGTCCAGCTCAGACTGGGGGTTGGGCTGAGCCCAAGGCACGCACCAACCACAGTAATGTTGATGGCCTTTTCATCCTGATGGTCGTTCACACTCTCTGTCACATTGCAGGTGTAGGTCCCCGAGTCTTCTAACTCGGCACTGGGGATGTGCAGGATAGAGCGGATGTGGTAAGGCATATCCAAGAGGAAGTCGGTCACCGGCTCCACCAGCCGCCCACTCTGCAGCGACAGGTTGGGCAGGCCCCCCAAATCAGGAGGGGCCGGGGGAAATCAGTTTGCAGTTCAGATATTCACCCCTGCCTGGCCCACCTCCAACCCCTGCCTGGCCCCACATTACTTCTTTGCGGGGGTACGTCCACTCGAAGTTGACCACCTCATTCCCGATCACAATGCACATGAGGGTAATGTTCTCACCCTGGCGGACCACAGTCTGCACTGCATTCACAGAGACGTTGATGGATGACACTGGTGGAAAGAGATTGGCTTAGGGCTGGGGAAGTCACCACCAGCTACCACTTCAGCCTGGGGATAGGGTAGGGGCTAGAGAGGGAAAGGATGACTGATGTAGAAGATTCATTCATTCAACAAATATTTACTGAATACCTACTACATGCCAAGTACTATTCTGGACACTGGGGCAACAGTAGTGAACAAAATGGACAAAATCTCTCTTCTTATGGAGCTGATGTTCTAGAAGGGATAACAGACTGGAAATCAAAGTACACTCTGGAGATCTACGTACGGGAGAAATGTATTGAGCACATACCATGTGCCAGGTACTCTCCATCTTTTATTTTATTTAATCTTCACAATGATCCTATGAGGTAGGCAGTCATTATTATACCCACGTTACAAGAGGGGAAGCAGGCTCAGAGAGATTACGTGCTTTGTGTAAACTTACTCAGACGGGAAATAGCAAAGCTGGGATTTCGACCCAGCTGGCTCAGAAGCTCGTGCCCTCACCAACCATGTTACACAGGCCAGCTCTGCCACTGTCGAATTCTACGACAGAGGACAACCTCCATCCTCTCTCTCTGCGCCTGAGTTTCCTAATCTGTAATATGGGGAAAACACTATCTCCCTTCCAAGGCTGCGGTGAGAATCCACTGGGAAGTGGAGTCTCACACTTTGTAAACTGTAAAGGGCTATTGCTCTGTGGAGGGTTATACTTGCCTGGGCTGAGCATCAGGCCAGAAAGGGGGCTCACCCTGGAGTCTGTAGACATAGTAGGCATCGGAATCCACCTCCCTGTCCCCAATGGTGGTTTTGCAGATGTAGCTTCTGTCCTCAAAGATACCAGAAAAGCCACGCTGGTGATCGTAGGGGACAGGCAGTGCAATGTCCCCTTTCTTCTCGTGCAGTGTCACCACCAGTTGTGGGTCTGTTACTCGGCATGGAATGGTGATCTCAGTTATTTCCGTAAGAAAGATGAATAGTTCCTCGGCGTCATTAGGGAGGAAGCCCACGGTTGGATCTGCCAGCAGTGGAACCATGAATGAGTCAGGGAAACCGGGTTTCTGGCCATCCCCTGAATTGCTGTGTGGCAAGTCATTTGCTGTCTCTGGCCCTCTGTCGCCCCGTTACAGAATAGGGATACTCCCAGAGGAGCATAAATCAAATGTTAGAGCTGGTCCCTTCCAGCTCTAATGTTTGATATTGACAGCGCCAGGGTAAGAAAGAAGGCAAGTCACAAGTTGAAATGCAGCTGATATCTGGAGCTTGGAGAATGGGGAAGACAGGATGTGGGGTCAAGAGGGAGCAGATTGCAAGCAGCTGAGAATATAGAGTTCTTGGGATGCAGGAATGGGGTGACCGGCAGGGAGCAGGCAGATCATCCAGACCAAGGAGTGGGGGCGAATACACTGCCGGACTGAGCCAGGCTGGTTCCATGATTGTCTGCTTTTCTAGGATGGCTGCATTTCACAACAAACTAAAGCACTCTCTGGACTTCCCCTGGTGCCTCCAGTTGAAAAAGGGGTAAGGAGTGGGCACACAGCCTGGGGACCCTTACCTGGCACAAAGATGTAGAGCCGTTTCCGCTCATCAGGCTCCAGTCCATGGGAGTCATTGTAGGTGCAAAAGTATTCTCCCGTGTCTAGCCCAGTAAGGTTGGTCAGTGTCAGCACACTGGAGAAGGTATTGTCCTGGGCCTTGGCCATTTCCTGTGGGAGCTCCTGGGACATCCGTTCCCATACCACGGGAGCTGAACCCGAGCAGGTCAGAACAAAGGTGCTGGAGACATTGAGGATAAGCTCTGGCCCCGGGGGTGTGATGACCAGGCCCTGAGAGACCTGTGGTTCCAGCAGTAACAGCAGGGGCAGCAACAGCAGCTGGCCTTTGGGAGAGGAGGTATCAGACATCAAGGCACAGGCGCCTCAGCACCTCTCGCAGGGCTGAGCCTGTGAGAAGGCCACATATTCACAGCCCTCAAGTCCTTGAGGAGCACAGCTCCTTTATCTGACAGACTGGGGCTCTCCAGCCACGGCTCTGAGGATCACTCACCCAGCTCCAGGGCCCCAGGGATTACTCCAGACTGCCTATGTCAGTCCCTTTAGACCCCAGCCTCTAAATCCTTCAGCAGTGCCGTGTGTAGGCAGTAGGCACCAGATGGGGCCAGGAAATCCTCGGGAAGCAATTCCCTGGCCTCCAGTTCCTGCATTGCTTCCCAGGTCACTTTCTGAGCCTCTTCCCTACAGCTCCCCGCCCCCTCCCCCGACTGCCCAGGTTCTGCCCAAGGCCCAGAGGTGGCTCTGGGCGGGAGAGGGATGGGAGGGAGGGGCTCAGGTAGCTCAGAGTGGGGGCAGGAAAGATGCTGAGGCCCCTCTGGGCTGGAGGGGCCTGGGTTTGGGGGTATGCGTGTGTCAAGTGATTGGTTTCCCTCCATGACATCCCCTGAACAAGGATTTTGCAGGCCACACCCTCCATGCCCCCTGGTGATAAAGATCAGGAGGGGAGGTGGGCAGTCAGGCAGCCAGTCCATCTGACAGCCAGCTGCCGGGCAGGCTGCTGGCTGGTCATTAATTCCTGGGTCAGCCACTCAGCCCCTGCAGAGCTGAAGACACGTTAATGGACCGGACTGAGGGGTGGGGTGTGCTGAGAAGCCCAGCAGGGACTTGGAAGCTCCCAGCTAATGAGGGGTCCAAGCCGGGTGCCGCGGATCTACCAGACCGAGGCCAGGAGGCCAGGGGTGTGTGCCAGAAGGTGGGATGGGGTCTGGAGGACCAATCAAAGGATGTGAGTTGATGGTTCTGGACAAGCAGGGGCCACTGACGCTTTCTGAACTGAAGAGCTGGCAGCTGGAGGCCTCCACAGAGCCCACTGGAAATCCCGGAAACTAAAGTCGAAGAGCAGGGCAGTGTGCCTGGTGCTTCACGCCCTGCCACCAGCACACGTCACCCCTGCCAGCTCTAGGATTCCACTCCGCAGCCCCCCCCAGCTCCCCTACCTTGTCTCCCATCTACCTACCTTTGAGGGCCAGAGCTGGCATCGCACCCGGAAGCCGCATGGTGTCCTGCAGAGTTAAAGAGGAGTTCAACACCTGGCCCAGGGCAGATGGAGGCAGCGCCAGGAGCTATCTCACCACCTGGCTCCTGCAGAATGAGCCCCAGCTTGGGCCACCCAGCCTTCATGTCCGAGGGGCTGAAGTCAAAAGCCACCACGTTCCAAGCCTGAAAGGGCACTCAAGACCACAGGCCCTCTCCTCTCCACCCCAGATTCAGCCTTAGGGGGCCTGGCCCTTGCTTTGGCTCTGGTTGTGACTCTCATGTGGCCCCGGCTGCATCCCCAGCCTCTCTCTGGGCCTTAGTTTCCCCCTCTGTACAGTGAGGGAGGGGAAGTTGGGCTGGATGGTGTCCAGCGGCCTGCCAGCTCTGACAGCCTGTCCTCCGGGTGACAGTTCCAATACCAGGCTCTTATCTGCCAGGACAAATATTTGGGAAAGTGTGATGAAAGGCCTGGAAGGAGGAGGGGGGAGGCCAGAACCCAGAGAACTCCCGCAGCTCCACAAGCACAACAGGAAACGGAGGAGGCTGTGGGCTGTGGGAAGGGAAGCGGGGGAGCCGGGGCTGTGGAATGTGGGAGGTGGGCCTGGACCCCTTTACTCAGCTCAGAGCATATAGGGAGGCCCAGGGGAGAGTGGCTAGGGGCTGGGCCCAGGAGAGGTAACCTCGAGCAGCCAGGCCTCATAGGTCTTTGGAGACCAGTGAAGCCAGGCTCCCCACCTCCACTCTCAGGGTGCAGATGGAGAAACTGAGGCTCTGAGAAGGTGAGACATTTGCCCAAGATTCCACAGCAGAGCCTGTCTGAGAGGGAGACAGAGAGAGAAAGACCTGGAGTGATAGAAGCAGAAAGAGACAAAGACACAGAGACAGAGAAGAGGGGCCCAGAGAGACAGCACCAGAGGCACTAAGAGACAGAAGCACTAAGAGAAACACTAAGACAGAGGCACTAAGAGACAAAGACAGAGACAGACTGAATGGGGGCAGCCGTTGCTCTCCTCTATCTTGGAAGACACACCTCGGGTCCCAAGAGACCACCAGGAGCCAGGTATGCCAAAGTCTGCCTGTAGCATTGGCAGGAAGGAGGCCAGAGGACGGGGAGTCGCAGAGCATGAGCTTTGGGAGGTGATGACGTGACGAGGCAACAAGGAGCCTCCTCTGGCCATGGGGCTGCCCGGCCTATCCTGCCTCTGAAGGCCATGCCCAGCTTGCCCCCGCCTCCCCATCTCATCCCTTTTAGTTTTCAGTTTAGGGCTGCAGACCGGGTTCAGGCCCCAGCACGCCACCTCTTAATTGTATATCTTAATCACTCTCCCTGTGGCCTAAGTCCCCAGCCCTGGAAGTGGATGATGGTGAGTGCCGCACCTACCAGGGCGGCATTCACATGTCAGGGGTGGGACAGAGGCAAGGCTCCCCCAGCCTATGGGCCCCCAACCTTAGCTCTGCCCAACACCCCATGAAACAGTCTGAGCAAATCAGCTCTTCTCCTCCCCGCTCCCTTTCGGACTGCCTGCCTGAAGGTCTCCTCATTTCTTCCTCTCCCCTCTCTGATCTGCTCCTGACTCAAAGCCCAGCCCTTCTGACGCCCCCTCCAGCCTCTGCTCCCCACCATCCCTCTGCCCCAGCCCCTCCAGCTGGATGCTAGGCCTCGTTGGTCAGGAGGGAGCAGCGCCAAGGCGGAGCCAGCAGCCCCCACAGAGGCCCATCTGCCCCTCCATCGGTGCCCCTCTGGCTGCCCCCTTCCTGCTAGAGATCTCAGCCAAAGAAAATCATTAGCAGCCGAGGCTGGGGGAGGGGGTCACTTCAGCCTCCCTGCCCCTCCTCTCCCAGTCTCCCTGGCTGGCCACACTGTTTATTATTCTAAAGGAGGAATTTGGCCGGCTGGCCAGGAGAAGGGAGGTCACTGCAGCGGGGCTGGCTTGGCTCTGGAAGTCTGGGCTGGCCATGTGGGCTGGGCCTTCATGGCATGCAGCCCCCCTACCCTGCTCCCATGTGGTACTCCATCCTCTCCCCTTCAGAATCCCTCCTGCTGGGCCTGGGGCTGGGGGTAGCTTAGAGACTCTGAGCTAGGGGGGGATGCTTTTTGAATGGGCAGCAGAGGCCCAGAGAAGGACAGAAGCATGCCCCAGTCGCACAGCAAAAAGGCAGATTCAAGCTGTGGGGAGGGGACAGGCAGGCAGTGTGGATGCTGTAGGGAGGGTGTAGGCACGCCAGGGATCTCGGACTGGCTTCACTATGAATAGAGCAATCAGCTCCCCTCGTAAGCGCCCTGGGACCCACTATGAGACTGAGCGAGTCTCCAGCCTCTTTGGACTCTGCTTCCCCATCCATACAGAGAGGTTGGCAGGTGTCACTTCAAAGAGCAGTCCCTATGGTGAAGCTCTGCCTTTTTGACTGGCCAAAGAGAAGATTCTAGTCACCATGAATCTTACTGGGGTGTTTTGAGGCGGTGGGAGCTAGTAGGCAAGAGGGGGTTACGTTCCCGAGGCTAGAGTCACATGAGAATCCACCAGCCCTCTCGCTCCACAGATGGAATTTCCGTGACTATTCAGCCACAGACTTGCTGTGCGGGCTTTGACAAGTTGTTTCCCTCTCTGGGCCTCAGTTTCCCCATCTATACAATTAAGAGTTAGACAACAGGCTGGGCACGGTGGCTCACGCCTGTAATCCCAGCACTTTGGGAGGCTGAGGCGGGCAGATCACGAGATCGAGAGATCGAGACCATCCTAGCCAACTTGGTGAAACCCCGTCTCCACTAAAAATACAAAAATTAGCTGGGCACGGTGGCACGTGCCTGTAGTCCCAGCTATTCGGGAGGACGAGGCAGGAGAATCACTTGAACCTAGGAAGTGGAGGTTGCAGTGAGCTGAGATCATGCCAGTGCACTCCAACATGGTGACAGAGTGAGACTCTGTCTCAAAAAAATACATAAATAAAAATAAAAAGAGTTAGACAGCAGTGTTTCAGGGGACTTTCCGCTGGTGATGTGGAACCCCAGGAGGTGGCAGGGAAAGAGTGGTAGGACAAGAGGCTGGAGGGCCAGGGAGGGCAGAGTAGGGCTTAGGGCACCCAGACATGACCTCCCAGGCCATCTTGGATGACTCCCTGACACCCCCTATTGTCCACCCAATGCATTAGGCCTCTTTGTGCTTCCCAGAGGCTGCTCTGGTTCCAGCCAATCCCAGGGAGGCCCAGGCAGCTGACTTGGTGGTAGTGGGTTTGCCTGTGACAACTTCCCTTCTTTAGGAGGATTGTACTCCAGGGAAGGGCCACCTAGGACAACCTGGATGTCACAGTCAGAGAGCAGGCACTCCCCCCATCTGCTGTACTCTCCTGCCCAGGGAGGCCTCTAGAGCAGAGAGAGGGAGGGGACCCCTAAGGGTCCCCCTTTTGCCCATGAAGAGAGTGCTGTGTGCCAGGAACCCCTCCTGATTCCTCCTATTCTGGCTAGGTTGTAGGCTCAGAGGCCCAAAGTGGAGGTCCTGCCAGCTCCTCACGTGACTCAGAAGGACCCCCCCCTTAGGGGAGCAGAGTGAGGACCCTAAGCCCAGGGGAGCAGAGTGAGGACCCCAAGTCCAGGGGCACAGAGTGGAACCCCAAGTACAGGGGAGAGGACTGAGGGGCCCCAAGTCTAGGCGAGTGGAATAAGGACCCCAAGTCCAGGGGATCAGACTGGGAACCCCAAGTCAAAAGGGAGCAGAGTGGGGGCCCCAAGTCCAAAGGAGCTGAGTAAGGACCCCAAGTCCAGGGGAGAGGAGTGGGTGCCCCAAGTCCAGGAGAGCAAGCTTGCTTGGGGAGTCATTCTCAGAGCCCCAGACTTCCCTCCTCCCAGCACATACAATTCTCCACTCCTTTCCCACCGCCTTAATCTAAATAAATCCAGCCCATCTTGGCCACATCCGCCAGCAACAGCTTCCCTCCCTCAGGGTCCTGAGGCTCCCACGACACAGGCAGGCCAGGGAGGGGGCCCTGCATTGCTGCGGGGTTGATGGGGGGAGCCTGCACATGGTGAGCACATACACACAGTACAGATGCACAGATGCCTGCCTACGCACGTCCTTGCACGCTCCTCTGAAACACACACGTATGCAACAGGCTATGTGTGTGCCAAGCCCTCACGCAGGCACTAAACATGTGTACACCCACACAAAACACATGTGTGCAGCTCCCACTGTGCCCACCACCCGTGGAGATGCTCCCGTGTACAACAGTTCACATGTGTATGCAGCACATACAACATGCATAGAACGTGTGCACATAGAACCCCAAATTCACCTGAACACACAGCCATATGCATGAACAGACAAGCCAGAAAGCCCGTGTTACTGCACCAGGAACCATTCTGAGCATTTGGCATGTATTGGTTCACTTGATCCTCAGTCAACTCTATGAGGTAGATACAGTGATCATTTCCATTTTACAGGTGGGGAAACTGAGGCAGAGAGCATTTAATAACTGGGCTAGGAATGCAGAGTCAGAAGGGGTAGAGCAGAGATTAAAGTGAAATGGTGTGACTCGGTGCTCTCTGCCACCAGCTCCACCGCTTCTGTGACCAACGTGCCTGTTTGGTTGGGTCTGGAGAGAAGGCAGTGGGGACTGATAGAAACAGATGGATTTGAGAGTTACTTAGCTGAGAATCGACAGGACTGGGTGATTTAATATTGAGGGGCTGGAGAGGGAGTTATGCACCTCTGTATCTGGCTTGGAATACTGGGAGGCAGGAGTGTGTGTGTGTGCACGCGCACGTGCTGAGGGGAGGATGCCGTTTTCTGAGATGAGAATAAGGTCAAAGAGCAGGAGTGAGAGCTGCGACGGAGCAGGTTTAGAATAGGGAGGGTCTGTGGGCACTGAGGGGACAGTGGGATGCTCAGTCTGGAGGCCGGGAACAGGCCGGGTAGAAATAGCAGTGAGATGAGAGAGAGAGGGCCGTGCTGCAGGGAGACGGGGGTGCTGGGGGCAGGCAGTCTCAGGCCTGGGATGCTCTGAATAAACCAAATGCCTGAGGGAGGAGGAGGCCTGGCCATGGGGTTATGGGGTCAGAGTCTTGGAATGTCAGCACGCCTGAGCCCTCAGGGATCATCTATCTGATCTAACTGCCTTCCTGTGCTCCATTGTGCTTGTGGGGAAACTGAGGCTTAGGGAAGGAAAGCAAGAGGGCCCATTGTTTTGGCCTAGACAAGATGGGCTTGGGTGGTCCATGGGGCTGAAGCTCACCTGCCTGCGCAGCTCCCCGCCTCCAGCCCCTGCTAAGATGTGAGGCTGGTGGCTCAAGGCCCCAAGGTTCAGGCTACAGCTGCCCCTGCCCTTTCCACAGCACACCTCTGTCCTGCCACACATTGACCTTTGTTTAAAGTCACTTTCTCTGCACGGGCCCAGCCAGGCAGGGATTGGCGACTGAGACTCAGTAGAGGTAATTTGCTAAGTTGTTGGGAGAAGTGAGCCGAAGACTCCAGGCTCCTGACCCAGTCCAGTCTTCTGTCCTCTGTACCGGGGCACTTTACAGGCCTGGGACAGACTTTGGAGGGGGGTTGGGGTGGGAAGCAAGAAGACCTGGCTCTAGTCCCAGTTGTGACGCTCACTTATAGGATAGTGGTCCCCCCTATCTGCAGGGAATATATTCCTAGGCCCCAGTAGATGCCTGAAACTTTGGATAAAATCAAACCCTATACATACTATGTTCTTCCCCCTACAAATACATACCTATTATAAAGTTTTATTTATAAATAAGGCACAATAAGGGATGAACAACCATAACTAATAATAAAATAGAACGATGATGACAATATACTCTAATAAAAGTCATGTGACTGTGGTCTCTCTCCTAAAATATCTTACTGTACTCTATCACTCTTCTTCTTGTGAAGATGTGGAATGACGCAGTGCCTACATGATGAGATGAAGTGAGGTGATGGCGTAGACATTGTGAACGAGCGTTAGGCTACTACTGACCTGCAGACATTATCAGAAGGATCAGGTCATCTGCTCCAAGTGATCCTGGACCACTGAGCCATGATGGTGTTGATGGCTGGATGTCAGGAGTGGACTTTGTTGATGACTAACAGGAGGGTAGTGTATATGGACAAAGGGATGATTCACTCCTGGGCGGACAGACAGGACAGTGCAGGATTTCATCACACTACTCGGAACAGCACAAAATTTAAAGCTTTTAAGTTGTTTATTTCTGGAATTTTCCATTTAATGTTTTTGGACCACAGTTGATCTGGGGTAACCGAAACTTCAGAAAGTGAAACTGCAGCTAAGTGCGACTACTGTACAGTCCTGACCCTCTCGGAGCCTCAGTTTCCTTATCTGTGCAAAAGGGTGGGCAAGATTGTCTTGGGAGCACTTTCAGGGCTGACGTGCTGTGGCCCTCAGGGCTCCACTCTGGGAAGGCAGCTGTGCTGAGTTGGAATGCTGGGCTCGGGGTGGGGGTGCTGGGGAGGGACCCATGTCATGACTCAGCTCAGAGAAGGCTGCCAGTTCCAGGCCTGGGAGTCTGTGGGGGCAAGAGGCATCTGGAGCCAGGGATGGAGTCCTCCCGCCAGCAGCTAGAGAGTAAGAAAGGGATAGCAGCATAGCCTGGGCCTGACGGTGAGTCTGGCCCATGTGGCTGTCCCCAAGCAGGCTGAGATGTGGGTGTGATCAGGTCATGTCATCAGGGAGCCCCATCCTGGGAGCCAGGGAAGACAGCAGGATCAGAGGGTGAGGAGACAGTTACAGGTGGAGGGGAAAAACTGGGGAAGTGGCTGAGGCTCCCACCGCCCCTATTCAATCCTATGCTCGCTCCACTTCCAGTTGGAGAAGGCTCAGTGCTCCACCCCTGCACCATGAACCTCCCCACCAGCCTCGGGATCACTCTGAGGGCTACAGAGAGAGAACAGCCTGGCACAGGCCACACGGTCTTGGAGCCACTCTCTGTGCCATGCTGCTTCCAGGCCCAGGGGCCTCTTTATGTTTCCAGGTACCTACAAAGTCCCCTGAACAAAGCAGCAGAAATCGACTAAGATGGGGCCTGGTGTTGGCTCCCGCTGTTCTGGAAGTCCCAACTGGATGGCAGAACAGTGCTGGTTCCCTGGAAGCCTGCTGAGCCCCCTGCACCCACCCCTCCAGCACAGGCTCGGCTGCCTCTGGCTGTCCCACTGCTAAGCTCCTTACCTCCAATCTGTCCCCTCCACCTGTTCTCACACACCAGCCAGAGGGACCTTTCTGAAACACCTATGTGACCTTCCCAGCCCTCCTCTGCTCTCCATCCCCCTCAGGCAAAGACTGGCTTCTCCGCCCAGCCTTTGAGAACGTTCCGGCCCTGGCCCTGACAGCTCCCTCACAACTGAGGGAGGAAGGCGGCTGCCCCCACAGCTCCCCAGGGCCCAAGCCAGGCCCTCACACTCGTCAGTCACTCACTCGTGCTCCTCTCCCCATGAGGCCTCCCCAGGGAACACAATGGAAAGAAATGACCTATTTTCTGGAAGTCCAAAATAAGATGAAACATCTGTCTGGAATGGAGCCAGGCTGATAAAGAACGGGCTGATCCCCCAGCCCGAGCCCCGCTGTCCTGCAGCAAACACCCCCTCACCCGTCAAAGTGGGTGTGCTTGGGGGTAGGGGCAGCGATGCTGGCTGGCTACTTGGAACGATGCGTGGGAAAGCGCTCAGTGTGTGCCTCACGGCTGCTGGGGCCCAAGGGAGGGGCCCAAGGGAGGGGCCCTTCGTCCCCAGGAAGGCTGGGAAGCAGCCTGAGAAGGAGGTCAGTGAGGGAGGGAGGCCTGCTGCACACCCCTGCCCACCGCTGTAGAGCAAGCACTTCCTGCCTCCTGCGGCGCCTGGAGGGCTACCCCCAGGGCCCTATGGATTCCTGGCCCAGAGTCCCCCCACCCACCCCAGCCCCATCTGGGCCTCTAGCAGCCTTAAAAATAACAATAATAATAATAGCTACCTCTGATTTCGTACAATTGACCCATGAACTACACAGGTTTGAACTGTGCAGGTCCACTTTCATACATGTGAAGCATTCCCACCCTTCCCACCCTTTCACCTCCTCCACCTCTTCTGCCTCTGCCACCCCTGCGAGCAAGGCCAAGCCTTCCGCTTCCTCCTGCTCCTCAGCCTACTTAACGTGCAGACGAGGTAAACACTTTTTCAGTGATCTACTTCCACTGAATGAATACTGAATGTATTTTCTCTTCCTTGTGATTTTCTTTTCTCTAGCTTACTTTATTATAAGAACACAACATATAATACACATAACAGACAAAATATGTGTTAATTGACTTTATGTTATCAGTAAGGCCCACAGTAGGCTGGCTATTAGCAGTGAAGTTTCTGGGGAGTCAAAAGCTATACATGAATTTTCGACTTTGCGGTTGGCGGGTGTCCCTAGCCCCCTTGTTGTTCAAGGGCCCACTGTACTTATGTGCTAAGCTCCTTATGTGAGTGATCTCACCGAGTCCTCAGAACAATCCCATGATATCGGTACTGCTTCCTCATTTTACAGATGTGGAAACTGAGGCACAGAGTGGTTACATTGTTTGCCCAACAGCTTGCCAGTGGTGGCTCCAGTGTTTAATTCTGGGCAGACAGGCTCTAGAACCCACAGCCCCAATGCCCATGTGACAGCCCGTCTGTGGCAGGAGGCAAAGATGAGGAGCCCCACAAAAAGGACAGCCCGGTACCTGGCACAGAACAAGCTTAAATTAAAAAAAAAAAAAAGTTAATTAGCTGGGCATGGTGGCGTGCGCCTGTAATCCCAGCTACTCAGGAGGCTGAGGCAGGAGAATTGTTTGAACCCGAGATTGTGCCACTGCACTCCAGCCTGGGCAACAAGAGTGAAACTCCGTCTCAAGAAATAAAATAAAAAATAAAGTCGTCAGCCTCATCCTTTCGCCTTCTTTGTCCCGACTTCTCCTTTCATTCTTTCATGCTCTCTTTTGAGCTGGCTAAAGCGGAAGCTGACAGTTTGAGTGGGAAACAGTCACACCATTTTTCACAGAGTCCTACAATCTTAGTACATTCCCCCTATTCACATCTCCCCCACCTTCTCTGCAATTGCACACCTCCCATGACAGGGATCTCACCACGTCACCTGTGGCCCATTTCATTCTTAGCCAGCTTGGAATCTTCAGAGGCCAGACTATTGAGAATTGTTAATTACACTGAGTACAGTTTATCTCACTGTATTCTCTGCTTATTGGTCCTGCTTCTATCCACCAACCACCCACTCTCCAAACACAGGACATCTTCCTAGTTATTGTTCTGATCCCCGCCCCCAATCTGGAAACAAACAAAAAGCCCCTACTAATTTAGAGCCAGGTACTCTGCTAAATGAGATGATGTAGAGATTTTGCTTCATCCTCACGACCACCCTGTGAGGGGGGCACACTCATTATTCTCATTTTATAGA
Source organism: Chlorocebus sabaeus (assembly GCF_047675955.1). Classification (NCBI taxonomy): domain Eukaryota; kingdom Metazoa; phylum Chordata; class Mammalia; order Primates; family Cercopithecidae; genus Chlorocebus; species Chlorocebus sabaeus. The sequence goes on along the minus strand of NC_132926.1, from coordinate 31,954,884 downwards.
GGAGGATACTGAGTCTCAGAGACTTTTGGTAACTTTCCCAAGATCACACAAGTAAGATGCAAAGGAACTGGAATGCAAACTCAGGCCAGCCTGACTCCAAAGCCTATATTCTTCTTTTTTAGAGACAGGGTCTTGCTCTGTTGCCCAGGCTGGAGTACAGTAGCGTGGTGGCATGATCACAGATCATAGCTCACAGCTCACTACAGCCTCAAACTCCTGGGCTCAAGCGATCCTCCTGCCTCAGCCTCCTGAGTAGCTGGGACTATAGGTGCGTGTCACCACAACTGCTAAAACCTGAATTATTGCCCGTCATGGCAGACTGCCAGTCTCCTGATCAGAAACAGTTCTGTCCATCTGTCCACAGAGAAACGTTCTCCCTCTAATGGGGTCCATACGGAATCCAGGATCTCAGGGATGAGAAGGTCCTCAGGGATCTGGGTCCACCTCTGCTCTGACTGAGGAGCAGTGTATGCAGGGGTGCCTGCCCTGGGTTACCAATAATTTTAAAGTCAAGCTAGAGATAGAATTCAGGACTAGGGATAGAACTCCATAACTTCACTGCAGATGTTGAGGGTCAGCACACAAGGCTAGGAGAGGGGTCTTTGCTTAGGAAAGCCAAGTTCTGGCAGGGGCAGTGCTCCTGCAGGACAGAGCATCCGGGTAATCAGCCCAGGTGTGTGGCCGGCTCTGCCCCAGGCCTGCTGTGCTCAGGGTCCAGGCCCACCCCTGTGGGGGCCCCAGCATCCCCTTCCACTGTTTGCAGAGGGCCAGGGCCTCTGTAGCTGGAGTTCCAGGCCTCCACCATCCTGCGGCTGCCCTCCCCACCCCCACCCCCCAGAGCCTCATCTCCGGCCGGTGCCATGGCAACAGAGAGTGCCAGGCCCTGGCAGCCAAAGGAGCCCCTGAGAGGGGTCCCAGGCTGAGACTGAGGAGGGGGGTGCGGCAGGCGCAGACAAGCAAACCTTCTGTTCCCCGGGCTGCTGCCAGCCCGGAGCAGCCATGGGCTGGGGTGGGGGCCGCAAACAGAATGGGTTCTCTGAGCCAAGTGGGCAGGGGACAGGCAGGCCTTGGGCCATTCACACTGACCCACCAGCGCACAGCCTTCCCCCACAGGCCCAGATCCTGCAAATAGGGGAGGGGTAGCTAGCTAATGAGTCAACTCTTCACTTCTCCGTGCCAATTACCAAACATTGAGATTCCCCTCAGAGCCCTCCTGGGCAGCAGAGCAGGAGGGCAGGGAACCCCCATGTTTCACTGACCCGCTCACTGTCTCAGCATCCATCCTCCCACCGCTGCCTTCGGTCATTCACTTAACCTCCCCTCTGTGCCTCAGTTTTCTCATCTGTGGATTGCAGCTCATAACTGGGTTGTCAGGGCTATTGAAGGAGTTAACACAAGCAAAATGCTTAGAACAGGGTCTGGCACACAGCCCTCTGCAAAGTTGGTGGCCACATTATCATTATTCATTCACTCGAGGGAGAAGTCACTCATTCACTCGGCCTTGCGCGCACAGCCAAGACTCCACGGGACTAGGCTTCTCAGCAAAGGTATGCATGTAATAAATGAGATGGTGCAGGAAGGCCTCTCCCAAAAAAGCCTCCTCAGGAAGAGGTGGCTGCTATGATTATTGGTACTATCAGTAGCAACAGTCCTCTTCAGTGTACTGAGGCTCAGTGAGGAGTGTCTCATCCTAGCACACTCAGGGATTTGGTGGCCACCCTAGGGCGAGACCCATCTAATAACCTTCACTCCACTGTCTGTCAATTACTTCTTTCCTGAACCTTTGTCTTAGTCCTTTAATATGACTTCCCACAAATCAGGATACTTACCTAACAACAGTCTGGACTCTCTCCAAGTTCCTAATATGGGATTAGGCCTACAGTAGGTGCTCAACAAATGCTTACACAGTATGAGAGATTAAATGGCTCTGCAGGGTCAGCTCTTCAGTCCTGGGCCCTTGGCTGCCTCCTAATAACACAGAATTCACTAGGCTAGGGAACTGGCATGGGCAGGCAGTGGTGACTCTTTCCTTCCAGGGAGGTGATGGGGATGAGCTGGTGAGGGCAGAACAGACATACGGCACTCTGAAGTCAACAGGCTGAGCCTGATGCCATCCAGGGCAGGGAAATGGCATGGGAGCCCTGCCAGGCTGGGAGCAGTGGTTCCAGCTGGAAGCCACTTACTCCTGGGTCCAAGTCCCAGTTCTACCACCTCGTAACTGGGTGACCTCTCTGAGTTTAACTTGTCTGAGTCTCAATTTCCTGGGAAATGGCATGGGAGACCTCCTTTTCCATTGCTGGGAGGGTGCAGAGATGATGACGCACAGCACTTGGCACATCATAGGTGCCCAGTAAATGGTAACTAATACGAGTATATGATTACTCCAGTGGGGAGATGGAGTATGGCTTCCTGAGGGAGGTGGCCTTGAGCTAGGCCTCCAGGGTTTCTTGAGTTTTTTGGCAGATGATGCCAGGGAAAGGTACTGCCAGGCCTCTGTGAGAGATGGCAAGGCATCTGGGAGAAATGGCAGGGAGAGATCTGTTGGGCTAGAAACTGGGGCTCTTCAGCAAACAGGTAAGTGATGGCCAAGGAAGGAGGCAGCAGGAGGCCAGGGAAGGAGACAGGGAGACTTCAAGAAAGGTCTGTGGTGCTGTGTGAGGATTTGCTCTGGACGCACCAACTTTTCAAGGCATTGATAGTGATGGCAGGTGGTAGCTGCTGGCTGGGCAGGGCAATGTTGTAACTCCAGGCACTGTGGGGAGGGGGCCTCCATGCAGGAGGATGACACCAGCAGGCTGTCATTTAGTGGGAGGCTGTGGATTAGGATGGGGACAGTGGAGGCAGCAAGGCTACTTTTGGGGATGAAGCCGTCCCAAACCCAGCCTGAACTCCCTGGCAGGACCAGCTACATGATTTGTGGGGCAAACACAAAATGGAAATGCAGGGGTCTTTGTTAAAAATTATTAACAATTTCAAGATGATGACTGCAGAGCATTAAACCAAACACAGGCCCTTCTAAGCATGGGGCCCTCAGGAGGATGAGTGCTCATGAAGTCATTTCTGTGCCCTGGACTAAAGGGGAGGCCATCTGTCTGTCTCCATCTATTTATCCATCCATCCATCCATCCATCTATCCACCCACCCACCAATCCATTTATGCATCTCTACATGCATTTATTTGTCTAGTGACCATTTCACTATCCATTCAGCAGATAGACCCTGGGTTGGAAACTGATAAGGACACAAATACAGGTGAGATGGGAGCCACCCACAGTCCACCAGGTCACACCTGCACCTTCAATGCTCTGGGTCAGGAGGGGCCAGGGCTTCTGTGACATGTTTAGAAAGCTGAGCCTTGCCTCTCTAGGGCTAACTGGAAACCCCACCCCACCCTATACCCAGTGAGGCTCAGCCTCAGAAGTGGAGAAGCTGGTGGTGTCACTGCCCTTGGGTTTCCACTTCTCAGAAGGGAAGGTAACAGAGCAGCAGCAAAGAGGATGTGGTAAAACAGCCACAAGAAGCACGGCAGGAACTCTCAGGGGCTAAGGGCAGAGCTGGATGGACCTCTGGGGGTCACTAAGCTTCTCCCTTGGCTTTTCCCCCACTTTATTATAAGAGGAAACTATGATTAGAATGAAGAAGTGGTGTGGCCAAAGGCTTGGGGGTCCAGCAAACCACCCAGGAAGATTCCCATCTCTTGTTGGGATGGCTTTGCTCCTTTTCAGCCCGTACTCTGTCCAGGGAGACCTGGAGGCTGAGCCCTGAACCACAGAGGTGGAGCTGGGTCTCTCCAGGCCTTCAGAGAGATGGGAAAGACCCAGTACCTGTGGTGGAGCAAAGGCAAGCCCAGGTCCCAGGCTCAGCGTCATCACCAATGATCTGCACGGACCTTATGTGCAACCCCTCCCCTCTCTGGACCTTAGTTCCCATCCATACAATAAAGCAGTTGAATCAGGTGACCCCCAAAAGTCCTTTTCATCTCTGACATTCCGGAACTTTCAGACCCCCTGACCCTCCCAAGGGACAGCCCTCTCCATCACAGGGCGGAGAAGCTGGTACTTCTGGCAGATAAAACGTTCTGGGCACCTGAGACATCAAATAGCCCTGATGTGAACTGAGGAGAGGAGAGGATTTTCATTCGGTTAAAGCGATACACCTTGATTTTCAGCCTCCTGCACCAGGCTGGGGGTGGGCTGCCCCAGGACGCATCTGGTGGATGTGGGGGTCGGGCGCAGGGCAGGCTCTGGGGCCAGGGCTTGGAGGTTCAGGAAGTTTTTATCCTGAGAATCTGTGCCTGAGGGCTCAGGAGGGATGTGAGGTGGGCTTCTACACTGGAAGCAACAAGTATGCGAATTTCACACCCACTCCCACCAAAGGTAGGTCCCTGCATCCATTCCTCCCCTCACTTCTGGATCCCATCACTCATCTGGGCCCAAGTCTTGCTTCCTCTTGAAATTAGAGCATATGAGGTTCGAAAACTCAGCACTGGAAGAGACCTAAGGGTTACAGCATCCACACACAGCCCCTAGTGGGCCCACCTCTCCGACCCTCCCTGCTCAGTATCCCAGGAAAATGGGCATGTGGGCTCTGTGGGAGCCCTCTGAGCTCCTCAAGAAACTGAGCACGTTAAGGGGCCACACTAATCGTCAGAAAGTTCCTCCTTGTTATTGCAGGTTAAAGTTTTCCATTAGTGATCATCGATCCTGACCTCCTTCTGTAATGTGTAGAGAAAGGGTAAGAAAAAAACCCTTTCATTGTGAAGTTAAATATGCATGATCCCTGAGTACACAGCAAGGCTTGTGCAGTTGCCAATCTGGGCTGGCGTGGCTTGGAATCCTGAAATTGTTGTAGGGCTGGAAGAAAGCTTTACCATCATCTGGGTCAACCTCCTTGTTTGACTGATGGGAAAACTGAGGCCCCAGGAGGGAACGCCTTGTGCACAGTCCCATAGGGTTCTAAGGTCTGATGACTACCTTTGGAATGCTGAGGGCCCCCACAGCTGAGGCACATTCTCAGGGTTTACATTGGATCCCCAGGGGCATCCCAGGCCCCATCTAGCCTCTCATCAAGGGGATCTGGAGTCAGAAACACCCAGGTGCAAATCCCAGCTCCGCCACTTCTGAGCTGTGGGACTTTAGGCAACTGACTCCGCGCACTTTCTCACCTGTAAAATGGGGAGAGTTTAGCCGGGCACAGTGGCTCACGCCTGTAATCCCAGCACTTTGGGAGCCTGAGGTGGGCGGATCACCTGAGGTCAGGTAGTTCGAGACCAGCCTGGCCAACATAGTGAAACCCTATCTCTACTAAAAATACAATAATTAGCCAGGCATGGTGGCAGGCACCTATAATCCCAACTGCTTGGGAGGCTGAGGCAGGAGAATCACTTGCGCCTGGGAGGTGGAGGTTGCGGTGAGCCAAGATCACACCATTGAACTCCAGTCTGGGCAACAGAGTAAGACTCCATCTCAAAAAAAAAAAAAAAAAAAGTGGGAAGAGTTTATAGATCTAATTTTGAGGTTGCTGTGAAGGTTAATTTTTTTTTTTTTTTTTTTTTTTTTTTTTTGAGACCGAGTCTTGCCCTGTCGCATAGGCTCACTGCATTCTCCGCCTCCCGGGTTCAAGCGATTCTAGTGCCTCAGCCTCCCAAGCAGCTGGGATTACAGGTGCATGCACCACGTCCAGCTAATTTTTGTATTTTTAGTAGAGATGGGGTTTCACCATATTGGCCAGGCTTATCTCAAACTCCTGACTTCAGGTGATCCACCCGCCTCGGTCTCCCAAAGTGCTAGGATTACAAGTGTGAGTCACCGTGCCCAGCCTTGATGGTTAAATTAATCCAGTATTTATTAAGAACATCCTGAATGCCCTGCATGTTCCAAGAGCTGAGGAATACAGCAGCAACTCTGAGGTAACGATGTAAAGCACAATTGAAGTAGACACGGAAAGTACTAAGAACAGGTTGGTTCCTGTTATATAATCCTGCTCACACTGCTTCCTAGCTGAGGTGCTACAAACCCTGACCCTGGGAAGGGGCCCAACACCCCTTCCCTTCCCTCCTAACACTGTGGGTCAGAAGACAGAGGGCAGTGAAAAAAGATTCCCATTCCAAGGACCCACTGCCCACTGGGTTCTGAATCATATGCAAGAAATGGGTGGGCATTTCAGAAGAGCTTTTCATCCCTTTCTCCCTCCCCACTGCACTGAGCAGCAGCCTGTTCTGAGCAAATGCCCAGAGCACCCTCCTTTAGCCTAGGAGGCGGCTGGTCTCAGAGTCAGATTGTGGCCTGTGCCTGGAGGATGGACACGGATCTTTGGAACGTACATGGTGTCCAGGTCCCTTCCATGGGCAGAGCCTTTTGTAGATTGTAGACTAATTTCATAACCAAGTGTTCCAATGCAGGAGGCTGGGAGAGCAGTGGCTCTCCCAGTCGGTGGCCAGAGGTCCAGCTGTGAAGTGCGGGAACTGTGGTAAGCACCTTGCCAATGCTGTTGTCTCACGGAGCCCACACACAGTCCTGCTGCTCACGGACAAGGAGATTGAGGCCCAGAGAGGCAAGGTGTTGCCCCAGGGTCACACAGTCAGCCAGAAACTGGCTCGGGGTCAGTGCATAGTCATCTGATGCCCAAGCCTGGTGCTGTTTGCCCACAGCACTCGCTGCCTTCCAGCTGTGGAAGGCGCCCAGAATTGGGATGTGTGGGGGGTCTGAGGTTAGCCACACGGTAGATTTGTATCAAGCCAGGGCGAGCACTGGGTCTCCTGACTCTGGATCCACGGTGCTTTCCGCTGCCTGTCCCACATCTGCGGGCAATTATAAGTCCCAGCTCTTCTTCCCACAGAGGAGGGGAGCTGCTGATAACTGCTGTCTGGGAGGAGGGTGCTGACCAGATGGTCTCCTTCCTCTCTCAGGACTAAGCCAGGGCCTGGGCAGACCTTGGAGCAGTCAGACCTGAGGCTGCACTTTCTGCTGGAGAAGGTGCTGAAGCCAGGAGCAGGCTCTGCAGGAGGTCGGAGATTCTTCCCTCTGACTAGGAGCTTCCCGGAGAGCACGAGGTAAGCCTTTAGAGTCAGGCAGACTTCAGCCTAAACACCACCTCGACTCACCGTATGGCCCTGGGAAAGTCACTTAGCCTCTCCAGACCTCAGCTTCCTCGTCTACAAAAAGGAGGTAGTACCACTGATTTCAAAACCTTGCCATGAGGACTCCAAGGTGTGTGAGGTACCAGGCTGTATGCCTGCATGAGGTAGGTGTTCAAGGACTGTAGGTCCCTGAAGGCTATGGCTTTTGCGTCTCCCGCTTGGAGACAGGGGAGGACTGCGTGACTTCAGAACTTGTCACTAGAGGCCTCTGTGCAATCAGGAGGTCACAGAGGGAAGCAGACATACTCCTCCCTGCTTGCAATGGAGAAATGCCGCCTGGAGGAGCCACACGATGTCCTGGAAGGGCACCTGTGAGAAGGCTGGAGGCCTGGGTTCTAGTCTCACACTTGGGAGCAGAAGGTCTTCAGTGAGCTCCTCCTTCCTTTCACCAGGACACTTTCTCAGTCCCACTGCCTATCCAGGGCTGGGCACTGGGGGCAGAGCACAGGATGGGGAAACCTTAAACCTTTCCCCAGCAGAAAGTGCAGCCTCAGGTCTGCTGCTGGGGCCTGAACAATCTCTGATGAACAAACAGAACATAAACAGATCACCAACAGGGGAGGGCCAAGTAACATGGATTCAGCACAAAGCGCATGGCTAGCACTTGGAAGACAGGAAGAACCTGGGAAGGCTGCCTGGAAGAGGTGGAGTATGGAATATCCCTGAAAGAAAAGTGATGAGGAAGGGCATTCCAGGAAGGGGGAAGAGGGAGGGCAAATGCCCACAAGCAGGATGGTGCGCATTCCTTCTGGGAATTCTGGGATCTGACTGGCGGGAACAAAAGGCCCAAGTCTGGAGTAATGGGGCACAAGGAGATTCCAACCTCTCCAGGTTGTGCCACTTACTAGCTGTGTGGTTACAGTTATGTGGCTGCCTGAGCCTCAGATTCCTCATGTATAAAACGGAGGTAGAAACAGTCACTGCCTCTGGGGTTGCTGGTGAGCATTACATGAGATCAGTCTCATAAAGCACTCAGCACAGTCGCGGCGTGCAGTAAGTGTCAAGCAGTGGCAGCCTCTGTTAGGAGCTGGGAGTTTCTCCAGGCACTGGGGAGCCATAGGCGGATCCTGGGCAGGGAAGTGGTGTGATCGGATTTATGCTTTAGAATGGCATGGATAAGGAGTAGAGTCCAGAAGGAGGGAGGACAACGAGGAGGCCTGAGCAGCTGCCTGGGACCAAAGGAAATGGCCCACTGGCTGATCCCTTCTTCACAGAGGAGCTCCCCAGATCTGACAATCAGGTCCCAGCCCCCAGCCCCCAGCCCCCAGCCCCAGCAGCATGACCGCTAAAGGGGTTGCCATGGCCCCCCATCGCCCTTGAACTTTCCTAGCCCTCAAACTTTTCTAGCTGCTGGGGGTTTAGAAGGATATCTTAGGAATCTAGAAAATTTGCAAATCCATCTGAATCCCCAAAGGTTGCCTGGTGGCTGACTGGCCCAAAGCCAGACTGATTCTTAGAAACAAGGCTTGGGCTGAGGAACAGCGGTTATGGTCCTGAGGTCCCCAGTCCCCGCTTTCTGTGTACCCTTCTCCCATTCCCCTCTCCCGCTCCTCCCAGCTCTCCCCACTCCCCATTGACTGTGCTGTGCTTTGGAGGCCCCACTCAGCGCCCAGAAACCCCTGAGGGTTTTTGATGAAGGCAGGGGCAGCAGGGATGATGAGGTGGAGGCCACTCACCCCAGAGCAGGAGAACGGAGAAAACTGACTCCTCCAACCCTGACATCACCCAGTCTCCCAGCCTCCTCTCATCTGGTTTTATTAAAAATGTCTTCCTTTTTTTTTTTTTTTTTTTTGCCTACTCAAAGAGTTGCAGGCTAGGGCAAAGGGACAGGGCATGGGGCTGGGGTTCCCACTTTTTCCAGTGCTTACCTTGCTGCTGATGGCTTCTGGTGTGGGCAGAGTTCCAGGCTCTGGACAGTAACCCCCTCCAGGAAGTCCTCCTTACTGCCCTCTGCCTGTTATCAAGTTTGGAGTTTCTGTTATCAGAAAGACTCTGGTCCCAGAGTGGGTAACAGCTGGGTAGAAGGCCAGGCAGGACCGTTGCAGGCTCCTGAAGGCTCAGGAGAACGGAGGGATGGAGGAAGGGGACTGCTGCAGGGAAGAGGAGCGGCCCAGCTTCGCCTCACTCCCCAAGCATCCTTCGGGAGGAGCAGAGCCGCCAGAGGGGCCGCCCTGGGTCTGGCTGTCTGCGTTGGGCAGGGCGAGCGCAGGCTGCTGCTGGGCAGCTGGGCTGAGGGGCCGGCTCTCTCCTCCTCGTTGTTGATCTCCTCTCTGGCTCCAAGTTGCTCACAGAGCGATCCTGGGTCCCAGATAGGGCGGGCAGTCACTGCTGGCTGCTGGCTGCTGGCAGCCTCAGGAGCTCACACCACTGTGGGCTTCCATGCCCCACCCCGCCTTCCCCCGCCACTTTGGGGGAAAGGCTGCAGGGCGGCTTCTGATTGGCCCGGCTGGGAGAAGGGGGGCGGTGGGGCAGGGAGGGTGGACGCGTGCGTCTGTTTTCAATTTCAGGGGTTTTTTTCCCCTCTCTCTTTCTTTTCCCCCAAGTTTCTTGTTTTTCTTCTTTTCCCTCTGCTTACTCCCTCCCGTCGCCCGTTCTCTCAGGATGTGAGGGGATGCTTAAAAATTCCACAGCCCACGCCAGCCGCCAGCCGCTGAGTCACTTTTGTCAAAGAGTGGCCTGGACCCCACTTGCCCGATGCCCATCTCGGGTGGCTGCCTCCCCTTGCCATGGCACCCAGGGAGAGTCATATCTCAGTGCCTCAGTTTCCCCATCTGTAAAGGAGACTGATCATCTCTGTGGTTGATTCAGTCAACCTTCATTCATTGAGCAAGCATACTGAGCGCTTACTATGTTCTAACACTGTACTGAGTGCCGGGAACAGAGCAAGACATGGTCCTGACCTCAGAAGCACCCAGGCTAGTGAGCGAGATATTCACTGGGCAAGCAGGTGTCCGGTGGGCAGACAGGAGGCTGGCAGTGCATTTAGAGGGACCCTTAATGGAGGCCTGAGAGAATCAGAGAGCACTGCTGAGAAGAGGTGACGTGGAGGAGACGGAAAGATCCTCCAAGATGATCAGCCATTTTTCAGAAGGACAAACCAAGGCCCAGGAGTGAATTGGCACAGAGAGGGAACATGATTTGGTCAAGGTCATCCAGCACAGATCAGATATCTCTGGATATTGACAGATACATTCCTTTTCACGTCTCAAAGCCCCTGGGGTGCAAGGAGAGGATTATTTACCCCATTTTATAGATGGGGACACTGAGGCCCAGAAGAGCAAAATAAGCTTCCCAAGCTTACACAGCAATGGCAGAGCTGGGGCAGAACTAGGTCTCATGAGTCACATGATGGAAGAGACATAAGTCATCTGACCCCCACCCAAGACCCCCATTCCAGTGTAGATGAACCCCCTGCCCTGCTTTCTTCCTAGGTTCCCCCTGTGGCTCTTTCATTCAGTCACTCAACAAGATACTTTTGAGGATCTGTTTTGTTCCGCTTCCATTCTCTGGCTCTTCTTTCCCACCAGGGTCTGCCAAGACTCCTCCAGTTCCCCCGGCTGGGTCTCTTCTTCCATGCTCAGCCTCTCAGATCAGAAGACATCTCCAGTTACAGACTCCTAACCCTCAGATGCCAAAGGGCATTATTTTAGAAGGGCATATAGAGTGGGCTCACCACCCCTGCTCCCACTACTGTATACACAGGGTAACTGAATTCCAGAGGGCGAAGAAAGCTGTCCCAGGTGGCACAGGTAGAGGCCAGCTCTGCCCTCCTTCCACTCTCCCCTCTCCACCGCTAAGTCTTTCCTCTTCAGCTTCCCCCAGGCCCCTGTTCACAGAGCAGGGGATTTGCCTGAGCTGGGATTCCATGCCCACCACAGTCAACAATCTTGCAGTCATTTCTTGGTCTAGTCCCAATCGGGATTGCCCAGCAGAGCATCTGGGCTGGACCATATAGAAGGAGAAGTGTTCTCAGACTGGCTCCTTGCCACGGGTTGGGGACCAAAAGAGTACCCCAAGAGAGGGGGCCTGGCCAGGTCTTTGTGGCAGCAAAGTCGTAGGGGAATGTGGAAAGATCCTACAGGCCACAAGGTCAGGCTTGCATAGGGATTTCTTGTGCCCAAAGACTCCGTCAGAAATTTACGACTCCCCTCCTAGCATCTGCCTGGGCCATTCACCTCTGAAGCCTTGGCTGACCCTCTGCAGCCTGGCCAGCCTGGGGGAAGCCAGGAGACACACCAACCCCTAATCCCCAAAGAAGCTAGTCTGGGAGTCAGAAGACCCAGCCACAGACTTACTGGGAGACCGTGAATAGGTCCCTTGCCCTTCCTGAGCCTCAGTTTCCCTATCTGTGCATAACAGGTGTGGACTCACTATGCTACAAGGCCCTTGGGATGGTCTGTCTGCAATTTCCCTTAGAGCGGGACTCTAGTAAGGGAGAGGAGGTTGGTGGGCCCTACGGCAGGGGTACAGCTGGGGGCCAGAGATGCAGCACAGAGGGGAGGGGCAGTTGGCGGTGGCTCCCCTGAGAAGCTGGCGGCCTCCGGTTTCCGGCCAGCCCAGCCATCCTGAGGCCCATCTGGAATTACTTAGCCCCTACCACCATTAACCCTTGGTGGGCACCAGGACTGTCGTTCCTCTTCTCAACTGAGATATGGGTGGGAGGCGCAGAGCTATAGGGAGCACCCCAGGGCACTCGCCAAGGACAGGACAATTGAGGCAAAAGTGTCATGATTGAGAGAGGAGGTTGGAAAGCTACAGATAGAGCTGGGTTTGAATCCCAGCTGCTCCAGTTTCAAGCTACATGAGCTTAGGCAAGTCACTTAAACTCTTGGGCCTTGGTTTCCTCCTCTGGAAAATGGAGCTAAGTCAAAGACTCTTCGATTTGTACAAAGGACTTAGTACATTGCCTGGAAGTGTTATTACTGAAATAGTGAGTTCCCTCATTCGAGCAGCATTTCATCACTGTGTTTCCCTGGGCCAAGCCCTCCCTTTTCTGGGTCTTGCATTCCCCTTGTGCACTCTGCCTTCAGGGGCAATGGACAGGGCACATGGGCAGTGCAGCACCATCACCCTGAGGTGGTCAGCGTGGCCCCCCGCCCCAATGTGGACAGGATACGCTATGAGCATCCTCACACCTGCCCAGATATGGGGAGCCCAGTACAGCCTTGGACAAGGCTGTCTTGGGGAAGGTTGGGCTGAGAGTGGGTGGGCAGAGCATGGAATATGGGGAGCCCTGCCTGAGGTGGACTGGGATGGGGTGCAGTGGGAGAGGGGGGCTCTGGGCCTTAGCGTTCCACACCACCCTCCCCCACAGCACAGTGGCACACTCAAGAGTTAAATGTCTGGACTCTGATGTTGGCAGCTCCAACCCAGCTCCACCACTTCCCAGCCATGTGATGCTGGGCGATGATATTACCTGAGCTCTCTGAGCCTCAGTACCTTCAACTGTGAAGTGGGGACATACGTGCCTACCTCATGGGGTTGTGGAGAGACCTGAATAAGCCATGCCCACAGGCATTTTGTCTAGCCCTCAAGCAAAACAAGAAAGTGCCACAAAAGGTGACTGATCCAGCCGGTACAGTGGTTCACGCCTGTAATCCTAGAACTTTGGGAGCCTGAAGCCGGCAGATCACCTGAGATCGGGAGTTTGAGACCAGCCTGGCCAACATGGAGAAACCCCATCTCTACTAAAAATAGAAAATTAGCTGGGTGTGGTGGCGCATGTCTGTAATCCCAGCTACTTGGGAGGCTGAGGCCGGAGAATTGCTTGAACCTGGGAGGCAGACGTTGCGGTGAGCTGAGATCGCACTATTGCACTCCAGTCTGGGCAACAAGAGTGAAACTCCATCTAAAAAAAAAAAAAAAAAAAAAAGGTGACTGATCCTCAGGTGTTACCAAGAGCTGCTGTCATAGAAGTCCACCATCAGAGCTGGAGGGAAGCTCAGCAACATGCTCATTTCACAGCCGGTATGACTGAGGCCAATGATGGAAAGGAACTTGTGCAAGGCCTTGTGATGTGTCAGCCACAGACTGGGACTGGAACCGCGGCTTTCTGTCTAGACTCATAGGCCCATGCTCTTCCCCAGAGGAGGGAACCAGGCTGAACAGACCCCTGTGCTAAGACCCCCCGCCCCACCACCCACACTTGTCAGAGCGGAAGCTGCAGCTCTCAGTGGGGCAGGGGGAGGGAACCGGAAAGGGAGCCTGAGTGGGAGAATTCCCAGGAGGCTGCTCAGTCCTCACTCAGGCAGGCCAGCGGCCACCACATCTGGCTCTCCCACGCTCCCGGCTCTGCCCCCACTCCCAGGCTCCCCAGGCAGGGTTATGGGGTGGGGGAGGGGGTGATAAGGAAGCAGCACACATATCCCAGGCGCTAACACAGTTATCTTAGATGTCAGGGCCCTAAGATGTGTCCCTTCTGCTGGCATGGAAACTGAGGCCCAGAGAGTGCAGGGAACTCGTCTGAGGTTCACAGTAGTGGTGAGGGAAGCTAGAATACAGGACTCCTGATCCCCAGCCCAGATCCTCCCACCCATGCGTGCCCTGAGCGGAGCAGGTAGATCCTTGTGCCTGTGGCTGGGGAGCCAGAGGGGCACAGAGTGGGAACTGTCCCCCTACCTCCTGGACACTCGGTGTAGTGGCTTTCTGAGTGGGCAAAGGACCAATGGGAATGGGGGCCTTGGGCCACATTCCCTCCCTAGATTCCTAGGACTGTCTTACTGAGCCGGACTGTAGCCACCGAGGCCTGCCAGGATCCCAGGAGATAAAGGCTTCAAGACACTGCCCGTTCAGCCTCTCCCCGCCCCCTTGCTGGCCTCCCTTTCAGTGCCCCAGGACCGTGGGCAACTGAAGTGTGTTCGTCTGGTACACGCAGATGGCTCACAGATCCCTGGAGGAGCAGGGCCCTCACCCTCACCGGATGTGCTGGCTCCTAAGGTCTGGAGAGCATCAGAACTTTTTGAGGGCACACAGCAGGCTTACGGTGGGGCCTCTCCATCTAACATCCAGTTATCACTAAGATAACTGTTTCTCCAACCATCCATCCATGTGATAGAAGTTAACTGAGGACCTACTATGTACCCTGTCCTCCTGTCCTCACAGAGTTCACAAGCAAACACCAAGGAAACCACAAATTAATAATATTAAATTGTGATGAGTGCGATGAAAGCGACAGAGAGAATGATGAGCCGGGTGGATGGGAGTTCTTGCTCAGGTACAGTAGGACTTCTGTGGGGAGGGAACAGGCCTGTGAGGCCACACACATGCAGGAGTAGGAACAGTGTTCCAGGCAGGGGGGAAAGCATTTGCAAAAGCTTGGAGGCCAGAGAGATCCTGATGTGTTTGAACAAAGAGAAAAGAATGGTTGAGGCAGAGAGCGGGCGGGGGGGGGTAGAAGGTTGGAGAGGTTGTCAGTGGCCAGGCATCAGGGCTTTGTGGGCCCGAGGGAGTCTGACTTTTATCCTGAGGGTCAGTAGGGGCCACTGCAGGATTTTAAACAGGGAACTGATGAGACCAGGTCACCAAGGTGCACTGCGGAGGATGTACTAAAGAGGGCAGGAGGGAGGCAGGGGACGAGTGTGGAGGCTGCAGTGGCCGATTATGAACTGAACACTGCGTGCACACACACCCCTGCTCCGTGCTTCCCCCAACTCTTTATCCACCTGAGAGGCTGCAGGAATGCATCTCAACAGGGAGTCTGGGCTTCAGGGTCCCAGCCTGTGCGTGGCCACTTGACTCACAGTATGGCCCTTTTCCTTCCCTGGCCTCTGTATCCTCTGAACAGTGCTCCTCTGATAAGGACATCTATGCCCTGGGCCTCCGGTTCTAGCATGTCCTCTGCTACCTAAGTGTCTGTGTCCTGGGGTCTGCCACGCTTCCCTACACCTCTGTTTCCCTAGGACAATCAGTGGCGTCTGGGCATTACTGAGACAAGGCAACAGCTGTCTGGCGAGTCCTCCAGCAGTACCCAGGAGTGCCAGCAGGTGGCGCCCCTAGCCCCTGGAGGGGTAGGAGGAGGAGAAAGGCATTGGGAGGAGAGAGGCTTCTGGAAGGCAAAGATGCCTCACAGGAGCCCCCCTCCCTCCCCGCATCTGTCCCTACCTGGAGGTGGGCAGGGCAGGAATTAAGATCCCTGATTCTGAGGTGGAAGCAGGGACTCAGAGAGAGGAGTTAACGTGTCCAAGGTCACAGAGCGAGACTGAGGCTTGGCTGGGACGGGCCCCCAGTCCAAAGCTCTTGGACTACAGTCCAGAGAGAACTTCAAGAGGCTGGCGGTGCGGCGCAGTGGGCCTAACACTGGCCCTGGTGCCCACCAACTTCTCTTAGGCAAACTATTTCCAACAGAAAGCTGAGCCCAGAAACTTGTCTCTTCTAGGGCCATAAACCTGATTGAAAAACCAAGTTATCACTAAGATCTTTATGAGGCCATCAGCTCTGTGCCCCACCCCAGGAGGCCCTGGCTGGGTGTGTGAGAGCAGCCTGTAGGGAGGGCTTCCAGGGGGAAGAGGGGCCTACCCAGGAGTCAGAAGAAGGAGGGGTCCAATAAACAGCCACTCCCAGGGGCAGGGGATGTCAGAGAGGAAGAGGCTGTCCACAAGACAGGGTAGACAGGGCCTTCTCCATGCACAGAACCACACTGGACTGCTATCCCAGTCCCAGTGAGCACAGGGGGAGACTGAGGCCCAGGGGCTCAAGGTCACAAGGCGAGTCAGAAGCCAAGGTGGGAAGACCTGCAATTTCAGACTCCCAGCCTGGGTCATTTAAACAAGGTTACAGTGTCCTGGTTGGGGGAAAACTGGGTTGCCACATCAGGGCTGGCTCAGGACTTCTACAGGGGGTCCACCTAGGGGTGAGGGCGAAGGGAGAGTGGAGGCTTTTTTGCATGAAGAAGTCAGAGGAGGAAGAGGAACCAGCTATTTGTTTAAGCAAAATCCCAACTAACAAACTAGGGGGCAGGGAGGCACACACAGCTCACTATCCTGGCAGCGGGGGCCAGATGTAGAAGAAAGAAAAACTTTAGCTGGGCATGGTGGCTCATGCCTGTAATCTCAGCACTTTGGGACGCCAAGGTGGATGGATCACCTGAGGTCAGGAGTTCGAGACCAGCCTGACCAACATGGAGAAACCCTGTGTCTACTAAAAATATAAAATTAGCCAGGTGTGGTGGCAGACACCTGTAATCCCAGCTACTTGGGAGGCTGAGGCAGGACAATCGCTTGAACCTAGGAGGCGGAGGCTGCAGTGAGCCGAGATTGCTCCACTGCACTCCAGCCTGGACAACAAGGGTGAAACTCTGTCTCAAAAAAAAAAAAGAAAGAAAAAGCAAAACTTCCAGCTAGGATATTGACTTCTGTGTGACTTCAGGCAGGTGACTTTGCTTCTCTGAGCTCCAGCTTCCTCCCCTGCAAAATTGGGCTAACAATCAACCCCACCTAGTTGTGCTACTGTGAGAAGGAACTGAGATAACACATGCAAAGGGCTTGACATGATGCCTGGCACTTAGTAAATGCTTAATACATAGCAGTGCTATTGTTGTTATTATTACTCCAGCAAAATGTTAAGGGCCAAACCCTGAAATCTCAGAGAGAACTGAGCTAGGAGTCAGAAAGCCCAGTACCGGGGAATCCACAGGAAGGGTGGGGGCCCAACCCAGGATGTGTCCATGGAGTGGGAGGGACATCCACCCTGGGAGGGCACACTACTGAGGGGACCACAGAGCAGCTGGAGGGGCTCCCCAGGTCTTGGGGGTCCCTGGCTCTGCCCTCTGCCTGATCAGGAAAACAGTCTTTGCTCTGCTGGGAAAGGACTGCCGCTTTGGCCCCTAGCTCTCAGCTACCACCTAGTCCTGGCCACCATCTCCACCACTCCTGGACCCCTGCCCGGCTTCCTGCTGCTCTCTGGCGCCCCGCCTCTCCTCTGGCTCATTCTCCACACACCAGCCACAGCTGTCTTCCCGCCAATGCCCTCAGCCACTCTAACCCCTACATAATACCCTTCTACACCCTCATCAGGCTTGTCCCACCAGGGCCTGCTCTGTCCCTTGCCGGACTCCTCTCTTGCCTCTACCACTCCAGACTGGCCTTTCAGTGCTAGGAGAACAAGTGTCCCCTCGGGCCTCAGGGCCTCTGTTCATACTGACCCTTGACCCCTGCCACCCTTCCCCACTCCCCAGGGCCTTGACTCACGTGTCACTTCCTCCTGCAAGGCTTCCCTGACTCCTCCCTCTGGGTCAAACCTCCCTATTCCTGGCCCTTGCCAAGATGTAACTTTACCTTTATTTGTGATTATTTGATTCATACCTGTCCACCCCTGCCAGACCCCAACTATAAGTACTGCAAGAGCAGGAACTCACTCAGTACCTAACATAGTGTCAGCACAAAGGAGATGTGTTAATACATATTTTTCAAATGGATAAATACATAAAGAAATGAATTTGTATGCCTTTCTAACCCTTAAGCCTACCATTTAGGCCTGACAGAACATACTCTTGAAAGTAGAGGGCACCTAGAGAGCACCCTTCCCCCAGGATAGACATCCTTTCCCCAGCATCTCTAACGTGAGACTGACCTCCAGCAGTCACTTACATACCTCCTGTGATGATGAGCTCACTCTCTCTCATGACAGCCCATTTCCTGACAGATGGCCCCTAACAGAGCACTTTCTTACGTATAGGTGGGCTGAAATCCACATCTGTAGCCTGCAGCTTCCTCCCTGAGGTCCCAAGGCTGCCCTGTCTTCCTCCTCAGACTCAGACCCCACTCCAGGTCTTCTCTTCCTGCAGTCCAAGCAGTCCCTGTTCTCTCAGCTCAGAAAGTGGAGTTCAGTCCTCTTGGGCCTCTTCTCCCTCCTCTGTGTACTTGCCAATTTCCCACCAATCCCTTGAAAACTTGAGTCCTAAGCAGAGCCCAGAGCTCCAGATGACTTCTGAGAAACATTTCAGCACTGCATCCACTTCCTGACCTGGGAAAGTGGGATCTTCCCTGCTGAGGCAGCCATGTGCTCATCTGTGTCATGTGCTGATCTGCACACATGTGGACAGCCATGTGCTCCCGAAAGGTAGCCAAGGGCTCCGCCCGGTCAGCAACAGCCAGGATCTCCCTTCCCCTCTCCTACAAGCAGCCTTCATTTTGCTGCAAACACTGGGCACTAGTCCTTTCCTTTCTGAGCCTCAATGCTTCTACCTGTGCGATGGAAAGGGTTCCTCTGAGCAGGAAGCGGAGGGAGCCCTGTGCTGGCTGAGTCTCCGGCTCTATCACATATCAGAACTCCAGAAGAGCAAGAGTCTCACCAGGGCCAGCTTCTTGGGCGGGTCACCATTGCAGTCACACAGAGCCCAGTGTCTGGAAGCGCCCCGGGCTCAGGTGAATGCTCTGCTGCTACCATCCTGAAATCTTTAATCATTTTCGAACAAGGGACCTTATATTTTTTTATTTTGCTCCAGGCCCGGCAAATTATGTCCTGATCCCGAAACATCTGCCCAGCCCTGAGACGATACCTACCAGCCCCCAGCTAATATGGTGACCCAAGAGACAGACGGGTTGAACAGATAAGACCCTGATTCTGACCTTCTTCGGGGGACCACACATCCCTGCACAATGAGAGGAACCCAGGAAATGTGGGCCCATCCAATCCCACAGGGTGCTTCTGCACAGTTCCCTGGCACAAAGCCCTTGTGGGGAGGGACCCCACCTGACTTCCTGTCCTTCATGCATTCTTCCCCAAATCCCTCAGCCTTGCCCCCACTCCCAGTTCACTGACACCCCCTCAAGTGTTCCCATCCCCCACTCCCCCTTAGGTAACTATGAAATGTTTGCCAGTCCTTAATATGGGGTGGAGGAACATGTGATGCATTTAAAATCCCAAGGGGGCTCCAGCCATAATAAATGGATCAGGGCTTTTGGATCCCGATTCACACAAACCAACTGCTAAAAAGACATTTTTGAATCAATTGGAGTACTCTGAATACGAACTATGTGTTAGGTAATACCCAGGAATTTGTGTTAATTTTGCTAGATGTGATAATGGCATATTATGTAAGAAAATGTCCATGTATTTTAGAGATGCGTGCTGAAGTATGTAGGGGTAAAATGACATGACGTCTGGAATTTGTTTTAAAATACTTCAGAAAAGCGGGGAGTAGATGAAATAAGTGTGACAAAACCTTAATAGTTGTTGAAGCGGGGTGATGGGTACACAGCAGTTCATTATACAATTCTACTTTTGTGTATGCTTGAAACTTCTCAATTAAAAAAAGAGGGTAGAGGGTCATCAAGATAATTTGCTAAAAGTTTCCTGCAATGTCCCCAGAAGACCCCCCCCAACAGACACACACACACACACACACACACACAGCCTTTTGAGAACTTTCTCTAGAAGGCCAACCTAGGCAGTCCCCCAACTGTAAAGAAGACTCGTGTATGTATGTGCATATGTGCTTTTCCCCAGGGAAAAACATCCACAGCTTCCATGACGAGAGGGGTCGTGACCCCTCCCCGCCGAAAGATTAAGGACCTGCGATCCTACAGACCGGAGCCCTGTTTGAAGTCTGCGTTTCCCCTCACCTCAAGTTGGTCACTGTGTGAAGCTGGCCAAGAATCCCCTGGCCCCTGGGTGCCTGTTCCTCCACCTGTAAAATGGGGCTGCAGGGCCGTCCACGCGGCCACTGGAAGGACAAGGTGTTCAGGCCGCTAGGCCGCCCCCTGGCAAGTGATTTCCACTCGCAGCGCGGCCTCCACCCTCGCCCAAGACGCGCCCTCCGCGCCCCCACCCCCTCCAGGCCTTGGCCAGTCCACCTCCCGCTTGGGGCGGCAATTTGTCTCCTTTTGAACCCCCCGCCCCCGACGGGTTTCCCCCTTTGATTCGCGGCCCGGAGGCTTCCCCCCGCTTTGAAATGCAAACCCGCCTCGGCTGGGGCCGCGGGCGGCCCGGAGCTATAAAAGGCCTGGGTGGGGCGGGCGCGGCGGCAGGACAGGCGAGTTCAGGTGAGCGGTTGCTTGTCGTCGGGGCGGCCGGCAGCGGCGGCTCCAGGGCCCAGCATGCGCGGGGGGCCCCGCGGCCACCATGTATGTGGGCTATGTGCTGGACAAGGATTCGCCCGTGTACCCTGGCCCCGCCAGGCCCGCCAGCCTGGGCTTGGGCCCGCAAGCCTACGGCCCCCCGGCCCCGCCCCCGGCGCCCCCGCAGTACCCCGACTTCCCCAGCTACTCTCACTTGGAGCCGGCCCCCGCGCCCCCGACGGCCTGGGGGGCGCCCTTCCCTGCGCCCAAAGACGACTGGGCCGCCGCCTACGGCCCGGGCCCCGCGGCCCCTGCCGCCAGCCCAGCTCCGCTGGCATTCGGGCCCCCTCCGGACTTTAGCCCGGTGCCTGCGCCCCCTGGGCCCGGCCCGGGCCTCCTGGCGCAGCCCCTCGTGGGCCCGGGCACACCGTCCTCGCCCGGAGCGCAGAGGCGGACGCCCTACGAGTGGATGCGGCGCAGCGTGGCGGCCGGAGGCGGCAGTGGCAGCGGTAAGGACCCCTCCCTCGCCCTGCACCTCTGGACCTGCAGGTGCTCAGGCGCGGCCCAGGCCGCCCCGTGTCTGACCTCTGCTCCGGCCCTGCTCGGGTTCCCGGGAGTGTGGCCCTCCTGTCCACTCTCGCCCCGGGGGGCTGCTCTTTGAGCTCCCTCTCCTGAGTCTCAGGCTATCGGAGCCTTCAGCAGCTCAGCCTAACCCTCTCTCTCTACAGATAGGGAAACCGAGACCCCTTGCGAAGTGCGGAAATGCGCCTGCGGCCGCGGAGCAAGGCCCGAACTAGAACGCAGGCTCCCAGACTGGTGTCCTACACTCATTTAGCAACACTGGCTCTTCATCTGCTTCTTCCACTCCTAACCCAACCCTAGGCAAAGGCGGCAAGTTCGCCCCAGAAGGGACGATTCGCTAACTGTGAACAGGGCAGGTGACTTTCCTGGCCAGGGCTGGGTCTCCCCATCATACAGTCAAGAGATTGCTGGGTCATATCTTTCAGGCTGAAAAAGAGCCCTCTTTGGCCAGACTGCGGCAAGGGGTCTGTACCTTACCTTCCCAGGGTCCTCCCTGAACTCTTGACCCCGGGGGAGGGGAAGCGGGAGCAGTAGGAAGGGGGCTACTGTTTGGCTCCTGAGCCTGTGAACCTCCTGCCCCCAGGCAGGCCTCTCTGATCCGCCCTCTTCAAAGGCAGGGGAGGTGGCAGGACAAAGGGCCCAACTTTAATGAGGGGCGGCTTGACCTCCGTTATGGGTCCCCCCTTTGTCATGTAACTGGCTCTGCCTTACTCGGTAGTGACTCCTGTTGGCCGGAAAGTGAACACGATGTTCCATTGTCCCGACTGTGTCCGGCCTGTCCTGACAAAGGCCACCTAGCCTTGGGGGCGGGAAGCTGGCCTGCCCACCCTTTGATGTCCAGCCCCTCCTCTCCTTCCCCCAGCTGGGAATAAGCCTGGGACTTCCCCCACCTCCTCACACTCTTCACCCCCGTCTCCCCACACACCCTCAGCTTGCCTCGGGGCAGATACTGGCTTGGCCTTGATCAGGAGCTACAGGTTCTGGCCACATATACCCTTCTTGGAAGTCCCAGGGATACAGAACCTCCTATCTGCCTCCAGGGAGGTACAGGGAACCAGACTCTGCCGCTTGCTTCTGTGGCCTTGATTAAATAACAGCTAATGTTTTGGAACACTTACTAACGGACCAGGCATGACCTAAGTAAGATCTTGCATGCATTAACTCCTTTAACTCTTAAAACATCATTGTGGGTACTATTATCACCCCCATTTTAAGATGAAGAAACTACGGCATAGAGACTTTTAGTACTTGCCCAAGGACATATAACCTGTAACTAGTGGGGCCGAGATTTGAACCCAGGAGGACTAACCACTAAGTCTGTGCTCTAATTCTCTATACAACAGCTCCTCTTAAATCAGTCATCTTTTCTGGGTTTCAGTTCTACCATCTGTGAAATTAGAGAGAAGGGAGGTTATGCAGTGGTTTGTACTCTTGTTTAAGTTACAAAAGGACTCCTTTGAAAAATCTGCTGAAAGGTACAAATCTTTTTCCTAGGGAAAAAAATGTTGCATCATTGGGCAATTTCAGGGGTTCTGGAGGCTCCCAGAAGCTTTATCCACAAATCCGGGGTTAAGAACCCTGTATTATATGAGAGAAGGTGGTGGCATCACCAGTGCTCAGGATCCTGCAGTTCCCAGTCTGTGAGGCTCTGGAGAAGGAAGCCTGCGTTTCCTGCTCCTCTGTTCCACTTGCTGCTTCCTGCTCATCCGGTGACTTTGGAGATGAATGGGGAGGTTCCCTATGGGTAGGGACTTGGAGAGAGGCCATCACTGTATAAGGGAAAAGGAGTGTGTCAATGGGGGTCAGAGGACTGGTGTATCCTGCAGGATCTTCTGTACAAATCACCTCGTGCCTCTGGGCACAAGAGCTGCTGAACCTGGCTCATCCTCTGGTCTCAAAAGTCGCTTGAAAACTGTTGTCTGCAGGCAGATGAGTCTGCCGCACGCAAAAAAGCATTTCCCCCCTTGCTCTCTGAGAGTAGAGGGAAAAGCAGAAGGAGGTCTGGGGGTTCCCAAGGCTCCAGGAAAGGGACTGCCTAGGAGCCAGGTTAGCCGCCTTCTGCAGAAGATGTAGGAACCCTGACCTTGAAGCTAGAAGGTGCTGCCTCTCTATCTGGTGCTCCTGAAGTGGGGGCAGAATTGGGTTGAAACTGTTGACTCTCCCTGAAAGAGAGGCCAAGCCCCTCCTGTCTTTGGCCTCAGTTTCTCCTTCTGGGCAATGAAGGCACAGGGTTTCCAGGGGCAGTTCCTGTGCAATGCTGCTGTCCAGGACAGCTGAAGGAGGATCAGTGCATGCCACTGCCCTCCCAATCCCCACTGGCACTGGCCACCAGATCTTCGGCCTGCCACCAATCCTGGCTAGCCCCTTCTTCCCCCACTTCTGAGCCTCCAGCATTCGAGAATGGACAAACTGGACAGTTAGAGACCGCACATGGAGATGAGGAAACCAAGGTACAGAGACTGTGAGGAATGTTCCAGTTTCACACAAGCGGGGCTGAGCTGGGCTGGATGTGAGAAGGATTGGTTTAGAATTTTTCTATGGTTTCCCATCATACGTAGGATAAACCCCACATTCCTTCCTGAGGTCTATAAGACTACAGCATTTGCACCTGCCTGCCTCCCTGACCTCATCCCTGGCTGCCCTCACCTTGGCTTTCAAGCTCTAGCCATTCCAGACTTCTTTTAGTTCCTCAGACCTGCCAAGTCCTACTGCAGCGCTTGTGCACATGCTGTTCTCTCTTCCAGGAACGCTCTTTCCCCTGATTCTTTGCAGGAGTGGATCCTTCTTACCCTTCCGATCTTAGTTTAATCATCACCTCCTGTGTGAAGCCCTCCACCATTTCCCAAAGTGGACTCCCTGCTACAACCATCACGAGTCTTTGCTGTGTTTCCTTCAAAGCACTAATTCCAGTCTACTCACTTACTTACACTTGTTTGTATGTTGTCCATTCCCATGAGGTCCAGAGCTATGTCTGCTTAACCCACCACTGCATCCTGGCACCCAGCTCAGTGCATGGCATTTAGTAGGTGCTCGATATATTTTGTTGAGTGAATGAACAGGGCAAGTGTGAGGGACAAAAGACATCTCTGGGGAACGGGGGGTGGGTGAGATCTTAGCTTTCACACAGGTTTCTGAGGTCCCAGTCCTAGGATTGGGACCTGTGACTGTCTAGCCAAGCAGTTCAGGTCAGTGGAAACCTGGCTGCCTCTGTCTCTCCACTTGGATGGTACCCCGACTCATGTGGGGAAGTGGGGTTGCTGAGGCTGGGACTGAGACTTCAGTTTCTTCTAAGTAGGGGGCGGTGACAATGGGAAAGATGAGAGAGAGGCTGTTGGGCTTCAATCAGTCTCTGATTCCTAAAGACAATATTAATCAGTTCTGAGTGATCAGTATCATTTGACTGAGGCCAGGATAGGAAATGACTACAAGACATTGTTTTTTTTTCCTTTTCTCTTTGCATTTTCATGAGGAGGGTTTTAAATATCAGCATTTTCATTAGGAGGGTTACACATCATCCTTCCATGGAAGGCTCAGCCTCCAATTCCTTTGAATAAACCTGCTCCACAGGTTAATAGCCCATTGGGGTGGCTGAGGTCTCAGGACTAGGGAGACATTCACACGGATGAGACTGTGGGAACAAGGTTTAGATCTTGGTCCAACTCCGTCAGCTTTCAGATGGGGAAACTGAGGCCCATGAAGGGCATGAATGCTCCCCTCCTCCCACATTGCAGGCTCTCTCCCTTGGCCTATTGCCACAGCCACCAGCCTGTTCTCTCACCTTCAGCCTCTCTGTGATGTTCCAGCTGTCTTCTAAAACCATTGCCATATTTACCTTCTCAAGGCACGTGCCCTACTCAGGAGCATTCTGTGGCTCCCTACTGACATGGAATT
The DNA here is from genome assembly GCF_047675955.1 of Chlorocebus sabaeus. Lineage (NCBI taxonomy): Eukaryota > Metazoa > Chordata > Mammalia > Primates > Cercopithecidae > Chlorocebus > Chlorocebus sabaeus. The sequence goes on along the minus strand of NC_132926.1, from coordinate 31,930,278 downwards.
GCCATTTCATGTTATGCCATTTCTTTGTTGTAAAATCTAGCTCCATTTCTGTGGCAATCAGAGCCTTCTTCAGAACTGGCCTCAACCATCTATTGAAGCCATTCTCCTGCTACTTTGACTAGATAAGGCAAGTTAAGAGCCGGGGCTTGGGAGTCTCAGACCTGGAATTGAATTTCCACAAGAAGCTGTATAGCTTCAGGCAAGTTAATTTGGATCATTTCGCCACGCCTGGGCTTCTCCACTGTAACAGGATAATAATAGGATTGCATCTCGAAAGAGATGCCTGCAAAGCACCACCCTGCAGCTAGCACACAGTAGTTGCTTAGGGCATCGGTGCCTGTGACCACCTCAACCAGTCCTCAGCAGGTGCACTGGAGCGCAGACCTCAAACTCCCTGCCTCTCCAGTCTGGTCCCTCGACCTGCATTGCCGTCCCTTCCATCTCCTGCTCAAATGCTGCTCAGAGAACCTGCTCTTCACCAGCTCAAATGCTGTTCCTTCTCCAAGGCTGTCTCCTGTAGGAAGCCCTCCCTAATTCCTCCCTCCTAAGCACTGTATCAGGCCCTTGTTTTCATGACACTTACCACTGACTCTCTACTTTCATTGTCTTATTTATGCCTGCCACTTACCATCTGTAGTCCCTCGAGGACCAGTCCTAATCAGTCCCATCCTCACCCTGCCTTGCACATAGTAGGAGCTCACAAGAGAGCAAATAACTGTGGCATTGGCTAAATCTTTACTGCATGCCAGGCACTGTGCCAAGAACTTTGCGTGGGTGATCTCACTTAAGTCTCATGATAGCCCTGAGTGGTGTAAGGATCTAGTATTAGACTCATTTTATAGATCAGGATAATGAGGCTTAGAGAGGGTAAGGTGGCCTGCTCAAGCTCACACAGCGAGGACATGGCAGCACCGTGTTTACACCCAGTCTACAGCCCAGCAAGCATCTATGAAATAAAGCCACACACTCAGGAAGGGGAGCCCGAGACCCCCCTTCCCCATGGACATTCCAAGCCAGGTGTGGGGAAAAGGAGGCCAGGCAGGGGATGTACTGTAAGAGGCTGGGGGAGGAGGGGGGCCCAGCAGGGGCCAGGCTGTTTAGAACCGATTCTCCAGGCAGAAGCTACATTTGACACCTCATCGCTCAGATGTAGCTGGGAAAGGGAATGACCCAGTTAGAAGGTGGCAGAAGGCTTTTTTTTGGTTGGGTGTTTTCTCCCTGCTGCTTTGGCAGATATTGCTGCTTAGAGCTTAGGGAATCATTGTGAAGGTCCAAAATGGTTTGTTAGCAGCAGGGTCTGGCGGGTCTGTAGGAAGTTATCTTAATGGGCCAGCCTCTCAGGCTTCTGTGTTGGAGCTCCCGGGATGTGGAAACCACATTCACGTCCGGAGTCAGGGCCGTCACCATGTTAGCATGACAGACCCTCCCCCTGCCACACTCACTCCTCAGGCTTGTGGGGGCACCCCACATGGATCCCCCCATCAACAGAAAGAAGGAGCAAGCTGGACTCCACACCCTCCCATGGCTTCCTGCTGCTCTGGAAACCAAATCCAAATCCCTCTACCACAGAATCTGCTGGCCTCTCCAGCCTCATCTTGTGCCTCTCTCATTCATTCATTCAACCAGGCAAGCAGTAATATTCTCTGAGTGTCTTCTGTCCTGAACTTGCTCCTAGGCATTGGAGATGATGGCCTGAACAAGGCAGACGGGTCCACCTGCGCACAGAGAGCTGCCCTCCCTGCCCTCACTCTGCTCCTCCCTGCCTGGGGGCCTTTGCACATGCTGCTCACTCTCCCTGGAATCTCCTTCCCTGTTCATGACATGGAAGCCTCCTTCTCAACCTCAGGTCTTGGCTTAAATGTGGCCTGTTCCTGGAGACCTCTCCCAGCTAAGTAAAGTAGGGTTCTTCCCCCCACCTCCCCACTCAGTTTAGCTCATTGCTCACTTTCCTTCCTACTACTAATCCCAGTTTGTCATTATTTCATTTGTTTGTTTGTTTTTCATCTACCTCCCCTGCCATGAAGGAGGTAAGGAACTATTTATCAAATAAGTACTGTGCAGTTATTATGGTAATCATAATGCGAACCAGCATCTATTGGGTGCTCAGTATGTTCAGCATTTTTTCAAATGCAGGATTTCTGTCCCCAGAACAGCACATTTCTTCTCCATTAGATGAGTGGCTCGGACTAAACTTTAGGAGCAATGGAGATGGACAGAAGGCTGTGCTTGGGAGGCTGAGCTGCCAGCTGCTGGGGTGGATGTGGGGAGCAAGGGAGACAGGACTCAGAGGTGCCACCTTGGCTTTTGATCTGAATGGCTGGAGGATGGAGGTGCTGTTTATGGAGTTAAGGAAACAGAGGAAGTAGCAGGTTTGTTTTATGTATTCAACAAGGATTCATCAAGTATTCACTGTGTCAGGCACGTGATAGGTGCTGGTGAGCTAAATGGCATGGCCGTACCCTCAAAGAGCATTCAGGGAGCCGAGGCCTAAGGGAAGGGTCTTCACCGAGGTCACACAGCCAGCGTGGGGGGAAAGAGGCTGGAGGCAGAGCTCCTTACTGCAGCCCCACCTCAAATGTGAGACTTCGGGAGCCACACCTGCAGTGGAGTAGCAAGGGCTTCACTCTCAGACCAGACTAGTGGAAGATGGCCAGGTTGCAGTGGCCTGGAAACTCCACCAGGAAACAGTTCAGAGAGGCCTCAAGTTCTTCAGCCTAGGAGAAGACCTGAAGGGATGCAGTCGCTGTTTGTAAATCTTAAAGGGCTGTCTTGGGCTCAGGGTGCCCCTGTGGAAAAACTCAGGAAGGATATAAATGGGTGGCAGATGCAAGAACTGGCTGCTTTGCAGCTAGTAGGCGTGTGTTGCAGTGTGGGCGTCCGGACCCTGGTAGGAGTTTGATCTAGCAGTGTTTGTCCAGTAGGACTTTCTGCCAGGATGGAAATGCTCTGTATCTTTGCTGCCCAGTAGGCAGTCACCAGCTGCATGTGACTGTTGAACGCTTGAAATGACTGGTGTGACTAAGAAACAGAATTTTACATTTTATTTAATCAATGTGGCTTGTTGCTGTCATATTGGACAGTGCAGAAAAATCTCTCTCAAGAGTTCCCAGAATGGAAATCCATTCTGCATAAGCTCCTTGTTCTTGCATTGAGGCATCTCTTCTGCCTTTTTTTTTTTTTGTTTTTTTTTTTTTGAGTTGGAGTTTTGCTCTTGTCGCCCAGGCTGGAGTGCAGTGGCACAATCTCGGCTCAGTGCAACTTCCGCTTCCTGGATTCAAGTGATTCTCCTGCCTCAGCCTCCGGAGTAACCGGGATTACAAGCACTCGCCATCACACCTGGCTAATTATTGTATTTTTAGTAGAGACAGAGTTTCATCATGTTGGTGGTCAGGCTGGTCTCGAACTCCTGGACCTCAGGTGATCCACCCGCCTCAGCCTGCCAAAGTGCTAGGATTACAGGCATGAGCCACCGCACCCGGCCTCTCTCCTGCCTCTTTCAGCTTCTTTGTCTCTGTAGTATCATCATCTTCGTCATCACAGTTTTTATTAATAAGTGCTTTGTTAAGCAGGTTATCACTTTGGTCTCCATAACTACCATATAAAGAAAGCATTCATGTCTTCATTTTGAAGATAAATAAACTGAAACTCAAAGAGGTCCAGCGACTTGCCCAGGAACATACCACTGTCACATTGCCCGACTGGGGGAGAGCCACCGGTCTCTGTCTGACTCTAAAGTCCCTTCCTCTTTGCTACCTCCCAAAGCTGGGTCAAATTGTGAACCTTGATGAAGAAGATAGGACAGCAGATGATGCAAAGGTGGCCCTGGAGGAGGAGGGTGCAGAGATGATGAAGAACTCTAACTAGGAAGGAGGGTGACAGTGGGGAGGAGAATCTGGCTAACGCGGCAGGACTCCCAAAATGGCTGGCATGGCCATTGTCCCCCTTTCCCCACTCCCACGCCAGCTTCATCCCTGCTAGGGCTTGAGTGAGGAACCATGATATTAGCAGCCTGGGACTGCCAGATCATCCAAGACAAGCACCCAATTGTGGGTCAGGCAGAAAACCTGATGTCCCAGGAAGGGCATCCATCCACTGTAGAGCTGGTGAAGTTAGGGCACAGTGGAGGACCCTCCCCCTGGTGGTACAGATGGGGAAACAGGCCCAAATAAGGGATCACATGTCCAGCTGGTGGGCCAGCCAGATCTCCCCACTCCCAGGCCAGTGTGTTCTTGGCCCTGTGGCTCCCCATTAGGCGACATTCCTCTCTCTCATGAGGGACTCCACCAACATGCCCGCTTCTGCAAGTAGCTGTTTTCTCCTTTTTGTCTCCATAGCTTTTTACCCTTTCCAGACTGCTCTCACAGCCATTCTGTTCCCCAGGCAGGGGAAGGAAAGCCCAGGGAAGTTTGGTCACTTGTCAAGTCCTTCAACTAAGATGGCCAGGCTGGACCACAGCCCAGGTCTCTGCCACCAGGCAAGGTCTGGAAGCTTGCCCCGAACACCCAGCCCTTCCCAAACCTCAGTAGAGTGTGATGCTGCTACAATTTAGGCCTCTCACCAGAAGCACCACCGCCTCTGAGCTGGCCCACGTCCTGCCACCCTTGCAGCGCTCCTACAAGTATTATCTGGGGTGAGGAGATCAGTTCTTCTGAGCCCCTCTTTCCCACCTTTTCATTTACCTATTGGCCCTGCAGTCATCCACAGCAAGTGACCTATAAGCTCTCTGGACTTGCTTCCTTATCTTGGAAATGGGGGCTCTTTGCAGTAGGATTCCCACCTCCCCTGACCCCTCCTGCCAAAAGCCCTATGCCCTTCCATTTGTCATTCCCAGGCCGGCATCACAGACATGGGTAAGCTCCCCATCGCCTCTTGCTGCATGCAGTGTGGGTCTCTGAGAGACGTGGCTGGAAGGTGTGCGGGGCATGTGCTCCCTGCGGGGGTTGTCTGGGGTGGCAGGCAGCAAGGTGGCAGGAGTGGGGCTCACAGCTGCACAGACGGCTCAAAGCTGCAGAGTCTCGAGGGCACTTGAACTGGTGCACAGGCGAAACCAAGGCCCAGAGGAGAGGAGGAACTAATTCTAGGCCACACAGATGGCATGGAACTGGAACCAGGACCCACTGACTTCTGAGCTGGTGGTTCAGAATCCACAGGGGCATTGTTAAAGATGACAGAGAAATTAGGATGCAGTAGATCTGGAGTGGGGCCTGGGAATCTGTATTTTAACAAGCCATTGTGTGTACAGATGTGCATGACTGTGTGCGTGTGTGTATTAGGGGTTAGGATCTTGAAGCACAGCCAGTTGGGGCTCGACCACTCAGGGAGGAGTCACAAAGGTTTTCGAAGCTAGATTTGTGGTCCAGGCCTGGCAGGCCAAAGCTGGTCATCCCCCAGGGCCACACACCCAGCAGGAAGAGGGCAAAGGAAGTGCTGACCTAGGGGCCATTTGATTGAGCTGGAGCAGAGGCCACACTCTGTCCTTGCTTGGCCCAGGCTGGATGGGGAGCCCCCACTGCAGGCCACTGTGGCTCCTGTCCCCGTCCTCCAGCTGGGCAGGCCCAGTGTCTAGACTCTCAGACTGTCAAATTGGTCTTAGAATTGTTTCAGCTACAATAACAAACACAATCAGAGAATCAACAAACATTGGGAGGTTCACGTTTCCAAGTTGGAAGGGACCTTATAAGTAAACGGTCATTTCTAGCAGATCGCCCATTGCACAGATCCATTTCCCAGCATTCTTGCCAGATGGTCATCCCACCGCTGTTGGGAACGAGTAAGATCTGCTCTTTCCCCGTGCACCTCCTGCATGCCAGGTACTGTGCTAGACATTGTCCGTCTATCTCAAGCGAGCCCCTCTATGCTGCAGGGTTGGAGAGGACTACAGGAAACCTCGTACCATTTGATTGATAGGTTCTACTGCTGTTTCTGAGGCCAGATAGACCTGGTTTTGAATCCCACTTGCCTGATGCATGGTCCGGTCTGACCCTGAGTTTTCTCATCTGTCAAATAGAGTAATAGTCCCCAACTCCATGGGTCACTGAGAGATGTATACAAGGGGCCTGGCACATGGATGTGTTGGCTATTATTAGAATATTAATTTTCCCCATTTTACAAATACAGAGAATGAGGCTCAGAGAGGTGGGGAGACTGTCCTAGGTTACCCAGCCAGTGAGAAGCTGCACTTCACAACCCCAGAGGTTTGGTTTCAATGACATCCAGGAGCTCTGGGCTCCAGTCCCAGCTCTGGGCTGGAACTCCTGACTGCCCTAAGACACCTCTGGAGTCACAGAGTGTACCTCTGTTGGGCTCCACAGCCCCTCTCCAGAGCCTAGAGGAGGGTGACAAGGTCTGTGGGCCAGGTCTTCACTGGCAGCCTTGCCAAGACAGAGAGGAGTAATTGTGGAGCTAAACCAACCACATGTTAGGGTCACCTGGAAAACTATTCAAGTACCAAATTTTGAGCCCCATTTTAGCCCCACTGAATTTGAATTTCTGGGGCCAGAATCTGTGCTTTGAAAAAGCTTCCCAGGCAGTTCCAAGGCTGCTGGTCAGGCATTGGGAGCCATTGGCCGGTACTGTGCATGCTTTAGGGGACAGGAGTTTGCTACCTCTAGTGGTGGCCTGATCCACATGGATGGGACATTCTGCACATCCGAAAACTGGAGAGAGAAAGCCTCCCATTTTGGTGAGTTACCCAAGGCTCTTCCCCTCTGTGCTCACCCCTGAAGAGCTGAAGGGGCTCCCCATTCTCCCTCTCACCCATTCACTGGCCTCTGGCCCAGAGGATTACTCATTAGGTGGCTGGGAGTGGCCAGCCCCTCAGCAGACACCTGCTATAGGAGCCTGGACTTCCCCCTTAGCTCCAGCGTCCCAGGGGCCTGTAAATAATTCATCCTGGGCCCTCTCCCCACCCCACTGCTCTCATGCACCTCCCTGCCCCCTCCTTTCCAGGCTTCAGAGGTGTCTTGGGGCAGTAGGGAGTTCCAGCCCAGAGCTGGGACTGGAGCCCAGGGTTCCTGGCTGTCATTAAAAATATGAATTCACACATACACTTGGTAAAGATTTAAAAACCCCAAAGTCTCCCTCCTACCTGTGGCTTTCCAAACTCCAGTGCCCTTCCCAGAGGCAGCCCCTATTACTGGCTTCTTGTATATTCTTTCAGAAAGAACTGTATGGGTGCACAGATGTTTGGGTATGTGTGTGTCTCCCCCGTTTTTGTACCATTACTATTTACACTATTCTGTCTTGCCTTTTTTTTTTTTTTTCCCCCACACATCTTAGAAATTGCTCCATATTGGGACATATGGGGTTTTGAAATTTCTTTTTAATGACTGCATAATGCTCCTCTCCATGAATGCACCATCCCTTCTCTCACCAGCTCTCTGCTTGTACACATGTATGTTGTCTTTTGTCTTGTGCTATCAGAAACAGATGGAGCTTTGGGCAGCTCTTGGTAGGATCAGTTGCTGGAAGTGGGATTCTTGGGTCAGAGGGTATGTGCCTGTTAAATGAGGCTAGATATCGCCAAGTTGGGCGCTAAGGAGGATGTTTCAGTTCTCACTCCTGGAACAGCATATGGGATTCCCCGGTTTCTGAGCCACACAGTGTGATAGCAAACATTTTGTTCTTTGGCAGAGCCATTTTCTTGCACTAAAATTGTGTGTTTCAAGCAGCTCCACCAGAGAGAAGTTGGCCAATGGGTTCCTGAGTCCACCAGCTCCTCTCCAGAGCCCAAAGAGGGGTGACAAGGCCTGTGGGCCCGGTCTTTACTGGCAGCCTTGCCAGGACAGAGAGCAGTAATTGTGCAGCTAAACCCTATCTCCATCTGGTCTCACTCCTGACCCCCTCACTTGTGGAAGAGCTGGGCCTGAGGTCAGGACACCTGAGTCTTGGTTCATACCATGACCAGTCAGGACAGCCCTCTGCAGGTGCCCTTTCTGAGCCCATTTCCCCCCACCTATAAAATGGTTGTCATGGGTCTGGGCTTGCTCATCAGAAGAGGCAGGAGTGGGTGCTAAGACTCTAAGGAAAAGGCACCTTCAGGACCACTGCCTGTGATCTCTAGGCCAAGGTCTGGGTGGGCAGGGAGCCTCATGCCCTGCCTCAGGCCCGTCCTCCTGGCGGTAGCTGTGAGTCCTCTGGGCATTTTAAGGGCCTCCAGCCTGGGGCTCTCAGCGGCCTTCCCTCACCATGGTCTGGGCTCTTCTTTCCCAGAAGTAGCAATGGAAGGGTGGTCTGCTGTTTAAGCTTCTGTTACCAACACTTTGGGGGCTCCATGGCAGACTCAGTGGGCCCTAAATATGGCAGCATGAGCAGTTGTGCCCTGGAGAGGCAGCAAGAGCTCTAGAGCAGGGGGCATGGCCTTGGGCAGGCCTGTGCCTGCCTGCGCCTCGGTGACCCTGACTACGCAGGAAGGCTGGACTAGAAGGGCTCACCAGGCCTCTTCTTTGGCCCTCCAGCTGCCATGCAACCATTGCGAGCCCCAGTCTCTTCCTCAGTAAAGTGGGAGGAGACTAAACTCTGACAACCACTTCCGGCTTTAGCCCAGTGAACCCAGTGGGTCTGTGGATTCAGAGCCATGCTGGTCTCCAGTGCTGGTGGCATTAGGCAGAACTGTTTTTGAGCCGGCATTGCATTTTCTAGGCCAAGGAGGGGCCCTATCTGGAGCCAAGGCCTGGGCAGCCACTCCCTTATCCCTTTCCTGGGGCCAAGCCTGGCTAAAGGCCGAGGCTATCCCGTGCTATGCTGGGCAGCGGACTGAGGTCAGTGGACGTGGAAGCGTCCGGTGCGGTTCCTCTGCTCTGGCAGGAAACTCAGGGAAAAGCTGCCCAGGAACATCTGCTGTCTCCCATTCTCCACAAAGCCATTTGGCTCACGGGGAGCCCAGTGGCTGTCCTGCCAAGCTGCGTGGGCTTGGTGGAGTGGGACAGGCGTCAGAGTGGGGGTGGGTAGATGGTTAGTGCAGGGGTGCTGAGGGACAGGCAGGGCCAGGGCTGAGACCCAAGAAGGTGAAGGCTGGGCTGTGGTAGGGGCACTTGGGAGAGGCGGGAGGGGTTGATGGTCTTTCAGAGACCCACCATGCCTGGGTGGGAGCGTGTGTGGGTCTGGAAGTGCTTGCGTCCGCCTCCTATTTATAGCCACGTGCTCAGCTTCTTATAAAGGAAATTGGTGCTTAGCCAGGCCCCACACCAGCCCAGGCCAAGCATGACTCCCAGTATTCTCTCCAGACAGACCTCTGATCCGAGTCCCAAAGAAAGCCCTGATATTAACCTCAGCTCTGGGCCCCAGGCTGAGCACCGTAACAAAGCCAAGCCACCGCCCTCCCTCTTGGGTTATGGCAGCTCTCCCTGCACTTCCCCTTCCTCCTACAAATCTGTTCTCCATGCACTAGCCAGAGTAATATTAAAACCTACATCAGACTTCATGTCTCCTCTGCTCAGAATCCTGCAGTGGCTCCTGTCCCAGACACAGGAAAACCCAGAGTCCCTCCCCTTGTCTCCTGTCCCAACCCCTTCTCACTGTACCTCAGCTCCATCAGCTTCCTCACAGTTCCTCACTGGCAGACAGCAGGCAGACAGCAGGCATGCCCCACCTCGGGGCCTTTGCACTTGCTGTTCCCTCTGCCTAGAAGCCTCTCCCCAGACGTCTGCATGACTCTTTTTTTTTTTTTTTTTCTTGAGATGGAGTCTCACTCGGTCACCCAGGCTGGAGTGCAGTGGTGTAATCTAGGCTCACCGCGACCTCCACCTCCCAGGTTCAAGCAATTCTCCTGTTCCCCTGCCTCAGTCTCCCGGGTAGCTGGGATTACAGATGTATGCCACCACGCCCAGCTAATTTTTGTATTTTTTAGTAGAGATGGGGTTTCACCATATTGGCCAGGCTGGTCTTGAACTCCTGACCTTAGGTGATCCACCTGCCTCAGCCTCCCATAAAGTGCTGGGATTACAGGTGTAAACCACCACGCCCAGCCCTGCATGACTCTTTCCTGTACCTCCTTTAGAACTTTGCTGATATTTTGTATTTTTTAGTAGAGATGGGGTTTCACCATGTTGGCCAGGCTGGTCTTGAACTCCTGACCTCAGGTGATCCACCTGCCTCAGCCACCCATAAAGTGCTGGGATTACAGGTGTAAACCACCACGCCCGGCCCTGCACGACTCTTTCCTGTACCTCCTTTAGAGCTTTGCTGAAATTCCCCTTCTCAGGAAGGCCTTCAACAGCACATTCTATTTAAAATCACAACCCGTCTCCTCCCTAAATTCCCGATCCTCCTTCCCTGTCTCCTTTTCTCCTGAAACACTTATCAGTTAGTGTATCAAATATTTTATATGCTTATTTTTCTTTTCATCCATTTCCCTCCCTAGAACCTAAGCATCATGAGGACAGGCGCTGTATTTTGCTCAGTGTTGTAGCCCAGTGCTTGGCTCACAGCAGGAACTCAGTGAGGATCTGTGAGATGAGCTGTATCTCTCCTGCCCGGTGCCTGGACACAGAGGGCAGTGTGGACGGCTTGGGCAGACCAGCCTCCGGCCCCTCGTGCAGGCCCAGTTCAGGGCTCGGTATCATGGGCCAGAGCCTTTGAGGTAACTGACAGGTCCTAGGGGTCCACTGTCGACCAGCAGCCCCAGTCCTCCTTGACTGATGTTGAGGCCATCCCCAGGCATTGGGCAGGAACTAGGGAGCCCACACCTGGGACAGTTCCAGATTCTTTCTGCTTCCGCCTCTACTTGTAGTGGCTCTTCCCTTCTCTCTTCTCTTGCACAGGAGGAAGGAGCAGCTGCCATCTCATTAGTCTTAATCACTCTTGCCTGCTCAGCATCCCCTCCGTGTCTCCAGAATTCAAACCTGTCTGATATCTGACCACAGAGTCAAAACCACCTGAAGAGTTTGTTTAAAATGCAGATTCCACCCCCAGGCTTTCTGATTCACTGGTCAGGGATGCGGCAAAGCTGTGTTCTTCACAAGCTCCTGGAGAATGGCTGCTGTGCAGCCACATCTGGAAGCTGCTGGTTTAAAGTTGTTGGAGCTGGCCTTCAGAATAGGGCTTTGGGTCAGGAGACCTGGGTTGAAGCTGCAGCTCCATTAGCAGCCTGCTGTGTAACCCTGAGCTAGTTGCTTTCCCCACTTCACTGCCTCCCTGATGGGCATGGGAGGAGCACTTGCCTCCCAGACTGTGAGTCTGTGGGTCTGAGTCTGGGAAATGACTGTTTTCCCTCAGCCTGGGGTGTATGTCTTTCCCCACCTCAGGGTCCTACTTCAGGGAGCCTGGATTGTCTTCCTCCTAGGGGTCCTGCCTGGGCCTTTTTTGCAGCCTCCTCCTCCCAACTCACCTTCCTTCCCGGCTTCTTCTGCTTCTCAGGTAAGACTCGGACCAAGGACAAGTACCGCGTGGTCTACACTGACCACCAACGCCTGGAGCTGGAGAAGGAGTTTCATTACAGCCGTTACATCACAATCCGGCGGAAATCAGAGCTGGCTGCCAATCTGGGGCTCACTGAACGGCAGGTGTGTCGTCCTATCTCAGCCATAGGAGCAGTGCGAGGACTCTGGTCTCTAGGTTGCCAGGCAGATGACAGAGCTCAGTAGAAGGAAAACAGAGAGGTTGAGTCTCCAGGTCATTGTCACACAGCACAGCAGAAACTGAGGTGCTACCAGCACCCTCCCTTAACAAAACCCAATATCCTTGCCCCCAAAGGCAGGGGTAAGGGGATCTGATTAGCCACAGGCTACAGCAGGCTATGATTAGTGCTGTAGAAGGTGCACATGCTATTTACATTAGGGGAGCAGTCACAGGGAAAACAGGGAAGGCTTCCTGGAAGAAGCATGGCCTGGGAAGATGGAAAGGGGCAAGGTTATAGAGAAGGGCATCTCCAGGGTAGGGGTGCAAGGTCTAGAAGGGGAGAATGAATTCAGGGTCCATGTGGTCTGGGAGGCTGGAGAGGAGATAAGCTACAAAGCCACATGGAGAAATAGGGGCTCACTGGCCTCATCTCTCCTTCTTGAGCTCTCTCCTTCACTCTCTCCCCGCTGCCCACTCTATCTCTGTCTTCCAACCCCACAGGTGAAGATCTGGTTCCAAAACCGGCGGGCAAAGGAGCGCAAAGTGAACAAGAAGAAACAGCAGCAGCAACAGCCCCCACAGCCACCAACAGCCCACGATATTACTGCCACCCCAGCCGGGCCGTCCCTGGGGGGCCTGTGCCCCAGCAACACTAGCCTCCTGGCCACCTCCTCCCCAATGCCTGTCAAAGAGGAGTTTCTGCCATAGCCCTATGCCCAGCCTGTGCGCCGGGAGACCTGGGGACTTGGGGGCTGGGAGTGTGGTTCCTGTGGGCCCAGGAGGTCTGGGCTGAGTCAGCTCTGACGTTCTGGGACATGGTGGACAGTCACCTATCCACCCTCTGCATCCCCTTGGCCCATCTGTACAGTAAGCCTGTTGGATAAAGACCTTCCAGCTCCTGTGTTCTAGACCTCTGAGGGATAAGAGAGTCCAGGGTGGATGATCTCAACTGCCCATGGGCATCTCAAGCCCCAAATTGTTGGGGGAGGGGCCTAGACAAGGCTTCAGGCCCTACCTCCTCCTCCATATGTTCAGAGGTGCAGCTGGAGGCTCCTGTGGGGACCAGACTGATCCTGGAGAAAAGGGATGGAGCTAAAAAAGACGAATGCTTGCAGAGCATGACCTGAGGAGGGAGGAATGTGGTCACCTCACACCTGCCTCTTCCTGCAGCCTCACCTCTACCTGCCCCCATCATAAGGGCGCTGAGCCCTCCCCAGGCTGGATGCTAAGCACAAAACCCATAGCACTGGGCTCTGATGACTGCTCCATTGGGTTGCAGAATCCCAACCTTCATGATCATTCTTAGTGAGGCCTCTGGATTGAGAGGGAGGCCCTGGGAGGAAAGAAGGGGGCAGAGTCTACCCTACCTGGTTTCTACACCCCCACCAGGCTGCCCATCAGGGCCCAGGGAGCCCCCAGAGGACTTTTTCCAGACCAAGCAGAGCTCACAGCTGGACAGGTGTTGTATATAGAGTGGAATCTCTTGGATGCAGCTTCAAGAATAAATTTTTCTTCTCTTTTCAAAAATGTATAAAAATCATTATACATAGCATTAAAGAAACATTTTTGAGAAGTACAAACCATCCTCACCTTCCCCAGCAATTGTGTATTCCTTTCCCATTTGTTTAGGCCCACAACAAGGTCACCTTTAAAATACATTTGAAAGATCAAAACAGAACACTATTCCAGTAGGTCTATGAGACTATGTAAAAATGTGAGTCCATTCTGTAAGCAGAATCGTCAGACTCAACACATCAGTCTTCTGAATTTTTCAGGTATGTTCAGTTCAGGTTTTTCTTTCAATAGATGACATTCATTGCTCACCCCCATGTGCCACGCATGGCTGGGCCTGGAAAGCACATGGTCCTTGTCCTCTAGACTGGAGGAGGGGTGTGAGGGCATGGCCTGGGAAGATGTGGAGGGGGAAGGTTACGGAGAAGGGCATCTCCAGGGTGGGGGAACAAGATCTAGAGGGGGAGGATGCATTCAGGGTATATGTGGTCTGGGCAGCTGGAGCAGGAGAGAAGCTACAAAGCCCCCCTCAGGGTCTGACTTCAGGGATCCTGAATTGCTCTTCAGAAGTCCCCAGTCCAGTGGGGAAGACTGCCATGCACACAGATGACACTAATATAACAGGATAAAGGCCAATCAGAGCTATGCTCTGAGCATCAAGGGAGCCAGAGTATTCAGTGAGAGCAGAGCACACACCTAGCTTATCCTGGAAGGCTTCCTGGAGGAGGTAATGTTTGAACTGAGACTGAAAAGGACTAGCGAGTGTGGATCAGGCCAAGAAGGGAATAAAGGAGAAAAGGAACTTGAGCAATATGAACTGAAAGTATACTTTTTTTTTGAACTCTTGGGAGTCTCTTACCTGGGGCCTTCTCTCCCCAGGGGCTCCAGTGCCAGCTGCTTACCCCTCTGTTTACTGTTCTGGGAGGTGGCCAGGCCATAAAAACTGTGTACAGCCTGCCTGCCATCGCCCTTTGCTCCCATGATAACAGTGCACAAGGTGGATCCTGGCCCGGCACAGGCCCCTGAAGTGCAACAGGCACTTCTCTCTGTCCTCCTACCAGTGGCCTGGGAGACAGTGGGCCTTCATTAGTAATGGTGGACACCTGAGGCTTGGGAAAGAACCAGGGTTCCAAGAGCAGAGGGAGAGGGGCTGGTGAAAAGCGGCTGGCATGGAGTGAATAGAGTTTTCTGATCTTCAAAAAAATATGCTCTGCGACCCTGGGGTAACTGCTTACCCTCTTTGGGCCTGCATTTCACCATCTGTAAAATTGGGGAAGTTGTCTACCAAAAAGAAATAACTCTGGTCAAGTAAGTTCGGGAAATCCGGCAGAAGCCACTCCTCTGATAGAGTCACAGTGGGTCATTAGCACATCAAAGTCTCCGACAAGCCCCACAGCAAAGAAACCCCTTGAATTTTCTTTCATCCGGCATTCCTCCACCCTGCCCCCCCCCGGCCCCCCCGCCCCCCCCCCCCTGCACTTTGCTACCTGGGAGGCCCCTACTCACACCTCCCAGCATCCCACTGAACTCCACACACTCTGCAGTGCTGGGATGTTCAGGCTGGAGGGCCACACCTTCTCTGTGACTCAGTATTTAGCAGCAGGTTTTGCCATCAGATGGCCTGGATTTCAGCGTGACTACTTCCAAGCTGCGAGACTTCAGGCAAGTTACTTAGCTTCTTGGAGCCTCGGCCTCCTCATGTGTCAAATGGAAATAAAATAGTCTAACTGAGCTTAGAATTGTGTTTCGCTCAGGGCCCAGCACATAAGAAGTGCTTGTTTTTGAGCCACCTCTCACGGGGCTGCTGCATCCCAGTGTGAGAGGCTGGCAGGCCCGGCTGATGTTCTACCCACCTGAAGGAGGACAAGCCTGTCTCCGCATTAGGAAGACCTCTGCCTGGCAGGAGGTCAGAGGTCACTCCTCTGATAGAGTCACAGCGGCGCATTACCACATCAAAGGGTGAGCTGCAGCAGTCGCCCACATGGGCGATCAGGAGGTTGGATGCGACCCACAGGTTGGGTTGGTGATCACCTACCAATGGGTGTTTAGCCCCATGAAAAAGGAAACTCATCTAAGACAACTTCCAAGTGGTGCAACTTGCTGCCTTGTGCCTAGTGATTCCCCATCACCCAGAGTTCCACCAGAGATTGGGGGGCTGTAATGGCTCAGGAAAAAGACCCTTCAAGTCTAGCCAGATCTTAAGCCACCCCGGGGTAAAAGGTGCCCAGCTCTCCTATCAGGAATGGCCTGGGATAAGAGGTACTCAGCTCTCCTGTTAGGAATGGCCTGTGCTGCTTTGCTTACAGTGACTTTGTGCTGGCCTTCCAAGGCCCACAGACTGCTTATGTCCTCTAGCAAATCAGAATTGTGCATGTCAACACTGTTTACATACAATTTCAGGGAGTCCATAGACTCCTAACCCTGTGCTGAGAAGCTGTCTTGTAGAAAAGCCCGTCCCATCATTGATTGCCAAGAGATTGGTGTGGACTGAGCAGAACAGTTGCAGCGCTACTCTAGGGAGGGACTCGGGGTTGGGAATGGAGTATTCTGAGAGAGGAGGGTTCCAGCAGCCAAGAGTGTGTGTGTGTGCGTGTATGTGTGTGTATGTGTAATGGGCTGTGATAGAGATACAGGGGTTAGAACAGGAGGACAGTGGAGCTCTGAGGAAATCAGCCTGGCCCTGAGTGTTTGAGAAGATCTGCCAGGGGGATGCAGAGCTGGGGAGCACAGCTGGCCTCGGCCAGGGCAACTTTGGAGGGCAATCCCATCCCAGCCAGGCAGCTCTGGGATCACTTCCTCTGAACCACTCCAGATGGACTAGCAGCCTGGAACCTTGTTTTTCACAGTCGTCACTCCCTGGTGTGACAAAACACATGCTCTACAGTGATAAAATCTGAACATTTAAGCAAATTAAAAATGTTTATTTATATACATTTAAAAATATCTCCCTATATAATAAAAGAAAGTACATTTCATCTGACACTTTCCTTAAGCCACACACACACATCTCCACTGCACTTCTGGTTTGATATGAGACCAGAACAGAGGGAGAGAAGAGGGAAAGGGAGAGTGAATATTTACCGTTTGGATTCCTAAGCAGTCATTTTGCCAAGAATCATTCAAAACCCCTCTGGAATTGGGGAGAGGAGATGGTGGTGACAGCAATTGTCAAATGTGCTTGGTTGCCAGACTCCTGGCCAGTTGTATGATCATAAAATTGCAGCTTCAGTGGGTAGATTGATTTATATGGATAATGTCTTTTAGAAAATTTTGGAGTTTTGGCTGGGCACAGTGGCTCACGCTTGTAATCCCAGCACTTTGGGAGGCGGAGGCAGGAAGATCCCTTGAGCTCAGGAGTTCAAGATCAGCCTGGATAATATAGCAAGACCCCGTCTCTACAAAAAAATACACAAATTAGCCAGTCATGGTGGCACACACCTGTAGTCCCGGTTACTTGGGAGGCTGAGATGGGAGGGTTGCTTGAGTTCAGGAAGCGAAGGTTGTGGTGAGCCAAGATGGAGCCACTGCACCTCAGCCTGGGTAATAGAGCAAGACTGTGTCTCAGGAAAAAAAAAAAAAAAAAGAAAGAAAGAAAGAAAGAAAAAGAAAAGAAAAGAAAATCTTTGAGTTTTGTTGTTTTGTTTGTTTTATGAAAGGGCTGACTTTCCCCACCAGGGCTGTGGGGATGGAGAAGACGATGGCAGAGAGGTACGAGCTAGAGGTCAGAGCCTGGGTGAGGTCAGACTCCTAGGTTACAGATATGACTCTGTCTTTACTGAATCACTGAGTGATTTTGCAAATCCTGCCCCTCTTGGCCTCAGTTTCCCCATCTGAAAGGCATGAGCCTAGATCCATTTGCACCTCACAACCCCAGTGACTGCCACGGTGGCTCAGTGTTCGCCCCCTCGTGTGTCTGCTCAAGGGAGGCTAAAGTCCTGGCCTGCTCCCTTCTTCTCCCCCAGAGCTGGGTCCGTGAAGTGGGAGGAGCAGGTGCTGCTAGGAAGGGTCATAAAGAGGCCAGGCTTCTCAGCTCCTGAGCCAACTGCCTCACCCCTGCTCACGGTCCCTGTGACTCTCTGTGCCTTCCAAAGGGTCTCATGAAACCCAAGTGCCAATGGGAGAGAGTGGTTGAGCAAGGCTGCTGCCTCTTTTGTACAAGATGCATTAACAAGCCCAGGACAAGGGATGGGGAAGTGTCCTGCCTGGACCTCCTTGGATTCAGGAGCCCTTGGCTTCTGCCTCTCCCAACCATGACCCACAGTCTTCCTGGGTTCATTCCCAATACCCGGTGCATGACTTCACTCCTATGGGACAGTTGCCTCAGGTGTAAAATCAGATGCACAAACCTGTCTTCCCAGACAGTTGGAAATAATTAAAAATTAGATGTTGGATGCAAAAATCCTTCACAATGCACACAGTAGGGCTCCATAAATGCTCCTTCTCTTCACACTCACAGCCACTCTCGGTCCCATATGGGTCAGCAGGCAGGGGGCAGAGGAGACACTTTCCTCTTGGGTCTGGAGAGTCCCTGGTCTGCCCTTTGTGGCCAGGCTCAAAGGGGAGAGCAGTTTGCTAGAACCTGGGCAGGGGGAGAGGTGGATTGGAACCTGGCCAGGCCTTTACCCAGGTCCATGCTTTGACTTAAACCCCTCCAACCTTTTTTCAAGCCCCAGAGGTGGGAGAGAGCAGACCCTTATTCACATCTCTCCCCAAAGGTCTCCCCCACCATGTCAACTGATAGGAAGCCAAACAGATGTAGATTAATGTCTGAACTGGCACACCTGCGAGGGTGAGAAGGGCACAATTTGTAACGTATATACTGGTCCACTAGCGTATATCAATCAGTCCCAGTAAACCAATGTGTGCCATCGCTCCAGCTCATCATTTCCCATCCTAGCCACAGGCTCACTGGACCCTCAGGACATTCTGAGGCAGCCATGCATGGGGCTGGCTCATGGCCCATTTTACAGATGTGAAGTTAGAACTTTCCAGAAGCCATACTGCTGCTGGACAGGAAACCAGTTATTGATGATCTAAGTCCCAGATCACAGTGACACTGTGGCACTTGCTGTCCCTTCTGCTCACCCAAACCTCCCCATTTTGCTTTCATCTTAAGGAAAGGAAGAGAGTTGAAGACCACGACTAGTCCAAAGGTCCATGAAGCCTGACTCTGTCCCTGGTGTCACTCATTAGCTCCGTGACTTTGAGTAACTTAACTTCCCTGTCCCTCAGCTTCCTTATCTGTAGAATAGGAGTAACAACACCTACCTCTCCAGGCTGAGAAAATAGCACACCTAGTTCAGGACCTGGCACATTTTGGGTGCTCGATAAAAATGGATAGATTAAATGATTGGACTAACGGTGGCGTGGGCAACCCACAGTCAGTGAATAAATGCTAACTGAGCACCTACTAAGCGTCAGGCCCTCTGTGCTGCATGTTTTCTATGCTCCATCTTCCTGAATTGCTCACACTCCTGTGAGGGAGGTGAGATTCTTATCCCCTAAGGTCGCAAGGCAAAGAAGACGCAGGGGGGTGGGCTGTTACTGGCTGGCCTCCCTCCTGGTCCAACTGTGGAAAGGGAGTCCCAGAGAGGGCAGGTCGCTTGCCCAAGGTCACGCAGGAAGCTGAGGTTTCCGTCGCAAACCCCCCTCCCCACTCGCTCAGGGCCCTCCAATCCGCAGCTCTGCGTGCGGGGGCGCGCGCATCCCCCCGCCGTCCGTCCGTCAGTTGTCTGTCCGGGTGTTACGCGGGCGTAGCCGTGCACCTTTCCCCAGCCTCGGGCGCTGCGCAGGGACAGACAAGGCGTTGACAGCGTCCTGACCGCGCTCCACGCCCGCAGCCGCCAGACGGCAGCGCCTGCGTCCGTGCCCGCCCCAGCCGGCGGGGGCAAAGGCGCAGCGGCCAGTGGACCATCTCTCGTGCCCTGGATCTCTGCGCTCCGGGGCAGCTGAGTCCCGGCCACCCGCCCTCCAAGATGAAGAAGCTCCAGGGAGCTCACCTCCGCAAGGTAGGGCACGAGGGCGGGGGCCCGGGGGCGCACCTGGAGGAGGGTTGGAGAGACCCGCCCCCATCGAGGCCCCTGGGGAAGGTCTGAGGGCGCACCCAGACCAGCCTCGGGCTCTGGGAAAGGCCCGGCTCAGCTGGATTACAGGGAGGGTCAGGGTCACGGTCTGCGCCCCCACCTCGGCCCCTGCCATCTGGGGTTCGGGATGTAGTATGAAGGGAGCCCTGGCTCACTGGGCCAGGGCTATAAACAGGTGTCTGCAGTCCTGGGACGCGCGGGGTCGGGGCGGCCGGGGCCAGGCACCCACCTCTCCCTAGTCCCCAATTCCACCCTGCTGCTCCCCGCCAGGGGCTGATTGCTGGGTGTGGGGGGGATTGGGATACCTGAGCGTTGAGCTGGACTCATCTGGGAGGTGGGGAGTGGGAGGCGGTCGTCCACACTGAAGCCGGCTCCCTGAGCCTGTGGGAGGACTCTCTTCTTTCCTGCCTGCTCCCTCCCCGCCCCTTTAGCTTCCCTGCTGAGACCCCAGGCTGCCCCTCAGCAGGTCTGAAAGGAGACAAAGACAGGGAGGGAGCTACTGGAGGCCCGAAGATATGGGCAGTGAAGATGGAAGCTGGTGTCGGAGATTGGCCGTTGGCCCAGACCTCAGGCTCTCCCCACCTTGCCTGGTGGGATTGGACCTCTCAGTCAAGCTGTCAGCATATGGGGAGGGGGAATATTGGGGGAAGTTTTCTGGCTTGTACCAGTCCTAACTAAGGAGTCAGATCTCCTGAGTACTAATTCTGCAGCTGCCACTTGCCTGGTGACTTTGGACAAGTTCATTCTCTAACCTGAACCTCCTCTGGCTCAGCCCCAGCCTGGAGGCACCAAAGCAGGACCCACTGGGTGTGTGAGGTGTGGGGAAGAATGTGAAGGGACTAGTAGACGTGAGAATACTGTTTTCAGGGGCTGGTGTTACCAACCTCCCTACACACGCACACACTGTCACACTCACACTCACTCACACACACACATTCATTCAAGTTCTCTGCTCTTGGGCAGCTGGGCTTGGAACCACTGTGGTGTGTCTTTTTTTTTTTTTTTTTTTTTTTGAGACGGAATCTCACTTTGTTGCCCAGGCTGGAGTGCAGTGGCACCATCTCAGCTCACTGCAAGCTCTGCCTCCCAGGTTCACGCCATTCTCCTGCCTCAGCCTCCAGAGTAATTGGGACTACAGGCACCCACCACCATGCCTGGTTAATTTTTATATTTTTAGTAGGGACGGGATTTCACCGTGTTAGCCGGGATGGTCTTGATCTCCTGACCTTGTGATCCTCCCGCCTCGGTCTCCCAAAGTGCTGGGATTACAGGTGTGAGCCACTGTACCCAGCCGGTGTGTCTTTTTTATTCACTGACATAAGTGACTTCTTGGGACCATTTGTGTCTCTTGGGTCTTGTTTCCATTCTTTTCCACTCTCCTTCTCTTCCCTCTCTGCCTTCCCTCCCCACAAGAGGCCCTGTCCCTCTCTGCTATAGGGCTGCACATTATGTAAATAGCCATGTTTTGTGAAGCGCTTGCTGGGTGCTGGGCTGGAGGGTTAGCAAGCTTTATCTCATTTAATCCTTTAACACTTCTGGGGGCTAGGTCTTAGTAGCCTCACTTTATAAATAAGGCAACTGAGGCACAGGGAGTGAGACTTACTGCTTATCTGCTGACAGGCTAAGCAACCTAGAGCCAACAGGGGAGAGGGTTGGTTCTAGGTTGCTACCTCCTCTCAGGATCCTTTCCCTTTTCTCAAGCAAAATTGGACGGGAATGAGAAAATGCCAGGTTTCCGCAAAGGAGCAGCATTGCTCCTCAGAGATGAGCACTGGACTTAGAGTCAGGGCATCTAGGTCCAAGTCTTGCTGTGCCTTTAACTTGCTATTTGACCTTGGGCTCATCACTTCTTCCTGAAACTCGGTTTCCTAATCTGCACAATGATTAAGTTGGACTCCAGATTCCTATTGTCTCTCTCTGTCCTGGAGAGCCTTGGCTTGGGCAGTCTTGAGTCTCCCAGCCCCTGCTGTGGGTCCCTAAAGGCGAGCATGCAGGTCTGACAAACTCAGCTGTGTGCTCCTGCATGCCCCTGGGGTAGGGAGTGGGAGATTCAGGAGTGGGAGCCTTATACCCAGGAAGAAGTGTGAAGCAACTCATTCAGCTTCCAACCCTGCCCCAGCTATTTGATTGCTTTCTTCTGTCTCCCAACCAGCCCCATCCTCACTGTGCCAGCCTCCTGGGATTCACCCCGTGGTGGGGTTGGGGACTCCAGTTGGGCTCCTGATTGGCTCAGCTTTGGAGGACCCCATGTCCTGCCCCTGGAGCAGAAGCAGGCTTCCCTCTGATTGGGGGAGGAGGGGAACGAGCTGGCAGCATCCTGCTCATGGAACTCTTGTCGCCATGGAAACAGAGAACCAGGACCGCTCCGTGAGCATGGAAAGGGCAGCTTCTCTGGAGGGATCAGAGGAGCCTCATTACTAGGACCTCCTGCGAACTGGCCTGAATGGTGCTGGGCTGGACGGGGGCGTGTCTCAGGGTGACAGGCCTGCTCACCACCCAATGCCAGGAACAGTGTCAACTGGCTGCCACTCCATTCCTCCCAGAGCTCACCTGGGAGTGAGAGGTTCCTGAAGGCTGATGCTCACCCAGCCAGAGAGGCAGCCTCAGGGAAACGGGCATTGGAGGGGAGGGGCGGGTTTCACCCCTGGGATCTGCTGCTCCTGTCACCTCAGCATGTCCACGATCACAGCTAAAGAACTGCCAGGCATGTGTTTGTTTCATCCCTTGCAGCCTAGTTACTTTAAAAACAGCTCTTCATGCTCTGTCATTGTCATCGTCACCCATAATAATGCCTGGCTGTTCCTGTCACCACAGCCCCTGTGGCCAATAGCCAGTTTCTGGCAAAATCAACACTGTGGTCACCATCACTGAGGGTCTCCGAAGGGAGAATGCCCCGTGGACCTCCCACCCACTTTGAAGCATGAAAGGGGACCTTAGGAACAGCTGGCCTCCGCTCCCCTCTGGGCATGTATCTCCCCTCCAGGGACAGCAAGATTATGACTTTCTGAGACAGATCACAGCTTAAGTACCTTCTTCCTGCTCATGAGCCAGAATTCACAAAATTCACCCAGACCTCAGGCTCTCCCTACCTTGCTTGGTGGGGTTGGACCCCCGTAGCCAAGCTGTCAGCATGTGGGGAGGGGGAGTATTGGGGAAAGTTTTCTGGCTTATGACTGAAAAGTACTAGTCCTAAACAAGGAGTCAGATCTCCTTTGTTCTCAGTAGGCCCCATTTGAGCCACGGAGCATCAGTGGACTCCCTCCCTCAGGGGAACCCCAGGTCCCTCCAAGTCCTCTCCTTTCTATGCTGCGGGCTCCCAACTTCTTCCTGTTGTCCTCCTATCACCTCTTTTAGGCAGAGCAAGACTCTGTCTCAAAAAAATAAAATAAAATAAAAAGGACCATCCCTTAATTTGACCTCTGTGTTAGCCAAGCTAAGCTGCCTAAGCCACCCTGCTGGCCCAGTAAGTTTTGGTCGCCGAAAATCCTGAGGCTCTCCTGCATATGACCAGGTTAGTCCAGTTGAGAGCGTTTGATTATCTGGACTGATAGTGTCTTTTCATTTAGCCCCGTTCAATTCCAGAGTCTTGTCTTGAGGTCGCATTTCTGGCCTGGCCTCAGTCTTCTCCCTGACCTCTTTGGTCTCTCTCGTTGGCAGCCTGTCACCCCAGACCTGCTGATGACCCCCAGTGACCAGGGCGATGTTGACCTGGATGTGGACTTTGCTGCAGACAGGGGCAACTGGACAGGAAAGCTGGACTTCCTGCTGTCCTGCATTGGCTACTGTGTAGGCCTGGGGAATGTCTGGCGCTTCCCCTATCGAGCCTACACCAACGGAGGAGGTATGGGCCTGAGGTCCTGTTGGAGGGTGTCTGGGGTGATGGACCAAGGCCCTGGGGTAGAGTGAGCTTTTCGGTGGCCTCAGCCACTGTCTCCTAGGCGACCTTGGGCAGAATTCATTGAAAGTGGTTTATAGTAACTTGGGGCTGGGAGGAGGGAGTTCACCCTGTCTTGTCCTTCTCATCACCCAAGCCCTTCCTTCCTCCCTCTCATCCCCAGGAAGGATACCCACATGGTTCCCTCTGTAAGGCTGGCCACGCCCTGCACGGTGGGCAGAGGGAGCTGCCTCTGCTTCGTGATAAAGAGCTGTATCTGCCTGCCGATGATCACTGCTCTTTCAGTGTTCTCCCCACCCCTTCCTTCCCCCACCTCCTCCTGAGCTGTGCTCCATCAATCATTCCCTCTCTTGCATCTCCAATCTTTCCTCCTCTCTTGGTTCCTTCCATTCAGGCTGCAAACACAAAGTCTCCCATCTTAAACACATTTCCTTTCGTCCCTGCTTCTCCATCAAGTGACTGTTCCAGTCTCATTAGCAAAAGCTAGGGCTGAGTACTCACCACCTGTCAGGCCCTGGGTTTGGTGCTTTCTGTGCCCATCTCATTTAACCCTGGTGATGACCCTATTGGGTAGGCACCATGGATACGATGAGGTAGCTGAAACTTGAAGAGACCAGCGTCCTTGCCCAAGGTCACAGGGTGGCAGACCCAACATTCCAATCCAGAACTATCTCCTCCCTGGCCAGCGTGCTCTTGCCAGTACTCTGTATCTCCTCCTGTCTCTAGCAAACTCTTGAAGGAAGCATATATTGAGAAAGTGAGAGAAATCCAAATAAAGCTAGAGATGAAGCAAAGAAAGGATAAATTTACATGACTAGGGTGTGTGGGACTGGAGCTGGCCTCTGAAGCTCCAGGACCTTGAAGATACCCATGGTGTCTCTCGGCAAGCACTCTCTCCATGTCCCTACTCTTCCGCTCTGTGTGCTGGCCTCATTTTGTCCTGAGACAGACTTCCTCCCCGAAGTTGGTGGGGGGCAGGCCTCGGGAGGAGGTGGCCACAGACAACTCTGCAATGACTTCATCCTCAGATAGGTTTAGCAACCCAAGAGCTTTGCAGAACTGCTCTGTCTGAATGAATCTATACAGAATTGCAGGGAAGGTCTCTGATAAGCCTGGCTTTGGACAGGTGCTCACTGAGGAAGGTGGAGAGGGCGGTGAACTCCCTCCTCCCAGCCCCAGGTTATGATAAACCACTTCCAACTAATTCTGCCCAAGGTCACCTAGGAGGGGGTTGGTTGATGTGACTGGCAGCCCTTCCAGAGCCATATGGTGGTGGGCAGTTCTCTAAAGAAGTGACTGCCAATATGAGAATCAAAGGGGAAGGGCTGTGGGCCCACGGAACCACAGGTGGCAGTCACAAGTATCTGAGGCGACGTGGTGGGGAGGGGCAGGCAGATAGAGTGGAGCCAGATTCTGAAGGGTGCTGGTTCTGTACTGAGGAGTCTGCACTTTCTTCAGTAGGAAATTCACACGTTCTCTCCCTCATTCATTCATTCACTCCCTCAGCAGGCGTTTCTCAGCGTCTGCGCTGAGCCCAGCACTGTTCTGGGCACTGGGGCTCCAGAGGTGAGTAAATCCCTGCTGGCCACTCTGGCCCTCAGCATTCTGGTGTAGAAGAGAAGAAACCTACAGTGTTCCATCAGGTCTGAGGGGGCGTCTGCAGGCCAGGGGAGGGGCGGGGCTAGAGCTGGGCTTTTGGGGGAGCTGCCCCCAAGGCCCTTGCTGACCACCCCGCTCCCGGCAGGTGCCTTCCTCGTGCCCTACTTCCTCATGCTGGCCATCTGTGGCATCCCCCTCTTCTTCCTGGAGCTCTCCCTGGGCCAGTTCTCCAGCCTAGGGCCGCTGGCTGTCTGGAAAATCAGCCCCCTCTTCAAAGGTGAGGCCTCAGTGGTCCCCAGGGAGGAAAGGGCTCAGGGCCTGAGGGAGGCAGGGAGGTTGCCCCCAGAACCCCCACAAGCTCCAGGCAGAGATGGAAGTGAAGCCCAGAAAGCCACCAGCTCCCCGGAGGCCACCCCACCCAGCTGGCAGAGGGCTTGGCCTGGGCAGCCCAGCAGCCTCTCCCCACACCAGGCGCCGGCGCAGCCATGCTGCTCATCGTGGGCCTGGTGGCCATCTACTACAACATGATCATCGCCTACGTGCTCTTCTACCTCTTCGCCTCCCTCACCAGCGACCTACCGTGGGAGCACTGTGGCAATTGGTGGAACACAGAACTCTGCCTGGAGCACAGAGGCTCCAAGGATGGCAACGGGGCCCTGCCCCTCAACCTCACCTGCACCGTCAGCCCCAGTGAGGAGTACTGGAGGTCAGGCAGCTGCTGGCCCCGCAGCATCTGAGGGGACCCTGCACCACTGAGGGTGGCCAGAGGGCATTCCCAAGGGGCTCAGCATGCACCACCAAGATGAGCTCAGGCGCTGATGGCAGGTGGACTCTGGCTTCTAATCCCAGCTCTTCACCTGACCAGTTGTGTGCCCTTGAACAATGTATTTGGCTTCTGTTGCTTTATCTGTAGCATGAGGGCAATAATACTAGGTATGTCAGAAAGGTTGTAGTGAAGATTAAAGGAGAGAAAGCATATATTAATAAATTGTGCAGTCCAGTCTGGTGGATAGTAAGTGCTCGATAAATACTAGCTGAGAATGATGATGATGATGATACTAGTAATAGTAACATTATGGAGTCTCAGTTTCCTCCTCTGTAACAGGAGTTGGTAACAGTACCTGCTTCATAAGATGTTATCCAGTGAGTCATTTAACCCACTCATTCATTCTTTTAATAAATATTTATTGAGCAACTGCTATATCATAGGTAAAGCACTTAGCATAAGGCCAGGACTGTACATAGTAAGGACCATCTCAGACTTCTCTAATAGAGATAGGACTATGATAGAGTAAGGGATCATCATCAGAATTAAACAACATAATGCAGGTGAAACCATTATCACAGTGCCAGGCACATGGTAGGTCCTGCGAATGGTGGGTGTTAGAAGGATGTTGCACTCATCAGCCTATCCCAATGCCCCATTTTATGGTCAATAAAACAAAGCCTTGTCACTGCATTCTGCCTTTAAAAAAAAAGGGAGAAAGAAAGAGAGAGAGAAGAAAGAAAGAAAGAAAGAAAGAAAGAAAGAAAGAAAGAAAGAAAGAAAGAGAAAGAAAGAAAGAAAGAAAGAAAGAAAGAAAGAAAGAAAGAAAGAAAGAAAGAAAGAAAGAAAGAAAGAAAGAAGGAAAGAAAGAAAGAAAGAGAGAGAGAGAAAGAGAGAAAGAAAAGCCTGGAGGCTTGCTCAGTATTGCTCAGTAGTTAGTGATAGAGATAATACTGACACTAAGGACTCCTGGGTCCTGATCCTGTTCTGGATCATTCTAAAATAGCCTGCTCCCTAGGTGGTACTGTTGGCTGGCCCGAGAACACAGACCCTATAACCCCAGCCGCTCACCTACGAAGGACTGCCGTTAGGAGATTTTTCCCAGATAGGCTCTGTGTCTTGAAATGTTTTGGTATTTCACCTGCATGCAGTACATAGTTCATTCATTTGTCCACTTCGAGTCCATCCACAGTGTCCACACCTGCTGAAGAGTTTATCTGACCAGTGGGAAAGAATCGGCCTGAGTTTGCAGCTTAAAGCCAAAGGATTTGATGCAGTCACTGGCAGCTGCCAGGGTGGTCTCCATGGCCATGCCACAGCCCACTGCATCAGTCTGGATGCAGGCAGGAGGCAGATGGATTGTCAGAGGGTTTCACTGAAGGGAGTTTAGTGAAGGGACTTTTCAGAGGGTCATGGAAGCCACAGTGAAAAGTGAAGCATCAGTGACTAGCAACCAGGAGAGCTGTCACCACCCCTGAACCTAGGAGGCAATGGGAGGGAACCAGGGGAGAATCGGAGCCTTGGAAGAGGGGCTGCCTAAAAAACACAGTCATGGCCAGGCCCTGGATGGGGTGTGTGTGTGTGTGTGTGTGTGTGTGTGTGTGTGTGTGTGGTGTACACATGTATATGCAAATACCCAGACTCCTCATTCCTCTCCCAACTCCAGTCTCCCGCTGTTGCCTCCCATTAGCCAAACCCACATGGGAGCTGAAGAGGAAGGGTGGTCTCGCACTCCTATCCTCAAGTGATCTTGCTTCCTCAGCCTCCCAAAGCTGAGGAAGGGGTAAGGTCTGGTGAGGCCAGCCTCCTGGGTCAGAGTTGGTTGGGGAAGGATGGAGAAGGACCAAGAGGGTGTCAAGTGGAGAACGGCAGTAGAGCCTTGTGAGCTGGACATGGGTTGACTCCATGTCTGTGGAGCCTGGCGGGGTGACCAGGGGACACTGAGACCTTTGTCTCCCACAGCCGCTACGTCCTCCACATCCAAGGCAGCCAGGGCATTGGCAGCCCTGGGGAGATCCGCTGGAACCTCTGCCTCTGCCTACTGCTGGCCTGGGTCATCGTGTTCCTCTGTATCCTCAAGGGTGTGAAGTCTTCTGGCAAGGTGACGTTCGGGAGGCCCCAGAGGCCTGAGGGGCTAGATGGGGTGAAGGTTTCCTGGAGAAGGCAGGGCATGGACTGAGCATGAGAAGATGAAGAGACTTCAGCTGGGAAGAGGGGAAGGGAGAGAGCCTTGACCTGGGGGATGAGGGCTGCTTGAAGAGACATGGAGGTGAGAACACATAGGAGCAAGGCTGCTTTACTAGACTGGAAGCTCACCAAGGCAGGGTCTCCATTCAGTTGTATCCTGACCCAGTGCTTGGCACTTTGACTGAGCTCAGTAAGAGTTTGTTGAACACTTGGGGTGTGAGTACATGAGTTAGGGCTCTTTGAGATGCAGGTGACCAGAACCCAGTTACCACACTCAGTTGGAAAGTCCAGAGGGTGTGCTTCAGGCACAGCTGGGTCTAGGCGTTCAATTAGTGTCGTCAGGAAACTGGTTCTCTGGGTCTCTCAGTAGTGCTTCCTTCCAGGCTGGCTTCCTTCTGAGGCTTCATTCTTCACGAGGTCACCCTAGCAGCTGTAGGCGTACGTCTAAGCTTGGTAAAGGGTTGTTTTTGCCAGTTCACAAATATTTTAGAATTGAGTCTCATTGGCTGAGCAGGGCTGTGCATCCATCCCTAAATTAATCCCTATGGCCAGGAGGATGGAATGCTCTGCTTGGCTGGGCGTGGGTCATATATCCACCCCTGGAGCTGGGAATGGAGTCAACTCCATGGTGGGAAATTCAGGTATTGTTACATGAAAAAGGCAAACTAGAGACTGGAAAACAAAGCCACGGATGTCTACTTTAGGTGATGAAGGGGTGGAAAGGACGATAAAGCCATTTTGAAAACACTCAGGGCAGGAGGTGGTGGCTCAAGCCTTTAATCCCAGCACTTTGGGAGGCCGAGGTGGGTGGATCACCTGAGGTCAGGAATTCAAGACCAGCCTGGCCAACATGGCGAAACCTTGTCTCTACTAAAAATACAAAAATTAGCCAGGCATGATGGCAGGTGCCTGTAATCCCAGCTCCTTGGGAGGCTGAGATGGGAGAATTGCTTGAACCCGGGAGGTGGTAGTTGCAGTGAGCAGAGAGATCGCGCCACTGCACTCCAGCCTGGGAGGCTAAGTGACACTCCATCTCAAAAAAAAAAAAAGAAAGAAAGAAAAAACTCAGAAACCTTCAGGATGGTTTGCCCAATCATTGATAAATCAGAACTGTTTCCTCTGCATGGTGCAACCGATAGCAGAAGTGGGAACAGAGCCATTTCAGACAAAAAAGACAGGGTAGAAACCATATAGAAAGAGAGGAGAGGTTACGGTCAAAGCCAAGGCAGTGAGGATGTTGAGACTTGATGGTGTTTGCTGAAGGGGTGACTGGAGGTTTGGGAAAGAAGGCGAGAGGGAGGAGTGAGTTTGGGAATGTTGAATGTCTGAGGATGATGCAGAGTGGGTTTGCCAGGGCAGGGAGTGGACACGGGGAGGAGGAGGCCTTTGTAAGCAACAATGGCTGTCTGGAGCAGGGGCTGCAGTGGACATGGTCTCATGGCCTTGGGAAGCAAGGTGGTGGTGCTTTGCCGATGCTGGGTGTGTGAAGGGAGGAGGGAAGCCTCATGGATGAAGGCTGGTTTCTAGCTTGGGCTACCAAAAGGCTGGGGAGGCAAGTGACACAGATGAGTTTACAAGGAGTGGCACTGAGGAAAGGTCCCCGATGCCATCAGCTCCTCACTTACCATCTCTCAGGTGGTGTATTTCACGGCCACGTTCCCCTACCTCATCCTGCTCATGCTACTGGTCCGCGGAGTCACCCTCCCAGGGGCCTGGAAGGGCATCCAGTTCTATCTCACCCCCCAGTTCCACCACCTGTTGTCTTCCAAGGTGAGCCCCTCGGGGCGGGGTGCAGAGGGAGGGGCCAGGCCTGAGCTGGAGAGTGGAAAGAGGGCTCCCTGGGACACCCCAGTACCAGGCATTCTGCTCAGCCCTCCTTGTGTCTTTTTATTATTTTTTTTTATTTTTAAATTGATAGGTAAAATTTTATGTATTTATCATGTACCACGTGATATTTTGAAGCATATGTACGTGGGGGAACTGTTAAATCTAGCTAATTAGCATATGTATTATCTCACATAATTATCATATTTGTGGTGAGAACACAACATCCACTCTCTTAGCATTCTCCAAGAATACAATATATTGTCACTAGCTGCATATTATACTTCATTTATTATTTTAAACAATCCTGTAAACACTATCCTCCTCGTTTTACAGAGGAATAAACTGAGGCTCAAAGAGGTTTTTAATAAGCTTAAGGTCATACAGCTAGGGGATCGCAGAACAGGGATCCCAGCCCAGATCTGTGTGACTGTAAACCCCAAGGAGGGCATTAGTGACGATGGTGATAACAATGGTACTGACAGCTAACGTTAATATTTATTGTCTGGTGACTGTGCCTGACCTTGCCCTAGTGTTTTACATGCATGTGTGTAGTGATTTAATCCGCACTCTTCCCATGAACTAGGCACTATTCCTATCCCCTCATTACAGATGGGGATCCTGCGGTCCAGAGGGGTGACCTGGCTTGCTCAGGCTGCACAGCTAGACAGTGGTGAAGCTGGGGTCCAAATCCAGATGCCAGGATTCCAGAAAGGAAGTAAAGGGGTTATGCAGGCTTATTGCCAATACAAATCTCCTGAATACTTTACATTAGGCTCTGTGTCCTTCAGAACTGGACCAAGCTTAGAGACCATCTTCTAGATCCTGGGTGGGAAACTGAGGCCTGCAGAGGTGAAGGGACTTGCCCATGTCCCACTGTGTAAGTGTTGGGGCAGGCTTTGCTCCTGGTCCACATCACTTGTGAGCCAGGCTGGTGACCACGCCATCCCTGGAGCTGTCACACCGTCTTCATTCACTGCCTTCCTTCTCTGTCCTTGACCCTCCACACACCCTCCCTTTCCATCCTTCCTGGCACAGGTGTGGATTGAAGCTGCTCTTCAGATCTTCTATTCCCTGGGTGTGGGCTTCGGAGGGCTCCTCACCTTTGCCTCCTACAACACATTTCACCAGAACATCTATAGGTCAGTGTCCCACAGCCTCCCAGACCCTGGGGTCCAAAGCAGGGAGGAGAGTGGCTGGACAGGGAGGGCCTCAGTGGCTGAAAGGAAGGCCTACTCACCCCGGCCCACACCTGGACTTCTTCTGGTAGAGACACTTTCATCGTCACTCTGGGCAACGCCATCACCAGCATCCTGGCTGGCTTTGCCATCTTCTCCGTGCTGGGCTACATGTCTCAGGAGCTGGGCGTGCCTGTGGACCAAGTAGCCAAAGCAGGTGGGCAGGCTGCCTGGCCTCAGTGGGGTGAGCATGTGTGTTGGGTAGAGATGGGGCTGGGCCGGTGGACAAGCAAGATTATGGATGGGGGCCAGGCATGGTGGCTCACGCCTGTGATCGCAGCACTTTGGGAGGCCAAGGTGGGCGGATCACTTGAGGTCAGGAGTTCGGGACCAGCCTGATCAACATGGTGAGTCCAGTCTCTACTAAAAATACAAAAATTAGCCGGGCATGGTGGCACATGCCTGTAATCCCAGTACTCAGGAGGCTGAGTCAGGAGAATCGCTTGAACCCTGGAGGTGGAGGTTGCAATGAGCCGAGATTGGGTCACTGCACTCTAGCCTGGGCAACAGAGCAAGACTCTGCCTCAAAAAAAGGGGCCGGGGGTGGTGGCTCACGCCTATAATCCCAGCACTTTGGGAGGCTGAGGTGGGTGAATCACGAGGTCAGGAGATTGAGACCATCCTGGTTAACGCAGTGAAACCCCATCTCTACTAAAATACAAAAAATATTAGCCGGGCGTGGTGGTGGGCACCTGTAGTCCCAGCTACTCTGGAGGCTGAGACAGGAGAATGGCGTGAACCCAGGAGGCGGAGCTTGCAGTGAGCCGAGATTGTGCCACTGCACTCCAGCTTGGGCAACAGAGTGAGACTCTGTCTCAAAAAAAAAAAAAAAAGATTGTGGATGGGTATGTCACGTGTGTGCATATGCACACATGTGCATGCATAGGAACACGTCCTAGCTGGTTTCTGGTGGTCCATGTGCAAGGGGATGGGTGAGCAAAGGAGTGTGCGTTAACCCATGTCTGGAGGTAAATGAGTTTCTGCGCAAGATTGTCATGTTCTGTGCTTTGGTTGCACAAATAAGTCATCTTGTGTGTGTAGGTGTCTATGTGCAAGTGAAAAGGGTGAGAATGGTCATGTGAATCACTGTGTCTTTTGCCAGTGGATGCATGTAAATGTGCGTTAGTGGTATTGTTTGTACCGATAACTGTGTACATAAGTATATTTCAATGAGGTTTTATACTGGGGTCTTGTGTTTGTTTATCAACCTATGTTCATCGAGTACCTGCAATGTGCTGGCCTAGGTCCTGGGAGTTAAGGAAGTGTCAGAGGGTGCATTTAAGTGGGCATCTCTGAGTTAGACAAAACAAGTGGCCCAAATGAGTGTAAGTGGCCATGTGTGTCTGCATGTGCATATGGGAGCCCACCGCATGCCCCAAGCTGCTGACCCCCTGTGCCTTTGGCCCAGGCCCTGGCCTGGCCTTTGTCGTCTACCCACAGGCCATGACCATGCTGCCTCTGTCGCCCTTCTGGTCCTTTCTCTTCTTCTTCATGCTTCTGACTCTCGGCCTGGACAGCCAGGTGAGCCTCATCTGTGGCAGCAGGCACTGTGTGTGTGTGTGTGTGTGTGTGTGGTGGGGATAGAACTCTGACCCCAGCTCCTCCTCTCTCCCAGTTTGCTTTCCTGGAGACCATTGTGACAGCTGTGACGGATGAGTTCCCGTACTACCTGCGGCCCAAGAAGGTGGTGTTCTCAGGGCTCATCTGCGTGGCCATGTACCTGATGGGGCTGATCCTCACCACCGATGTGAGTGGCTCTGCAGGGAGGATGGCAGGTGGGCGGGACAAGGGCAGACGCCTGCAACGAGATCTCTGGCCCGGCTGAGCAGTTGCTGGGCCCCCTCCATCTTCCTCTTTGCAAGGAACCCAGTCCCTCCCCATCCCTATCTCCCAAGGGAGGCAGCTTGGCCTTGTGATTCAGAGTCCTGGCTGTGGAGATTTAGTCTGCAAGATCTGGGTTCAAACCTTACTCCTGCACTTGCTGAGGGGGCTTCAGGATAAATGATTTCCCCTCCCTGAGCCTGTTTTTCCTCATCGGTAAAAGGAGGATTCTATAATAGACGACTGTCATGGAACTCAGATAAGACGAGGCCTGGAAGGGCTAGGCTGGCAGCCAGCTGTCGCCCTGTCATCTTGTGCTCCCCATCAGCATGTCTGCTTCCTACTCACTTCTTGCCAGGAGAAGGGGCTGCAGCAGAGATCGAGGCCCGGGGAGGGGACACCAGAACTGTGCTTGTGTTTTAGGGGGGCATGTACTGGCTAGTCCTTCTGGATGACTACAGCGCCAGCTTTGGGCTGATGGTGGTGGTGATCACCACATGCCTTGCCGTGACACGGGTGTATGGTGAGAAGAGCCGTGGGAGGCGGAGTCGAGCTCTCTGCAGTGGGAGGACGGGAGTCTACCCTGGGGCCCCCCAGTACCTGGGTCCCTGGTCCCAAGGGCCAGGGTTTCCAGTGGGGGCAGCTGGGGGAGGGGGGCGGCTGCTGGCACTTGTGGGGCCGGTGGGTGGGGCCATTCCTCCTCCCCTCCCCTGTGCAGGCATTCAAAGGTTCTGCCGAGATATCCACATGATGCTGGGCTTCAAGCCGGGCCTCTACTTCAGGGCCTGCTGGCTGTTCCTGTCCCCAGCCACGCTCTTGGTAACTGGGGAGGGAGGGAGGGTTGCTGGCTGGGGCCCCAGAACTGAGAGCGGGAGTCCCCTCTGCACATTCAGTCTGGTAGGGCCACCCTGGCCCACAGTGGAGGGCTCTGGGGTGGGCACCAGAATCCTAGTCCATCCCCTCCCCTGATGTTTCCAGCTTTTGTAGCTGTGCTGGGCCTGGCCCTAGTTCAGTTGGTTAAATGGGTGGGTCTTTCCCAGGCCCAAGGACCTCAGGATTGGAGCCTTTAGGCTGTGATTTCTGTCTTGAGGTTGGAGCAGCTAAGGGATTGGGGTGCTTCAGAACTGGGCTGCTGCAGGCCTTGGTGTTGGGTCAGCTTCAAGCTGGGCTGGCTCAAGCCTTGCAAAGGCTCCAGAGATGGACCACTTCAGGTTCCGGTACAGCTTAGGATCCTGGGTAGCTCTGGGCTGGACTGTCTCAGGCCTTGGGCTGGCACTAGGCTGCGCTACCTCGGGCCTTAAGGCAGTTTAGACAAAAGCCCGCAGTAATGCTGGGAGTCCCCACTCTGCAGGCCCTGCTGGTGTATAGCATCGTCAAGTACCAGCCCTCGGAGTATGGCAGCTACCGCTTCCCACCCTGGGCTGAGCTGCTGGGCATCCTGATGGGCCTGCTGTCCTGCCTTATGATCCCAGCTGGCATGCTGGTGGCTGTGCTTCGAGAAGAGGGCTCATTCTGGGAGGTGAGTCTGCCCACCCTGTCCACTCTCAGCCTTCCTGACCTGTGGCTTGACCCTGGGTCCCCCTGCTAGAACAGAAGATATATGCACCCACCATTTATCCAGCTTCTTTTAGCCTGAGGAGATCTGCCTGGGCTGAGGCAGATTCAGGGGCTGGAGTCCTGCCCTGTGGCACTTTGTACCACATGAAGCCTTGGGGGAGGGGGTGGCATAATCTAAAGACCACTGTTAACCAGGGACTGGCCTCAGGTCCCACCATGGGTTGGGGGTAGATCAGGTCTTGAACTCAGGTCACCAGCCCAGAGCTTACTTCTGGAACTCAGCGTCAAATGGTGACAGTGAGGGACCTCAGAGGGCAGGCTGTCACCCTACTCCTGTGCCCAGGAGTCCTGCTGTGTCCCACTGGTGGCTGGGGATAGAATGATGGTGTGAGCCCTGCCCATGCCTAGGGTTTTGGGGAGGGACTCAGACAAACATGGAGAGTACACTCTGTTTGCCACAGGGTCTGAGGCGTTGGAAGAGGGGAGTAGTGACCCTTTGTGGGCCAGCAGAAGTGGTGTGGTCTGAGCCTCGCTGTACCCTCTGAACACTGAGGCCTGCACTTCTGCCACCGCTGGTGTGGAGTCCTCTGGTGGCAAGAGGCCATCATCATGAATGCAGCTTTAGTGAGCCCAATGGATGGCATCCAGAGAGAGCCTGGAGGCACCCACAACACACACATCCCACCAGAAGTGTGCTGGAGCCAGCTAGCACTGGTTCATGAGAGCTAATCCTTAAATATTCAGGAATGTGTGAGCTAGGTGTTAAACCATTGGTAGCTAGGAATTGGCAATGGTGGAGATATTTACACCATAGAAAATGGCTATAAAGCGGGCCTCCCCTGCACCCCTCCCCATAGTCTGCTTACCAGCACACTGCCGCCTCTCCTCCACTTCCCCCATGTAGCTCCTGCCCCTCAGCTGCCCCCACCACAAGGCTCCACCTGCAGGGGGTGCTCAGGAGCCAGAAGTGGTTTATGCCTCCCCCATCCTGCTGCCAGACCACAGGGGGCAGCCTGGAGTCTAGCCTCTGCACTGCCTCCAATTGCTGGGTGACTTGGGGCAAACTCCTTCCCTTCTCTGAACCTCAGGAGCTCCACCTCTGCTCCTTGCTTGACAGCCAGGGTACCTGCAAAGGCAAGTAAGAGAGGGGAGTTGCTCAGGGTGGAGGCTCCAGCTCCCAGGAAGCTCATGGTCCCCAAGCTTTGCTAATGAGCCACTAGGAATGCTGGGCTCCCCAGCAGTCACCACCGCCCTGCTGCCCTGCTGCCCTGCCCCACAGCCAGGGGGAAGGGGCATGTTTTGGGGGGCCTGAGAGGAGTGGTGTGCACTGCGGAGGAGGCGTTCCCCAGCTCAGGAGTGCCAGCTTCAGAGGCCAGGGCTTCCAGCACAGACCCTAGGATCGGAATCCTGCCCTGCCATTTGCCAGCCTCGTGGCCCTAAGCAAGTTACTGCACTTCCCTGAACCTCAGCTTCTCTGTCTTTATTTTTATTTTATTTTAATTAATCAATTAATTAATTTTTTTTTTTTTTTTGAGACAGAGTCTTGCTCTGTCACCCAGGCTGGAGTGCAGTGCAGTGGAGACAATAAGCATAGTATCCAATAGGCAGGTTTTTTTTTTTTTTTTTTGCTCTTTTTTTGTTTGTTTTTTCAGACAGTTTCGCTCTGTCACCCAGGCTGGAGTGCAGTGGCGCCATCTTGGCTCACTGCAACCTCCATCTCCCGGGTTCAAGTGATTCTCCTGCCACAGCCTCTCAAGTAGCTGGGATAACAGGCACCTGCCACCACGTCCAGTTAATTTCTGTATTTTTAGTAGAGACGGGGCCAGGCTGGTCTTAAACTCCTGGCCTCAAGTGATCTGGGCACTTCGGCTTTCCAAAGTGCTGGGATTAAGTGTCTCTGTCTTTAAAATGGAGAGGGTGATACCTACTTTTAGGCCTGCTACGAGAAGAAAAGAAGCTTATCAATATAGTCTCCATTGTGAAAGGCAGAAAAGCAAAGTATTTTAAAGGTTCAGGATGGGGTCAGGACGGGTTCAAATCCCAGTGTCACCACTTCCCACCTGTGTGACCTTGGCCAACTTAACCGATCTCTCTGAACTTTAACACTCAGATAATATCAGTGCAGGCAGATGGTAAAAGTAGTAATACCGCTCTCATCAGGACACTGTAAAGATTAAATTAGCCACTGCTTAGCACAGAGCTGGAGTGCAGTGGGTGCTCAATTTTAGGCCAGGGGTTCCCACAGGGGGTGATTTTGCCATTGGGGGACATTTGGCAAGGTCTGGAGACACTGTTGGCTGTCATGGAGGGGAGAGGGGTACAAGGAGGAGTGCTCCTGTCATCTAGTGGGCATAGTTCAGGGATGCTGCTGAACAACCTTCCATGCACAGGACAGCCCCTATAACAGAGAATTCTCTAGACCCAAAACGTCAAGAGCACTCAGGTTAAGAAACTTTGGTCTGAGCACCCCTGTTTTCAGCTGGAAACAAATGTAAGTCCTTGTTCTCAGGGAGCTTGTGTTTTATTGTGGGGGACAGGCAATAAACAAATACGTAAAGGTAAGTTCTGCACTTAAAAAAAAAAGGAATACAGGAATAAAGGGAGAATGGTACTTTGGCCAGGATCGTCAGAGAAGACCTCTCTGAGGAGGTGACAGATCTGACTAACTGGACAGGGTGATCCATGTCGGTATCTAGGGTGAGAGCATTCCAGGCAGAAAGGCAACGTGTGCAAAGGCCCTGAGGCAGGGGGCTGGCATGTCTGAGAATAGCATGGAGGCCGGTGCTGTGGCTGGAGCAGAACGGGTGGAGAGAACTGGCAGAGCTGATATCAGGGAGGTAGACAGAGGCCGGAAGCTGGAGGCCCTGGTGCACACTTTGGATTTCATTTCCAGTGAGATGTGCAGTCATTGGCAGGCTTCTGAGCAGTGGGGTAGCGTGCTCTCAACACATCTTCCTAAGTATCGCTGTGCTGTGAGTACCGAGCTGTGGGAGACCCCGGGTAAAGGCATTACACACGGTATCTCCCTTGGAACCTGCCCAGTGGGCTGCCCAAATGTTAATTGCTTCCTTTCTTTAAGGACACAGGGGCTCCCTCGTCTCCCTCGCAGGACAGGCAGAGGGCTTTGGGAATGCGGTTGAGGAAGAAGGAACTCTGGAATCTCCAGGCTTAGTCATCATCTTAGTCATGAAAACTGGGGCTCCATGAGGGAAAGGTCAGAGGCAGAAGGAGACAGGTCGGGGCTGGAAGAAACCAGGAAAGCCAGCTACAAGCCCACCTCAGTTCTCCTGCTCTTTTCCAAAAGCCCCCAGATTCTTAAGACTCAGCATTTAGGGAAAGGCTCCTAGATGTCATTCAGACACTCTAAGGAGGGGCCTGGCACGTAATTATAGCAACAGCCGCCACTTCCCAGGCCTTACCCTGTTCCCAGCACCCTGCTAAGTGCGTCATCTCTGTGCCTTCACAACAACCCTATGACAGGACTGGGATTCCCGAATTACAGACCAGGAAGCAGAGCACCCAGAGCCGAGCGGCATTGCCAAGAGCCATCCAACTTGCAAGTGGTAGAACAGGATTCTCACCGAAGCAGGTGGATCCCTCCCCTGGGGAAGTCATAGTGCCCCCACCTTCCCCGCCAGGGGGCTGTGGCCAGGACTCGCCCAGTGATGTGGTCAGGTCTTTGCTGGGTGCCTGGCCACAGTGAACACTCCACCAGTGCTGCCTGTTTCCTGTTTTCACTGCTCTCGTTGCTTTGCTGCAGCGGCTCCAACAGGCCAGCCGGCCGGCCATGGACTGGGGACCATCCCTGGAGGAGAACCGGACGGGCATGTATGTGGCCACGCTGGCTGGGAGCCAGTCACCAAAGCCACTGATGGTGCACATGCGCAAGTACGGGGGCATCACCAGCTTCGAGAACACGGCCATCGAGGTGGACCGTGAGATTGCAGAGGAGGAAGAGTCGATGATGTGAGGCAGGAGGCAGGTGGGCCTCACAGTCCCTTCTTAGAAGCCTGCAAAGGTCAGCTGTGCCCTCTGGGATTCTGAGAGGCTATGGGGGGCTGCCATGAAGATGCCAGTCCCCCAGTGGGGGTCCCTCTTGCAGCTTCTGCCTCTCCTGAAACTTCTGACAACCCCCTACACACACAGGCGTACTCAGACCCACTCAAAGCTGAGAATGATCCAACTCAGCCCTACTTTGCAGATGGACATATTGAGGCCAGGAGGGGAGGGACTTGCCCTAGGTCTCATGGCAGAGGGGACTTGACCCCACACCTCCTGACCAGTCAGCTCCCTTTCCCATGGGGCAGCCGGCACCACCTTCTCATCTCTATTCAGGGCCTACATCCCTCCCTGTTTAGGGGGAGCCTGTCCCCATGCACGTCAGCACAACCAGAATCTGGAGCTGGGCAGGGAGGGTAGGGCCATAGAGGCTCTTGAGGCTCTGAGGTCCTGGGGATCAAGGGTCAATGAGTTCCATGGGAAGAAGGATCCCTGGGGGCTCCTGTGTGCAGGACTCCTGAAGGAGGTGGGAGCTGAGGGCCCTGGAGGATGGGGACGTTTGCAGAGAGAGGAAGAAGAGGGCAAGGTCGGGAGGAGCTCTGGGTCAGAGGATGCTGAGCTGCCTGGGCAGAGACCAAGAGGGTTGGAGACACTGATTTTACCAGGTTACAGGAGGGTTTAAGACAGAAGGAAAACTAACAGAGGGGAGCCAGGGATGATGGGGTGGGTAGGGGATTTGCATGATGAAGAATATCATTCTAGGTCTGTGTAGGGTGGATTGGAGGGGACAGGGTGGAGTGGGGAGGCCTGTGCAAAGTGGGAAAAGGGTGCCAGTGGCCTGAGTCAGGGCGCTGGAGCTGGGGTAGGGACGGGGGCCCCAGCACTTCAGAGAAAGGCCACCCCTTCACCCACTGGACCCCAAGCTGCACAAGCTGGGGAGGTAGGAAGGGTCACTGTGAGGGCCCAGGGCCCCTCTCTTCCCATCTCCCTTGTCCTGGTGGCCTGCAGTGTCTCCTCCAGTTCAGGAGCTGCTAGGAAGCTGGCCTTGGTTGCTGGTGACAGGGCAACCATGAGACTAGGAGGTGGCCCACACACATGGCTGGCTGGTCCCGAGGTCACCCACCCTGCTCCAGGACATGCGCCCTGGGCCCGGTGTGGGGGTAGAGGCAGAGGGCAGAGGGTAGCCCTTGGTACTGTGGGTCCCTCAGAGAGGAGGGTGGGGTGCAGAAATGCCTCAGCATGGCTTATGCACACAGTATTCTCCCGTGGGACAGGGCTCCCTCGTGCAACTGTGGCCAGCCTCTATGCCTGTCTCTCGCTGTGTCCCCCCATCCCCTTGTGTTCTGTTGGTTTATTGTTAATAAATATCAAATGAGGTCATGCTCCTTACCCTGTCTCCTTACTGCTGAGAGCCATGAGGTGGGCAGCCCAGGGCTCCCCAGCTCCCACTGGACAGGGGAGGAAACAGGCTCTGCTCCCTCCTTCCCCCGGCTCTCCTGGCTTCTGCCCTGGGTCTGACATTTCCCTATGGCAGTGGGGGGTGGGTAGGGCTCAGAAAGGAAGACAACTCCAGGCCCTTAGAGACTACTTCGTTCCCTGTTACACAGACAGACAAACCGAGGCCCACGGAGGGAAGGAAGCTTGTTCAAGGTGGCCCAGCCAAGCCGGGCAGAGCCTGGGGTGGTGCGGCCAGCAAAGCAGAGCCCATGAGCCTGCTGCCTTCCTCCCTCTCCCGCTCCTCCTCAGCCCTGCCTGCAGGTGAAGGCTGGAGCTGAAGACCAGGGCTAGGAGGAGCCAAGAGTTTCCCAGTCCGGAAGAATCTCCGGGTTCCACCCACCCCCTCCTGGCAGGGCCTTGTCCTATAAAAGAGCCCCAGGGCCTTTCAAATGCGAGGCCCAGGTGTTTGCAAAGGCTTTGATTGGGGGTGGAAAGGAAGGGCGGCTGCATATTTCAGATATTAATAAATTCCCCCTAACAAAGGGCCAGGCCCCCCTCCCACTCCTCTTTGTTTGGGGCTCTGGGTGAGGGGAAAGAGATGAATTTGCTAATTTGCAAAGCGTGTGAGAATGGCCTTCAGAATTCAGGTGCTTCTTCCCATGAGGCAGGCTCCAGCCCTGCTGGCAGCGCCCTGGTACTGAGCCTTCTCAGCATGCCCTTTCTGGGCAAGAGGTGCTGTCTGCCCGGGCATGGGGCCATGGACTTTTAAATATTCCTCACCAGCCTCTCGGCTGCAGCCAGGTGTCCTGGGAGTCAGGAACGGAGCATCTTGGGAGTCTAGGCTTCCCTTCTCCTCAGATTCCAAGTGTGAGATTGGAGGGTTCTAGGAGTCCATGGGTCCCACCAGCTTCACTTCCTCCTGCCTCCCCAACCCCTGCCCCACTCCTGCCACTGGGCCTGTGGTCCCTGTCCTGTCCTCCCTGGCCCAGTCTTTCCGTTTCTCCTGCTTTTTCTATTTCCTCTGCTCTCAGACAACTTTTCCTGCCGTGCCACCTTCTCCTCCCTCCGTCGCCAGCAACATCTCCCAACTGCCCTGGTCCTGATCCCTGTACTGACTTTAGGTCTTCCTGGCTCAGAACAGCCCCCAGCCTGGCCCTGATTACAGTGGGAGCTGACTGGGGAACAGGGAGCCCCAGCTGGGGGAACCCACAACAGCATAGCAGGTAGCTCAGAGGAAACATCAGCCCTGTCTGGAGTAGGATCCCACCCTGCAACCCGCGAATGTCCTACCCAGCGGCAAACCCACATGCCTACAGGGCCAGCCAGGAACCTGGGTGAGCAAAGCTGTTGGTATGAGCGAGAGAATATGAGGCAACTGACCCTCCGTGAGTGCTGGAGAGGCAAGAGGGAGTGGTGGGGACTGGGGTGAACTAAAGAAAGCACGCCTATCTTAAGAGGGAGGCCACGTCTCAGAAGTGTGGGCCCGGGCTACCAGATCTCTGGGCTTTTTAAAGGCAGCTGGAAATCTGGATTTTTATGAGAAATTTCCCAATGTGCAATGTGGATGACTGATTTAAAAGTCGTAATCATGGGGCCGGGTGGGGTGACTCACACCTGTAATCCCAGCACTTTGGGAGGCCAAGGTGGGCGGATCACGAGGTCAGGAGATCGAGACCATCCTGGCTAACACGGTGAAACCCCGTCTCTACTAAAAACACAAAAAATTAGCCAGGCTTGGTGGCACGTGCCTGTCTACTTGGGAGGCTGAGGCAGGAGAATCACTTGAACCCAGGAGGCAGAGGTTGCAGTGAACTGAGATCGTGCCACTGCACTCCAGCCTGGGGGACAGAGAGACTCCATCTCAAAAAAAACAAAAAAAATTGTAAGCACAGCTCAGTTAGGGCCTCCTGTCAGCCTCTCTGAAGGCTGACTGTTCTGCAGTCTCAGGGGATGAGCAGCCCAAAGGGGTTACCCAGGTCCCATGGAGAGAATGTTCTGGAGCTGAGGCCAGGCCCCAGGACTCTCCACCCTCACTCAGTCCTCTAATGTCCTGTCTCATCTGATCTGTGTGTCCATCTGAACTTGGGAGGCTGGTGTGGAGCCTTGGGAGGCATTGTATGTGCCTGGCTGGAGTGTGGGGTAGGGTGCCCCGGGCCCTTCATTCTTGTTCTGAGGCTTGTTAGAGGGTGCCCTTGGGCACCAGGAAATGCTGAGATGAGAAGCCTGGCCGTCCGCAGCCACTGCCAACGTGTGGTCTCTGTGGCAGGGAAGGAGGGAAGGCAGTGGAGGGGCAGGGGCTCCTACCCACACCATTAGGTCAGCCATATTCCCGAGGCCAAGTAAGGGTCAACAGTCTCCAGGGGTCACACTGGTTACCTGAGAGTTCGGTCCTCAGTGGGCCTTGAGCTCTCTGTTCCCATCCATCACCCCAGCCCAGCTCATGCTTCTGAGCAGGCCAACGCTGTCCTGCCTTCCATCTTTGGCTTAGGCAGGGCCTTCCACCTTGATCCAGTGTCTTCCCGCCCACCCGTTGGGATCCTGGCCATCCTTTAAGTCCCTCCTAAATATGCCCTCCCCTGTAAGCCTTCCTCAATTCCCCAACCAGATGTGGACGCCTAGAATCTTCAGGGGGTCTGACTCAGTCCTACATCTGGTGAGTCCTGACAGCCCAGCCCTGCCTGCCCAGAGCACTCACGTCCTTTTGAGACAATGCATTTTGTTTCCATGTAGTGAAGACTCTCCTTGGACCCCAGAGTGCTTTGGGGCCGCAGAAGGGCATGGTGCAGAGGCCTCAGGCTGCTCAGCCACACTAACCTGGATTTATTCCCAGCCCTGCTCCTGCCTGGCTCTGTGGTCTTGGGGAAGTCACTTAACCTCTCTAAGCTCTCATTCTTTTACCTGTAAAATATGAGTAATGACAACTCCTACCTCGTAGCAGCATCACCCATGGGCTTGGTGGGCGTGTGATACACATTTATTGATTGGAGGAACACACTTGTGTCTACCGCCTCTGTCCCGCTACCAAATCCTTCAGGACAGCGATTGGACTCTCCTCATCTCTCAGTCGCCACAATGACTCCACAAGGCTGGTTCACAGCTTTGTACCATGAAGCATCAAACTGAACACAGTTCTTGGGTGGCTCTGGGGATATCCAGCAAAGAGTTAAGACAGTCGCAGGCCCCACAGGATCCCACGTGACCCTTAGTTGCTGAGCCCTGGGGTCTGACGTAGACAGGCTCCTCCAAACTCATTTTTTGCTGGTGGCTCATGGAAAGTTTGGTTTTTTGAGCTCCAGGCCACTCCCTCTGGGGCCTGAGTCCTCGCTGAAGCTGGTCCTGCCCTGGAAGGGCGTCCGGGGCTGGCTGCCCGTCTGCGGATCCTTGGCCAACAGTTCCGCCTGCTCTGTCTCCGTCTGACTTCCTGCTGCCCTGGCCTTCTCCCCAAGGACAGAGCAGCAGCCCGCCCCCTCTGGCCGCAGGGAGGCTTTTTTCAGCACCTCCATTCAGAATCACTTCTTGTTTTGGGAAAGAAAGCCTTTTCCTGCTGAAGTCCATAGGCTCTATGAGCAGCAACCCCAGAAAACTGCAGCCAGGGAGCCAGGTTTGGTGGCTGGTGCCTGTAATCCCAGCTGCTCAGGAGGCTGAGGCCATAGGACTACTTGAGGCCAAGAGTTCGAGACTAGCTTGGGCAATGTACCAAGACCTCATCTCTACATTTTTTAGAAGCCAGGCTTAGTGGTTTGTGTCTGTAGTCTCAGCTACTCAGGAGGCTGAGGCGGGAGGATTTTTGTTGTTGTTGTTGTTGTTTTGTGGAGTTTTTTTGAGACAGGTTCTCCTATCACCCAGACTGGAGTGCAATGGCACAATCACAGCTCACTGCAGCCTTGACCTGCCAGGCTCAAGCAATCCTCCCACCTCAGTCTCCCTAGTAGCTAGGATCACAGGCGTACACCACCATGCCCAGCTATTTTTTTACTCTTTTTATAGAGACAGGGTTTCACTTTGTTGTCCAGGCTGGTCTGGAACTCCTAGGCTCAAGCAATCTTCCTGTCTCAGCCTCCAAAGTGTTAAGATTACAGGTTTAAGCCACCTTACCCAGCTGGGAGGATCTCTTGAGTGACAGGGTAAGAACTCTTCTCTAAAAAGAAAAGAAAACCGTGGGCAGTAGAAGCCAAGGAGGCCTTAGTTATCTGCTGGTCAGAGTGGAACTCTGGCTCCACGGTCCCTCTGAATCTGCTGCTTCACCTCTCTGAACTGCAGTGTTCTCAGATGTGAAAAGGGGAGAATAGCTTTCCCTTTGTGGGGGATTAAATGAGATAAATTAGATGCTCAATACATATTTTTAAAATGTGATCAAAGTGCTTAGCACAAAATGTGGCATGCAGGAACCCTCTAGATGGGATGCATCTCATTAACCAGCTCTCCCTTGTACAGATAAGGAAACTGAGGCTCAGCTCCCACCTCCAACCAGCTTGGGGAGAAGGAGGCTGGGAGATGGCATGCCTGGAGCCAGGGACAGGCTAAGCTGGAGGCCCAGGCTTGCCAGCACCATCTGTGTGCCCTGAAGATCCGGCCTCAGTGTCCGCATTTGTAAAGCAAATGGGTTGAACAAGGGCAGAGGGCTCTGCAGAGGTGCTTCGGTGGAGGGAGGTGAGCAAAGGGGAGCTATCTGCACCCACCCACTCCATGCAGCCTTCTGCTAGGGACCACACCACGGGAGCTAGGGCGGGGAGCAGCACCCCCTTCAGAGATGGATTGGGATTGGCTCTGCCTGGTGGGAAGGAAGTCTCGTTTCTCCTGCAGTATAAGTTTAAGGATTCAGAGCCCTGAAGGTTTCTCCAGTGAGCCAAATGCCCTGCCCAATCACGAGGAGTAGGGGGATACAGGGTGAGCGTGGGCACAGCGATAAAATCATCACAGTCCCAAGCCTGGCTTGACCTTGACTCTGCTGATCCAAGGTCAGGGTCTCAGAGAGCTTTGGGGCTTAGGGTGGCAGGGCTTAGAGGCAGGGGAGGGGCCTATGGTCAATATTGATCTAGCTGAGTCAGGGGAGGACAGGGAAGTGGGAAGCCTGGGGTGGGGCTCCCTGATAACTGCATCTTCAGACTGCCATCGTGACTGTGGAAATGGGGTGGGGACAATGGGGGGAGGGGAAGGGGATGCTCCATGCAAATTCTCAAACCTGGGCGTTTACTAAAACTACAGCTGCCTGGACCCCTGCCCAGAAGAATGGCTCTTATTCTCTGAGGGTGGGGCCCAAAACCTCTGTATGTTTAGCAAACTCCCTGGTGAATCTGCGGCAGCCAGCTCAGTTCTCACATATGGAGCCCACAG
Organism: Chlorocebus sabaeus; assembly: GCF_047675955.1. Classification (NCBI taxonomy): domain Eukaryota; kingdom Metazoa; phylum Chordata; class Mammalia; order Primates; family Cercopithecidae; genus Chlorocebus; species Chlorocebus sabaeus. The sequence goes on along the minus strand of NC_132926.1, from coordinate 31,885,470 downwards.
GTTCACTGTCATTGCAATATGAGGAAACTGAGGCCCAGAGAGGGGATGTGACTCCTCCAAGGTCACTTTGGGAGAGGATGCTGACAGTCCTCCCTTTTCTCTTGGAAGGAAGGAATCGTCCCCCGCCCCTGCTCCCTCCACCTCCAGTTGAGGCCCTGGGTCTGGGAAGGAATGGCTGGGCCAGGGTGTACTGAGGGAAGCGGCCTGTGAGACGTTGGTAGCCCTGGGTGGAGAAGGGAGGGCGAGGCTGGTCCCAGGAGGAAGGACAAGCAGAGGGCATTTCCACAGGACTGGACCTGCCCCACCTTGCCTTATGCACACCCCCAGCACCTGCTAGGGGATGTTTCCTGAAAGATTTACCACAACCCAGGCCTGGGAAAGGCCATTTCCACTGCTGGGGCCTATCCATGCGCTGAGAAGGCACCACATCATGGCAGATTTGGGGCTTACTCAGCCCTTAGACACCTCTGGCCCCCACGGCCTCCCCCCAGGTCTGTTCTGCTCACCCTGCCGCCACAGTTCTGGGCTCCCAGCCTTTGCTCTGGCCTCCACACTCTCCCTGCCTCCATCCCATCGAGCACCCCATGAAGCTTTCTCCAGCCCGGTCACCATCTCTCTTTCTCCTTCCTCTGGGCTCTGCACACTTTGCACCTCCAGATCCAGCCCCCATCCCAGCCTTCCTTGAGTTCTTGCTCTCTGCATGTCTCTTGCTGTCTGGAATGGCATCAGAGATTCCTGGGGGACAGGAGTCATGAGACAGGTCTAGCTCATCTCTGAGCCCTCCTTGGAGCCCAGCCCAGCCATGGCATGCCCCAGGGAAGCAGGTGTGGAAGGCAGGTGTTCACCTCAGCTGAGAGCCTCAATCTCACCTCCCTCCCTCGTGCCTTGGGCCATCTTGGGCGGGTTCCTTCCCTCTGGGCACACAGTCTTCTTATTCATGGAATAAAGAGAATAGTAGTGCCCTCAGTGGAGGGGTGTGCTAAGGATTGAGAGAGTACCTATAAAAGAGGTGGGCATGCCTGGCACTTGGTCAGTTCCCAGTGTTAACCGTTGTTATTTCTGGCTGGGTAGAATACTCATGCCCGCACAGCTCCACTCCTGCATTCCAGGGGCACATCTGCCGGGGGTCTCCTCTATGCAAGAATGACAGTATCTGCTGTGTGCATCCGGAGCATGGACAAGATGCTGTCCTGCCTCCAAGGAGCACACAGTTCTGCAGAAACTTGCTTAGGTGACTTCAAACCAGAGATCTGTGGTGAGGAAGGTGGAGCAGATTGTGGAAGTCCATGGAGGGACCTAGCCCATGGTATGAGGGAGGCTGGGGAGAGTGGGGGAACTTCCCAGAGAAGATGCTGGAACCATGTCCTGAAGGGTGAGAAGGTGTTGCAGTGCACTCAGTGGGAAAATGCGGGGGAAACGGCCCTCTGCAGTGCCTTTTGGAGTATGAGACTGTGGGTGTAGACAACCGAGAGAGAAGGAAGTAGCTGGAAGGGGACAGAGTGTCAAAAGGGAAGGAGGTCCTAAGAATTCCAGTCACTCCTTGCTGGCTGTCCAGAGACCAGGGACAGGGCAGCACAGACCAGGGCAGGGGAGGCCCCTGGAGGGAACAGAGCACCGTGCTCTGAGTTCGAAGGCTGGGGTGAGTACTGGTCAGAGTCTTGCAAGAAATCTCTTTGCCTTTGAGTCTCATTTTTTGCATCTTCAAAATAGGACTGTTGTAACTAGGACAAGAGGTGTTGTGAAAGCACTTTGTGAACTGTAGAGCATCATTCTCCTGTGAGATAATAATAGTGTTTTAAGTGGAGTCAGTACTTTTTGAGAGGTAAAGGATATCTCACAGGGCATGATAGACATGCTGGGGGCCAAGGACTGCCTGAAACCTGCTCCTGTGCTGCCATCTGCTGGTGAAGGGACACAATGGCCACCCAAGCCCTTAAGGCTTTCTGCAGGGCCCAGGAGCCACTGGGGCAAGTGAAGGCAGGGCTGGGAGGATGACTGGCACTAACCCTTGAGGACACCGAGGCAAAGGTGGCAAATGGAAGCCCCCAAGCCTCTCTTGCTTTCTCAGCCTTGGCCTGTGCTGTCACTGTGAAGGTCCTCCCCTGTGTGCAAGATGCACACTCCCCACAGACACTGCCCCTGGCCATTCCACACACCAGCAGTGAGAATAGACCTGGAAAGCAGCTGGTGCAGGGATTCTGGAGTCCCAGGCACCTGGGGTATGGTCTAGAGGGAACTGTGGGCTCCGATGGGCACCTTTCCTTGGCTCCGTGGCATCCAGGTCTCTGGGCAATGGATGAGTGACCAGCTTGTCTGGTTGGCCTGATGCTGTCCTGGTTTGAGCACTGAAAATCTCACATAGGTAGCTGGGAAGGTTGGTCACTCTTCCGTGCCCTGAAGGTGGCCAAAGCCTCTGCATCCACTTTGGCTCTGCCCTGCCAGAGGCCAGCAGCTCAGGCTCCAAGGACCAAAGTGTCCCAGGCACTAGGTCCAGACATATGTTTATGGGTAAAGAGACCCTTCCTCTGCCAGGCGCGGTGGCTCACACCTGTAATCCCAGCACTTTGGAAGGCTGAGGTGGGTGGATCACGAGGTCAGGAGTTCAAGACCAGCCTAACCAATATGATCAAACCCCATCTTTACTAAAGATACAAAAATTAGCCAGGTGTGGTGGTGCACGCCTTTAATCCCAGCTACTCAGGAGGCTGAGGCAGGAGAATTGCTTGGAGCCGGGAGACGGAGGTTGTGGTGAGCTGAGATCACGCCATTGCACTCCAGCCTGAGCAACAGAGCAAGAGCAAGACTCTGTCTCAGGAAAAAAAAAAAAACCCTTCCTCCCCTTCCCTATTCTTTAAAGCACTCTCTGGCGTGGTGAGTCCTGGGCACTTGTCTGTGAGGCTGGGCTGAGGGAGGAGAATGGGTGGGGGACTTGTGGAATAACCTCCACATTGTACAGGGAAACTGAGGCCCAGAGGAGAAGAACCTTGCCCCAAGGCCCGAGGGAGACTTTAACTCTTGGCTGCTCAGCAACCGATAGCCACCCCTTTGCTCTTGTTGAGGGTACCCCCTGTACCTGGGAGAAAGCTAACTCCATCCCTGGCTCTACAGGTGGAGCACTATAGGTGGGGCACGTGGTCCAGGCATAATCCCACAGTGACTGGTTCAGCCTTGAGCATGTGACCAGAGTTGGTCCAATCAGAATGAAGACCAGGACTTTTATTTTGCCATGGGGCAGATCTAGAACTGGAAACGAACAAAAACCTCCCAGCTCAGGGGCTTGACCAAGACAGGGACACACAGAGTGCACAGAAGTTTGTAGCTATTTATTGCACTGAAAACACCAAGAATAAAACAGACGCCCCTTCTTCCCATCCCACCCCCGCCAATAGCAGAAAGTTTGAGCAGTGGTCATTCAAGTTCACAGCCACATATTTTTAAAAAAGAAAAGAAAAGAAAAAAAAAAAAAGAACTAAAACAAAACCCCAAACAAATAGTAACAAAGAAACCAGCACGGGGAGTCTGGCAAACTCATCCCCCAAAAGGGTCTCCCTTTGAAGGGAGACAGGAGGCCCTGGGTCAGGATTCACACCATGGTGGGCACAAACCCAGGAGAATACCTTCCTGTAAACGTGTTTGCATGCTGGAGCCAAGGGTTTGACTTGGGTTTGGATTTTTTTTTTTTTTTTTTTTGCATCTAAAGGAAGTTTTGGAGGAGCACAGAGTTTATCTGGTGAGGGTGGGCTCTGGGCAGATTTTTCTGCGAGTCTTCCCTGCCTGCCGCATCAGGATCATCCCTGGTGCCCTGTGGTGGCACCAGGTGGCTACCCACCCATAGGTGTGGCCTTCACAGTGGGGCCATCTCAGCCTGGGGTAGCGATGTGCCTCCACTTCTCTGGCACTTGGAGAGGGACACAGTGGACAGGAGGTGTGTCAGCCAATAAAAGGCAGGACCTCGGGCTCCTCCAGCTCAGTTTCCTCTGGTGGGGAAACCAAGCTCCAGAGAGGGGAAGGAACTTGCCCAAGGTCACACAGCAAGTCTGGTCAGAGCTGGGAATTGAAGCCTACTCACCCCAAATAACTGCTCTTTCCCCTGCAGTCCACTGCTGAAAAGCAGTTGACAGGCACTGAAGAGGGGAATCAGGGGCAGGTGGGGGAGGGGATGGAGCCTGACCAGGTCTAGAAGTAAACAGGAGTCCAGCCAGTGACTATCCCTGCCAGTTCCTGCAGGTAAATTAGGCTTCACATCGCCAGACGTTTGCTCCTTCATCGGTTGGATGGGAACAAAGAACCCTTTTAACCAATGAGGAAACTGAGGCTGAGGAATAGCTCAGACTTTGCTCTGTAATTGCAGCAGCCCCTGGTGAAGGCCACACCCTCACCCTTGACTGGGGATGGCTGTAGGGAACCGGCAGCTCACAAGGGGGACAGGTGGTTTGCCCCTGGGATAATGGGATCACTGGGCCTTACTGGGAAGCCCTCTGGGCCCGGGGCAGGCCAACAGCCCGACCTGGGCCTGGGCAGCAAGGTCTCTGCCAAGGACAGAGGCCAGTGATGGGCCAGCTTGGAAACCAGGAGGCCTGGGCAGCATCTCTCCTGGCCTGCAGACCTGGTGCTGCCTGTCTCACCTGGACCTGGGCAGCAGGACTTGAGAAAAGAATCCAGCAGACAGCTGGTGATCGGGGAGAGCTCAGAAAGTATTAGATCAAACATCCTCACCAGTTCTGCTCCAACCAACACCCAGGAGGGTCGAGGGTACCGGAGCCTCCTCCAATCCCTGGGGACGTGGCTTTTCCTCCCCTAAAATCCTCCAGAGGGGACGGTATCTCATGCTGGCAAAACACGGCCACACAGAGGCCAAAAGCACAGAGAGGCAGCAACATAATTCCGAGTCGGACACTGAGAATACAACCTCTATTTTTTTTTAAGTCCAAAACATGTAGATTGGTTTTGTTGAGTGTTTTCTTCTTTTCGTTTGTTTTCAACATACTTACTGCATATAAAGTCATGCAAAGAAAACAGTGCAGACAGTAGATCCTAGTGGATGTGCCAAGGTATTCCACTCAGAGTCAATCCCAGGGAAAGAGGGAAAGAGGAAAAGAAAGGGAGAATGCTAACCCGAGGCTGCAGGATGAGGCGTGAAGAGTAGAAATTCCCAGTGCTCTGCTGTGGTCATCAGACGTCAAGGGGAGAGAGGCAATGGAGACACATGCTCACGGGCCCCCAGAGGTGGGTGGGGGCACTGGGGGTGGCACACTGATATGGTGAGATGAAATCCCGGGAAGTTCAGTAGTGAAGACCCCAGTTTGGGAGGGAAGCAAAGAAAAGTCCAGATATTTCCATCCTGACAGCCTCCTTCCTCCTCTCTGCCCTGACTTGCTGTTCCTGAGTCAGTGCTGGCATCTGATGCTTCCACAGTCCCAAAAGGAATGCCTGTGTCAGTACACCTTGGGACCAAAATGGCAGAGAGGCCCTTCTCCCCGGAGCTGAGTCTGCCTCGGCCCCAATAACCACAGGTGACAAGGTCCACCTCAGAGATGACAAAAAAAAAAAAAAAACTAGAACAGAAAAAAAACTACCCCTCACCCCTCTTCCTACACCCCTTCCAACCTGACCCTTCTCACAATAATCTGAGAAGTTTAGTTATTACATAAATATCCATTAACGCGAAATCCATTTACGAAATACACAGAAATTTGGCTATAAAAAGGCATGCGGTCCAAGTAGAAGTGATACCTAAACGTTGCTTTCGTTTGCCCCCCAAAAACAATTAGATTCCCTCTCTGAGATATGACGAAGCTGGAATTCTCCAGGGTTAACGGTGGGGCGGGGTGCGCGGGTTAATGTTGGAGGTGGACTTCACCAGAAGGAAGCAGAAAGCAAGTAGGGGCACCTGAGAGGGCCACGTCCCCCACACTGAGGGAAGGGTCAGACCACCCTGAGGTCAGCACAGGAGAGAGAAGACTTAGGGGAGCACTTTGAGGCAGGAGGCTCCTGGCATATGCTCTTCTCCCCGCTCCTTCAGGGCGGTTGGCTTAGGGGGAAGGGAGTGTCATCTGCCCTTCCCCGGGGACGCTGGAATAGGAGAGGTCTGGGAGAGGGATGGACAGATGCTGCCTTCCTCACCATGCCACCCCTCCTTCTCCCTAGCCACTAGTGGGCACACAGCCCGGGCATTCTAGCCTACAGCCCAAGACAGGCCAGGCGGACAGCAGCCGAGGCTGGGGAGAGGGGGCCAGTGCTGTGGGCACCCATGCCTGAGGAAGCCCCAGCCTGGCAGGAGAGAGGGTGGGGGTGAGAGGTGGGGAGATGTGGCCATTCGCTCTGAAGTTGCGATGACTTTTGTGAACAAGCAAGTTTTCTTGATGCAGGTACAGAAGTGATGGTGGTGGGGTGATGAGATGGGAGAATTCCAGCAAAATCCACCTGGGAGAACCAGCAGCTCCATTCCACGGACAGAGTGGATCTCTGCGGCACAGCAACGCAGTGACCCTGGCCTGGTCCCTCAGCTGTAAGACACACATGGGGTGCTTCTCAGGGCATGGTATTTCCTGCTTGGGCAACCCACCCACTCTGCCGCTTTAGATGGAGTCCAAGCGGTCCCCTGTGGCTCCTGCCCAGCTCTTCCCTCAGACCTGCAGGCCTTGCACCCCCTTTTCAGGATCTTCCCACTCCACTCTGCAGCCTTTCAGAGCTGAAGGCAGCAGCTTCCCCGATGTAACCCCCTCCAGGGCAACACTCCCATCCTTTACGTTACCCTGGGAGGTGGGAAGGAGGGATTCTTACTGGGGCAGGACGGAGGGCGCCCCAGATCTGTGGAAGTGGACGATCTGCCATTTGCCGTCCCGGCGGTGCCAGACGCGGGTCTCCTCCGACTGGGCGGTGCGTGGGATGCCGCCGGCGTCCAGGTACTGCGTGATGCGGATGTAGGCGATGCAGGCTGACTCGTCGCCCATCAGGTGGATGTGGGGATTCAGGATGGTGGTGTGCACAGGCTTGCTGTTCCGGGACCACACTGGAGACGGGGATGGGAGGGGCAGAGGAGATGCAACCGGGGGCCTCCTGTCTCATTTTCTTCACTTCCTCCACTCCCAGCAGCCCTCTCAATGGAAGCACCCTGTCTGCCCCATTTGTAGGGAGGGGGCCTCTGTGGCAGGGCTCAGCTACCTGGCATCAAGGTAGAACTTCTAGATGATGGGGACATCACATCCCAGCTTAGATACAGTGGAGTTCAGACATGCAGAGTTCATCAAACAAGGGAAAATGGAATGTTAGAATCATGACTATTAGCCACATTGAATAAGCCTAGAGGATTACAGAACCAGATGAGCTCTGAGCAGAGTCTCAAATCCGGATCTCCCCAGGTACCAGGCAGGCACATAAACAATGGGGGCTGAGCCGGGTATAAGATGCTAAATGACAACTGACCTTTTGCCTCTGGGTCAGGGAGGCGATAGGGAGTGATGGGGACTGTGGCGAATAGAATGTCTTGTCCCACCTAAAGTGGGTATCCTGCACACACCTTCCCTGGTGGTTGCTATGTGAGTGAGACCGGTGTTGACATGCCTGGTTTTTCAGGAGAATCTGGAAATCTGAATTTTTATATGAAAACTCTTCGTTTTTTATTATTGGCATCTAATTCAAATTTAAAACATTGTGCAAGCCAAGTGAAACATATCTACAATTCATAGCCCGTGGGCCTGTTAGCCACTTCTACTATAGATATACAGAATTGCGGAAACTTGGGGGAATATGAGAACTGTAGAATCTTAGAATCTTGAAATGATAAGAACGGTATTGATACCGTTCTGGGGGTGAGGTCATGGGGTGAGGTCATGGGGCTTTCCAATGTTAGGGAGAGATGCATAGCTCTTGGAATCATGATAGGGCCGACAAAGTCCCTGACATCAGCTTCCACCGCTTGAAACATGGGGCATCACCATTAGTATTACTATATTAATTCTAGAAACTTGATGTTTTCCTCAAGATAGAAAATGAAAGCATAGAAAGACAATGACCCAGGGAGGGGTCGGACAGTGGTGATCTATATCTCAGGCCTGAGATATAGATATGAGAGGAGCCCTTCCCTTTGTGTAGCCCGAATATAGGTCTGAATCATGGGAGGTGCTGACTTAAAACACAGCTTCCCCAACCCCACCCTTAGAGAGCCCAGTTCAAGAACCTCTAACATTAAAAATATCCCTTCTCCTTCCCTACCCCTTGATCCTGGTACCAAGCCAGGTTTGTGAGCCACTTATTTCCTGAAAAATGTAAAATGTATTTTTTATTTTTCAAGATTGCAGAAAATATCCAATAGCACCCATCCCCAAATATCAGAAGCACGCTACACCCAGGCTTTGGATAAAGGACTTAAAATCACCAAGTCTTAGGCACCGTAGAATAACAGACTTAGAATTTGGGCTCTCAGACATACAGAATGTAGAGTTTCAGCACCACAGACTTGGAAGTGACCTCAGAGGTCAGAGGTCACCCAGCAGCCCAACTGTAGAATCTGAGGAGGGCTCTGTCAGTGTCCCTGACAACATTCAGGGCTGGTGGCATATAAGACCAATGTATCCATTCCACAGACATGCAAACTCAGGTCCAGAGAAGCAATCTGACTTGTCCCAAGCTGGGCTAATTCCTGAAAAAATGCAGGGGAATCTAAAAGAAGTCAGTTTCGGCTGGGAGCCATGGCTCACTCCTGTAATTCCAACAGTTTAGGAGACCAAGGCAGGTGGATTGCGTGAGCCCAGGAGTTCAAGACCAGCCTGGGCAACAAGGTGAAACCCTGTCTCTACAAAAAATACGAAAAATAGCCAGTCTCATAACCTGGTTGGTAGGTAGGTAGGTAGGTAGATAGATAGATAGATAGATCGATAGATCGATAGATAGATCGATAGATAGATAATAGATAGATAAAATTTAAAAAAAAAAAAGAAGTCAGTTTCCAAGTGAGACTGGGTTAGAACAATCTAGAACAATCCCAGGAGGGACAAACAGAGCTTAGCATTGCTGGGGGCACTGGGCCTTGCTGCAGTCAGCAAGGACTGGAGTCCTAGAAGGTATTTGTAAAGAAATGCCACCTGATGTGGTGTCTTTTGAAAAGATAGGCAGCTTCCAATATCTACCCTTGTGCATAGGGTGGGAGACAGAATCAAGTCCTCAACAGGAAAAAATAGGGCTCTAGGAGGTGGAACTTGGTTGGGAGTGAGCAGTTACTCTGGGTCTGCTCTTGTGGGTTCTGCCTTGGAGGTGAGCAGATGTTTAAGCCTGGAGTCTGGGGGCCAGCACTAAGATGGGGCCCGCTGCATAGATGCAGGCCAAGAGCTGCATGGCTTCCTCTCTGTGATTATTTCCATTTTGCCATCCCTGAGCCTTTACAGTTGGGCCTTAACCTGGTCCCTGCATGGTGGGGATTTTAAGTTCACACTGGGGGACCGGTGCCCCCAGAGGACAGACTGTAGGATGATAGCTACCATGATCAGTGAGGGAGCTCCAGGGTGACAGGGACATATGGGGTCCAGTCACCTCTCCTTGCATGAAAATTCAATTTTTTTTTTTTTAGGTGGAGTCTTGTTTTGTCTCCCAGGCTGGAGTGCAGTGGCATGATCTTGGCTCTCTGAAACCTCTGCCTCCCAGGTTCAAGTGATTCTTGCGCCTCAGCCTCCCGAGTAGCTGAGATTACAGGTGTGCACCACCACACCTGGCTGATTTTTGTATTTTTAGTTGAGATGGGGTTTCACCATGTTGGCCAGACTTGGTCTTGAACTTCTGAGCTCGGGTGATCCTCCCACCTCGACCTCCCAAAGTGCTGGGATTACAGACATGAGCCACTACACCTGGCCGAGAATTCAATCTTCCTTGCTAGCCTTGGAGAATTCATTTGATTTATTAAAGGAAGATGTTGTGTTCTTCTTCACAGCTTTTTGGAGGGTGTCCTTTGCCTCTGTACTCTATAAAGTTCAGTGAGAGAGGGTGCAAACCAGGAGAGGAGTGTCAGTCTCAGTGGGGGTTTGCTAACGTGCAGATGCAGCAGGTGCTACAGGGATGGGAAAGGGCACTGGGGTGAGTCAGGTCTAGGTTCTGCCACCGGCTTCCTGGATTCCTTTAGACAAGTCACTTCCCTCTGAGCCTCAGTTTCCCCTCTGTATGATGAAGAGCTGGACCAGATCCTACTTCAGTCACTGAAGTAGCTTCTTTGTTATTTTTACCATTCACAAGTGCCACTGTACGCACTTCATTAAAGTATTTCCTGGGGCGGGCTTGGTGGCTCATGCCTCTAATCCCAGCACTTTGGGAAGCTGAGGCAGGCAGATCACCTGAGGTCAGGAGCTTGAGACCAGACTGGCCAACATGGTGAAATCCCGTCTCTACTAAAAATACAAAAATTAGCTGGGTGTGGTGGCGGGCACCTGTGATCCCAGCTACTCAGGAGGCTGAGGCAGGAGAATTGCTTGAACCTGGGAGGTGGAGGTTGCAGTGAGCCAAGATCGTGCCACTGCACTTCAGCCTGGGCAATAGAGTGAGACTCAGTCAAAGAAAAAAAAAAAAGGATTTTCCTGAATTGATTCACTTTACTAATTTCTATAGGTTTTTTGTTTTTTGTTTTTTTGTGAAGACTGAATCTTGTTCTGTCGCCCAGGCTGGAGTGCAGTGGTGCAATGTTGGCTCACTGCAGCCTCAGCCTCCCTAGTAGCAGGGATTACAGGCACTCACCACCATGGTCAACTAATTTTTGTATTTTTAGTAGAGATGGGGTTTCATCATATTGGCCAGGGTGGTCTCGAACTCCTGACCTCAAGTGATCTGCCCGCCTCAGCCTCCCACCGTGCTGGGATTACATGCGTGAGCCACCGTGCCCAGCTATAGATTTATTTTAAAATAAAACTTATTGACATAATCATTAATGAACAATCAGTACAATGAATAAAGTTCTAATAATAAGGCCTGCGAAAATGAAAGAAAGTTACATAATCCTTGTACCATTCTCCTGCCTGAAAGAGATCTGAGCCTGAGATTTGCTTTCTCTTTGATAAAGAGGGAGATTACAAAGTGGCAGAGAGATGTTGAAGACAGGCTAGCACCCAGCAGAGCCTTTCCCCCGATGGAGCCAGAGTATTGAAAGAGAATTAAGAAGGAAAGAGTTCTCTCACTGTGTAAACTAATGCTGTTTTAAGTGGTGCCCACATATACCTGAAATCACTGGGCAGCCTCAGTGGTACACACCCTTGACTTTGGGGCACCCTGGATATACCACTTCTTAGGTCCTTCCTCCCTGTCCTAAGCTGCATGAGTCTAACCTGTGTGCATTTTGATTTCTGACCCCTGGCCTAGGGAAACACAGACACAGGCAGAAAGCACCCTGGGTCAGGCCCAGCCTCAACCCTCTGACGCTCCTGGTTGCAAAGCTGCCAAGGTCTCTCCTGCAAAGGAGAAGCCCAGGAAGGACAGACATGCAGCACAGAGACCTAGACAAACAGGCAGGGGCACAGCAGTGTGAGCTCTCTGTCCTCACCTCTTTCCCGAACTGCCAACCCACAGAGGGCACTTGTATAACAACCCACCAGCCAGCTTGTGACCAGCTGGGCAGCTGGGATGGCCCCAAGCATCAAGATAACTGTAACTCGGGTGTGTGTGCCAGTGGGAAGCCTCCCTTATCTATAATACGGGAATCAAGGCCCTCCCCAGGCTCCTCCCAGGGTCATGGGCCGGAGAGGTCTGGGAGGGCTTGTCCTGTATGTCCCTGGTCTCTGGGACCTCGCCTGCCCCATCTTCAACCACAGGAGGGGCATCTGGTAGTCAATGGGCCAGGGTTAGGAGAGGAAACCAAGAGGGTACCAACCCCAGTCCACACGGGAGCTTCCTCTTCGCTGGCTCCTGAGCCGCCCCTGGGGCCCTGCCCGTCACCCTGCTGTGCCATCCGGCAGGACACGGAACGAGAGCAGACAACAGGCACCACAGAGAGAAGGAATTGCTCACGGTTTTCAAAATAGAATCGATGGAAGTCCAGGCCCTCAACCAGGTTCCCCAGGGCCTCAGGTTCGAAGGCTGTCATGCCAGGGTCGCACATCTTCCTGGGGGAAAGAAGCCAGAGGAAAGAGGGGCTGGGGCGGCTTCTCACTGGACCCTTGGAGGGTGAGCCTGTGAAATAGGAATGATTGCACCCACCTCACAGGATCATTGAAGTTAGTGGATGGGAAGGGGCTTGCAAGCTATAAAGTATGCGATATCACTGATGGGTTGATGCCATCTAGATCCCAGAAGCCTGGGTTCAGGCCCTGGCTCTGCCAATGGCTATGCGACCCCAAGCAAGTGGCTTAGCCCCTTTAAGCAAGAGCACCATGGATGCTGTGCAGGGCTGTGTGGTGCACTAAAGGTGCTGGCGGGGAGGAAATTCAGCTTGCTCTCTACTCTCCAGATTGCACTCCCTGGTTCAGGACAGTGGATCCAGAGGGGGCTTTTTCTAATTTGTCTTCCTGTGGGGTCGGGATGGGGGACACTGCCTTTTCCTTCCCATAAAAGTGACTTCTGCTCATCAAGCTAGGTGTATACCCGGAAGGGGTGAGTTTTGCTCATTTGAACAAAGGTACCCTATTGTTAACAGCAGCCTTGGCTGTGAGCCTCAGTTTCCTCTTCTGTAAGATGAGAAAAATAGCATTAGATGAGGTACTATCTGGAAGGAGAAGCACAGGGCATGACAGAGGCTGTGTATTTTCAGCTGTTGTTCCCTTCCAGGTCCTAGTCTTCTGGGAGACCCTGACAGCTAGGCAGGGGAAGGGAACAACCTGTCTTTCCCATCTCCAGGTCTGTGGGATCTTTTGTGGTATAACACGGACCCCTGTGACAATAGCAATGAAGCCAGGGACAGGAAATGTCCCAGGACAAGCAAAGGGTAGAATTGGAGACACCCAGGAGAAGGTGTCAGGCCCAGCACCGTCTGAGCTGGAGAAAGCATTTGCAGGGTGCACTCTCCCTGCCCTGTCCTGTCTGTTTGGGTGACCCCAGACAACTTGCTTCTCTACTCATTACCCCAAATTCTCTAGATGGCTTAAGCCAGGGGCTGGGGGACTGTGCTTGGACCAAACAGGATGCTCAGGACCCTTTCAGCTCCAGAATCCCCCAAGAGTGGGGGTCTGGACATGTGGAGAGACTGAGCGCCCCCACTGAAGAAGCCCCAACCCTGGAGGCACCTGGGTGTTCCTGCCTCCTAGAGTGAAGGGACTTGGAGGTCATCTGCCCCAACTCCATTGTACATATGGGGAAACTGAGGCTCAGAGAGATGAAGGAACATGTTCAAGGTTACGCAGGGCATCCTGGACCCCAGAGGTCATGGCAAGGGGTCACAACCTAGAGCAGGCTGTAGATGTCAGAGGAAGTGACATCACATAGGTGGGAGGGGGTTCCCCAGGATCCCCAGAAGTGCCACTGAGGAGCTTGGGGACCACAGGGGCCACCTCTCTTTCCTTCACTCCCTGGCTGTGTGCTTTCAGAGCCACTGGCATGATACATTCCAAGTCCATTCTTTCTAGAACTGGCTGCAAGACCAGCTTCACAGCCTATTTCCATGCTTTTATGCAACACTCAGGTATATACATGCACACGCACCTGCACACCCTCCTTGTGCACAGCCTCAAACGTGTACACATGTGTACCAGTGCATGCATACACATATGTACACATCACCCTCAGTTCCACACATGCATTGTCTAAGCCCCTTGTTCTTCCAGAGGGAGCCAGCGACCTTCTAGGGGGCTTTGCCACCTGCTGCTGCTGAAAACTCTCCCACAGTTAGAATGCACCTGGCGGGCCACCGTGGTGGCTCACACCTGTAATCCCAGCACTTTGGGAGGCTGAGGTGGGTGGATCACCTGAAGTCAGGAGTTCGAGACAAGCCTGGCCAATATGGTGAAACCCCATCTCTACTAAAAATACAAAAATTAGCTGGGCGTGGTGGTGTGCACCTGTAATCCCAGCTACTCAGGAGGCTGCGGCAGGAGAATCGCTTGAACCCGGGAGACGGAGGCTGTAGTGAGTTGAGATCACACCACTGCACTATAGCCTGGGTGACACAGCGAGACTCCATCTCAAAAAAAAAAAAAAAAAAAAAAAAAAGAATGCACCTGGTCTGCCAAGCCTTTGAGAGGCAAACTTCAGCTCTGGGCACATTGGAAACCAGGAACAGGCTACCCAAAGAGCAAACCCCAGCCAGGTTATGCCCAACTCACTTTAACCCAACAGGCAAAAATAACTCTGCCTTGGTTGGCAGTCTTTGTCCTCCAAAAAGCGTATGTCTGGTCTCCAGGCCCAGGCCTTGTCAGCATTGGCCAAAATATTAAGGACTAAGCCCAAAATATTTACTCTCCCTGGGGCCAGCTGAGGGCCCAGGTGAAGTTTGTTTCTGGGCCAGGCCAGGAAAGGTGTGAGTGAGCAGCACAGGGTGCTCCAGCTCAGCCCCTGCACACACAGGTGCCCTTCCAAAGGCAAGTCCGGGTGGGTTTGGGATGTCTCATTTTATGTTATTTTTGTGCAAGCTGCCTTATTTCTCAGAGGAGTTCAGATTCTGCTTAGAATTACTTCTGCTCATGCCTGCTCACTGAAGGAACACGCCCTGTAGATCCTGCCTGCTCCTGCCCATCTGAGGTCAGAGGTCCAAGGGAGTCTCGGGTGAGCACTCAGATCTACTGGGCAGGAATGAGGGGCATGTGCCTCCCTTTCCACCTTCCCAGCTCATCTCCTGAGGAAGCCCATGCTGTGATGCTGTCCACCCCCTCTTTCCTTGGGGAAGCAAAGGAGTTTTGTTGGAGTTCCTCCCAGGGAACAAGATGTGAGGAGGAGGAAGGATAGGAGGAGGAGGAGGACTGACATATAGGGAAGTGTTGTGAACAGAAAGCTCAGTATAAGCATCAAGTCCAGATGCAAAATAGAAATATGAGTTCAGCCCGATTCACAGCACATGCAAAGTGAGTGGATGAGGATTGGAGGCGAGGACCCCCAAAGTTAGCCATTGGTACCCCCTGAACAACGATCCAGGCAGGACATGCAGAATGAGCCCAGCTGACTCACGTGTAGGACTCAAAATCTCCATTGCTTATGGCTTCAATCAGCTGCTCTGTCACTTTTATAATTTCCTGTTTCCGCACTGTAAGGCAGAAGGGGACACAGAAATAGTAATAATAATAGTGATGGTAATGAAGCACCAACTACCATTTCTTGAGTCCTTATCATGTGCCAGACCCTGTGCTGGGACCTGAAGACCTCATGCAGATGATCTCATTTATCCTCACATTGCTGCTGGGGGATAGGCATCATCACCTCCATTCCACAGAAGAAACTGAGGCCCAGAAAGGCAAAAAAAAAGGTGTGAAAGTTCCTCGACTACAAAGGCCAGAGCCAGTGTCTCTGTTGGTGGTCTTTGCCTCTAATACATGGTGGACATTCTGACTCTACGCCTGACGTAAATCCAGGTCTTGGCTCCCAAATACTTATTCCTACCCCCTTTGCTTTGCCATGTAAATCAAAACAGGATCAACTGTGGCACTGTCACTGATAGCCATGAGCCAGGGGCTGTCTTATGGCCAAAACCAGGACCTCTAAGAAAAATCTTAGGGTATACGCATCTCTTGAGCCTAGAGGAGCTTCTTGCTGTATTTGGGTGCCGACAGGAGTTAGGCACTGAGCTGCCCAGAACTTTCTAGGCATAATGAATCCCATTTGCTGAGACCTGGCCCTCCCCTGTCTGCCACTGTACCACCACAAACAACTGGTTTTTCTGGTGGAGTTAGATGGCAGTCTTATTAGATGTGTGATTTTCTGAGCCTCAGTTTTCCCGTCTGTAAAATGAGGATGCCACCACCTCTCATTCATTCAGAGCCAAATACATAGTGTACAGAATGCAGGCTTCAGCTTAGACAGATGTTCATCTAAATGACTGTCCAGGTCCTCAAGCTGTGCAACTGCGGGCCACAAGGTGGTTTGCTGGTCTGTCAAATGGAGATGATAGTCTTCTCTGAGGGTTGTTATGAGGGTGGGGTGATGTGATGTACATGAAGCATTGGCTAAAGCCTGGCACATAGTGGGTGCACCTCATAAGTGCGACCATGTCCTGCCTCCCTAGGCCCCTGCCAGGGATTGCCTCTCTGCTCTTCACTAATACCCTGGGAGGTAGGCAAGGTCAGCTTCCCCCCACTTCACATACGAGGTAACTGAGCCTCAGTAATAGAGGAATTTGAAGCCAGATGTCCTGGCTCCCGGCAGAGCCTAACAGAAGCCTTGCTCAGTCTCCCAGAGGCAGGCCCCTTTCCCTCCTTCCATAGGCTTAAGCTTGGCTTTAAACCTGGCCAGCTCATTGGACCACTGGAGCTGTCTCAGGCGAATAGATGAACACATTGCCTGGATTGCAAGCTCAGGTCTGGCCTCAGCATTTCTCAATCTGGGAGCCTGGGAGGGAGCCCAAGCCTAGCAGAGGCCCTCACCAGCCCTGTCCTCACCAGTTGCTCATGCCACGCCACCCCACACAGGAGCTCACCTCAGGCCCAGAGGACACAGAATCATAGAACATCCAGGCTAGAAGAACCCTTGGAGGCCAGAGCCTCCTTATCAAACTTTAGGGAAACTGAGGCCCAGTGAGGGGGGTGTAATTTGCTCAAGGACATAGCACATACCAGACGGAGAGCCTAGCTCCTGGCCCAGGGCCTTTTCCATAGGCCCCTGAGGCCCCAGCTCACTGCCTGTCATAACACTAACCTCACGCAATTGTTTTGCTCCAATGTTTATCTATGCCCCAACTCATAGATGAGCTCATGGGGGCTGGGCTGTGACATCCCTTGCTCACTGTATCCTGGAGCCTGGAACAGGCTTGGCCTCCACAGGTCTTTATCACTGAATGAATGAATGAGTGTACCAGGCCATGTGCTATGTGCTTAGTCTACCACGTTCCAGAGCCTCACAGCACAGCCTCACTTCCACGTCACAGATGAGCAGTCTGAAGGTGAAAGAAGCTAAATAATTAGCTTCAGTGGGACTGGGACCCTAATTAGAGTTTGCAGCTCCAAAGCCCATCACATTCTTCCACACCACACCCAGCACCGTCCTTGGCACATGGTAGATGTAGCAGTGATCATTCAGTGTCAGTCACCACTGTGAACAGCTGTGAACAGCTAATTCCCTTTTCTCTCCTGGCTTCAGTCAGAATCACCTGGGCTGGGAGTGAGTCCATTTTTAGACCATGAGTGCCACTGGGTCACACAGGTGTTGTTACACCTCTCTCTCTGGGGACTTGCCTGGGGCCGGGGCAGAGGCAGCACTCAATACATACGTGTTGAGTGAATGAATGGATGAGTGAATGAATGGAGTGAATGGGACCAAACCAGAGTCTGGACTGCTATCTTTGTCCTGCCCCTTGGACTTGCCCAAGTTGCCTGGTAGCCACTGTCCCTAGGACATCCAGAACCTGGCTTCCTGATCACCTGTGCCCTCCTTCCCAGAAGCTGGAGATTGAGGATGGGAAGAAGCCTAGCCCAGCCAGAGCCACCTCTTTTTTTTCTTTTTTCTTTTTTTTTGAGACAGGGTCTCTCTGCATTGCCCAGGCAGGAGTGCAGTGGTGCAGTCACAGCTCACTGCAACCTCCCCCTCGTGGGTTCAAGCGATTCTCCTGCCTCAGCCTCCCGAGTAGCTGGGATTACAGGCATGCACCACCACGCCCAGCTAATTTTTGTATTTGTAGTGGAGATGAGGTTTCACCATGTTGGCCAGCCTGGTCACGAACTCCTGACCTCAGGTGATCCGCCCGCCTCGTCCTCGAAGTGCTGGAATTACAGGTGTGAGCCACTGTGCGCGGTCCAGAGCTACCTCTTTCTTGCCATCCCCACATGGAATCACGGGTGACAACCAGAGCAAACCCACGTGCTCCCAACATGGGACCTGAGTCACTCTCCTTGCCTTCTCTACATGGACTTTAAGACCCTTCTGGCTCACCGTTCCACAAGCTTGTGCTCAATGCCAGTTTCCTGAGGGTTGCTTCTCACTGCCATCTCAGAGAATCTAGTACAGTGGCTGAGGGCATGGATTCTGGAGCCAGACTCCCTGGGTTTGGATTCTGGCTCTGCCACTTACTTAATAACTGTTCCCTTGGGCAAGGGAACGTCCAGTGCCTCAGTTTCCCTATATGTATAATGAAGATACTAATAGTACTTACCTTGTAGATTTGTTCTAAGGATTGAGTTAAGAATATGTCAATAGAAATAGCTAACATGTACCTGGTCCTCACAGAGAGCCAGCTGCTGCTCCGAGTCCTTTAGATCAAGCACTTATGTAAAGGATGCTGCATTATGTAAAGAAGTTAGCGCAGTGCCCGGCCCTTGGGAAATGGAGTGTGGTTATTATCATCTGGGAGTCTCTGAATTGGAACTTCCTCCTGAGGACATCCTGGAGTTTCTAGCTGGGGCAGGGATGTTTCCCAGCAGCCTGGCATGAGGGGGTGTAGCTCTGGTTGGAACCCAGGGCTTGTGGCTTGCCGGGAAGCTGGCCACACTGTTGGACGGCTCTGGCTATTTTCACTTCCTTCTCCTTTCAAGTTGAAATCTGTCCTTCCGAAACCCCCTAGATATAGTTCTTGTCTTCTTTCCGCCTTCTGCGGCCCTGAAGTGAACACATGCTTCCCCAGCCTCTATGCCCAGTCTTCTCAGAGCTAAAGGCCTCCAGGATGTGGTACTGACTCAAGCTGGCCATTTAATCCTTGAGAGTCCTGGAGCTGTCTAGATACCTCTCTGAGTATGCGCACACAATCTCAGGTGTGGCCTGAATAATGCAGAATCTCAGGTCTGGGGTAGCACTCTCTATCTCCTCCCCCGTTCTGGATATTATACCTCTATTAATGTAGCCTGAGACAGTGCCTGACTTGGCTGTGTCTCCAGCTACTCAGGACACCAAGTTACCAACAATAAAGCCTAGTGGGCAGGAATCTCCCTAGCTTTGTTCTGTGGGACAGAAGATCTGGGGGCCTGGTGCTTCTTACATCTGGAGAAGTCCAATCTGATTCTGGGCCTCTACCATGCCCTCAGCAGCCCCACTGCTGTGTTCATTCAGCAGCTACTTAGTAGCAACCCCTGGCCTTTCTCCTCTGCCAGCTGTTCACCCAGACAATCTGGGAACGCTCCCCTACAGATGGGAAAGCCCAGACCCCAGATAGGTTAAGACACTCTCTCAAGACCATACAGCATGCTAAGACTGAGATGGGATCAGCATTCCTGACTGATATCTCCCAGAACGTCTCTGCCCGAGGCAGAGGTAGCTCTTTAGTTGGAGAGGAAATTAATTTTTCATGGAGCGAATCTGGAGGGATGGGGGAGTGGGGAGGAAGCAGAGCCCCATGCAGCTCAGAGGATAAGAGGCCTGTGCAGTGAGCCAGAGGGGCTTTGAAATATTAATGTCTCTTTCTCTCCTCAGGGGACTATGTTCCCTGGAGGATGACATTTCTAATTAACTTTAATGTCAGGTCAGAGTCCACCCCACCAGCTGTTATTCTCACTTAGTAAGAAGACTTAACAAATTAACACCAGAAAACGGTTCTCTGGAAACTTTCTCTGAGGCCGGGAGAGGCTGGGGGAGGCACACGGACTCCTCTTTCCTGCCAAACACGGGGAGAAGCTCCTGGCTGACCGTTTCTTCCATCAGACATGGCTTCTGGGGTTTTTTCCATGTGGGGAAACTGAGGCAGGAAACAGGGTCCCAGTCCTACCATTAATAAGCCATATGTGCCCTTTCTCCTCGCTAGGCCTCAGATTTCGCTCTGGAAAGGAGGAAAATCTGGAAAGTGAGCCAAAATTCAGATTTGCAAATTGCCCCATCCTGATCCTCCAAAGCAGAGGATAATGACTGCAAATGTGAGACCTCAGGGATGCAGCCCAAAGCCATTACCCCAAGAGAAAAACGTCTTTGATGGCTCCTAATTTACATTAATATTACATACAAATGTTGTATTCTATTCCAAATATTTCTCTGTCTGTTTAACATGTAAATTTGTCTTAAAATAATCTTTGAGTAAAATTGGTGCTCCAAGAAAATGTCACCTGGCTTCCTATCATTCAACCACGAACTACAGTTTGAAAAAAGAAATTGAGATTTATTAAACAGTTTCTCTGGACCAGACACATACATGCACTTCATATGCATCTTCTCATTTCATCTGCACAGCAATGAAGGTTGGTACTATTTTCATCACTTCTTTACTGTTAAGGAAACTGAAGCTCAGAGAGGTTGAGCAAGTTGTCTGAGGTCGTTCAGCGAATGGACTCCAGTGGAGAAGACAGAGCCAGACTACCTCCATGGTCCCTGCCTATTGCTGAGGCCAGGATTATGTGGCTATATCTATCCAGTCTCCTCAACATCCCAGGGCTCAACTCTTATCAGTGGATGGCTAGCCTTAAATAAGGGGAACGGCTTAGAAGCACCATTTCTTGGCCTGCCACACACCCCTGGAGTCAAAATTCACAGGGGCAGGGCTGGGAATGTGGTTAGAACACTGGACTTTTGTGAAACTAGAAGGCTGACTTGACCCTACCAGGGAATTCTTCAAGATAGTGTATTTTCTCATTCATTCATTCATTTTTTTAAAGAGACAGGGTCTTGCTATGTTGCTCAGGCTGCAGTGTAGTGGTTATTCACAGATACCATCATAGGTCACTGCAGCCTTAAACTCCTGGCCTCAAGTGATCCTCCTGCCTCAGCCTCCTGAGTAGTTCAAGATAATGTATTTTTACAAGTTGTCCCTGGTGCCATCACAGAAGATGGATTTGCTCTAGGGCCAGGTTGTGGTGACAGAGTATCCACAACCCCCCAAGTTGGGAATGACCAGGAAGGGACACACACAGGGTGGGGCTCATCTTCCAGGCATCCTGGCAGCGTCAGGAGGCAGCCGTGGTATGTGGTGTGTCAAAACTGCCTTACAGCCTGAATCACAATTATACAAAAATGTTTCCTACATAATACAGTGCTCTTTTTCCCATCTCTGAATTCTAAGGCAAAATATCTAAACTGGTACTGCTGAGTTCCCTCCAGGTCAACGGCCTTTTTTCATATTTCAGAGACTCTCCCACTACCAACACCACCAGGCTTCTCTGCTACACACCTGAGTGTGTGAACCACTGAGCTCCCTGTCCTGGGGAAGGAGGAGGGCTGGCTGCTAACACTTGGAGGATTTGGTGTCCCCAGGGCAGAAGTCAGCAATCCCTGCCCCTTCCTCCAAGCTCCAAGGGCACTTTCCAGCACCAAGGCCTTCAGAGTGGTGGTTACCAGCCAAGCTCTAGAATGCGACTGCCTGAGTTCAAATCCTAGCCCCATCCTTTCGAGCCACAGGACAACAGAGTACAGGCCAACGTACCCGGCCTCTCTGTCCTCTGTTTCCTCAGCTGTAGAATGAGGTTCACGGCAACACCTACTTCATGGGTTATTGTGACGCTCCAGGAAGTCAGTCCAGATAAGGCGCTGAGACCGGGGTTAGCGCACGGCAAGCATTCCATAAATGGCAGCACTTATTACTATTTTTGTTTTGTTCTTGCTCACAATCCCGTCAGTTACCTGACACTTTACTTCCGCCACCTGAGAGCTTTTGAGGACCGCTGACCACTAGCTTCAGTGGCGCCGGCATCTTTGGTGGGTCTTGTGCAGTGTTTCCCATACTCCAGCCACTGGAGCTTTCTGGATTTTTGCTCTCCTTTCCTTTACTATTATGACTTCATGTTTTTTAAAAATAATAATAATTTTATTGTTATTAATAGTAATAATAATGAAGTAATAATAGTAATAATGGTAATATATAGTAATGAAGTAATAATAGTAATAATAATGAAGTAATAATAGTAAAGGAAACTCAAAAACACTTATTGCAAAAGGAACATGTATACCATTACCAAACACTTATGACTTGAATACGTTAAATTTTTCTCTAATACACATATAATATATATCCTCTAAAATAAGAAAACCCGCCGGGCGCAGCGGCTCATGCCTGTAATCCTAGCACTTTGGGAGGTCAAGGCGGGCAGATCACCTGGGGTCAGGGGTTTGAGACCAGCCTGGCCAACATGGTGAAACCCCATCTGTACTAAAAATACAAAAAATTAGCCAGGTATGGTAGTGGGCATCTGTCATCCAGCTACTTGGAAAACTGAGGCAGGAGGATCGCTTGAACCCAGGAGGCAGAGGTTGCAGTGAGCCGAGATCGCGCTACTGCACTCCAGCCTGGGCGACAGAGCGAGACGCCATCTCAAAAAATAAAAAAATAAATAGATAAAATAAGAAAACCTATCTACGCACCAGCAGTAGTTCTAGTACACCCCATGGGAATGGTGCCTCCCGGTGTGCCCAGTTTATAAGGCACCAGAGTGAAGCTCTCTGTAGACGAGCAAGAAACGAGGTTGGCACATGGGAGCTGTCAGGAAAAGGGGGTCTGTCCAGCTGGTTCCAGGAAGTCTAAGGGGTCCCCACACTGAAGGCCCCTCCCTACCTTTGGTGTCTTCATCCTCGATGGTGGTGTTGGTGCTCTCTGAGGATTCCTGCCAAAGAGAATACAGGAGATGGTGAGGCCTGCCTGGGAGCGGGATGAGGCATGGCCAGGCCCTGGCTGCCTGGTGACGCGGCTGGTTTCTGTGAGCCTCACAGGCTCTGCCTTCCGGATGCTGTCCTGAAAACCCTGTCAGATTCTCCAGCCTCAATACGGGGAGGGCCCAGCTGAGCAGGTGGCCGGGGGCTGGGGTGGGGGAAAGGGATGGCTGCAAGGAGAACCCTGGCCTTTCTGGAAGAGCTGAGGGGGGTGCTGGGTCCTTTCTGCTCGAGGGGGTGAAGAAGGGGTGTGGAGGAGCAGAGAGACACCATGGCGGCCGCAGAGTGGGGAGGAACACACACTGGCAGGGGAGGAAGAGAGAGAGAGGGAGGCCCAGTGTGAGAGAGAATGGGCTCTTCAGAGGGGAGAAAAACCACACGACTGAGTGAGACAGTAATGGAACCAGAAGAGGGAGGTGGGCCACCATGCCACCAGTGGACCCTAGACAGAGGCAGGGCTGGTGGCTCCCCTACCACCGGCGGGCCTGGTAGCCTTACACCAGCTCAAGAGGGGCCTCCGTGGCACCTACTACTTTGGCCAAACCAAGCCCCACCCTCGCCGCAATTGGCACAAACCAAGCCTGAGATGAGTCTAGAGCAGAGGGGCAGGGAGAAGCGAGAAGCCAAGGGCTGGACATAGGATTGGGTTCAGATCCACCTTCCTACCCGAGGAGGGTCTCAGGTCTGCTGTCAGCCTGCTGGTCTGGGCCGTGGAGTTGGAGGTGTCAACAGAAACACGCAAACAACACACACACACAACACACATATTGTCACACAAGGCACACGTACCAAGCACGCCCTGAGCACCCTCTCCCCGCCCCAGGTTCCCAGTGCAGCCTGCAGGAGGGAGGCAGGAGCAAAGGGTTCGAGGCCCAGCATTTACCGGCGTTAGGAGACGGCAGACACTCACCATTAACTGAACGCTGGAACTGGACTTTCTTTTCTGGAAAAACAAGGAGAAGAGATGGGACAGGAAAAGACACAGCGTGAAAACGGCAGGGAGCAGAGGAACGACAGGGGAGGTTTGGGAGGAGGATGGGCCTCGGGGTCATCCTCTGTAGTCCTTTGTCGGCTTGGCATCGGGACAAGGAGTCAAGGAGTCAAGGCCACCAGCAACAGTTGACCTGGCAGGGCCAGTCCTTGGCCTGAAGCTCTGGGTCCTCATGCACACTGTCTGGGTCTAGCAGTCTAACAGCCAAGCTCATGGCCAAGCCTCCCTGGGACCAGGGCTACCCACCCTGCCTAACTCTGATGGCAAAAGCCAATCCTGGCTCTGGATGCCAGGCACTGGAGGCCTCCAGATTCCAGTGCTCTTGAAGGACAAAGGGTGCTCAGGCCTGGAGGTGAGGCCCAATGTCTTCTCCTAGGCTCCCCGTGCATCTCGGCTCGGAGGACCTCATTCCCAATTGACTGTCACAGTCACTTGGGAAACTTGTTACAATAAACAGAACCAGGTCCCCTCTGAGGAGTTTGATAACTACGTCTGGGGTGCAGCCTGAGCATCTCCATTTGAAACAATATCTGCAGGTGATGCCAAAGCAGGGCCAAGCGTGGGAGCCAGTCCTCTAAGTAGCCTTTGAAATCCAGCTTGCATTCACAACCTCCCGGTGGCTGGCCTATTCCACCCCTTTACACTGATGGAGAAACTAAGGCTCAGCCAGAAGTGGAGCTGGGTCTAGAACTTGAGTCTTTTGGCCCTGCCATTCAGCCTACACTAGCATTTTGGGGATTTGTAGCACCCCCTATATTGGCTGTGGAACCAAGAGAGGGAGAGGGGGACAAATGTAAATTACCTTATCCTTCCCTCAGCTCTCCAAGCCAGGAGTCTTAAAGACTCCCATTCACAGAAGGTGGTAGGTGAAGACGGACCCTTGCATTGCACAGATGAGACACTGAGGCCCAGAGAGGTGCGGTGGTCTGCCCAAGGCCTCACAGCAACCCGCTAACAGAGCTGAGGCTAGAACCCAGGCCCTACATTCAGACTCTTTCCTCTGTCCAGATCTCCAGGCACCCATAGTCAGACCCCTCTCCAAAGGCTCATCCTATCCTAGATGCCCTTACACCGGAGAGGCCAGGAGGCCCCTCTGCCTGCTGCAAAGAAGGGACTCAAGGAGCCCACAGGGTAGGCCTTTGCCACGGGAGGCGCTGGATATGCCTTGAGGGTCTCAGGTCTAATTCTGGGTTTCTGACTCTAAGATCCAGTGAGCCTCTGCCTGCCAGGAACTCAAGGCCCTGTGCCTTCCATCCAGGGCCTCCACAGAGGGGACAGGGTGGCTCGATGGGCACTTCCAATGCCCATGTGCTCACAGGGGCATAAATGCTCACAGACCCTGCATTTTCCCCAGCTGGCCTGGATGGTGTGGTTTCCACAGTCACCAGCCTGCAGTCAGCCCCTCATCTCCTCCCTCCCTTCCCCTCTCCTCCCTCCTCTCCTTCCTCTCCTCCTTCCTCTTTTCTTCCTCTCTTCCCCTCTCTCCTTCCCTCTCTCCTCCTTCCTCTTTTCTTCCTCTCTTCTCTTCTTCTCCACTCCTCTCTCTCTTTTACTCTGCTCCCTGACCCTCCCCTCTCCTCCTTCTTCTCTTCCTTCCTCTCCTCTCCTCTCCTCCTCCCTCTTTTCTCCTCTCTTCTTTCCTCTCCTCTTCCCTCTCCTCTCCTCCACCTTCTTCCTCTCTTCCTTCTTCTCCTCTTCCTCTCCTCTCTTCTCCTGTCCTCTCCTCTCCTCCCCTCCCCTCTCCTCCTTCCTCTTTTCTTCCTCTTTTCTCCTCTCCCTTCCTCTTCCCTCTCCTCAACTCCTCCTTCTTCCTCTCCTCCTTCTTTTCCTCTTTTCTCTCCTCTCCTCTCTTCCCCTCCCTTCCCCTCTCTTTTCTTCCTGTCTTCTCCTCTCCCTTCCTCTTCCCTCTCCTCTCCTCCTCCTCTCTCTCTTCCTTCTTTCCCTCTTTCCTCCACTCCCTTCCCCTCTCTCCTGGTTGTCCTCCTTCCCTGGCTGGAGCCAGGCCAGGCACAGAATGGGGAAGAGGCCAGGTCCCACACAGCTCAGCTGTCAGCAGAAACCTGAGGAGCCACGCAGGGGCCAGGATTTTCCAGGCGGGACACGAGGAGGAAACACAGAGCAGAGACTGCATCAGAATCGGACGCACAGTGACAGGATGGGACATGGGGAGAGAAGTCACGATGCACAATGGGACACCAACAGGGGCAGTGAGTGGGGCTGAGGGGAGTGAGCAGTTGGCCCTCCTCCTAGAAGTCCAGGCCTAGGGGTGGCCAGGAGGGGGACGTTGCTTCTTGGTGATAGAAAGGCTTTACTTCCCTGAATCACAAACGATGATGCTAATAATCTCGCGTTGATCAGCACTTTAGTTCGATTTAAAGGGACTTTCACTGAAAGTAGAAATCTCCCTTTCACCAGAAGTAGAAATCACATCTCTTAGAACCACATGTGGAAGCATGGTTCCAAGGTTAGCAAGGATGATAGAAACAGTACAGTCAAAATTCGCCTTGAAAAGCCCTTCAAGGCCCATAAAGTACAATATAGCATCATATCTCTGCCATTCCTGCAGTGCTGGAGCCAATCACTACCTCTTCAGTGAAGCCCCGGATGAAACGGGGTTTGTCTCCAGCCACGCAGCGGTAGGAGGAACGTGTGCCTCCCCACTGGGCTGAAGGTGAGATAGTTAAAGGAGCCTGTGATGTGGCCCTCTCACCAGCCCCCTGCAAAGAACTGCTGTGCTCCCCTGGAAGAGGCCACAGAATCGCTGGCCTGGGTCCCCCAGGGGGAGAACGGTAGGGCCCAGACTCAAACCCATGGCTTCTTGACTTGCCATCCAGTTTCAATCATACTGAAAATGCACCTGGACCCCCAGCTCTGCTGTTCTCCCCACACTCCTTCCAGGAGCAAGACATGGCAGGCCAGGTTCCCCAAATCCTGGGCCAGGCCCCCAGGTTATTCTCATCTTCCAATAGGACTTCTTCCCTCCTCCATCCAAGGGAGTGAAGGAGGCTGAGCTACAAAGAGATGGTTGGGCCAGGAGTGGCCTTCGAGCTCCTCTTCTTCCACACCCAGGCCACCCTGAGAAGTGTGTCCTGCACTGCAGGAAGCAGTGACGCTTTGTCCAGCTGTGCCCACTGGAAAGCCTGCAGTGGCCAGCAGAGCCCCACCATGCTGTGAGCTGTCCTTGCCATCTGACAGCTTCTGCTTCCTGGCCTTGCCCTAAAAGAGCTAATTAGCATTTCTTCCCAAGAACTAGCCTGATGGAGGCCTCTCCTGACCCCTTGCCCAGCCTCTACCAAGGCCACATCCAAGAGCCAAGCAGACCAGGGCAGCATCTCACTCTACCTCCTTAACCCACCAGTGTCTGTGGTCTCTGTCCCCACATCCCCCAGATCGGGGCCAAGGAGTCTGCTTTCCCCAGGGGGCCCAGCACCCCTAGCTCAGTATCTCCACACAGGGGTCAGAGAGGGCCCCAGCTGTTCCAAAGCTGGCAGCTCCCACACTGCACATCCCTCCGTTACCCCTGCACACGGAGGGGTGGGGAGTTGGCTCAGGGTTAACCCAAAACAGCAGGCAAGCCAAAATTCAATGCCAGATTCCATTACAGGATTTGGAATGAGTGCCTATTAACTTTATAAATTAAGTTGACTTTAGATCTGTGGTTTTCAAATATTCTTGAGAAAACTTTGTTTTCAAGAGAAATCTTACCCAAAAGTCTAATACATAAAATAAAGGAAAGATAATAGTGCCTAGCATCTCACGAGTGTGTATTGCATACCAGCACCATGCTAAGCCCTCAACGCGCATTGTATTAGTTAATCCTCACCAATAGCCTTAGGAGGTGGAGACCTCTTTTAACCTCGTTGCATGAATGAAGAAACACAGGCTCAGGGAATGTAAATGCCCAGTCAAGGTCTAGCTGCAGGCAAGCCCAAGGGCTGTCTTCACCATGGTCATGTTTTGGTTGAAGTGGGTATGAGAAGCCCAGAACCACGTAAACCTGGCACCTTCCACATCCCACTGCGCTCCATGTACTGCCAGAGGTGCCTCCCCAGTCAGTACTTTTGGGATCTGAGTTCAATTTGAAAACCACTGTCTTGGACTAGTAACCAAATAATTATGCATTTCTCTAGCACCCAAGATGAGAAGTGAGAATAATTAGATAGGATTTTCTTGCCTTTTTTGTTTGTTTTTAAAGCTGCAATCTTGGAAATGATCATCAAATTCACACCCCACTCATTGTACTTATGGGAAAACTCAAGCTGGGAGGAGAAGGCTAAGGGCAGAGGGGAGACCCAATCCTGGCCTTGGGCATCTAGCCCAGACTCCCTCCCATGCAACCTTGACAGACCAAAACCAGCGGCCAGAGACCATAAATGCTTCTTTAAACAAAGCCATCAAGCCACCAGCACACCTGGCTGTATTCATACAGCATCCCACACCTTCCAATGTCCCGGGCACACCCAAGCCCTGGGGCCCTAGCCAGGCAGGGCTCTAAGCCCAGAAAAAGGCAGGGTCTCAAGAGAGGATAAGATTGAGTGGCAGAGGAGGAGGGAACTGCAGAGAGCAGGGGACCAGGCCCCAGAGAGCAGAGGGAGAAGAGAGAAGAGACGGGAAGGAGGACCACAGGTTGTGGAGGGACTGCAGGGTAACTCGGGCTCTAGGGGTGGGACAGGGCAGGCCCTTGGAGCCGGGAGGGGATTCTGGCACTGAACCAGCACCAGTAGGCCTTAGCGGGAGGGGGCACCTTGGAACCCAAAGCCTAGAGGAATGGCTGTCCATCCTCCACGAGCTTTCTGGGTGGGACTAAGCTGTACAGGGGGGCAGGGGTCCGATCCAGCCCACACATAGGCAGGACGGAAGTCACCCCTCATGACCATTTCTGTCATCTCCTTGCACCCTCTCTTGCACACCAGCTCTCCAGCCCTGGAGAACCACAGAAATCTCCTTCTGACCTGCCCCTTTCCTTGCGTCTGCCCCAGCCCCAGCACAACTGTCACTTCCACCCTCCTCCAGTCCCCCTTCTCCCATCTGCCCCCAACAGTCACGGCGTGACGGTGGGCACCAAAGCCCAGCTTTTGGGTCTGGAGACAGCCTGGCCATGAATGTGGCCCACGTCTGCCCAGGACACCATCAGCAAGGCCCAGGTCTTACTCCAGGCCTGAAAGCCGGTCTCTGTTGGCAGAAACGCTGCCAGAGCCAAGCCCTGCCAGGCTCCTGGAGGGGCTTACCTTCACACC
The DNA here is from genome assembly GCF_047675955.1 of Chlorocebus sabaeus. Lineage (NCBI taxonomy): Eukaryota > Metazoa > Chordata > Mammalia > Primates > Cercopithecidae > Chlorocebus > Chlorocebus sabaeus. The sequence goes on along the minus strand of NC_132926.1, from coordinate 31,856,646 downwards.
ATCGCTCTTCTTGTTTCCCCCACTCTTCCCTCCTGTGGAGGAGAAAAAGTAGAGGGTTAACAACACCAGGCAGGGCACCAGGGCCCACAGGGCGAGGAAGAGCAGCATCCACAGGCAGCCAGAGGGCAGACTGCAGGGAACAGAGCCGGCCCAGCGATCGTGGGGGAGGCCTCCTCCTCTTCCTCCTCCTTCCTCCTCGGCAGCCCAGGGACTGCCAGTCGCCTGCTGGGTGGGCCTGGGTTCCCCGCCTTCTCAGCAATCTCAAGTATAACCCTCTGGCTTCATGGGTTGAGGGAGGTGTCCAACACGTCCCAGGACTGTGGGCTGCTGTTTCAGCCCGGGGATTCCCTCTGAATTCCCGTCACCACCGCGCTGGCGGTGGCCAACCCTAGGCCTGGCTGCCTGGCCCCAGGCTGGACACGCCCTCCCGGCCCTGGCCCTCTCTAATTTTAGCCCCATGCTGCTGCGGAGGTCATGTGTCAGCCCTGCCTACTCACTCTGGACAGCTGCAGGCTGCGTCTTATGGGTGACAAGAAGCAGATGCCCCCACTGGGGCCCACCCTGCCAAAGCACCTATCCCCTGCCTCTCTCCTCAGGCCATATAGACCTCCCCAACCTCAGACTCCAGAGCCCCATGCTGGCTCTGGCTATGGCCCGGGTGGCCGGGACAAGCAGAGCAACAGCTCTCTGGGGGCCTCCCCTGCTGTCATTTCCCCTTACCTCCCTCCTCACTTCCTGGCCAGAGCCCTGGAAGTAGGCATCAGCCAGGAAATGGCCTGAATGTCCAACCCTGCCCACTGGCATCCGGCTGCTTCAGACTTAAGCAAATACCTTAAATGCAACAAGGTATCTGCGAAGTACTTAGCACAGCACTTGGCACATATGCCGCACATGCTCAGGAAATGGTAGTCATGATAAGACTTCTCCTGGTGGCCTTGAGACGGGGAGTTAGGAGGAGAGTCACATGAGCCACTGATGCCTCAGGGGCTCTGAGGCATGGGACTCATGGCAGGTTACCTTCCCAGTTACCCCCACATTTCCACCTATGATCCCTTCAAGGTTCTCATTCCAAGCTCCCTACTTGCAAACCAAGGCAGGTGCCATCTCTGGATCCAGAAGCTGACAGGAATGGCTGTCCATTCACCACAGGCTTTGGGGGGTTGGACTAGGATGTGCGGTGGGGCAGGGGGAGTGCTTTCTCCTTGAGCCTCAAGGTGGACGCCCCTCTCAGCTCCAGCCTACTGTCACAGGACTGTGGGTCCAGTGAGGCCACAGCATCTACTTTTCAAGAGACGAGAGCAATCTGGAGTTTTCTATGAAATTTCCTAATTTTTAAGTGTTAGAAACTCATTTGAAAAATTTTTTAAAACACCTCTACTTCCACAAAGCATATTAACAGATTCAATCCAGCTCACAGGCCGCCATTTTGTGAGCTCAGGACTAGAGTTCTCTAGGGTGCTTCAGTTGTTAAAAAAAGACTCTGACTGTGTAGGTAGCTCATCTTTCAGTTTACGGAATGGCACGATCCTTGTCCAGGGAGAGGGTGGGAAGGCAGTTTAATGAGGTGGGAAAAGCCCAGTCAGAAGTTCTAGTATCTGCCCACCTCTGGGTCTCACTGCTCCCAACTGGTTACATGGGCAAGTGGACCCACTCAATGTAGTCGGTTGCCCCCTTCTCAGAGCTGCCCTCTTGCTGTGGTGCTGGCCACAAATCTGCAGCAGCTTTCTCAGCTGGCCCCAGCCCCAGTCAGAGGGCCCCTCGGGTGAGCTTTACTCTATCTGCTATCTATATCTGCTCTGCTGCCTGCCAGCGGCCTGCGCTCCCCCAGAAGGAAGCCTCTGGCGGGCACTGGCCCCAGCTCTCTCTGATGTGCCAAGAGGAGCTTCTTGCTAAACCCTGACAATAATCCCTTCCCCTTCTCTCTGCGAAGCCACATGCCTCAGGTGATTGGGCACTCCCTGCCTTAACCAGCCCTGTTTGGCCAAGGGCCTGGGACGCTCCTGCCCTCGACTCCCTGGTGACCCAGCCCAGTTAAGGGCACTTGCTCTGGGGTTGGTCAAACCTGTGCTGAATGCAGGCTCTGCCTCTCTAGCCATGCGACCTGGGACAAGTCAGACCTCACCTTCCTGAGCTTCTGCTTCCTCATCCCAAAAATAGGGATGGCAGCATCCCCAGCATCCCCTCTGCTACCTTGTCATGCAGGCCACCTGAGTGGAAGCATGGGACTGCGTAGCACAGGGCTCCAATCATGGTGGGCAATATTGTTACTCCCTGGACCTGGCTCCATCCCACCTAGACCTCAGCCCCCTGCAATCGGAAGCCTTCCCCTCTAGGCAGTCCGGCCTGAGAACCCCAGCACTGCTGTAGGAGTAGGGAGCCAGACTAAATCTCTAACCAGTCCTGGTGGGCCCTGGGCTTGCTAACGTTTGACCCCTCTTCACTTCTGGGCACAGGCCAGGGCAGGTGAGCTAAGCCCTTAGTCACAGAGTCCTCTGCAACTCCCTCTCCCCAGGCCCAGTGACCTGGGGGCACCCAAATATCTGACAGGACAGTGCCCCCAACGAACTGGTGCAGGGCTTACTGGGGACCCCAAGGTCCTGCCACCTACCGGAGAAGTTCCTGGTGGCCAGCATCGTGGTGAGAATGGCTCCCTGCAAGAGATAAGAAGAGGGCAGTAGGAGAGGAGGCCAGAGTGAAGGGACACAGGAGGGACAGAGAGACGGGAGGGCCATGGGGAAGGAGAGGCAGATACTACATTCAGAGAGGAAGCCAAAGCCTCTGCCCAGCCCCTCCATTTGTCCCAACCCCAAACCCAGCCCAGAGCCCATCCCTCACCCCCTGGAGAAGTCGGGGTGAGCTAGGCTTTAGCCAGTACAGCTCCTAGGTCAAGGCCGCCCTAGGGGCAGATATTAATGGACCCCTTGGCCTGGCCCAAGCTGATGAACGTAACTTGAGGGACACCTACCAGCAGAGGCTCCTAAAGACGATGGACTTTTCTTGCTTGGGCAACAATAGCAGACCTTGTGTCCCCACCTCTTAGCCCTCTGCCCCATGCTGAGAGCATCTTGCTCCAGGACTAGCTCATCCCTCCATGTCTCCTGAGCTCAGAGAATCCAGGAGGACCCTCAATGTGGAGAAAGCCTCTTCCATCAACAAGCAGGCTGGGGGCCAATGGCCCCTTTGGTTCCAGAGCCATCTGAATCAGGCTTGACACCATCTGAATCCCACCGCTTATGATGTTAAGAATCCCTGATTCTGATATTTTGAGACTTCCTCTGTGACACAGCTTCCACTGTAGGATGGGGATGGGACTCAGTTCTCCTGGCATCATGCTGGCCACCACCCCTTGGTCTGTGTCCCCATCCTGAGCCTTCACTCCAGGCCTGGGAGCGGCAGGTAAGGATGTTCCACAAGAGCTGGGGCCTCCGCCTCTTCCCTCATCATCCCCAGTATGCTGATGACTCCTCTGTTCCACTGGCCAGGGGCCCCTTAGTGCCTGGCAAAGGCCAGGCCAGGAGCTGTCACCACCCGGAGAGCACACAGAACCTGCAAGAATGTGAAGCTCTGGGCCCACCTGGGTCCCACTGAGCTTCACTGGGGCCACGATCACTATCTGAGTGCCTCAGCCATTCCTCCACAATACTTGGCAGCTGGGGCCCCTCCCCCATGAAGGTCTCAGGTTCAGTCACGTCTCATCCCCAAAGCTCTCCCCAGCCACTCTGAACCACTTGTGGTGCCCCTAAGGGGTCAGGTGCACTTCCAAACTTCTACACAGGCTGTTCCCTCTGTCTGGAACACATTCCCATTCTTGTTTTTTTTTTTTTTTTTTTTTTTTTTTTTTTGAGATGGAGTCTCGCTCTGTTGCCCAGGCTGGAGGGCAGTGGCACGATCTCCCTCACTGCAACCTCCACCTCCCAGGTTCAAGTGATTCTCCTGCCTCAGCCTCCTGAGTAGCTGGGATTATAGGCATGTGCCACAATGCCTGGCTAATTTTTGTATTTTTAGTAGAGATGGGGTTTCACCACATTGGTCAGGCTGGTCTTGAACTCCTGACCTCAGGTGATCTGCCCACCTCAGCCTCACAAAGTGTTGGGATTACAGGCGTGAGCCACTGCACCTGGCCACACGTTCCCATTCTGACTCTAACTTGGTTAATACCTACTTTTCCTCCAAGGTCTCAGCTTAAACGCCCCTAGCTCCAGACCCAGAATACCATTGTCCTGCTGCGTTCTCCCACCACCTTGAGGCTTACCCAGGCACAGCACTCACCACTGCCCCGTAACGCCCCAGGAACTTGTCTGTCCTCTCCACTAGAGCAAGGGCTCAGTCACTTACCGCTCACTCCCCAAGCCCAGCCTGCTGTCCAGCATGCAGCAGGTGTTCAATAAATGCTTACTGAATCAGTGAAAGAAAGAACTAGTGAGCGAGTCTCCTGGCCTCTGTGGAGACCCAGGCAGAGTTAGTCCCATGGCCAGGACTGTGGAGGGTGAGGACCTGTTACCTTCAGTTTCCTCCTGGCATTGAACTTCTTCAGGCAGTCCACGGTCTCCTGTCTGTGCATGCAGGATGCCACGGTGGAGCGGTGCTGGAGGAAGTAGGGGAGAGGGCTGTAAGTGGAAGGCAGGCTGGAAGACAGGCCCACCCAAGGGTACCACTCAGCAGGGCGTCTTAACGGAGGTGTGGTTGACATCTTGGGGAGAACAATTCATTGCTCTAGGGGATGTTTCAGGGTGTTTAGCATCCTGGCACCACACATTCAATGCCAGTAGCACAGTCAGTTGTATGCCAACCCAGAATACTCACTCCTCGTTTCCACACTACCCCTGAGAACCACAGCAGGGGCAGTCTCTTGGATTAAGCCCTCTCAGCCCCATGGGCCAGGGGCAGGGCCAGTACTCTGTAGCAGCCTGGACCATAAGGTCTGGAGGGGCTCCTGGGAGAGGTCCTGCTGAGGGAGGCTCACCGAGATCCAGGGGTGCTTAAGGGCTTCGGCAGCTGTGATGCGTTTGGATGGGTTAATGGTCAGCATCTTATTGATCAGATCCTTGGCTTCCGGGGTAACGGTGTCCCATTCTGGTGATGGGAACTGGAAGGGGCAGAGAGGCCAGGTTTGCCCAGCCTGCCCCAGGCCACCCCTGCGATCCCCCAGCCCCTGACTGGCAGGGGAGCAGGCAGGGGTCCTACTGCCCATCCACTCGGACATCCACACCAGGAGGAGTTGGGGCTCCTCACTACAGGGGAGGGGCAGGGCCCCCTGGCCCTGTAAATATCAGAACACAGCGGAGGGAAAGGAGGCCTCCCTCCATCCATCATTCTGAGACTGTGCCTTATTTGGAGAACAGCCAGCCAGTGGCTTTAGCCTAGACTTCAGAATCAAAAGGCCTGGGTTCAAGTCCTGGCTCTGCCTCCTGGGTTGTGTCACCTGGGTAAGTCACACGACCCCTTGAGCTATCTCTAGAGATGTTATGAGAACTAAATACAATATAAAACATATAGCACAGAGCTTAATAGCTATCTGCATAAAATCAATATAGCTTGGTAGTTAGAAGCATGGATGGTAGAGCCAGACTGCCTAGGTTCAAATCCCACCTCTACCATTTCTTAGCTATGTGATTTGGGCAGTTACTTGACCTCTCTGTAGCTCAGCTTCTCTATATGTAAAATGGGAATAGTAACAGTACCTATGGCATAGATTGGTGTGAGGATTAAACGTAATAATATGTGTAAAACATTCAGAAGAGTGCTATAGAATTGTTAGCTATTATTTGTATATATGACAGAGAAAGAGAGAAACCCTGGCTTGGGAGGCTGCCTCTCCCCGACTCCTCACTCCATTTTGGTGCTGCTTCTTGCCTTCTGGGGCCCCACAGGATAAATCTCCAATCATTAGGCACAGCATGGTAACCACTTGGCCCTGGTCAGTCTTCATGCTCCCCTGGGGTTCACCCCTGCACCAGAACTAGAGAGTGGCTTGGCGCTGGCTTTCGTTGGAAGGGCACCAGAGGATGATGGGGGCTAAAGAAAGGAGCAACACTCACATCATAGGCGCCGGCTTTGATCTGCTGGTACAGGCGGTGCTGGTCCTCATCCCAGAATGGGGGGTACCCAACCAGCAGGATGTACAAGATGACCCCTGGAGAGAGAGCCAGAGAACCTTCAACCCACGGTGGGGAGGAGACATGGGGGAAGGGGAGTGATGGGAAAGGAGAGAGGGGCCCCAGAGGCCAGGGTGCAGCCAGGGGCACTAAAGGGCCTTAGGATGAACTCACCACAAGCCCACAGGTCCACAGGCTTCCCGTATGGGTCCTTCCGCAGCACTTCTGGGGAGAGGTATCCAGGAGTCCCTGCAAACCCTGCTCCCAGACACACAGACAGGCAGACACATACACAGAGGTTGTCTCGTAAGTAACCTGGAGCAAGATCCTGCTGGAAGAGGGGATGAGGGTTGCTCTGGAGCTGGGGAAAACAGCCCCTGCCCCTCAGGTGCACTTGGGCTTGTATTGTGCAACCCCAGTCGGCCCAAGACATAAGCTTGATGAGCCAGCAAAGCCTCTAGATCAGACCCACAGCTACCTAGCACACCTGTCACCACTTTCCACTTCAGAGCCAGTAGTAATCAGTCACAGAGCTTCTTCCTACTGGGTCCTGACTCAGGATCATAAGCTTCTCAGCACCACTCTTCCAGGAGCCACTAGCGATCCATTGCTGGTGGCTTCAAGATGAAATGCACCTGCCATGTCAGCCCCAGGCTGAGAGCTAAACCCTGGCCCACTCTGCACCCCCTTGTTGAAGTTGGTCATGGGACGTCGGGAGGCCTGTCCTAACTGACTTTGCCCCTTGGGTAAGTCTCTTTATCTTCTAGTCCTTATTTCCTCATCTGTCAAATGAAGGATTAGGGATTTCTATCTTAAGTGCCTCCCAGTGTTGTTGAGAGGGTCAATTGAAATAATGGACACTCAAGGTATTCTAACAAGTAATTTTAAGAATAGTTACAAGTTACTGAGTGTATATGCTAAGCATTGGGCTGAGCTCGTCATATGCCTGGTCACATTTAATCCTGACACGACTCCTGAGGAACATACAATTATTATCCCCATTTTACAGACGAGGAATGAAGGCACAGAGAGGTGAAGTGACTTAGCCAAAGTCACATACCTTATAAGTAGCAGAGTCTGGATTTGAACCCAGAACTCTGGTTCTTAACCATGTCTCAATATTGCCCACTAAAAAGTACTCCCAGGTAGCTGAAAGAGGCCCAGTTATACCAAAATCACAAAGCAGGCTGGATCATCTGAGTTTAAGTCCTGATCTATCCCTTTTAAACTTTCTTGACCTTCTGCAAGTTTCCTGCGGGTTTTTTCCTCATCTTTAAAATCAGGATAATAATCTCAAGCACCTAGACTATTAGGGCAGCTCTGTGGAAACTTCCCTAAGGCCTTCAACCACAGGGAGTCCTTTGGGGAGGAGAGATGGCAGAGGGGAGTGACAGGAAAGGAGAGAGGGGGCCCCAGGGAGCCCTGTGGAAGCCTGTAGGTTCCCATGCCTGGGCCCTGGGGACACAGATGGGTGCTGCCCACTGGCTCAGAGGTTAGGTGGGGCAGGGCCTCTGCTCTACCAGCCCTGGCTGGCCCAGCAGCATCTCCAGCCATACCCACTCAGGCAGGGGGTTCCCAGAGGCTGATGTGTCAACACAAATGGGTGCTGACCCCCAACACTCCTGCCAGCCCACCCCACTTACCAAACCATGCCTGCTGCTCCCCCTCCACCTCTATGGCCAGGCCAAAGTCTGCCAGCTTCACTGCGGCACCCTTGAGCTTGGAGGCCAGCAACAGATTCTCAGGCTTGTCAGGACCAGAGAAGAGGGAGGAAGGGGAGGAAAGCGCCAAGAGACAGTCAGCAGATTCAGAGCCTCACCTCTGGGGGCCTGGGCTCACAGGAAGAACAGCCCGGCCCTCCGGGGCCCCTGCTCTCATCTCCAGCCCCGCCTCAGGTTCCTGAGTCTCAGTCCACGAGACCGGACTACCCTATGGCAAGACCTCCATCCGCTACAACAGAAAGGCCCTTTCTCCATCGGCCACTCCTCCCTCCCCACTTCAGGGTCTAGGGCCGGGCTGAGGTGAGAGTGGGGTAGTACTGTCACCACCACAATCAGGAAGCAGCAGCAGCAGCAGCATTGATTGTGCCCCTACTATGTGCCAGCCTCTGGTTAAATGTTCTGCGTGCACCATCTTATGTATCATCTCAATGACCCTTTCGGGTAGGTATTATTACCTACATTTTCCACAGAGGCCTTCTTACGCCCCTTGAAACACTCCATCTTGTTTCCACCTCAGGGCCTTTGCGCTCCCTGTTTTCCTCCTCTAATTTTTTCCCCCAAGCTTCACAAGGCTGGCCCCTCTGCTTTGCCCAGCCCTCAGTCTCATGTCACCCCATGGAGGAGACCCTCCACGGTTACTCTACCTAGAGGGGGAGCCCTCAGGCATCCTCCATCTTTGCTCCTGTTGTTACCTTCATAGATCTCATCACTATTTGCAGTGATTTTCCCCATCTGTCTATGTGCTTGTTCATCATCTGTCAGCCCTGGGGAATGTGAGTTCCTTATCTGTCCTGCTCACCACTGTATCACCAGCACCTAGGTTGGGGGGCCACACAGCAGGCACTTAATCAGTATTTGTCATGTATACGAAGATGAGAAAACTGACACTCAGAGAGGTTACGTGACTTGGCCAAGATCACGCAGCTGGGAAGGGATAGAGCCAGAATCGAGACAAAGTCTGACTCTATCTTCACTGCTCTAGGCTGAAAGATGATAAGGCTTATACATGGGGGCAGCGACTGACTTGGGAAGTTCCCACACCTGGCCTCTGGGGCATTGAGGCTGCCACTTTGCACTGGCTCAGCCTCCAGAATTCCTCCACTTCCTGCTGGTCCCTTCACCGTGGGACTCAGGATGGAGGGGGCGCTAACAGTGTGGGCTGATTTAGATAGTCCCAGTTTCTTACCCCAGTGCTGCCCACCTCTATGCCATGACATGTGGGCAAATTATTTCACTTCTCTGAGCTTTAGTTTCCTCTGAGAAAAATGCCTACCTTATGAGGTGGTGCAAGGATTAACTGAGATAATCTGTGTAAGCACTTCGCTGTGGCCTGCGGTAAGTGTTTGGTAAATGTTAGTACTCCTATTTTCTGCTTGCGGAGGGGCTCAGAGTCTCTGAAGACTGTTGGTTTTGAGTCCTCCTCTGATCCCCTTCCCAGTGGGACTTCTGAAGGGCCCCACCTCTGACCTTTCCCTGTCTAAAGCTAGGCTGGACCCAAACAAATATAGCTCCCTCCGCCTGGCTCAAAGGCCTCCTTTGTCCTCTGGGGACAATGTTCCTAACATGTCCTGGGTCTCGGTAGCTGTCCTGCCCTGATTTGATGAATGTGTCACTAATTATTGTATCCAGAGTGGCCTAAATTTGGGCTGCCTCTCCTCCTTCCTCCTCCAGTGCAGGGGCTGCAGCTATAATGGGAACAGGCCCTCTGGGAGAGCTGCCCTGCAGTCTGGCTGGAGACCCTCTTCGAATGCACACTCATCTCATCTAGACTGAGCCACAGGGAGCTTGCCTAGGGCTCGGGAGAGAAGCCATGGCCTGCCCAAGACAGTCAGAGAGGGGCAGGGGCTCTCTTCAGAGCACTGTGCCCCAAAGAGGGACCCAGACCAGTGGAAGCATGCCCAGGGAGGGTGCCCAGGATGAGGATGGCCTGGAAATCACATTCCAGGAGGACTGTGACAGGGGTGGGTACACCCTGCAGAGGACTTAGCAGCTACCACAAAGCTGCTAGAGTCCCTCTAGGGCTCTTCCAAGCTGGAGGTTTGGTCTCTGTGGGGTTCTAAACCGCAGAACTGAGGTTCAGGGCAAAGCCTCTCCAGCAGGGAACAGCGTCTCCCAGTGGTGCAAGGGGCTACCCCATGGGAAGTGAGTTTGCCGTCACTAAAGAAAAAAAAGTAGAGGTTTGATGGACCTCTGGCAGGGTCACCCTAGAAGGGGCTGCTGAGGAAGTAGGAGCTGGATAGAGTGGCCTTTTGGCACCAGACTCCCAAGGTCACAGGATCTGGGGTTAGAAGGCCAGAGTTCCCCCACCCTAGCTCAGGACAATTGAACTGCATGTTCTTGGGCAAATTGCTTGAACTCTTTAGGCCTTAGTTTCCTGCTCTGCAAAATGGAGACAATATGAACTACCAGCCACTGATACCATGAGGCTCAGTAGTGGAGATCTATGAAGTCCTTGCTGAAGGGGCAAGGCCGTGCAGCTGGTGCCAGTCCTAGACTCTGCAATCTCCTTCAGGTAAAAGGAAGGAGAACTGCATGGGACTAGAGTCTGGGTTTTCTTCTCCCCTGGCCTGCCACAGATGCAGGAACAAGACTAATAATGCATCTGTATACCAGGCCCTGTGCTATCTCATTTCACATCCTCACCAACCCTTTGCAGAGGTTGCTATGGCAACCCCCATTGTAAAGAATCCGAGGTTCAGGAAGGTCATGCTACTAAAGGCTGCATGGCTAGAAGGTGGCCTGGTTGAGATTTGGACCCAGCCTGCCTTCTTCCCCACCCACTGTAGCCAATCATGACAGTGTAACTGCAGCTCACCCATCCTGGCACAAAGCACGTGGGCTGGGAGTTGGAAGAGCAGGGGGCCAAACACAGATGCTCTACCTTCCTGAGCTCAGTTTCCTCATCTGAACAGTAGCAAAAATAATCTCACCCACCCCACCTTCCAGCCTAACACAGAGAAATTAAAGGGATTCTGATCATGTCCGGCTCTGCAGGAGTAGGGACGTGCAGAGGAGAGAGGGGCTCCCAGGGTGAGCCACACCCACAGTGGGTTGCTCACCTTCAGGTCCCGGTGCACCACCCCCATCTGGTGGCAGTGCAGCACAGCCTCCAGGATCTGCTGGATACAGTGACTAGGGAGAGAGAGAGGAAGGGGTCACGGTGGTGTGAGCACAGGCCTCCCCTGGGAAGCTAACAGCAGGCAAGAGTGCCCTGTCCCCAGGTGCCATTGCCAGGCAGCACCTGACACTCACCTGGCATCCGCCTCACTGTAATACTCCCGGGCCACGATATCTTCAAACAGTTCCCCACCAGTGACCCTGGGGAGACAGGCACGGAATCACCCTCCGATAGAGGCAACAGGTGCTGCCTCATCTGGAGGAGTCTCCAAGAAGCTAAGGATGGAGACCAGCGACCTCAGGACCTCAGCCACAAAAGGAGGGGCCCCAGGGTCACTGGGGTGTCCCCTGCTGCAATCCCCTTCCAGTCTTCCAGAGCACCCTTTCATTGACTCCAGCCCCCTCTCCTCTATCCCCAGCCCTTCTTCCCCACCTAACCCAGGTTGGAGTCCGGAGTTAGGGACACTCAGAGCACATCACTAGGCTCATTAGGAAGCCTATGGCCTCCCCCATGATTAATATCTCAAGGGCTATTTTTTATCGATGAGACTGGCCTCATCACTAATTTTCATTGCCATACCGGGAACTACTGTGGCCTAACATTTCATTATTGCTTCTCTTTGAATCAACACTCTTCAAAAAAAAAATTAAACGTATTCCAGAAGGAAACTTTATATTGCCACTGAAAATGGAAAACCAGCATCACTGGCCACAAATAGAAGAGAAGCAAAAATAAATATGGGATGAAAGCTAAAAGTGTTTGTTGGTGTTTTAGGAAAGTCAGCTTGCACTGCTTGGGTGGCAGGCCCACCACATTTGGGGAAACTCTGGACCACAAGAGGGAATTAAGCCCAAGAGGTCCAGTGAGGCCATCCCTGATTAGGCTGCCCCGACATCCTTGGCACATTCCAGGGCGGGGCCAAACTCACAGGTCGAAGATCAGGTAGTGGTGTCCCTCCTCTGAGATGCTGTCATGGAGTCGGACTGTGGGCGGTGCAAGGCAGTTGGTTACAGCGGGACACACTGCTGCCCAGGCCCGCCCTCCCTCTCTCCCTTCCCCTGTATATCCAACACCCCACACTCCCAGACAGTCACTGAGTACACACCAGGTGCCAGGTGCTTTGACAAGTGCCGGTGAACAAGGGCTCACTGCATTGAATCCGAATAGACCTCGGGCATTACTGAAAGGGGGCTGGGCTTAAACACTAAAGATGCCTGTTTAGGTCAGAGTTTAGTGCCCTCCCCTCTCCGAAATCCTGTTTGGTTGCTGGGCAGGCCTAAGTCATGGAAAGCCTGTGGCTCCAATCTCTGCCACTTACTAGCCGTGTGACTTCTGGCAAGTTGCTAGGACTTTCTGCGCCTCTCTTTCCTTGCCTGGACAATGAAAATGAAACCCCTGGACTTGCAGGCTTGTTATGAGAGTTCCAGGAGGCATGCAGTTGGTGCTCACTCAGTGCTGCCTGAGCTAATATCCTGCTCTGCTCCCAAGTCTGAGGAGATAATGGAGCATGGAGGCCAGAGGCAGGAGTGACAGGGTCCCTGTGTTCTGGCATGCTGAGGAGCTGTCATCTCTTCACACCCCATTTACCCAGAACAGAGGCAAAGCTCCCGGGAGCCCAGGGCTCCCAGCATGCACCCCTGAGCTATTAGAAGGAAGGGCCTGAGTCCTGGAGCTGACTCTGGGACCGCATCCTGTCAGTCAAGAGCAAGTTCTCACAAGACAGGGCTCACATCCTTCCCCGCACCACAGCCTAAAAATGTCCATGCAGGGGCGTGCTGGCTCGGTGAATGACGATTCATCCGCACAATGGAAAATGGCACAGCTGCTAAAATAATGCGGCAGTTATGTATCTACTCGTTCAGAGTCATCTCCAAATTATGTTGCTTGGTGAAAAAGCCAAGTGCAAAACAGTATGCGTAGTACTTTTTTAAAGGATGTATTTAAGTTTATATATGGCATACATCTCTCTGGAAGAATACAGAGAAGCAGGCACTGGGGGCGCCTCTGGGGAGGGGAATTGGGGGAGTTGGGTCACGAGAGGAGACTCACTTTTCACTATGAATCCTAGTGCCATCTGAATGTTTGCCAGGTGCATATATTTCTGACTCAACATTGAGTCCCCTGAATTGTTTATGGCTCTCATAACTGTACATGAAGTTTGGAGACAGGCAGGCATCAGATACCCCAGAGCTGGTGCCTGTAGGGAGAGGTGGATGGGCTCCAGAGATGGAGAGGGAGAGGGCACAGATTAAAATGAAAATTTAGGCTGGGAGCAGTGGCTCACACCTGTAACCCCAGCACTTGGGAAGGCCGAAGCAGGTGGATCACCTGAGGTCAGGAGTTCGAGACCAGCCTGGCCAACATGGTGAAACCCCATCTCTACTAAAAATACAATACAAAAATTAGCTGGGCATGGTGGCACACACTTATAATCCCAGCTACTCCAGAGGCTGAGGCAGAAGAATTGCTTGAGCCCAGGAGGCGGAGGTTGCAGTGAGCTGAGATCCTGCCACTGCACTCCAGCCTGAGTGACAAAGCAAGACTCCGTCTCGAAAAAATAAAAACTAAAATAAAATAAGATAAAATTTTTTAAAATAAAAATTTAGGCCAGGTGCAGTGGCTCACCCTGTAATCCCAGCACTATGGGAGGCCGAGGTGGGTGGATCACTTGAGCTCAGGAGTTCAAGACCAACCTGGGCAACATGACGAAACACCTCTAGAAACATCTCTACAAACAATACAAAACTTAGTTGGGCATGGTGGCAGGCACTTGTCGTCCCAACTACTTGGGAAGCTAAGGTGGGAGGGTTGTTTGAGCCCAGGAGGCAGAGGTTGCAGTGAGCCAAGATTGCCCCACTGCATTCCAGCCTGGGTAATAGAGTGAGAATGTCTCAAAATAATAATAATAATAATATAATAAAATGAAAATTTAAAACATTCTTTAATGATGACACATATTTATAAATAATAACTAAAAGATGTTTTAGATATATTCTAAAGCAAAATTTTAAATCTTAAAGGCATATGTAATTCTGCTTTAATTCCTTTCAACATTTTTTTATAAAAAATTCAGGCCGGGTGCCGTGGCTCACGCCTGTAATCCCAGCACTTTGGGAGGCCAAAGCAGGCAGATCACCTGAGGTCAGGAGTTTGAGACCAGCGTGGCCAACGTGGCAAAACACTGTCTCTATTAAAAATACAAAAATTAGCTGGGTGTGGTGGCAGACGCCTGTAGTCCCAGCTACTCGGGAAGCTGAGGCAGGAGAATTGCTTGAACCTGGGAGATAGAGGTTGCAGTAAGCCGAGATCACGCCACTGAACTCCAGCCTGGGCATCAGAGCAAGGCACTATCTCAATAAATAAATAAATAAATAAATAAATGAAATTCAAACATACAGTTAAGTGAACACCCAGATACCCACTACCTAGCTTCTATCATTAATGTTTTCCTATACTTGCATTACTACATTTCTATCTATTCCTCTGTCCATTGATTTATTTAATTTTTAGTACATTTCAAAGTAAACACAGGCTTAATTTTTAAAGTGTACATGTGTATTGGCCGGGCGTGGTGGTTCACGACTGTAATCCCAGCACTTTGGGAAGCTGAGGTGGGCGGATCATGAGGTCAGGAGATCGAGACCATCCTGGCTAACACAGTGAAACTCTGTCTCTACTAAAAATACAAAGCAAAATTAGCTGGGCATGGTGGCGGGCACCTGTAGTCCCAGCTACTCAGGAGGCTGAGGCAGGAGAATGGCATGAACCCGGGACGTGGAGCTTGCAGTGAGTCGGGATCATGCCACTGCACTCCAGCCTAGGTGACAGGGTGAGACTCCGTCTCAAAACAAAACAATAAAAAAGCATAAATGTGTATTTAACTGTATTTTTGGTGTGTAGAATCTGGCAATTCTATACCCGGGCCCTGCCCAGAGCCCCTTTGCTAAGTTGGTGCATCCAAACCCCACGTGCTGGAGTGTGGGATGCTAACAGCACCTGAATCCCTGACTCAGGCTCTGCTTCCAGGGAAACTGACCTAAGATGATATATGTAAGTATACAGTATTTGAGAAGGCACATATATCTTATATCATATGGTAGCACATATCATTAAATGTTAATTCTAGATGTGAGGTTATTGGAGATACTTTAAAAAGTATTTGTCTTCTCATTTATCTGCAAAAAACTTGTATTGTTAGTGTAACAAGGTAAAGTTTTGCAAAAGACTCTTCCCTCTCCCTGTCTTCCTCCACGTGTTCTCTGGGAAGTGAACCCTCTCCTATTCTTTCTGGTGGGCCATGGTCTCTAACTTCCCTTTCCTGAGTGTAAGAAGCTCTGAGAAGCCAAGCTACAGCTAGAATCATCTCAGAAAGGGCTTTTCGAACCACGGCAACAGGCTTTGGAAGGAGCCCAAGAAGACTGGGGTCCCAGATCTACCCTCTGACCCGGGGCCTCAGCCCCTTTAGAGAACGTCCTCGGGTCTCAGGGAAATTGACAGAATTGAGGGAGGTTTTCTCCAGACCTGACTCTCACTCAGATGGTGCCTTTGTGTTGATGGTAAGGGGCACACTGGTTGGAAATCAGCCCCTACTTTTGCAGTGCACCACATGCGTTATGATACTAGAGTTGGCTTCAGTCCCTGAGGTCGAGGCACACCTCAGAGCCCAGGAGACAGGATTTCTTGTTTCAGGGCTGTTTTCACACACAAAGCCTCCCCTCCCATCAGTGGAGGCTGCCTGAGGAACGACTCAGCCAGAACCCAAAATTCAAGGGCCATAGGCTATCATCACGGTCCTGTCTCCCGGTGGAGTGACTGACGTGTCTGCACGCATTGAGTCATTCTGTCACTTTTGACTGTTTAAAATATTGTCATAGAACAAACAAATCTGTAACCTAACTTTTTATTTATGAGGCTTGATTCATCCATTTCTGGCATGCCTGTGATTTTCCAACCGTGCATTTTTTTCTTGGAGGTTGAAGAACAGTACTTGTTCCCTTATTTTTGTGTGCCCCTGACACCACATTTGTGATATCCACTTGGGAAGCTAAATAGAAGGACTAGGAACAAGGGCTCTGGAGTCAGACTTGCTGAGTTCGTCTCCCAGATCCACTTCTTACAAGCTATGTAGCTATGGGCAAATGATTTAACCTCTCTGAGCCTCCCTTCCAAACAGTAGTGCTAACACCATTGGACTGCTGCGGTCATTAATGTGATGATTCCTGTAAACCACTTAGCACAGTACCTGGCACTAGGAAGAGTTCGATAAATGGAGATATTGTCATCTTCGTCACTGACCTACCATGCTTCCCTTCCCCACCACAAATCACCTACTAAACTTTCAGGTTGTCCCTAGCACAGTCCAAGTCCCCTGTGCCTTGGGGTGGCCTTCTGGCGTCTCCCTCATCTACAGGTGGTGATGGTACAGACAGCAGGTTACTGACCTCTCCCAAGAAGGATCTGGGAGGCAAACGCTTTGTGCACAACACAGTTGGACTGACTTGTGCTGAGCCAGGGACCTCACTGACTTGGTCCCCTGGGGACTGGGCAGTGGCCACACAGAAGCAGCGACCAGTAGTAACCTTGTCTAGACTGGCCAAGCAGGCTGAGCAGGACTCAGTCCAGCTTCTCTAGGGACAAACACACCTTTCGGGTTTTGAGCCCACATCTGTACCCCTTTGCACGTCTTTGGGAAGATTACAATTTTGAAGGAAGATGCTTAGAGGATCGGGAAAGTGCACCCCACAAGGAACCTTCCAGCCCTGATAGCAGCTCAAAGCTCCTCTGGGGTCTTCCTGTGCTGGCTGCTCAGCTCTGCTTTCCAGCCCCGCCTGTGCATCAGCCACCACCCCCACCCCCATCCCCCATCCTCACTTCTCCTGCACATTCTCAGTGCCTAGCAGAGACCTTGGCATGGGGTGGGTCTACGATGCAACTGACATCAGGTGAATGAAGGAAGGAGTAAATGACTCAGTAATGATGATGATGATGATGAAAGCTACCATTTCTGAGCTTTTACCACATGCTAGGTTTTGTGCCAAGTGTTTTACTTGCACTCTCATTTTACCCTCCCAATAGTCCTATAAAGTGGGTGCTGTGATTATCCCCACTTCACAGACGACGATACTGAGGCTAAGAGCTTCACAGTCTGCCCAAGCTCAAACACTTAGTTAACCGCAGAGCTGAGATTGAAACTTGGTGTCTGACTGCAAACCCCATTCTCCTAACCACCATGTTATATATAGTGCCTCCAGTGACAACTAAAAATCCTGATGGCCCCGAGGAAAGACAATCACATGGAGTTTCAGGCAAGAGGATGTCTTCAGGCAAGGTTGTTCTGAGGGAAGGTGTTGATTGGGGAAAAGGGGGGCAGCTTAATGATAATGACTGTTATCATGCTATGGTCTATTTAATCATCACAATCCTATGAGATAGGTATCAGTTCCATTTTCCAGACAAAACTGAGCTTCATAGTGGTTGAGCAACATGTCCAGGGTCACACAGCAATGAAACAGCAAACCCAGGATTTCAACTGTAGTCCGTCATCTCCAAAGCCATAACCTACTGCTCGCAGTCACACGCAGTCACATACACACATACACTCACATGCACACATTCACACACACTCTCCAAAGCCATAACCTACTGCTCCCCATTTTATAGCTGGGAATGAGAGGGAGAGGGAGGTGCAAACATGAGGAGGCAGTGTTTACCTGAGATAGCTGCAGTTGTGCAGCAACACACACACACACATTCACACACTCACACACACATTCACATATACTCACATACATGAATTCACACACATGCATTCACACACACATTCACACACACACACATTTACACAGACATACACACATTCACACACACATTCACACACACACCCACGTGCATTCACACACTCCACACACTCACATACACTCACACTCACATACACACATTCACGCACACACACACATACACACCTTCACACACTTACACACATTCACACACACGTACACAGCATTCACACACAATCCAACACTGTCACATACACACACTAACACGCCTTCACACACAATCCAACACTGTCACATAAACACACTCACACGCCTTCACACACATTCACACACACTCCAACATTGTCACATACACACACAGTCACATACACACACTCACATGCACACATTCACACACATTAATATGCACACACACATTCACTCACACACTCCACACACTGTCACACACTTACACACACTCCCCTCTTTCCACCGGAGCTGGTAGCCTCTGTAAGGATCATAAGATCTTACAGTCAGAGATCACTCCCAACCCGCTCCATCACACGGCTGGGGGGCTGGGGGCCTGGAATGGGCATGGGCGGCCACAGGACATTAGTAGGTCAGGGACCAGGGTTGAACCAGGGCTGCTCCCTGCCAGCCGCAGGCTGTCTCTCTGATGCTGGTCCTGGAGCCTCTGGCTGCTGTTTGTTCAGGGAAGGGGAGGTGCCTTCCGGGTATAAATAGCAGATGAAGATGCTTCTCTCTGGCAGGAGAGTTAACCCTTGGGGCCCTGGGCACGGAGAGAGGCTTCCCTGTCTTGTGAGAAGGCGTGGTGGCTGTCAGAGTCGGAAGAGTCCTTAGCGATCACCTAGGCCCTGCTCCTCAGTGCGGTCTATGAGTCAGCAGGCTTGGCACCTCCTCAGAGCGTGTTAGAACTGCAAAATCCCGGCCCTACCCCAGGCCCAGTGAATCTGAGTCTACCTTTTCACAGGGTGCCCAAGACGCTGGTCCAGACAGCCCTTCCTTCATGAGGATGGGGGAAAGTGATTCAGAGAGGGCAGTGCTCATGCCCGAGGTCCCACAGCAATTCCCTGACAGAATTAGCTCTCAAAGCCACACTTCCTGCCCTCATGACTCAGGACCCTGATAGGCAGGGATCAGCCCCCAATTGCACAAGGGCTGGAGAAGGGGGCCAGGCAGTGACGTGTTGTTTCAGAGCCCATCCCCACGGGTTCTGCTGCCCTGGCGCTGTCCCAGCCCGCCATGGCCCAGCCTCTCCACGCAGCCTGTGCCCGGCCTGCGGGCCAGGGCCTGAGTTGGAGCTTGCCCCTGTAGGCAGGCAGGTGCCAGGTTGAGGGAGGAGGGCCACTGTGCCAGGCTGAATCAGCATGGGGGTGGGTTTGGGGAACGGGCCGCAGCGGTCAAGGCCAAGCGTTTCCCCTGGCCTATTTTCATCTCTCCCGGAGCTGTAGAACTTTTCCTGAAACAGCTTTTCCGAAGGAGGCTGCCGGCAGTGTGGGATGGGAGGAAGGGCCTTTCTTCACCTTCCCCCGAAACAAGCTGGCTCTGAGGAATGTGGAAACCATTAAAGACGCCCCCTTTCCCATCTCTGCTGCCTCCATCCCCAGAGAAGAGAGCAGCTGCTCTCCACCCAGCCCGCAAACACCCACGTGCCAGAGTGGGCAGGGGAGCAGGGCCTGGCCCCCTGCGCCCCTCGCATCCCGCAAGGCTCACCAATGTTGGGGTGCTTCAGCAGGCGGCAGATGCGGGCTTCACGCTCCAGCTTCTGATGGTCTGAAACACAGAGGCTCAGGTGAGTCCCGGGTGAAGGAGGAACCACCACCCTCCATCTCCCGCTCCTCAAAGCCTCGTACTATCTCCACCTCCCAGGGCAGCCCCTGGGGGCTGGGAAAGCTCACCTTCTGGGCAGGGCCTCTGAGTTCTCCAGGAAGACCATGGGGTGCAGTGGAAAGAGGAAGAGGCCTGGGTTGCAGTGACTCAAGCACATCCCTCACCCTCTCTGGCTTCCCTTTCCACGGCTCTTAAATGTGAGGCTTCTCCAAGACTCCTCCAGGCCTGTTCCTCAGGCCCTACACTCTGGCCAGACTAAATGGCTGACTTCACCTCTACAAGCAGGCACTGCTGGGCCCTCTCACTTCAGGAGAGAATTGCACATGCAGTTCTCTCAGCTCGAAACACTTCCTCTACCTCCCACCTGCCGTTCACTGGCCATCACTCACTCCTACCAATCCTTAGTCTCAGGCCCCTGGCAGCAGGCAGGGGCCCATCCTCTGTGCTTTCAGAGCCCCTGAACAGCATGACCCACTCAGTCTCATGGATATCTAGTTCCTTAAGGGCAGGGACTTGGTCTCTGTTGTACCCCTGACATCTACCCAAATACCTGGCACATACTAGGTGCTCAAGAAATAACTGAATGAAGCTGGGCACGGTGGCTCACGCCTATAATCCCAACAGGTTGAGAGGCCGAGGCAGGTGGCTCACTTGAGCTCAGGAGTTCGAGACCAGCCTGGGCAACATGGTGAAACCCCATCTCTACTAAAAATACAAAAATTAGCTGGGTGTGATGGCAGGTGCCTGTAATCCCAGCTGCTCAGGAGGCTGAGGCAGGAGAATTGCTTGAAGGTGGAGGTTGAAGTGAGCTGAGATCATGCCACTGTACTCCAGCCTAGGCGACAGAGCGAGACTTTGTCTCAAAAAGAAAAGAAAAGAAAAGAAATAACCAAATGAAAGAATAAATGACTGAATGAATGTGCCTTTCTAAGGGAGTGACTGACTGTTCTTCCAGAGGGCTGTGTTAATTCCCAGAAGCCACCTCCCTTTCAGGAGATTCTGGGACCAGGGACACAAAGAGTCCCAAATAATCTGCGGGGGCCCACCCAGAGCTCTCCCACCTGCCTTCTGGACTGCTGTGCGAGTCTCCTGGGCCTCTCCACACACCCGGGAGAAAGGCCTTGCTCGGGATCTGTCACTGTGGCTTCTGATTCTCCAGCTGCTGGGAACAGTGGGACACATGACCCTACTCCGTGCCCCTAAACAATCCTGGGCTGGAGACACCACTCTCCCCATTTTATAGATAAGGAAACTGCAGCCTGCACAAGCTGAAGCCTCCGTGGCGGCAGAGCTAGAACTGAAAATGCATTTCCTATTTTCCATTTTGGTGCTTTTTTCACAATTTGGTAGTTAACGCCTTAATTTAACAAACAAAACCGTAAAAAGAAACCGCTTTTTAAAAACTCTGTGCCAAGCACTGTGCAGAGGGCTTTATATGCCTTTCAAGCCCTCATACAATCCTTTGAGGAAGTTACTATCATTTTTCTGCCTTTCCAGAGGAGGAGACAGAGCTTCAGAGAGGTTAAGTACCTGCCCAAAGTCAATCCCGTAGTGAGCAGTGGAGCCATGATTTGTACCCAGACAGTCAGACTCCAGAGCTGGGCTTTCAATCCTGGGCTATACTATTCTCCATGCCCCAGCTCATAACCACTACCTCCACTTGCCCCCAATTCTCAAATAGAAAAACGAAGACCCACAGAAAGAAACTCATGCCAACACTCAGATGCCAGGCCAACACTAGAACCCTGGCCCTGAATGGCCCTCTCAGAGTGGGCAGGTATGTGGATGGGGGGTGGTGAGAATGAAGAAAGTTCCAGCCCTTGTCCCCAGGAATCCAGCTCCCCTTTCCCCTGCCCCCTTCACTAGAGCAATCACTGGCTGTCCTCCAAGGGCTGCAGAAGCCAAAATCAATACTGAAAGGTGGCTTTTCCACCAGCAAAGCAATTAAGTCCAATTCTGTTTCCATGGCTCAACTCCCCAGCTGAAGACTGGCTGCAAGCTAGGGATGAGGAGGTGGGGCCAGGTTGGGGGGCATCCCTTGATTCCCCCTCCCTCCATGGGCTCCTTTCGTATCCTCCAGGGGAGGGGAGGCTGACTCCTGGGCACAGGAGGGGATGCCCATCCAGAGCTGACCAGGCAGGGCCCTCCCCCTGCTCCACATCCCATGCCCTACCCCGATATCCTACCGGCAGCAGAACCAGAAGTCAGGCAGATCAAGATCAGGCCTGTCAGAGGGGGAAGGAGGCTTCTGGCCTAGGCTATACATTCAGGAAGCGGAAGCCCCAAATCTGGAATTTTGCTATTTCTCCCTGTGAGGTTACCCAGGGGCAGAGAACACTGACAAGATTGAAAGAAGAAAACGCTGGCCATGCAACCTTAAACTTGTGTCTGGTTACCAGACCTCACTGCTGGAAATGCTAGGAACTAATTTTATAAGTCTTATCATCATCATATGCATAGTACAATTAACCTGCATTGTCACTGTTGAAAGTATTCATCCTACTGAGTGTAAACATATACATTATACAATATTTCTGGCAACTCTGTTTGCAGTGTTTTCATTTTCTAATATACAGAGAACCTCAGGACATGTGACATGTGGGAACCATGTTTCTTTTGACCTCAGAGGCTGCGCTCTGTTATATAGATGGAGAAACTGAGGCCTGTTGACAAAGGAACAGTCCCTTTATCAAAATGGCTCACCAAAATCACCTGAAAACTCAGAGCTCTGAGGCCTCTACCCCTGCACCTTTCCCCCACCACTCCTCCCCTCAGCCAAGGAGCTTTTTTTTTTTTTTTTTTTTTTTTTTGAGACAGGGTCTCACTCTGTCGCCCAGACTGGAGTGCCGTGGCTCGATCTTGGCTCACTGCAATCTCTGCCTGCCAAGTAGCTGGGACTACAGGTGCACGCCACCATGTCAGGCTAATTTTTTGTATTTTTAGTAGAGATGGGGTTTCACCATGCTGGCCTGGCCAAGATGGTCTCGAACTCCTGACCTTGTGATCCGCTCGCCTCACCCTCCCAAAGTGCTGGGATTACCACACCCGGCCCCGCCAAGGAGCTCTTTTTAAAACATCCATTAAATCCTGTCACTCCTTGGCTTCCAACTCTCCAACAGCTTCCCAATGTACTTAGAGCACAATCCGAACCCCTCGCTGGGTCTGGCCTCACCTTGGCCAGGAAGCTCGAGCCACACTGGCCTCCTCTCTGCCCTGACACACCAAGCCCCTTCCCACCTCAGGGCCTCTGCACCTGCTGTGCCTTCTGCCTGGAAAGCTCTTCCCCGGGTCTTCTTATCAGGCAGGTCCCGGCACAATGTCACCTCCTTGGAGAGATTCCCTGGCTGCCTTTTCTAAGCGTGTCCCTCCTGCTGCATCACCTCCCCATACCCTGTCTTATCTTCTTGGTTAACACTTGTCACTACCTGATGCTACCCAGCTGACATATGTGTTTAATGTTATTTTCAGTCTCACTCCCTAGAAAACGGGCACAATGAGAGCAAGACCTTTTCTGTTGGTCACTGCCACGTTCCCAGGGCATGGTGTAGAGCTGCTAAGCAGCTTGTCCAAGATCCCATAGCAAACAAGTGGCAGAGCTGAGATTTCAATCCATGTACATAGCTATTTATACTATATTGCTTCCCATTCTAATAATTTTTTTTGAGACAGTTTCACTCTCATCACCCAGGTTAGAGCGCAGTGGCAGGATCATGGCTCACTGCAGCTTCCACTTCCTGGGCTCAGATGATTCTCACTCCTCAGCCTCCCTCTTGAGTAGCTGGGACTACAGGCGCCCACCACCACGCCCGGCTAATTTTTTATATTTTTAAGAGACGGGGGTCTCACCATATTGCCCAGGCTAGTCTTGAACTCCCGGCCTCAAGTGATCCTCCCACCTCGGCCTCCCAAAGTGCTGGGATTAAAGACATGAGCCACTGAACCCAACCCCATTCTAATAATTAATTAATTGATGAATCGATCCATCATCTCAGCAGAGTCCCATGATGGTGAGAGCTCTGAGGGAAGCTAGAAGTCTTCAGCCTCCTGCCTGCGGACCTGGGGAGCTTCCCCAATGCCCATGATAATATCTTGGGAACCTTTTCGCTTCCTCCCCAGATGGTTGGGTCACCTCCAGGGTGTGGGGGCTAAGAGCACAGCAAGGCTCAGCAGAGCTCAGCAGGCAGAGGTGGATGGACATTCTGGGGTGAGGTCCCTGGGACCAGACAGTCCCAGCAGGGTGGGGCAGGACAGAGCAGGCCTGGAAGGACCTGCAATCATATAAATGGGCAGGGCTCTGCCTCCAGAGGGGAGTGGACTCCAGCAGGCAGGCAGCCCGAGATTCCAGCAAGAGGCACACAAGCCAGGAGAGAAAAGAGACCTCAAGTCTGGGAACAGGAAGTACCTGCTCCCTGCATAGGACAGCCTGATCCTGGGAGCTAGAGCAATCATCCCAAGGACCAAGAGTGCCGGGCAAGGGGTGGGGAGGAGGACAGGAGAGATGGGAAGCACGTCTTGCCGTCCCCTCAGAGGCTTCCTTGCAGGGACCTGAATGACACTGTAGAGCAGCCTGGATGAGCTCGTCATGCTCCCCACCTGGTGCTCCGAGACTGGTCACTGAGGAGCCGAGGAAGTGACCCCCTCATGCTCGAGCTAGAGAGTGGGGCCTGTGGACGTCACAGTGCCCAGGCCAGTCACCTCCGGCTGCACCAGCCTCATGCATGTGCCCAATGTGCCCTTAGAATGCTACCTCTGTGTGTGCCATGGGGAGGATGCGCTAGGAGGCTATACAGCACCCAGTGGGGGTTAGCGCTGAGCCTATGTTATTGTATTAGGTCGGTGTTAATAGCTACTGTTACTGATGACAGGATTTTTTTAATGCGGGGGCTTGGGCCCCACCTACTGAATCCAACCCTCATGGGTGGAACTCAGGCAGCTGTGTTTTTTAAAAAGCTACCAAAGGTATTTGGCAGGGATTGGAACAGGCAAAATTTTCACTTTTCACGTCATTTCTTCATGGTTTCTTTGGTTTGTTTATACTATGAACATTTTTTAAACGACTAGATTAAAAATACATACACAAATATATCGTGGGTTTGGGAACCACTTGCTAGAAGAGGCTGGGCAGGGTGGGCAAAAAGAAAGCCACAGCTCCCGGGAGGGTGGGCACAGCCCCTGCTGGGCGCTGCCGGAAGTCACCCAGGAGCACCAGCAGGAGATGCTTAGAGTCTGTTGCCAAATATTCAGCATTAACCCCCCCTCCCCGCCCCCGAGGCACCAGGAGCGGCAAACAAAGAACCATGCTAAAAGAAGCTCTGCTCCTCCTCTCCCGCTGGGAAGAAAAGCAGCTGGCAGTTGGCAGACTTTTCCGGAAGGTTCCCTGATAACCTCCCCACCCCCACCCTCCACACTCACCTAGGCCCAGCCACCTTCCTTCCAAGAGGTCAAGGACTCAACAAGTTGCCAAAGAGAGGCGGCTTGGGAAGTGGCTGTCTGGCATAGCCCAGGGTCTACACTGTCCCAGGAGTGCTTAGTCACTTTCCAAAACAGGAGCCATGACCCTTCCACTCTCCCATACACATCTGTCTCTTTTGGTCAACATGCAAATGTGTGTGTGGATGTGCCCCGAGACTGTGGTGAACTAACCTGAGATCCCAGCATCCAGGGACGACCTTGGTGCCTGACCCTCTCTCCCGTTAGGGCAACCTCAACCCGTCACCCCCTGTCCCTGTTGTATCTCAGGGATTGGGACATCTTCCTTGGTTCCTCAACACCCAATGCACAGAGAGGGCACCAGACTGCTGCTAGTCACACAGCAATGACAAGGCCAATCCAGGCATCTGGCCATGAGGCAACACTCCTGCCGGCATTCCTGCCTGCCCTGTCTCTAGCTCCCAGCCTTCCGCAAGCTTGGACTTTTCACACTGACTGTGTACCACGTGGGGCTTCTGGCCCTTCAGAGGCCCTCACCCTACCCCCAGCCACCCCCTCTGCTGATCCTCTTTGACCTGCAAGACATGGGGGGAGGTGGGTAACTGGAAGAAAATGCTGAGCTCCCAGCAACACTGAGCCAGAGGAGAAAAAATGCTGAGCTCCCAGCAACACTGAGCCAGAGAAGAAAGGCAGCAACATGCAGTCCAACATGAGGCCTGCTGGGAGGCCTGCTGGGAGCAGCATGAGCCTCCTGTACCAGCCACTGTGAGGACGGCCACGAACCTGCACCTGCTGGCCCCTGGCCCCACACAGCTGTGCCTGTCAAACACCTGGACACTCTGCCAGCCTCTCACACAACATCTCCCGCACTGCACAAACCATGGATTGTACAGCTCACACCTGCCTCCACCTCACCCAACAGAATTCTGTCTGCCACCAGGCGGTCCCAAGGAAAGCTTATACACCATTTCATTCAGGGTGGGGACTGGCATCTTTGAAGATAACCCTTTCCAACACACTGACCGTGGTTACCACCATCACTGTCTCAAACACACAGTCATGGCAAGAAGCTCATCTCCTGGGCAGGCTTCCCAAATTTTAATGTCCACAATCACCCAGCTATCTTGTTAAAATGCAGATTCAGATTCTTCAAGTCTGGTGTGGGGCTCTAGGCTTTGCTTTTCTAACAAGCTGCTGGGGATGCTAACGTCACTGGCCCAGGACCGCTTCTAAGGTCTTAGGGCCATGGTTCTCAAACTCATCTGCAAATTAGAGTTATCTGGGCATCTTTTCCAAAACCCAGATCATATCCCAGACTCACTCTCTGAAAGACCCAAGAGTGGCATAGCTGAAGCCAAGCGCACTTGGAGTTCACTGGCCCCTCTCTGTGTGGCAGGTGCTGTCCTAGGTGCTGGGTGCAGAGTAGCCCATACTCTTGAAGTCTACAACCCAAAAAGGGAGGTGGGTATTAAACAAGGGGCCTTATCAGTAAACAGGATGAGACTAGGTCAGGGAAAGCCATAAAGGAAATAAACAGTAATATGAGAGAAAATAGGTCGGGCGTGATGGCTCACTCATGTAATCCCAGCACTTTGGGAGGCCAAGGCGGACAGATCATCTGAGGTCAAGAGTTCGAGACCAGCCTGGCCAACATGGTGAAACCCCATCGCTACTAAAAATACAAAGAAAAAAAATTAGCCGGGCATGGTGCTGGGCACTTGTAATCCCAGCTACTCGGGAGGCTGAGGCAGGAGAATCGCTTGAATCCAGGAGGAGGAGGTTGCAGTGAGCCAAGATCGCACCATTGCACTCCAGCCTGGGCGACAAGAGTGCAACTCTATCTCAGAAAAAAAAAAAAAAAAAAAAAAAGAGAGAGAGAGAGAGAGAGAGAAAATGGAGGAGGCCTCGTCAGATTGGGGGGTCAGGAAAACCTCTCAAAGGATGTGACCTTAAATTGAGACCTGAAGGCTGAGAAACAGCCATTCATGAAAGGAGCCAGGAGATGGCGTTCAGGCAGAGGGAATGGCAAGGGTAGAGGTCTGGAGGGGAGAAGTGACAGCGAGTGACAGGAGAGCAGGGAAAGGAGGGCCCATCTGGTGTCTCAGTCCTCACCTGTGAGGCACAGAGCTTGGCCTGTCTGGGTGAGGCTGTGGTCTCCAGCCTCGAAAAAATGAAAAGAAGGAAAAAGGGAAGGTCTATTCTCAAGGCACCCCCAGGAAGAGCAGCCCCCACCCCTGCCATAAGTATCACCCATGGGCTCGGCCCTGGGTCCTGGTCGGAACCAAGCAGTACAGGTAAGGGGAGAGAGGAGAGCCCTGGAGGGTGGGCAGGGTAGAGATCAGGCACCTACCTCTGGCTGACAGCTTCTTGGTGTTGATGATCTTGGCAGCATACTCCTGGCCGGCCAGCACCTTCACACACCTTCGCACCACCGAGAAGGCTCCCCTAGGAGGGCAGAGAAGGTGGAGAGGGTGAGGGAACGCCCAAGGGCTGTGTCCCTAGGAGATGTTGGAGTTCACGTCGCTGCCCTACGCTAGAAGGAAGCCCTTCATCAGTGCTCCTCAAGCTCACAGAGGCTTCTGTGGCCCAACTCAGGGACAGAGCGAGGCCAGAGAGACCCAGAAGATGGACCCAGAAGCAGAAGATTAGAAGCTTGGCCTCAAGTGAGAGGAGCCTGCCAATGTCATCAAAGTTGGGCTCACCATGCTGTAAAACATTAGAATCATGTAGTGTTAGAACTGCAGAATCCAGGTCTCTGAAAGTTTTTAGTTTTTTATTCTTTCAGTAGGTAAACATGGACATG
This sequence comes from Chlorocebus sabaeus, assembly GCF_047675955.1. Lineage (NCBI taxonomy): Eukaryota > Metazoa > Chordata > Mammalia > Primates > Cercopithecidae > Chlorocebus > Chlorocebus sabaeus. The sequence continues at coordinate 31,828,873 of NC_132926.1, read as the reverse complement.
GTTCAAAGTTCAAAAGATATAAAGGTATAGGTAGTAAAATGACTCCCTCTCGCCCCTGTACTACAGCCTCTGAGGTCCCCTTCCCAGAGATTACCACTGTCACCATGTCCTTGAGTCTCTTTCCACAGACGGTGTCCCACACACTAATGGTACTGGACATTGTATACCATTGTATACTGTTCTCCACCTTCCTTTTTTCAGTGAATAATATATTTTTAGAGATCCTCCTTCCGTATCATAACATAAGAGTTCCTTGTTACTTAGTATGTAATTGTATGGCTGTCTGATCCTTTATTCAGCCAGTCCCCTACCGATGGGCACTAAGATTAGTTTCAATCTATAACCATTACAAACAATGCTACAATGACTAGCCGTGTATGTGTGCATTAGAATTATATATCCTATGTATGCATGTGTCTGTGTGGGATACATTTCCAGAACTTATGTTATCTGGTCAAGGGGTAGGTGTTGTTTGCTGATTTCAATGGATAATGAGAGACTGTCCATATTAAAGATTGTACCAACTCACCTTCCCACTAGAATGCAAGGGTGCCAGTTTCCTTTGCCCTTGTCAACACAGTGTATTATCAAACTTTTTGTATCTGCTAAAGAGACAGGTGGAAAATGGCAATTTGCTGTAATTCAAATTGTAATTGTCATATTACGAGTGAAGCTGAGCATCTTTTCACGTTTTAAGAGACTCTTGGGATTTTATCCTCAAACTATTAGTAATTATAAGAGAACTTGGGGCAAGGTCTGTGAGTTTTCCACCTCACAGGGGAAAACATTGTCACCATGTAGAATGTGGCCCATTTCCTACCTCATTTGATTTTTCAGGAAAAGCTACAAAACTAGATATTGATGAGAAATTTCCCAATTTTTTTTTTTTTTTTTTGAGACGGAGTCTCGCTCTGCCGCCCAGGCTGCAGTGCAGTGACCGGATCTCAGCTCACTGCAAGCTCCGCCTCCTGGGTTTACGCCATTCTCCTGCCTCAGCCTCCCGAGCAGCTGGGACTACAGGCACCCGCCACCTTGCCTGGCTAGTTTTTTGTGTTTTTTAGTAGAGACGGGGTTTCACCGTGTTAGCCAGGATGATCTCGATCTCCTGACCTCGTGATCCGCCCGTCTCAGCCTCCCAAAGTGCTGGGATTACAGGCTCGAGCCACCGCGCCCGGCCAAAATTTTCCAATTTTTAAATACTGGCACCTACTGGCACCTATTCCAAAAGAATTTGAGGATGGTGTTAGGCCACACAAAACTTGTCTAAGGGCTAGATCTGGAGTCTAGATGCCATTTTGCTCTCTTTGCCACAAAGGCCATGCACTCCAGTCCCTTCATATATAGAGGAGACTCCTAAAGGGCCCGATACTGACCGTGGTCACCACTATAGCACCCTAACCCCATGCTAATGGAAGAAGAGAGTCTCCTGGGCAGGTTTCCCAAATCTAAATGTCCAGGGAAGTCACCCAGGTACCTTGTTAAAATGCAGACTATGATTCCTCAAGACTTTGAGTTCCAGTGTAGATTGCTCAAGGTCAAATGGTTCATAACAGGCAGAGCTGTGTCTAGAACTCAGATGTTAGCACTCTTGGGTGTGTGACTTCCACACCAAGTAAGCCTTCCAGTTCCTGGCAGGCTGGGCCACGCCCAGGTTTTTGACATGGCTGCACACATCACATCCTCCAAACTTGGATGCCCCATCCCAAGCTCATGGGCAGCTCCAAGCCCACAAAAAGATGAGGCTGACAAGGCAGAGGAGGATGCTGGCAGGCCCTGAAGAAGCCTGCAGGCTAGCACAGATGCCTGCTCTGCACACAGCCCTGAGCATGGTATCACTGGCTTCATGTCTGGGCAGCAGGAAATGAGCGGCTGGGAAACTGTAAAGAAGGATGAGGAGGAAGGAGCCAGGATACAGACTACAGACCAAGAAATATAACCTTGTAGGAAAGCTAGAGGGGGCCAGAATTCATGGGCACGCAGAGGGCCTCGCACAGCTGTGGCTCCTCCTTGGGGCATGCAGCCTGTCCATATGCTACCAGGAAGAAAGCAGCAAGACCTCAGTCCCCTCCCTGAGACTCTCCCCTGCTACGCGGCCCCTCTTCCATGCTTCCAGAGCACCCCTGCTTAGAAAACATTCATTTTTCTTCCATCATTCCCACAACACTTCCGGCCACCAGCTATAAAGGTTTTTTTTTTTTTTTTTTCCCCACACAACTTATTCTCTGGACACCAGTTGGGTATCCTATAATTCAGTTATGAAACTAACTACCTAGAGTTAGTGCAGACCCCACAGGTTAAGGGCTAAAACCTACAAGACGATCTCCTTGCTTCAGATACCAATCACAAATAGTGGGTCCTCAGGTTACCCACAATTCTGTCCAACCTGGCTGGTGACTGGGGGATCCCACAACCTCCTCCTTTTAGAATTTTCTCTGATGGCTCACAAAACTCAGGAAAACGCTTACTTACGTTTACCAGTTGTGCATGTGTGTGTGTTTACAACAGAGGTTATGATAAAGGGTACAGATGAACAGCTAGATGAAGAGGGGCACAGAGCAAGGTCTGGAAGGATCTTGAACACAGGAACTTTTGTCCCCATGGAGCTGGGGTGTGTCACCCTCAGGGCATGTGGATGTGTTCACCAACCCGGAAGGTCTCCAAGCTCCGTACTTAAGAGACCTTTATGGAGGTCTCATCACTAGGCATGATTGTTTATTAACGCAATCCCCAGCCCCTCTCCCCTCCCTGAGAATGCAGGGAGGGGCAGAAAGTTCTAAGCTTCTGGCCATGGTTTGATCTTTCTGTGACCAGCTCCCACACAGGCACCCACCCAAAGCTGCCTCATTGGAACAAAAGATGCTCTCATCACCCAGGAAATTCCAAGGCAGTTGGGAGCTTTGAGTCAGGAACTGGGTTCTAAGACCAAATACTAGAACAAAAGATGCTGTTAGTACCTCCATCGCTTAGAAAATTACAAGGGTTTGGGGAGCTCTGTGCCAAGAACCAGGGACAATGACCAACTACATATTTCTAGATTTCTTATGATATCATAATATCACAATCCTACACCCCCATCTAACTCAGACTGGTGGTGGCTCCTCCACCGGCTTATTTCTCCCACCCTGACAGTGAGTTCCTGAGGGCCAGGACTTTCACTTTTTTCCTCTGTCCCCAGTGCTTGAATACCCAGTGTCTAATGCCAATAGAGCCTCCATGAGTGTGACTTGCAGGAGAAGGAGGTGGATTTCAGCAAGAGTGAGAGAAAATGGAGTGAGACAGGAGAGGAAATTTTCAGATGGGGTGTTAGAAATAGGAACAGGCATCTAAGGAAGATGGGGTACAACTGGTCTCTCAAACGTGCCCGCCCTACCCAGGGATGGGGATGGACCCCAAAGACCTTTAGGTCCCCCGCTAGCTGGGGGCCATGATTCTCAAAAGCCCTATGAGAAAAAAGTTTAAAGTGGCCACATCTGGGCAAGGTTCTGAGAACTCCAGGAAGAGAAGGGCAGGAAGCAGGGAAGGTTGTGAGCTCCAGGGTGCAGGAGCTGGGTCTCGTCCTGCTCATCAGCACCTGACACAGCTTGGTCCAGAGCTACAGCTCAATTAATATGTGTGAGTGGATGGAGGGATTGAGGAAGGGATGGTTGGACAGCAGGAGGGAGGGATGAGTGTAATTTCTCCATTAGAGAGGCAAAATTTCATTCTAGGTAAAGACCTTAGATCAATGATTATCAAACTGGCTGCCTGAGAATCCCCTGAAGGATCTTTGAAAAAACAGATTCTGGCCGGGCGTGGTGGCTCACGCCTGCAATCCCGGCACTTTGGGAGGCCAAGGTGGGAGAATCGCTTGAGCCCAGGAGTTTGAGACCAGCCTGGGCAACATGGCGAAACTCCGTCTCTACTGCTGGGCATGGTGGTGCATGTCTGTGTTCCCAGATACTCAGGAGGCTGATGTAGGAGGATCACTTAAGTGCCGGAGTTGGAGACTGTAGTGAGCTGAGATAGCATCGCTGCACTCCAGCCTGGGTGACACAGCAAGACGCTGTCTCAAAAGAAAAAATAAGCAGATTCCAAGGTCCCACCCAGACATCCTAAATCAGCACCTCTGGGTGTAGGCCCAGGGAATTTATAATTTCATTTTAACTCTGTCTGTGGGTGATTCTTTCTCAGGCAGCCCAGCACTGCCCAGTGCCTTCCGGGGAAGTCCTGCTGCGTATCCTGTCTCCCTTGGAAATCCGCACTGATGGGGGCCAGTGAGGGCTCTGCTCAGGGAGGCCTGACAGGCCCCATGAGACTGGGCTCTGGCTCAGTGAGCCAAGGCCATAAGAGCTATGTCTATAAAACAAGAGAAGCCATACTTGCTGAAGTTCCTCTTCCGAATAGCACCAAGCTTTTGTATAAATTAGAGGCTCCTCACCAGGAGTCCATGCCATAGATGGAGTAGTGCGGGGACCCTGAGCCCCTTGAAGGACACCTGTACATCCAAGTGTAAGCAAGTGCATTTTTTGGAGGGAGGTAAGGGTGTATAGCTTTTATCAGATGCTCAGAGGGAGGAGTTTCTCAAAACAAGCTTAGAGCTGGTGATCCGGAGGGTACCAGCCCCTCACAAGCCCAGAAGTCTTCTTCCCTTCAAATGTACATTCACCACTAAGCACCCTTTCGACCCTCACAGCAATCCTGTGGAGTTGGAATTCTGCTCTCCCATTTAATAGATCGGGAAACCGAGGCCTCAAGTGAGCAGGCATATTCCTAATTGAGGCTGTGAAGAGAATCTAGGTCCCTTGCACTTTTTCTTCTGACTCAACCACGACAGGAGAATGTGGTCCTCAAGAGCAGAGGCTCTGGGGTCACAAAGACCCGTAATCCAATCCTAGCTCACCCCCAACTGTGTGATGCTGAACTTGACACATCACCTTTCTGCGTCTTCCTGTTAGAGGGTAATAACAGCCTCTACTTCCTGGGTCTGTCGGGGAGATTAAGTGAGGTAACTGGTGCAAAACACTTGATACAGTACTAAGCACAAGGGACATAGTTTGGGGAGAAGGGGGGCAAATGAGGTGAGAAAAGGGGCTGGGCTGCTACCTAGGCACCCCCAGGCTCCAACCCTACCTGCCATGGCGGTAGGGATCAGAGGAAAGTCATAGCCAAAATGAGAATGAGGGCAGTGAGTCGGCAGCCCTAACCTCTTCCCTTTTTTATCTTCTGTTTAAAAAAGAAAAGAAAAAAAAAAAAAAAAAAAAACATGTTTCTGTATTCTTGTCCTGCACGAACAAGTGGCCACAGCCCAGAAACCCTGGCAAACAGAAGAGCCAGCCCACTCCTCTTGTGGCCCTGAGCTGAGCAGGCAGCCAGCAGATGGGCAGGTGGGCAGGAACTTGGGAACAGGACAGGGCAGGACAGGCAAGGAGGCCAAGGTTGGGAGGGCAGGGGTGGGAGGCGATGGCCAAGAGTCCCAAGAGGAAGGGATGAGGCCTGGGTGTGAGGGCTGTGGCAGATGGCCATGGGCAGTCCTGGAAGTGACTGTGAAAGTGTTTCTGAATTCCTCGAGAGGTGTAGGGGAATGCCCCTGGGTGCAAAGGAGGAGGGGTGGGGGAAGTGTTCCTGGGTGCAAGGGGTGGGTGTCTGGCCATAGGCATGTATTGGCAACCTGGTCTAGCCCCTAAGAGTGTGATGCTGTGAGGCTGTAGGTGTGACAAAGCACATGTATATCACCCTAGGTATGAAGCGTGTATCCATGTGAGCCAGAGGGTCACAGAATGTAGGCAGGGAAGGGTGTGTAGGGGAGAGACAGACAGGCAGACACTGGAGGAACCAAGTCTCAGCCCTCAGCCCTGCTGGGAGGACTTAGGCAAGAACCGGCCCCAGTGAGGGCCACAGTCTCTTCATCTGCAATGTGGAGGCTAGGGTAGGGATGAGGCTCAGGAACACAGTAGCTTTTCAGCTCTAGTGTTTCATACCAGTGCCGTCCAACAGAACTTCCTGTGATGATGCACACACACTGAGCTGCCCACTGCAGCAGCCACCAGCCACAGATGCTACAGAGCACTTGAAATGGGACCAGTGGAACTGAGCACCAAATTTCTTATTTTATTTAATCTAAATAACTATATGTGGCTAATGACTGCCACATTGGAGAGCACAGCTCTACATAGAGACGAGCAGGCACTCCTGAATCAGACCAAGCAGAGTTCACATAGTGGGTCAGCTACTTCCTAGCAAGCTACTTCACCTCAGTAAGCCTATTCCCCCCTACTGCAAAATATGGACAACAATAGTACCAACCCTATGCAGTTGTTTCAAGGATTCAATGAGATAATTAGGTAGGCAATGAGTTTGGCAGAGTCCCTGGGGTATAGTAAATGCTCAAGGAACAATGCCTTGTGTAGGCATCGTTATCCACGAAAGGAGGAGGACAGCTGGCATCATCAGAAACAAAATGGACATTGTTTGCCAAACTCGGGGAAGAAGTAAGCCAAGGTGGAGGTGTGTGGGAGCCATAGCGAGGTGGGGAAGGGGCAGCTCACCAGGGCTGAATAGCCTGCCCCGAGAGTGTGAGCAGGAGTGTGGGCAGGCAGGGAGGCCCCCCTCTGGCAGACAGACAGAGAGGGCACAGTGACAGTGAGTCCGGTGCGCGTGGCTGAGAATGTGGGAATGTGCTAATGGGCTGTGAAAAGCAAGATTCACGCTGGGAAATTGCTTTCTAGCTGCCTGGCAGGCAAGGTGTCCTGGGCGTAGCTGGCTGCCAGCCCACAGGGGCCCACCGCCCTCTCTGGCCTAAAACAGTAGGAATAGTTGACATGGCAGTCAAGCGCAGCTCCAGGAGCACTAGATGGGGAGTCAGAAGACCTGAGCCCTCACTCAGCTTGGCTACCAGCTTGCTTACTCTTCTGGGCCTCAGTTTCCTCATTCGAAAGATGGGACCAGCCCCGCTCCCTCCTGGGGATGTTTGTGAGGGGGTCTCTGCTGCCCAAGACTGGTTGCTGCCACTTTCTCCAAAGGAAGCCTCTTCACCTTCACCCCAAACCACTCAGAGCCACGTTACACCCGTGAGTCTCAGCAAACAGGAACACTTATTATCTATTGCGGCCTTCTGGGGACAGCACTCACCAAACACTTCCCTCCACTCTGGGCTCCATGGGGGTCTGATTGTCTGGGCCCCTTACGGTAGTCTTTAGTGTCTGCTCTTCATTGACTATTTCCTCAAACATGCTGAGGTCTCCCTCCTTCCAGAAAAATAAAACAACCTCCTCAAATAAAACAAAACAACCAGGAACCTTTCTCTCGACCCAGCAGCCTGGGCTGTTTCCTTCTTCCCTTCTTCTTTGCTGCCAAACTTCCAGAACAAATGTCCGACATCCGCCGCCTCCTCTTCCCACCTCCCACACTCCATGAACCCACCACAATCTGGCTGCCGCCCCCGGGGCTCCATGAAAGAAATGCCTGTGCCAGGTTCGCCCACCCATGCCTCCTCCCACCCTCACCACTACCCCTTGCAGTCCCCGCTGGAGCCTAATGCACCTTGCCTACCCCACCCCAGGTAGCATTTGGCCTCACTGAACAAAGCTTTGAGCTCACCTTTCCTTTTGTTTCTGGGTCGCCATGCTCTCCTGGTCTCCCCCATCACTGAAAATGCCTTCGCTGCCCCACCTTTCCTCAGTATTGCTGCTCCCGGCCTCTTTCCACCCCCTCTTACCACTCCCACCCATACCTTCTACCAGGGGCCATTAGCTGTGATCTCTGGGGAGACTCCAGACATTTGTGAACCCACTTAAAACTGTATTAAAATGATTCTGTGTCTGTGCATTGTTCTGGGCAAAGGATGCATAGACATCAGCTCTGCAAAGGAGTCCATGACTTCCCAAACAGTTAAAGTCATTGACCATCACCCAAAACTGAAATCCACATCCAGAGTCCCCTCCTGTCTTCGGAACTCTAGCTCCGTATTTTTAACTACTCATTATCTTGCCTAGATGCTACATGGCAGGCACCTCATAATCAAAGCCCAGCCTCTTCCCCAAAATTTCCCCACTCTTGGTTAAGATACTTAAGCATTTCACTTCTCTGAGATGAGCTGGGGGTGATTTCAGAAAGGTCCTGGTCACATGCAGATAGATCTGTTATCTGTGAGAGAATCTGCATCCAAAATCCTTTGGTGGTCAGTAACACATAGCCCAGGCTGGCTGATTTGATCACCCAGGATGTGGAACCCAGAATACACAGGTTAGAATGCCTGGGGGAAGGGAAAGAGCTGGGGTGGGCCACAGAGGCAGCACCATGCACTGGGCTAGAGTGTGGGCCACATGTGGCTGCATCAGAACTTTGTATAGCCCACAATGTCTTACTTTTGAAGTCCACCCCCTCCTATTCCAAAGCTGAAGAAACTGGGGCGAAGACCTTGAACCCAGGACTGCTGATTCATAGTCCATTGCTTTTTCCAATACCCAGTACTCTCAGATTAGAGGGGGTCTGACCTTGAGGTCCACAGTCAGACTTTGGAGTAGGAGGAACTGTGGAAAATAACAGCATTCTGCATGTTGCGGTGAATGGGCATTTTGGGAGGGGGAGAGTATCCACAGCTTATTTGAGATTCTCTGAGGACTCTGGATTCCCAAAACAGTTAAAAAGCTGGGGTCAGTTTCATTCAGAAACAAAGAGAAGCTTTTAGGCCTCAGCTTACCTATCTGTGAAATCAACTGTTGATAAGTAATTTTTAAGCCTTCTCTTTTTCTTTCTTTCCCATTTAGGCATTAGTACCTTTTCTTAATAATAAACAAACAAAACACAGCTATGCAGCTTCTCAAATGGTGACTAGATCAGAGGAGATGGCACTGGGGGCTCACCATCCCCTTTGCTTGACTCTCCCCACTTCTTCCCAGCTCTGTGAGCAGAACTCCACAGAACAAAGCATTATACAGCCAGAAAATCCTAGGACCCATTACTGAAACCACACCTCTCCCATCCTCTCAACCGCCTGCGGCTGCAGCCACCCACTCCCAGACTCTAAAAGATGCTGCAGGGACGCAGTGTGCTTGAGCTGTCCCGCACTGCCCCCCGCCCCCAAACACCAATCCAGCAGAAGTCTCGTGGGGGACACAGAAGGGCTGGGATCCGGAAGAATCTGTTTGCTGCAGGGAACATTGAACCAACAGAAGTTCCAACATATTCCTTGTTTTGGCTGCACAAGGGTTTTTTTGAATGGGTCACAAAAAGAAAAATAGAAAAATATTCTATTTTCTCTTTACAGTGCTTAAGGGCAGGGCCAGAGCCCAGCAAGGCAAGGGACATGCCAGGGGGTGACTTTCTCCTCAGTCTTTGATGGCCTGGCCCTGTCCAGAGTGTATACCATGAAGGCTTTCAGAGGTCCAAGCATCAGAGAGAGAGAGGCCTCCAGGGATAGGACAGCCAAGCACTGGAGTGGACAGACACTGGAGTGTCCAGTTCTCATGTGTCACTAGCTTGTGTGACCATGGGCAAGGGCCTTGCCCTCTCTGGGCCTTAGCTCGCCATCTATAAGACAACGGAGCCCTCTTCCCTCTGATATACTGAATTGAATTGAGGGTACCCTGGCTCTAAACCATCTCCCACTTCATTATTTTAGCAAAGCATCTCCCCAGATGAGGGCAGGGACCGAGGGCAGGAGGCCTGCAAGGAAGGTAAGGCCGTGGATGAGAGTGGGAATTTGCACATCTCTACTGCCAGAGCACTAGCTCCTGAGGCCGCAGCCAGCTGTGGGATGCAGGAGCAGTTCTGACCGTTGGAATGTCTTCCTTCTGTGGAGCTAAAAGCTACCTCTCTTACTCTACATAGTCAGCAGCTCTGCCTGTAGGGCCTTTCAGGCCCCAGGACATCTCTGCAGACACAGGAGTTGGGGAAGGGAAAGACATAGTCCCTGAGGGGTCTCTTCTGTCTGCTAAAGCCCCTCAGTTCCTTGGCGTTCTCTCACTTGATTCAGCTCCCAGACCTTCACCACCCTGCCTGGCCCCCTCTTCCAGACAAACTACAGGTTTTTAATAGTCCTGCTAGGACCCAACATCTGGAAATTGGGGTCAGGCTGAACGGGCCAGAGAAGAGTGGGACCCCAGATCCCCCTAGGGCTGACATGCTCCACTGAAATATATACCTCAGAGCTTTTGTCTAAGTTGTTCCCACTCTCAGGAACACTGTTTCACCCTCTTCCCTCTGGTTAACTCTTCTTCCTCTCTCTTACTTTCTCTCTCTTTTTAAGAAAGAGACAAGGTCTCTATCACCCAGGCTGGAGTGCAGTGGCATGATCATAGCTCATTGCATCCTCAGACTCCTGGGCTCAAGCAATCCTCCCACCTCAGCCTCCTGAGTAGCTGGAACTACAGGCATGCACCACCGCATCCAGCTAACCTCTGGGTAACTCTTATTTAGCCTCTAGCTCCCTAATGTCATCGCTTCAGGGAACTTTCCCTGATACCTCCCTCACCCCAACTAATTGAGGTCTCTTTGCAGCTCACAATTCCATGTATGTGGCCAAAGCCCTTATCCAGTTGCATTTAAATAATGATTTCTGAAGTGATTTAATTAATGTTGGCTTTGCACTGGATTGTGAGCCCCGTGAGGGCAGAGACTACCTAAGTCTTGCATGTGGTGCATGCTGGGCTCAACCTAGGACTGGGAACAGAGTACGTGCTCAGGAAATACCTGTTGAAAGGATGCAAGGATCCCAGATGTGTTCCTCTTTTTATATGACCCTAAGACACCAAGGCCCTCAACCTTCTCCAGCACAAAAAGTCTCACTGGCCTTACAGTCCCACCTGACACCGTGGTAGACAGCCATGCCGCACGAGGACCTGGAGGACCTGGGCTTGGTCTCAGCGGTTTGGGCTATACCTGCACTCAGCAGGTTGCCTGGGGTGGGAGGCTTCCTACAGCGCCAGAGAGAAGCTCCAAGAGAGTGCCACAGGCAGTTCACATGCAGAAAGGGGACTGCAGCAAAGAGGGCAGAGACAGAGGCAGAGACAGAGAGACAGAGACAGAGTGAAACCAGAGAGATGGAGAGAAGAGCACAGAAAAAGACAAGCAGACAGACAAAGTCAGAGAAAGCCCAGAAGCCCAGCTAGCACCATCTTGCTATCCCTGCACTGGGAGACAGACTCATGCTCTATGCCCTATCACAGCCAGTGTGTGTGTGTGTGTGTGTGTGTGTGTGTGTGTCTCCATGTGCATGTGTGTGCTCCCGTGAGCTGTGTGAAGACGCACATGTGTGTGTGAGCACGCATGCATCGGCAACAGGATGCGAGTGTTGCACTCCAAAGCTCTGCCCTCACCCCACAGAGAGGGCCACGGCCCAGACTGCAGGGTATGCTGGCAGTGGTGTCACTGTGTGCTTGTGGAGGGAGGTGGGGAGGAAGAGAGGGAGGGAGGGAGGCTCAGCAGAGTGTCAGTGTGTCTCAGCCTGTGTGGGGGCGGCTGCGCGGGGGCGGAGGGCTGCAGCGTGCACCAGAACATGTGCGTGCCTGTGGCTCTGATGGCTTGGAGGACAGGGAGGAAGGCTCGTCCCTTCCCTGTTCCTGCCACCCTTTCCTTGAGGTCTTGCCCCTCCATTTCCTGTCCTTTGGCCTCTGGTCCCTGCACATCATCTAGTCCCCTAACCTGGGCCCTGTCTCTCCTGTGGCCTTGGACAAACCACTTCTCTCTGAATGTTGACTCCCAGAGACCAAGCCAAGCACCATCTATGCAATGAGCTGAGCATCTCCATGGTCCTTACAATTCTGATGTTCTGGAGGTCTGCAATTTCCCATGTGTGCCCTCCACAGAGGGAGGTTACAGAAGGTGGCATCTCTAACGGGGCATTGCAGGCATCTCCAGAGGTATTATGATCCCCATTTTACAGATGGTAAAGCCGAGGCACACAAACGGCAAGTGATTCACCCAGGATGGCCCAGTAAATTAGAGGCAGAATCATGACTGGAAAATCAGCAACATCAGAGTTCCCCTGCCCACATGGCCACTTCTCTTCCCTTGTTAGTGGACAAGAGGGAGGATGATCCCCAGATACGGCACCAGTCATGATCCCTCTCAGCAGTCTTCCCCCAGTATGCTGGGTGCTGGAGACCTGGACACAATCCCCTGAGCCAGTCTCTCCACCTCCTCAAGCTGCGGTCTCCTCATCTGTAAGTTGGATGAGTAAGCCCTGCCTGCCTCCTTCAGAGATGAGCTCATGGATAAAAAGCCTCGCTGGCCCCGAAGTGCTGTGGATAGGAGAGGGTTTAAAAGGTGGAAGAAAAGCACGGGCCCCAGTCTTTGGGTGCATGGATGCCCAGTGTCCTCTCTCCAACGTGGCATTGTCCATCCAACAGCTCTGCCTGGGAAAGGCAGGATTGCTAAGCACATTCTACAGATGTTACAGCCTGAGTCCCATGAGAGGACTTGAGCACCCAGGCCCCAGGACCTCAGTGTAGGGAGTTGCCTCTGGGCCACACTGCCACCCGTGGATCAACCCAGGTGAGAAGGAGCTTAGGTCGAGGAAGCTGCCCTCTCCTCCCTGTCAACCATGCTGGCCAACTGCAGCCTTTGCAACCCCTTCTCCGACCCCAGCTCTGCCTTGGGTCAATTTCAGATCTCTGTTTCTAGAGAGAAAAGAGTAGGCTGAGCTCTCTCTCCAGTCTCTCTTCCTCCCTCTCTCTCCCTCTCTCAAGTGAAATCTCCTTTGGAGACTCTTCCTATACAGCCCAGTGATAACACAGGCTGCAGGGCAACTTTCTGCCTTTCTAACCTCTCCTGGGGGTAGGATCAGAAGCCTGGAGAATACCAATGGCTGGAAAAGGCTCGTTTTCCACTTCCTTGAATGTGACCCCTTCCCTGAGCCCTCTGGTGCATCCGTGGCAACCCCTTTGCCCAATAACCAGCATTCTTCCCCTTCTCAGAGAGGTCTTTGGAGAAGGCTGTATATGCTGGGAGCTCTGGCCTGCCCACTTCAGTCCACACTGAACCCTGGAGCTGGTGCAGCCTGCCTCCTGCAAGCTTCGGTGCCACTAGGGTCTGAGCTTTTATTTCTCTCATCCTCAGGAGAGAAGAGGATTGGGTCAAAGGAAGAGGGATGAGCTCATCTCTGGATCCCAAGAGACAGCCCCACCCCAACCTTCTAGGAGACCGGAATCAAGTTCTTGACTCATCTGAATTCATATGCTTCAGTGGAACCTGCAGTCGAGTAGCATCAAGAGGCTCCAGAAGCCCTGCCCAGGGTCCTGGCCCCGGTCACGGGTTCCCAGAGGGCTGCCCACCAGGACTGGAGAAGAGCAGCTCCTCTCACACCCGGGCTCCTCAAAGGCCTGCAGTCCTGAGCCAGACCTCACTGGGCAGGATGCCAGAAGCCCTCTGGAGGGACTTGCCCTCCTCCCCAGTTCGGCAGCCCAACGCCTTGAAGAAGGAAACCCAAAGGCTCCCATGTGCCCTTTTAGGGCCAACCTGGCTGCCTCTTCCAGCCACCCTGCTAGTGATCTGAAGTGGGTTCTGGAACAGGGGCTCAGCTTTTGGGTGGTGACTGCAGTGTCCCAGCTGGCAGGAACTGTGGGTCATCAGTTGAGGGATGGGCCCTGCAGGTACCCTCATGGCTTCCTCCCACAGAAGAGGCCAGCCACAGGGGAAGCACGGTTTGGTCAACCTCCTCCCAGCCCCGGATGGGCCAACTCCAGACAAAAGGTACAAGCAGATCCCGTTCCTCACTTTCAGCCTTGCCCAGCCTTTCAGAACAACAGTCTCCCTGGTAGCAATTGGCACTGGGGGCCCGTCGTGCACCAGGCTCAAGGCTGCATCTCTACATGCACCATCTTACTGAATCCTCGCAGCCCTTTTTATCTCCAGACTACAGGTGGGGGTAAAGAGGTAGTGTAGCCTGCCTGGTGTCACAGAGCTATGGGTGGTGAGGGACAGAGCCTGTGTCCCTAATGGCCATGCAGGACACTGCCCTTCCCTGCACCACTGGATGCTCAGACTGATGCTGCCGTGCAGAGCAGGAGCCCCAGGCTCCTCAGTGATGTGCTCTGGCCTTTTTAACACAGACATCATGGGTGCGGAATCAGTCTACTTTATCCCCTTGTCTCTGATACAAGCTTCTGCAAACTTAGGCTCATACATAGTCTTCCCGATGTCCTGCAAGCTCCTGACATTGCATGCAACATTTCGTAGGTTTGTGCGTTTTTCCGGGGAATGTAGATTTAGACTTTCATCAGATTCCTGGAGGAATATGTGACCTAAAAAAGGTTAAGAGCAGTCTGATGGCTCTGGAAGGAAGAAGTCTGAAATTGATTAAACAAGGCCTAGCCATGCCTGCTACCCTCGGTTTTCCTGCCATGGCCACACCACGGCTCCCTTGTCCCTGAAATTTTCTGTGAAGGTTCACGAAGGGTCTCTCTGCCAAGTCGCCCCCACAAAACCCAGTCTTAACGATATCCATCTCCTCTTGGGGCAAAACATCACTTTTATTTTCACTTTGAGCACTTGAGTCACATCTCAACTCCATCTCACTGTACTCATGACGCAGTCCCGCCAGAACCCAGTCTTGGTCACTCCCTGAAAGGCAGCTTCACAGCTAATCAGGGAATTCTTGGGTTCTAGGCGAGCACTGGAAAACACCTGGAGAGGGGTCCCTGCACAAGTCTGTAGACAGCCTCAGTCCTCCAGAGCAGCCCCAAACATTATGTTCCTGCCCCTACCCGCAACAAAACACATTCAGAAAAGCCGAAAGTCTGCAGATAAGAGTGAGCACACGTACACATGGGGGTATGTGTGCTCAAGGGAGGCGGTGCATGCCTGTAGGATAGCGTGTTTGTCTGTGTGTGTGTGTGTGTGTGTGTGTGCAAGCAGCCTTCCTGTATACAGTCACAGGGCCACCTCCCACACATATGCAGACACCAGCATGAGCTCACACATGCCTGTAACACCCATACTCCCACATAGGCCTGTGAGTCCAGGCCTCACACATGCACACACGTGCGTGTGCACACACACGTACATCATCCTGTGTGCATGACCCCAGCCTTCACATAGATGTGCATATCAAGACTTCCCAGGAACACCATTGTGTCCACATCTCACATGAGCCTCCTCACACACCCCTAGACCTCACACACATGTGCTTTCCTATGTGTACACAGCTCTAACCTGCCATACATGTGCACATATAATGAGTCATGTCCACACCCTTGTTCTCATTCAACCCAGCCAATAGCACTCCTGTGATACTCACACACATGCACCCTTGCCGGGCACACTTGCATTTTCAGGCCTTACACATGAAGCACCTCTTCCTAGTGCACATGCATGAATGCTTGCACGCCCTTGCAGGGCACACCAGCGTACTCCAGTGTCACAATCAATTCCCCTCAAAAGCCCTTTTACAGCCACACACATCACTCCTCCTCAAAATGCACACTAGTACACACACATTCAGAACTCACACCAGCACACACCTGCCTCCAGGGTCCCTGCCCCGTGCTCCTGCTGCCACAGCAGAAACCAACCAGGGCATCAGTGCTCCTTTGCCCACAAGGCAAACTCTGCCTCCAAAATACACCCAACCCTTGACCCATCCCAGGATCCTCCAGAAACCCAGCTGGGGACATCCAGGAATCCCTCCCTGACACTCCACACCCTACTGGGTCACCCACAAGGGGCTCCCCTCTTTCCTCACCCTCCCATCCTTCACTACACAGCAGTCATCAGGGCAGAAAATGAGCTCTGGGCTGGGCAACTTTGCTTGTGCAGAGCCACTGCGCCCTTCATACCCCAGCCCCTGAAACAACGGTGCCCCCACTGCAGCTTTCCTGGTTGCCCCTCCCCACCTCCCAACACCCAGGAAGCCTGCCATGCTCAGATATTAACCCCTACTGTACTGATGCCCTCACTCCTGGCAGGAGCTGAGAAGGGGAAGGTGGGGAGGGAGAAGTTGGCCACTCTGTACAGTCACTGTAGGTGTCTAAAGTCAGGAAGAACTACTGGGAGCTGGTGAATTCTCTGTCACTGGAGGTATCTAAGTGGAGGGCAGATGGCCACCTCAAGCAAAACTAGAGAAGGAATTCCAGTTTTGGACCCAGCTGACTAGGAAAATTCCTTTTTAACCCTAAGTCTCTAAGAATCTGTGTGTATCCAGGTTGTGTGTACTTGTGTGCATGTGTGTGTGTTTGTGTATGCGTGTATGTTGGCATACACTGTTAACCCTTCATCCCTACATACGCACTCGCCTGGCTAGCTTGGCACGTCTGTGCACCCACAAACATGCCCACACCCGACTCTGGATGCTCTGTGCACAGGCAGGTGCCCCCAAACCCATGCAGCCTGCCTTCATCTGTGTACACAGGAATGCTCCCCAAGCACTGCAGGCACACACACTGCTCGAGACCCTGATCTCCCCGCCCCCCATGCCCTCCAGGACTCCCTGAGGCACAACTCACTTGCCCAATTCCTCGAAGAGCTGGTACTCTTCCGTGAAGCGGGTGCAGGTGATGGTGGCCATCCTGGCACTGGGCAGGCAGGTGAGGCTTGGGACTGGGGGACCAGGACTGGGGTGCTGCGGCTCTGCTCCCGAACCTAGGGGCCACTTGCCTGCCCGTGCTGCCGAGTGCAAACAGAGAACTGGCTTGACTGACGAGCCCGGGGCTTCTGAGCAGGGCACTGTGGCTGCTCACAGCCTCGCGAGCCTTCGTCAGCATCCAGGTCCCCATGGCAACCACCTCCGAAACGCCCTGTTCCCGTTGCCCCGGTAACTGCCTCCCCAACACCTGCCTGCCTTCCACTGCGAAACCTGCTCTCGGACGCCCTGACCATACCGTACACAATACTGCAAGCCTGTGTGGGCTTGGGGGTGGGATGGACCCAGGACCCCTGGGGTGATGGACCCAAGGAGGGGCTGGAGGAGGTACAATAGAACAAACTTTGTCCACAAGTGATATTTTCTCTTCCCACCTCCCCCACCTCCAACTGTGGGGCCCTTGTAGCAGACGGGATGGGATTAAGTGGGGCAAAAAGGCAGTTGCCATGGTAACAGCCAGTGGGTGCCGCATTCCGGATGGTCCCCAGGAAAGAATGACAGGATGCAGTTACCCTGGCAACTTCATCTCTAGAGAGACAGGTATTGCCTGGTTGCCCTGGCAACAGCTGGGTTCTAAGGTTTACAGGGAAACGATGGCTAATTCACAGGGATGGCTCTCCCTCTGTGGATCACTGTAGTCTCTGCAACTGTCTCTCTGTTGCCCTCTGTATTTTTTTTGTTGTTGTTGCTTCTGCCTCTGTCTTTCTTGTTATGCTCCTGCTCTTTCAGCTCTTTTACCACCTTGTCCATCACACTAGCGCTCTAGTTTGGCGGAGAAGTGCAGAGGACATCCCAGGATTCTGGAAGGAACAGCCCTGACTGCCTGCTCATCCCCACCTCTCACAGCTGTGACAGTTGCTCCCCTCCAGAGCCTTCCTCTGCAACCTCTCCCCAACCCCATGCCCCCAAGGGGACCATGGTAATCTGGTCTCCTGGGGCTCATGTCCCAGTTTCTGCTTGTGCTTCCAGTCAAGGTAAAAAAAAAAAAAGGCGAGAGGGGACTGTGTGGAGGTGAGCATGGCATGGCTTACCCGGGATAGGCCACTGGCCAGAGACCTGCCATGAAATCTTCATTCCAAAATTTTGTGGGCACCTTCCCTGCCAACTTCAATTCTTCAGGGCATCAGTCATACCTACAGTCACAAGATCTTACTCCAAGGTCTTGGAGTTAAGAAGAAAAGGGACTGGAGTTTAAGACTAAGGATGTAAGTTTGAGCTCTGATTCTTGGACATTTATTTTTATTTTATTTTATTTTATTTTATTTATTTATTTATTTATTTATTTTGGAGACAGAGTTTTGCTCTGTCACCCAGGCTGGAGTGCAGTGGCACAATCTCGGCTCACTGAAACCTCCATTTCCTGGGTTCAAGCAATTCTCCTGCCTCAGCCTCCCGAGTAGCTGGGATAACAGGTGCACACCATCACGCCTGGCTAATTTTTTGTATTTTAGTACAGACGGGGTTTCACCATGTTGCCCAGGCTGGTCTCAAACTCCTGAGCTCGGGCAATCCACCCGCCTCAGCCTCTCAGAGTGCTAGGATTACAGGTGTGAGGCACTGTGCCCGGACTTTGGACATTTATTAGCTGAGTGATCATGGGCAAGTCACTCACCCTCTCTGAGCCTCCAGCTCCTTTTCTACACAACAGGGGAACAAAGATGCCCTGCAGAGGAAGGCTGTGGAGATGGACTGGGCTAAGGGCTGTGAAGGCCTTTGGGAACCATGTAAACAGGAGGCCTCTTTCTAGGCTCCAGAGGAGGAAAATGAAGGTTTAAAGCAGGCCCATGACCACCCCATCACTCTATCTTGGACTTGGAATCTCAGACCCTACATACCCCTTCCCCTCTCCACTCAGGAAAAAGGGTCCTTGGCCCATTTCGCAGCTTGATGGGCAGAGGTTTCATACCAGCACCTGCCACCAGTGAGCATGGGTTGGCTAAAAGGATCCAGGCATCCAGACCCTCAGGGATTCTAGCCCACCCCTTCTGAACCTCCACATCACCTTGCTAGTCCTCTCACTTGTAGGACATGTTATCTGCTTATTGGTATTCTCCAATCCCACGAAGTCCCTGACTCACTACCCTACTTCCAGGGGCCCCCTGGAGACATCCGGATAACCCCCCCAATTCTGCCCCTCTTCCTGGGAGTGGGGTTTAGGGGAGAACGAAGGGTGAGCTCTCCCATTCAGCCACCATTCCCAGCAGAGGAAAGGGAGGGCGGCAGAGGGAAGAGGGGAAGCGAGCAAGGGAGGAGGGGGGTAATGGCTTAGCCACTAATTGCACCATTACCACCTTCAGAAAAAGGGAAAACCACTCAGTTTTGTTTCTGCGCACAATATGCTTCCCGCTTCAGCCGCCAACGTTGCAATTCAGAGGCAGAGAAGAGAGGCCTGGGCCCGGGGGCCGCACAGCCGGTGGGCAGCAGGCAGGGCACAGAACACGGTGGCCAAGCTACAGGACTATGTGGGGAGGTGGGGGAGGACTGCACTGCCACCCTCCTGCCCCAGACCCTCTAGCCTGTCCCCCAGGAGGGGATGGCTTCCACAGAAGAAAGTGCTGCAAGAGCCTTTAGTGACCACTGAGGCCACCTGCCATTGCACAGGAACAGGAGAGGCAGTGTTGCTTAGTAGTTAGGGTGACTCCACGACGTACAGGCTATGTAGTTTTGGATGAATATCCTAACTTCTCTGTGCCTCTGTGTCTTCATCTGCATAATTGGGTCAATAATATTCCCTACCTCCAGGCTGTTCTGTACATTAAATGAGACAAGCACAGCGGCTGACGCTATAAATGCTCAATAAATGGGAAATTACTATCAAAAGTCCTCTCCCCTCACACACCTCTCCCTGAATCACAGAAGCACACACCATCATCTTGAGTCCCGGCACTTCAGGGCACTGTTCCCTTAGTCTGCACTAGAGTTTAGCTCGTGGTTTGGAAATCACCTTGTCTAAGCCTAGTTTGCAGCAATTTCTGTAGAACAAAGAACTAGAGCTGGAAGGAGAGGAACCACAAGGCTCTCCAGCTCATCGGGTGCCAAAGGAATGATGATACTGTTTTAAAAGTTCACAGTAAAACAAAAAGCAACCATGCTGTGAGACTATGAGGCTGTATTAATGGAAATCTAATGTTCTGAACTGGGGCAGTCCTGTGTGGCTGGGTGCTGGCCTGACCCGTTTCCTCTCCCCATTCCCACTGATGAAATGGAGCAGGCTTAGAAGTGAGCAGAGCACGTGGGGAAGGCCCTGGCATCGGGTCCCTCAGAGGAAGCTGTGAAGGAATGGAGGCAGGAAGATGGCCACCTCTCTCCCTGTCTGTGATGTGGACCATGGGGGCAGCCTCTGCGGCTGCTGGGAGCAGGGCCAGCACAGCCCCGCTCCTGTCACCTCTGTCTTTCTTCCCTACTTCCATCGCTCCTTTCAACTCTTCTTTCTTCTTCTCTCCTCTCGCCTTCCCCTCTCCCTCATTTTTCCTCTTCCCTCCTTTGCATCCTTCCTTCTCAGTTCTCCATCTTTCTCATCCTTTTTACTTCCTTTCTGGTTTCCATCTCCCTCTCTTTCTATCACTCTTCTCTCCCTCTCCTGCTGTCCTGCACTATGCATGCGGTCCTGGGGGATGGGCAAGTCGAGGGCTGCAGGATCCCGATAGTGGAGAGATGGCTGGAGAGGGGGAAGAGAGAGGAAGAGGAGGGAGAAGAGGAAGAAGCTCCCTCTGAAAGTCTTAAACATGAGGACACACATACCCCTCTGAGCCTTCTGGAGCCTAACTCAGCAGTGTGGGCACTGCCTCGGACAGGCACCCCCCACCTTCCTGAGGGTAATAGCCACTCTGCTGAGAAGGCATGACTGCTAATTCACCACCTCCCCTGAGCCCGCCGGGCTAGCAGCTGTGCCCGGTGGTGGCGGGCACTGAGGAGCAAGCCGTGCCTCTGTGGTGCTGAGAGAATGAGCCGATGATTGCATCAGGGGGATTGTTCCTGCCAAACTCCCCACTCCCCAGGGCCAAGGCAGACACAAGAGGCAGCACGTGTGCCCCCATCTGCAACACGCATGTGGCATTCGAGAGCAGGCCTGCATGCTATGGGCTGGTGGCCAGGGGTGGGAGCCCTGGAGGTTGCTGAACGCAGCCCTGACATGCCAGAATAGGGATTGGCATGTGAACACAGGCAGTGCCCCACGGAGACAGAAGGGATGAAAAGTGACCAGGGCTGGGTTCCTGCATGGGTGATTGTAGCCCCAGTGGCATTGTGACAGCCAACTCAAATCCCACCTTCCACAGCCCACACACGTGCTCACACACATATACCCAAGTGCCTCAAGGTCCTGCAGGGCCTGGGCAGGTACCACAGAAAGCGTGCCATCCAAAGGATCCCCACGGGGCCTGTCCCACTAAGGGCAGTGAGCGTGGGGGGCAGAATTAGTGGAAAGTGGACCAAGAGAGAAATGGTTCTGCTGAGGGTCTGGGTGGAGGGGGACTGGGTTTATTCATTGCAGTAAGTAAGGTTGGGCCTACATGAAGAAGTGGGGATGTCAGGGATCAGGGAGCAGCACTGTCAATGAGTTCTCCCACACAGGAGGCACTCCTTGCTGGGGAGAGTGAAGCAGAGAGCCATGGGACAGAGGACAATGGCTACTGGGCCAAGGGCCGCACAGCACTCCCTGCAGTTAGAGGACCTGAGTTCGAGTCCTGGAAGAGCTTGCAGGAGGTCTCCCCAGTGGAACCTCTACTTCCTCCTGAGAAAGATGGAGTCCAGAGCACTGGCTCTCCATCCAGGTGTGGGCTATCTCTTGGCCCTTGGGAAATGGGTTACCAGAGCCCAGGACTCCACTGGCAGGGCCCAGCTTGGACAGGCTGCCCCCTGGCTCTGGCCCCTGTAGCTGGCAGATCAGCTGCCATCTGGTGCAGCCAAGGGAGAAACAGGGGGTCTCACCAGGCATCTCTGGGCTCGACTTCCCCAGATCTGTGGCCCGAGGGGCTGGAGCTGCCTCTGATCTGCCCTCCCTTCCCTCCACACCAGCACAGGTGCTCAAATGGTACAAGCACCTGCCTGGCAGTGCCAGTTGGCAGCCTGTCACAGAGTCTAGACCCAGGTGCCCCGGCTGGAGGAATCTTGGGCCACAGGAGATGGGAGGGGGCTGGCGGGAGCCATGCTGATTCCTGGAAAGAGCAGAAATCACCACGGGCTGAGCCTGTCATTGGGCTTCAGTGCTCTGCGGCACCAAAGACCCTCCACTAATCTCAGGCCTAGGCCAGCCGTGAGCTTCTCTAGACCAAGTTGCAGGCTCAAGCTTGCGTGGGGCCACAGGGCTGTCTGCTGGATGCTGGGTTGGGTAGGACTCAGCTAGGCAAGCTCTGGGCTGGATTTGAGACTGGAACGAGACCTGAGGCCAAGTCTCCTTCTCAGGGCACCAGGAACAGGTGCCAGCCCCGACCCCAGCTGGTCTTTCTTGGTTTAGGTTGGTCACAGAGAGTAAGCCTCAGTGATTAGGGGACAGCAGAAAGGGCCATTCATGGTTCTGCACTTGTGGTGCCAAAGGGCAGGGGCACCGGGAGAGAAGTGGGGGCTGGAGCTGGAGGGTAGGCCCCAGGCAGGGCTGACTCAGCAGGCACGGGAGAGGCCTCCATACAACTCGTGCAAGCCTGGAGCGGCAGGGAAGCCTTGGCTCCATGCCACCCTGGAAAGGCCCCGCCCACACAGCTGGGACAAGCACCCAGCAGAGCTAGAGTACCCTGAGGAGTGGGCGAACTATGGACAGCTCATCTCCCAGGGTGTGTCAGGCCTGGGCCACCGCCCTAACAGGTGACTTACTTCTTCAGAGCCTCCCTCCCAGGCAGACTGAAATGCTGGAGGTCACTGGAATCCAGAGGCCTCTGCCTGTCCTGGCTCCTGCCCCACCACACAGCTGGGCATCAACATCATAGAGGCAGGGAAAGATTCTAGTTGGGGGAGGTGATAAGGGGTAAAAAGAACAGAACCAGGAGGAAGGGGCCTAGAGCATGAATGGTCACCTCCACCCAGCAGCCTCAGGCCAGACCCTCACTCCTGGACTCAGCCACCTCTGCAGTGGGGATGGAGCTCTGTAACCAATACCTGAACCCCCACACGTACCGCACCCACCCCACCCCACCCATCCTGCTCATCCACAAGCTGATGAGTCCTAACAGGCCTCCTTTGCCAGTGACAAAAATAACTATTTTCAAAATTCACAGCAGGGCTTTCGCCTACACACACTGCGCCGACTGGAACCTGAAGGGAGATATGCAGAACGCAGTGTACGGATGGAGGCGCACTAAGCGGCAGGCGGGCTCTGCAACCCCCGTGGCCTACTCCCCACCACTCAGCCTGCCCCCTACCCCAACACACACACACACACACACACAGACACACACACGCACACTAGCCCAGAATGGCCAAATGGGAAGTGCTCTTAGATCATCACTGAACATAGTGTGATGTTGAGGCCCAGAGAGGGTCAGGGATGTGCCCGAGGTCACAGAGTGGGTCTGCAGCAGGACTCCCATCCCCTCACCTCCTAGCCAGGCTGTCCACCTCCTCTCCTGTTCACTTGGCCAACAGTGAGCTCATACCTGCCCCCAGGACACACAAGCACACACCCACACCTGCTCAGAGTCGGACAGCACTGCATCCCTCACTTCCAAGTTATGACACTTTAATCAAGTTCACAAGCTCCTCTACAACCTGGCTTTGGCCAGTCTTCCAGAGCCTCATGAGGGAGGCAGAGCCAGGGCTAGCATCCCCACTCGCAGGTGGGGAAATCAAGGCCTAGAGGGGAAGAACTGTGCCCAAGGTCACGGGAGAACCCAGGTGTCCCGGTACTGGTTTGGGGGCTCTTCACAGCTCTTTCCACCACCCTTGGTGCTGCAGCCATTAACGGCCCAGCCAATTTCTCTGGGTACTGGAGGGGCCAGAAGAGGAACCTTGCACCACAGTGCCTGACACCAGTCTGACCCGAGGACTGGCCTAGGCCATGTGAAGAGCCACGAAGGTCAACCCCCCGACCCCTGTGCCTCCACACACAGTGCTCAGGAGGTCCCTGTAGAGAGCAGTCAGACTGCCATGCTTTAGCTGGGGGCCAGGCTTGGAGTTGACTCCAGGCGGCCCTCACCCAAACACCACCCTAGAGATCCTGTGTTAAGGAGGAAGCCCTTTAAGGGTTGTCAAGTGGCAAGGCAGAGGAACTCCACCATGGCCCCAGGCTCCAGGGCCACACCAAAGAGTCACAAAGTCATTAGAGCTCATTTTACAGATGAGGAAACTGAGGCCAAAAACTCGTGTTGGTCACCTGAGGTCACAAAGCAAGTCGGTGAGGAGGCAGGACTGAGACACAGGCATCCCAGTCTGGTTTATTCCCGCCCACCCCCAACCAGGTTCCCCACCCTGTTCAACCAAGGGACTCTACAACCTCCAACTCCCTGTAGATGGAGACGGGACAGGCTTAACCCTGAGAAAGAGCAGGGCCAAGCCGGAGTGGGGAAGAACATCTAGAGGACAGTTTTCTCCCTCCCCACCATCAGATCCGTTGGGACATCAGCCTAGTGTTGAGTTTACGGAAAAAGGATCGAAGCTTGCAAATCTTGCATTTTTTCTTGCGACGACCCCGGGAGAAGCTTCGAGCTCTCCCTTCCTCTTCCTCCTCTTCCTCATCACTGGCCCAGGGCCCCCACGCACCACCATTAAAGTCAGGATGAGCCCGGGGGTTCTCAGCCGGGTAGCGCACCGGGATGGCTGTGCGGTTATATTCGGCTAGGCGAGCCAGCAGGGTGCGGACCACATCAGGCCGCTGGCCAGCCAGGTCCTCCCGTTCATAAGGGTCAGCACTGATGTTGAAGAGCCATACAGCCTGACGGACACTGGCCATTCGTTCCAGGTTCCACCAGCTACCTGGGAAGGTGGCCAGTGTCTGTGGTGGGATCCAATCGCCATAGCCAGGGTCTCCTGTCAGCAGCTTCCACTCACCCACGCGGATGGCAGCCTGCACAGCGGTGTTCCAGATGCCAAAGCCGCCCTCCAGGGAGCCATGCTGGGCATGGTTGTAGAGTGGGTCAATGTTGTGCAGGATCTCCGTGCGTGGTGAGGCCCGGCCCTCGCTGATGGCCGGCCATACATCGTAGCCATCTAGCCCATCAGCTGCTGAGGTGGTGCCACCTGCCAGACCCACCAGGGTCGGGTACCAGTCAGTGATGTGCATCAGTGCCCGGCTTGTCCGTTGCTTTCGCTTGAGCAGGGGACTATGGACAAAGCCTAGGCCCCGCACGCCACCTTCCCAATAAGTGCCCTTGCGTCCTCGGAGCGGCCAGTTGCTGCCCCCCGAGAAAGTCTGACCACCATTGTCACTGGAGAAGATGATGACACTGTTGTTGTAGAAACCATAGCGCTTCAGGGCCCAGGTGATGTTGCGCACAGCCTCATCCATACAGGTCACCATGGCCGCATACTTCCGCCGGGCCACATTACCCATGGTGCGGTAGCGGTACAGGTACTCACGAGGGGACTGCAGGGGTGTGTGTACTGCCTGGAAGGCCACATAGAGGAAGAGGGGCCGCTGAGGGCTGTGGCTGGCCAGGATATGGCTGGCACGCTGGGCGTAAAGCATAGTGGAGTACTGGCCGCTGAGCCCCCAGGCCACATTCTCACCCTCGTGCAGGTCGAAGCCGCACACGCCTGGGCCATCACAGTTGTCATAGGTGTAATAGTCCACATTGCCCGTGAGCGAGCCCAGGAAGGTGTCGAAGCCCCGACGGGTGGGCAGACACTCCTTCCGGTAGAAGCCCAGGTGCCACTTGCCCACCATATGGGTGGAATAACCTGCCTCCTGCAGCTTCTGGGGCAGTGTCACCTGGTCCAGGGGCAGGCAGTTGGGCTGCCGTGGGCGGATGATGGAATGCTGGAGTCCTGTGTGGATCTGGTACCTGGTGGGGAGGAGGGGAAGGCACAGAAGGCACAGGTAAGCTACAGACCATTGCTCTGGCCATCCAGTCCCCAATACCACTGTGAGGTGGGCTGTGGTCCCAGCACTACCAGCAAAAATAATAGCAGCAACCACCAGGTATTATCGAAGGTGCTAAGCACCTCAAATGCATTATCTCATCGAATCCTCAAAATCACTGGAAGTAGATCATATTGTCATTTTACAGATGAGGAGATTGAAGCTCAGAATGGCTAAGCAACTCACTTAAGATCACACAGCTAGGAAGTTGGAGAGTTAAAAGTTGAACCCAGGGTCATAATGACAATAATAATAGCTAATACCGAGCACTCGCTGTGAGCTTGGCATTACACTTAGCCTCTTATGTGAATTATCTTACTAAATCCTCACCACAAATTCGGAGGTACATATTATTGTTCCCATTTTCCAAATAAGGGAACTGAGGCTTGGTAAATTAAATTACTCGCTGGGTGACTCACATGGCTCGTAGTCGGAGTGGGATTTGTAACTCAGGCAGTCTGGCTCCAGGCTTCAGAGTCCCTAAGCTCTAAGCTATTAACTTGCTCTGGGGCCTAGAGCAAGCCCTGCTCTCCCAGGCAAACTCTTACTCACTCTTCAAAGCTCAGCCCAAATGTTATCCATGCTATAAAGTCTTTCGTAACTCTCCCAAAGAATTAGTCACTTTTGCTTCTGGGTCCCCCTAGCATTTAGCACACACCATCGTTTTCTTACTTGGCCGTGGGATTATACTCGTTTGCACATGCTCTTGTGCCCAGGGACATGTGATGGGGCTGTCCTTTATTCAACCTTCTATTCCTAGCATCCAAGTGATGTTCAAAGAGCACTCAATTATTTATGAAATGAATGAATGAAAGACACTGAAAGGGTTTTAGAGCCAGAAGGGACCCAATTCATTCTCTAGTTTACTCACCTCATCTTAAAAAGAACCTAAGGTCTTTTAAGGGAAGGGGAAGGGCCTTACCCAAGGTCACCCAGTGGTCAGGAACAGAGCCAGGACTTGAACCAAGTCCTGGTTCCAAGCAGAGTCTAAGCAGTGACTCTTTTTCAGCAAACTGGGCTGCCGTATCTCTTCACACATGGGGGCCTCAGTTTGCTCCTGTAGAGGAGTTGGTTGAAATGGGAAATCTCCAAGACTCGTCTAGCTTCCCAGTTTTTTAAGACCAGCTCCCATGTGCCTGCCTGTGAGCTCATATGACCCCTTGATCCAGGCTATCATCCTGAGGCAGGAGTAAATGGTTAGGCGAATCCTGAATTCTTCATTTATCCGTTCATATCCCATCTTCCCCCTTCTGTGGTCAAGGCTCCCATGTGATCTGCTTATGGTGTCTTGCCTTTACTCAAGTCTTGAAAGTCCCAGAGTAAATAAGAAGCCTGAAACTTCACAAGTATGTTAGAATCCCACACCTTTTTCTCACCCCGAGGCATCCAAATTAAGACAAGCCCTGAACTCTTGACATCTTTAATCAGAGCACAGAAGTGAGTTTCTCTGTTTTGGTTTCCTTATCTTAAAACTGTTATTGTTGTTACCTATAATTAGCTACTACTGCCATTTTTAATACTAGGCACCACATACATACATTATCTCACTAAATTCTCATTTTAAAAACCTATAGGGAAGTCTATTACCAGCCCATTCTACAGATGATAAAACCAAGGCCCCCAAAAGAGCAGCAATGACCCAAGTTCAGACAGCCGGCAAGCAGTGGAGCTAAACTTTGAACCCGGGTCTACTCAACTCATGCTCAAAATCTTTTGGTGATAACGGCCTCTCCAGGCCTCAATCAAGCTAATAAATTATAGGACTTGATATGAGAAGTACCCTAGGGCCTTGAGTCCCAACTGGGCCTGTCTTCATAGAGGTGGGGTGCTGTGGAATGCTGGTTTGTAAAGTGGATGGGCCAGCTAAGAGTCACCAAAGCCTATCTGCAAGTGAGTCACATGAGAAACTTTGCCTCTCTCCAGCGTGACAAAACACAACTGGATGTGTTAACAAATACTAACGAGGGTTGTGAGCATCAATGAGATGGAGCCAGCTGCAGGGGGTGGAGGGCAGGCACTGACCAGCCACGTTCAGTTACCTTCGCAGATCAGGGGACTGAAGCACTGCCCTGCTGCTGTCTGCTCATTCCGCTACTTAAACCAAAAGTCACCTCTTAGGACAGAAACACTAAGCTGTGTACAACTCTTGGGAATGCAGATTCCTCCTCCCTCTTCTGCAGGTCAGCATTCGTCTTCACCACTACACCACCATCCTGCACCACCACTCCAACCCATACACGCCCCATGCCCCTCCTTCTTTCTTCTGTTCTCCTTCCGGCTCCTGGATCTAAACGCTGGGTGCCAGATCGAAGGAAGAAAGGGCACCATTTGATTCCCAGCTCCAGGACCCCTGCCAAACATCTGGCCTCTCAATTCTATCTCCCACAGACCCTGAAGTAGGCCAAGGGGAACCAAGCTGGACCCTCCCTGAGTCCTTGTCTCAATTTCTCCCATCCAAGAAATAGACTAAGAAACAGGGAGACTAAGGCTTCTGGTTCCTGAGATCACACTAGTGGCTCTTGGGTGGAACTTGGGAGAAAGCATGCCTTGGACCCCATCCAAGGAGAATTAACTTCAGCCCTGCCAAAAGATTTTCCCCTAAGTGGCCAGAGTTTGCCTTCCATACCCCCACCTCCTGTTTCCCTGCTCTTTTAATCCTGTAATCCTGATGCCTCGCCTGTGGACATTTCCTTATGGAGGAAGCAGCATGTCTGCTTGGGGCTGCCAGTCAACTTGGGAGGATTTTGCAGATGAAAAAACAGAGGCTCAGAGAAATGAAGTAACCACCCTAAGGCTACACAGGTCATGGTATCCTATGTGTCTTTCTCTTCCACCTATCAATTCCTTGGTCTTCTCCCAATGTATTCATCAAACAGTATGGGGACCTGAATCCCTCAGGACACATAGAGGCTACCACACATTGACAGCCAAGCAGGTTACACACAAATCATTCCACCGTTGCCACTCTTTTTCAAGGTGAAAACTGTTCTTTGCTCCATTTTATGGACAAGAAAACTGAGGCTTAGAGAAATTAAATGACTTGCTCAGGGTCTCAGTGTCCATAAATAGAAGCAGCAATAAATGTCAGAGGCTGCCATGTTCCTCTAACAAAGGGATGACCAGATGTCTCCACATTGTGTGGAATGTGAGTGTCCTGGAACATCAAAGCAAGAAGACCTCAAAGATGATGAAGCCCATTCAGTGTAAGGCAAGGGTAATTGAGGCCCAGAGAGGGTAAGGGACTTACTAATGATTACACAGCCAATAGGAGATTTCCCAGACCCCAGCACGGGGTGGTACTGGCAGGAGAAATCTACAAATTGGGTTGATTTGGGGCTTAGATGCTCAGCCCCGGGGCCTTGCGCCACGCCTACCTGCCAGTGAGGAGCTGGCTCCGCGAAGGCGTGCAGATGGGCTGGATGTAATAATTCTCCAACTTGACCCCCTTGGCCGCCAGCCTGTCCAGCGTGGGGGTCTCGATATCTGAACCATGGTAGCCCACGTCGTGGTAGCCTTGGTCGTCCGTGAGAATGAAAATGATGTGGGGAGGCTGGGGCGGAGCGGCCGAGCGCTGCTCACCGGCCTCCCCGGGCCAGTCGGCCACGAGGCTCGGCTTGGCCCAGTCCCAGGACAGGTAGCCGAAGCTGAGCAGGCTGACCAGGGAGAAGCCAGTGAGGGCGTGCATCGCCAAGCCGGCCCGTGCGTCCCGGCGCGCAGGGCTCCTGGGGCCTCACCACCTCGCGCGCCCAGGGCGCACCACCGGCCCGCCGGCTCGGATGCTGCGAGGGCGTTTAGCGCCCCCGAGGATGGCCCAGTGTCTGGTCCGGGACAGGCTGCCGGACGGCTGGGCCGGATCTGCTCTGCCGCAGCGGGGCGCTCTGGGGAGGTCAGGCCCGCGCCAAGCTGCCTCCTGCTTCAGCGCCGGCCCAGCTCCCTCTTTGCTGCCTCTTCCCCAGCTCAGCCCGGCCAGCCTGAGACGCGGCGTGGCGGCTTCCAGAAAGTGCTCTCTACCATCCTTTGACTCCCCTCTTCCTTCTCGCCCTGGATTTCTCCCGCCTCCTAATTTCTCTCGCCTCTGCTTTCCCGGCCTCTCGCCCCACCCGGAGTCCTTACAACAACCCAGCTCCCTGCAGGGAGGTGGGCAGGACCCCAGCGGGGAAGGGGAGGGAGTTGGGCGGGTCGAGGGGACACCGCGGGAGAGAATTCGAAAAAGTTGTAACATCTGCCGGGGCCGAGCCCCAGGTGGAGGGGCAGGACGCCGAGCAGCGGCTCCACCTCCCGGGCGGGAAGCCCAGGCCCTCCCGGCCTGCTGGCTCCAGCGCCCGCCCCTGACCGGGATGGGGAAAGGAGGGAGTGGGGCTGCTTGGAATTCGATGGAACAGCTCCGGAATGGCCGGGTCAGACATTCCTCGATCTTGGAGTCTTAGCCTCTCTGAGTGCCAGCCCTCGAAGGAAAGCCCATCATTTTCTAGTCCAACCGGGGCATTCTACAGATGGAGAAACTGAGGCCCGGAGATGAGGCGCAACGCGTCTAAATCACAGAGCAAGTCAGTAGCTATTTCTCTAAGGCTCACCGTGGCTGTTGGAGGCAGCTCCCTTCGGTGAGCCGGTAGAGAAAGGGATGGAGAATGGCAAGCACTTTGGCAAGCACCCAGGGCTGGAAGTCAGGAAGCTTGGTTGTAGCCTTACCAGCTCCCTTCTCCTCAACCCCTCCCTCCTCCCCGTTCTGCAATTCCCAACTAGAATCTTAGAATGCCAGCGCTGGAATCCAGAGGGCAGGGGCTGTTTTATCCATCTTGTATCCACAGGGTGTAGCACACTATAAGTATAAGCTCAATCAGTATATGTTGCATGAATGAATGGATGAATTGGCCCCAGTGGTCACGTAGGCCAACGCCTACCCAAAGAAACCTCCACACCAGAGATGGCAAGCTTGGGGGGACTCTGGAACCCGAGGAGCATCGTAAATGAGTAGAGCAGGAGATAGCTGTCTTGCCCTAAGGAGATACAGGGGCTGCAGCAAGTTAAAAACCACAGCCTGACTTCCAGCTGACCATAGTCAGGCAAGAATATGGACCAGTGTTTCCAGATCTTCTGATTTTTCAAGAATACCCTCTTTATCTATTAGGAGAATATTCCAATTGTGAAATGTTAGTGACTAATTGAAAGCAAAATTTAAGCACTTTGTAGGCCAAATTAAACCTCTCCCAGAAATATATCAGACCATCGGTGCCGGTTTGCAAGCTCTGCTCTGCATCATTGTTTTGCAAAATTTTACTAGGCTACATTTTTAAATGGAAAAACTGGGCTAAACAAAACCAGTTAGGCTTCTTTACTGCTAGGACTTCAAATGTTTAACATGCACACTGCTGATCTGCAGGAGGGGCTGGTTAAGCTGTATTTCCCAGTGTTATGTTACCATGGACCCTCTTTCCCGCTCCCCCACCCCCCAACCAACTTCTTGAAGGGCCAGTGTTTGGGGACTTTGGGAAGCAAAAACTGCCCAGGTGCATCTTCTCTCCTAGCATCTTCCCCCTGCCAAGATTCTGTCATGATCCCTTCCCTCTTACTTAAAACCACTGTGTGTGGGGAAAGAAACCAGACCTCCAAAATAGCAGCCCGTGTGAATCTGCATTTCGAAATGAGGGCTGCGTGGGGCCAGCCGCTCCCATTTGCTCAAAGCCCCATATTTAGGGTGACCAGATTTATCAGAAGGGAAAACTGAGCTTGTTGTTCTGGCAGAAGACATGTTGAGGACAGACAGGAAAAATACAGCCTCCTGAGAGGAAGGCTGCTAGAACAGTGCTTCCAGAGGCTTCCACGAGGCTATCCTAGGGGGTCGAAGTGGGACAAGTCACCAGAGGTCAGGTGGACTAGGGTTTTGCACTCTTTCCATTACCCCAGGGCAAGAGGAACCGGGCAGGGCTGCCTTCCTTCTACTCCAAGCACAAAGAGAAGCAACAAGGGGATGGGGTGGGGATTCCACCTGGACCAAAAAAGGCCCAGAGAGGCAAGATCACAGGCAGGAGATCTCTATGGGGCTATCATTGAAACAAAGAGTACTTCAGAATTCAAGACAGTGGGCTCTGATATCAGACTATTTGAGTTCAAATCCTGCCACTAATTTGGGGTCTGGCCTTGCACAAGTTATTTGACCTCCCTTAGCCTCAATTTCTTCATCTGTAAAATGGGATAATAGTATATGTAAGATCTAGTACAATGCTCAGTAAAGTGCCCAGCACATAGTAAGCACTCGGTGAATGTGAATGGTTATGATGATTGTTCTCTGTGCTTTTGAGAGGAAGGACTAAGTCCTGTGGGTGAAAGTTACAGGAAGACAGATTTCATACCAACTTAAGGGATTACTTTTGCAGGAAATCTGACCACCTGCTTAGTAAAAGGATGGCAGTGATTGGTGAATCACCATGTGGAGGGGAGTGGGTGGACCTCGGGCCCAACTCTTGTTCCCTAATACTCACTTTTTTCTTAAGAGTCTCCATAATTACCAAAACCCACAGAGGCCTCAGAGAGCACTATCCTCCCTCTAACATTCTAGGGAAATAAACACTGACCCTCAGCAATTCCAATGATGCCATTACACAGCTAGGTCAGGCTGAAACAACTAAACCAGATATTTCCAAAGGCTCAGGATGACAAGGAGGGAATAAACACAAAGTATAATGTGAATCGTGGTCATATAGCTTTCAAGATTGGCTCACTTATCTTCCCTTTGCGTTCTCTACAAGACAAGGTGCTTCCCTGCCTTCTTCCCTGGGACAATGTTCATCAGCCCTACCCCAACCCACACAGACTCTGAAAACTCCAAGATGTCTCAAGTTCAGGCCCAAGAATTAAGACTTAATAAGCTAAGTTCCCTCTCCAGCAAGCTAAACTAGCCTTTTCAGTCTCTGTGTCAGAACTCAGCTGTTTCCAAGACAATTGACACCAGGAACGTCCACCCCACACAGGAAAGATCTGTCCCGCCATTCTCACAGATGTGCTCTCATCCCTTAACCCCCAAAGGACAACCACATTAAAATATTACAGAAAGCCTAATATCTGCATACAAAATGCAGATCAGATGTGGCAGGGGTGTAGTTTTGTTACTTCCTGTCACGGATTTCCATTGATGAAGTCAGACTTCAGAAAGGACTGAGCTTCCCATTACTGGATCCATGCAAGAAGGGGGTTAAGTGCCTGTCTGTCCAGGACATAATAGAAGAGATTCCTGAACTAAAAAAGGGGGAGCAAAACGAAAGAACTTTGAAAGCTCTTTCCCATTTGAAAATGTTATGATTTTAATTATTTGTTCCCAGATAACTTTTTAGGGAGCGGAGATATAAAAGTGAAAGACTGGGTTAGTTGGTTTTGTGGCTTTGTCTCTCATTGCTATTCATGTGTATGTGTGTGTGTGCGTGTGTGTGTGTGCGTGTGTGTGTGTGCATGTTAGTGGGTAGGTATATGTGTATGTTTGGCCATCTTTGAACTAAAATTATCTAAGTACCAATATTATTTCCTTCTGATTTATTGCCCTTGGCAAAGACCTTACGCATAAATTATGCATGCTGTCGTCCTCTCTCTAGGGGGCAATTTGTCTAGGCTGGATCAAATCGAAGACCAAAAGAAAACATAGAAGGCCTCTGAACACTCAAAATATCACAGAGTTCAATCACTTAACTCAGAGGAGAGCTCCTCAGGCCTTCCTCACTCTAAGTCTACTGACTCTTACTTCATTCACAATCTTACAAGGCCAATCATCTCCTTTCGCAGTCCGAGAACATTCGAAGCAGCTCAGATGGAATGTATAAGAAGGTGAGACACTTGCCTATTTTACAGCAAAATATGCTTATATGTTTCACAGTGAAAAAATTAAGGAGAAACAAAAGAATAAACAAAAATGTCAAACTGATGAATTCCAAAAGCCTGGGAGTCTGGGGTTTATGGGTGCAGGAGCCAAGAACTATATTCACCTGAACAGACCAAGCAACGTCACCAAATCACCGTCCAGCACAGAAGTGAATGATAGCACATCCTCCAGAGTTTAGATCCTGTTGAGGATCTCTTTTTAAGAAAGCCAGAAAGGCATCATCTGATTTTTAAAGTTTCCATCCAAAATGGGTTAATATGAACAGTTCATAGCGTAAGGTCTGCTTCAGTTACAGAACATCCTCTCTGCAGACACAGGCTCAGTGAGGCAGCAACATCTTCAGAGGGTTCCATGGGGATGCTGGAGGGTATTCTCAGCTGCCCAACAAGAGTGCCCTCCCTCCCCAGGGGCAGGCCCCTCTCATCCACCTTCTGCCTCCTCTGTGCAGCCCACAGAGGCCAGCATGGTGTTACCCACACTTAGAGCCCCACAAGCTTCTGTAGCTGGCAAAGATGTGTGGCACTCAGTGTGAGCAGAGAATCCCACTCTAGTGCTCTCTCTGACAGCCTGGCCATATCCCTCTAACGAGCAGTTCTTTCTGTGTGGAAGAGAAAACTCTACATGTTCCCTTGGTCACCTAGTTTAGTGACCGCTGCTTCTTACCATAACTCCCACACTCTCTGCTACAGCGTCATTCATTGTAATTAATTATTGATTAACGGAAAGGCCAGAGGTGTTTAAGGAAGCCATACTGGCTGCATTGTGGAGAGTGGATTGCAGGGCCCCTGGTATGGGTCCACGCAGGAAGTCCACGCAAAGACGCGTCTGCCTGATGGGTTGCTCCCCACAGTAGGCAGGCTGAGGGGGTATCTGAGGAGGTATCTAACATCTTCTTGGATATTACTTGGGGAAAATGGTTCTGGGAAGAATGGGGTTTTCCTCCTTGATACTGGGGCACCCACTTTAGCCTTTCTGGGACAGACATACATCTCCCCTCTGACCCTCGCTTCCAGACCTCTGGGTGGCCTCACTGAGTCCCCTTGTCTTAGTGATCAGGATCCCCATATCAGGTCTTTGAACCAGGAGTGGCAAAAGCTCAGGTACCCATGGCCTCCTTGTCTTTAACCCTTCATAGGACCCAGCCCTGGCATTTCAATGGCTCCTTTCTCTGGCGTTCAATGAAACATTCTTCCGAGAAGATTATTGAAAGCAGAGCTCTGGGTACACAATGGGCGCTCTGTGCTCAATGCTGCTGCCCAATCTGTTTGCCCAGCCTGACTGCGGCCTCACCTCTCCGCACACTCCCCGCCCTCCACCCACCCGACCCCGGTCCCACCCCAAGGCCAGCTCAAAGGGAGGTCGTATGAAAGGACTTGTTCTCCATGTTCTCAGAAGTTCCCGCCCTGGCCTCTTCCAACCTTGAGAGGAATTAGCCTAATGGGACCCAGGCCTGCCTCCAGCCCATCCATCCAGGGCTCTGCCCACTTTGATGTCCAGAGGCTTCTGTCATCACTGGTCAGCTGCAGTTTCTCTCTTATACAAACACCCCCCACACACATACACACAAACACACACATACTTTCAAAGAAAGAGGTGAAGTCCCAGAGAATCAAACAGAGAGTAGCAGTGCTCACATGCAGACAAACAGAGGGGCTCCCAAAAGTGAGCGTGGCAGTCTGGCCCCCAACCCCACCACGAGGGCCTTCCAAGGTTCAGGGAAGGAAAAAGCGTGTTCTGGTTAAATGCGAGACTCCTAGAACTAGATTGCCTGTGTTTCAGCCCAGCTCTGCCATTTGCTAGCTGCGTGACTTAACCTCTCTGTGCCCAGTTTTCTTATCTGTAAAATGGGGGGAAGAGGAAGAAGGAGGAGGGGGAAGAGGAGAAGGAAGAGGAGGAGTAGGAGGAGGAGGAGGAGGAGGAGGAGGAAAAAAAGGAGAAGGAGAAGGAGAAAATATATAACCTCATAAGATTGTTGTGAGGATTACAACAGACAAGGCTTCTGAAGCTCTTAGCACAGTGCCTGGTATACAATTAGCTCTCTGAAAATGGTAGCTATTATTGTTTTTGTTACTAAGCTTTGTTGTTGTTATACTTAGATTCTATTTCTACAAATGTATAGCCTCAGGGCAAAAATCTACATTCCCCTGATCAAGTTATTCTCCTCCAAAATTTCAATAGCCACTAGCTGCCTGAAATAAATAGTTCAAGCGTTTAGCCTGGCATTCGGCACTAGAAATTTGCCTTCCTTTTCATGATAATGTCACTGGATATGTGGAAGGTAAATGGGTCCCATCACTACTATTACTGTTGTCATTGTCATCATCTACTATACTGAGAGAAACTGGCTTTTAGCACTAATGATAAGAGACTCTGCCTGAAAGAAAGAAAAAAAAACCACCTGACTCGATACCCAATTGAAATTCGGAAGTGATAATAATAATATAATAGCTTACATTTATTGAAGATCTACTGTGCCAGGTACCATGCACAACTCTTTATATCCACTATCTCACTAAATTCTTACCTACCTATAAGGTAGGTAAAATTATTACCATTATCTGCATCTTGCCCATGTCAACCAAGAAACACAGAAAAGGTAAGTAACTTGCCCAAAGTCACACAGCTAGAAAGTGTCAATGCCATGATTTGAATCTAGGTGTCAAACCTATTGCCTACTGCATTGAAGTCCCCTCCATATGTTGTCCTGTCACCAAGCCTGTGAATGGGGTCCCCTCTGCACTTGAGTGGTTAGATGCCAACAGTCCCAATGCACTGGAATGCCCTGGCAGCCCCCAGAGGCCTGAGAGGTCTGAGTGGGTCTAGGAGTGACATGAATGCATGGTCTGGGAGACGCTCTCCACCCCCTGCCACACTTGGATCCTGGGTGAAGCTGCCTCCAGCACTGCTCCCCTCCTCCGGGACTGAGTGGGAATTGATTCATCTTGGAAGCCGCTCTCAGGCTTGTCCCCTGCCCTTCCCATTCCCTCCTTGAGGCTCCCTTGCCTGCTCCAATAGCTTCAAGATGTCCCAAAGCCCCTCAAGGCAGAGGCTTCCTCTGGCTTTCTATCTTCTCAGACCCAGGTGTCACCTGTCAGCTCTGCCTCCCTCTGAAATGAGTCAGTTTCTTAGGGCAGCAATCTTGCTGGGTTTTTCTTCTAAGGGATAGTGCAACCCAGCCCCCGCTGCCTCCTGGCCTTGGCTAGACTGCTCAAAGCCAGAGATGCTCACTAATAACAGGGATGAAGCTTGCCTCTGTTCCCATGGCAACTACTGTGCTCTGCTAAGTCAATCACTTTTGAAGTTCCTGCTGGTGCGAAAGTTATTTTGCATAGAAGTGCTGAACCCTTATCCAAGAACTCTGCTCTGAATCTTTAGATCCTTCCGGGTCTCTTAAAAGTTGATTTTCCCTTTCCCTTCCTTTGTTAAAGTCCTTTAATCTTTAAAGCCCAGCTCAAATCCCACTGCTTCCAAGAGACCTTTCCAGACTTCCTCCTCCCTTCCTTCCCCATTCAGAGTCAATCTCTTGCTCTCTACAGTCCCCTGGGGCATGTTTATGGTTCTATTAGATCACAGTCTGCCTGTTTCACAGTTATTTATGTGTCTCTTTCTGAGCCCCTGGTGAATGATCAGCCCATAGTAGGTGCTAAACAAACATTTGTTTGAATTTATTTGAATTTCCTTTCAGGGTTTTAAAAAATTTTCTATTATTAATTGTACAAGCTGTTACTAATAATCCCTTACACTTGTAAAATTATTTACAGTTTATATATAGCTTCATGCTTGAGGGCTCTGCTTTAAACCCCAGCTCCACCCTTCCTAGCTGTGTGACCAGTATACAAGCCTCGTAGCCTCTCTCAACCTGCTTCTCATCAGTAACATGGGTTGTGGTAAAAATAAAACTAAATGTATAAAGGGTTTACTTAGCACAGGGACAGATGTCCAGTGATGCCTCAATAAATGTTATTATCATAACTCATGATCTTGTTTGGACCTCACGAAAGCTCTAGGATGTAAAAGGGTCACGAATTTTGTTAGTGTCGTCATTGTTATCAATGACATATGAAGAGACTGAGGCTTAGAGAAGGTGAGAGTTGACTAAATATTCAGATTTCAGTCAAATACTGTGATGGGCACCTATTGTCTGCCTTGCAGCTGCTCCCCTTTCTTGGAAACAGAACCTAGATTTTCCTTGATGGGTTTCCACTGGTGGGTTAACTCCAGGAGCAGGCCTGGACAATTAGAGCATCAAATGTCCCTGGTCAAAGTGATTAGTTCAGGAATGCACAAGTGACCTAAGACTGTCTAGTGAGACTCAATTCTGAGAATTTTGTTTGGATTTTTGAGAACAAGATTGTGCATTGTCTCTTTGTTGCTAGACTTGGAGCAAGACGATTAGAAGCCTGGACCCGCCTGGAGCTAACTGTAACGAAGAGAAAAAAGCAAAGTGAGAGGTAAAGACAGATTCCCAATAACACCATTTGAGTACATGGATCCTTTCCATTCCTACCTAAAGCTAGAAGTACTCCCCTGGACTTCAGTTATGGGAAAAACACGTTCCTTCTTTCTTATACCAATTTGTGCTGACGTCTGTCATTTGCTACTGGATGAGTACCAACTACTACAAGAATGCTGTCTTATCCACACAGAAATCAAGGCTCTCTTTATCCAAATCATTCACTCAACAAGCACTTACTGAGCAACTATTATGTGCCTTTCACTCACCGGGACTAAGACTACAGATATGGACAAGATGAACCACCTGGCCCTCGTGGAGTTGATGTTCCATTGTCAGTCCCTTAGACTTGTGAAGACACTGAGGCTCAGAGAGGAGAATGCCCCAAAATATGTGTCCTTCACATGATTAAGAGTGCCTCAGTTCTGAACGAAGCTGGGCTGAGGCAGGCAGCGGGGATTGGTTGGTCACTGGCAGGAAGGGCTGGTTTAGGGATTAGTGAGTTTCGGCTCAGCAGGAAGCTTCCAGACCAAGGCTGGTGGTTGGACCTGAAGGCTGAGCCCTAGTCTCCTGGATCCAGGACTCCAGGCAGGGGATAGTTTCCTGCGAGCAGCATGGCCCCAAGGTCTCATTTGAGGGTGTCAATTCCCAAGCTCCTGGCTTTATGGGTGGACTTGCTTTGGTCTGGAATTCTGATTGTGAAGGGGCCTTTCAGCCTCAAGATTACCCTGGAGGGAGGCTTCTTCTCCCAGCAGTTTCCAACATGCTTATCAAAGGGAAAAGCCCCATCTTGTAGCCTAACCTGAGCCTAGCTTTTTCCTTTATCCTATGACCCACCCTTGGGAGAACTTAGTCTCTTGGGCAAACCCAGTCTCTCAGGGCCAGGCCTGTTACAGAGGTTGTGATACCTAGAAATCGGATTTGCACTCAGCTGGCTTAGTTTGTCTCTGCCTCCTCAGTTCCTAGCACAGACCCTGGCTTATAGTAGATGAGTAAGTCTGTATCTCATGAATGTTCGTAGGATTTTTTTTTTTTTTTTTTTTTTTTGATACGGAGTCTTGCTGTGTCACCCAGACTGGAGCACAATTGTGTCATCTCAGCTCACCGCAACCTCTGCCTCTGGGGTTCAAGCGATTCTCCTGCCTCAGCCTCCCAAGTAGTTGGGATTACAGGCACCTGTCAGCATGCCTGGCTAATTTGTGTGTGTGTGTGTGTGTGTGTGTTTTGTATTTTTAGTAGAGACAGGATTTCACTATGTTGGTCAGGCTGGTCTCAAACTCCTGACAATCAGGTAATCCACCTGCCTCAGCCTCCCAAAGTGCTGGAATTACAGGCGTGAGCCACCAAGCCCAGCCTGTTCGTACGATATTTTTTAAGATGAGGAAAGGCACCCATTCTGAGACAGATTGACCATGAAATTAGCACAGCTTACGCTTCCAGACCGCTCCCTGGCACAGGGTCCTCTCCAAGCCCTGATGGGGGCTCTAACACTGTGTTCACATAATCATGTATCTGAAAGTTGAGCCCGTCATCTTAACTGCAGTCAGTTGTGATCAATGACTCTTGCCTCTGACCTCCTCACTGTCATTTTTCCTCAGGACAGATGGCTTTGGAAGGCATTTTGGGGGTCTGGCTCACGGGAAGTTGAACTGGGGATACATTTCACAGTTAAGTCGGCTGTCTTGGTATAGAAATGTCTTCCAGGGCTCTTGCTGTCTGCTGAGCTGACTCACCTGACATATTATGACACAGAGGTGCAGGCCCCAATCTTGGATGGCAGTGCGAAGGTGTCTTCCAGTCCCTGGCAATAGAGGTATATGTGTCAGAGAAGAGGGACAATTTTGAAATCTAAGGAGCCAAGAGCCAGGCTATGGAAAATTCTTCCAGTTATCAGATCTGTAAAATTCTAAGTAAAAGACTCAGTGCTCAAAGATGCTTAAACAAAATGGAAATTATTTCCTGTCAGGAATATTCTACAATACAATACATATCATTATAAATACACACAGCAAAACGGTTTTTTTCTTTTTTTTCCCCTAGCCCTGGCTAGGACTTTTCTTTTTTTTCTTTTTTTTTGAGACAAAGTCTCACTGTGTCTCCCAGGCTGGAGTGCAATGGCATGATCTCTGCACTGTAACCTCTGCCTCCCGGGTTCAAGTGATTCTCCTGCCTCAGCCTCCCAAGTAGCTGGGACTAGTGGCCCCCGCCACCATGCGTGGCTAATTTTTGTATTTTTCATAGAGACGGGTTTTCACCATGTTGACCAGGCTGGTCTCAAACTCCTGGTCTCAAGTGATCCACCTGCCTCAGCCTCCCAAAGTGCTGGGATTACAGGCGTGAGCCACCGCACCTGGACTTCTTTTGTTTTCTTTTTCTTTTTTTGATGGATATCATGTTATGAGTTGAATTATGTCCCCACCCCTCAAAAAAAAAAAAAAAAAGAAATGTTGAAGCCCTAACCCCACCTACCTCAGAATGTGGACCTTATCTGGAAATAAGATTTTTACAGAGATAATCAAGTTAAAATGAGATCACTAGAGATAATCAAGTTAAAATGAGATCACTAGCATAGGCCCTTAATCGAATATGACTGGTATCCTTATAAAAAGGGGAAATTTGGACACAAGCAGACGTGCAAAAGGAGAACACCAAGCTATGGTGAAGGAGAGATTAGCGTGACATGTCTCCAAGCCAGGGAGCACGAGAGATTGCCTCCAAACCACCAGAGACTGGGGGAGAAGCCTGGAACAGATTCCCTCATGGCCTTAGAAGGAATCAACCCTGCCAACACCTTGATCTCCAACTTTCAGCCTCCAGGACTGAGAAATTAAATCTCTTGCTAAGTTCATGGTAGTTTGTTAT
Source organism: Chlorocebus sabaeus (assembly GCF_047675955.1). Taxonomy (NCBI): domain Eukaryota; kingdom Metazoa; phylum Chordata; class Mammalia; order Primates; family Cercopithecidae; genus Chlorocebus; species Chlorocebus sabaeus. The sequence goes on along the minus strand of NC_132926.1, from coordinate 31,788,129 downwards.
GGCAGCCCTAGCAAGCCAATAGCACGTGAAGGAGAATTCATCAGAAATCCCGTGTCTGTGGCCCACCAACCAGCAGCAGCATTACACACAGTGACTACATCTCATGTTTTATGCATTCCAATCATCAAAACTTAAAAAGACAAGTTCAATTAACCATGCAAGAGGGAAGAGTGGATTATCTTTCCATTCTATGTTTGGAAAATGGTTACAAAACCGTTTTCCTGTCAAGACTACGGTGATACCTGTGGCCGGTGCTCATCCTCCCAACACTACGCTGCTCCTGCGTCTGGGCCTTTCTTCTGCCGTCTGCACCTAGGACTTCCCCGGTGCCCGAGTGTGCGCTCCAGATCCTATTTAGAGAAACAACTGGCTAGGCTCTGCTCCCATGGGCCCAGATCTCAGATTTGAGGTTCTAGAGAATTAAGGGGTCAGAGTGGCCTGGACTCTGTCTCCAAAACTGCCCTTCTTCATCATTTTTCATTCCTTTCCCCCAGTCAGAAAATGAAATTGGAGTTATTTCCTCTCAGGACCTGAAAAAACGTTGCCTTCATGTTTGACCATGGACAGACAAGCTGTCTCAATTACCCTGGGAAAGGCCATCTAAACATTGGCGATTCCACTGGGTTTTTCTTTCCACCTTTTCCTCCTCCTCCTCCCCCCAGCCAGGCCTCCAGGCTCCCTTCCCTGCTCCACAGTGTCCTCAGGGGAACCCCGGCCCTCTTTTCCTCCTCCAACCCACCTCCTGCCTGCCTCTGCCACCAGCCTCTCTGGCTTACTATCTTATTCAGGTGACCTGCCAGGGGTCAAATTTTCCTCAGGGTTCTGTCTGGGGCTCTTGGCTTAGCACCTGGGGAACAGCAGAGGGAACCAAAAAGTGATTCAGTTGCAGGCTCCAGGCTGGCATTTGGTGGCTGACATTGTAGATGGTTCTACCTAGAGCACCCTCAAATACCAAACTCTGTACCCAGCACCAAGCCGGCATCAGTGCAAACCCTTTGGGTGACAGAAACCCAACTTGCCAGCTTAGGCAAGAACGAGGAATTTCCTGACTCATGTAACACAAAAAAGGAGACAGGATGGAATCAGGCTTCAGAGGTGACTTGAACTCTTTCCACCTTTCACCTTTACATTTCTTTGGGCGTCATTGTCATCCTTCCAGACAAGTAGCCCTCACTGTGACCAGGAAGGAACTAAGAGCCACTCTCTAGGTCCAAGTTAAAATGTATAAGATCATTTAGACATGGCTGGTGGGAAAATAAAATGCCACTGTGGTAAATAGTTTGATGGTTCTTCACAAAGTTAGACACAGAATTGCCATATGACCCAGCAATTCCACTCCTAGGTATATACCGGAAAAAGTTGAAAACAGGGACTCAAATATATGTTCCTAATGGCATTATTTATAATAGCCAAAAGGTGGAAACAGCCCAAATGCTCTTTCAATGGAGGAATGAATAAACTGTAGTAAATACACACAATGGAAGATTATTCAGCCATAAAAAAGAAATGAAGTCCTACAACCCAGATGAACTTCTGAAACATTACACTAAGTGAAAGAAGTCACATGCAAAAGTTCATATATTGTGCAATTCCATTTGTGTGAAATATCTGGAATAGGTAAATTCATAGAGACAGAAGGTGGATTGGTGGTTGCCAGGGTCTAGGGGCAAGGAGAATGGAGAGGGTTTCCTTTTGAAATGATGACCAATCAACAGGTTCTAGGGTGGCACTTACAAAAGGAAGGGCAGCTCCCACTGGAGTCAGGTGGCTGCAGTTGAGGGTAGTCACATTCTTGCAGGGTGGAAGACAGAGTACTCTTTTGGAAAAGAGTATTTATTTATTAAACTATAGTTTAATAAACAAGATGTGACACAATCAAACATTGGAGATAGGAGAAAATTTAGAACTACTCCATCAATATGGTGGCCACTAGCTGCCTGTGGCTAGTTAGATTTAAATTAATTCAGTTCCTAAATAACAACAGCCACCTTTCAAAAGCTAGTGGTAGCGAAACTGGGTAGCAGAGATGTAGACATTTTCTATCATTACAGAAAGTTCTATTGGAGAACATTAATTTAGAGACTGCAGAGGACGACTTTTTTTTTTTTTTTTTGAGATGGAGTCTCTGTCACTCAGGATGGAGTACAATGGCGCGATCTTGGTTCGCTGAAACCTCCACCTCTCAGGTTCAAGTGATACTCCTGCCTCAGCCTCCCAAGTAGCTAGGATTACAGACGCCCGCCACCATGACCAGCTAATTTTTGTATTTTTAGTAGAGACATGGTTTTGCCATGTTGACCAGGCCACTCTTGAACTCCTGACCTCAGATGATCCACCAGCCTCAGCCTCCCAAAGTGCCAAGATTACAGGCATGAGCCACACTGTGCCCAGCCGACTTCTTCATTTTATAGGTGAGAAAAATGAGGCCTAGAGAGATGAAGCGACTTACATAAGCACACACAACAATTTAGGGCCACAGCCATAACCAACGCTCAGGGCTTAGTTTAGGAAAAGTGGAGATGATGTTTTTAATTGGGAAGAAGCTCTATTGTCTCTTGTTTATAAAAGGAACATGCTTGTTGCATGCATTTTAGAAACACTCAAAAAATATTAAGAAAAATAAAGACCGACATAATTTCCATGACTCAGAGATTGTCATAGTTAACATTTATATATATCCTTCTAGGCCTTTTTTTTTTCTATGCATTTCCATTCATATATATAGATTAAAATGCATTTTATTCTGGTCTCCTGCTTTTTTCTCACTTAATATATTTTGGACATTTTTTTATGTCATCAAATGTAGATTTGTGCCATCATTTTAATATCTGTGAGAGATTAATTTTGAACAGGAGATTCTGCAAGACTTTTTTGAGGAAGTGGCATTTGAAAACAGGCCCTTGAAGAATCAGGAGGCTGAGATGGTGGCCAGGGCGTTCTCGGCAGAGGGCAGAGTGTAGACAAAGTCAAGTTGGTGATGGGACACTCTGTTCATTAGAAGCTGGCTTTTGACAGACGCAAGAATCAGGGCTGAGAGAGGCGAGGTAATGTTTACCAAGGTCATTCAGTGAGTCCTTGTAAAGGGCAGGGCTTGAACCCAGGACTCCCAACTCTCAGGTCTGGGTTTTGGCCTCCAGAAAGTCCAGTCTCGATTCTTCACATTGGCATTCATGGCTTTGCATCACCTGGTTCTCACCCGCTTTGATTACCTTAATCACAGATGACATTCCATCATAGGACATCCTCTGCATCTGCTCCATGCATAGGCAGGGAGGTCAAGGCCCACTGAGGGGAAGGCAGTCTGAGTCATTAAGCAAGATGATAATCACTGGCATGGAGAGAGCCCTCATTGCATGTCAGGCCGTGAGCTGGGGCCTGGTCCACATCCTACCACAAGACCCTCTCCTCTCCTTCCTAGGGGCTGTGCCTGTGTGACCCCTGAGTCACCGTCTGCCTACCTCACTGCTGTGAGTCAGCAGCATTCTTTGTGGCTGACAGCAGCGCAGCTCAGCCTCAGGGCCCTTCCCATGTACCTTGGTGAGCCTGGCACATCCTCCAGCTAGGCTAGGAGTAAAAGAGTCAGCGGATGAGTGGCCTCAGGTCATGGCCTGAGAGCTGACCTGTGGAGGCCACTGGGATTCGGATGACTCAGAGCTGCCTCCGTGCTGTTCGGAAGCTGGACGCTGACCCTGTGAAATAGCACTGGGCAGAAAGTACCGGCAACTGTCTGGGCTGGGAAGGGATGGTGGGAGACAGTGAGAAGTTTCCCTGATAACCCCCCTTACCCCTTTGACAACAAGTCACCCCCCATCTCTGGGTGGCTGGCAGGGGTGGTTAAGAGCACGGGTTTTGCCACAAGGCAAACCTAGTTTGGGGTTGAAGTCCTAAGTCTGCCTCTTACAGTGTGACCTTGGCAAGTCACTTAACCTCTCTGGGCCTCTGGAAAAGGGAAACTGGGAAAACCAGTGCCTGCTACTGCAAAACTAAATGAGATAATGTATGAAATGCACTTAGCACAGTGTAGGACACTGATAAAGTTCTTGGAAATTGGTAGTTATTACTTAGATAATATTATAGTAGACATTATCCAGGGTCTCTTCTCACATTCTCCTTTCATTCATTCCCTCATCCATTCATTTGATGAGTATTTATGTATTGAGTACCTATGGGAGTGGGGGAACAGAGCTCAGAACAGGCTTTCTGGGAACTGACAGTCACCCAATTGCTAATCGTATTATTCTGTTTTCATACTGCTATAAAGAACTGCCTGAGACTGGCTAATTTATAAAGGAAAGAGGTTTAATTGACTCATCAGTTCAGCATGGCTGGGGAAGGCCTCAAGAAACTTACAATAATGGCGGAAGATGAAGGGGAAGCAAAGCACCTTTACAAGGCAGCAGGGAGAAGCGCCAAGCAAAAAAGGAAAAGCCCCTTATAAAACCATCAGATCCCATGAGAACTCTATCACGACCCACCCACTATGATCCGGTTACCTCCAGCTGGTCTCTCCCTTGACATGTGGGCATTATAGGGATTACAATTCAAGAGGAGACTTGGTTGGGGACACAAAGCCTAGCCATATCACTGACGTTCATGGTTAACCCCTTCATTGAGCAAAGAAAATACAGGTATCAATAGACATGGTTCCTGCCATCATGGAACTTACATTCTAGTGGGGGAAAATGAGACAATAAACAGACAAATGGATAATAAACAAGAAAATGACAGATACAGTGGAGAGTGATGGGAAGAGGCCACTTTAGATGGAGTGGCCAGGGGCAATGTCTCTGAAAAGGTGACATTTCCTGAGCGAGGAGGGCTGAGCCATGAGGGGAGCCTGGCCTTGTGAAGAGGCAGGAGGATTGTCTCAGGCAGGGTGAGGTCAAGGCAGGCACCTGTGTCAGGAGAAGGCTTTGCTGTGGAAGACACAGCAAGGAGGCAGTGGAACTGCAGGGAGAAGGGAGCAGTGCAGGGTGAGATGAGGGCAGGGAGTGGCCAGACCTTGTGGGCCATGTTAAAACGTGTTCATTTCTTGTTAAATGCAAGTTCATGCCTCTGTAGGCTGGAGTTCAGAGTAAGACTCTCGAATACCTGAATGAGAACTAAGCCGAGAAGGGCTTAACCAGCTTTCTGAGGGGCATCCATGTCCCATCCAGACAGCTGTGAACATCAGCAGGGACCTTGGAAGTGAGCCCCTCCCCAAAGCAGGCAGGGAGACCACAGCAAAGCCACCTGCACTGTGCTATTTCTGGCGGGGGGCCGGGCCCTCCAGCTGCATTCCAGGAGGAAAGCTGACCAAATGGTTGAACCTGAGGAATGCAGAGCCCACCCCTACCTCAGACAGAAGGAGCCCTTTCTCGCCCAGGCTCCTAAGGTGAGGAGTTCCAGGGGCTGGGGGTCACCCGATTTCTGCTGTTTATGGTTAAGGCCTTTGCTGAGCAGAGAAAACACAGCTGTCAGCCAGAGGCTCAGCACAACACCTGCAGGGAGGTACCAGGCTGGCAGGGGAGGGGGCTGCCCAGGCTTGCTGGGGTCCTCTCCCTGCCTCCAAAGTTCAGTCACACTGGCATTCAAGGACCTGTATCTACCTTGACTATCCGAAGCAGGGAAGACAGCCTGCCACAGATCATTCCCTGAAGCCAGACGGGGTCACCCAGCTAGCGAGATAATAACAATTGCTAACATCAAGAAGTTACTATGGGTCGGGCAGTATGGTCAGAGCTTGAGCAACATCTAACAAACCTTTGGTGTGGTTACTCGTGTTACTGCCATTTTACAGATGGAGAAATTGAGGCTTCAGAGGTTTAATGACAAGCCCAAGATCAAGCAACTACTAAGTAGAGGACTCAAGATTTAAACCCCAGCCTTTTGACTCTAGAGCTCATTCTGGTTTTCCTTGCGTTTGATTTCCTTATATTACTTTTTTCTCAAAGGGAACTTATTATAATACTACTAGTAACGGAAACACATATTAGGCAAAAGTAAAAATAAAAGCAAAAATAAAGCAAATGATGTTAGTAAATTCCAGCTAGATACTGTTGCCGTTCAAAGAGCTGAATCTGAAACCTTTATTCAGCTGATGAACAAGAGAGATTAACAAACATTAGAAAGGTGTTGATGATACACAAGCACTGAACCGAATCAGGATTTCTCTTGAAATAATCTGCAAGCTAAAATGAGATTGAAAAGAGAATCAGTTTTTCACTGCGTGCTTCACTGTTATTTAATACGGTTTAGCTATGTAGTCATCAGTAGTGCTGTTCAGCAAACATTTCTGGCTTTCTGCCTCCCAGGCACATGGAGGGTTGACACCTCCTGATTCCTTTGTGATTGGGTGGGGCCATGTGACCAGTTCTGGCCCTTTCTAAATGGCACATTACTTCTGGGCTAGAACATTTTAATTCCTGGTGTGAGGCCAGCCAGCCCTCCCTTGTCCAGACCCTGGTTCCCAGAGTGAGGTCAGTGAAGAGGAGAGACCGCCCCCAGCTAAGCCACAGTGATTATGTAACACAAGCAAGAAATAAGCTTGGTGTTATAAGTCATTAAGACTTTCAGGTTGTTTATTTACTGCAGTGTAACCTAAGCTATTCTGACTCATACAGCATGTCATCTAAAATCACATTAAAGATGCAGCCCCCGTCTTTAAAGCCCACAGTCTTAATTGCTGTGTTGTGCTAGACATTGACCAAGCCAAGACTGGAGCAAAGCCTTCATGTTCCTTGTGGAATGCTCTTACCTTTACTGTTGCCTCCTTCCCCAAGTCCACTACCTTGGAAAACTACCCATTTCCCCAAAGTGCCCTTGACTCTCCCCACACGTCAGAGCGTTGCTTATGTTTTTCTCTCTGCCAGGAATGATATATACCTCCATCTCTGCCCCAGTTGGAGACATGGTAAAGAGATAGGCTGCCTGTGTTTGGATGTGGACTCTGCTACCTGCCAGCTGTGTGATCTGGGCTCCTCAGTTAACCTCCCTGGGCCTTGGTTTCCTAATCTGTAAAATGGGATAGTCGTGACTCTGTTATTCACAGAGCTGTTGTGAGGATTTAGTGTGTTAACATATGGAAACCACATAGAACAATGTCTCACACATAGTAAGATATTTATAAGCATTAAGCTGTCATTAGCAATCCTGCTTGTTGAAATCCTGCCTACCTTTTGAGGACTAGCTCACATTTCACTATTTCCATGAAGCCTTCTGCAGTCCCCCAAATGGAAGCAGTCTCTGCCCACTCTTAGGCCAAATTGCCTGGTGCTTTCAAACTCCCTAGGTTGTAAGCTCCTTGGGCAGAGTCACATCTTCATCATCTGGATATTCCCACCTCCCTCCACAGTGGCCTGGCACACCGTAGGACCAAGAAATGGGGGTTACATCGAACAGAATAGTCCAGGGTAGGGAGAGGTACCTTGGGCATCATTGAGGTTCATGCAGGGACAAGAAGGCTCTGGGTCTTGGCCTTGCCTCTTGGGAGGAGCTGGTCTTATCAAGTCAGTGTATCAAAAGCCTGGGGCTGCTCCCTCACTTTCAGGTGGAAAGACCGAATACAGGTGGATTTGCTTCCTGTGGCTGCCATAACAAAGAACCACACAACGGGTGGCTTCAACAACAGAAATGTATTCTCTCAGTCCTGGAAGCTAGAAGTCCAAAATCAAGATGTCAGCAGGGCCATGCTCCTCTGAAACTCTAGGTAGAATTTATCCTTGCCTCTTCCACGGCAGGAACCATGTCTGTTGATATCTGTAGTTCCTTCCTGGTAGTGGCCATCAATCCTTGGCTTGTAGATACATCGCTCCAATCTCTGCCTCTGTTGTCACATGGCATTGTCCCTGTGTGTCTGTGTTTTCACATGGAATTCCGTGGGTGTGTCTCCTCACTTCTTATAAGGACACCAATCACATTGGATTAGCCTTCCCCACAAATCCAGTACAACTCATCTTAATTTCAGTTAATCTGTAAGCCTCTATTTCCAAATATTGTTATGTGTGAGTTAACGGCTGGGGCATGTTCTGAGAAATATGTTGTTAGGTGATTTCTTCATGTGTGAACATCATAGAGTGCACTTACACAAACCTAGATGGGATAGCCCATTACACACGTAGGCTATATGAGAAGGCCCATTGCTCCTGGCTACAAACCTGCCCAGCACGTTCCTGTACTGAATACTGTAGGCAAGTGGAACACAACGGTAAGTAATTGTGTAACTACACATACCCAAACAGAAAAGGCACAGTAAAACAGCTTGTAAAAGATAACAACAGCAACAGAAAAAAACAAGGTGGGTAGAGTGGCACACACCTATAATTCCAGCTACAGGAGGTTGAGGCTGGGACTCAGCCTTTACTCTAAGAGTTCAAGATCAGCCTGGGCAACATAGTAACACAGCAACACCCTATCTCTAAAAAAAGACAAAAATAGATGAAAAAGAAAAAAAACATTACACCTGTATAGGGCATTTACTGTGAATGGAAACTGCAGGGCTGGAAATTACTCTGGTGAGTCAGTGAGTCAATGGTGAGGGAATGTGAAGGTCTAGGGCATTGCTGTACACTACTGTAGACTTTATAAACACTGGACGCTTAGGCTACACTAACTTTTTTTTTGAGACTGGGTCTCACTCTGTTGCCCAGGCTGGAATGCAGTGGCTCAGTCATAGCTCACTACAGCTTTGAACACCTGGACTCAATTAATCCTTCCACCTCAGCCTCCAGGATGGCTAGGACTACAGATGTGTGCCACCACACCTGGCTATTTATTTATTTATTTATTTATTTTAGAGATAGGATCTCACTGTGTTGCCCAGGCTGGTCTTGAACTCCTAGGCTCAAGCAATCCTCCCACCTCAGCCTCCTGAGTAGCTGGGACTACAGGCATGTGCCACCATGTTCAGCTAATTTTTGTATTTTTTGTAGAGATGGGATTTGGCCATGTTTCCCAGGCTGGTCTCAAACTCCTAGGCTCAAGCGATCCACCTGCCTCAGCCTCCCAAAGTGCTGGGATTATAGGCGTGAGCCACTGCACCAGCCCAACTTTTTTTTTATGTACAAGTGGAAGGAGTGTACTTTAAAATAATGATGTTGATAACAATAATAAAAATAACTAAAAATAAAATAATAATAATGTATAGTAAATACATAAACCAGAAATATACCAGCTGTTTATCATCATTATCAAGTATTATGAACTGCCCATGATTGTATGTGTTATACTCTTGTACAACCGGCAGCATAACAGGTTTGTTTCTACCAGCAGCACCACAAACACGTAAATAATGCATTGTGCTATGATGTCACTAGACGACGGGAATCTTTCAGCTTCATTGTAATCTTACGGGACCACTATTGCATATGCAATCTGTTCTAGATCAAAGCGTCATTATGCAATTCTCGACTGTAATCTCACATTCACAAGTACTGGAATTAGGCATTCAACATACCTTTTGGGGAAACACAATTCAATCCGTAACACCAGGAGTCAGGAGACTGGGACCTTTGGGCTTCCCCCATGGGGGCCATAGAAACTAGGAGAGAAGGGGTGAGTGGGGGAGCTCTGGCTCAGGAACCAGGACACCTGGACTCTGCCTTCAGCTCATTCTTCTTCATGGTAAGATAAGGAAAAGTGTCCCCCACGCTCACCAGATAGGTTCTTGTGAAACCCAAATAAGGTAGGGAGTGTGAAAGTAGGAAAATTGCTTTGCAGCCCAAACACCGTGCACAGATGAGAAGAACATCTCCTAGGCCCTAATTGTACTCTTATGCTTCACCCATGAGTTTGGCAGAGAGTTCCTGCAAGGGTAGTTTTTCTACACAACCTCACTAATTAGGCACTTCTGATGCTGTTCCCTCAGCCCTCATTAGTTTGATTTTATATTGAAGCAAGCATCATCGCCACAGAGAAATACCACATTTGACATACAGAAAAGCGGGCCATCGAGGCCATTGCCTCTCTACTAAGTCCCCAGGCCTTCACTCAGGCACCCCTCTAGCAGCCTTTGCTTCAGCCATACTCAGCTCCTTGCCAGGCTTCAGAGAGGATGGGCCCTGCTCGTATGGAAACCCTAGTGGTTTGTTGTGTGGCTTGGGGACTGGCCCCTCTCTCTGGTCCTTAGTCTTCTGGTCTGCAGTCTGTACACTGAGGGCTTCAGGTGATCTGAGAGGCCCTGACACCTTTCTTTTTGTGTGATTTTAGCTTGGGGTGGTCCTTTAGGACACTTTTGGGTCCTGACCTGAGGACAGGCACGGTGGCAGGAGTTCAGACAAAGGTCAGGATGCCCAGTCCTATCTCCTGTTCTGCCACTGACATGCTTGGGCAATTCCTTCCCTTTTTTTTTTTTTTTTTTTTTTTTTGAGACGAAAGTCGGCTCTTGTTGCCCAGGCTGGAGTGCAATGGCGTGATCTCAGCTCACCACAACCTCCGCCTCCCAGGTTCAAGCAATTCTCCTGCCTCAGCCTCTTAAGTAGCTGGGATTACAGGCCTGCGCCACCACGCCTGACTAATTTTGTGTTTTTCGTAGAGATGGGGTTTCTCCATGTTGGTCAGGCTGGTCTCGACCTCAGGTGATCCCCCTGCCTCAGCCTCTCAAAGTTCTGGGATTACAGGCATGAGCCACAGAGCCCAGCCAATTCCTTCCCTTCTTTAGGGCTTTTTTCCCCTGCCATCACAAAAGAGGCTGGCCTGGATGAAAGCCCTTCCAGTTTGGCTTTTCTGGAGTCCAACAGCCAACACCTTTGGAACATGCCATGGTCACCCTCACCATCTGGCCTTAACATCTGCTATGCCCTTCACCAGGACCACTGTTCCCCACTGTGTTCACATGGTGCATTTCTTCATTCGGGTCTTCACTACTCAGCAGAGCCTCTCCTTTCCACCCAACCTAAAGTCACATGCATATACACAGCCCTGATACTCTTTTTCCCTAAACATTGATCACTACCTGATCTCATACTGCACGTTTATTAGTACCTTGTCTTTACGCCAGCCCTCACCGCCAATAGAATATAAGCCCTATAATGGCAGGGATCTTCTCCAACCTGTTCAACATGACACCCCAGTGCCTAACATAGAGCTGGGCACCTAGTAGCTACTTGATGTATTTTGGAAGGAAGAGAGGGAAGGAGGGAAGAAGGAAAGAGGGAGTGGGGAAGGAGGGAGAAAGGGAGGAGGGTTTTACCTATCTGTATGAATTTAGCCTAAGATCACGTAAAATGGCAACCAATATGTATGGTTGGCCAGCTCTGCCCAGGTATGGTGCTAAGCCCAGGTGATCTGAGGTGAATCTGATACCCCAGCCTTCTTTTTGATCTTACATCTTCTAAGGAGATGCAAGTTAGCATTTAACCTACATAGTAAACCAGGACTGTGGTCCGTGAGGGGAGGAGGAGAACAGGGCTCTACGTGACTAGGAGACAGAGGACAGGAGGCAGGGAGGGGTCAGAGGAGGGCTTCTCAGTGGAGGTGATGTGGGCCCTGAGTGGTCACTTAGGGTTTGGGGAGAAGGCTGATGGGGCTGGTGGGACTGGCTCCTGGTGTGGACCATGGCAGTGCAGGGACAGGGCTCAGCCTCCCAGCTGTGGCCTTTGCTATCATTTCCTGTGGGAATGCTTTCTCCTTAGCTACCCACCCTAAGGCCTCCCTGCCCCAACTAAGGCAGGGACCTCCCTCCACCCTCTGTACACCAAGGTGGCCAGATCCTTTCCCTCTGAGTTGCCCTTCCCTTGCCATGGACTTCCAGCTGCCTGGACCTCCTAGGAGCAGCCCTCTCAACTCCCTCTTGATGCATGGTGGGGTCGGTCTCTGGAGACCCTCCCTGGTATCTGCTGGGCTCCACATTCCAGACTGGGTTCCTTTCTCTGCAGCCTTACACCTAGGACATCGTCTCACTGAATCCTTCCACTTTTTTCCTGCCTTACTCACCTTTTCCCTTTCCCTGGGGCTCAGGTGCAGCCTCACATTTCTTCCCCACGTGAGCCTCGGGTGACATTGCAGGACATCCAAGGTAGCCAATTTCTGGCAGACTCCACTTAATAAAATGATTCCCTATGTCACATGTGTCATCTCATGCATCCTCGTGAGAACTCTCATTAGCCCCATTTTACAGATGAAAGCCTGTGACACTCACCACAGTAAGTAGTTGATCAGGGGCTCCAACCCAGAGGGTTCTGTGCTTCTGTGCAACCCCTCCACTCCATGCCTCTCCGGACGAGCAGTGGCCTCCAAGCCCATCTACTCCGCGACACTGTGGTGGGCTTGCCCAGGGTCTGCTCTTTTTCCAGAGACTCCAGTTGTTTCCTCTGAGGGGGTGGGATAGGTTGGGAGGGGACTCAAATCATAGAACTTTCCAAGCTTGAGCAAGACCTAGGAGAAGGGAATTAGATAGGGATCCTGTCCTCCAGATGTTCTCATAAATATTAATAATCACAGGAGCTGACATTCACCTGGGGCTTACTCTGTGCCAGGCACTGTTCTAAGCAATTGCATGTGTGCTAACTGGATTGATCCTCACAAAAACTATCCTCCCCACTTTACAGATGAGGAAATTGAGGCATGGAAACTCATCCACGCAGCTACTAAGTGCTGGAGCTGCAAGTGAACCCAGCAGGCCATAGAGTCAAGCTCTTCCCTTTGAAGCATTTCTCAGGCAGTCACTAACATAGCACTTTGTCCAGGCTACCTCCAACCCAAGCCTTGGGACACACAGGGACAAAGGGATGGGTCATCACATCCCATAGATGCCCCAAGCTCCTGTCCTCAACCTTCTGAACGTTTGTCCTCCAGTCTAGAGGCCATTTACACGTGATAGGTCTGGATCCCTTGCAGAAGAAAAATACAATTTTCTTTTCCACTCAACAAGCCCATGTTTCTCTCCCCTCCCTCCAGTCCCAGTGTTTATTTCAGCAAAGAAATGGCCTTGGAAGTCCTCGCTTCTTGAAAACTGAGAGGGAGAGGGAGGCACTACAAACATTTAAAAGCATATCCACGTTTTGGTTGGAATCTGGAAGTTTTTAAGGATTAGTAACAGTTTTTAGAACCCATGGACCCCGCTGCTCTTTCAAGGTGAAAAAAATAACCCCTTGAATATCACAGCTGCTGGGGTCTGGAGGAAGACATCACCCAGAGCCATGCCGAGGGCCTGCTTCGGCCGAATGTGATGAGGAACAGCCTGAAATTCTGGTCCAAGGGGCGTGTTCATAGCTCTATGGCAAAGCGGCAGTAAGAAAAGAGAGATTTTCCCAAAACTCCATTCCCTCCGTTGAAAGGATCGTCTTTTATGAGGGTTATGCCCTTCCTGCTTTGTTTGATGTCAAAAGTCCTTTCTTTAAGGAATTTGTGACTATGGTAAACAAAGTTATTTAAAAATGTCTTCAGCAAAAGAAAATAGTTGGCAATCCTACCTCAGTCTCCCAGTTCTTAGTCTTTTGGAATGTGCCTGGTTAGGGGAATCTCAGTTCTTCAGTTGAGGAGGAAGAAAGAGATGGACACACATTATCTTACCCTGAAGTAGAAACTGGGGCTTCATAAGACACTGCCAAAGTGCCGAGTACGGTTCAGGGGCAGTCGCTGCAGACGCAAACCCTGGGGAAGGCTTCTCAGAGGGCAATGCATCCCTGGGCCATGGAAGGCAGGTACCACCTCACCTCCACAGCCAAGGGGAACTCCAGGGAGAAGGAAGGAAGCAGCAGAACATGTTCTAAGGACACCTGAGTGTCTAAGGGCTCCCTCAGATACTGATCGCATCTACTTCTCACAATCCTGCAATGAGTGTACTCCACTTATCCCCAGTGGACATCCAAGGAAACTGAGGCATGGTAAGGTTAAAGTCACGCTCTGGGTCATGCAGCAATCAAGGGCAGAGCTGGGGTTCTCACCCAGGCCACTCTGCGCAACTGGCTACATAATTTGCAAGGTCAGTACAAAATGAAAATGTGGAGCTCCTTATTCATAAATTATTAAGAATTTCACGGGGACAGTGGACTGTTCAACCAAGCATGGGGCCCTTCTAAGTGTAGGCCTGTGCAGCTGCTCAGGTCACACACCCATGAGAGCAACCCTGCTTCTGGGTCTGAGAGTCCAGCTCTTGCCATTGTTCACCACTGCTTTTCATTAGATGGTGGACTTAAGTTAAACAGATGAAGCAAAACCTAAAATTATCCATTCAGTAAAAATCTACAATACCTCTATTGAGACAGGTAATATATACAATATACCAAATTATTCATCAATGGCTATGTTTGGAGGGTGAGACCATGGGTGAATTTTTCTACTTTTCTGTATAGCTACTCTTTAATGTAAGTATGAATTTCTTTACAATAGAAACGAAGTGGGTGTTTGCTGTGTTTTAGTAATTTTACCTGTAGGACAGGAAAGAATTACGGGGTTTCCTGGCCATTCCCCCAGCTTCCCTTCCAGGACCCCTTGGCTCCTCTCTGCCTATCATCTCTCTGACTCTGGACCCCTGCCCACTCCACTTTGGGGTCCCAGCCTGGCTCTAATCAATGGCTGATGATCAGGACGAGAGTGTGTTGCAATCAACCAAAGCATGTTGGCCAGTGGAAAGACCATGGCCCTGGGAGAGAAACTGAGCCTAGTCCCTGCTCTGCCAGGCATGTGCTGTGTGGCCTTGAGCAAGTGCCTTTCCCTCTCTGAGCCTGATGTTACAGTGGGGTCCTTGAACACAGTGTGGCCTACAGCTCAATGACTGCAACAGTCAAGGAAGCAATCCAGCCACCAAGACCTTTTCTTGAGTTTCCCCCTTTTCCACAAACAGCAGAGAGGGAGTGAAGCAGGATGATCTGGACCAGGGCAGTGTGGTATAGTGGGAAGAGGAACTCTAAGTTGGAGATACTCAGTGAGCAGTCTCTGTCCCTCTTGAGACCCCTGTCCTCTCTGCTTCAAACTCTCCATGGTTCCAATTGCCTCCAGAATAAACCGCAGACTCCTTACCATGGTCCTCCACAATCCATTCTGCCAGCCTTGTCTGCTCCCATTCCTGATTCTTGCTCACGCCCCGCCTGCCACACTGACCTACCTGCTTTTGTGTCAAGCTCGTTCCCCTAACAGGACCTTTGCACGGGCTGTTCCCTCTGCCTGGAACTTTCTTCCCCAGATCTTCCCCTGACTGCCTCTTTGGATTTTGAGCCCCAGCCAAAATGTCAGTCTCAGAGAGGTTTCCCTAGCTACACAGCTCTTTATCCCATGAACTCATGTCAGCATCTTCACAGCACACATTGTCATCTAACATTTCCTACTTCAACGATCTCATGTTCATTATCTTTGCATATCCCCCACCTTTCCAGTCCCAAGACACTGAACACCATGCCAGTGACCTACTGTCTGGTTTCCCACTTTGTCCTCAGTGCTTAGACAGTTAATAAATATTTGATGAATGAATGATTGAATGGGCCTCAATGTGCCTAGCAATACAATTAGAGGGTAAGAAGAATTCGATCGTTCTGGTCACAGATGTCTTTTAAAACATAATGAAATTTAGGGATCCTCTGCTCAGGAAAGCACAGACATAATATTGTGCATCCAGTGAGGTTCCCACTCCCTTTGAAGCCTGCCCCAGAATCCCTGATCATGCTCTGAGGTTTTCAGATCTGGGAACAGAAGACGACAAAGATCAAATGGGTGTTCCTTTGATTGTAAAAGGTGCTCAGGACTTGGTGCTCTGTCTTTGTGGAGTTTATATTTCCTCATTTGGAGCCGAAAGTATGTCTTGGTGCCCCCACCCACACTCCTGTCTCTAACTCAGCAGACCCGCTCGGCTGGAGGGACCTGGCTCTATTATTCTTGCTCCTTGGTTGGCCCCCCCAACCCCATTTTCCTTCTGGCCCTCTCCTCTCCTCTTCCTGCTGCTAGAATCTTAAGACAGCAGATTCAGGCCTCTGGAGAAATGGTCTCCCTTAACACCAACATGGTCCCCCATCTATAAAACCGTTCAACTTCATAAACTCGTAACTGCAGAAATCTGTCCAAACATTCCGGGGCGGTTGTAACTATTGGTGTTGGCTTGCAGACCTGAACTGAGCTGCCAGAGCTTTAATGAGGAAATACTTAACAGGCCCAGCCCAGGGTGACGGCCAGGGAGGGCAGGGAGCCCACAGACGGATGCCAAGGAGCCATGAGCTGGCCTCCGCTGGGCACAGTGGACAAGACAGGCTATCGATCGGCTTCTCAGAAAAATTAAATTGACTTTATCCTGTTACCCTTTGAAGGTGTGGGTGGAAGAAGGTGAGATGGGTCAGAGACGGTGGGACAGCTGTCAAGAGTGAGAACCTAGCCAGGACTGAACTTTGTGTTGAGACCCATGTAGCCAGACAGATGAAAAAGGCACTTTGTCCCTCCCAGGCTGGGGCACGCTGTCTTTTCCATGATTAATGTGGAGAGAATGGCTTAGATGCTGTTGAGGGCCGGCAAAGAGAAGTGGTCCTTTTTTCCTCTTCCCCAGGCGCCTGTCTGGAGAATGGAGGCAGGGAAGGGTCAGTTGTGTTGGTAGGGATGGCTGCAGGGCCACCTGGAACTTGCACAGGAATCCACATCACTGAACACCCAGGGCCTCTGGCACCTTGAAGGTGGGCTGCGGGTGACCTCAGAAAGAGGGGGCTGCCACAGTCCCAGCCAGGCAGCTATAGAGAAGAAACTACCCCTAGCATTTCCCCTCCCAGCAGCCACATGAAACAGTTCTTGGGGGACAGGGAGAGAGTACACACTTCAGAGGTGGCTGTGAAAATTTGGACCTGGCAGACAAGTGCTATCCACAAGAAAGGGGCAATTCCGTGGTCTTGTACATCCTGGAGACTTCATTGAAGGAATTCCCTTCAATCTGATCGTCAGGAGGAAGGGCCCTTGGCTGTGAGGTTGGAGGAAATTGTTGCCCCCCGGCAGCCACACAACCCCATCCCTTCTTTGTGGTGTGATAAAGGCCTGGATCCCGATGGGACCACACTTTGTACCTGTGGCTAGGTGGGCATTTCTAAAAGCTGGATACCCGGAAATACCAAGTCAGAACAGCATCTCTGACCTAACCACGCTTAGAACCACACCCGGCAGCCCCAATTTCCAGGGCAGCTGCCCCCAGGCCAAGGAAGGCCCATAAACTCCAGGTACATGAAGAAATGAAGTCCATGCTTGTAGAAGCAGGGAGATAGAGTTCTTTCCCAGCTGGGTGATGGATTTCTTTTCCCTTCATCACATCAACAGCTCTCAAGACCTTGCCTTACTTAATGTCATGGTCCCCATTGAGACTCTCCAAGACTCCCATGGAATGAGGCCCTACTCTCTTTACAGATAAGACCCCAGGAATCCACTTGCAGCCCTGTGGTACAGAAAAGAGTGCTTAGGTCCCTGACTATTAGACAGAAGGAGACACTGAGACCTCAGAAAAAAAGCTGAGTTCAAGTCATAGAACGGATTTTCCCTTGGAGGCCATCTGGCAACGCACTGGTTTTGCAGGTGAGAACTGTACAGCTCTGAGGATAGAGGAGACTAAATATGTCCCCAGCCTCCTCCATGCAGCATTGTACCATTCCTTCTCCCCAGGACCCCTGAACATGGCCTCCCCTTCCTCTGCTCTCATCTCTGGAGGGGGCACAGCAGGCCATCCCCCCACAGATTTGCTCCCAGCTCCAGCAGAGGCCAGGCCTGAGCCTCAAGAGCCTCGCCATAGCTGAGAGGGCCCAAGAAAGTACCATCTGCAGGGAAAGGCATCGAGAGCACTGATTTCAGTCCCAGATCTCTGCTGGAAAGCCTTGTGACTTTGGGGGGCCCCTTTACAAATATCCTAATATTTGAAGAACACATTATGTTTCACAAGGCTCTTTCACATATGTTATTTCATTCTGTCCTGAATCTCTTGGGGCCTCAGTTTCTTCACATCAAAATGAGGGAATTGAACTGACAGATGGCTTCAAGGCTTTCTCTCCCACATGCTAATATTTTGTGAGAGACTATGTTTTATGGCATCTCATAGATTATATCGTTCGTTTTAGGATTTATGGTGCTAAGGTGCTGTGTTCTGGGATCCTAGAAGCATCAGCTTCAAAAATTCAATGGTCTTTGATTCTCAGAGTATATGACTTTTTCGTTCCATGATTGCATATGTCAGAGTCTCCCAGATTTCACTCGTTCCTGTACCACCTTTAGCACATAGACTGTGTCTGCATACCACCTGTATTATTATTCATTTGGTATTTTTTCTTTAAGTAGACACTTTTTTAACTTAAATAAATGTCTCTAAAATGGAAACTTTATATCACTGTTGCAAATGGAAAACTGGTCTCACCTGCCATAAATAGGAGCTAAAAGTAAAAATAAATACAATAAAAACAATGCTATTAAATTCTAACTAGATATTGTTGCTTGCCAAAGACTCCAAGCCCAAGGCTTGCTCTTTAAAAAATGTTTTAATATACATACGTGTATATATATTAGCAAGGTTTAGAGAGTTATTAAAGACACATTAGCATCAAATTGAAATATAATGAGAAGGACTGAAAATATAACTGGACTTTTCATCTCTTTCTCATGAAGCGGTTCCATGTTGTTCAGTGCTGTACCTGGGCATCACCTAGGTTCCCTGTGGGGCATGTCCCTTCACCAGGTTTACCTAGTGTAAAACTCCTTGTTCTGCTACGTGGTAAAGGAACATAAACTCTCACCTCTCAGGCCACATGAACATTGTCCAGAGGGTCCATTTGGTTTCTTCTCTTCTGGGCTTGGAAGAGCTTTGCATTATTGTAAAAACAGTGCCTCAGATTCAGGCCTGGGGCTTCCCTCTCATGGTCTTCCCCGGATAAGAAGAGGCAGACTAGAAACCCTCGAAGCCTATCAGCTGGAGATTGTTAGAGTCGTCGGTGGTTCTGGAGCTGCCGACAGGACTCAGCTGAACAGAAATACACTTTCTTTAGCGCAGGTCTGGTGACAGCTGGGCCTGCAAGTGATGCCTCTGCTTGTAGGGCAGAGAGAGCAGATACAGCTCTGGGGGTGCTGGCCCCCAGAGCTGGGAGTGGGGGTCCTACAGGAAGAGCCTGTTGGAAGAGCTCAGCATACCCCTGGAGATTCAAGGCTGGACTCATCCTCTCTGGGGCTGGCTGCAGAGCCAGGGTTGTATCAGGCCAGGCCTTGACCTGTGGGTAGAAGGACCCAGGTTCTAATCCCGCCTGCTGCTGGCCTACTGTGTGACCTTGAGCAAGGCCCTTTTCCTCTGCAGGGCAACATCCTGTCTGTACAATTGGTGCACACACTGGCTCTGACTATCTCTGTGAGGACTAGGGGTATAAGAATGCTTGCTGGCTCACAACTCTATCTTCAGCACATGTTTGCACTCAAATAAATGACTGCTGCTATTATCATTATAACAATAATTATCACTTGGTCTTCATGATTCTTTGAGAAAGGGTGAGATGAGTAACAATTTTCTCATTGACAGGGGCAACATATAGAAATGTTTTGAAACACAGAAGTACTCCATTTATTTGATAACAATGCACCCTGGTGCCTGAGGGTAACATCAGTCCTTGGCCTAGGCTCAGTTTCTGAAGCTGGCCTGATGACTTCTCTGTGATAGTGACATCGGCCTCACATCGAACACAGCCTTTCTTTGTCTGACTCCAGAACCCAGAACAATATATGAAAAACCAGGGCTGCCTTTCCCCTGCTCCCTTCATTCCCACCTCCAGGCCTTTGCTCTTGCTCTTGCCTTCCCCTACGACGTCCTCCTCTCTCCCCATGGCTTGATCCAGCCCTCAGAACCAACCTCCAAAACCTAGGTAATAGTCCTGGCTCAACCCCAGATTCTCTGATTGGCTGCTCTGGGCCTCAGTTTCCCCATGCAAAATAAAGGGATTGAACTGCATGACCTCCAAGCTCCTTCCAGTCCTGGCATTGGGAATGACAGATGCAGTAGTGCCCAACACGAAAAGGAAATGACCCTGGCTGTTCAATTAAGACCTTGTCAAACTTGGAATCAGGAGAATGGGGACAATTGGCTCCGTGGACTATGTGTATAGCCTTTATCCCATAAACTGTAGGCAACCAGAGGACAGGGGTCACGCGTGATTTACTAACCCTCACATCTGCAGAGTGTTCAATGCATAAAAGTTGCTCAATAAATAATGATCAAATAAATACATGTATGCTTGAACTGTATGATAAGCATTCTTATTAGAAAACTGAAGTTGAAGTCAAATGCAATCAAGTTAACTCTCCTTGATTTTAAGCTCCAAGGAGAGAAGCCCCCTCTTTCTTTTCCTCCAGGCTCAAACTGCAGCATTAGCCTGAGCTTAGGGCAGGAGGCAGAGAGGAGAACAAAGCTCTATTAACTTATTTTAGTTATCTAGAGAAAACTTACTTTTTTTTGTTGTTTTTTTGAGACAGAGTCTCTCTCTATTGCCCAGGCTGGCGGGCAGTGGTGCAACCTCAGCTCACTGCAACCTTCATCTCCCAGGTTCAAGCAATTCTCATGCCTTAGCCTCCCAAGTAGCTGGGGTTACAAGCACATACCACCACACCTGGCTAATTTTTGTGTTTTTAGTAGAGATGGGGTTTTGCCATTTTGCCCAGGCTGTTCTCCAACTCCTGACCTCAAGTGATCTGCCCACCTTGGCCTCCAAAAGTGCTGGGATTATAGGCATGAGCCATGGTGCCCAGCCAAAAACTTCAAACCTAGGGGCATATTCAGGCTTTTTAATAACTTTTCACCCTGCGTAGTATTCAATCATTGATTCCACAAACACTTCTTTTTTTTAACTTTTATTTTAGTTTCGGGGGTACATGTGACTGTTTGTTACGTGGGTAAACTTGTGTCACGGGAGTTTGTTGTAGAGATTATTTCATCACCCAAGTATTAAGCCCAGTACCCAATAGTTAACTTTTCTACTTGAGAATATCTGTGTAGCTAGGGCTACAAAGAGAGTGTGAAGGACAGGCATGGAATTTGGGGAATCTGAATACTTGGTTTCCAGCCCCAGCTCTGATAGGAACTCTCTGTGTGATCTTGGGCAAATCACTTCTCTCCTCTAGGCTTTAGTGTCCTCATCCGTAAAATGGAGTGTTGGACTTGTTAATATCTAAGGCTGTTTCCCTTCTTATTATCTATAATCAACATCTTAACCTGTGAACTACAGATTCCCAGAGCAGAGGGACTAGAATTTTTTTTAAGAGGTCTGGGAAGTAGTCTATCATCAAGCATTATCTGTGAATAATACACAAAATTACATTTCCTTTTGTGTGTGTTGGAGAGAGGAGGCTAACGCACTTTGCACAAGGGCCTCACATTTGAAAGGGCAGAAGCTCTGGTGTGAATGGCACTGGCTATCATCCTGACTTGCACAGAGCTTACAGTCTAGCAAAGATATAACCCAAGCAACTTGAATACAATGAGAGAAACAGATGTGGGTCCTGAAAGTTCAGAGGCAGGAGAGACCAGTAAAAAGCAAGAAAGTGGGAGGCTGAGGTGGGCGGATCACGAGGTCAGGAGATCGAGACCATCCTGGCTAACACTGTGAAACCCTGTCTCTACTAAAAAATACAAAAAATTAGCCGGGTGTGGTGGCGGGCACCTGTAGTCCCA
The DNA here is from genome assembly GCF_047675955.1 of Chlorocebus sabaeus. Lineage (NCBI taxonomy): Eukaryota > Metazoa > Chordata > Mammalia > Primates > Cercopithecidae > Chlorocebus > Chlorocebus sabaeus. The sequence goes on along the minus strand of NC_132926.1, from coordinate 31,766,564 downwards.
GCTACTCCGGAGGCTGAGGCAGGAGAAGGGCATAAACCCGGGAGGCGGAGCTTGCAGTGAGCCGAGATCGCGCCACTGCACTCCAGCCTGGGAGACAGAGCGAGACTCCGTCTCAAAAAAAAAAAAAAGCAAGAAAGTTCTCTTAGAAGTTATAGACCCCACTGAGAAATTGGGAGAATTATTGGCCTCCCCCAACCCCCACCATACAAAATGCACCAAATTTTATATACAATTGCCAGGTGATCACAGGCCTTCAAGTTCATCTCACAGAACTCATCACAGTTCTTAATCAAGGTTAAGAACTATTGATTTAGATAAACCCACAAGCAGAAATCAGGCAAGTATGGAGCAAATTCCTAACTTGAATTCTTGAACAAGGGCACCATACCAGCTTGTAGGAGAGGCTAGAGACACTTTGGGATCAATGGCCCCAGGGCCTGAGAGGTCTTGCTCAGAGAGAAAGGGGCATGGGGAAGTTTGGGTGAGATAAGCCATGAGCCACCTTCTCTGTCTCTTCTGCTAGACAAAGCAATTTTTTATGCTGTTTTGGAAGGCCAAACTCATAAGCTTCAAAACATAAACAAGCACAGCCTCTTAAATCACTGGGGAATTGTTTATGAATTAAATCATCTCTTCATAACAAACAGAGACCAGGCTGAGGATCCACAACCTCCATGATTAGATGTAGACAGGCAAGGAATCAAGAAGGACCCCTGTGGGGATGAGACCTCATCCGAGATGGTCCCATTCAGAGGCAAGGCCACTGGCTAAAAAACCCTGCCTCTGTTCTCATGAGTGAGTTCCTTGGGGTGGTAGAAACCTGATGGACATACAACAAGATTTAAAAGCTGAAAATATGCTTTTGATCCTGAAGTGGTAATCATTTTAAAGGCCATGGCCAACACCACAAGCATTACAATTACACTCAGCAGTCTCATGGCAAAGGACAAAGGACGCAATGGCAAAATGTAGTTTGACTGAGCCAAGGACAGGGACCCCCTGAGTGACTGTGGGCATGGAATGACTCCCGAGTCAGAGCTTCTCCCACTTTAATGTATATCTGAGTCACCCAGCATCCTGTTACTAAGTGGATTCTGATTCAGTAGGACTGGGATGCAGCTGAGATTCTGCATTAACAAGTGCCCAGGTGATGCCATGATGCTGGTTCCCAGACCAAGATAATGGCAGTGACAGCAGAGCACAGCCAAATCCATGGACTCTGGGGTCAGAGAGGCCTGAGTTCAAATCTTGGCTTCCTTATCCCACTGACTGAATAATGTTAGTTACTTAGCCTGTTTGAGATTTGGCTCTTTATCTGTAAAATAGGAATAACAGGCATGATTATTTGTTTATTCAATAAATATCTATTAACATTTTCTATGTGTCAGGCTTGTGCTGGGCCCTGGGGATGCAATGGTGAGACAAAGCAGACTCGGTTCCTGCTCTCGGCAATCTGATGGTCTTTGAGATGATGGATGTAAAGTATTTAGCACAGTGCCTGGTACCTGGTAAGAGCTCAACAAATGATATGTATTTTTATTAGTAGTAGTATAGTATCATCAATTTCAAGCACCCCGGGGAGAGAACTCTTCCGGTAAGTACCGAGTTCCTGAAAGGAGTTGTGATTCATTCTGTAATAAAGGGGACACTGAGATGAAGGGTATATGGTCCTGCCTCTTGAGGAGCTCCTGGTTTCGTGGAGAAATGTGTATTTAGCCCAGGTATAGCACAAGTTAGATGCAGAGTTCACTCTGTTCACAGGCTTGATCCAGAACTACTGGCCTCCACGTGCTTCTCAGAGCTGACCCTCCTTCTCTCTTGGTTGCCCTGCCCCCAACCTTTGTTTTTTGACTCTGCCTCCCATTTTTTACCCTTTTCCTACACGTTGACTTGAAAAATGCTTTATCCCCTCAGTAATGACTATTACCCAATGCCTGCTGGCTAGACAGCCTGTAGACTTCCCACTAAAGCTATGTATCACCTCCTAGGCCTCCCTACCTTCCTGCCCACCAGGGTTATACAAATGGATCAATCTAGGCACCTGCTATGGAGCTCTGGAAGAAAATCACAAAGACTTGGAATGCTCTGCGTTCCATTGGAATTCTCAATACGCTGAGTATCAGGAGGTTGGAGATCATGGATGGTGTTGATAAGGAAATGATAGTGTGCTTCCTTGTCGTAGACATCTAGGTCTGGGCCTTCCTGTGGCCCATTCCTGGTACAGGCTTTGCTACAGTGAGGCTCTAAGTCAAGGCCAATGAGAAGGTGAGAAGGAGCAGGCAGCAACTTCAAGGAACAGCTAATGGAAGGAGACTCAGAGCCTTAATCTTAAAATCAACTGAAGCAAATCACAGAGACTTATTGAAATTGTCACGAGCAGCAGTGGGGCCTAGGGATAAAGTAAGGACTGGGGCATAGTCCCTGCCCTCATGGAGTTTACTATCAAGCACTGAAAACCAACAATGACCGGACATGACAGCATAGCGTGGTGGGCACCATCATGGCAGACACACTGGAACTAGTGCAGCCCATCAAGAGAGGCTTCCCAGGAAAAGCACTTCAGCTGAGACCTGAAGGAGAAGAAGGGTGAGGCCAAGGGCAGTGAAGGGAAGGAGCATTCCAAGATGAATAAACAGCACTCAGAAGGCTGGACCGAAAGGACTGCTCTATGTGGTCCCAGAGACAGGTGTGAGACATGGACCTGTTGAGGGGGCCAAGGGCAAGCCGCACAAGTCTAACCATTCCAAGTGTCCAACTTGGATACCTCCCCAAGGGCAACGGGGAGCCACCGAAGGTTCTGCAGTACAATTCAGCACCAGTTATTAGTCTGCTTTTACAGATGGGAAACTGAGGCACCATGGAGTGGTTAGGTAACTGGCCAGAGGTCACACTATCAAAAAGTGCTAGGGCCAGGATTCCCTGCCGTCCGAGGCCAGAGCCTACACCCTCCAGCACGTAGTTAAGTGCACACAAAGGTACAAACACACATACATTAAAAAAAAAAAAATACAGCCGCGGCACAGGGCTCAGTCAGAGGCCTTGCAGGCAAACTCTATTTAAAGTCATTTAACAAGGAGCCTCTTAATGATCTCATTAGCCTGGACAGGGCCCTTAGGAAACTTGAGGCAAGGCCCTGCTTTAAATGGGGCTTCTTTGAAGTGGCCACCACCTGAAGCAGCCACCTGAATGGCGGGTAACAACGAGGGCCTGTGAGCCCTGCGCCCGCTTGGGCTGCAGCCACGGGGCCTCTAACACAGCAAGACTTGGCCTCGGTGGAGCCCAGGACGCCTGTCGGGTTGCTGTTAGCTCACTCCCAGCCACCCTCTCTGCAGGCCCATTCAGATGGGTGATCTGGCTGGCCAGGCCACAATGAGGTCATGCGTCATGATGGCGGTGGCCGGAAGCAGACTGTGGCCTTCTTTAGGCCTCACCCTCTCATGTCTGGACTCCCAGGCTCCCCTCGGCCTGGTCTGGCTCCTGATCAGGGATGCATCATGGTTCTCCCTGATCCCAGGCTCTACTTCTACCCTCTCTATCCCCAGCTCCTCTCATCAGTCCTCTTGTTTCTAGACTGACTCCCTTCCCTTCCAGCCACCCAACCCTGATCTCTTCATGATCCCCTTAAGGGTGGGTGCCTGATCTTCCACAGGAGCAGCTATGAGATCCCACCCAAACATCACCCCCAACCCCAGTCACCCTGGATGCCTACTGCTCTGGTCAGCTCTGGGGCATCTGGGCCCCCGCTCCCTCTGCCTGGGGGAGGGTCAGCATCCCAGCAGGGCCAGGCCACACAGCTCCCAAGCTGCCCTAGGAAACAACTGGGGGTGACTGACCTTCTGAGGAATATGCACCTGGCCAATTGTCCCACCACGGGGTGCAAAACCCAGACAGGCAGAAGGAACCGATTCACCTTTCCAGAACTGCATGCAGAGGCCCTCCCAGCAGGCTGTGGCTGCCGCCCTGCCTATTAATAGTCAAGCAGCTGTTTGCCTCTCTGAATGAGAGTCTTTATTGCAAGCTGCGTTGACAAAACAGATCCTGCTCCTTCCTGCCCAGAATATGTGGGGGTGGAGGGACCACAGTGAGATGTTCCTTCCTTCCAGGGACATTGAGAGGATCAGCACTGGGACAGACCTCAGCAGAGACCCCCTGAAAATCAGGGCCAATGCCAAGCTCATTCTCACCACCTCCCCTGCCCCTCACTCGCTCCTTTGCTCATGTTCCTAGTTTCAGCCAGCAGCTCCACTGTTCCTTGGTACTTTCACAACATTCTCATCCCTCCCTTGTTCCACCCCAATCTAGAAGCCTCAAAGTTGAGGCCTTGGGCCAGCACAGTGGCTCATGCACGTAATCTTAGCACTTTGGAAGGCCAAGGCGGGTGGATCACTTGAGCCCAGGAATTTGAGACCAGCCTGGGCAACATGACAAGACCCCATCTCTACAAAAATACAAAAGTTAACTGGATGTGGTGGGTGCGCCTGTAGTTCCAGCTACTTGGGAGGCTGAGGTAGGAGAATCACCTGAGCCTGGGAGTTTGAGGCTGCAGCGAGCCATGATCCTGCCACTGCACTCCTGCCTGGGCAACAGAGCAAGACCGTGTCTCAAAAAAAAAAAAATTTAAGGCCCCTTCTGACATCTGGCCTCACCTCCCATGCCCCAGCCCCTCAATCAGCTGAGTATGTGACTTGACATGCTCTCCTTTAGCTCCTGGCCTTTGCACATGTCATTTTCTCTGCCTGATGCTCCCTTTCCCCAGATCTTCATGTAATTGATGGCCCCTTAAGTCATGGCTTGGAAGAGATCACACTAGGAAGACTAGTCTCCCAAAACCTACCTCGGTGTGCCTCTATGCTCTGCTGAACTTACTTCCTTACCTGAAGTTCTTTCTGGGAGGGTAGAGGTGGGGCTTTTTTCTTCCCTTACTTTCCTCTACCAGCTGCCAGGACACTGACTCTGAGCTGAATCAAAGAAAGATACATGAATGCTTCCATCTCCTTCCCCAAGCCCCCACACTCTGACCAGTCAGCAAGTCCTGTTCATTCAACCTGGGGAAGAACGAGAGATCTGGAAATAGGTTGCCTGGGTTTGAAACATGGCTCTGCTACTTACCAGTTGAGGGACCCTTAGGTAAGTCATTAACCTTGCAAAGCCTGTTTCCTTACCTGTAAAATGGAGCCAGTCATAGTTCCTGCTTCCTAAGATTATTGTAAGAAGTCAAGGGATGGCCGGGCACAGTGCCTCATGCCTGTAATCCCAGCACTTTGGGAGGCTGAGGAGGGTGGATCACTTGAAGTCAGGAGCTCAAGACCAGTCTGGCCAATATGATGAAACCTCATCTTTACTAAAAATAAAAAAATTGGCTGGGTGTGGTGACATGCTCCTGTAATCCCAGCTGCTTAGGAGACGGAAGCAGAATTGCTTGAACCCAAGAGGCAGAGGTTGCAATGAGCTGAGATTGCATCACTGCACTCCAGCCTGGGCAACAGAGCAAGACTCCATCTCATAAAAAAAAAAAAAAGTCAAGAGGCAATGCTTATAAAATGCCTAGCCCAGCATCTGACACAATCAGTAAATGTTAGCTGCATAATTTTACTCAATGTTTCAACCTGACCACAGAAACTTCCCCTATCCTTGTCTCCTCCACCCCCATTTAATCATCATCCACAGTGGCGAATGTCCCACAGCACATGCTTTCAGAAATGCCTGTGTAGCTAACACTCATGCCATTGAACAGGTGAGGCCCATGGGGCCAGAAGGAATAGAGTACAGAGCCATGAGCCTACACATTAGACCTGATGGCTTGGCCACATCTTGGCCGAAGGAGCTAAACTTGTGGCTGTCTATGGGTCCAACAGCCTGCATTGTCAGGTCTCCCAGGAAAGGACTAGGTACCAAGGGGCCACTGTCTTCACATTAGAGCAGGCTGGCACAAGTTTTGGTTCCCATGGACCCTCAGAGTAGCCTAAGGCACGCTTAGGTGAGGAGTTAATGGAGTTTTGTTCCTTCTCTGCTTGATGGGTGCCTGGAGGTGAGGGCTGATAAAGGAAGAAGATGTGCATTTAAGCCTTGGTGCTGATGCTCTCTGCCTGCTGGAGGTTGGCTAGCTGCTAGCTGCTCCTGTTCCCTTGGGCTCCAGAGCCTTCTTAAATTGTCTTCAAAAAGGGAACAGTAATCCCTGACTGGTGCAGGACTTTTCAGTCCCCAAAACACATCGATATTCATGATCTCACTTGATCCCTTAACTGCCCTCCTTGTGAGCAGACTAAGCCTCTCCTCAACTTGGCCAATTATAAATGTGAAGGTCAGAAAACACAATGCGCCTTGCCTAAGGCCACAGAGTTACGTGGCCATCCTGAGACTGGAACCCAGGTATCCTGGCTCCCTGTCCAGCGCTCTTACTGCTCTACCTGGCTGCTGTCCAAGGCATTTAGTGGAATGTTCACTGTGGTGTGAGGGAACCAGACTCCCCTTTTCTTTTTAACTCAATATTATTGAGCACCTACTAACTGTTAGCCATTGTATTAGGGATAAAATTACAGGCCTTTGTGTGTGTGTGGGTGCGTGTGTGTGGGTGTTTTAATGGCCTTATTAAGGTGTAGTTGATAAACAAAAACTGCACATATTTAATATATACAGGACCCAGGACTTTTAAGCAAACAGTTCTAGGCCCGTAAACATATGAAAAGATGTTCAACCTTATTAGAATTCAGAGAGATGCAAATTGAGACCATTATGAGATCCTTTTACACCCACTGGATTGGCACGAAATTAAGGAGCCTGACAATACCAAGTGTTGGCAAGAATGTGGACCAACCAGATGCTTATACACTGCTGGGAGGAATGTCTATGGGAATAAGTGACTGGGAAAATCATTCCAGTATGATCTTGTAAAGCTGATCGAGAACTTTCCCTGCAGCCTCACAGTTCCACTGCTAGGCAACATATACTCCCAGGTACATACACACCCGTGCTTACCATTGTGAACACACTGGTTGTTAGAATCTTGAAATACTTCCATGCCAGTTGGTAAACAGCTCCTATTCCAAGTCTCTCCCACCCATTTACCTGTGACCCCCTGTGACTCAGCTGCCCCTAGCTTTTCCTTTAGGTACCCACCCAAATTCCCCATGATCCAACAACTAAAAGGTTAACACACCATAGACCACCCCCAGGACCATATTCCAGCCCCACAGCATCCATTCTGATTGCTCACCTCTCCAATTGTTCATTGTTATTGTGCCCACCCTAGAGAAACCCTTACTCCATGCAACAAGAGAAAGGCACAAGGTTATTCATAGAATCAATCTTCTTAATAGAAACAACAATAACCACAACAACCACAATAACCAAACAACTATAAATAACCTCAGGGCCATAGAAGGGAAATGCCCATCCAACCTGCCTCCTTCTGTCAGCTCAGAGAAGCTCCCGCAGGGTTCAGGGCAGACAGAAGAGATGGGCTCATTTTCTTTTCTTTCTTTCTTTCTTTTTTTTTTTTTTCTGAGACGGAGTCTTGCTCTGCCGCCCAGGCCAGAGCGCAATGGCGAGGTCTCGGCTCACTGCAACCTCCGCTTCCCGGGTTCAAGCGATTCTCCTGCCTCAACCTCTCGAATAGCTGAGACTACAGGTATGTGCCACCGCATCTGGCAATTTTTGTATTTTTAGTAGAGACTGGGTTTTGCCATGTCGCCCAGGCTCGTCTCGAACTCCTGAGCTCAGGCAATCCACTCACCTGGGCTTCCCAAAGTGCTAAGATTACAGGCATGAGCCACCGCATCCAGCTTTATTCTTTAACTATTGATTGCACACCCATATGTGCAAGGCACCGAGCTGAGCTTGGGAGAAACAGCAATAGCCAGACAGAGTCCTTGCTTTCTGAAACTGTCAGCCTGCCCTGGGTGCCCCCAACCTTGAAACACATTCCTCAGAGCAGCTGGGTGCTGACATGAAGGCCACACGCCTGGCTCAGTGGCCCTTCATCCCAGCAAAACGGCAAATCCAGGAGGCTGGCACTTAAGTATCTGGGTGTTTTGTCCCCACATGCCTCCTGTCTGACCTTCTGCCTGAGGAAAGAGTTTGTTTTTGCTCCAGGAAGAGAGGTATAGCTGTGGGAAATTCAATGTGCTTATTTATTTGTTTGGCTTCCCTAATTTAATCTTCTCAACAAATAAAAATAAAGATAGCATGTTTGCCCAAAGAGCAAAAGGCCCCACCTGAGATGTTATTACGCTTTCCAGAATTAGTCACACCATTACTGCTAGCGGCCAACGTGCCCAGGGCAACTGAGGGTTAGAAGCCCAAGCTCCCAGCCCAGCTCTGCCAATGATGGTTTGATATCAGAAAAGTCGTTTCACCTCTTCAACTCTTGTTTGCCTCCTTTATAAGATGAAATGCTTGGTGCTTCCAAAGTCAGAACTTTCACATTCACTATCTCATTTTTGTTCTTAATATGCTGTGAAGAAGTCATTTTGATCCTATTTTACTGATGGAGAAATTAAAGCAGAAGAGACAGACAAGTTCGAATGACCCAACTGATAAGAAGAGGCAGAGACAGAAGCGGAATCCAGACTTTCAACTCTTGCCTGAGGTCCTGGCGTCCTCACCAGGGTTTCTCATACTTGATTAACATACAGATACCGGCCGGGCCCGGTGGCTCAAGCCTGTAATCCCAGCACTTTGGGAGGCCGAGACGGTCGGATCACGAGGTCAGGAGATAGAGACCATCCTGGCTAACACGGTGAAACCCCGTCTCTACTAAAAAAATACAAAAAACTAGCCAGGCGAGGTGGCGGGCGCCTGTAGTCCCAACTACTCCGGAGGCTGAGGCAGGAGAATGGCGTAAACCCGGGAGGCGGAGCTTGCAGTGAGCTGAGATCCGGCCACTGCACTCCAGCCTGGGCGACAGAGCGAGACTCCGTTTCAAAAAAAAAAACATACAGATACCTCCAAAACAATTCTCACTGGTCCTAAGAATATGTCCAGAAATCCTAGGAGTGTGCAGACACAAATTTAAGAACCTTTTCAGTTTGATTTACAGCAAAATCTTGGTTTATTCAGGTGAAGTCATTGATTGTCCCAGCGCCAATGTGATCACAAAGGCAAACATCAACACAGCATTGAAATCACATGTCCATACAATATTATAAGGCAGATGTTCAAATGATCCAAAAATATAATTTTTTTTTTTTCTTTTGAGACGGAGTTTCGTTCTCATTGCTTAGGCTAGAGTGCAATGGCGCGATCTCGGCTCACTGTAAACTCCGCCTCCCGGGTTCAAGCGATTCTCCTGCCTCAGCCTCCCAGGTAGTTGGGATTACAGGCGCGGCTAGCACACCCAGCTTTTTTTTTTTTTTTTTTTTGAGACAGAGTCTCGCTCTGTCGCCCAGGCTGGGGTGCAGTGGCCGGATCTCAGCTCACTGCAAGCTCCGCCTCCCGGGTTCACGCCATTCTCCTGCCTCAGCCTCCCGAGTAGCTGGGACTACAGGCGCCCACCACCTCGCCCGGCTAGTTTTTTGTATTTTTTAGTAGAGACGGGGTTTCACCGTGTTAGCCAGGATGGTCTCTATCTCCTGATCTCGTGATCCGCCCGTCTCAGCCTCTCAAAGTGCTGGAATTACAGGCTTGAGCCACCGCGCCCGGCCTAGTTTTGTATTTTTTAGTAGAGGCGGGTTTCACCATGTTGGTCAGGCTGGTGTCGGACTCCTGACCTCAGGTGATCCACCCGCCTCAGCCTCCCAAAGTTCTGGGATTATAGGCGTGAGCCACTGTGCCTGGCCTAAAATTTTTCTTTCTCTTTTTTTTTTTAGAGACCGAGTCTCACTCTGTCTCTCAGGTTGAAGTGCAGTGGTGCAATCTTGGCTCACTGCAACCTCCGCCTCCTGGGTTCAAGCAATTCTCCTGCCTCAGCCTCCTGAGCAACTGGAATTACAGGCGCATGCTGCCACAGGCTGCCACACCCGGCTAATTTTTTGTATTTTAGTAGAGACACGGTTTTACCGTGTTGCCCAGGCTGGTCTCAAACTCCTGAGCTCAGGCAATCCGCCTGTCTCGGCCTCCCAGAGTGCTAGGATTACAGGCGTGAGCCACCACACCCAGTTAAAATTTTTAATTATTTTAGATTATCATTGAAATTAAAATTAAAAATTAAACCCTTGAAGAACTTGTCAGAACCATCCCCCTTCCCATTCTGAGATTCTGTCAGGCTGCCTCCACGTTGCCTGAAAACCCCTTCCCGTTCTAACATTCTTTGAGTTTCCCTGGTAACCATCTGCTGGTGGAAATGACAATTAAGCTGTTCAGCTGCCTGGTTCACTTAGTTCCCCCATTATGGCTCTGTGCCAGGGTCAAGAAGGCCTGAATTTACCCACCTGCAGCAATCTGCCAAAGGAGAGGGATCCTCCCAGGGACAAGATGAGTCTCAAAACACAGAGTAGAAAAAGCCTGCACCTGGACCGACATTGTTCATCCTTCCACCACCTGGTCCACTAATCCATCCGTTCTGCATTCACTCTCGCCTGTTACATTCCAGGTCCTAAATTTGGGGGAGAGAAGATGGGGTGAAAAAATAAGCAAGGTTTGCCTCTGTGTATATAATGTACTACTATCAATATTGTGTGCCTGTGTGTGTGTTATGCAGTCATATCTAAGCTCTGGTAATATTGCTTCCTCCTGGGAAGAGAAACAAGAAGCTGGGGAACAGAGGGTGGGAGCCTAGGAGATTTACTTTTCTCGGTACCCTTTGCATACCTTTACATGTTTGCATCATGCGTATGCATCGTCTACTCCAAAAATAGACTTCAGTTTTTGAACTACATTTTCCACTGGAATCCAGTGCTCTGGCCATGTAAGCAGGCTGACCCTTCAGAGGTGGTGATGGTGGAGTAACTCATGGTCAGTAAGTGGGATGAAGAAGGAGGCATCGTCCAGAGCTATTGGCCATGGGTTCTGTGGCCTTGTCCAAGAGGCTGCTGGCCCCAGAGGCCTCTGCCCACCTCCCCTCCAAACCTGTTCCTGTGTATGCTGTGCCCAGGATTGAACTGCTCAGAGGTGATGGTGTAACCCCCTGCCATGGCCTCAGGAGACCGCTTGTGTGGGCTGGCATGTGGTCACATATGAGTGAAAGTGACCAGGCACATGTATCCTTTTCTTTCCCCAGACAAATATTTTCTTGGAGTCCTCAGATGCCCTCCCCACCCTGCTGCCAGGGTGACTGGGCAGTTTTGAGTGGCCGTGGTATATGGAGGCCATGGGATACCTCCTCTGTCCTCTTCCGGTTTTCTTGAGACATCACAAATGCCCCTTCCATAAGTTCCTGCCTCCGGAGTCACCAAGCATGGTCCCAGGAACAGCTCAGAACCCAGGGCCATGGGTGGGATGGAAAAGGAGGGAGACTGGTGTCTCATGTCTCGCATGTCCCGGCTCCTCCAGAGACTCAGCTCCACTTGCAGATGCAAAGTTAGATTTGAAGAGACTGTGTTAAGCCCTTGGGGCCAGGCAAGATTAGGACATTCACACTGGCTGGCTCTCAGGGAGCAGTGTCTTCTGAGGCTTTTCTCAGTGAATCCCCCCTCTCCCTGGGGGATTTCAAGACTTCCCACTGTGCCTAGGCCTGCTTCCTCCAGCCTCATAGCACCCCGGAGAGCTCAAGACAGTTCTCTTGTCTGTTTTACAAGTAAAGAACCTGAAACCCAGAGGTAAAACGACTTACCCCCAAGTTCACCAGCCTGTAAACCACTCAGCCTGAATTTCAACCCAAGTGGGCCCTGCTCTAAAGCCCATGCTCCGAACATTCACCTGAAGTCAAGGCCTCCTGAGGAGGGTGCCAGGCCAAGAAATGGCCTCAGTTTGCTGCGGATTGTAGAACCCCAGACCGCAGAGGAAGACATTGGCGCAGTTCATTATATTCAAACCTAAAGCCTTTGTGCATCACAAGGCTGCATAAAGTGAAAAAAGAATTCACAGACTAACAAAAGATAGTCGCAGCAGAGCACAGGACTAGAGCTCCTGCAAATCAATAAGAAAGACACAAACAGCACCATGGAAACACGGACAGAGGGTACAAGAGGCGATCCACAGAAGAGGAAATCCAAACCACCAGCACAATTATGAAAACGGTTTAACTCTACTCATCAGAGAAATAAAACTTAAAAACAAGAACGAGAGACATTTGGCCCCCATCAGAGTGACAAACATTCCAAAGTCTGACGATTGCCAGGTCAAGTTTGGATGTGGAGCCGCAGAAACTCACTCTTTCAGATATAGCCGGGCAATGGCAGGGAGCCCCAAGATGCTCACACACCCGGCCATTCTTCCCCAGGCACATGCAAGACACGCATGAGGATGGTCGCAGCAGTGTGGGTTTTATTATGGAAAACTGGACATCACTCAAATGCCCATCAACAGGAGAATGGATTGAGAAACGGTAGTACATGCCTACAATGAAATTGAATAGTGGATATGTGTATACTGGTGCTCTGCACATCAACTGTGGATAAATTTCAAACACAATGTTGAATGAAAACAAGCAAGTTGCAGAAGGCTATGTACAATATTATGTCATTTACGAAAAGTTTAAAGCTACAAAGCAACACTTTCTACGCTTTGTGAATGAATACATGTATAGGATGTATACATAAACATGTGCAAGAACAACTCATGCCAACTTCAGGGATGGGCTGGTGGCTATCTCTGGGTAAAGGGAAGGGAAATGAACTGAGATGCTCTTATATATTTGAAATGTCTTTTTTCACAATCTAGGCCAGCTGCTGTAGCTCACACCTCTTATCCCAGCACTTTAGGAGGCCAAGGCAGAAGGAGGATCACTGGAAGCCAGAAGATTGAGACCAGCTTGGGCAACAAAGCAAGATCCTGTCTCTACAAAAAGTTTCTAAAAATTAGCTGGGCATAGTGGTGTGTGCCTGTAGTCCCAGTTACTCTGGAGGAAGAAACAGGAGGATCGCTTGAGCCCAGGAATTTCAAGCTACAGTAAGCTATGATCACCGTCTCACTCCAACCTGGGTGACAGAGCAAGACGCTTGTCTCTAAAAAAAAAAAAACAAAAAGTAAAGACAAGAAATCTAGGCCGGGCGTAGTAGCTCATCCCTTTAATCACAGCACTTTGGGAGCCTGAGGCATTTGGATCACCTGAGGTCAGGAGTTCGAGACTGGCCTGGCTGACATGGTGAAATCCCATCTCTACTAAAAATACAAAATTAGCTGGATGTGGTGGCGCATGCTTTTAATCCCAGCTACTTGGGAGGCTGAGGCAGGAGAATCTCTTGAATCTGGGAGGCAGAGGTTGCAGTAAGCCGAGATCGTGCCACTACACTCCAGCCTGGGCAACAGAGCAAAAGACTGTCTCAAAAAAGAAAGATAAGAAATCTAGATCATGGGAATAGGGGACTGTGTATATGTGTCCCTGCATTTTTCACATGCCAAATATCTTAGATATTAAAAATCAGGGAGCTGGACAGTTGCCCTAAGGTCAATTGTCTTCCAGGTCACTGACCACCGTTTGAGAGTTTCATCTGGAATTAACTTCCCATCCATTGGCCCTAATTATCTTCCTTAAGGATCCCATGTGAAAATCCAATGGCTAGTGGCATACATGCGAACTAGCTCCTCCTGCCCTCAGCAGGCTGACTGTGCAGGCTGGCAACTACAAGAGGAGGCCACATCTCCCAAACACCCCCTCCACTGGCATCTCCCTCCACCCTCTCCCACCACCATCCCTTGCAACCCCTCTGGACTTCTCAGCAGATGGTAGCTCATACAGCTTGTTTTCTTCTGTAGAAAGTCCTTGACAAGCCCAAAGGGAGGCTCAAAGAAACCCCACCACTTTTTCAGCGGGTTATCTTTGCTAACCATGGACTAGGCTCAACAAGGGACACTCAGTGGGAAGAACTGAGCTGGGAGTCAGGACAACTGCTCTTGACTTGCTGGGTGACTTCAAGTAAGTGACACAACCTCTCTGAATCTCCACAGGTACACTGAGGGAGGTGTGCAGTTTGAAACCTTGAAAGCCTCAGAATCCACTAGAGAGATTTTAAAAGTCCAGATGCAGGGGTCCCAAAATGGGAGTTGCTTGAGGTGAGGCCTTGGAATTGTATTTTCCTTGACTAGCCGGGTGATTCCACTGCACAGCTAAGCTTAGGAATCATTAGACAATCATGGCAGGTTGGACATTCAGGTATGTGAGCAGACTCTGTCCACATGGCCTATTTTCTCTTCCCACCCCCAGTGCCTTCCTGCATCCTTGTTTATCATCATCACCCTGAATAGTTTATGCCAAGCAGGGTGCTGGGTGAGAATGAGGGAGCAGATGAGCTTCCAGAATGAGGCCCCTTTCAGCCTCCCACTCCTTAGTAACCACAGAGAAGCTGAGAAAGAAGGTGGGAGGGGGAGCCAGCCCTCGTACCCTCCACAGGTGGAGGAGGGTCTGGGGGGCAGGGGCACATGGCCCATTTGCTGCGTTCCTGACCCTCTGCCCAAGGCCCAGCCTCCCAGCCCTGGGGCAGCTCTTTCTCCCTGTCTCCACCCCTACCAAAGGCAGGAGTCTGCAAATCACAGCATTCTAGAACATCAAAAGCAGACTAATGTTTTCCCGATTGCAGCCATTCACTGCTGTCTTACCACCTGTATATTATTTAATTGGTACTTTCTCTTACATTGACTCACTGTTTTTTACTTGAATGCCTACTTTAGCCCCATTCTAAGCAATAATATCTGCGAAATAACAGGTTTGATGTGCTAGTTATTTTTTGTCTAATACACATTAAAATAAATACATAATGATTTCCATTTTAAAATGTCCATCTTTTTTTCTCGTGAAGTCACTTTGTGCATCACCACACTTTCAGAAACACTGAGCTAGTCCAACCCTGCAAATGCAAACCCCAGAGATGCAAACTGAGGCCCACAGAGGGGTGGAGCTCGCCAAAGGTCCTGCCACTGGGGTGGAACCGGATATTCACAAGTGGCCCCACTGGGCAGGCCCCAGGCACCCTGGTGACCTTGACCTTTTGAGAGACCTTTCTTCGGTTGTGCACTGCCCCCTCCTGGCTGGTTCTTCTGCAACACATGACCTCCGGGAGGAAGCAGCCAGGAAGGGTGGAGGCAGGGGCGCCTTGTCGCAGAACAAAGATGACTGACTGTCCAGGGTTGGAAGGCTGGGCAGTCAGGGAAGGCACCATTGCAGAGGCGGCCTTTGCACTTGGCTTTGAAAGATAAATAGGAAACAGTCAAACTTCAAAGAGCAAAAAGGCAGTTCTGTCCAAATGGTGTCAAGGGAGGGAGATGTTCTGAGGACAGAGAGTACTCAAGATTTAGCTGCTGGTTTGGATAAGAGACACACCAGGGAACAGACTGGGATAGGCTTTGAATGCCTAAGAAGAAGCTGTGACTTGAGCCTGCAGTCAGTGGTTAAGCTAGGGAAGGTTTAATGAGCAGGGAAATGGTGTGATGCCGAGTGCAGTGTGGAGAGTGGACAGGAAAGAAGAGAGAGCCAACGCAGGGGCAGCAGGGAGGGAAGAGGATGTGGCAATGACCCAGGGAAAAGTAGACAGGTACTTCCCTTTGCTTCTAACCTGCTGGGGTCCTTGTCGAGTCACTTCCTGTCACTGGGCCTGTTTCCTTATCAGCAAGAGGAGCGAGCTGGGCTAGATGCTCTCCAAGGATCCTTCTAGCTCTGAGAAATAAAACCACAAAAATAAGAAATTATGCTGATGAAGCTATGAATTGCTACAACCCTTTTGGCAGTTAATTGGGCTTTAGCTATTAAAATGAAACACATGCATCCCCTCTGGTCCACTTTCAATTACATCACACAGAATTAAAGCTCCAGTCTGCAAGGATGTATTTACTAGGAATGTTTAAAGCAACACTACTGTATTAGCCAAAAAACTAGAGGCGAATAACCTATATCATATCATCTACCATCTCTGTGTGTTGATGGCCCTACCGGGGGACTGGTTATGAGCCCTCTGGAAGCTGGAGCCTGTCTTGAGCCTCAGTTTCCTCATCTACAACCATTTGACATGCTTTATAGGATGCTGTGAGGTTTTGATTGGTTAGTGTTGGAGCCTGGAAGCACCACTCCAGCTCATTGCACACTCTCAACAAATGATAGCTATTACTATTACTCAAAAGAGTGTAGCAGATCCCAGCATCTGGAGAAATAGCTCTGCTGTATTGTTATTAGTTGAAAAAAGAGAGTTGCAGAGTTGAGTGTTTAGTATGCTTCCCTTTTGTAAGAAAAGAAGCAAAGAAGCCAGGCACGGTGGCTCACGCCTATAATCCCAGCACTTTGGGGGGCTGAGGCGGATGGATCATTTGAGGCCAGGAGTTTAAGACCAGCCTGGCTAACATGGTGAAACCCATCTCTACTAAAAATACAAAAATTAGCTGGGCGTGGTGCTGCATGCCTGCAGTCCCAGCTGCTTGGGAGGCTGAGGCAGGAGAATCGTTTGAACCCAGAAGGCAGAGGTTGCAGTGAGCCGAGATCATGTCATTGCACTCCAGTCTGGGCAACAGAGCGAGACTCCATTTCAAAACAAAAAGAAAAGAAAAAGAAAAAAGAAGTAAAGAGAAATGAAAAAGGAAAAGGAGAAGGGGGACTAAACCATATGAAGGATGTCTGTGTTTGGGCAGAGAAAGGATGTGAAGGGATCGAATACCAGGCTCCTTTCTGTCTGGGAAAGGAAGAAGCTAGAGTGTGGAGAAGTGGGCTGGGAATGGCTAAGAGGGAGGGGAAAATGATTGACTTTATCTAAATATATCTCTGAATTGTTTAACTTGTTACTTCAGTAACAACTTGTAAACCTTTAAAAGCTACTGTGAGATTAAAGAAAGAGACAAATTGTCATCTCAGGAAAGAAAAGGAAGCCTTGGGAAATCTACTGGCCAAAATGACTTGGTCCAGGGAAAATCTGTTGTTACAATGGATGAAGGGAGCCACGGGGAAGGACACCCTTCCCAGATGAGCCCTTCTCTTGAGAGTTCCACTACTGGAAGGGTCTTTGTTCAACAGCTTCATTTAACAGAAGGTAATGCTGAGGACCAGAGAGGGCAAGAGACTGGCCCAAGGTCACACAGCTGAGCCAGGCGAAAAGGGCCTGACTCCTGACAGTAACACAGGGGAGAGGCCCAGTAGCCTTTCCCCTGTATCCCTGCTACCTCCCACCTCTGTGTCAGAGCCATTCCTGCTGGGAGAGGCAGGTAGAGTGTCCCATCTGCTGAGCTTCCTTCTCTTCTGTTGTTCATTCTTCCTTCATTCATTTCCTGGGTGACCTCGCCGTGCCCTGCATGGGAATCCAAGGTGACTAAAGCATGTTGCTTCCCCGAGAGGCACTCGCAGTGCAGTGGTCTGGGAGCATCTGGCTTCTACCACTAACAAAGGCATTTTCTCTTACTGGTAGAGAAATGCTCTGAGGCTTTTTTTTTTTTTTTTTTTTAATGCACTGTTTTGTTTGCTGCTGTCTTAATTGTTGCCATGTTATATTTTATCAGTGTAATGTTCTAATTTTGTGCTTGGGCCCTGAGGCAATTCAGTGAAGGGTATGATTTGGAAAAT
Source organism: Chlorocebus sabaeus (assembly GCF_047675955.1). Classification (NCBI taxonomy): domain Eukaryota; kingdom Metazoa; phylum Chordata; class Mammalia; order Primates; family Cercopithecidae; genus Chlorocebus; species Chlorocebus sabaeus. Next base: position 31,748,995 of record NC_132926.1, on the reverse strand, counting down.
GAGGGAAATAAAGAAATTGTCCACAGAAGAGGCAGCCTCCCAGGAGCCGAGGACAAAGCATAAGTGCCGACAATGAATTTTATTAGGAGCAAAACGAAAACAAACAACCTGTTGCCAGACAGAAGGTATTAGACCATCCTGGTGCGGCTTTGTTTTCATTCTTTAATTTAATTCCAGTTCTGCATTTCTTCCAGGGTCAGCCAAGGATGCACAGTCCAGTTCCTTCCCCACTGCCTTCCACAGCCTTCCACACTACTGCCTCCAGGCCTAGACTCAGTGAGCTCTTTGCCTGCCCTGCCCTCCCTTCTTCTTCAGGAGAGGTCTGTAACCATTCCTGCCCTTGCCAATACTTATTAAGTGCCTGCTGTGTGCAGGCACTGCACAAAATGTTGGAAATAATGCAACCAACAAGGCAAAGGTAAGTCTGCCTTCAGGGAGTTTACATTCTACTAAGGCATGCATTCTCAAGTGGGGCCTTGATGCCCTCAAGGAAATGAAAACTGGTTCCTGGAGGTGTTGGTGGAAAAAAATCTTAGATCTCACAATGGTTTGTATGCTCACCATGTATATTCATCACCCATCCAGCCACCCAAGCGGAAACCTGGGTGTCACCACCAGTTCCAGCTCCCAGCCCTCTCTGATCTCAGGGCTCCCAACCTCATAAGGCCTGGCCCATGAAGGGTTCCACTCTCTCCCTGCAAACACCCCATCTGCCCTGCTTCCCTCACTACCCAGCCTAGATCCCAGGACCCAGAATTTTAGCATCTCTTTGCCAACACTTTAGACCCCTGTGCCGTTTTTTCCCTACCCATCTGGCAAAGCCCTAGGCCTGGATAAATCCCACTGTGTACATACATCCTCCCAGCCTGCAGCTGGGTAGGTGAGCCCTGATGGAGGATTTCACTCAGCAGGACAGGATGAGACACACATACACTAAGGACCACCAACCTCAACTGGGGAGCCAAGACTGTCAGGCAATTGGGGATTTCGTGGGCAAGTTGCTTCTCAACACTCTGAATGATCATTCTCCTTCTTTCAAACTCCTCACCACCTCTTCTTCACTCTCAGCAGAAGACCTTGCCTCCCACTTTGCAGAAAAAATAGAAGCTCAAAATGAAATCTCCCTTAACATCCCACTATAAACCTACATCTACATCTGCACCCATCCTCTCTTTGTTCCTGCTTTTGGGTTCTAGAGAACTCATCCCTCCTCCTCCCCAAGACCAACCCCCCCCCACCCACATGCCTGATCCCAGCCCCTCGCACATGCTTGAGAGAACTTTACTCACTGATTATCTCCCCTATTTCTTACACTCTTGATTAACCTCGCTCTCCTGGATCTGCCATTCACTTTTAAACAAATCTCAGGTTTCTTCTACTTTAAAACACACCTCCCCTAACATACATATTGGACCTATCACTTTATCTTTCTTGTCCTTTTTACACAAAATCATCTCAAAAGACCCACTGCCTCCCTCATCCCTCCTGCACTCATCAGACCACTGCCATCTGACCCCCTCCATCATGCCACACATAAATAGCCCTCCCTAAGGCCCCAACAGTCTCCACGCCTGTCCATAAACCAAAGCCCAGGGCTGCACCCTCCTCCTATCTGACCCCTCAGAGCATTTCCCTCCATCAAGTCTTCACAGCGTCCTAAAATGTCTCCCTTGGCCACCTTCCACAAGCCCACTCTCCTGGGCTTTCTCCAGCCTGTCCAGCCACTCCTGATCAGCTTTTGCAGGAGATCCTTGTGTACACAGCCCTAATCTGTAGATGTACCTCAAACCTTCGTCCTGGGCCATCTCTCTTCTCTCTCCACATTCTTTGCCCTGGGCAAGCTTCTTCTCATCCACAGCCGCAGTTATCATCTCTCTATCGACAACTTCTCATCTTCATCTCTAGCCCAGACCTCCACGCCACGTCCAAACCCAGGTTTCCAAGAACCTTCTCAACATCTGCACATGGTGACTGTAAGGCATTTCAAGCTCAAGATGTCTAATGTAGAATATATACTTTCACCTCTCTGTCCACATCCTCCTCTCCTCAATCAAACCACCCCCGTCTCAATCCTCTTCCAGTTTTTTCTATCTCAGTGAAAGATACTGCCTACTTGTTTGCACGGAAACCTCAAGGTCCATTCTGACATTGCCTCTTCCTTCCCCTCACATTCCAACACACCTCTGTGACAACTTTAGTTCCTGATTAACTCTGGGAACCTTCCACTGCTCTCCAACTCCACTGCCACCAGCCCCGCCCCGCCCCCCCACCCCCTCCCCCACCACTTCACCCCCTCCCCTGCCCCCGATACACATACTGTCTTCTCCCTGGATGCCTGCCTGCACTCCTAACCCTGGCTTGTCTTCCCAAATCTACTCATACCCACCAGACACACTCCACTCTCCACTGGGCAGGCACACAGGTCACAGTAAAATTCAGATTTCATCCTGTACCTCTTGGGCTTATACCGTCAGTGGCTTCCAATGGCTCTTAGGATGGAGAAAAAAAAACCTGATGTGCCCAATCCTTCACATGGAGTCTGCCCTCTGCCCACCTTCTACACTCCCCAGTCCCCCTGCTCTCCCTCTGGGCCATGCTACAAAGGCCTTTTCTTGTCTATTCTCTCAGCTGTAACTTCTGCCCTAGGCCCTTTGCACAGGTTCTTCCCACTGCTCAGGTTTCTTCTCCCCGACTCTCCCTTACACATAGTTCTGGTTTCCTTATAACCATCAATTTCTCAGGGAAACCTTCTCTAACTCCCAAGAAAAAAATAGATCCCTCCTTCCTGTTAAATGCTTTCACAATAATAGCACACACGCACACACAGAGCGCTATTGTTCAGAGCTCCTCCAAGCATTTTTGCTGAGAATTCATTTACTCCTTATGACAACCCAATGTGGTAGAAATTCTAATTATCTCCATTGTACAGATAAAGAAACTGAGTCACAGCAAAGTTATGTAACTTGCCCAAAGTCACCTAATGAGGCAAAGCCAGAATTTGAACCCAGGCAGTGTGACTCCAGTGCAGCTTTTAAACACTATATTATTACATAAGAAAACACTATCTTTTTCCTTCTGGCACTTACCCGCTGTTTGTAACACTGTATTGTATGACTATTAGTCTCCTCCATTAGACTGTAAGCTCTATAGAAGTAGAGACTATTTCATCCCCAATGGTAGGTGCTCAATAAATATTTGCTCAAGAAAATCGGAAATGTTGAATGTGTACAGACACATAACATTTTCCATTCAAGTTCAAGACAAACATAAGCACATACCTGGACTTCCTAGGGTTAGGGACTCCTGCACTGGTAAGAAACATGCTGCCATCAGATTCTCAATGGGTCCATGAAGTTAAGAACAGTTGACTCTAACATTCTCCAGCCTACCTCACCTTTTCCCTGCCAACCTTCCCTCAACAACTACAACAGCCTCACATTTAGTATTAATAGTATGTGCTTTGGTTTTAGCAATCTTTTAAAAACACAAAACAAGGTCAACCTCCTTTGAAAAGCCAGTCAGAGACTATCTAATGCCCTCAGAGCAAAGTCCAAACTCCGTTCGGGGTGGGGGTGTGGCAGACCTTGCCTACTTCTTCATCCTCATGGGCCCTCATTTGTTCCCTCTTCCCCACCCCACCCCACCCCACCTCTACAGCCCAGCAGCGCACACTGGGAGTTCTGGGTTTAGGGTTCCCAGGCAATAGCAGGGTGTTTTCTCATGCCTAGACTCAAGCAGTGCCCTCTGCCAGTCCTCTCCTTTGCACCCAGCAATTTCAGGTGTCTTTATGCCTCAGCTTAGATATCTCTTTGGGGTTTGGTGCCCCTCCTTGGGGCGCCCATAGGCCGCATCTGTCGCTGACAATGCACACCAGATATTGAACTATAGTTGCTTGGTTACGGACAGTCGTCTCTGTGAGCTTTGAGGGCAACCGCCATGTATTATGCATCTTCTGAATCCTCCTAGCCTAGCCCGGTGCTAGCCCAAGTTACAGTGCTTACTACAGATTTGTTTAATTAGCGAATGAATGAATGAATAACCTGACAACTCGTGTCTGGTTCATGGGCACCAAAAACCGTGTGAAATGGATAAACGAGCAGATAATGGCAGTACGAAGTTCGGATCTAGAGAAAGATCCAGATTAGGGAGTTCAGAGACGAGTAAAACGCAGACCCAGCCATCAGAGAATTAACAAGGAAGACAAATCTCTTCAAGGAGCCAGCCGGAAAGATTAAAAGAGTCATCCATGTCACGGCCGGGCCTGGGGGCGGGTCCCTGTCTAGCCCCGCCTGCTCAGCGCCAATGGGCGGTCTTGTTGCCCACGAGTCTCCGCCCCTTTCGCTTTGAGGGGCGGGGCCGGCCACTCCTGGAGAGGAGACTACGTTTCCCGGCGCGCCGCGCGGCCGGAGCCAAAGAGGAGCCGGAAGTGGGGCGCGCGAGGTCTTAGGGCGCGAGGGAAGTGGCAGGCGGGGACTAAGGCGGGGCGTGCAGGTAGCCGGCCGGCCGGGGGTCGCGGGCATGGCCGAGGCCAGGAAGCGGCGGGAGCTACTTCCCCTGATCTACCACCATCTGCTGCGGGCTGGCTATGTGCGTGCGGCGCGGGAAGTGAAGGAGCAGAGCGGCCAGGTAAGCGTTCGTGGGCCGTGTGCGAGGGCCGCGTGCAAGATGTGGATATTAGAGGCCCGCGCCCCGTCCCCAGGCGACCCGGTGGGCGCCGGGAGCCGGGTCCCGCAGTGCTCGACTGCGCGGGCCAGGGGTACGAGAGGAGCCGCAATCTCTGCCTCCCCACTGCGACTTCAGTTCCCCTGGGCCTCACTTTCCTCATCTGTGCAGTGGGTTGGGCCAGAAAGTGTGCTCGCTGGGGCCGAACTTTGTAATTCCCGCGTCCCTTACCTCCACCCCCTTCCTGGTAGCGGGTGTTTTAAGTTTCCCAAGTCTCTCGCCACGTGGCTAGGCGCAGCGCGGCCCCCCTGGGACGAGGAGGTTGCTGCGAGTCTCGGGAGTGGATTGCAACCAGCCCCTCGGGGGAGCGCCTGGAGAAGGGACCCCACAGCCCCTTAGTTGAGCTGGAACTCAGGCCTTTAGCGATTGCCTGTACTGAGACGAACAGCTTTGGGAGTCGAACTCGTGGTACAGTCATTTCTTACTTGGTTGATTAATCCGGTACTCGGGGCGCTTCCTGGTGTTCGAATGGTGTTTGGTTCATGGGCACCAAAAACCGTGTGAAATGGATAAACGAGCAGTACGAAGTGATGGTGAGCACTGTCTCCCAGCTCTCCTGGAGCTTACACTCTAGTAAGGTAGACAAATCAAAGAATCACAAAAGTAACTATATACTTAGCACTACAATAAGTGTTAAGAATGAGAGGGATGGGCCGGGCACGGTAGCTCACGCCTGTAATCCCAGCACTTAGGGAGGCTGAGGTGGGTGGATCACTTGAGGTCAGTTCGATACCAGCCTGGCCAACATGGTGAAACCCCGTCTCTACTAAAAATACAAAAATTAGCCAGGCGTGGTGGTGCACGCCTGTAATCCTGGCTACTCATGTGACTGAGGCACTAGAATTGCTTGAACCCCGGAGGTAGAGGTTGCAGTGAGCCAAGACTCTGCCACTGCACTCCCGCCTGGGTGATAAAGCCAGACTCCATCTCAAAAAAAAAAAAAAAAAAAGAGACGGATGGCAGATTGCCCTGGTCAGGAATAGCTGAGGTGTAAATGCCTTCTGGTGGGAGGGAACTTGTGTACACACTGGCCTCAAGAAAGTCCACTCTCTTGAGCCCAGGAGTTTGAGGATACAGTATGAGCCATGATCATGCCACCACACTCCAGCCTGGGCAACAGAGCAAGACACTGTCTCAAAAAAATTTTTTTAAGTCCATAACAGGCCAGGTGCCATAGCTCACTCCTGTAATCCCAGCACTTTGGGAGGCCGAGGCAGGCGGATCACTTGAGGCCAGGAGTTCAAAACCAGCCTGACCAACGTGGTGAAACCCTGTCTCTACTAAAAATGCAAAAATTAGCCAGACATGGTGGCGTGCACCTGTAGTCCCAGTTACTCGGGAGGCTGAGGCAGGAGAATCACTTGAACCCAGGAGGCAGAGGTTGCAGTGAGCTGAGGTTGAGCCACTGCACTTCATCCTGGGCGACAAAGCGAGACTCCATCTGAAAAGAAAAAAAAATTTGTCCATAGCAGCTGAAGTGTGGAATACAACAGCCAGATGCCCCTGGGGAGATGGAGGCAGGGGCTGACTGGAGCGGTCTGGTGGGCAGTTTGATCTTCCTTGGAAAAGCAGTGGTAAACCAATGGAGAGTTTTGAGCTGGTGAGAGGGTGTCCTCAGTAGTCAGATCCCTTTGCCCTATGGTGTAGGCTCTGTTCCTAATGCTTGCTCTCAGAACCTCCTGGAGGGACTAAAGGGTGATGGGCCCTAAGACGTTATCTATGCTTTTCCCACTCTCTCTGAACCTCACTTGCTCTTCCTACTGCAGTTATAGTACTTCACAGATAAGGAGAGCAAGAGCTAGTACCCATCTTCATTGGAGCAGAAATATCCTGCCCTTGTGGAGCACACATTCTAGTAGGAGCAGACAGGTAACAAATAGAAAAAGTTTAATAAGTTAGTGATATAGTGTATCCAGTGATGGTTGGTGCTTACTGTAAAATAAGGCAGGCAAGGGGGATAAGGGGTGTCTGAGTTCAGTTATAAGTAGGGCAGTCAGGGAAGTCTCATTGAGAAGGTGTCATTTGGGCAGAGACCTGAAGGAAATGAGGGAGTGAGCTACGTAGTTAACAGGAGAGAGAACATTCCAGACAACAAGAATAGCAAGGCCCTGTTAGAGGCAGGGTAGCCTGACACATTTGAGGACAGCAAGGAGGACACTTTGCCTGAGGTGGAGCAGAGGGAAACTGACTTTGAAGTCTTAGTGTTACCGGCTCACTGCTGGGCACTGACAGATGGTCTTGTTCAAACCAGATAGCAGCCTGCAAGGTGGGTATCGCTGTTGCCCCATGTTAAGAAGAAGAAACCTGAAGTTTGAAGAGGTGACGAGATTAGTTCAGTCTACCCATGCCCCACATTGCTTAGCCTCATTGGAGTACTTGATATCCTGGCTTCTTGACATTCACAGAAACAGTGGTGGGTCCTCTGGCCTCTGCTCCAAAGGCCTGGATTCCACCTGATTCTGTCTGCTTCCACCAAGGTACCGGTACCATTTGGGCCCAGTCTTTTCCCTGCAGAGTAGTGGACTGTGGTCATGCACCTGGATGGTTCAGGTGTCTGGGCTGTGGTTTGAGCTTTGGGAAGATTGGCTGGCCAGGTCTTTGAAAGCTTTTTTAAAGGTCAAAGTTGGGAAAAAACCTGTCTCATAGCCTCTAGGCATGGATAGTGCCAGAGAGACTGGGAGCTGGATAGATGCTAGCTTGGAACATTCCAACTCTGGCCTTTCAAAGGGGCCTCTCACCATGTTGTCTTAAAAGGTTTTAGCTGGGATTAGTTGTCCGTCTTGTCTCTGGAAGGTTTTGGACAGAAATGGCAGGGCCAAGCAGACATACTTCCCTGAGCATGTTGGGTTCAGAGAGAATGGGAAAAGCATAGATAACGTCTTAGGGCCCATCACCCTTTTTTTGAATAAAGGGTCTTCCTCTGTTGCCCAGGCTGAAGTACAGTGGCGCAAGCATGACTCACCACGGCCTCGATATCCTGGGCTCAAGTGATCCTCCCACCTCAGCCTTCTGAGTAGGTGGGATCACCAGTGCATGCCACCATTCTCAGCTAATTTTAAAATTTTTTTGTAGAGACAGTCTCACTATGTTGCCCAGACTGGTCTTGAATTCCTGGGCTCAAGTGATCTTCCTGCCTCAGCCTCCCAAAGTGCTGAGATTACAGGTATGAGCCATCGTGCCTAGCCAAAAAGACCCTCTTCTGAACCACCTGTCTGTGCAAGTCATGAGTTTGGGGAGAGTTGGGCCCAAGGAGGATCCTTACTGTGCTGGGGGTTAATTGTGGCTTTCTCTTTACCTCTCTGCAGAAGTGTTTCCTGGCTCAACCCGTAACCCTTCTGGACATCTATACACACTGGCAACAGTAAGTGGTGGGGCCAGCAGGGTGGAGTAGGGACACCCCAAGCAACTCAGCTTGGAATAAGCTGGGATACCTGTCTGGTCTGAGATCTGTCCCCGTAGCCCACTCTGGGCACCACTGTTGCCTCCAGAAAGCTAGCTCACATCACATGGATGGGTATTTCTGTGTGGATATCTGGTAGTGGGAGGGCACACTGAGAGCTGTGATCTCTTAAGAACAAGAGCTTCTCACCAGCTTGTTATTCCGTTGACCAACAAATGTTTATTGAGCACCTCCTGAAAGCCAAGTCCTATTCTTAGTATGCAAATATTGTCACGAGTGAGACAGACGTGGTTCCTTCTTTCCAGCAGCTGACATCATAGCCAAGGAGGTAGGCATGAGTCAAAGAATGAAGCAAATGAATGTTAAATTACAGTGGTAGTAAGGATTACAAAAGAGAGGAACCTGTTGTCACAGCCACATAAATGGGTAAGCCTGGCTTCATTTGGGGGTCCAGGGGAAGCTTCCCTGAGGTGATCTTTGACTTGAGAGCTGCAGGAATTGGAGGAGTGAACTATGCAGTAGGTAGGGAGTGGCAGGTGGAACGCACCTGCCAGTGGAAATTGCTCATGCTAAGTCCTGTGGCTGGCGGACAGTACAGATGGGGCTAGGTTATGGCATGGATAGCCACACGTGGGCTGGTTGAGGAATTTTGGTGAGGAATTTTGTCTTTATCCAAGAGCAGCGGGGCCATGGTAGGGTGAAAAAGTGAGGAGATCACTCTGCACCATGGTGAGACTGGTCGGGCCATGGACACCATCATCCAGGCAAGAGCTGATGGGGCTTGACACAGGGAGAACGGGGTACACAGTGGATTCCCAAGAATCCTAGGGATGAAACCAGGGCCTGTGGATGGGTGGGAGAGGAAGTATCTGATTGACTCCACGTCTGGCTTTTATACCCATGCATAGAGCTTAAAGGGAACCCAGTTTGGAGGGGAAAGACTTCAATGACATGTTGAGTGTGAGATGCCTTTTAAACATATAAAATTTAAGTACTCTTCAAGGAAGGGGGAATCATCCAAGGATGTATCAACAGAGGAATGGTTAGAAAATGGAGAGAGTAATTGTGTCATCTTCATGCACTGGTCTGACCACAGCTGACTAAGGGAGTGAAGGATGTGCAGACACATCCCATGAGGCATGGTAGAGAGTACTGAATTGCCTTGGGTGGAAAGGAGGCAGGAGAGGGGTGTGAGGGACCACTGCACATCTTTGAGGACCAAGAATAGTGCGTTCTCTGAGGCCCTGGAGACAGAAGTGGGCCCCAAATATACCTCCTTCAGGAAGACAGGTTTCAGCTTCTGAGTATAACGACATCAGAGCTATCTAAAAATGAGGTAGGCTACGGTGGAAGTGGTGAGCTCCCTGTCATTAGAGGTGTGTAAACAAAGGCAGAAATGGTGTGGAAGGGATTACAGCCTCTGGTGGAGAGCTAAGATCATTGAAAACCGTGCCAGCCCTCAGTTCTTGGCTGTCCTCTGCAGCTAAGGAGAGCTTAGAGTACAGGTTACAGCCCACACTTCCTCACCCTGACTTGCCCAGATGTGTGGGTGTTATTCGTAGTACTTCCTTCCCCCAGAAAACTGCTTCAGTGAGCTGCTCTGCACACTTTTCCCTGCCACCGGCCCCTTCTATGGGTGAGGGGTGCTGAGTGTGGGACAAGGACCTCAAACCCACCGAAGACAGCGTAGCCTAGCAATTCCCTGCAGAGTTCAAACCCAGCAACTAGCTGTATGTATGACCTTGAGTGGATTTCTGGGCCTCCCTGAGTCTGTGTCTTCACCTATAAAATGAAAATAATGATGGCAATTATCTCATTGCATTGTGAGGGTTAGACACAGTGGTCCATATAAAGTGCTAAAACTACTGGTTGGAGGCTCCCCACTTCCTACACCGCGGCCCCCACCCCCACCCCCGAGTATTTATTGAGCACCTACAACAACCCAGGCAATATTCTTGATATAACTGGGAACAAACCAGAGAAAAATCCCTGCTCAGCATTTTTGTTGGGGGAAAAGAGGCAGAATAAATTGATACACGTAAAAACAAAACCTGTTTTTAAAGGAGAATCCTGACAAGTGGTTTTCGTGGGAACAAGAGACCCGAGTGTCACATCCCAAACCATAATAGAACAGAGTCCATTGTGGCTGGGAAACCTGGGGCCTGGACAGTGACTCCCTGGGATAGGGGTCAACGGGCGTGAGACTTGAAAGTCCAGGGACCCAGCCACCTAGGTGCTTATCCTACCCATGCCCCAGACTCACTTTGCCATGAGCAAGTCACTTAGCTGTTCAGTTTTTGAGACATGTGCGAGGCACTGAGGATACTGTAGTGAGCTGCCAACTGCCCCCCTCCCTGGGCCTTTCTGTGTAGGGGAGGAGTCTAGGAAGTAAGTAAAATAACAGGAGATAGAGAAAAGCTCTGAAGAAAATGAAACAGGATCACAGGGCAGAGCATGGCTTGGGGGAGGGGCACAATCATCGAGGGCCTCTCTGGGGAGGCAACATTAAAGTTGAGACGTGAAGGACAAGGACTTGGGCAGAGTCTTCCAAGAAGGCACGGTCCACACAGCACGTTCTGCAGGAGGAAGAGCCTGGGCGGTTCTGTGAGGTGCCTGCGTGGGTCAGCCCCTATCACTTAAAGACTGGTAGCTGCTGCAGCTGTTATATACCATTATCCAGCATTCCTGATTATTTTAAAGACTAATCAAGAATTGTAAAAGCACTTTATGAAGTGAGTGAAAATGCAGAATACAAAATTGTATCTATACTGTGTTTTCACCACTGTTTAGATTCTATGCATATTGCCTTGAAGAGCTGGAAGGATGTGGGAAGGTCTAGTCAAATCTTGTGGAGTTGTTCTGTCACCCAGTTGGTATAGACAGTCACCCTTGTCCTGCAGAACCTCAGAGCTTGGTCGGAAGCGGAAGGCAGAGGAAGATGCGGCACTGCAAGCTAAGAAGACCCGTGTGTCAGACCCCATCAGCACCTCAGAGAGCTCGGAAGAGGAGGAGGAAGCAGAAGCTGAAAACGCCAAAGCCAGTAAGAGCCTTGCAGCTTTGGGAACAGGCTGTGGAATATTGATTGTTCTACGGTAGAGTCTACCTCCAACTTCTTCTGTTATCACTGGAAGACCTAAAAGACCCTGGGGAGAAAATTGGGAGGGCACCACCTATCTTTGGAGGTATTTGAGCCCTTCCTCTGTGCCAGGCATTCTATCTCCAGGCTCTGGGGATGCAAGGCCAAACCAAAACCACCAGATGGATCCTTCCAGTCTCGTTTGGTGTACGGGGCCCGGGAGCTAGCCTGTTACAGGCTCCCAGGTGATTCTTATTAGCTGGAAAGAAGACACATGTTCAGAAGTTCTGCTGGAGGGATTTCAGAAGGCACCTAGCAGACACATTTTCTGTGTGACCTGTGGGATGCTTCAGGAATTGCTGACCTTCATGTTTTTAGAATTGTACCCATTAGCACTGGAAGGCTGTACTAGGTACTGGTTTTACACCGTTTGCAGGAGTAACTCAGTCAAAGCTTTTATAGCCCCTTCTTCCCCTAAGGTCCCCAGGGCTCCTTGTACTTTCCCCAACAGCAGCCATAACTCTACAGAGGAATTGCTGTGTCTCATGTGCATCATATTATCTTCTTTTGCTTACATGCAAGACAAATCTCTTAATACTTGCTTTTTATTTTTCAAGACGAGGTCTCGCCATGTTGCCCAGGCTGGTCTTGAACTCCTGAGCTCAAGCAGTCCTCCTGCCTTAACCTCTTAAGTAGCTGGAATTACATGTACATACCACCATGCCCAGCTCCCTGAGCCTGCTTTTAAAGTGTTTGAGATCATACTGGGTGTATCTTTTATTATTTTTTTTTTTGAGATGGAGTTTCACTCTTGTCACCCAGGCTGGAATACAATTGCATGATGTCAGCTCAGAGCAACCCCCACCCACTGGGTTCAAGTGATTCTCCTGCCTCAGCCTCCCGAGTAGCTGGGACTACAGGCATGCACCACTACTCCCAGCTCATTTTGTGGGGCTTTTTTTTTCCCCCAGTAGAGACAGGGTTTCACGATGTTAGCCAGACTAGTCTCAAACTCCTGACCTCAGGTGATCCGCCCACCTTGGCCTCCCAAAGGGCTGGGATTACAGGCATGAGCCACTGCGCCCTGGATATAGATTATGTATCACTTAATTTTACATTATAAATGCAGAACAAGTTCACTTTGAATTGCAGAAGAATGTATAGAAGAAAAATTAAAGGTTTCTTGTTCTCCTACCCTGTTCCCCATCATTCCTAAGTGCATGTCCTGGTAGGCAGCCTTTAAAACTTCCTCCTTTGCCTCTATAGTCATTCAGACATGTATTCATACATGCATATATACAGACCTGCATGCTATTTGAAACACAAATGGTAAAATTTCATACTGATTATTTGGTATTAATTTTATAAGCTGTGATAATGTAAGTGCAAATACTTTTTGTTGTTGTTGTTTGGGGCTTTTTTTGAGATGAGGTCTTGCCATGTTGCCTAGACTGGAACTCCTAACCTCAAGTGATCCTCCTGCCTCAGCCTCCCGAGTATGTAATTTTATTTTTTAAAAAGTCCTCATTGGTTTGGGCATGGTGGCTTACACTGGTAATCCCAGCACTTTGGGAGGTCTAGGTAGAAGGATCACTTGAGCCCAGGGGTTGCAGACCAGCCTGGGCAACGTGGCAAAACCCTGTCTCTACAAAAAATTTAAAATTTAGCCGGGCATGGTGGCATGTGCCTATAGTTTCAGCTGCCTGGGAGGCCTGAGGTGGGAGGATTACTTGAGCCCAGGAGGTCAAGGCTGCAGTGAGCCATGACCATGCCATTGCACTCCAGCCTGGGCAACAAAGCAAGACTGTTTCAAAAAAAAAAAAAAAAAGAAGGAGTCCTCTTTGGCATCCTCAGCAACATAGTGAGACCCCATCTCTGCGAAAAATAAGAAAATTAGCTGGGCATGCTGGCATGCACTGGTGGTCCCAGCTACTCGGGAGGCTGAGGTAGGAGGATCATTTGAGCCCAGGCATTGGAGGTTGCAGTGAGCTATGAATGTGCCACCGTACTCCAGCCTGGGCAGCAGAGCAAGACCCTGTCTCAAAAAAAATTTTTTAAAGGGTCCTCATTGAGAGAGAATCATGCTGAAGTATTTGTGGGCAACATGATAGAATATCTGGTATTTTCTTCAAAGTAATGTTTGATGGGGAAGGGTGAGTGAGGTATTAGATGAGATGAGAAGATTGGTCACAAGTTGCTAATGGTTGGAGCTGCCTGGTTCTTCCTACTTACTACTTAAAATTTTCCATAATTATAGAAAGAGAGAGATGAAGTGCCAGGAAAAGAATTAGATCATGCCATTCATCTCAGCAACATTCTCCTTAACAATGGAAATCTAAGATTTAAGGAGACAATACCCTGGTATAAAAGCACTGAGAAGCCGGGTGCGGTGGCTCACACCTGTAATCCTAGCACTTTGGGAGGCCAAGGTGGGCAGATCACAAGGTCAGGAGATCGAGACCATCCTAGCTAACATGGTGAAACCCCGTCTCTCTAAAAATACAAAAAATTAGTCGGGCATGGTGGCGGGCTCCTGTAGTCCCAGCTACTCGGGAGGCTGAGGCAGGAGAATGGTATGAACCCGGGAGGCGGAGCTTGCAGTGAGCCGAGATCATGCCACTGCTCTCTAGTCTGAGCGACAGAGCGATACTCTGTCTCAAAAAATTAATTAAGTAATAAAAAAGCACTGAGAATCAGTGAATATCGATATCTAATGGGACTCAGGTGGCATGGTTCAGCTACCTGTCCACTAAGAAGCCATTTGAATTCCAGGCAACTTTCTCTGTGGACCTGGGGCTGGCTGGCTGCCTGCCTGACCACTGCCGCTTTTTGCCGAGCAGCTTTCAGGGCTACGGTGTGGTGGTCTATGTGAATGGTGCCCATTGCCCATTGCAGTGTGAAGTGCCCAGTAGGCAGCGAGAATGTGGGCCAGTCCTTTTCCCTCCAAGGGCCTCAACGCCTCATGCTGCAGGGGAGTTGGGAGTCCATCAGGGATGCAGGGATGCAGACACGTACATCCTCTTCTCTCTTGCTCCTGGTGGACCTGGCTGATGTATCACAGAGCTCATTCCCGCAAGTCTGGGCTCAGCCTCAGATCCTCATGCCAGCACCAGGCAGCCAATACCAATAGAAGTGTTAGGTGAGATGAAACCTGTTTGCCATTCATAGATGAGAAAAGCTCATCTGGCTCCTTTAGCAGATGTTTGTTTCTTGCAGCCCCAAGACTAGCATCTACCAACTCCTCAGTCCTGGGGGCGGACTTGCCATCAAGCCTGAAAGAAAAAGCCAAGGTGAGTGGGACTGCTTTCCAAGCTTTGCCTATGGGATTTACCTGGTAGGGGACAGTCTCCTGTCAGAGAAGGATAGGGTTGTAATTGCCCCACCTGGATTCAGAGCTGAACCTGTGTCACCAGTTGTGGGATCTTACTCCCTTCACCTCTCTGGGCCTCAGTTTACTTTTCTATAAGATGAGGATGATGCCTGCTGCAATGGGCCACTGGGCACATTCTACACCTGAGATAGGCGATTTCTTTCCTCTTTAATCCCTGCATTCACCTGTCACTCAACAGATCTTGACTAATACCTGTTATGTTCCAGGCACTGTGCTAGGTATGGAGGCACCGTAGTGATCAAGACACCTGTGGTTCTGAAACTCTAAAAGCATTTTCCAAACTGGAAACTGCTCAGAAAACAGGGTGTCATTTTCTGATAATCCAGAAAGCAGAGTCAGATACATACATGTATAAAGAATTGTGCCTCTGCAATTGCCTGGAGCATTAGCAACAATGTCTCAAAGTAATTATGAAATAATGATAAGATCAACAAACTGCTACTTACCACTTAGTAAATAACCCTACCGTGTCCCAAGAACTGGGATTCTGTTCTCTCAACACGTCTGGTGAGAGGAGGTACTGTTTTTAACCTCACTTTAAAGATTGGGAGACTGATTGAAGGGATAGTTTACCCAAACCCACACAGCTAGGAAGTGGTAAGATTGGGTTCAGATGCAAGTGGCCTGTGCTCTTACTTCACCATGCCATACCAGATGTGTCTGTCACTCTTGTTCTCTGTAGGCAGAGACAGAGAAAGCCGGCAAGACTGGGAACTCCATGCCACACCCTGCCACTGGGAAGACAGTGACCAACCTTCTTTCTGGGAAGTCTCCCAGGAAGTCAGCAGAACCATCAGCAAATACTACGTTGGTCTCAGAAACTGAGGAGGAGGGGAGTGTCCCGGCCTTTGGAGCTGCTGCCAAGCCTGGTGAGAAGCCCCCACCTCTAGGAATCAAGTCCCCAGAACTTGGGCTGGTGAGGCAGGCCTAGGCATTGCTTTGTTCAGTTCTGGGACATTTCTGGAACCAAAGTTTTGTCTCCATGACAGCCAGGTTCCTGCACCTTAGGCCATTTTCCCATCCCCTGGATGAGGGAGGGTCAGCTACAGGGACCTGGCCTCGGGCTGAACAGCCCATCTAGTGGTTGGAGCATTTTCTGCTTTATGACTCCCTGGTGAGTTACAGGGACCACTGGTAGCTCAGAGACTAAATTGAAAGGCCTGAGTTTGCCTGTTTCCTATGTAGAGTAGACATCTGTCCGGCCTGCATCAGTGGATATGATGGTGGATGGAGGTTCTGTAGACTGTTGCTGGTGCGTGCTTGTTGGGTCCCCTCACAGCCCTTTCCAGGGCCTCAGGGATGGTGATGGTACTCACCTCAGAACGGGGCTTCACAGCTCAGTGCACGTGAAGGGTGAGCACTCAGCACCTGGCTTTGATGAGCAGCTGGTTTGTTGGGAGGTGCTGGGAAGGGGCAGGTGAGGCTGGAAAGGAAGTCCCTCAGTCCCCTCTGTGTCCGACCCTCAGGGATGGTGTCAGCAGGCCAGGCCGACAGCTCCAGCGAGGACACCTCCAGCTCCAGCGATGAGACAGATGTGGAGGTAATTGCCACCCATCCCTAGGAGTTGCCCTCTCCCAGCCTCTAACCCTCCCAGGAGCCTGTCTGGGTCTTCAGACACCAGTGGGCCCAGATCAGTTCAGCACCTGTGGCAGGGTGACCGGGAACTGGAAAGGCTGCAGCCGGGGAGGGGCAGGGAGAAGAGCCTGGTGCTGCTTGCTGCACTCTGAGTGTAAGATCGGCCCCGGGGGTGGGAGGAGGACCCCCTCCTGCCTGTGAGACTAGACAAGGCTTCCTGGGAGAGGTGGCCTGGAGCAAGGCCTCAAAGCACAGTGGGCTTCACTGGGAAGGGGTGTAGAGGAGTCAGGGCATTCAAGACAGGAAATGGGGCAAGAGCAGGGCCCAGGGGCAACAGTGTGGCTATCTTGTGGTGTGGCTAGGGCTGCGGCTGCTGAGAGGGTTCTGGGCCCAGTGGTGAATGCCAGACCTAGATACTTGGCTAGAGTTGGGCTGGACTCTTGGGTTTGTGAACTTTGAGCTGGAAAAGGTCCTCACAGGTTACTTTTTATTGTGTACCTACTAAGTGGCAGGCCTGGGGAATATATAGTGATGAGCAGGACAGGCAGAGTTCCTGGTGCCATGGGGCAAGGGAGCATCCCTCAAATATTTAACTGTGGTGATGGCTGCTATGAAGGGGAAATGTAGAGAACCATGTGGGGCAGGAACCTGACATTGATGAGTAGGCGTAAGCAGAAGGAATGGCATGTGCAGAGAAGGAGGCAAAGAGAATTTGGTGCTTTTAAAGAACATTGATCTTTTTTTTATTTTTTTAAGAGTCTCACTCTGTCACCCAGGCTGGAGTACAGTGGCGTGATCTTGGCTAGCTGCAACTTCCACCTCCTGGGTTCAAGCGATTCTCGTGCCTCAGCCTCCCGAGTAGCTGGGATTACAGGTGCATGCCACCACGCCTGGCTGATTTTTGTTTTTTTTTGTAGAGACGGGGTTTCACCATGTTGGCCAGGCTGGTCTCGAACTCCTGACCTCAAGTGGTCCACTTGCCTTGGCCTCTGAAAGTGCTGGGATTACAGGCATGAGCCGCTGCACCTGGCCAAAACATTGATCTTTAAATGAGAGGGAGAAACCAGGCACGGTGGCTCACACCTGTTAGTGCAGCACTTTGGGAGGCCAAGGCAGGAGGATCATTTGAGTCCAGCAGTTTGAACCCAGCCTGAGCAACATAGTGAGACCCTGTCTCTACAAGGTGTTATTTTTAAAAAAACAAATAAATTGTGGGGAAAGTGACACAAGATGAAGTCCTAGGTAGACAGGGGCCAGATCTTCTGTCTGACCTTGAGGACCACCATAAGGAATTTGGGTTTTATTCTAGGGGCTGTGAGAAGCCATCCCAGCACAAAGAGATGGCCTGATTTGTGTTTCAAAAAGATTGCTGGCTGCAGCCTGGGTTGGAGGGCAGTGCAGAATAAAAGCAGTGAGGCCATGTAGGAGACTCTTGGAGTAATACTGGCATAAGAGGCTGGGGGCTGGAAGAACAAGGTGTCCACAGTTGGAAAGATGTTTTCGACGGAAAACCAGCACAAATCAGGGATGAACTGATCTGGTGCCCAGGGAACTTCTGACTTTACTGTAGCGTGGTAACCCTGTGAAGGTTGAAAGCTCACCCCATCTACCCCAGACCTGACCAAGGGCTGCCCTCCACCTTCCATCCTCACCTTTGGGCCCTAGATACCACCAGCCATAAGGACGCCCCTGGCTTCTATCACCCCAGGCCTTGCCAAAGGGAAGGGGACCGCTCCCAGCCCTCCATAAACACACAAACTCAATGGGCTGAGGCTGTGCAGAGCTCCAGTAGCAGACGCCCCAGAAACCCAGGGCTGCAAGGGGTGTGATGGATCTCAGAGGTGGAAGTAGGGCACTGACTGCCTGGGAAATTTCTGAATTGTGGAAGTGCAGGAAAGAGCTCACAAAAGGAAGGAATTTGCCCAAGGTGTCCAGCACACCAGTGGCAGGGGTGGTGTTCACATCCTGAACTCCCCGCCCTCGGGTTGGCTGCTGTGATCAGATACTTGAGTTTAAGGGGCAGACAGGATGAGCTCTCCTGATTGAGAGATGTGGCCCGTCTCTCAGGCCGACCCCTGCGTGTGCCAGGTGGGAGATGAGCGTAATGGTTTTGAGATCTGTGCCAAAGTCAGACAGTCCAGGGTTCCAGTGGGGCTCTGCCCCTTCATATTGATCATGAGTAATTTTACCTCTTTAAGCCTCTTGTATTTTTCTGGAAAATGGGTCTAAAGCTAATAACTGTCTCAGGGAGTTGCTTAAAAATCCAATGACATTAGGAAAGAGCTTTATCAACTGTTGAAGCACCTAATACAGAACCTTAAGGGAAACAGTAATTATTATTAATTTTCTAATTCCATCCTCTTGTTCCAGGGGAAACCCTCAGTAAAACCAGCCCAGGTCAAAGCCTCATCGGTTTCTACTAAGGAGTCTCCAGCAAGAAAGGTGGCCCCAGCCCCTGGGAAGGTGGGGGATGTGACACCCCAGGTCAGAGGAGGGGCCCTGCCCACAGCCAAGAGGGCCAAGAAGCCAGAAGAAGAGTCAGAGAGTAGTGAGGAGGGGTCTGAAAGCGAGGAGGAGGCCCCTATAGGGACACCAAGCCAGGTGAGGCCTGGAGGAGGGCTGCCCCTTGGAGGACCTGCGGGTCCCCCAGCAGCCTGAGCACTATCCCATGAGCACCTCTGCCACTGGAGTTGGGGAGAGGGAGGAGTACGGTGTGAAGCTGAAGAGCAAGAACAGCCTGCTTCCCACAGGGGAGTCCTGCACTCTACTTTGTCTGTGACCAACTTTGCCTCAGTTTCTCTGCCTAGTAAATGGGCCGCTGTCCTTCCCAGCCAGTCCTGCTGTGAGGTACTTGAGAAGTTTTGATTGCCTGGTCCTCTGATGTCTCAGGACAAACCAGACCCTGAGCAGGCAAACACCATATTAGCTAAAGGGAATCCAGTTCCCTTCCCCATCTGCTGGGAGCGGGCAGGGCTGCAGCCCCAAGGCTCTGGGTGCAAACACCATATTAGCTAAAGGGAATCCAGTTCCCTTCCCCATCTGCTGGGAGCGGGCAGGGCTGCAGCCCCAAGACTCTGGGTGCATCCCAAGGGCAAGACAGGGGCTGGAAAGCAATGCAAGTCAGAGCAGGAAGGAGGAAGAGTGAGGGTCACCCGCCCAGCCCCAGGCTTGGGGAAGGACAAGGTGGAGGCATGCAGTAGATAAGCAGATCCCCTGTGTTAGCTGCTGGTAAATGGTAAAGGGGAAAGTCGGGTGGGGGATGTAGGAATGGCAACTTGAAACAGAGTGATCTGGGCTGGCCTTGGGAGAAGGCCTCTCAGCAAAGACCAGAAGGAGGAAGCACTCTTAGGAAGGTCATTCCAGGCAGGGGCTCAGCAACTGTCAAGGCCTTGAGGTGGAAGTAGGACTCCCTCCCTGATCTTGTTGTATTGTGTCTCCCAAGTGAAGCCCTTGGGGGAAAACCCCCAGGTGAAACCTGCCTCCACCATTGGCACCGGGCTGTTGGGGAAAGGCGCCGGCCCAGTGCTACCTGGGAAGGGAAGCCGGGGTGGGGGGGGTCTTAGGAGCCTCATTAAGGCCTCTGGACTTTATCTTAAAGGCATCACCAGAGAGTTTTCACAAGCAGGAGAGCAAACTGCCCTTTCTTTTTTACTAGGTAAAGGCCTCTGAAAAAATTCTCCAGGTCAGAGCTGCCTCGACCCCTGCCAAGGGGACCCCTGGGAAAGGGGCTACCTCAGCACCCCCTGGGAAGGCAGGGGCTGTAGCCTTCCAGACCAAGGCAGGGAAGTCAGAGGAGGACTCAGAGAGCAGCAGCGAGGAATCGTCTGACAGTGAGGAAGAGACGCCGGCTGCCAAGGCCCTGCTTCAGGTGAAGCCTGAGGAGGGAGACCCCATGCAGCCAGGCCCTCCCCCAGAAGGCCTTCTCAGGACTTGTTCTCCCACTCTGTGTCAAAGCCCGGGGCGTGCCTCAGACCCCAGCCCCTTACTCCCCTCTCACTGTGTGGCGTCATTTGCCCTCTCTGGTCTTCTTTACCTGGTGTCCTGTGTCTCCTCACACATCCATCCCCTGGGCTGTCTCTCCTTATCTTGTTTCTCCAGGCAAAGGCCTCAGGAAAAACCCCTCAGGTCGGAGCTGCCTCAGCCCCTGCCAAGGAGTCCACCAGGAAAGGAGCTGCCCCAGCGCCCCCTGGGAAGACAGGGCCTGCAGTTGCCAAGGCCCAGACGGGGAAGCAGGAGGAGGACTCGCAGAGCAGCAGCGAGGACTCGGACAGTGAGGAGGAGGCGCCTGCTCAGGTGAGGCAGAGGGGAGGGGTGGAGAGTAGCCCCATGCCTAAACCCCAGCACCTGCATGGGTATGGCCACCTTTGCCTCATCCAGCTCCTTTCTCCTCACACCTTCCGGGCTCTCCCCTCTCATCCTGTTTCTCACTCCAGACGAAGCCTTCAAGGAAGACCTCCCAGGTCAGAGCTGCCCCGGCCTCTGCCAAGGAGTCCCCCAGGAAAGGGGCTGCCTCAGCACCTCCTAGGAAAACAGGGCCTGCAGCCACCCAGGCCCAGGCAGGGAAGCAGGAGGAGGACTCGGGGAGCAGCAGTGAGGAGTCAGACAGTGACAGGGAGGCACCGGCAGCCATGAACGCAGCTCAGGTGAGGCTGGAAGCCGCCCTGCATGGCCTGTGCCTTGCCTCAGAACACCTCCTGTGGGCTTGACTTTTCCTCTCTGAACCTAGAGCCCTATGCGGCTGGCTTCGTTTGCTCTCCTCCCCACCTAGGTCTTCACTCATATTCTCCTTCTGGACTCCCTGATCTTGTCCATTGTGTCTCCCAGGTGAAGCCCTTGGGGAAAAACCCCCAGGTGAAACCTGCCTCCACCATGGGCACGGGGCCCTTGGGGAAAGGCGCCGGCCCAGTGCTACCTGGGAAGGTGGCGCCTACAACACCCTCGGCCCAGGTGGGGAAGTGGGAGGACTCAGACAGCAGCAGTGAGGAGTCATCAGACAGCGATGATGGAGAGGTGCCCACAGCTGTGGCCCCGGCTCAGGTGAGGCCCCTGCCTGTAAGGCTCTTTTTTTTCCCTCACAGTGGAGCCACCCATAGCCTCCCACTGGGACTCTGTCTACCGTCTTGGTCTCTTAATGTCTGTACACACCTACTCGGGGCTTCCTCTCCTGATCCTGTGTATCTCACTCCAGGAAAAGTCCTTGGGGAAAGTCCTCCAGGCCAAACCCGCCTCTGGTCCTGCCAAGGGGCCACCTCAGAAGGCAGGGCCTGTAGCCATCCAGGTCAAGGCTGAAAAGCCCATGGAAGACTCAGAGAGCAGCGAGGAGTCGTCGGACAGTGCGGACAGTGAGGAGACACCAGCAGCCATGACTACAGCTCAGGTGAGGCCTGGGGAAGGAGGCTGCCAGATGGCCTGATCTACCACACCACAGTCAGCCCCCTGGGGAGCTGTGCTTCCCTCAGGCAGATCATGGGTTCTGACTGGTGGGGCAGAACAGTAGTGGGGCTCCACCTCAGAACAGATGGGGGACTCTGAGTTCAGGAATCTTCTCCAGCCTTTCTTTGGTGTCCCTTTAGGCAAAACCAGCTCTGAAAATTCCTCAGACCAAGGCCTGCGCAAAGAAAACCAATACTGCATCTGCCAAGGTCACCCCTGTGCGAGTGGGCACCCAAGCCCCCCGGAAATCAGGAACTGCGACTTCTCCAGTAGGCTCATCCCCAGCTGTGGCTGGGGGCACCCAGAGACCAGCAGAGGATTCTTCAAGCAGTGAGGAATCAGATAGTGAGGAAGAGAAGACAGGTCCTGCAGTAACCATGGGACAGGTGAGGCCTGTGTTTTCTGGGTGGACCTCAGGGCCGCCCCTAGGTGGTCCTTTGGACTCCTGGAGACACCTCTCTTCCACTTGTCATCCCAGGCAAAGTCTGTGGGGAAAGGCCTCCAGGTGAAAGCGGCCTCAGTGCCTGTCAAGGGGTCCTTGGGGCAAGGGACCACTCCAGTACTTCCTGGGAAGACGGGGCCTACGGTCACCCAGGTGAAAGCTGAGATGCAGGAAGACTCTGAGAGCAGTGAGGAGGAATCAGACAGTGAAGAGGCAGCTGCACCTTCAGCACAGGTGAGGCCTAGAAGGAGCAGGCCCATCCCACCCACAGCTGTTCCTGAGCCAAGGCTGAGGATGGGCTTGATTGGGGGCTAGTCTTGCCTGCAGGTGTGCAGAAGCCTCAGCGGTAGCCTCAACACAGCGTCCTTCCCTATCTTTCACTCCATGTCTCCTCTGCCCATCAGAGCTCCAGGGTCTCTTGTCTTGTTGGCCTTTTGAGCTCCCGCTGATTTATTCCCTGTGGTTTTCACAAGCTCTGGAGTTCCCACCCTGCCAGGTGCTGCCCTTGTCTGGGGCTGCTGAGGCCCTGTTCCTCGGGGAAGTCCTGTCTCTGTGGAGCATGGACGTGCTCCTCCAGTGTGGAGTGATGGGGTTGAGTTAGAGGGTGTAAGCCTGGGCTGCACAGCATGACAGGTGAGAGTATCTAGGCCTTTTACAGGAGGTGGCGGCATCTGAACCATGGGCTGAAAGAGATGGGCAGGGAGAGTGTTCCAGCAGAGGAAGCAGTCTATGCAAGGCCAGGGAATGGGAGAGTGCCCGGCTTGGGTGCCTTGCCACAGGCAGCACATTGTGGTGGGATGGCTGGCAGGGGTTTAGAGCCAGACCACCTGGGTTAAAGTTTCAGCCCCAGCCCCACATCCTGGCCAGTGCTGAAGTCCTCAGAGCCCTTACTCTTCTGTAAACACAAAATCAGCCCTCACAAGTTTGGGTAAGAATTTAGGTGAGATCTCACCTGCCACACCCAGCAAGGGACCTGCACACAGCAAGTTGTCTCCTGTCACTCTGACGATGGGCCAGGCTAATGTGGAACAGATCAAGAGTGAGGTCTCCCTGCCTGGAAGAGCTGAGAGAAGATGGCTCACTCCCTGCACTCACCCACCCACTGTTTATTATTTTTAATTGTCGCTCTATTTTTTTCTGTAACCACTCAGAAATTAGTCATTTCTTTTTTCTCTGTACCAGAGCACACATTTCTACTGATTTTTTTTTTTTTGTCCCCCTCTCATTGTTGACTCGTGGGACCCGAGGGTCCTAGGATTCCTCCATTGAGGCTTTTAAGCTCTGCAGGGGCCCCTTCCAGATCCTCCTCTCCTCTTTCTCAAGCTGCAGGCACATTCCAGACCCAGTGCCTTACAGAGTTGCCTTGTGCAGATCACTTAAATATTTGTCTTCCCTTCTGAGCCTCCCACCTGTACCATGAGGTGGGTGTTTTGCTTTTATTTTTTGAACTATGAGCTGTTTTGAAGTAAGCTGTTTAATTTCCAAATATCTGGGATTACCCAGGTTTCTTTTTGTTGCTGATTTCTAATTTAATCACATTGTGGTTAGAGAACATATTTTGTATGATTTCAATCCTTTTTTGTGTATTGAGACTTGTTAGGTCAAGTCAGTCTTGGTGTCTTATTTCTTGTGGAAAACATGGCTCCCCTCTGGAGGACTTACGTGCTGTGCTGATGAGTACCTCGGCCTGAGTCATACTTGGTCCACACTGTAGGGAATCTTTCTTTTTGAAGTCCTGATTCTTCACCTCACTTGACCTCATGTGTTCGAGGAATACTGGGGGATGGGGATGTTTTCTGACACTGACCAGATGCCCTCCCTGAGTGAGGCAGGGGTCTTGAGATGCTGCCAGATTCCTCGTTCTGTTTCACATCAGGCTTGCTGTCACTCCTGTCAAGGATCTCACTCTGGGAATTTCCCTCTTTCTTGCTGTCCTATTTGTTGGAGTCCCTGACAGGCCTTTTGGGGGTTCTCTGGATATCGGTTAAGACTAGATTAAGCTGAAGAAAACCTTGAACAACAAGTATCTTGTTCTGCCGTGGCTGCTTGAGCTCCAGCTCTTACCTCAGCATTCCATCTAGCCTGGAGGAGGAAGGACATGTTTCTGACTTTTTATGGTACTCAACTTACATTCTACGAACCGGAATTTAATGACATGGCCACCTAGCTGAAAAGGAGCCTGGAAAACATCTTTGTTTTAGGTAGTCTTATGCTTAGCTAATGCTAAGGAAGGCACGCACAATGAGTTTGAGTGTTTATGTTCCAGACATGTTAAACTCTGAATCTCCTATTTAGTCTTCATTATAACCCATAGGTGGGCCTTATTATTATCTCCATTTGTTAGAAGACTGAACTGAGGCCCAGTGAGATAAAGTGATGTGCTTAGGTTCACACAGCAATTGCGTGGAGGAGCCAGAATCCAGACTCAGGCTCTGGCTCCAGAATCTGTATTCTTGGCTAGCTGCTTTACTCTCTCTCACTTTCTCCCTCCTTAATTTCCTTTTCTCCACTCAGGTGAAAACCTCAGTAAAAAAAACCCAGGCCAAAGCCAACCCAGCTGCCGTCAGAGCATCTCCAGCAAAAGGGACAATTTCAGCTCCTGGAAAAGTTGTCACTGCAGCTGCTCAAGCCAAACAGAGGTCTCCAGCCAAGGCAAGTGGAGCCAGAAGCCACAGGAGGTGTGGAGGGTTGGAGCAGAGAGGAGGACCACTCACTGAGCCCAGCCTGGAGAAGGCTCCTGCGTGGGCAGGCCACCCACCCAGAGTTGTGCCATGGTGGAAAGTGGGACCTGAAAGGAATCACTTCCGCCTCCAATCCTGTTATCCCCCTGCAATTCAGGCGAAGCCACCAGTGAGAAACCTCCAGAACAGTACCGTCTTGGTGAGGGGCCCAGCATCTGTGCCACCTGTGGGGAAGGCCGTGGCTGCAGCAGCTCAAGTCCAGACAGGGCCAGAGGAGGACTCGGGGAGCAGTGAGGAGGAGTCAGACAGTGAGGAAGAGACGGAGACGCCGGCTCAGGTGAGGGGGAGGGAATGGAGAACATCTCCTACATGGGATGTAACACTTTTGCCGCATCCAGCTCTTGTCTCCTCACATGTCCACCCTCCAGGCTCTCTCCCCTCATCCTGTTTCTCACTCCAGGCGAAGCCTTCAGGGAAGACCCCCCAGGTCAGAGCTGCCTTGGCTCCTGCCAAGGAGTCCCCCAGGAAAGGGGCTGCCCCAGCACCTCCTGGGAAGACAGGGCCTTTGGCCACCCAGGTGGGGAAGCAGGATGACTCAGGGAGCAGCAGCGAGGAGTCAAACAGTGATGGGGAGGCACCAGCAGCTGCAACCTCTGCCCAGGTGAGACTTGCCAGGCCTCTGAGCCACCAACACCCACTCCTCAGAATTGGAGTATAGGGCCGGGCACGGTGGCTCACACCTGTAATTCTAGCACTTTGGGAGGCCAAGGCGGACGTATCACTTGAGGTCAGGGGTTCGAGACCAGCCTGGCCAACATGGTGAAACCTCATCTCTACTAAAAATATAAAAATTAGCTGGGCATGGTGGCGGGTGCCTGTAATCCCAGCTACTCGGGAGGCTGAGGCAGGAGAATGGTGTGAACCCGGGAGGCAGAGCTTGCAGTGAGCTGAGATCATGCCACTATACTCCAGCCTGGGTGATGAGAGTGAGTGAGACTCTCTCAAAAAAAAAAAAAAAAAAGAAAAGAAAAATGAAAAACCAGGGTTTAGGGCCAGGTAAGGAAAAGGAAGGAAGGTCAGGTTAAGGCTTAAGGCTCTGGCTCCACCATGCCCCCCTCCCTCTGCTGTCATCCACATCTCCTTAGGTAAAACCTACTACTAAAACTCCCCAAACCAAGACTTCCCTCGCTAAAAGGGTCCCGGGTCTGTGTCTAGGTTGAGGTTTCCACCAGCCCTATAGGTTAGGCCAGTATCTCCCACCAGGTCATGTGAGACCAAGAGTCTTACATGTTGGTCATTGTGCATACGTTGACGTAATACAAAATGACTCTCCCTATCAGAGTCCCAAGGAAACTTGGAGTGTGGCACAGGTCCCCCGAGGCCCTGAAGAGATGGAGGAAGTCTCGTCCCTCACCTTGGCCTGGGGCCTCACATAGGCAGGTGCATCTTCTCAGGCAGGGCTTGTCTAGCTTAGTGCCAAACCTGGGCCCTGAAGACTGGGGAGAAAGAAAATCTGGACAATTCCCTCGGTCTGCTTGCAGAAGACAGCAGGGCTTGCTGCATCCTACAGAAGTGTGGGATGACAGACTCCAGCACTGCCAGGGCACAGGTGTGTGATGGACGTGACTGATGCAGGCCTGGCAGAAATGATAGATGTCAGCCGGGCGCAGTGGTTCAAGCCTGTAATCCCAGTAGTTTGGGAGGCCAAGGCGGGCAGATCATGAGGTCAGGAGTTCAAGACCAGCCTGGCCAACATGGTGAAACTCTGTCTCTACTAAAAAAAAAAAAAAAAAAATACAAAAATTAGCCAGGCATGATGGCGGGTGCCTGTAGTTCCAGGTACTCGGGAGGCCGAGGCAGGAGAATCGCTTGAACCTGGAAAGCGGAGTTTGCAGTGAGCCAAGATCGTGCCGTTGCACTCCAGTCTGGGCAACAGAGTGAGACTCTGTCTCAAAAATAAAATAAAATAAAATAAAATAGATGTCAGGAGAGATGGTAGATAATGATAGCAAGTAGGACAGACCGGGGAGCCCTTGCCCCATCCATAAGGACAGTTCCTATCAGCTTCAGCCAGTCATGACTGTGGAAATGGACCTTCTTTGTGGCCAGATCTTCCATTTCTTAAGGGAAGCTGGAAGTCCCTGTGCCAGGCCAAGCTGCATAACCTCTCTTAGATTTGTTTTCTTCATGAGTAAAACAAGCACTGAGATGAATGCTCCCTATCCCTAACCTCTGCCTTTGATATACCAAACCATTACTGGGGGCGAAAGACATTGGCCCTGCCCTCAAGGAGCTCACAGTCTGTGGGGCAAGACAGGTGGCCGGATTATCGGAGAGGATGCTGGTGGTGCTGACAGCTGAAAGAGCAGGTCTCTGAGAGGCCAGAAGAGGAGCGGGTGATTGAGCTGAAGGATGACCAGGCACAAAAGTGGACAGGGCCCCTCAGTGTGTGCAGACGGGCTGGGCATGAACGTGCATGGTCACTGAAGGCTGCTGTCCTACAAGCCGTAGGCCCTCCCAGGTGCTTATTACTGGTAGATTTATGGAGGACCTAAATGACAGACTAAAGCATAGGCCTCAGCCATATTTTGGCCTGTGTAGTATTTTTGTTTTTAAGTTTTCAACGAGTTCCTCTATCCATCAGAATGGCCTAAGTTGCAGGAGAAAGCCCCATTCAAAAGAGCTTCACTAAGGGGATTGACTCTTACAGTGCACAGAGTCCCAGGTTCCAGCTGCTGAAAAGCTGGTTCCTTCAGCTAAGCATCAGTGGTGACCAGATTTCCATCTCTGTGCTCCATCAGCTTTATGGTCATAGCAGGGCTGCAGCATCTCCTAAAGTGCTGGGGGCAGGCCAGGTGCAGTGGCTCACACCTGTAATCCCAGCACTTTGGGAGGCTGAGACAGGCGGATCACTGGAGGTCAGGAGTTCAAGACCAGCCTGGCCAACATGACGAAACCTGTCTCTACTAAAAATACAAAAATTAGCTGGGCCTGGTGGCACTGGCCTGTAATCCCAGCTGAGGCAACAGAATCACTTGAACCCGGGGAGGAGGTGGTGTTGCAGTGAGTAAGATTGTGCCACTGCACTCCAGCCTGGGCGACAGAGTGAGCAGAGCAAGAGTCCATCTCAAAGACTGAGGAGTGGACTTAAGGCTACTCAGACCTCAGGCTGGACGTGCTAGCTACCCTCTTAGCCATAGACAAGAAGCCAGTAGTTCCCATGACTGGCTGGGAGGAGGGACCACCCTCCCTGAAGCATGTGGTAGGAGCCACTGAACAGAGTGAGTGTTCTGTTAGCAAGGAACAGATGGGGGCATGGCTGTTAGGAGGCAGCCAGCAGTGTGCATTGTAGTTGCCCCATTTAAAAATCGGAAATGACATGTACAGATCTTCCAGCTTCTCTTGAGAAATTGGAAGCTCAGGCAGCCTGGGTCCTACTTTTTTGGCTAGGCTGAGTAGAGAAAAGGGGCCCCCCATTCCAGTAGGGACCACTGAGCTGCCATCACCACCAGCATTTCCACCCGGATCTCTGAGTCCTCCTCTGACTGCAGTGTTCACCAGTCCAGCCCCCATCATCATGCCTGCCCCAGCAGGAGGGTATGGTAGCCAGTGGAACACTTCTAGGCGGCTCCTGCTTTTGGCTGGGGATGTTACAACCAGAGATGAACTATGCTGGGACCACTGGCTTGTGCCTGCAACCTTGTCCGAGGCTGCTGTCACCTCTTGTCCAGACCCTGGGCCAACAGCCCTGCAGCCCTCAGGTTTTAGCTGTATTGGAGTCATAAATCCCTTTCACATTTGAAGTCAGCTCTGGAAGGAGCTAGTGGAAGCATGTTTCCGGTGGCTGTGGGGCAGGTCAGAGCAGCAGCTATTCCTGTGCATGTGCAGGAAGGGGCCACGGTGCCTCCCCTGGAAACCAGAGTGCCTGAGGATCATTGCCTGCTGGCTCTTTCCCCCTCAGCAAATGCCCCTCTCCCTGACCACATGCTTATCCAGGTCTTATCCCCTCAGAAGGACAGTAACTCCAAACCTGCCAGAAGCAAGACCCTGGCCCCAGCACCTCCAAAGGGGAACACGGAGGGGTCCTCGGAGAGCAGTGAGGAAGAGCTGCCACTGACCCAGGTACGCCATGCCTTCTCTTTGCAGTCGCTGCAGGGTCAGAGCTGGGCTGGCAGGCCTTGTGGGAGAGGGCAGATCTTTCCCATAAGGAAAATCTCGTCATATTTAAACAGCATCTCACAGCTTCCAGAGCTCTTTCCTCTATTGTGACATTCATCTGAGCCCTGTGAGGCAGGCAGCAGTGCACAGTTAAACATACAGGCTTCAGAGTGTTGGGGCGAAGCCCGGCTTTACCACCTAACAGCTCCGTGGTCCTGGGCAGACGCCTTTCCCCCATGTGAGGCTCAATGTTTCAACCATAAAATGGGGTCAGTACTAGTGCCTCCCTCCTGCCTCTGTGCACTGGTGCCAGCACACGAGGTACTTGCCACAGTCCCCTGCCTAAGAAAGGGTGCCTGGTAACTCTGAGAAGGCCAGGGAGTGCTGCCCCGTTTGACAGATCGGGAATCAAGCCTTAGAGTTGAAGCAGTTTGCCGAAATTCTCATGATTCATAAGAGGCTGAGGAAAGGTGCAAACACTGGTCCCCTGGCTCCCTATATCTCTGTTGCCTGTTTAGGACCGGGAGTCTTCTCAAATCCCATGAGCTTTGCCCAGGACTCTTTCTCAAGCGCCTGTGGCATACCTTCACATGCTCCACTGCACCCAGAACTTAAGCCACAGTCCTGCCCAGGCTACACCCCCAAGGATGAGACCAGCCCCACCTTATCTCCCTGTACTCCAGAGGCCTAAGTCAGCCATTCTGGAGTGGTTCAAGCTTCTGTGTGAACCCTGGCCCTTCCATCAGACAGCATTACCCTTTGTCCTCCTCTAGCCCCAAGCTCCCAGAAGCTTCTGCCAGGCACCTCAGAGCACCAGCTCCCCTCCCAGGGCCTAACGACAGATCCTGGAGTTCTGCAACCTCCAGACCAGAGTGGTCTCATGAACCACCTCCCCTTGAATATCACATACCACATTCTTACCAATTCATCAGTAAGGTCAGATGCTGTTTGCACACTTCCAGCAATAGGGTGCTCACTGCCTCTCACTTTCCAATAGCACAGATTACAAAAGTAAAGAACAACCACCACCAACATCGGTAACTCCCTGTATTTGCATTTTTCTGTTTAATCCCCACAACAGCCCCATGAGGGTGGCTCCCTTTGTGGTTTACATTTTAAGGAACTGGGAATGAGGCTCAGAGAAGTTGAGGGACCTGTCCCAGCATCACATGCCTGATGGCAAGTGGACAGACCTGGTGTTGGAGCCCAGGCCATTCACATTCTGACCCGTTGCCCGGGGCTGCCCCAACACTCCCCTCTCCCAGGCTTGGGCATTGCCCTCAGGCTCTGGGTGGAGCCTTTACGAGGCCACCTGCCTCTCTGAGGGATCTCAACAGCTGGGAGGGAGGGGACCGCTCCACCTTTCTCTGTGGGGGTGGACTAACACAATTAAAATGAACATCCTGCTTAAACTGAACTGTTTAATTGGTATGTTAGTCCTGAAGATTCTGGAGTCCTTATTTAAAAAGCAGAAAGAAAAGTCAGCAGTTTGTACCTTCCCCCAGGAGGCTTCGGGGAAGACAGGCATAGCCCCGGGAAGCTGCAGCCTCTTCCTCATTGAGAGATTTTTAGTTCCTAATCCCCAGCTCACTAATTAATTATGATTATTTTCATTATTGTACATTTATTGAGCACCTCTCTATTGACAAGTTTCAGTCTGATTTTATTAGCCCATCAGTGGGGAAAGGGATTGAGGCCAGGGTGGTGGGCAGAGCCCCAGGCTAGGAGGCAGGGATAGACACTTGGGCTCCATTCCTAGACCC
This sequence comes from Chlorocebus sabaeus, assembly GCF_047675955.1. Classification (NCBI taxonomy): domain Eukaryota; kingdom Metazoa; phylum Chordata; class Mammalia; order Primates; family Cercopithecidae; genus Chlorocebus; species Chlorocebus sabaeus. The sequence goes on along the minus strand of NC_132926.1, from coordinate 31,718,354 downwards.
TTCACTGTGCCTCCGCCCCGTTGTGCAGAGCAGACCTCAGGCCAGAGTCTGCTGGGGTCTGGGATAGCTTCCAGATTTGAAAACAAGTATGTGAGGTGATACATATGTTAAATAACTTAATTGAGCTATTCCACAATGTATATGTGTATCAAAACATCATGTAATATACCACAAATATATGCAGTTTCACTTGTCAGTAATATAATTTTGTAAGGCCAACTTCTATTAGTTTGTCAAAGAGGTAGGCCCTGCTCTCGAAGTTTTAGGTTGAATCGAAGAAAAAGGAAACCTGTAAGAAACTAAATTTGGGTATTAAATTGAGGCCTAGCGTAATTGGTTCTAGAAGGAGCTCCAGTCTGGTGCCTGGAGAACTAACTTCTAATCCTGGCTCCGGCACCAGTTTGCTGGTCACCCTGGGTGATGCCACTTGCCTTCTCTGAGCCTCATTCATCTCAGTCTCTGAGATGAGACTTCCTGGGTGGGTGGGGTGGACCTTGAGGCTCCAGGCCACGTCCCCAGAGAGAATTTCTCAGTCCCTCGGAGTGGGGCTGGCCTAGATCTGTTAACCAGCCCCAGGCAGTTCTGAGAGAGCTTCTTAGAGGAGTGTTGCCTTTGTGGTTATGTGCCTTGCCAGGGTCCGCAGCCTAGGCCATCAGCCCCCTCTCCCCACTCTGTGCCCCAGACTTGTTGGAATGAAGGCACAGTTAGAATGAGCTCAGCTTTGACAGGAGAGGATGAGCACTGTCCTGAAATCCCCTAGGTTTGGTTCTGCAGGCATCAGACCTGCAGGTAGAGGGCATATCCCTGGGTTCCCTCTGGGTGCTTACTGTCCAGCACCTATAGGGAGGTACAACCACATGTTCAGACTGTGCTGGTTTGCTGCTTCACTCCCATCAGTTTTTTCCTAGCTGACCCCAGAACTACATTCCGGTGTGTACTGTGCTTTGCAGTTTCCGCAGTGCATTAGAACCCTTGCAGTGAATGAGCCCAGGCTAGGATAACTACTAGCCCTTTCATTAAACAGGAAACTGAGGAGCAGAAAGTGGAGGGGCTTGACCACACAGTGAAGTCATGAGAGGTGGGATGAGAAGCAGGTCTCCCGCTACATCCTGGGCAAACTTCACTGCCCACCTTTGTGAACTCTACAGACTAATGCACTAATGCCCCGCCCCGACCCCCCACAGCCAAGCCCCTTGCACCACCTCCCTCCTACGGCCCAGAGGCCCAGTGGGGTGGCGTGGGCGGGTGGAACTAAGAGGAGGCTTTTGCTGCTGAGCTGCTTTTAACATCCCAAGACGCTATTGTTTGCCTCAGTGGGTTCGTTGCTTCTCTTCGTCCCCGACAATCTGTTCCTGTCTTCTCACATATATATAGATCCCCCCTCCCTCAACTGTAAGCCTTCTCCCACTTTCCATCCTTCTCTTTTTTATATCGTAGGAAGGAAGGCTCTGGAAGTGGCAGATCAGAGCAGCCGTGGGGGAGGCTATTTGGCAGGGGTAGGAAAGGCCTAAGCCCAGGGAAGCTTCCACCGTCAGGCAGGCACCTTGCTGTTTTACTTTTTACTTTATGCCTCTCCACAGCACCTTAGCACCCTGAGGAGCCAGGTGTGCTAAGTCGGGCTCAGAGGGTAGGCAGGATGGTGCAGCAGAGACCAGTCTGGACCTGACTCCACTCCTCCCTTAGCTCAGGCAGCTGCCTCTTCCTGTCCTCCAGCCCTTTACTGGCCAGAGAGGGAGCAGAGCTCACACCAGGTCTGACATTTGGGGAATGGAAAGTAGACCTAAGGAGCTCCCTGGCTCACAGCCATGTGTGTTCTCATTAGCTGGGGGTTTGGGAAGGAAATGGGCCTGGAGGTGCCCTTGTGTGCAGTGAACATGTTCAGGGATGGTGCAGTTCACAACCAGACTGGTCTGCAGAATACTAGGGAGCTGCTGTTGCTTGTTTGCTTTTTCTTTTACTGTTTTATTGGAAAATTTAAAGCATACCCAAAGATAGAGTGATGTAAAGAACCCCCAAGTACCATCCCCAGCTTCAACAGTTAGGAACTCCTGAGCAGGCTCGTTTCATGCAAACTCTCCGCTCAGTTCCCCAACGCCCCTGGATTACTTTGCAGCCAGTCTCAGACGTGTTAGCTCATCCACCAGGATTTCAGTATGCATCTCTCAGTTATAAGGACTTTTTTAGGCACAACTACAATACAATGTCACACCTAATAAGTTGGTCTATCCAGTCAGTGTCCCTGTTTCCCTGATTGTCTCATGGAGTTCAGTTAAAGGCCACATACTGCATTGAGTTATTAATCCTCTAAGTCTTAATCTGTTGGTTCTCACCCACTCACCCAAACCTTGTTTCTCTTGTGCATTTTTTTGTTGAAGAAACAATCTCATTGTATAGCTGGGGAGTTTCATCCTGGGCCACATATCAGGAGGGCTGATTCAGAACCTCTGGGGTGGGGGCAACTAGACTAAATCCCCAATCTCCCCAGGTGCATTGTATATTCCAACCAGGCAGCCTTGGAAAACTGCTCAGACCACCGCCTGCATTCAGCAGGTAACTGTTTCTGAAGCCAGCCAGGGGAAAGAAAGCAGAATTGGACATTCTGGCCTTGGCTTTGCTTCCAGTAGGCACAGTGGCCTTGGGTCGCTCCCTTGCCCTCTGGGCTTGCAGTTTTCCCACTTGTACAAGGGAGCTGATCCTGCTGAACACAGGGCGTCACCCTGAGGGTCACGTGGGGTCCTGTGAGTTGTGAAGTGCTGCGCTGGGTCTTAGCAGATGTGTAGGGTGGGAGGGGGCACGCTGGGCAGCTGGAATGGCTTCTGTGCCCAGCTGCCCCTGAGCTCTGTGGACCCCTTGCCTTGTAAAACACTCCCTAACCCCATCACCTCCTTTCCCTGGCCAAGCCTTTAATCACTGGGGGGGTGTTTTGTTTTTGTTTTTCAAGGTGATTAAACCCCCTCTGATTTTTGTCGACCCTAATCGTAGTCCAGCTGGCCCAGCTGCTACCCCCGTACAAGCCCAGGCTGCGAGCACCCCGAGGAAGTCCCGAGCCTCGGAGAGCACAGCCAGGAGCTCCTCCTCCGAGAGCGAGGATGAGGACGTGATCCCCGCTACACAGTGCTTGACTCCTGGTGAGCACAGCCCCTATGCAGTGGTGGGAGGGGCTGCCAGCACTGCCCACATTAAGGCCCAGAAGGGACAGGACACTGGCTGAGTCACATAGCAAGGTGTTGGTCAGGAAGGGCTTGGGACCAGGTCTCTGGGCCCTGCATTAGCCATTCTGATTATGGCCTGGCTCAGACCTGCAGTTCTAGGGGAATAGTTGCCACGGCTTTTTTGTGCCAGCCGCAGGCATGGAACCCAGAACAGTGGCTAGAAGCTTCAGGGACCAGGTTCCTCCATAGTCTAAGGAAGAATTCTGTATCAGTTGACTGCCTATGGAACGAGTGGTCAGGGTGGTAGTGAGTTTCCCGTCCTTGGTGGCATGTAAAGTGGGTTAGGCAATCCGTAAGCCAGAGACATTACAGGGAGAGATTTCATCTATCAACGAGAGGCAGGACCAATCTGAGTTTTCTTTAACTTCTGAGAATCTGTGATTCTACCAATGACAACAGGAGATGGGCTAATGTTACTATTACAGTTATTATAACATTTTTACAAGGAAATAATACCTGATCCTGATAGGATAATTTAAAAATACAGGCCAGGTGCAGTGTCTCATGCCTATAATTCTAGCACTTTGGGAGGCTGAGGCAGGCAGATCACCTGAGCTCAGGAGTTCAAGACCAGCCTGGGTCACATGGCGAAACTCCATCTCTACTGAAAATACAAAAAAATTAGCCTGGCGGGTGCCTGTAATCCCAGCTACTTGAGAGGGTAAGCCATGAGAATTGCTTGAACCCAGGAGGCAGAAGTTACAGTGAGCTGAGATGTGCCACTGCACTTCAGCCTGGGCAACAGCGAGACTGTCTCAAAAAAACAGAAAGCAGGGCCGGGCGTGGTGGCTCAAGCCTGTAATCCCAGCACTTTGGGAGGCCGAGACGGGTGGATCACGAGGTCAGGAGATCGAGACCATCCTGGCTAACCTGGTGAAACCCCGTCTCTACTAAAAAATACAAAAAACTAGCCGGGCGCGGTGGCGAGCGCCTGTAGTCCCAGCTACTCGGGAGGCTGAGGCAGGAGAATGGCGTAAACCCGGGAGGCGGAGCTTGCAGTGAGCTGAGATCCGGCCACTGCACTCTAGTCTGGGCGACAGAGCGAGACTCCGCCTCAAAAAAAAAAAAACAAAAAAAAACAGACAAAATGCAGATTACTGCTGGACACGGTGGTTCACACCTGTAATCCCAGCACTTTGGAAGGCCATGGTAGGAAAATCACTTGAGCCCAGGAATTCAAGACCAGCCTGGGCAACATAATGAGAGTTCTATCCTACATATATAAATTTATATGTGTATATATATGTGTGTGTGTGTGTGTGTGTAGGTATATTTGTGTGTGTATATATTTTTTTAATAAAAGTACAGATTAGCACATAAGAAACGATATCACCTGTAATTCTGCCCCAAATACTGTTAACATTTGACAAATGCTAACTTTATAAAAACCTAAGATATACATGTGTTTTAAAGCAAGACCGTACTGTAGCTAACGCTCAGTAACCTTTACTGGATATTTTATGACATCAAGTTTTTTTCATCTTTACATATTTGCAGCACAATTCCTAATGACTACAAAGAAATCCCTTGGGTGGACATACCACAGTGTGTGTAGCCAGCACCGTGTTGGAGGAAGCAGAGGGTTTTGTTTCAGGGTGGAAGGGTGAGGAAGTTGGCTGTTATAAACGTTGCTTTAAAGAATATGCATGTAACCAGGCCTCTGCAGATAACCACGGGGACTCTTAGGAGAGACGGTACCTGTGCTCTGGCCCATTGCTCAGGAGTGGCAGCCCGACCAGCTAGGAGGGGATGGGATGGGGTGAGGAAGCCTGGGGTCATCCCCAGAGCAGCCATTTGAGCTCCCTGAGCCTTGTCCAATGACATAATGACATCTGCCTGGGAGGCTTGGAGAGGGAAGTAAACAATCTTATGCCTCTGTAAGCCCTGAGCACAGCTCTAGATCACCAGCACAGGCCGGTAAACTGGGTTATTGCCACTGCTGAGGAGGCTATGGGGCTTGTATGCCCTGATGTGCCCCCATCTCACTCCATTTCAGGCATCAGGACCAACGTGGTGACTGTGCCCACTGCCCAGCCAAGAATAGCCCCCAAAGCCAGCATGACTGGGGCCAGCAGCAGCAAGGAGTCCAGTCAGATATCAGATGGCAAGAAACAGGAGGGACCAGCCACTCAGGTACCTGGTGGGCAAGGGAGGGCAGTGCAGGCTGGTGGGGTGGGGCCCTACTTCCATACTTACCACATGTGCTGATGGGATGGCCTGCAATTGCTGTCACCCCCACACTCCAGAGGTGGTAGCCTCACAGCCAGAGGCTTTTTGGCCTCCTGGCTACAACCCCCGTGCTGGCTTCCCAAATCACCTTTGAGTTATGAGGAAGAGTAATCTGGGGACACAGCCTCCCCGCCAAGCAAGCCCTTGCACCTCGAGTCCCTCATGAGATTTTCCAATGTGGTGGGGCTTTTGATTTTTTTTTCTTCCAGTTTTGGAATGCCATGAACAAAAGTTGCCCTTTTTTGGTGTTTGTAATAGTGACGTCAGCATTCTTCCCAGCCTTCTCACCATCTTCAGTGCATTTTTATTTGGTCCTTGCCTGAATCTAAAAGCTGGGCATTTTAGGGTTAATGGCTGGTGCATTGTTTAAATCATAAAACTTAGCACACATCCCCACCCCAAGGGCTGTGATGTGACCAGCATTCAGCAAGGCCAGAACCCGCTGGGCCACCCTCCAGGCAGGGAAACTGCAGGTACCAGGGCCTTTTGGGGAAGCGCTTGGGAATGAGGGAAACTGAGAGGTGCGGACAGCTAGATGAGGAGCCGGGGACAGCTAGATCAGGAGCTGGGGGAGAGGGGAGGAGCCAGGCCGTGGCAAGGGCCACGCCACATCTGAAGGCTCCCAGCAAGGGGTCAATTTCATAAGTTCTCTCTCCCTGACTGCTGGTGGGTGTAAGTAGAGATGGGGGACCACCAGGTTGGGGATTGTCCCCAGTGAAGGTACAGATTGAGTGGTGGGGCCTAAGCTGCTTCCCTGCCCTGGGCTGGGAACTGTCCCTTGCTCCTTGAGGACAATGTGATTAGCTCATAACCTGAAGCCTGCCACCAATTTTGCCCCTTTGACTGCCCCTCAGTCCCCACTCCAGCCCTCACCCCAGCTAGATGGCATCTGACCAGGGTGTGGCACAGCTGGCATCCCAAGGACTCATGAGTCTCAGGGCTACCTCTTGCCACCCACAGGTGTCAAAGAAGAACCCAGCTTCCCTCCCACTGACCCAGGCTGCCCTGAAGGTCCTCACCCAGAAAGCCAGTGAGGCTCAGCCTCCTGTTGCCAGGACCCAGCCTTCACGTGGGGTGAGCCTGGGGAGCAGGGGAAGCAAGCCCGCGGAGCATAGAAGGTGCAGGCGTGGCCCTGCGTCCTGGCACCAGCACTTACCTGTTCTGTGACCTCTGCACTTGGTTTGCCTCCCTAGGCCTCAGTGGCCTAATCTGTAAGAAGGAATTACAGTACCTTTTGTAGTTGGGAGGATCAAATGAGGCTGCATGTGTGCCCTGTCTAACACAGTGCCTGGCCCTATTGAAGTGTTCAGGAAGGACCAGGTCTTACTTGCCCTAATTTTTCCTTCCATTCCTTCTCCTTTCACCAAATTAGGCTGACAGTGCTGTGGGAACACTCCCTGCAACGAGTCCCCAGAGCACCCCTGTCCAGGCCAAAGGGACCAACAAGCTCAGAAAACCTAAGCTTCCTGAGGGCCAGCAGGCCACCAAAGCCCCTGGGAGCTCGGATGACAGTGAGGACAGCAGCAACAGCTCTTCAGGGAGCGAGGAGGATGCTGAAGGGCCCCAGGTGGCCAAGTCGGCCCACACGCTGGGTGAGGGTGCCAGGGGAAAAGGAAGGGTGGGCCAGGAAGAGGGTGGAGTGTGACCTGGTGGAGCCATAGCTCTGGCCTCAGCTCCGTATCTCAAACTTGTTCTGCGCCTGTGGCTGAGCCTGGGCCTACAGTTTCCCTGTACAACTTCATGAGGAAATCAATCCAGATGATTTCAGAGACCCGACTTTGCTGTTTGACCACTCTCAGCTTTTTGGTATCGGACTCCCTTCACTGGCTCCCCAAAACTCCAGGGCCATGTTTCTGGAACAGTGGAAAGCAGGGAACTAGAAATGGGCCTCAGGAATTAGAAATAAGGCTTTGGCATTCAGATGTCGTGCCTAGCATGCTGTGACTAGCGATGAGTGTGCAAGGAGTGTTGAAGCAGTAGGAAGATTTGAGGTGGGGCGGGGATGGGGCTAAGGGACCTGCAGAGAGACCAGGGCCTTCCTGAAGGGCTCTGCCCCTCCCGGCTGGAAGGGGCCACCTGGGGCTACCAACAGTAACTGGAGATACTGTGCTTCTCCAGTAGGTCCCACCCCCTCCAGGACGGAAACCCTGGTGGAGGAGACTGCAGCAGAGTCCAGTGAGGATGATGTGGTGGCGCCATCCCAGGTAACTGCAAGGGAGAGGGCTGGCAGCCCAGGGGCCTTAGGGTATAGCCCCAGGCCAGGTTCCTGTCTACTCCATCACTCAGGTCAGGAGTCTGGGTCCCCTCTCTTCAGAGGCCTTGGGCAAAGTCCTATCTGTGAGGCTCCGCATGTGGCCCAGCCAGCCCACAGCCAGGCTGCCTCCCTCCCCTCACAGAGCCCTGAGTAGCTAACCCTTAGGGTCTGTAGAAGGGATTGACCTTGATTCTGGGTGATGTCCGGACAAAAACATTCTTTAGCAGATTTCCTTTAAGGTTACTTACTACCTGTATGTGGCAAAAACTAGTAATTTTCCATTTGCATTAGTAAGAAATTTCCTTTTTAAATGTGCCTGTCTAGAAAGCGTATTAATTAAAATAGTTCAAGAGGCACACACCAAGGGCTGAAGTGCTGCTCTGTGCCTTGCTGTCCACGCACTCTGCACTGTCAGGGCAGGGCAATCCTAGAGGCCGCAGGCTGCTTTCCTCGAAGCAGGCCGTCACTCGGGCTGGGTTATGGCGGGGGTCGGGGGTGGTGGCAGCCTCTTTCACAATGGGCTTCTTCAGTCTCTCCTCTCAGGTTATGTGACCCCTGGACTAACCCCAGCCAATTCCCAGGCCTCAAAAGCCATTCCCAAGCCATACTCCAGCCCCTCAGTTTCCTCTACTCTGGCCGCCAAAGATGACCCAGATGGCAAGCAGGAGGCAAAGCCCCAACAGGCAGCAGGCATGTTGTCCCCTAAAACAGGTAAGTTAAGGTCTGCAGGGAGGGACATAGCAGGACACAAAGGGACAGGGCAGTGGGCCCCTTCCTGCTGTCCTGCAGCAACAGTCCCCCCAACATGGTCCTGTCTGCCCCCAGAGCCTTGCCAAGTGAGACCTTGTGGCCCTGCACTGGATCTGGACATGCTCATCAAAGTGCAGGTGGGGCCGGGTGCAGTGACTCACGCCTATAATCCCAGCACTTTGGGAGGCCGAGGTGGGCAGATTGCTCGAGCCCAGGAGTTCAAGGCCAGCCTGGGCAACACAGGGAAACCTCATCTCTGAAATGTATTTGAATTAGCTGGTGTGATGGTGCACGCTTGTAGTCCGAACCACTTGAGAGGCCGAGGCAGGAGAATCCCTTGAGGCCAGGAGGTTGAGCCTATAGTGAGCCATGATCATGCCACTACCTTCTAGCCTGGGTGCTTACAGTGAGGCCCTATCTCAAAAAAAAAAAAGTACAAGTGGACTCCATGTCCAGGTGTCTGGCTGCCATGGCCCTGGACAGCCTGGAAGTAGGGGTGTATCCAGGCCTGGGTTGGTGCTGATGCACCTGGTAGGATAACCCCTGCATCAGAGGAAGCCACATCTTTTGGCTTGTGCAGCAAGCGTTGGCTCTCTCCAACCATCCCCATCAACTTTTCTTCTCCATAAATAGGCTCACGGTGTGGGGTGTGGGCCATGGGCCCCGGAGGATAGCTTAGACAGTAGGCTGACAGTCATGTCCGGAGGACACTCAGCACATGCAGGAGACCCCAGGCAATAGACTGGCCTCAGGCTGTTCCCACTCACTGTAAAGCCTTGGAAATCCCCTGGCCACTCTGAGCCTCTGTGTCTTAACCATACAAAGCAGGAGTTGATGTATCCCGTCTGTGTCAAGGCATGGCACGTGTAGAAAATAGTCACATGGTGTTTGGAGGGCAGAATGGAGTATTCCAGTCACCCAACCTCTGGGGCATCCACTGTCCCTGACCCTACTGGAGCTGAGGTCAAATATGTACCAGCTGGGCACACCTGGGACAGCTCCAGGGCTTCCCCAGCCTTGGTGTTCTGCGTATTTGCAGATAAGCAGCAGAAAAGTGGGCCGGGCGCAGTGACTCGCGCCTGTAATCCCAGCACTTTGGGAGGCCAGAGCAGGCAGCTCACTTGACGTCAGGAGTTCAAGACCAGCCTGGCCAACATGGTGAAACCTTGTCTTTACTAAAAATACAAAAAACTAACCAGCGTGATGGCAGGTGCCTGTACTCCCAGCAACTCAGGAGGCTAAGGCAGGAGAATTGCTTGAACCTGGGAGGTACAGGTTGCAGTGAGCCGAGATTGCACCACCATACTCCAACCTGGGCAACAGAGCAAAACTCTGTCTCAAAAAAAGCAGCAGCAGAAAAGTGGGCTCTGGGGAGAGAGGTGGCCGGAGCTAACTGTGCCCTCCCCAGCTTCCCTCTCTATTGGCTCCTGCCATCTTGAAGAATCCCCAAAGGATGGAATTGGGCCTCTAGCCGTCCCGGGGCTCCCTCTGCTTAACCTGGACTGCCCTGCCCAGCCCACTGCAGCTCTAGAGCCAAAAGTTGCCAGAGATCCCGGGTGAGGCTGAGGGGCCAGGCTCACTGCATGCTGCAGGGGGCAGCCCTAGCCTTAGTGTGACATGAGTGTCACATAGAGTGTGACATGGAGTATCCACCTGGGCCTTCCTCCAGGCAAACATCTCCAGGGCCAAACCACCAAGCCACCTTTCAGATCCCAGCGTGCAGGAGTGTTGTGCCCATGAGACCCAGAATGGGGCAGAGACCTCCAAGTCACCTGGAAAGTTAGAGATGGTGAGGGGACCCAGTCCTGGGGCTTTCAGCCGCAGCTTGCCCCAGCTGGGTCGGAAGAGAATTGCTGCTCACTTTCTTCCCCAGCATTCTTTGTGAGAGGCGGTGCAACAAGGAGACATTTTAGAGGGGGCTGTGGAAGGTTTTTTTTTACACGTGTAGTCAGCACACAATTATCAAAGGCAAGCAGAGGCGTGGAAAATTCTAAACAAAGGCTGCACCAGAAGTCTCTCTGGCAGGCAGTAACCTGCTTAGTCAGCTACCACGTGTGTATACACTGCACCCAGCACTCCCCACCTTGCCTGGACACCCTGACCAGGAAGGGCCGAGTGTGGGTAATCATCATTTGAATGTCTGCCTGGCCCCCACTTTTATTATAAGTCTACAATGTATCATAGGTAGCCTTACTGTTCATCTACCCCTCAGGTTATAGACGGGAAACCAGGCCCTGGGAGGAGACAGGTCCGGCCAGAATCACACTGAAAGTTGGTGGGAAAGTCAGACCTAGAACCCAGGTGTCCTTCCTCCCAGCTCCACACTCCATCTCCCTCCCGTCTGACTTTTCATTTCATTGATAGATTTCAGGCCCTTTCATTCACATTCTGGAATCATTTTCTGTCTCCTACCCTAACTGGAGTTTTTAGTGTAAAGAGACAGGGAAAAGCTGTAAGTTAGAAATGAAGTCAGAGTGTGAAATTGGTGGAAAGATGTGAGCTTAGGAGACCGGCTGGGGCAGAATGACCACCAAGCCTTGCTTTCCCCGTCTGTGCCATTGTAAGAAAAGATGGAATCACTCCCTGTACCCTCTTCGCTCTTGGGTACCATTAAGATCTGTCCCGAACTCTCCCAGATCTGAGACCCCACATTCTCTCTCCATAGGTGGAAAAGAGGCTGCTTCAGGCACCACACCTCAGAAGTCCCGGAAGCCCAAGAAAGGGGCTGGGAACCCCCAAGCCTCAACGCTGGCGCTGCAAAGCAACATCACCCAGTGCCTCCTGGGCCAACCCTGGCCCCTGAACGAGGCCCAGGTGCAGGCCTCGGTGGTGAAGGTCCTGACCGAGCTGCTGGAACAGGAAAGAAAGAAGGTGGTGGACGCCACCAAGGAGAGCAGCAGGAAGGGCTGGGAGAGCCGCAAGCGGAAGCTATCAGGAGACCAGCCGGCTGCCAGGACCCCCAGGAGCAAGAAGAAGAAGAAACTAGGGGCCGGGGAAGGTGGGGAGGCCTCTATTTCCCCAGAAAAGACCTCCACGACTTCCAAGGGGAAAGCAAAGAGAGACAAAGCAAGTGATGATGTCAAGGAGAAAAAAGGGAAGGGGTCTCTTGGCTCCCAAGGGGCCAAGGACGAGCCAGAAAAGGAGCTTCAGAAGGGGATGGGGAAGGTTGAAGGTGGAGATCAAAGCAACCCAAAGAGCAAGAAGGAGAAGAAGAAATCCGACAAGAGTGAGTGACCTCTTCTCCCGGCCCACCCCGAGGGCTGCTGGGCACCCCACGGGGGCGGGAGGGACTCTCAGCCAGCACCTGGTCTAATTCCTCCCATGTAGAAAGGAGAGGCTGAGACCAGCCTGGCCAACATGGCGAAACCCTGTCTCTACTAAAAATACAAAAAATTAGCTGAACGTGGTGACAGGCACCTGTAATCCCAGCTACATGGGAGGCTGAGGCAGGAGAATTGCTTGAACCCGGGAGGCAGGTTGCAGTGAGCCAAGATCACGCATATGTACTCTAGCCTGAAAGATAGAGCGAGACTGTCAAAAAAAAAAAAAAAAAGGCTGAGAAGTGATTTGTCCAGAGTCATGGGGGCAGCTTGTGGCAAAGCCAGAACTCGATTCCAGAGCACTTGGGCCAGCACTGCCAGGAATGCTCCAGAAGGACGAGGAGTCATGTCCTCTTTCCCCAAGCCCAGTGCAGCAGATCTTGGAGGAACCTGCTTCTCCAGCCAGCTCCTGGGTGCAGAATGGACCAGGAACCAGACTGTCAAAATCCTCATCCCAAACCCCATCTTCTCTCTAGACCTCAGTTTCCCCTCCATAATAACACTGGCCCTTTACTGAGTGCTGCTCTAGAGACTCAGCTTACAGCAGGACCTCATTTAGGTAGAAATGAGGCTCAGTAGGTAGAAAACTGAGGCTCAGAAGTAGAGATGCTGTTCAGGGCCACAGAGTTTTACTAGGTGGAGCCAGAGTCAAACCTAGGCAGCACTCGAGCATCACCCTGGATGGTGGGATGCCAGTGATGCCCGAAGAGCCGGCTTGTTCTAGAACAAAAGTCAGGCACCCTCAGCAGGATATGCAGCTCCTTGGTGCTCAGAACTGCTAGATTTCCATTTACAGTACGGATCGTGTCCATTTAAAATAAATTTGCGGGAGTTTTAAAAAGTGAGTTGACCTGAAGAAAAATGGTAGTCATCCAGGTGGTCCATGGATGGGACAGAAATCATGAGCTGGCCCCGCTGGGTGGTCGTCACAGCTGCCAGCCCATTTTATTTTTATTTTTGTGACAGGGTCTTGCTCTGTCACCCAGGCTGGAGTGCAGTGTCAGGAACACAGCTCACTGCAGCCTCAGCCTCCCAAGCTCAAGCGATGCTCTTGCCTCAGCCCCCTAAATAGCTGGGACCACAGGCATGCACCACCATGCCCAGCTAATTTTTTGTATTTTTTGTAGAGACAGGTCTCACTATGTTGCCCAAGCTGGTTTTGTACTCCTGGGCTTGAGCGATCCACCTGCCTCAGCCTCCCAAAGTGCTGGGATTGCAGGCATGAGCCACCGTGCCCAGCCCTGCCAACCTGTTGTGATGGCTCCCGGTGGTGTGGGGAGAACTGGGAGCCCTGCCCTGTGCGCTTCCCAACATTGACCCTAGCACTTAGGATTGCCATCCGTTGTTCAAGAACTTTAGTTTCTTCCCTTAGGAAAAAAAGACAAGGAAAAAAAAGAAAAGAAGAAGAAAGCAAGAAAGTCCTCAACCAAAGATTCTGAGTCACCGTCCCAGAAGAAAAAGAAGAAAAAGGTAGAGAGTTCCTGAGGGGTCTCAGGCCAGAAAATGGACCTAAACCCAAGCCCCCTCCTACACACCCAGACCTGGTTCCTGCCCCCTTCCCATTTTCAGGGCCCAGTGGGGGCGTCATAAGTTGTGACACACCAGGGAAGAGGCTGGCAGCGCATGTTCCCTGAGCATGTGGAAGCCACAGAAGTGGGCTGCCTGAGGTAGAAGGGTGTTGGGGAAGGAAGGAGAGACTCCCCCCGCCCAGCACAGGGAAACCAGGTAGACTGGCAGGTTTCCAGGTGAGAGGAAACGTTGCCTGGGCTGCGTGTGCCCCAGCTGGCAGGCTAGCCCTGAGCAACAGCTGTCCCTACGGCCTGGGGCCTCAGCACCTCAGACACAGATGAAGTTGTCACTTTGGCCAGCAGGGCCTCAGCTGTATTTAGGAGAGCTGAACATCTGTTTGCCTCTGCCCTTGGAGGTTCCTGCAGAGCCAGTATCTGTTCTAGAGGAATTCACTAGTCCTCAGGAGTTGGGGGCAGCAGTGGGTGGGGAAAAGTTGCAGGTCTGAGAGCCTCTCATACTTCCCTCCTCACAGAAGAAGACAGCGGAGCAGACTGTGTGACGGGCACCAGCACCAGGCGCAGGTACGCTTCCCAATCATTCCTGAGCATTCAGGGCGGGAGGACAGCTCTGGCATCCACTGTTGTCCCAGAGAGCCAGGCAGACCTGATAGGTGGGCTCTAAGGGAAAGGAGGCTGGGGAAAGAGGTTCTATTGCCAAGGGTCCGTGGGGCCGGTGGGGTGACATCAGGAGCTGGCACTGCAGTATCAGAAGGATCCAGAACAGTAATGGCAGTGGCTGACACCGAATGCATCCTGGGTGCAGGTGTTGTGCATGCTTTAGGGAGTGCGCCCTGGGATGGAGCCTGGTTTCTCCTTCACTTGGGTCCAGTTCCTTTTCCTCATGATCCTGTAACTTGGGGGCATTTCCTTTTGGGAAGGAAGATGGTTTGCTCAAGATGAGCTATCATGATGGATCTATGCTTCCCTATGGAGGACAGGCCCTGCCAAGTGGTGGTGACAGTTAGCTGCTCCACCTGGCTGTGCTGGCCCTGAGGTCACCCAGCCTCCTGTAAAGGGGAGTGATGCAGAGCCCGCCTCCTGGGCCGATGGTGAGGCTTATGTGAAGCTCAACTAAACACTAAAGGACTCAGTCCAGTTCCCAGAACATTCCAAGTGCTAAAAAAAAATATCCACTGTGGTTAATGCCTCTCCCCTGCATTGGAGATGCCAGGTTTCATTTCCTTGCCGGGGAAAAGGGTCAGGAAATTTGACGTCTGCGTGTGTTTCCTTCCCCCAGGGATTTCCTAGCCAAGCAGTGGCCATCCCCATGCCTCTGACCTCCGCCGACCTCTGCCCACCATGGGCTGGAACTTAACTGTTACCTTCCCTCGCTCCACAGAAGAAGACAGCCAGCTGCAGGGGTCCCTGTGTTGGCCAAGCCAGTGAGCCTGCAGGGAGGCTGGTCTGAGGAGAAAGTGGACCAGCTCCCATGACCTCACCCCACTCCCCCAATACAGGACGCTTCGTATAGATATGTACAGTATATGTATTTTTGTAAGTGACCTCCTCTCCTTCCGCAGACCCCACAGGCCCAAAGGCTTCGGGACTTCCCACCACCTTGCTCCACAGATCCAGCTAGGCCTGACCTCTGCCTCATCCCATGCCACTCGGTCTTGGGCTGATCCCGAGGCTTTGTCTTCCTCTCATCAGTTCTTTTGGTTGTGTTTTCTGTTTTTTTTTTTTTTAACAACTCAAAAAAATAAAGACTTGGAGGAAGGGTGCAAGCTCCCAGTGCATCTGGGGCACACATTTCTCGGGACTGTCTTGCCGACACTCGGGATTCCTTCTTGCCTGCGTGTTGAGGCTGTGGGTGACTGTGGTTAGTGGGTCAGGCGGTGAGCTTAAGAGACGCAGTGAAGTGCCTGGGTGCCGAATTGGTGGGGAAGGCTTCCTGGATGAGGTGGCATCTAAACTAAAGGATGGTCATGGTTGATTTCCTGTTGCCAGAGTAAGTCATGCAAATACCCAAAGACAAGAAATGGAAGGGGCTGAGAATCCTTGAGTTAGGCCTCAAGCTAGGGGCAGGCTCCCTGGAGGTGCATGGTGAACAGCTGTGGCAGGCACAGCAGGTCTAGGAAAGTCGGAAGTGAGTTGCCCCTCACATCGAGCTCACCATGATTCTGTGGTGGTGAGGGCAAGAAGTGGATGAACATGAAAGACAGGATGATGCCTTGGGTGTGGACTGAGGGAGGGGAGGGGTAGCAAGGGAGGTGGTCTGCTGCTCCGGGCTGGAAATGCAGAAGCCCACTTCCCTGGGCCCAGAGCCATATGGAACACCAGGGGTCCTGGAGATGTCTCCAAAGCTTTTAGCCTCGTGCTGGAAACAGCCAGAGGCAGTGCAGAAAAGGAATGTGCGGCTGGAGGTGTCAGAGACCCAGGTTGGCATCCAGCTGCACCCTTGACTCGGGGCCCGGGGCCAGACCCTCCCCCGTCTGGCCTCTCCTGTGAAGCATGTTGCTCTAGAACAGAACTACAGAGTAGTGTCCTCATTGAGCCTTGTTTGACCCACAGCAAGACTTCAAAATTAAACACGGGGTGATTGCATGGCAGTTCTTGATTTCTGGCTCCTCTTAAAAAGACAACATCTGGCAATGGGGGCTGTGCTCCCTCCTGGCAGCAACCAGATAGAGCTGAGTAGCAGTCAGCCCCTTAGGTAGGGCATGGGCGCCCAGTCTTCCACAGTCCCCTACTTCCTGTCCATCCTGACACGGAGGCCCTGTTTTGGTTGCCATCTGTCATCACATTCGCACTGTTCTTAGTATAGAAATGAAATTGGGGACATAGGAAAATGAAAGCTGTACCAAGAAGAGCTTGTGCTTAAACTAGGCAAGAGCCTATTTCTTTTTGGAAGTAAAGAGTGTTCGTGTGTGTGAAACATGTTATCAAGTATGTCTGTGTCCAAAGACTGCAGGCCCCCCAGGCATCTCTGGGTTCCTTGGGCTGCATTCTCCCACCTAAGTGACTGGATTTAGCATCTTTAGTTACCTCTTTAGGATAAATGAACTAGATCCCAACAGAAGAGCCAGGAGCCAGAGTGTTCTACTTACTACCTTTTATTCTAACATGAACCATGGCCCTGAGAGCTCATAAAAGCTTGGCTGAGCAGAGAGAACTAGGGGTCAGCAGAAAGGATTATGGGTGGAAAATCTTGGCTCTTCCTTGGGGAGTGATGCTGGGGAAAGGGAAAAGAGTGGCTCAGCCTGCGGGTAAATAGGCTAGAAAAGCCGAGGCCAAAGGCCAGAGGGGAAAGGACAGTCAGCCTGTCCAGCCTGGGGGTAGGGTTATCCCTTCTTCCTGTGCCTTCCCACCTTGTCCATGAGCCCAGATATCAGAGCCTTGTGTTGGAGGCTGCCGTGATGTCAGGAATGGGGTTCCGTCTAGCTTTTGGCCACCTCCTGGGACCTCATGCCCCTGTTGACAGATGGAGTTGCGCAGCAGGGCCTTGCTGCATTGTTATCTGCTGTTCCGACTTGGTTTTTCGTTTCCAAGGGTGATGAAGAACCAGGCACCAGGGTCTCATGGGATGAGGTACAGGGTGGGAGATGGGGGAGGGGCTGGGGGCCGAAGGGAGCAAGAAAGCTGTAGCTGTGCGGGGCTGGCAGGATGTTGAAGACCGCCTCTGCTGCTTCACATGGGGACTGGAGAAAGAAGCAGCAGGTTGAGGTTGGGGTCACGCATTTGTTGTCCCTGCCCCTTCCTAACATCCTGGACCTGCAGAGCCGTTGAGGACTGCCCACCCTCCCCTGCCCCCTGCTTGGGTCCAAGTAATGACCATCATGGATTTGTATAACTCCCCACAGCCCCCCAACCCTGTTCCTCCATCTGTGAAATGGACATTCCAGGGATGTTGGAGAGTGGCCCAGCATCACACTCCTTCACCTGCCCACAAAGGAGCTGACCCCGCCGGGGATGAGCTGCTGGTGACCAGATGCCCCTCTGCAAGGCCTTTACCTGGGCCCAGATCCTGCTTGGTCACACCCAGCCCGGAAGACGGGTCCTCCAGTTCCAGTGACTCTGCAAAGGAGCAGCAAGTCCATTTGTCACTTGAAGTGCAGCCTACCTGACCCAAGACACCTGAGGGCAGTGCTTCCCACCTAGCCGCAGGCTTAGTGCCTGGGAAAGCAGGTGCCCAGGGAAGGACAGCTGCAAGCAGCAACGAAGAGGTATAATGGGGGCTTGAGTGAGAAGAGGGTGATGAAATGAGATGAGTGGGCCTGTAGGACTCCTGCTTGCTAGAGGATGGTGCATGGATGGATGAAATTCACAGATGAAAGGACTGGCAGATAAGTGAACAAATAGATGAGTGGATGTAAGAGGAGAGATGACAAATGGACAAATAGGAACACACAGATGGGTGGATGGATAAGGGGCTGGATGCATGACTACGTCACTGCCCCCAGGAACTGCCATCCCGGGTGTCCTGGCCCCATGAGCTTCAGAGGGGACCTCTTGCCCCTCAACCTTCCTAGTCCTTCCTGGTCCTCTGACACTGGCACAATGCGACTGCTTACCACTACAGTTCTGGTGCCCGCGGCTTCTGGTGTTGGGGACCTCCGTGCCGTTGGGGAAGACACACCAGCAATAGCCGGTGCTCCCATAGCACTGGAGCGGCAGATAGTTGCCGTTCTCGTCGCACTTGGGCCTGAATGTACCCGGGTGGACAGCAGGGATGCGGCTGACCTCTTCCTGGCACTTGGTCAGTACTGAAGCGACAGGCATGATGAGGACACAGTGAGTGAGTGAGCTCTGAACCAGGGTCTGAGCAAAGCTAGAGACCCACACACAACTGCTGTGGGCCTAATGCCTTCTTCCCAAGTGGCTTTACTCACTCCAGCCATCACACGGATGGGAAAACTGAGCCCTAGACCAACAAGGTCTGAGAGCAAAAAGGAAGTGAATGGCCATGTGTCCAGTTCACCTCAGAAGTTGATGGTTTCTTCTGACACTCAAAGCCCATTACAGTTTTGGGCCGGGCACAGTGGCTCATGCCTATAATCCCAGCACTTTGGGAGGCCGAGGTGGGCAGGTCACTTGAGGTCAGGAGTTCGAGACCAGCCTGGCCAACATGGTGAAACCCCGTCTCTACTAAAAATACAAAAATTAGCTGGGCGTGGTGGTGCATGCCTGTAATCCCAGCTACTCAGGAGGCTGAGGCAGGAGAATTGCTCGAACCCAGGAGGCTGAGGTTGCAGTGAGCTGAGATCGCACCGCTGCACTCCAGCCTGGGCGACAGAGCCAGACTCCATCTCAAAAAAAAAAAAAAAGACCATTACAGTTTGGAATTGCACTTCGATTCTGATTCTAGAGAAAAGCGATGGGCTCCTTGGTAAGTCTAAGCTTCCTGTTGCTGAGAGTTCCCAAGCAGAGAAATGGGGGTTACCGTGTGTTGGAGATGTCTTAGAGGGGTTTAAGCATCAGCTAGGAGTTGTTGGAGGTAGCATGGAAGGTGCCTTCTATGAATCTGATGCAGAAACTGAGGGCCTGGCCAGGGTGGCCCTTTGACCTTCTACTTCAAGACCCTGAATCCCAGAGGGGACATAGCAAATTAGAGACAACACCAGGATAGAAACAGCATTCTGGCTTTGGGGCTAAAAACATCCTAGTCTGCGTTGTCCATGAGGTGGGAAATGCCCAGAGCTCTCTTGGCAGCAGCTGTGACCTTGGCGCCCTCACTGGGTTGTGGGCAGCGCTGGGGCAAGGTCATTACAAGGATTCCTTCCTGCAGTGTTTCGGGCGGGTTCTGCCCCAGGCCCCCTGTGCTGTACCATCCTCCGTGAGAAAGGTCACCTGTACCCTGTGGTGACAGGCCTCTATGGGCCCTTAGGAACCCTTACACAAGATGGGGATGAGTCGGGGGCGGGGGACAGCCAAACCAAGAAGGAACAGACAGGAGAGAGAAGTGAGAGCTGAGAGGATGGGAGATTCCGCGGCGCTGGGACCAGGGAGTGCTGGAGGCCCCAGCCTCAGCAGCTCCAGGAGAGCCCCGAGGGTCGAGAAGCCCTCGCACCCTAAAGCTCCGACTCCCTGTACCTTTTGGTGGAGCCTCAGTGGGCTTTTGCTCCAAGGAGTGCTTGCTCATTTCAAACAAGAGCCAATGGTGCATCCAGCTCTCAAAGACCTAATAGGGATAGAGGTGGAGGTCAGGTTCAATAGCCACCACCAAGCCCCTACACTGCCTGGCTTTGCCCCTGGGGACAGAAACATGCAGGGCCAAATAGGGCCCCGACACCCGGGTCCAGCGGCAGCCTCTTAAAGGCCCATGGGGCTGAGCCCCACACACTGAAGCCTCCAGGTTTTGGAAGTGCTGGGAAACCCCTTCAGCTTCCTGAGAATGGCCTTCCCCGCCCACCCTCACCCCACCTCTCCCAGCCCTGCCCTAGACATTGGAGGAAAGAGTTCCCAAGCAGGGAAACCCGCTGACCTTCCAGTCCAAGGTCTCCATGGTGCTCTTAAGGTGTCTCAGGTTCTCCGGGAAGCTCCCCTTCAGCGGCGGGTACACCTTCAGGGGGTCAGCATTCTACAGGGTGGCAGAGCAGGAAGGATGGTTCAAAAAGGGCTCCCTGGCAGGCAGTGTGAAATGTGTAGCCCATGTTCCCTTGGTCTTCCATTCTGAGGAATGGACCAGAGCCGCACCAAGCCTAAACCCTGGACTTCAGCCATGATGGGAGGAGAGGGAAGGGGTAAGGGCAATCCAGCTGTTCAGCTACAAGACTGCAGGGTTGCGAGTCCAGTTCCAGACTCCAGGCAAGCTCTACCAACAAGCCCCAGTGTCCTCCCTGTGGATGGCTGCTCAGCTTTCAGGTCTCACCTGCTTCAGAAGGTGAGGACCCAACCTTGACTGCCCCCAGCTAGGCCGAGTCCTCTGCCTCTTTCTTCACAAAGCCCCCTGCACTTGTCATCACCTGGTCACTTGTCTGTCTCCCACACTAGCCTGGGATCCCCATGGCTTCAGGAGCTGGGTCCAATTGCTCCCCATTGTGGGCCCAGAGCCTTGCACAATGCTGGCACAGAATAGACATGCAGTACAAATTTGGGGAGGAAAAACCAAAACTACGGGTATCTTGAGCAAGTCACTTCCAAGCTTTGAGCCTCAGTTTCCTTTTTTATTTTTATTTTTATTTTTTTGAGATGGAGTCTCACTCTGTCACCCAGGCTAGAGTGCAATGGTGTGATGATCTCGACTCACTGCACTTCCCGGATTAAAGTGATTCTCCTGCCTTAACCTGAGTAGCTGGGATTACAAGTAACTGGGATTACAGGTGCCTGCCACCACGCCCGGCTAATTTTTGTATTTTTAGTATAGACTTTCACTATGTTGGCCAGGCTGGTCTCGAACCCCTGACCTCAGGTGATCCACCCACCTCGGCCTCCCAAAGTGCTGGGATTACAGTTATGAGCCACTGCGCCCAGCCGAGCCTGTTTATCTCTAAAATGCGGAGAGGCCGGACTACATATAACATTTAAGGGTCACCCTTGTATTCAGTAATCCGGAGAGTACATGTTGAAAATCTGCCATGAACCAGGTATACAGGCCTTGGAGCTCGACCTGGCCAGGGTCCTGGGTGGGCAGGCAGGGCCACCCGGCTAGCTCCCTGCATTCACCTGGAGCAGGTGCATCACATGGTCCTCCGTCATGTTGCCATACTTGGTGGCATTCTGCATGGGCTGTGGGAGGAAGGAACAGAAAGTTACCAGCGCTGGTCCCTGGAGCAGGGGGTGTGGAGCAGGAGCCAGTTGCTGGGATCTAGGTAAGAGACTGGAATCCCAGGCACTTGGTCAATGGTTCCATCTCTGCCACCTCCAAACACGAGAGCTCTAGCAACTCACTTTAGCTTTCTGCCTCAATGTCCTCATTGGTCAAACTGGCATAAGCTTTCCTGCCTAGGGTTTTGTCCACAGCACAGTATTGTGAATATAAATACTGTCAATGCATGATAGCAAGGTCTTTGAGAATGGGAGAGTACAGTAAGATACTATAGGAAATGAGAAGCACTTTGTAAACTGTAGAGGGCTGAGCCTTCCTCCCAGGGATGGTGCCAAGAGACTCTTCACCTGTGCCCTCCACACCTGGGAGCCCTATTCTTCCTGAGACAGGCACTGTGCCTCCCGCAGCAGTCAGGACCCCTCCCCAGCTGGGCTCTCCTCCCTGCCCCTTCCCTTGGCACTGTCCTCCATCCAGGTAGGATAACCTTGCCCCTCCCACCACCCTGGGGCTGTCCTTACCCCCTGGGCTCCCATGGGTAGCGCCTGCATCAGCAGCGGGGTTGCCATGCGCATCTTGCTCACAGGCTTGGGAGCTGTGGGGACAGGAACGAGGATAAGTGTGGCCCCGGTGCCCAGGGAGGAGGGTATCAGACCCAGATGAGGAAGGGCTGGAATTCCAAACCAGAGGGAGAGGACAGTGGACCCAGCTGGGTGCAGGGATGGGGGTCTCTGAGGTGAGCGACAGTGGGAGGTGGGGGGTGTCAGGACGTAGGGGTGCACGCACGCTTGGGAAGCTTCATGCGCAGGTTCTCCAGCTGCAGGTTCTGGGTGGTGACTGTCAGTTTGTCCAGCCGGCCCTGCTGCTGGTACAGGAAGTAGGCGGTGGTGGCCTGGCCAGCCAGAAGCAGAGTCACCAGGATGGAAAAGCCTGTGTACAGGGCTCCACGGCTGCACTTGCTGTGGGAGGTGGGGAGGATAGGTCAGAGGAGGATCCACAGTGGTTCTCCCCAAGGGCTGGCTAGGAATGGGGAAATGTATACCCCCATCTCTATCAGCCCCCTAAGCCACCCCTAACAAACAATGCACTTGAAGCACAAATAATAAGCTGGCTATGGAAATGCAGCTTGAAGACCTCGTCCTGCCCCTCCTTCCAACCATCGATGTGCCTGAAGTCCTCCCTGGCAGAGACCCTGCAGCTGCCACGGGCCTGACTTGAACAGAGAAGAGCAAAGAGGCATGCTCCTTGTCCTCTCTGGACCTTGGTGTCCTGCCTGTGCGATGAGGGGTTGAGGTGGGGGGGTTCTCCCCAGGCTCCCTTTGCCATGCAGATCTCCCGAGGATCGGGGCTGCCCTCAAGGGGAACGGGTTTGGTTTTTGTTTTGTTTTGTTTTGTTTTTCTGCTGGCAGGATCAACCAAGTATGTTATTTGTTTTAATTGACAAAAAAAAAAAAAAAAAGATTGTATGTGCTTACCAAGTAAAGGGAAGGGAGTTTTCACCCCTCTGCTCAACCTCCCACCCTCACAGTGAAATCAGATTTAAGGAGAAAAGGAAAGGAAGTGGGACCAGGACAGCAGAAAATGTGGCCCACCTGAGAAGAAGTGGGGCCTGGCCATTTTAGGAGTGGGTTGGGGGAGCCTTGGACAATGTCAGGCTGAAGCAGGGCCAGGAACCACCCACTCTGGGACCATCCTCTGCCCAGGCTCTCCATGTCTTTGAGCATGTCCCTGCCAGTCTCTGTGCCTCTGTTCCCTCATTTGTCACATAGGTGCCCCCACCTCTGCGATTCTAGAATTTGGTGGGTTTCTTCTTTTTTTTGTCTTTTTTTTTTTTTTTTCCTTTTTGTGGAGAACGGGGTCTCGCTGTATTACCCAGGCAGGTCTCGAACTCCTGGGCTCAAGCTATCCTCCCGCCTCTGCCTCCCTGAGAGCTGGGATTACAGGCGTGAGCCACCGCGCCCAGCGGGTTTCTTCTTTTAAGCAAGAACTCAATACAAGGGTCAAAGTATTTCAAATGGTAATATCCACCCTGCAGGGAATGGGCAGGAGTATAGGTGCCTAAGCCTGTGTGGCCTGGATGAATTTCTCATGCTCCCTAGACTCACCATCCAGACCCTCAGACCTCAGCGAGCCCTTGTATCTGTGGGCCTTGGATGCGATTTTGGGGGTGCATGCATATGTTACACTACAGGGGATGTAAGGATCCTGCCCCTGCACCCTGGGAGTTTCTGATCTGTTCTTTGACAACCCCAGGGGTGGGACTACTAGGACCCTAGTCTAGGTGTTGCCAACATGAAGGTGTTGGGAGGTGATCCGGCCACAAGGTCTTCTCCCTCATGAATGGGATTAGGTGCCCTGTAAGAGGGCTTGACGGAAGGAGTTGGTTCTGTCTTGCCCTTCTGCCTTCCACCATGTGAGGACACATCAAGGAAGCCCCTCACCAGGCTGGGCGTGGTGACTCATGCCTGTAATTCCAGCACTTTGGGAGGCCGAGGTGGGTGGATCACTTGCGGCCAGGAGTTCGAGACCAGTCTGGCCAACATGGCGAAATCCTGTCTACAAAAAATACAAAAAACTTAGCCAGGCATGGTGGTGTGCACCTCTAGTCCCAGCTAGTCGGGAGGCTGAGGTGGCAGAATTACTTGAACCCGGGAGGCGGGGAGGTTGCAGTGAGCTGAGATCGCGCCACTGCACTCCAGCCTGGGTGACAGAAGGAGACTCTGCCTCAAAGAAAAGAAAAGAAAAAAAAGAGGCCGGGCGTGGTGGCTCAAGCCTGTAATCCCAGCACTTTGGGAGGCCGAGACGGGTGGATCACAAGGTCAGGAGATCGAGACCATCCTGGCTAACACGGTGAAACCCCGTCTCTACTAAAAATACAAAAAATTAGCCGGGCATGGTGGCGGGCGCCTGTAGTCCCAGCTACTCAGGAGGCTGAGGCAGGAGAATGGCGTGAACCTGGGAGGCGGAGCTTGCAGTGAGCTGAGATCCGGCCACTGCACTCCAGCCTGGGCGACAGAGCAAGACTCCGTCTCAAAAAAAAAAAGAAAAGAAAGAGGGAGGGAGGGAAGGAAGGAAGGAAGGCAAGCAAGCTAGGCCGGGTGCGGTGGCTCACACCTGTAATCCCACTTTAGGAGGCAGAGACAGGCAGATCACCAGAGGTCAGGAGTTCGAGACCAGCCTGGCCAACATGGTGAAACCCTGACTCTACTAAAAATACAGAAGTTAGCCGGGCGTGGGCCAGGTGCGGTGGCTCACACCTGTAATCTCAGCACTTTGGGAGGCCAAGGCGGGTGGATCACCTGAGGACAAGAGTTCCAGGCCAGCCTGACCAACATTGGTGAAACCCCGTCTCTACCAAAAATACAAAAATTAGCCGGGC
Organism: Chlorocebus sabaeus; assembly: GCF_047675955.1. Classification (NCBI taxonomy): domain Eukaryota; kingdom Metazoa; phylum Chordata; class Mammalia; order Primates; family Cercopithecidae; genus Chlorocebus; species Chlorocebus sabaeus. Next base: position 31,693,940 of record NC_132926.1, on the reverse strand, counting down.
GTGGTGGTGAGCACCTGTAATCCCAGCTACTCGGGAGGCTGAGGCAGGAGAATCACTTGAACCTGGAAGGTGGAGGTTGCAGTGAGCTGAGATCATGTCATTGAACTCCAGCCTGGGCAACAGAGTGAGATTCCATCTCAAAAAAGAAAAATATATATGTGTGTGTGTGTATATATATAAAGTGAGCTGAGATTGTGCCAGTGCACTCCATCCTGGGGGATAGAGTGAGACTCTATCTCAAAAAACATAACAAAACAAAAACAAAAAAAAGAAAGCCGCTCCAGAACTGTGAGAAATAAATTTCTGGGTGTTTTTTGTTTGTTTGTTTGTTTGTTTGTTTGTTTGTTTTTGTAAATTACACAGTCTGTTGTATTCTGTTAAAGCGGCACAAAATGGACTAAGACAGACCCATTGCGGACTGCCAGGATGAGGCTGCACCCTGCCTACTCCAGCAACCAGCAAGGATGGTTTAGGAAGCTCCAGGAGTCCCTTCTGCCTAGTAACTGATGACATCACAGACTGGCTCATTCTCATTGGCTTACTGCGTGTCAGTCTGTGCTTTCTGGGGTAAGGCCCCGCCCAAGAGAGAGTTATTCTAGAAGGAAACAGCAAAAACCCGACACGGGGGGGAAAGTGGGGAGACCAGACAGGAAGGGAAAACAAATTCTACTTCTTGGCCTTACCAAGGAACAGAGGTAGCCTGGCCTGGGTTCAGGCTCTCCAGCCTCATCCTCCACCTGCTCAGTGCTTCTGCAACCCCACACCCAATTCTAGCCCCAGCTCTACCTCCCACACGCGACATGGGAAAGTACCTTCCCCTGTCTGCCCCACAGTTCCTCAGGAGGCCTAAGAATCTTGAGATTCACCCTGAAGACGAGACCACATAACCTGGATTGGAATCCTGGCTCTGGAGTCCGTTAGTTCTGGGACCATCTAAGTTGCTTTACCCTCTGTGTGAGTAAAATCGGGTAAAACATCTGCTCCAAGGCTGTTACGTTCAATAAGATGATGAGGGTAAAGCTCTTGGCTCCACACCTAGCACATTGTTAGCACTCTATAAATAAATTACACTCAGTGCGATTCTCAGGGAGTTTGTAGTTAAGTTTAGCATCTGCTTTTCTTCCTCTTTATGCATCTTGAACGCCTGTCCCCTGGTTCTGGTAGAGTGCCAACTCTTGTCACCCCCCCTCTTTATTTCCTCATTTATACTACCTTCTTCTGCAATTTAAAAAAAAAAATAAAATAAAAATAAAAGCCAAAGTCAGGAGCCAACCAGAGCTAGCAGGAATCATGACACAGATGTTGCCAGGCAGAAGCATTCAGAAAAGCCTCCAAAACAGGCTCCAGTCTGGAATGGCCTAAGCACACATGGCCAGCTTTAGAAGCAGTAACTGAATAAAGGGAAAACTAGGCAAGGATTAGACAAGGGGACATGCACTCTGAACACTGAGCCCAACTAGGTCTGTAAATCACTGAGTGGTTGGAGCTCAGAGGGGTCCCACCTCCCCTCCCCACAAAATGCACCTCTGAAAGGGGGCCAGATGGAGGAGTGAGCTCACACTTTGATGTCAGACTAGTCCTGGTTCAAATTCTGCCTCCAACCACTCACTAGCTATGATTTCTTGGGTAAGTCACTTACCAATGTGAGCCTCAATTTCCTCTTCTGTAAAAAGGGACAACAAAAGTACCTGATTCATAGGGTGACTGTAAGAATTAAAATTGAGTTTAGCCCTTACATATGTGCCCTGCAAATAATCATAGTACTAACTAACAGTGGCTGAGGCCTGGTGACAGGTACACAGTGGATGAGAACTATTGTGGCTATTATATTATTACTCAGACTCAGGGAGAGGCAGTGATTTATCCAAGGTCATGCGTGGCCTAGACCAGAATCCATTCCTCACAAAAGAGTCTGCCCTCCTTGCCATGGGATTCCCTGGGGTTTTCACGGGCCACAGCTCTAATGGTCTGCAGTGGGTTACCTTGTTCCCCAGAACATAGCTTGTCATAACATCTCTGCAGGGCTCTCCCAAACCCCTTTCTGCCTGGCAACAGCGGACATCACACCTAGCTGTAAGTCCCTGTAGATTGCAAATTACTTTTTGAATATTGGAGTAGCAGGGCCATTGGGGTAACAGCCTTCTAGCCCTTTTTGAGGGAAACACATGGGTGAGGCTATTTTGGGGCTGGGAAGTGGGACCTGGGGTCCTCTGGATGGCTGTGCTGGCCTCTGGCTGCAAGGGAGAGGGGCACAGGCAAGGACATCAACCCTGAGCCCCCTCCAGAAATTTAACCAAAGCCTGCCCCTCCTTTCTTGCCTGCCCCCAACATCTCACAATCCCCCCTGTGGTGGCAGAACGTCTCCATCTACTCTGTAGACACCTGCAACTATCATTCCCCTGATCCGTGGTAATTAGGAGGGAACTCCTCTGTGAAGAACTGCTTCTACCATCCTCTTTTAGAAACTCTGTTTCTCCACTGGGATCTTGAACATTTTCAAAATCTGGTCCAAGGTCTTTATTTTTATTTTATTTTATTTTATTTTATTTATTTATTTTTTTGAGACAGAGTGTCACTCTGTTGCCCAGGGTGGGGTACAGTGGCACGATCTTGGCTCACTGTAACCTCTGCCTCCCAGGTTCAAGTAATTCTCATGCCTCAACGTCCCAAGTAGCTGGGACTACAGGTGTATACCACCATGCCTGGCTAATTTTTGTATTTTTAGTAGAGACAGGGTTTCAACATGTTGGCCAGGCTGGTCTGGAACTCCTGGCCTCAGCTAATCTGCCTGCCTCAACCTCCCAAAGTGCTGGGATTACAGGCGAGAGCCGCCATGTGCAGCCTGGTCCAAGGCCTTTAACCTAGCATTCACAGCCCAGCTTCAGTGGGGTCTCAAAGCCCCTGGATAGCATGTGAAACTCTAGGGAGAGAACCCAGGCTCTCTTCTGCTTTTCAGAAGGAGGGGGTCTGATGCAAGGAAAGTTACAAACTCTTGCTCTTAAAGGAACCCCTTCATTTGACAAGAGAGGGAGCCGGAGCCCAAAGCAGGCCAAAGACTTGCTCAAAATCACCCAAAAAGTCAATGTTAGAGTCAGAGCCTGAATCCCTCTTTCCTGTGACTCCCAGCCAGTGCTTCTTCCCAGCACATGCGCACAGCTCTGCAGTCCAGGATTTGTGTGCCCTTTCCTGGTGCTCACACGTACCTCTCCGGGGTTCCAGGGCGCCGGCCCAGCATGGGCAGTTGCTCATTGTTGGAGATCAGGTCGCGCTGGTCATCCATGACTGGCTTCTGATCTTCCTGACAGCTCCTCCTGCTGCTCCTGTACATCTGGGACCCTGAACCCCTGGCTCACCTCTTAAAGTTGGTGCTGGAGAGGAATCTGATTCGTCCACAGGAGGCCACTCCGCCCACTTGGTAGATGTGGAAGTGAAAGCTACAAAGGCTGGAAATACCCCATTTTGGTGAAGCTGCCTTTTGAGGGGCAGGATATGGGGCGGGGGGGCTCCCCAGGCAGGTAGAAAGGCCAACACGATCCCATTGGCTGTCCAGGGCCCTCATCACTTGTTTCTGGGCAGGCCTTTGGATTCATAAGGCTCTTTGAATGTTTGAAGAAACAGGCATATGTCCACTCCCTAGACAGGAAAGCACTTTGAATCAGAAGACACCTTTGTTTGTCTCCCCTTCTCACCCACAGATGAGTGGGTGCAGAAAGGGGCTGTACACCTTCAGAGAGCTCAGACAAGTCCTCTTCTCTGGCCTCCATTATGTCGTCTCAAACATGCGGGAGGAAGTTTGGACTACCTGCAGGGGTGAAAACATTTCTTTTCTTTCCCTGTTTAGGTTCTTAAGTTGAGATACTCCCCTGAAAACAAAAGTCAAGTTAACAAAAGAAAAACCAGCCAAAGTTTATTAACACATGCTGAACCCATTATGCAGTAGCGGCCTCAGTTGAGAAGTATTTCTCTCTCAAGGCAGTGGTTTAGAGGCCTTGCTTAAATAGTATTTTAACAAAGAGCCATAAGTCCCATAGAGTGACAGGACAGAGAAGAGGGTATCTTCAGGGTTCCAAAGGGCTGGAAGTGTAGGAAGATAAATGTGTGGAAAGAGTCAAGTCTGATCCAGGATCCTCTGAGCTCTGCTTCTGAACTGATCAAGGCAGAGAGGAGGGGCAGAGGGTACTCCTGGGTTTTAACCTTTTACCTTTAACTAAAATCCACAGGGCTTTAAAGAAGAATATTTGGGTTTCCTTCAAACCTGACAGTCCATGGTTTTAAGGCTCCGGCACTCAGACTTTCCTCCACTTACTAAGGCTTCCTTCGTGCCAGGCACATTGTCCATGCTTTGTTTCCTGTGATCTTTACAGAGGCCCTTTGAGGAGGGTTTCATCATCTCCATTTACAGATAGGGACACGGGGGCTGTTGTACAGGATCACATCTCCAGAAAGTGGTGGAGCCTGCGTTTTTAACCACTGTACCCTTCTGCCTCCTTGTGTGGTTCAGATCCAGGAGAATGGGGGCCTGTGCTGGGAGGCAAGAGGGCCTGGGAAAGGGTGCCTGGGGGGGATGGGACTGTGTTGACAAGGCTCCTGCGCTGTGACATAGTGAAAAACGTCTCTGGTCTCTGTCCCTGGTTCCGGACGCAAGGACCACTAAGAACCATAGAATCTCCAGAATAAGGCTGGGTGTGGTGGCTCACACCTGTAATCCCAGCACTTTGGGAGTCTGAGGGTAGAAGATCACTTGAGATCAGGAGTTCGAGACTTGCCTGGTCAACATGGTGAAACCCTGTCTCTACAAAAAATATAAAAATTAGCCAGGTGTGGTGGCACATGCCTGTAATCCCAGCTACTTGGGAGGCTGAGGCAGGGGAATTGCTTGAACCTGGGAGGTGGAGGCTGCAGTGAGCCCAGAATGCACCACCGCACTCCAGCCTGGGTGACAGAGCAAGACTCTGTCTGAAAAACAGAAACAAGCAAACAAACAAAAAAAAGACCAGACATGGTGGCTTACACCTGTAATCCCAGCACTTTGGGAGGTCGAGGCAGGTGTATCACGAGGTCAGGAGCTCGAGACCAGCCTGGCCAACATAGTGAAAGCCCGCTACTAAAAACACAAAAATTAGCCGGACATGTTGGTGTGTGCCTGTAGTTGCAGCTACTCAAGAAATTGAGGCAGGAGAGTCGCTTGAACCCTGGAGGCGGAGGTGTGAGATGGCGCCACTGCACTTCAGCCTGGGCAACAGAGCGAGACTCCGTCTCAAAAATAAAGTATCCCCAGAGTGAGAACAATGTCTTTTTTTATATATTCAGGAAATGCTGGTGACTGAAAGGCCCTAGATTGCTTCAGATGGGGGCTGGGTGCCATGTGAGGAGAGGGTTGGGACTTTCACACCTCACCCCCACCCACCCCACCCCGACTTCCAGAGAGGAGAGAGGGGTTGGAGGCTGAGCTCAATCCGTGGTGTAAGCAACCATGTCTACATAATGGAACTTGCATAAAATCCCAAACAACTAGGTTTGGAGAGCTTTCAAGTAGACGAACACATCCCTGTGCCAGGAGGGTGGTGCACCCCGACTCCACAAGGACAGGGACAGAGAGGCTCCTGTGTTCAGGACCCCTCCCGCAAGCTGTACACTATGGACCTCTTCATCAGCTGCTCGTCTGTATCCTTTATAATAAACTGGTAATAGTAAGTAAAGTGCTTCTCAGTTCTGTGAGCCATTATAGCCATTTGTCAAGTATGAAGAGGGAGTTGTGGGAACTCCCAATTTGTAGCCAAGTCATCAGAAGTACTGGAGGCCCGGGACTTGCGTTTGGCATCTGAAGTGGATGAGTCTTGTCTGACTGAGCCCTCAACCTATGGATTCAGATGCTAACCCCAGGTAGATAGTGTCTGAATGGAATTGAATTGTAGGATGCCCAGCTGGTGTCCAGAGAGTTAGAACATTGGTTTTTGGTGTAGAAAAAATCCACACATTTGGTGTCAGAAGTGCTGTGAGTGTAGCAAAACAAGTTTCCTTTCATATGCCGTATTTGTTTTATTAATCTTTATGTATTGCGTGTGCTTTACAATTTGCATTAATAGATTTTTTTTGTAAATTAAGACTTTGTGGTTCGAAGGTTCAATGAGACTTGGATTTCAAGAGTCAAAGGAGATAGTATATGTATTTTGGGAGGAGAGAGAAGAGCAGACATGGCCTTTGACGTGGCCAGACCTGAGTTCAAATCCCAAGTCAGAAACATCCTAGGCATGTGAGTCCCTGAGCCAGTCCCTCAACCTTTCTTTCTTTCTCTTTTTTTTTTTTTTTTTAAGACGGAGTCTGGCTCTGTTGCCCAGGCTGGAGTACAGTGGCATGATCTTGGCTCACTGCAAGCTCCACCTCCCGGATTCACACCATCCTCCTGCCTCAGCCTCCCGAGTAGCTGGGACTACAGGTGCCCGCCACCACCCCAGCTAAATTTTTGTATTTTTAGTAGAGACGGTGTTTCACTGTGTTAGCCAGGATGGTCTCGATCTCCTGACCTCGTGATCCACCCGCCTCAGCCTCCCAAAGTGCTGGGATTACAGGCGTGAGCCACCATGCCTAGCCCCTCAACCTTTCTGATTTTGCTTTCTGCTTTGTAATGTAGGGATGGTAATACTAGCCTTGCAGAGTTGTTAGACTAAATAAGCATTTAGCCAGAGCCTCGCACCATAGAAGATGCTGAAGATATGAAACTGGATGGAACTGGAGACATTTTGTAAGTGAAATAAGCCAGGAACAGAAAGTTAAACACAGAATGTTCTAACTCATATGTGGAAGCTAAAATAAGTTCAACTTATAGAAGTGAAAAGTAGAACAGAGGATACTAGAGGCTGCGAAGGGTAGGGGGAAGGGAGGAATGGGGATGCAAAAGGATACAAAATTGCACCTAAATAGAAGGGCTAAGTTTGTTCTATACCCCTGTGGGATGGCTATAGTTAACAATAATATACAGTTTCAAATAGCTGTGAGACAGAGCAGGGGACCTTCTTAGGGGCTGGCCAAGCACCCCACCAACATAAAAATAGAGAAAAACATAGGCCAGAAATGGTGGCTCACACCTGTAATACCAACACTTTAGCAGGTCCAGGGTGGGAGGACCGCTTGAGGCCAGAGTTCAAGACCAGCCTGGGCAACATAGTGAGACCCCGTCTCCACAAAAATTTTTCTAAAATTAGCCAGGCATGGTGGCATGTGCCTGTAGTCCCAGCTACTCAGGAGGCTGAGGCAGGGGGATCCCTGGAGGCTTGAGTGTCCAGGCTGCAGTGAGGTGCGGTGATGCCACTGTACTACAGCTTGGGTGACAGAGTAAGACCACCTCTAAAGAGAAAAAAAAAAAAAAGAAGAGAAAAGAAAAAGAAACTTAAGTTTCTTCAAAAGTATTTCGGGCACCTAGCTAGCCTTGAGAAGTAAATGAGCAACCTGATAAACAAAAATGTAATACTAACTTAAGACAATAGCCAAAACAGTTAGAATCACCGGGTATTTGGCTCCCTATAAAAACTAAAGATAACATCTTAGGCTGGGCGCGGTGGCTCAAGCCTGTAATCCCAGCACTTTGGGAGGCCGAGACGGGCGAATCACGAGGTCAGGAGATCGAGACCATCCTGGCTAACACGGTGAAACCCCGTCTCTACTAAAAAATACAAAAAACTAGCCGGGCGAGGTGGCAGGCGTCTGTAGTCCCAGCTACACGGGAGGCTGAGGCAGGAGAATGGCGTAAACCCGGGAGGCGGAGCTTGCAGTGAGCTGAGATCCGGCCACTGCACTCCAGCCTGGGCGACAGAGCGAGACTCCGTCTCAAAAAAAAAAAAAAAAAACTAAAGATAACATCTTAACTTATGTCCCTGCATTGCTTTTCATAAACCCAGACCGCCACCAAACAGATCCACTGGCACATAGATCTCAGACAAGGGGGAGCAGAGGAATAAACTCTAACCACCAGTCTTTGCACTAAATTTCTTCCTCTCACACCTGTAATCTCAGCACTTTGGGAGGCCAAGGTGGAAGGATTGCTTGAGGCCAGAAAGTTCAAGACCAGCCTGGGCAACAAAGCACAACCTCCATTTCTACAAAAACAAAACAAAACAAAATTTAATTAGCCAGGTGTGGCAGCACATATCTGTAGTCCCAGCTAGATGGGAGACTGAGGCAGAAGGATCACTTGAGCCCAGGAGTTTGAGGCTGCAGTTAGCACTGATTGCTCCACTAAACTCCAGTCTGGGTGACAAAGTGAGCCCCTGTCTCAACAAATAATAAATTTTAAAAATTAAAAATAAATACATTTCTTTCTGAGGGGCCTGGAAGAGGTCATGCACACAGGCCAGAGCTAACATTCATTTTTTCTGACCCCAAATGTTTAGACAAAGGTTCATGTCCTTAACCAATGACAAATGAGAAAATCTTTAAATCCACCCATGACCTGTGGACCCCCACTTCAAGATGTCCCACCTTTTTTTTCTTTTTTCTTTTTCTTTTTTGAGGCAGAGTCTCGCTCTGTCACCCATCACCCCGGGCTGGAGTGCAGTGGTGTGATCTTGGCTCACTGCAAGCTCCACCTCCTGGGTTCATGCCGTTCTCCAGCCTCAGCCTCCCGAGTAGATGGGACTACAGATGACCACCACTGTGCCCGGCTAATTTTTTTTTTTTTTTTTTTTTTTTGGATTTTTAGTAGAGACGGGGTTTCACCATGGTCTCGATCTCCTGACCTCGTGATCCACCCGCCTCGGACTCCCAAAGTGCTGAGATTACAGGCGTGAGCCACTGTGCCTGGCTCAAATATTTATTAAGTTATTTTCTGCATAGTCAGACAAATGATGTCTTATATCCACACAAAAATTTGCCCACAAATGAATGTTCATAGGGCAATAGGGCCATTATTCATAATATCAAAAAAGTAGAAACAACCCAAATATCCAATTGATGAATGGGTAAACAAAATGTGGTGTATCCATACCAAGAAATAGTATTCTGCCATAAAGAGGAATGAATACGCAATAAAACCATTACTTTAAAAAATAACGAAGTACTGATTCATACCATAACCTGGAGGAACCTTGAAAACATTATGCCAAGTGAAAAAAGGCAGACACAAAAGGCCATACATTGTATGATTCCATTGATGAGAAATGCCCAAAATAGGCAAATCCATAGAGACAAAATACAGATTAGGGGTTGCTGGGGGCTGCGGGGAAGAAAGGAGGGGGAGTGGTTGCTAACAGGTATGGGGCTTCCTTTTGGGTGATGAAAATATTCTAGAATAGATAGTGACAATGGTTGCACAACTTTGTGGATATACAAAAAGTCATTGAATTACACAATTTTTAAAGGGTGAAAGTTATGGTACATGAATTCGATCTCATTTTTTGAAGATTTTAATGATGGATAGAGCACACATTTACTTTTGCTTCCTCTCTCACTTTGCTTTTGTCACTAAAATGACCACAGGTTGTTTTAAGCGTAAATCTACAAGAACAAAGAGAACAGGAGATGAGAAAACAATAGAATTTTAGAAGCAGGAAAGCAGGTGAGCAAGTGTTAAGTCCCTTAGTGGACCCCCCAAAAACTGCATCCTAAACCTGCAGCTAGAAAAGCTGAGAAGCCACCTAGTTACGTGGCAGAACTCAGGAACGGGTATGTCGGGTACCCTGGTGGTGAGTAGAGGTGGGGCTAAAAAGAGGAGGGTAGTTTGGAAATCTGTTTCTAAGGTAGTGAGATACCCATGCCCTCTCCCTCCCTGAGTGCCATCCATCCCCTTCCTTGACGGAAAACTGCAAGTGTCTTTCCCAGACACAGTAGAGAACGTGAGCCTGGTACTGAAGCTGAGAGGCCCAGTGTTCTCCCCTACCCACAATGTGAAGGCCAGGCCTTCACCCAAGCCACAGCCTGGAGGATACTTCTCTGTGGAGCATGACTATCCCAGGAACAAAAGACCTCAGGACTGTGACACTGGGAGTTTCCTGATGAAACAGCCCAGCCAGAATACCCTGTAGGAAGCCCTCGGCGGATAAACCCTACTCATGGGTCACAGCTGTCTTAGACAATCAGGTTTTTTAGATAACCCAGAATCATGGGACATGTAAAGAAAGCCTTTAACATAAAAGAGAGTGAACAAAACAATCACACAGAAAAAAAAAAAAGCACTATGGAGGAAATGAACTGTCATTAATAGCCCTAGGGAGAAGAAGGACGACACTGTGCCCATGAAACAAGAATAGGATGCTATAAAAGTTTAAGTAGTACAGAAGAACAAAACACAGCTCTTGAAGATTTAAAATATGAGGGCAGATATTAAACAATCAATAGATGGAAGATAACGTGTTTTTATAAAATCTCCCAAAGTGTAGACTACGAAGATAAATTTAAAAATCAGACAGAAAAGGCCGGGCACGGTGGCTCAAGCCTGTAATCCCAGCACTTTGGGAGGCCGAGATGGGTGGATCACGAGGTCAGGAGATCGAGACCATCCTGGCTAACACGGTGAAACCCCATCTCTACTAAAAATACAAAAAAATTAGCCGGGCGTGGTGGCAGGCGCCTGTAGTCCCAGCTACTCGGGAGGCTGAGGCAGGAGAATGGCGTGAACCCAGGAGGCGGAGCTTGCAGTGAGCCGAGATAGTGCCACTGCACTCCAGCCTGGGCGACAGAGCAAGACTCCGCCTCAAAAAAAAAAAAAAAAAAATCAGACAGAAAAGAGAATTAAACACCAGTCCAGGAGGCCCAACAGCCAAATACCAAGTTCCAGAAATAGAGAACAGAAAATATAGAGGGGAAGAAATCATCAGTGAAATAAGTCAATACATTTTCCAGAACTCAAGGACATGAATTTCCAAACCGAAAAGGCCCAGTGAGCACTGAGGACAAGGTGTGAAAGCAATTTCACAGCAAGACATGCTGTTGTGAAGTTTCAGCAAAATAAGAACAAAGAGAAGATTCTGCAATTTTCCAGAAAGGAAAAACCAAGACAAATACAAAGAATTAGGAATCAGAAGATTAGGAATCAGAATGACTTTAGATTTCTTTCTTTTTTCTTTTTTTTTTTTTTTGAGATGGAGGCTTGCTCTGGCTGGAGCGCAGTGGTGTGATCTTGGCTCACTGCAACCTCCGCCTCATGTTCAGGCGATTCTCCTGCCTCCACCTCCCAAGTAGGTGGGATTACAGGCACCTGCCACCACCACTGGCTAATTTTTGTGTGTTTTATTTTTTTTTTAGTAGAGATGGGGTTTCACGATGTTGGCCAGGCTGGTCTTGAACTCCTGACCTCAGGTGATCCATCTGCCTCGGCCTCCCAAAGTGCTGGGATTACAGGCGTGAGCCACCGTGCCCAGCTGGAAAAGTTTTAAATTGCGTTGGGGACGGAGATGGAAAAAAAAATTTTTTGTTTGAAAGTGGTATAAAGAGGATGGTGAAGATCTGCTACTCTTTTTACAGCAAATCTTGTAGAACTATTTGATTCTTTTTTATTTTTATTTTTTTGTTTGTTTGAGACGGAGTCCACTCTGTAGCCCAGGCTGGAGTGCAGTGGAGCAATCTTGGCTCACTGCAGCCTCTGTCTCCTGGGTTGAAGCGATTCTCCTGTCTCAGTCTCCTGAGTAACTGGGACTACAGGCTCGTGCCCATGCTCAGCTAATCTTTTTGTGTTTATAATAGAGATGGGGTTTCACCATGTTGACCAGGCTGATCTTGGGAGGCTGAGGTGGGTGGATTGCCTGAGCCAGGAGTTTGAGACCAGCCTGGGAAACACAGTGAAACCCCGTCCCTACTAAAATACAAAAAACTAGCCGGCCATGGCAGCGTGCACCTGTAGTCCCAGCTACTCAGGAGGCTGAGGCAGGAGAATTGCTTGAACCAGAGAGGCAGAGGTTGCAGTGAGCTGAGATCACGCCACTGCACTCTAGCCTGGGTGACAAAGCAAGACTCCATCTCAAAAAAAAAAAAAGATAACACCTGCCTTCTCCAAATAATCAATGTCACAAAAAAAGGTGTATGTGTGTAGATACACGGTGATCTGTATTTTAAAAGATGTAAAAAACAACAAACCAAATGCAATTTGTAAATATTTGCAAGATGTACAATTTGGAAAAAATATGTATAAAAGATTTGTTTAGAAGCTGGGGAAATTTGAATATCAGACGTCATTTGGAAATTGTTATTGCTCTTCTTAAGTATGATAATGAAGTTTTAGTCTGGTGGGAGAATTTTTTTAGGAGATGAAGGCTGAAGTACTTGGAGGTAACATGACATGATGTTTGAACTTATTTTCACGTTGTTAGGAAAAGAGAGAGAGTGGAAGGGTGTGGCTCACGCCTGTAATTTCAACACTTTGGGAAGTTGAGGTGGGAGGATTGCTTGGGAAGTCAGCTTGAGGCCAGGAGTTTAGGACTAGTCTAGGCAGTATAGCGAGACCTTGTCTGTTATTTTTTTTTTTTAATTAGCCAGGCATAGTAGTAATCCTAGCTACTCAGGAGGCTGAAGCAGGAGGATCGCTGGAGCCCAGGAGTTCGAGGTTGCAGTGAGCTGGGTTCATGCCACGGCACTCCAGCCTGGGTGACAGAGCAAAACTCTCTCAAAGGTAAAAATAAAGGCCAGATGCAGTGGCTCACATTTGTAATCCCAGCACATGGGGAGGCCAAGGCAGAAGGATTGCTTGAGCCTAGGAGTTCAAGACCAGCCTGGGCGACATAGTGAGACTCCATCTCCACAAAAAATTTTTTAAAATTCTTATCTGGGGCTGGTGGCACACAACTGTAGTTTCAGCTACTAGAGAGGCTGAGATGGGCGGATGGCTTGAGCCCAGGAGATCAAGGCTGCAGTGAGCCGTGATCACACCACTGCACTCCAGCCTGGGTAACAGAGACCCTGTTTCAAAAAACTAAAAATAAAGACCCAGGCATGGTGGCTTATGCCTGTAATTCTAGCACTTTGGGAGATCAAGGCAGGCAGATCGCTTGAGCTCAGGAGTTCGAGACCAGCCTGTGCCACACGGCGAAACATCGTCTCTAAAAAAATAAGCCAGATGTGGTAGCACGTGCCTGTAGTCCCAACTATTTGGGGGGCTGAGGCAGGAGGATTGCTTGATCCCAGGAGGTCGAGGCTGCAGTGAGCCAAGATCATGCCACTGCACTCCAGCCTGGGTGACAAAGTGAGACCGTGTCTCAAAAAATAATAATAAATAAAAATAAAAGTAAAAGATCAGACACAGTGGCTCACATCTGTAGTTTCAACACTTTGGAAGGCTGAGATGGAAGGATCCCTTGAGCCTAGGAGTTCAAGACCAGCCTGGGCAACATGGAAAGACCCATCTCTATCAAAAAATGTTAAAAAAAAAAAAAAAAAATTCACCGGGCATGGTGGTATGTATCTGTGGTCCCAGCTACTTGGGAGGCTGAGGTGGGAGGTTGAGGCTTAGCCCAGGAGGTTGAGGCTGCAATGAGCTGTGTTGTGCCACTGCATTTCATTCAGCCTTGGTGACAGGAGAAGACCCTGTCTCCAAAATGACAAAACAAAATAATAATCATAAATTAAAACATGGAGAGAGAAGTGAAATTAATAGTAGTTGAAGCTGAGTGGTGGGCATCTGATCAACTTTTCTGTATGTTAAATTTTTTCATATTAAATGGTTAGAAAAAATTTTAAGTCAATTATGTACAAACTCAGTTTCCTTTGTACAGGAATTGTCCTCACTGCCAAGAAGGCATTGTTCATTCCCATTGTGGTTCTATTGACAACTGGGGGACAATGGGCTCTTTTACAGCATACACACATAATGTGTGTGTGGTTTTTTTGTTGTTTTTTGTCTTTTTTTTTTTTTTTTTGAGACAGAGTTTCGCTCTTGTTGCCCAGGCTGGAGTGCAATGGTGCAATCTCGGCTCACCACAACCTCCGCCTCCCAGGTTCAAGCGATTCTCCTGCCTCCGCCTCCTGAGTAGCTGGAATTACAGGCACGCGCCACCCCACGCCCGGCTAATTTTGTATTTTTAGTAGAGACGGGTTTCTCCATGTTGATCAGGTTGGTCTCGAACTCCTGACCTCAGGTGATCCACCCATCTTGGCCTCCCAACGTGCTGGGATTACATTATGGTCCCCCATGCCCAGCCCATAATGTGTGTTTTAATCCTCATGAAAATGTCTCAGTACTTTAGCAAAAGTTTTCCAATTTGTTTTTCAGTTTTGTGGGGTTTTTTTGTTTTTTTGGGTTTTTTTATGGAGTCTTTCTCTGTGGCCCAGGCTGGAGTGCAGTGGCGTGATCTTGGCTCGCTGCAACCTCCGCCTCCCGGGTTCAAGTGATTCTATTGCCTCAGCCTCCCAAGTAGCTGGGATTATAGGTGCCCACCACCACGCCTGGATAATTTTTTTTTTTCATAGAGATGGAGTTTCACCATGTTGGCCAGGCTGGTCTTGAACTCCTGACGTCAAGTGATCTGCCCACCTCAGCCTCCCAAAGTGCTAGGATTACAGACGTGAGCCATTGCCAGTTTTCTATTTTCATAGGAAAAAAATCCAAGTCCACCACTTACCAGATGCATGATTTTGAGCAAGTTACTTAAATCCTTTGTGCCTCAGTTTCCTCACCTGTAAAATGGGCATGCTAATAGAACCCATCTCATTGGGTTGCAAAAGGATTGAGTGAAGTAATACACACATGGCTGACATCAAGACAGCATGCAATACATGTCAGAGAGCTCAGCGATATTTTCTTTTCCGTAAGCATGTTCAATCTGAATCTGGGACCCTGTGCATGTGCAGAGATTTGGAGCTGCTCAACAGAGCCAGAGGGAGCCTCATCATTCCTCTCTGGACTGTTCTGGGGGTCTCATCTTGTGGGTCTCATCCCTGGTGTCACCCCTGAGCTAGTCTGAGTCACTGTCTAAGATGCCTGCCCTCTCTTAGTCTGGACATTCCAGGCCCCAGAGGTGTGAGTTCCTACCAGTTCACCCTGGGTGAACCCGGCGTGTGGAGTCTCCTGAGACCTCCCCTTCCCCATTCTCCTTCTTGGTCCCCGAGTCCCTGATGAACTGCCTCAAGAAGCAGGCAGGTGGTGTGCACACATCCCTGCCCACCAGCCCACATGGCCCAGTCCACCCATCTTGTGTGGGGTCTCTTGGACCCCAATACACCTTGGCCACGAATAAGGGGCTGGAAAGGGGACTCTTTGAGGGGAGGGAGCAGGCCTGGGCTCTAGTCCTATACCTTCCATATGTGCCCCAGGCAAGTATACGTCATCCCTTCTCTCACTTGCTCCGAAGTTATGTATTGAATATTTTATGCCAGGCGCTGTTCTAGGAGCTTGGGACACATGGATGAACAAGGCAGACAAGTTTCCCCATCCGTGTGGAGTTTATGTTCCAGGGGCAGGAGACAGGTCAGTAAACTTGATTTTTGTTAGAGAGTGGTAAGTGCTATGGAGGAAAGGAAAGTTGTTTCTGGAGACGCAGGGCTGGGGGCAGATTGTAGTCTTTGATAGGACGTTGGGATGGGCCTCATTGACAAGGTGAAATTTGAGCACAGGCCTGAAGGAGGGGAGGAAGTTTACCAAGCCCACGGCCGGGCAGAAATCACAGCCAGAGCAGAGGTCCCATGGTGGGAATGTGCCTGGCCTGGTTGACGAACTGCAAGGAAGCCAGCATTGCTGGGGCAGAGTGACTGAGAGGGAGAGGGAGAGGGAGGGACGGGAGGTCACAAGGTGTGCAGCCAGATCCTACAGACACCCACTGGACTTTGGCTTCACACCGAGTGAAGCCAGAAGCCGTGGGAAGGCTCTGAGCAGAGGAGTGTCACCTCCTGACTCGTGCTGTGAAAGGGCGGCTCGGGCTGCTGCTTAGGGGATCTGTACAGGATGGGCAGATCATCCCCGCGCCTGGTGGGCTGCTGTGAAGGTCGGTGGGGACACTGGGTGAGAAAATGCTTAGAAACAAAAGGCCCTGAGTGTGGTTACAGGGCTTCCAGGAGAGGGACCTGAGTGACTCTGCTCACACCCATCTTATTGAAGGGTCAGTGGAGCTCAGGAGAGGGTTATGATTTGCCCGGGGTCATATGTTCTACCACCGATTCAGGATCGGGGACTTCCCACTCTTCTCCCAGGGCAAATACCATCTGGCAGGTGGCTAAGTAGCGCAGCCTTTGGACCTGTGATGGCTGTAGGAGTCCTCCCGTGAAGATCCATTCACTGCACAAATATTTGTTAAGTGCCAGTTATGGGCCAGGCACTGATCTGGACTAGGAGCTGGGACCTAGAGGCATTGGGAGACACCTGGCAAGGGCTAAGTCCTGGTCTCTGGTGGGTCTGGTCTCTGATGGGGTTTGGTCTCTGGTGGGTCTGGTCTCTGGTGGGGTTTGGTCTCTGGTGGGTCTGGTCTCTGGTGGGGTTTGGTCTCTGGTGGGTCTGGTCTCTGGTGGGGTTGGTCTCTGGTGGGGGTTGGTCTCTGGTGGGGTTGGTCTCTGGTGGGAGTTGGTCTCTGGTGGGGTTGGTCTCTGGTGGAGTTTGGTCTCTGGTGGGAGTTGGTCTCTGGTGGGGTTGGTCTCTGGTGGGGGTTGGTCTCTGGTGGGGTTGGTCTCTGGTGGGGTTGGGGCTCAGTCGGTCTGTGCAGGATTTAAGTGTTAGAGGCCACGCTACTGAGGACTGGTGTTGGACTTAGGGGCAAGAGTCCATCTGGGACTGGGATCAGGTCACAACTGGAGTCAAGCAGCCCAGTCAAGAGGCTGTGGAAAGTCAAGCTGGAGAGGCAAGCCCTGCTGGGAGCTGTGGAGGTCAGGAGAAGGCTGCACATCCCAGGCCAGACTGTGTATGGGAAGGGCGGGACCAAGGCTTCACTGAGCTTTGCGTTTAGGTGGTAAAGAAGATGATGTCATTCATACAGGCAGGAAGGCATTAGCTCATTTGAGGAACAGAAAGAGCACAGTGCGTCTGATGAGCAGGGAGAGGCGTTTCAGCTGAAGAGCCGGGCTGGGACCAGGTCGTGTACTCTGGTAGTAGTCTCTTGGGGATTATTCCGAGAACAATGGGAAGCCCTCAGAGGGCCAGGCGGGAGGTGCTGGGTCTGGTTTATATTTGAAAATTATGCGTAGCACACAGATTTAAGGAAGCAAGAGGCCAGGCACGGTGGCTCACACCTGTAATCCCAGCACTTTGGGAGGCGGAGGAGGGCAGATCATGAGGTTGGGAGTTTGAGACAGCCTGGCCAACATGGTGAAACCCCATCTCTACTAAAAATACAAAAATTAGCCCGTCATGGTGGTGCACATCTGTAATCCCAGCTACTCGGGAGGCTGAAGCAGCAGAATTGCTTGAACACAGGAGGCGGAGGTTGCAGTGAGCAGAGACCACACCATTGCACTCCAGGCTGGGCGACAAGAGCAAGACTCCGTCTCAAAAGAAATAAAAGGGAGGGGGGTGGTGGGGGGACAGGAATGGTACCGGGAGACTAGAGAGGGGCCCAAGTGGTTTAGAGATAGTGGTGACTTCGAGTGGTGGTGGAGAAAAAGAAGGGCAGATCCACAGCTGTCTTGAAGGTAGAAGTGTCAGGATTTGCTGGGGGAGGAAGGGAGAAGGAGGTGAAGGTAGTGCCCAGGCTTGGGGCTGCACAAGGCATGGTGGTGGCCTCCACTGAGATGGGGAGATGGCAGAACACCTTCTGGAGCAGGTAGAAATCAGTTTTCTTCTGGCTCTCTGCTGCTGTGGCACTCATCTGTAGACACCAAGTAAGTGGCTGAGGATGTAAACTGAAACTTCCTAAAGAGAGAAATGAACACGTACATTTGTGGGTTATCAATGTGCCCCAATACTTAAGAGTGTGGATGGAGAAGCAGCTCTGATCAGTATGGAGGAAAGGCAGAGAGGTGGAAGGAAACCTAGGAGAGGGGCCACCATAGTCCCAGGAAAGACTTGAAGGACGGTGTGGACAGCTGTGTTGAATCCTGCTGAGAGGACGAGTCAGACAAGTGCAGACGAAAGCCCGGTGGACTTGGGCATGTGAGGTCACCGGCGACACTGACAAGAGCAGGCTTGTGAACTGCTTGAGGGTGGGTGGAGCAGCACTGGGAGCAGGGGCAGGAGGTGAGGCAGTGGCTGGACAAGATGCGGCCCCGGGTGCGAGCATGCTTGTCTGCAGAGGGAGTGACTCCATGGGGAGGGAGAGCCAATGATGCTGACGAGGGGAGGCAACAAAGGAGGGATCCAGGCCGGGTGCAGTGGCTCACGCCTGTAATCCCAGCACTATGGGAGGCCGAGGCAGGAGAATCACTGGGGCCCAGGAGCTCGAGAGCAGCCTAGGAAACGTAGGGAAATCCTGTGTCAATCAGTCTGTCAGTGAGTGGTCCTGCACAGCCCAGGCTCTCTGATTAATGCTGCCACCACAGTTCCCATCCGCTGGGTTTGAAGGGAAAGTGAAACTTTCAAATCCCACAAAGGCCCTGGCTCCTAAGCCTCACCTCTTTGATTGAGTGTAAATTATTCCCATGTGGCTTCTCATTTTATTGTCACAACAAGCCCTGTGAGTTTCAGGGGATTAAATGAGCCGCATATGCACCAGCTGAGTGCTAGTAAGTGGCAAAGCCAGGATTTGAAGCCAGGTCTGAGCTGTCTCCAGAGCACGTCCTCTCAATCCCCATGTCATACTGCTTCCCACAGGCTTCTTACTTCAAGCAGTAATAGGGTCAGGTCACTTGCAATCCCTGTTCCCAAGGGGATGGATTAGGCAGGCAGATGGGATTCCTTCCCAATCATTGTTTCCTACGGGCAATTCCTACCTCTGGTACTTTTGAGACAAACTTAGTATCAGTCCTCCAGGCTTCCATCCTGCCCAGGAATGATGCGTTTCCTCACATGCCTGATGGTCTACTTACATGCCTCTAGAGATAGAAAGCTCACTATCTCCATGAGCAACCCATTCTAGGCAGTAGGCTTGCATGACAACTCACAGCACAGACTCTGATCCAAGTTGCTTTGGCTGCATCTCAATTCTGCTGCCTACTAGCATCCTGTGCTTCAGTTTCCTCACCTGTAAAATGGTAATAACAGCCTGGTACAGTCGTCCATCCCTCTTATCCCAACAATTTGGGAGGCCAAGGAAGGAGGATTGCCCTGAGCCCAGGAGTTCAAGACTAGCCTGGGCAACATAGGGTGATGCCCATCTCTTAAAAACAGAAAAAATATTTAATTAGCCAGGCACGGTGGTGTGTGCCTGTAGTTCTAGCTACTCTGAAAGCTAAGGCAGGAGGATCACTTGAACCTCAGAGTTTGAGGCTGCAGTGAGCCATGATCACACCACTGCACTCCAGCCTGGGCAACAGAACAAGACCCTATCTCTAAAAAAACAAAACCAAGGCCGGGCGCGGTGGCTCAAGCCTGTAATCCCAGCACTTTGGGAGGCCGAGATGGGCGGATCACGAGGTCAGGAGATCGAGACCATCCTGGCTAAGACGGTGAAACCCCGTCTCTACTAAAAAATACAAAAAACTAGCCGGGCGAGGTGGCGGGCGCCTGTAGTCCCAGCTACTCGGGAGGCTGAGGCAGGAGAATGGTGTGAACCCGGGAGGCGGAGCTTGCAGTGAGCTGAGATACGGCCACTGCACTCCAGCCTGGGCGACAGAGCGAGACTCCGTCTCAAAAAAAAAAAAAAAAAAAACCAACACAACCAAAAGAGGCAGGCCAAGTGCGGTGGCTCACGCTTGTAATCCCAGCACTTTGGGAGGCTGGGGTGGGTGGATCACTTGGGGTCAGGAGTTCGAGACCAACCTGGCCAACATGGTGAAATCCTGTCTCTACTAAAAGTACAAAAATTAGCTGGGCAAGGTGGCAGATGCCTGTAAATCCCAGCTCCTTGGGAGGCTGAGGCAGGAGAATTGCTTGAACCCGAGAGGTGGAGGTTACAGTGAGGTGAGATGGTGCCAATGCACTCCAGCTTGGACAACAAGAGAAAAACTCCGCCTCAAAAAAAAAAAGTAATAATAGCAATACCTACTTCCTCACATCTCTGATGGTCTCAGGAGTTTGAGGCTGCAGTGAGCCATGATCACACCACTGCACTGCAGCCTGGGCAACAGAGCAAGACCCTGTCTCTAAAAAAACAAAAACAAAACGGGCAATAATAGCAGCATCTACTTCGTTACATCTCTGATGGTCTACTTGCATGCTCCTTCCGACTGTGAGTATGAGAATTAAATAAGCTGCTACTTTTTTTTTTTATTTTTTTGAGACAGTCTCACTCTGTCACCCAGGCTGGAATGCAGTGGCATGATGTTGGCTCACTGCAACCTCCGCCTCCTGGGTTCTAGTGATTCTCCTGCCTCAGCCTCCCAAGTAGCTAGGACTACAGGTGTGCACCACCATGCCTGGCTAACTTTTGTATTTTTAGTAGAGACTGGGATTCACCATGTTGGCCAGGCTGTTCTCGAACTCCTGACTTCAGGTGATCCACCCGCCTTGGCCTCCCAATGTGCTGGGATTACAGGCGTGAGCCACCTCACCCGGTCAATAAGCCGCTACATTTAAGTTGCTTAATAAATTTCAGCTGTAAGGCCGGGCGCGGTGGCTCAAGCCTGTAATCCCAGCACTTTGGGAGGCCGAGACGGGCGGATCACGAGGTCAGGAGATCGAGACCATCCTGGCTAACATGGTGAAACGCCGTCTCTACTAAAAAAATACAAAAAACTAGCCGGGCGAGGTGGCGGGCGCCTGTAGTCCCAGCTACTCGGGAGGCTGAGGCAGGAGAATGGCGTGAACCTGGGAGGCGGAGCTTGCAGTGAGCTGAGATCCGGCCACTGCACTCCAGCCTGGGCGACAGAGCGAGACTCCGTCTCAAAAATAAATAAATAAATAAATAAATAAATAAATAAATAAATAAATAAATTTCAGCTGTATAACATTGTCAGTATAGTTAGTGCTATTTTCCCTAAAGTTGCACCACAACTTGCCTCCCTGTAATTTCCATACTTTAGGTCTAGCCCTGTCCCTTGGAATTCTACCCTCTTTCGCACTCACCTGCAGGTTATTCCTATTGTTCTGCATTTCTCAATTTTTCTTTTTCTTTTTTGAGACAGAGTCTTGCTCCATCATCCAGGCTGGAGTGCAGTGACTCCATCTCAGCTCACTGCAATCTCTGCCTCCTGGGTTTGAGCAATTCTCCTGCCTCAGCCTCCCAAGTAGCTGAGATTACAGGTGACTGCCACCACGTCCGACTAATTGTGTGTGTGTGTGTGTTTTTAGTAGAGACAGGGTTTCACCAAGTTGGCCAGGCTGGTCTTGAACTCCTGACCTCAAGTGATCCGCCTGCCAAAGTGCTGGAATTACAGGCGTGAGCCACTGCACCTGGCCACTTGATGCCAGATTTTCTTTTTGCAAGTTCCATTTTTCATCATGCAAACATAATTTCCCCAAGATCATGGTTTCTTCTTGTCAGAGTCACTGGTTGTTTGCCAGGCAAGCTCAACTTTGCCAGACACACAACTGTTGGGGGTGGGAGAATGTAGCTTCAAGCCCTCACCTCCTGCCCTGACAGGCCTGATTGTTTGCTCCCAGGAATTTGCGTTATATGGATTTGGAATCCCTGTCAGTGGCCCTCTCTGACTGTACACCCTAAGCATCTGCCATCAGGCCAAGATGATGTCATGATGAAGGGCCCGGACTCTGAACAGAGCTAAGTTCAAATCCAGACTCTTCCACTTACTTGCTGTGTGATCTTCACTGAGGCACTTAGTCTCCCTAAGTAAGCCTCAGTTTTCTCATCTGTCAAACAGGACTACTACTACTACTAATCTTGCCTGCGTCATAGTGTGTTGTGAAGATTGATTAAGAGAATGCGGCCAGGTGTGGTGGCTCACACCTGTAATCCCAGCACTTTGGGAGATCGAGGCAGGCAGATCACGAGGTCAGGAGTTCGAGACCAGTCTGGCCGATATGGTGAAACCCCATCTCTACTAAAAACACAAAACACTAGCCAGCGCGATGGCAGGTGCCTGTACTCCCAGCTACTCAGGAGGTGGAAGGGAGAGAATCTCGCTTAAAGCCGGGAAGCGAAGGTTGCAGTGAACCGAGATCATGCCATTGCACTCCTGCCTTGGTGACAGAGCGAGACTCTGTCTCAAAAAAAAAAAAAAAAAAAAAAAAAAAAAAAGAATGCATGTAAAACACTCAGCATAGTACCTACCTCAATAAATGTTTGGCATTATATCTAAGGCTGTGCTGTCTAACATGGCAGCCCCTAGCTACACATGGTGGTTGAGCCCTTGAAATGTGTCTAGTCCAAATGGAAGTGTGCTATAAGTGTAAATATATAATGGACAGGCCGGGCTCAGTGGCCTGTAATCCCAGCACTCTGGGAGGCTGAGGCGGGTGGATCACCTGAGGTCAGGAGTTCGAGACCAGCCTGGCCAACATGGTGAAACCCCATCTCTACTAAAAATACAAAAATTACCCCGGCGTGATGGTGGGCACCTGTAAATCCCAGCTACTTGGGAAGCTGAGGTAGGAGAATTGCTTGAACCCGGAAGGCAGAGGTTGCAGTGAGACAAGATCGCGCCACTGCACTCCAGCCTGAGTGACAGAGAGACTCCTTCTCAAAAAAAAAAAAAAAAGTACAATGGATCTCAAACTTAACACAAAAAAGTAAAACATCTTAATAATTTTTATACTGATTATATATTGAAATGATAATATTTCGAACATGTTGGATTAAATGAAATATATTATTAAAATTAATGTCACTTTGTGATACTTTATTAGTATGGCTACTACAAAATTTGAAATTACATCTGTGGCTCACTTTTGTGGCTTGCATCATATTTCTTTTTTATTATTATTATTATTATGCTTTAAGTTCTAGAGTACATGTGCATAACGTGCAGGTTTGTTACATATGTATACTTGTGCCATGTTGGTGTGCTGCACCCATCAACTCATCAGCACCCATCAACTCGTCATTTACATCAGGTATAACTCCCAGTGCAATCCCTCCCCCCTCCCCCCTCCCCATGATAGGCCCCGGTGTGTGATGTTCCCCTTCCCGAGTCCAAGTGATCTCATTGTTCAGTTCCCACCTATGAGTGAGAACATGCGGTGTTTGGTTTTCTGTTCTTGCAATAGTTTGCTGAGAATGATGGTTTCCAGCTGCATCCATGTCCCTACAAAGGACACAAACTCATCCTTTTTTATGGTTGCATAGTATTCCATGGTGTATATGTGCCACATTTTCTTAATCCAGTCTGTCACTGATGGACATTTGGGTTGATTCCAAGTCTTTGCTCTTGTGAATAGTGCCGCAATAAACGTATGTGTGCATGTGTCTTTATAGCAGCATGATTTATAATCCTTTGGGTATATACCCAGTAATGGGATGGCTGGGTCATATGGTACTTCTAGTTCTAGATCCTTGAGGAATCGCCATACTGTTTTCCATAGTGGTTGAACTAGTTTACAATCCCACCAACAGTGTAAAAGTGTTCCTATTTCTCCACATCCTCTCCAGCGCCTGTTGTTTCCTGACTTTTTAATGAACGCCATTCTAACTGGTATGAGATGGTATCTCATTGTGGTTTTGATTTGCGTTTCTCTGATGGCCAGTGATGATGAGCACTTTTTCATGTGTCTGTTGGCTGTATGAATGTCTTCTTTTGAGAAATGTCTGTTCATATCCTTTGCCCATTTTTTGATGGGGTTGTTTGTCTGTAGCTCACTTTTGTGGCTTGCATCATATTTCTTTGGTGCTAATTCTGGTGGGTTTTGTTGTTGTTTTCAGTACGGGAGAAGAGATATGGTTTGGTTTGGGAGCATTTGAATTTCACTGGCTGCACCTTTCTCCTTTACACGGTATCTCAGCTGCAAGGGCTCAGATCACAGAGATGCAACCTCCTTTTTGTAAAGATGAGGAAACAGAGGCACATAAGAAATGGATATGCTAAGGGTCACTGAACCAGGGGTGGCAAAAGCCAGATCAGAACTAAGGCACCAAGGCAGCAGGCGGCTTCCTGTCAGAACAATGCTGCCACCTGGTGGCCACCTATATATGACTGATGCAAGCTCCCGTGGCAGCGGGGCTCCCTTCAGGGACAGGACTCTGCCACCATGTACTTCCAGCACTCTGCTGAGATGCTAGGACAGGGCGGGTCCTCCTCCTCCTCAACTTCCTTGGTAGCCTGATTGCACTGAGCCCCAGCCTGCTAGAAGTGAAAGAGTGTGGCGACTAAGGGTACAGTCTGTGGCTACAGACAAGCATATGTATGTTTGAATCCTTGCTCCTGTTTGAATCCTTGCTCCTGCCCATTCCCAGCTGTGTGCCCCTGGACAAGTCACTTAACCTCTCTGACCCTCAGTTTCCTCATATGTTAAATTTAGATAATAACAGTACTTACCTCAAAGCGACTGAATGAGGTAATACTTGTAATTCGAGTCATAAATATATTTATAGGATACCAGGTACACATTGTCTCAGGTGCTGGGACAGCAGTGACCTGAACAGAAAAGTCCAGTAGTCACCCAGCCTAGTGGTTCTCAGAATGTGGTCTCTGGACCATCAACATCAGCACTACGTGGGAACTTAGAAATACAAATCTTCAGACCAGGTGCGGTGGCTCATGCCTGTAATCCCAGCATTTTGGAAGCTGGGGTGGGTGGATCATACTTCTGTTTGAAAACCACGAACTTGGTGATATAGACGTTAATACCAAGTGGGGCTAAGATCTACACATTTAGCAGCATACATGGATAAATAGCTTGAGAATGATGGGCAGAGGTGAAGGATGCTAATGGATCTGTGATGTCAGGGAAGTTTGTCTGATAAGGCGACAGGTTCCAGCAAAGATCTAAAAGTGAATATCTAGAGGGAAGAGAAGAAGGTCATGCCTTCTCCTCTTCAAAACTCTCCCTGTTGACTGGGCGCGGTGGCTCAAGCCTGTAATCCCAGCACTTTGGGAGGCCGAGACGGGCGGATCACGAGGTCAGGAGATCGAGACCATCCCGGCTAACACGGTGAAACCCTGTCTCTACTAAAAAATACAAAAAACTAGCCGGGCGAGGTGGCGGGCGCCTGTAGTCCCAGCTACTCGGGAGGCTGAGGCAAGAGAATGGCGTGAACCCGGGAGGCAGAGCTTGCAGTGAGCTGAGATCCGGCCACTGCGCTCCAGCCTGGGCGACAGAGCAAGACTCCGTCTCAAATAAATAAATAAATAAATAAATAAATAAATAAATAAATAAATAAGACTCTCCCAGTAGACTGTAGACTGCATACGTGACTCTGCTTACCTCTCACTGGCCACAACTTAGTTGTGTGAGTCACACTTAGCTGCCTGGGGAGGCTGGAAACTGTAGTCTTTATTCCTCGTTTCTCTTAATTCTATGTTTCTTCTTCTTTTTTTTTTTTTTCTATTTTAATATTGCTCAGACCATCCTCCATAAAAATGTAATCTTCATTCTGATCAACCATACACGCAGCTAAAAATTGAGATTCCTATTTCCAATAGAAGATGAAGAGAAAGCATACTGGGACACAATTATATCTGCCACATGGTAGTTGAGCCCTTGAAATGTGGCAAGTCCAAATGGAAGTGTGCTATAAGTATAAATGTACAACAGATCTCAAACTTACCACACAAAAAAACAGTAAAACATCTTATTAATTATTTTTATATTGATCATATGTTGAAGTGAAATATTTTGGACATATTGGGTTAAATGAAACATATTATTAAAATTAATGTCACTTTTTGGTACTTTATTAATATGGCTACTAGAAAATTTGAAATTACATATATGGCTCACTTTTGTGGCTTGCATTGTATTTCTTTGGTGCTAATTCTAGCGGGTTTTATTGTTGTTTTCAGTAGGGGAGAAGAGAGATGGTATGTTTGGTTTGGGAGCATTTGAATTTCACTGACTGCACCTTTTTCTTTTACGTGTTTCTGATATAACTAGCCTTTGGAAGTCTTTTACACTTGTATGCCTCCAGTGATGGAGAGATCACTATCTCATGAAGCAGTTTAAATCCCTCTTTGAACAGCTTTTTTAGAAAACTCTTTAGGCCGGGCGCAGTGGCTCATGCCTATAATCCCAGCACTTCGGGAGGCCGAGGTGGGCAGATCACCTGAGGTCAGGAGTTCGAGACCAGCCTGGCCAATATGGTGAAACCTCATCTCTACTAAAAATACAAAAATTATTCGGGCGTGGTGGTGGGCGCCTGTAATCCCAGCTACTTGGGAGGCTGAGGCAGGAGAATTGCTTGAACTTGGGAGGTGGAGGTTGCAGTGAGCAGAGATCATGCCATTGCACTCCAACCTGGGCAACAAGAGCAAGACTCTGTCTCAAAACAATAAAAATTAAAAACTCCTCTTTAGGCCAGGGATGGTGGTTCACACCTGTAATCCCAGTACTTTGGGAAGCCAAGGTGGGATAATTGCTTGACCCCAGGAGTTTGAGACCAGCCTGGGCAACAATGTGAAACCCTCTCTCTACAAAAAGTGGGGAAAAATATTAGTTGGGAATGGTGGTGCACACCTGTAGTCCCAGCTACTCAGGAGGCTGAGGTGGGAGGACTGCTTGATCCTGGGAGGTCGAGGCTGGCTGCAGTGAGTTACAATCGCACCACTGCACTCCAGTCTGGGCAGATGTCTTGTCTTCAAAAAAATAAATTAAAAAAGAAGGAAAGAAAGGAGAAGGAAGGGAGGGAGGGAGGGAGAGAGGGAGGGAGGGAAACCCCTCTTTATTTGATGTCAAGTCTACCTCTGTACAACTCCTTCCCTAGCCAACTTCTACCACCTTAGGACCACATATAACACCACTGCTGCCTCTTCCCTGAGACAGAACTTTACCTGTTTGAAATCCCTTATACGTTTTCCTTTTTGGCCCATTTAAAGTAAATAACCCTCCTTTGCAGCCACCTCTTGGGAAAGGTTTTCCTGATCCTGCACCAAGAGCTTGAGGGTGGCCTCGCTAGTGCCCTCTCTGGACAACAGGGGGCCACTGCCAGGTCCCCCAGGTGAATGGAGGCTCACCGGGCCCCAGAGTGGCTGGCAAGGCTGATGCTCCCTCAGGCAGAATTGTCTTCGGTTCCAAATCCTCTTGGAATCTTCTCTGTTTTGTAATTTCTTCAGATTTATTTTGCAGTTCAGTAACTTTTTTTTCTTTTCTTTCTTTCTTTCTTTTTTTTTTTTTTTTTTTTTTTTGAGATAGAGTCTTGCTCTGTCACCCAGGCTGGAATGCAATGGTGCGATCTTGGTTCACTGCAACCTCCGCCTCCCGGGTTTGAGTGATTCTCCCGCCTCGGCCTCCTGAGTAGCTGGGACTACAGGCACGCACCACCACGCCCAGCTAATTTTTGTATTTTTAGTAGAGATGGGGTTTCACCATGTTGGTCAGGCTGCTCTCAAACTCCTGACCTCATGATCTGTCCCCCTCAGCCTCCCAAAGTGCTGAGATTACTGGGCGTGAGCCACTTCGCCCGGCCAGTAACTCTTCTTGCAGCTGGTTCTAATCTGCCATTTAACCTATCCACTAAGCATTTCATTTCATTGATCATATGTATTTTTCTTTCAGAGGGTTTTCTCTGGTTCCATTTTGAATATACCTGATTTTTAAAATAGGTTTTGTCCACTCTTTTTGTTCCATTGCATATTTCTTTCAACATTTCATATGTAGTTATATTCTAGTCTCATCAGAAGTCTTTTGGGTATCTAAATCTGTTTGTTGTTTGTGCTGCCTCTCATTCTGGTGGTTTATCTGCATGTGTGATGATTTTTTTCTATGAGCTCTGAGAGGGCAGGGAATGGGCCCATATTTGGTTTTACCTAATGTGTGGGAAACTGGAGGGCTTCCGTTGTAGAGGGCTTTCCTCAGACAGGATGTGCTTTTGCTTCTGCCAAGAGCTCAAGGACACTCCTACCTGGGCTCATGTTAGCCCAGAAATCAGAGTATTTAGGGCTTAATGTGAGTGTCACGTTCAGCCCCCTCACTTTGTTTGGGGTTGGGGATGGGGAGTGATAGAGCCTAGGTCTACCTCCTAGCCGCTCTCAGGGATTCTCCACCATTCTTCTTCAGATTCCAACAGGTAAGCAGATGATAGTGAGGCCAAGTTGGGGAGAGTAGATACTCCATGAGCCAAACTGGGAGGGAAGACACAGAGGAGAGGCGGAAAACACGAGAAGGCATGGAGGAGGGGAGGACTGAGGGAACCAGGCTTGGCTTGGGCAGAGTGAGAGATGGGCGGAGGATGGGGTGGGGCTAGCTAAAACACAGGAGATTCACTGAGGAGATTGGATCTGTTCTAAAGAAAACAGGGAGGGCAGTGATAAAACAGCAAGGGAGGGCCAGGCGCGGTGGCTCATGCCTGTAATCCCAACACTTTGGGAGGCCAAGGCGGGCGGATAACCTGAGGTCAGAAGTTCAAGACCTGGCTGGCCAATATGGTGAAACCTACGTGGTGAAACTCTTACTAAAAACTACAAAAATTAGCCGGGTGTGGTGGCGGGCACCTGTAATCCCAGCTACTTGGGAGGCTGAGGCAGGAGAATTGCTTGAACTCGGGAGGTGGAGGTTGCAGCGAGCCCGAGATGGCACTCCAGCCTGAGTGACAGAGCGCAACTCCGTCCCCCCAAAAAAACAGCAGGGGGGTGACAGAATCCAGTTAGTTTTAGATGGCAAGTTGCAATGTGGTCCAGAGATAAGCAGGGGCCAGAGGGAAGACCGGGAAATGCTAGGAAGGAAACCATGGCATAAGAAAGCAGCCAGGGAGGGGAGCAGGGGAGAGGGGCAGGGACTGTCTCTAGAGGCCTGGTTGGGGCTGCAAACGCCTCTGCTGCAGGTTGCAGTCTCAGGTGGGCAGCCGCCTCTGCGGTCAATAGGCTGCTACGTTCCCACCTGAGCCGCACCACAATTTGGCTCTCCTTTCAGGCAAAACCCCCTAAAGGAACTGCTTTCAAATACCCGGCTGATTGCATCCCTGGTTACCAGGAAAGAGCAGGACAAGTTACAGTCTCACCACAGGAAATAAAAAGAATGCTCCAGCAACTGGCAGCATTTTTCCACCATGATTCCAGCCAGCTGTCCTTTATGCTGCTTGGCAAAAGAACGGCACCAGTGTAAGAATAGCAGCAGCTTCTTCAGTGCCAGGCACGGCGCTAAACACTTTGATCTTGTGTGATTCGATCTGAGGCAACCATCATCACAGGAGTTTCCACTAAACGGCGGAGAGGTTAAGTGTTTTGCCTAAGGTTGAACAGTCTGAAGCTGTGGAACAGTATTTCCATCCAGGCGTGTCTACCTCCTGAGGGTCTGTGCACCACATCCTGCCTTGGAAACCAGACTGACAGTACAAAAGCACCCCTCATTTTTTTTTTCCAATAATTTGACTTTGGAATAATTTTAAGTTAACCAAAAAGTTGCAAAGATAGAGTTTCTGTGGGCCACTCACCCAGTTTCACCTGTTACCATCTTACATCGCCATGATATATTTGCCAAAAGGAAACCACTGGTACATTACTAGTAGCTTTATTCCAGACTTTAACTCCAGACTTTATTCATATTTTTAAATTTATTATTTACTTATTTAGTTTTTGAGATAGGGTCTTGCTCTGTGGCCCAGGCTAAATGTAGTGATGCAATCACGGCTCACTGCAGCCTCCACTTTCCAGGCTCAAGCAATTCTCTCACCTCAGCCTCCCAAGTAGCTGGCAGTACAGACGTGTGCCACCATGCCCAGCTAATTTTTTATTTTTTGTAGAGATGGCATCTCCCTATGTTGCCCAGGATGGTCTCAAACTCGTGGGCTCAATCCTTCCTCCTGCCTCGGCTTCCCAAAGTGTTGGGATTATAGGCGTGAGCCACTGTGCCCTGCCTTTATCCTATTTCACTAGTTTTTATGTTAATACCCTATTCTAGTTCCAGAATCCAATCCAGGATACCACAATGCACTTAGTTTTCATGCCTCCTTAATCTCCTGTCCTTGACTTTTTTTTTTTTTTGAGATAGCGTCTCGTTCTGTCGCCCAGGCTGGAGTGCAGTGGCTCGATCTCGGCTCACTGCAAGCTCTGCCTCCCGGGTTCACGCCATTCTCCTGCCTCAACCTCCTGAGTAGCTGGGACTACAGGCACCTGCCACCACGCCTGGCTAATTTTTTGTATTTTTAGTAGAGAGGGGGTTTCACTGTGTTAGCCAGGATGATCTCCATCTCCTGACCTCGTGATCTGCCCGCCTTGGCCTCCCAAAGTGCTGGGATTACAGGTGTGAGCCACCGCACCCCGTCTGTCCTTGACTTTCATGACAAAATTTTAACAGTTTAAGGAGTACTGTTATTTTGTAGATGTCCTCTAACTGGGTTATGGGTTTTTAGGAGAATATCAGAGGTGAACTGCTCTTCTTATGTCAAACTAGAGTATGTATCAATGGATTTTTCACAAGTGACATCAACCTCAATTTGGTTAAGTTAGCGTGTGCCAAGTTTCTTCACAGTAAAGTTACTATTTCCCTCCTCCATATTCTGTTCTTAGGAAAGCAAATCACTAAGTTCAACCTACACCCTAAGGGGTGGGGAGTTCCACTTACTGAAGAGGGGAGTATCTACTTATATTATTTAGAATTCTAAGATTTGTACCTTCTCCCCCATTTGTTAAAATAATCAGTATCAACACCCTCATTTATCTTATGCTTTTGGCTTAATCATATCCTTTTTTAAAAAATAATTTTTTTTTTCTTTTAGTGAGATTGGGTCTCACTCTGTTGCCCAGGCTGGAGTGGAGTACAGTGGCACAATCACAGCTCACTGCAGCTTCGACCTCCCGGGCTCAGTCTCCAGAGAAGCTGCAACTGCAAACGTGCACCAGCATACCAATTTTTTTTTTTTTTTTTTTAAGAGATGGGCGTCTCGATATGTTACTCAGGTTGTTTCTGTCTCAAGCCATCCTCCCACCTCGGTCTCCCAAAGTGCTGGGATTACAGATGTGAGCTACTGTGCTTGGCCCACACCCTCTAAGATGAAGGGATTCGGCCGGGCGCGGTGGCTCATGCCTGTAATCTCAGCACTTTGGGAGGCTGAGGTGGGCGGATCACCTTAGGTTGGGAGTTCGAGACCAGCATGACCAACATGGAGAAACCCCGTCTCTACTAAAAATACAAAATTAGCCAGGCATGGTGGCACATGCCTGTAATTCCAGCTACTCGGGAGGCCAAGGCAGGAGAATCGCTTGAACCTGGGAGGTGGAGGTTGCTGTGAGCTGAGATCATGCCATTGCACTCCAGCCTGGGCAACAAGAGCGAAACATCTCAGAGAGAAAAAAAAAAAAAAAAGATGAAGGGATTCAGTGGGACACAGTGGCTCATGCCTGTAATCTCAGCACTTTGGGAGACAGGCAGGAGGATCACTTGAGCCTAGTTCAAAACCAGCCTGGGTAACACAGTGAGACCGTGTCTCAAACGAAAAAAAAAAATTAGCCAGGTGTGGTAACACACGCCTGTAGTCCCAGCTGCTCAGGAGGCTGAGGTGGCAGGATTGCTTGAGCCCAGGAGGTTGAAGCCGCAGTGAGCCATGATCACACCACTGCACTCCAGCCTGGGCAAGAGCCAGACCTTCTCTCAAGAAAGATTGAAAAAGGTTGTCCAAGGTGGAAAGAGACTTGTGGAGCACAGTCTGTACATCCAGACAACGGATTATCATTTGGCAATAAAAAAGGAACTTACATGAGACCACACAAAGTAGATTCCACTTAGTCATGCACCAAATAATGTTTCAGCCAACAAAAGACCATACATTCACCAGCGGTCCCATGATTATACTGTATTTTAACTCTACCTTTTCTAAGTTAGGATACACAAATAGTATTGTTATAATTGGCTACAGTATTCAATACAGTAACATGCTGTACTGACTCCAAGCTTAGAATCAACAGGCTGTATTATCTAGGTTTAGTTTGCACAAAATCACCTGACCTTTCTCAGAATGTATCCCCATCATTAAGCAATGCACAATTGTATATGAAATGCCAACAGGCAAATTTATAGATGGATTAATGATTGTTCAAGGCAGGGTAAGGAGTGACTGCTAATGGGTTTGTTTTGGTGTGTGGGGGTGGGGGTAGCAGGACAGGGTGTGAAATGCCCTAAAGCTCATTTTGTTTCATAATCTACAGTACTAGAAATCATTTTATAGGTGAATTGTATGTAAGTTACCTCAATAAGGCTGTTACCTAAAATGTGTGCAGCTTGAGTCAGAACTCTTATCCTCTTGTAAGCTGTGACCTTTGCCAAGTGACTTCCCATGCTGGTTTTCTTGGCTGTATGATGGGCATAGTTGTATCTTTTTCATCAGATTAAGATTCAATGAGATTAACATCTCTAGCAAGGTTTGGCATTAACACTCATCACAGTAACCCCTTGTCTCAGAACCCATTTATTTGCTTATTCCCTCTACCTAGAACACGCCATCAAAGACTGAAAGCAGCATCCCCAAATTTTCCCCTCGTTGGTTTCTTTCCTCTACAACTGACTACCTCACTGGTCTCATCTCTCCAGCCTGTGACACACAGCATCCTCTCCACTGGGCCTCACTAATCCTACCCAGCCACCAGCCCGTCCTAACCATGGCAGGCACCATCACGGGGCCTTGTGGTAATCCCTTGCAAAACAGAGTACCATCTGGTGTCACTGGGTACTCAGAGCCACATGCAAGTTTCCGGAAAGCAAGAACTTTTCTTTTTTATCGCTGATGAAAATAGGACTTGGTGTGTATTTGTGGGGTGACAATCTTTATGTACTTTATGTACTGATGTGGAACAATCTCCAAGATCTGCCAAGTGAAAAAAAGCAAGACACAGTAGAGTGAGCTCCCAGCTTTGCACAGAAGGTGTGGGGGGAGAATGCACACCCACGTGTGTTTATATATGGCATGGGTCTGGAAGGCTCCTCTTCGCTTCAGGCTACACTTGGATCCACAGTTCCCACTCTGACTCTTTAAGAATTGGTCCATTTTTAGAACCAGTATCTCCACTCAAAACGAGGTCTCCAAAGCCTTGGTCTGCTTTAGATGACCAAGGCAACTTAATGCTGCAAGTAGCATGGAAAAGACCCCAAATGCAGCACCAAAATCTCAGCTCTCCTCAGGCACCTTCTCCCAAGAAGCCAAATAGGAGGAAGAAATCAAATGCCCGAGTAGCCCCTGATGAAGGAGAAAAGACTGGAGTTCAAACAGTTTACACGAAGGCAATTTATTAACAGAAAATATTTTGAGGAGTCTTGTTCACAGACGGCGACCACGGCGACCCCCCTTCCTGCGAGTGCTGTCAGAGGGGATGGGGGTGACGTCCTCTGTGTGGAGGAAGAGAAAGTGTCATTGCCTGGAGCTGGATGGGAAGGGCCCCCAGACCTCCCTAGACCAATGGCCTAACCAATCAGCAACAGATCCTGCTGCTCCCCAAATGACTCCCCAGTACATAACAGATGGATGTGAACGTGAAGCGGCCCCATCTGCCAGTTCCTCGAATTTCCTGACGTGGTCTTAACTCACTTTCCAGAAAGGGAAACAGAGAGGTGTGCAAGATGTCAGAGGCACAGGAGAAATCCAGCTTCTGACATTTAGCCCACCATCTTCTCTAGAGGAAAAACCCTTTGGACAGGGTAATTGCAACTGTCTCCTTTGCATTAAGTAAAACGATACTGAAAAAAGTCTGAAAAAATCTTTCAAGGTTGGGTGCAGTGGCTCATGCCTGTAATCCCAGCACTTTGGGCTTCGGGAGACTGAGGCCGGTGGAGCGCCTGAGGCCAGGAGTTCGAGGCCAGCCTGGGCAACATGGTGAAACCCCTCTCTCTACCAAAAAAAAAAAAAAAAAAAGGAAGCCAGATGTGGTGGCACACACCTGTAGTCCCAGCTACTTGGGAGGTTGAGGTGGGGTGGTGGGAGGATCCCTTGGACGGATCTGCCCAGGAGGCGAAATTTACAGTGAGCTGAGATTGTGCCACTGAACTCTAGCCCACACAACAGAGTCAGACCCCATCTCAAGAAAACAAAATTATCCTTCAAGTAGGACACGGTAGGAACTTTGGCCTGGGGCGTCAGCGTACGTCTCTACTAACTGCACAGAAACAACGTGCAGGAAAGAACTAATGCCCCCTTCCTAGGAGCTGTAAGGAGCCAGGAAATCACAGGCATGAGTATTAATAATGGAGGCTGGCACCCCCCGACTTCATTTATGGTTGTCACACGGCTGGCATGCCCTATCGATATTTAGTGGGCAGATACCAAAAATGGTGAACATCCTACAACGCAGGAGATGGCACACACAAAATGCTCATTGCAATGCCCTCAAGAACGGAGGAAAGGACAATTCATCTCTTGTCAGTTTTACCGGCACCAGGCAGTGGAGGACAGAGATTCACAAATGAAACAGGATATTCACATCAAGGTGACAGAGATATTAAGGGAGAGATTTTTAAGTCAGAAGGTGACTCTTGTAGCCTCCCTTAACAAACTTAACTGCCAAGAGCGACCAGACCAGCCGCTGCGCATCCACTGGGCACAGCATGTGCTTTTTGGGGCTGATGCTTCAAAACAGATCCAAGCATTAGCTAGAGAAGGGCACCTACCAATCCGCCCAATCTTCATACCCGAGCGGGCAAGGGCTCTGAGGGCCGACTGGGCCCCAGGTCCAGGGGTCTTGGTCCTAGAAAATGGAGGTTTAAGTTAAGAAAAGCCTTTGGCCAAGTCAATGAAAGATCTCCTTTCTAAGATTCCAACACCCCGCTAGTTCAGAGGTCTGCAAACTTTCTTTAAAGAGACAGGGCTGGGGACAGTGGTTCACATCTGTAATTCCAGCACCTTGGGAGGCCAAGGCAGGGCGGACTGCTTCAGCTCCGGTGTTCAAGACCAGCCTGAGCAACATGGTGAAACCCCATCTCCACAAAAATACACAATTTAGCCAGCGTGGTGGCGCTACTACTAGCAGACTACTCAGGAGGCTGAGGTGGGAGGACTGCTTGAGCCTGAAAGGCAGAGACTGCAATAAGCTGAGACAGCACTGCTGCACTCCAGCCTGGGGGAGAGTGAGACCCTGTCTTAAAAAAAAAAAAAAAGAAATAGAAAAAAGTCAGACGGTAAGTATTTTAGGCTGAGGGGCCACTATGGTTTTGTTGTATGTTCTGACCACTGTCTGGCCTGTTCACCTAATAGTCATCTAGTTTCATGCCCCTCCCCCCACCACCACTCAAGGCCAGGTCCTTCCCCTCTCCTACAGGACTCCACCTCTTCCCCTCTGACTGTACCTCATGCCACCCTTTCCTTCACAGGTGCCCAGGTTCACCCTCAACATCAAGACCTTTCTTTGCAGTTGTCTCTAGCTGGAATCCCCTTTTGTCCTTCCTTCACTGGAAGAACTCCGGACTCATTGAGACCTTAGTTTAAATTACACTTTATCACCAACTCCTTACTTGTACTTCCCAGCATTTGTCACAAATGAAAAGCACATACTCCCTGGTGCTCTGTTGTTTAAAGTCTGACTCTCCTACCAGCCTAGGGCCCACACAAGGAGGGGAGAGACCATGTCTATGTTTCCTATGTTTCCCCCATCACTCTCTTCTAGTACCTGAAACACAGCTCCTGGTATACAGTGGGTGCTCCACACTGAGCTGCTGGGGGTGTACAGAGGAGCCAATTATTAAATATGTATATGACTAAAATATCTTGTTCAAGGTCACGACGAAAAACCCAAACCTCAAATCCAGGTGCTCCAGCACCCAAGCCCAGCAGGTTTTCGACCACCCAGTCATCCCCTCCGCATCTCGTACCTATTTCCTCCTGTGGCCCGGAGTTTGATGTGTAGGGCGGTGATACCCAGCTCCTTGCACCTCTGGGCCACATCCTGGGCAGCCAACATAGCAGCATATGGCGAGGATTCATCTCGGTCTGCCTTCACCTTCATCCCACCAGTCACACGGCAAATGGTTTCTCTGGGGACAAAAGCACAGGGTCATTTCTTCCTTGTCCAAAAAGGAGTGCTTACGATATCCTAATAAGTGAAGAGCACCACAGCTCAGTCATGTTGGAGGATGATGGTCATGGGCTCTACCCTCATGGAGTTCAGTCCAATGGGGTTGAATGGCCCAATATAGCTAAACTTAGCATTAACACTTTATATATCTACTTCTGCATTTAATCCTCACATATCACTCCACGAGGTAGATACTACTGTCCTCATTTTACATATGAGGAAACCGAAACTCAGAATTTGAGTGATTTCACACAAGTCACAACAACTTGCTAAATGGCAGTCGAACCCACATCCAGAGCTCACTTGCAGTCCACTGCTGCTCCTACAAAGGGAACTAAGGAAAGAAATTCCCAAGAAACCAAGGATTCAATAACCATCACACTATAAGGACAAAGAATGTTGTCTCCTCTCTTGTAACCCCTGGGAAATCACAATATTTGTGGGATAAATGGACAAGCGTATTTTCTTACCTGGATAAAACAGCATTTCTTTAGAGAGAACCCCCTCCACTGCTAGCCCATCCCAGCCATTGCTTTCCTCAGCCTTTTGCCAGCTGGGTGCCTCTCCACCCAGGTACTCACTTGCCAGAAAGGTCAGTGACATGGACAAAAGTGTCATTGAAGGATGCAAAGATATGGCAGACACCAAATACATTCTCTCCTTCAGCCACCTGAGGTCCGAGGCTGATGACCTGTTCTTCCTTCTTTTCCTTCCCCTTTCGAGGTGCCATTTCTGAGTGGAAGGAAAAGAATCTCAAGGTTAACAGACAAAACATTTCCAGAATCCCTTTCCCCTGGCTATTAAAGAAAACCCTAAGTCTTGCTTCATGTCCCTGTCTTCTTCCATCCAGGACTCTGCTATATTCTCTCATCTCTGCCTTACTAAAAGTTCTTTCTCCTTGCACTCGGAGGGGTGTCAACTGTGGCCATATAGCAAAGTACCATGAGAAGTATTCTTTCCCCAGAAACTATCAACAGCGAAGCTCACAGCACCTACAGGATAGAAGCCTAGGGATCTAGCAGCAGATGCCTGAAGGCTGCATCCCAAAAGGCAAGAAGAAACCCAAGACCAATACCTACCAATGTACTGGTAACACCATTCCAAACACCCTTTATGGGGCGAGGGAGCTGCCTGACTCCTGCATGAACTCCTCAGCTTAGAATTCAAGGGTCCCTTACCAACACAGCCCTCAAGCCTCTCATCTCCTGTTTTCCTGTGCTCCACCTGATCCCTTCAAAAGCCCAAAATGCAATTGATTTGATACCCACAACTATTTAGAACTAAATCTTTCACCAACATCAAATATCAAAGGCACTAAAATACATCCAAAAGGCAGGGAAATGGGAAAGACCCATCCCAGAAATCTGATGGGTCTCTGAGACCAAACAACTCTAACCTATTATGGCCTTGTAAGTGCAATCATACTGTCACAGGATCTAAGGGAGGGAGAAACTGACAGGAGGAAGGCAGGTGAGAATGAATGAGAAAGTGGAAGACTAGGAGAAGACGGCTTCCGGCCTAAAGACCCAGGCCTTCTGAACCTCCTGGTGTTCAAAACAATTTCTACACCACAAATAACTACCCCAGTCTGTCTCAGGTGTTCCTAGATCTCTCCTGTGCCTTCCCTATATAAACTTTAGTGTGTGACCACAGTAAGTACTTCAAGTGTAAGTCTTGGGTGTACGAAGTTAACTGTTCCTATCTTCAAATCAGGCTAATGAACACGACGAAGTGCGTTAACTATCGTAAGGAACGCGCCACAGAAGAGAAGACTAAGGTTCTACCTGGAGAAGCATAGAAAGGCTCCAGCAGATCTCAACTACGTAAGCATGAGTATGTTTCGGCATGGTGGCCATTCAGTAAATGCCAATTTGCCGTTTCTCCGTCCCTAACACCCCTATAGTAATGAGCCGAGTGGTCATCGGGGGTATATAAATGCAGGGCAAGCACACAGCAAACATTGGTGCTGGGCCCTGAGCGCCTAGAACTTGCAACGTGCCCAACTCAGCAACGGAAAGAATTGCCCAGATTTAGAAGCATCCAATACAGGGCGAGAATTTTCCCTGCTTTCCTTCTTTGAATGATCACTACAAATCCATGGGATCGGTGCTACTGTTACTCCTATACTGCAGATGAGGCAAGGCAACGAGATTAGGCGCGGGCCTGCGATAATCAAGAAAAAAGTTGGCGAGATAGGGGTGGGAACCCACGTCTGTCCCGGGTTCCCTCAACTACGCTGTGCCCCTGAAACAAGGCCGTGGCCGTATTGCGGGGCCGAGGCCTTAAAAGGTTGGACCCACACTCACCCTTACTTCGCAAGCTCCTCCCTGAAGCAAAACCGGCCTTCCGAGACCAGGCGCGAACTCAATCCCGAGTTGGCCAGGATCCAAGTGGGCCAGCCGCGCGTCTCTTGCCCGGCACCTAGCTCAGTTCCCACGGAAAGACCCCAGTCTTTCGTTCCAAGCCCCACAGGGTCCCCCTGCTGCAGGATGCCCCCCGATTGTCGCGCCCGGGCCTCCTACCTGCACGTCGTCTCCAGACTCCAAACCGGAAAGAGAGAGTAGGAGAGGGAGGAGCGACGGGTCACTTCCGTGTCCCGGAAGTATACCTCTGAGGTCACGGGGCGAGGTCGGCTCCCGGAAGACGCCGCCATTATTGCTTCCAAAGAGTTTAAGACTCGTCATAGGGAAAGACGGTTTATTACTTAAGGGAAAGCGAAAAGAGGCAGAGTGGCTGGTTGTCGCTGCGAGCGGGTCTGCCTAAGCGACAGTACGAAACGGCTACACCCGCGGGGTGAGGTGGGCCTGTATTCCATGACGGCGGTGGGCTGGCTAGACATACTTCCGCCCTCCTGACTCCCGCCCTGGCAGCCTGGGAGCGGCAGCGCCCCTTGTGTGGAGCAGGGGAATAACAACAACAAAACGGCCTTTTTAATTAAAGCCAGGGTGGTGCCTGCGTCTAGTCCCAGGTACTTAGGAGGCTGAGGATCGCTTGAGCCGAGTAGTTCGAGGCCAGCCTAGGCAACATAGACGGGGAAAACCACCGTGATCACGTACTTTGTCATACTATATAATGGGAAAAATAAGAATAAATTATTCAATATGTATTTACAGACCGGTCTGGGCTAAACAGTTTATATGCATTGCTTCATTTACTCCTCAAGACATTGTCAAATAGTTTCGATTTCCTTCTTACAGATAAAGGATGTTAACTGAGAGCACACCTTTGCAGACGGTTTGGAATTCTAGTTTCAAAGCCCATGTGTTTAATAGCTACTTCCACGTAGCCCTTTAATAACTATATATTTTTTAAAAAATTTATATATTTATGTATTTATATATATATTTTTATATATGTGTATATATATAGTTATTAGAGGGCTATGTGGAAGTAGCTATTAAATATATATGTATATTGGGACGAAACCTTGCTCTGTGGCCGAGGCTGGAGTGCAGTGGCACAATCTCAGCTGACCGCGACCTCCGCCTCCCAGGTTCAAGCGATTCTCCTGCCTCAGCCTCCCGAGTAGCTGGGACTACAGGCGCGTGCCACTACTCCCGGCAAAATTTTTTTTTTGTATTTTTAGTAGAGACGGGGTTTTACCGTGTTGACTAGGGTGGTCTCGATTTTCTGACCTCGTGATCCACCCGCCTCGGCCTCCCAAAGTGCTGGGATTACAGGCGTGAGCCATGGTGCCCAGCCTCTAATAACAACATTGAAGGACCTTGGAGGTTTGGGAGAATATGTCGGAGCTGTGGGGAAGGGCCAAGAAGTGTACCTCACAGAGCTAGGCAAGCAGTAGATACATTTTAGCTATATACTATATGTAATATTTATATGGACTATATACAGTATTTTTGTATTACATACTATATAAATATTATAGATATATTTTTTATATATTAATATATCCTGTGGCTGCAGCCTGGGTGACACAGCGAGACCCTGTCTCAAAAAAAAAAAAAATTCACTCTGCTAAACTGAAAAACTCATCATACCTTCTTTTTTTTTGAGACAGAGTCTGGCTCTTGTTGCCCAGGCTGGAGTGCAGTGATGCCATCTCGGCTTACTGCACCCTCTGCCTCCTGCGTTCAAGTGATTCTCCTGCCTCAGTCTCCCGAGTAGCTGGGATTACAGGTGTGCACCACGTCACCCGGCTAATTTTTGTATTTTTAGTAGAGACGGGGGTTCCACCATGTTGTCCAGGCTGGTCTCGAACTCCTGACCTCAGGTGATCCACCCGCCTCAGGCTCCCAAAGGGCTGGGATTACAGGCATGAGCCATTGCACCCGGCCTCAACATACCTTCTTGTTGCATTGCATTTCTTCCATGATGAGTGACGTCAGACATCTCTTTACCGATTGTTTTAACCATTTGCATCTGTTCTGTGAAATGTCTGTATTTTTTGAAGGAGAGGACTTTTTTGTTTTAAGTAATGAGCTTCCCAGTATGTTAGCAGAGACTGGAGTATTGTGGAGTGAGTTCCGCTTTGGTTAAGAGTTGTATTAAACAGACCTCCAAACCTCACATGGTTTCATGGAGGGAGCAGGCCTTGATCTTATGGCTGAAGGCAGCCCACACAATCACCTCAGGACAAATGTTTCCACAGGGAAGCCTTATCTTTATCCCAGAAACCATCAAAGTCACTGCTTTCAAACTCCACTTTATTTAATCAACATATTTATTGTTTCTGCAGTTATTAGCTATGAGTCTTTGGGCAAAATTGTAACCTCTCTGGGCTTCAGTTTTCTCATCTGTGAAATAGGGATGATAATAGTATATTTATTTTTTTATTTTTTATTTTTTTTGAGACAGAGTCTCGCTCTGTTGCCTTCTCCTGCCTTAGCCTCCCTGGTAGCTGGGTCTACAGGCACACACCACCACGCCTGGCTAGTTTTTTTGGTATTTTTAGTAAAGACAGGGTTTCACCATGTTGGCCAGGCTGATTTTGAACTCCTGACCTCAGGTGATTCACCCCCCCCTCCCCCCCGCAGTCTTCCAAAGTGCTGAGATTACAGACGTGAACCACCGCACCCAGCCAATAATAGTACATTTTAAAATGTATATTGAAAACTGCGGGGCTCAGTGGCTCACACCTGTAATTCCAACACTGTAGGAGACTGAGGCAGGAGGATCACTTGAGCTCAGGAGTTGGAGACCAGTCTGGGCAACATGGTGAAACACCTTCTCTACAACAAATAGGAAAATTAACCAAGCATGGTGACCTGCACCTATAATCCCAGCTACTTGGGAGGATCACCTGAGCCTGGGAGGTCAAGGCTGCAGTGAGCTGTGATCACACCACTGCACTCCAGCCTGGGCGATAGTGGGACTCAGTATATATATTTTTAAAATGTATACTGAAAACCTGTATCTTTTGTTTTTTGAGACGGAGTCTTACTCCGTTGCCCAGGCTGGAGTGCAGTGGCACGATCTCGGCTCACCACAACCTCCGCCTCCCGGGTTCAAGCAATTCTCCTGCCTCAGCCTCCCAAGTTGCTGAGATTACAAGTGCCCTCCACCACACCCAGATAATTTTTTGTACTTTTAGTAGAGATGTGGTTTCACCA
The DNA here is from genome assembly GCF_047675955.1 of Chlorocebus sabaeus. Classification (NCBI taxonomy): domain Eukaryota; kingdom Metazoa; phylum Chordata; class Mammalia; order Primates; family Cercopithecidae; genus Chlorocebus; species Chlorocebus sabaeus. Next base: position 31,652,397 of record NC_132926.1, on the reverse strand, counting down.
TGTTGTCCAGGCTGGTCTTGAACTCCTGACCTCAGGTGATCCACCCACCTTGGCCTCCCAAAGTGCTAGGATTACAGGCATGAGCCACCACACCCAGCTGAAAACCTGTACCTTTATTGGGTGCTTACTCTTTGTCAGGCACTGAGATGCAATCATGGCATTTGAACTGAGACTTGAAAGTAAAGTAGGAATTAGCTATGTGAAGGTGTGAAGAATGGTCTGGGCAGGGAGAATAGAATATGCAAAGGCCCTGAGGTGGGTAAGTGTTTGGAGAGCTCAAGGAATTAAAAAATGGCCAGTAGTACTGGGCTGTCGTGAATAAGGGAAGAGGAATGGGGGCTGGGGCTAGAGGGGCGGCCCAGCCACTTTCTGTGGGGCCTCACCTCCCTGTTGCCCTGTGTTCCCCACCCCACCGCACCCCTGCACTGTCAACACTGCCAGCACAGAGGTGTGCTTACCCTCCCCTCTCAGAGTTCACACACTCAGGGAGCACTCACAGAGCACCTAGGATGTGTCTGATGTCGTAAATACTTGGGATACATCAGTGACAAAAACACTGGTCCCTACCCTCTCAAAGTCTACATTCTGGAAGGAAGGGCAGACATAATGTCTAAGTAAGCTTTCTATTATGTTAGAAGGTGGTCAGTCCCATGGAAAGAAGAAAAAGTTGGCTAGGCATGGTGGCTCATGCCTGTAATCCCAGCACTTTGCGAGGCTGAGGTGGGCAGATCACCTGAGGTCAGGAGTTTGAGACCAACCTGACCAACATGGTGAAACCCCGTTGCTACTAAACATACAAAAATTAGCTAGGGGTGGTGGCAGGTGCCTGTAATCCCAGCTACTTGGGAGGCTGAAGCACAAGAATAGCTTGAACCTAGGAGGCGGAGGTTGCAGTGAGCTGAGATTGTGCCGTTGCACTCCAGCCTGGGCGACAAGAGTGAAACTCCGTCTCAAAGAAAAAAAAAGAAGAAAGAAAAAGTCAGGCAAGGCGAAGGGTACTGAAGGTCTGAGGAAAGGGGCGGGGTGGGTGGCTGAATTAAACAGAGAGGACCAGGCAGCCTTGCTGAGGAGAGATTTGAGCAGAGCTGTGAGGTGGAAGAGGGAGCCAGCCTTGCTGGTATTTAAGGGAAGATGGTTATGGGCAGAGGGAACAGCATGTGCAAAGCGCAGGGGCAGAAGTATGACTGGCATGTTCTAGGGACAGCAAGGAGGCCAGGGTGGCTGGTATGGCGTGAGCCAGGGTTGGCAGGTGAGGAGATGTGACGAGAGGTTATTGAGGGTGGGGAGAGATTGTGTAGACCACGTAGGCCTTAGAGTTCTTTGGCTTTTACTGAGTGGAGCCACTGGAAAGTTTTAAGCAGAGAGTGACAGAACTGACTTCTGTATTAATAGGTGCACTCTGGGTGCTCTGTGGGGAATAGACTCCCAGTGGGGTGGGGATGAGGGGCAAAAGTAGAAGCAGGGGTGAGGGGCAAAAGTAGGAGGTTTTTGCAATAAAGCAAGTGAAAGATATTGGTAGCTGAGATGGAGGAGGCATCGGTAGAGGGAGAAAGAAATCATTAAGATTTGGTTTTATTTTGAAAATGGGGGCCGATCACTTCTCAATCTTTTGGCTAAGATTGAGTGAAAATGGTGGGTGAGTGCAGTGGCTCACGCCTGTAATCCCAGCACTTTGGGAGGTCAAAGTGGGTGGATCAATTGAGGTCAGGAGTTCGAGATCAGCCTAGCTAATATGGCGAAACCCCATCTCTACTAAATATACGAAAATTAGCTGGGCGTGGTAGCGCACACGTATAATCTCAGCTATTCGGGAGGCTGAGGCATGAGCATCGCTGGAACCCAGGAGGCAGAGATTGAGATCGTACCACTGCACTCCAGCCTGGGGGACAGAGTGAGACTCCGTCTCAAAAAAAAAAAAAAAGAGAAAAAAAGAAAGAGAAAATGGATCCAAAAGGATTTACTAATAGATTAGACTAGACATGGGGCACAGGAAAAGAGTATTATCAAAGATGATTCTAGCATTTATAGCTGGAGGAACCAGAAGAATGGAGTTGCCCTCAGCTGGGGTAGGGAAGGCAGAGGGTGGAGGAGGAGGTTTTTAGGGGAAGATCAGATGCCCACTCGTAGGCCTGAGTTTGAGCTGTTTATTACATATCCAAGTGGAGCTGTCAGAATGACAGCTGGGATAGATGAATCTGGAACTGAGAAGTGGATCAGGGCTGGAGGTGTAAATTTGGGAGTCTCCAGCATACAGATGGTATTTAAAATCACAAGACTGATTTTAATCACGAGTCCCACCAAGGGGCTGCGTGTAGATAAAGAAGAGGCTAAGGACTGAGCGTCGAGAACATGGGGATAAGAGGAGAGAGCCAGGAAAATAAGCCGTGAACAGAAATGGGAGGAGACCAGGAGAGGGCACATCCAGAAGCCAACTGGAGAAATGCAATCAAGGAGAAGGGCGTGTGCACCTGTGCCATCGCACTTAGAGGTCAAGGATAACAAGGGCTGAGGATGACTGTTGGATGTAGCAACATGAAATACTGGGGACTTTGACAAGAGCAGCTTGATTGGGGGGCTGGGTGGGGGAGTGCAAAAATGTGAATGGAGTAAGAGAGGGAGGTGTGGACAGCTTTTTCCAATTTTTTTTTTTTTATGTATTTATTTAAAGACGGAGTCCCTCTCTGTCGCCAGGCTGGAGTGCAGTGGTGCGATCTAGACTCACTACAACCTCCATCTCCTGGGTTCAAGCAATTCTTGTGCCTCAGCCTCCTGAGTAGCTGGGATTACAGGCACACGCCACCACACCCAGGTATTTTTTGTATTTTTAGTAGAGAATGCTGGCCAGGATGGTCTCAATTTCCTGACCTCGTGATCTGCCCACCTCTGCCTCCCAAACTGTTGGGATTACAGGCATGAGCCAGCACACCTGGCCCAATTATTTTAAAAAAAATTTTTAAGGCCGGGCGCGGTGGCTCAAGCCTATAATCCCAGCACTTTGGGAGGCCGAGACGGGCGGATCACGAGGTCAGGAGATCGAGACCATCCTGGCTAACACGGTGAAACCCCGTCACTACTAAAAAATACAAAAAACTAGCTGGGCGAGGTGGTGGGCGCCTGTAGTCCCAGCTACACGGGAGGCTGAGGCAGGAGAATGGCGTAAACCCGGGAGGTGGAGCTTGCAGTGAGCTGAGATCCGGCAACTGCACTCCAGCCCGGGCGACAGAGCAAGACTCCGTCTCAAAAAAAAAAAAAAAATTTAATTTTGTTATTTTTGAGATGGAGTCTCACTGTGTTGCCCAGGCTGGAGTGCAGTGGTGCAATCTTGGCTCACTGCAACCTCTGCCTCCCAGGTTCAAGCAATTCTCTGCCTCAGCCTCCATGTAGCTGGGATTAGAGGTTTGCACCACTGCACCTGGCTAATTTTTGTATTTTTCGTAGAGATGAGGTTTCACCACATTGGCCAGGCTGCTCTCGAATTCCTGACCTCAAGTGATCCGCCCCCCTCGGCCTCCCAAAGGCTGGGATTACAGGCGTGAGCCACCGTGCCTGGCCCTCATTTTTCTTTAAATACTGAGTCTCCCTATGTTACCCAGGTTGGTCTTGAACTCCTGGGCTCAAGTGGTCCTCCCACCTCGGCCTTCCAAAATGCTGGGATTACAGGAGTGATCCGCCATGCACAGTTCCTTCATAGACAGCTCTTGAGTTTTTCTGCAGAGATGTGCCAGGGGGCAGATGGAGAATGGGGATGTGGGATCAAGAGGTTCTTTTTTTTCAAGGTTGCATCAATAACAGATATTTTAACACTGCTGGGAATAGTCTGAAAGTGAAGGAAAAACATGCCGGAGCCCTGACATTGAGCAGGCAATAGGTAAGGGCCTCTGCTGCACATGTGGAAGCATCGGCTTTAGGCAGGAGTGTGGACAGCTCACCTCAGGTGCTAATGAGGAAGGAAGATGGTGGGGGCAAATGTGGCAGCAGAAGCTGGAGAAAGTTCTCATCTGGGAAGTGGAAAGCAAGCAGCTTCCTCTCAACAACCATAGGAGGTAGAAAATGTTTAATCCCCCCGTGTTATAACTGAGGACACAAGTAAAAGATCAACAGCTCTAAGTGGGGCACCAGGATCTGGGCCCAAGCAGTCTGACTCCAGAGCCCCAATTCTTGTAACCTCAGGTGCAGGCGTTTTGTAAGTATCTGTTGATTGGATGAAGGAAGATCAGGGAATTATCCTGGAGCAAGCAGAAGCCAAGCCCTTTCCTGGATCCTCAAGCTCAACCTGGAAGCCCCCGTGCTCCCCATTCTCGGAAGCAGCTCATGCTTTCATTTGTCCAGGAGCTCTATCCCCTCCTCCCCTTGAAGGGTAGTTTGCAAATGGAACAGAGGAAGGGTGGGAAGAAGCTGTGGCTCAGACAGGGTGAGTTTGCTCACCAAGAAACACAGCCAGGAATCAGACACCAACTGTGGTCCAGGTGGTCCTGGGACTTGGAGGGGGGACCTTCTCAAAAGTGTTGGCTGCCATGAAGCTGTCTTGGAGTCATGGGTCTATTGCTGGTCTGAGCCCCAGAACACACATGAGCTCTGGTCTGCATGTGTAAGTGCGGCACACAAGGGAGAGCGGCGCTGTGTGTGTCGGGGATTAGGCCAGGTGCACACCCTCCAGGGAAGGAGGGGCTACAAAAGGCCTGGAGATGGCTCCCTCTGAAGCAGTGCCCCTCTAGAGACCTGCAGGCTCCGTCCTCCAGGGCTGTAATTCACCTGCTCCCGTGCTCACAGGACTCACACGCTGTCTGCAAGCAACTGATGGGAGCCCCTGTGTGCCCCAGGACCTGTCATCTCAGCCCTCAGCATACAGTGACCGCGTCAGGGCCTTCCGCCAAGGGGCTTTGTCTAGCAGGGAATATGGGCAAGAAACAAGGACAAAGTAAGGAACGGGGGAAACAGAGGAGGGCTCTGGCTTGCTCAGGGGCCTCGCTGGAAGGCCCAAAATGGGAGTAGGAGCCAGCTGGGACAGGAAGAAGAGGGTGGGAGAGAACTCCCAGCTCACAAAACAGCCCGTGGTAAGGTCTTGAATCAAAGGGGAACTGGGATCATTCCAGGATTCTGGAGAAGTCCATGTGCTGAGGGGAGAGGGTGGGTGGGAGGTAAGATCAAAGGTTGGGCCTGGGCCTTGGGGGCGGTGGGTGAGAGATCTCCATCCCTCTGACCCAACGGAGGTAGATCCCCGGTTTGATCCTGGGCCCAACCCTGCCCGGTGAGGAAGGTCCAGGCGGGGTCCCGGGGTGCGGCCCCACCCACGGTGCGTGGAACACACGGGCGGGGAACGCCCGGTCTTCCCGAAGTGCCCTCTAGATGGCGCCGGATCTCCGTGCTGCAGGGGAAGGACCCGCCTCGGCCAGGGCAGGTACACGTGGAGGATGGAGGGTGGGCGGAAGGCGCAGGGTGAGGCGTCTCGGTTTCGAAGCCCAGAAGATGGTTGGAACGTCCTAGGATGTGGTTGTGATGTGGCGACGGCCTTGATGTACATTCTCCCTTTGTGTCCCATTACACCCTGGGAGCTCAGATTGTTATTCACATTTTACTAAGCGAGAAGCTTTAAGTGGGAGGTCAGGGCTGCGCCCAGGTCACTCAGCTGGTTCAGGGTGCAGTAAGTGGACAAAGATGGCACCCGGCCTCCGTGCGCCCTGCCTGCCGCAGGCCAGCTCGCAGAGGACCTGTACTTAGTCCATCCAAAGGGAAGGGCAGGACCCGATGGGCTGGCAGTGCCAGGGCATGGATCCCGAGTCATTTATTCGTTCAGCGGGTTTAGGGAGCACCTACTGTGTGCAAGGCACTAGTGAGCGATAAAGCAATGGATAACACAGACATGGGTCTCCTTCCCCACAGAAGGGACAACCTAATGGGGAGACAGCCAGGCATTGTACAAATAAGCCCGCCAACAACTTTATTATTAGAGATTGTGGTAAGGGCTATGAAGGAAATATGCACACCTGAGAAGGTTCCAAGGTAGGCTCACTATCGAGGTGGGCAGGGCTCAGGCGCAGGGAGGGCTCAAGAGGAGATATAGAAGCTGAGACCTGAAGTTTGAGAGGTGCAGTCATGAGGAGGGCTGGAGGAGCAGCCTTCGGGGCAGAGAGGACAGCCGTGCACAGGCTGCCAAGATTGGGAGGACCCTGAGGAACTGCAAGGAGGCGGGGCTGGGGCCAGGAGCGAGGAGGTGGTAGGGCTGTCCCTGAGGGTAGGGGCCAGATCCTCTAGGACTGCTAAGGCCTGCCTTGTCAAGGAGTGTAGATTTATTATTATTGTTGTTGTTATTATTTTGAGACAGGTCTGCTCTGTCACCCAGGCTGGAGTGCAGTGGTGCGATCTCGGCTCACTGCAACCTCTGCCTCCCGGGTAGTTAGGATTGCAGGCACGTGCCACCACACCCGGCCAATTTTTGCATTTTTAGTAGAGACAGGGTTTCACCATGTTGGCCAGGCTGGTCTCAAACTCCTGACCTCAAAGGATCCACCCTCCCCGGCCTCCCAAAATGTTGGGATTACAGGTGTGAGCTACTGTGCCCCGCCCAGTGTAGATTATATTCTAATTGCATGGGAAGGCAGTGAAGAGCTTTAAGCAGGGAGCCACATGTTCTGATTTGTCTTTAGAAGTCCACTCTGGGCCAGACATGATGGCTTGCACCTGTAATCCCAGCACTTTGGGAGGCTGAGGTGGGAGGATCGCTTGAGCCCAAGGGTTTGAGTCCAGACTGGGCAACATAGCAAGCAAGACCTTGTCTTTACAAAAAAATAAAATAAAATAAATGAAAGTCTACTCTAGCTTTAGAGAATCGGCTGAAGGTGAGCAAGAGGGAGCAGGAGGAGGTGGAGATGGTCATGCTGGTGAGAGGTGACCGGGGGGCTCATACTGGGATGGCAGCTGTGCAGATGGAGAACAATGGTCAGATCTGAGAGATACTTTGGAAGCAGAATCTGTAGAATTTTCAGATGAATTGGATGCAGGGGTGAGGATGATTGTAGGTTCTAGGTTTGAGCAACGGGTGGATGATGGGGCTATTAACCAAGGTGGGGAGGGCCAGGGGAGGTCACAACTTGGGTGGAGGCTGGAATCAGGCTCAGGCCCTGCTATTTTTGGAGCCTTCTGTGTGATATCTTAGTAGAAGGATGGGGCAAGCAGTTGGAGCTCATTGGAAAGCTCAGGACTGCTGATGCAACTTCAGAAGCCTCTAGGTTGCATTTCATGTCCAGGGATTGGATGAGATCCCTTCACGCAGCCCACAGTCTGGGAGGTAGTGAAGGCCCCATCACTGGAGGTATGCGGGACAGGTTGGCTGATGCCAGTCATGGCCACTAGAGAGAGGAGGCCTCTGTGAGGGGAGGTGGAACAAAATAGACCCTGAGGATGCCAGAGACCAGGACTCAGTGCCCCTGGGGCCACACAGAGGAGCTGGACATGCTGGCTCTCTCTTTGTCTGATTGAAGCCTCCTCTCCCTTTGGCACCCTTCCCCCACTACCATCTGGCAGGGCCCAGAGACACACAGACCCTGGGGTGGGGTGAGGGGCAGCCTCAGGGATGGGGCTGTAATTTCAGCTGGGGGCAGGGCTCCTGAGTCTCAGCCACCTGGTGTGAGGTTCCTCTTTCCGGCCCCTCCCCATGACTGTCTCGGCTGACAGCCCCACCCCCCACAACTGCAGCTACTCAGTACCTCTCAGGAGGAGGCCCAGCCCAGGGAGCAGCTCCCTGCTGTGTCCCACCTGGAAAGGCATTGAGTCAGGTGGCCCAGCATCCCTGGGGGTGGGGGAGGGAACTGGAGGGGCTGCCAAGCTTAATTAGTAGTTGTGAATCCCCGAAACCTGCATCTAGAGAGGCCCCCCAGACTTTCATCTTCAAAACCTCCCCACCAGCCTGGATGAAAGGGCCAGGGAGGGCCCAGTAAAGTATTAATGGTAATTATTAGTTTCACTAATAAGAAATGGGATTATCACCACGCTCAACAAGTTCTCCCCTCTTTGTCTACCTCTTCTCTCCTTCCTGTGGACTCCTTTTTTCTTTCCTCTCTTCCTCCTCCTTTTTTATTTTTCTCTTTTTTAATTTGTAGAGATGTGGTTTCGCCATGTTGCCCAGGCTGATCTTGAACTCCTGGGCTCAAGCAATCCTGCCTCAGCTTCCCAAAGTGCTGGGATTACAGGCATGAGCCACTGGGCCCGACCCTTCTTTCTTTTCTTTCTTTTTCTCCTCTTCTCTAGGCCTTGCCACTTCCATCTGTCCTTGTTTCAAGGCCTGCCCCTCTCGGTTCCCTTGCTGTCTGTTGGGGTGTCGTAGGTACCAGGACATTCGGGGAACACCTGTGCTCGTCTGGGTTGCCAAGGGAGAGACATAAGGGTGAGAGAATATTGTTAGGATGTTGATGTCCATTCATTCATTCATTTACTCATTCACTGTTTTATAAATAATAATTATTATTTTATTTATTTTTTGAGACAGAGTCTCTATCCCCCAGGCTGGAGTCCAGTGATGCAATCTTGGCTCACTGCAACCTCCAACTTCCAGGTTCAAGTGATTCTTCTGCTTCAGCCTCCTGAGTAGCTGGGACTGCAGGTGCCTGCCACTACTGGCTAATTTTTGTATTTTTATTAGAGGTGGGGTTTCACCATGTTGGCTAGGCTGGTCTTGAACTCCTGACCTCAAATGATCCACCCACCTCGGCCTCCCAAAGTGCTAGGATTGCAGGTGTGAGCCACCGTGCCTGGCCACAAATAATTATTGAATACATACTGTGAGCCAAGCACTGGGTTGGGCGCTGAGGATTCGGTGCTGAATAGGACAGATAGCAGGGAAGTTGGACAGTAAACAGTAAACTGACAAATAGACATAAGGTCACAGATTGTGGTGCAGACTATAAAGGGAATAAATTGCAGACAGGATGGAGAGCTATGTGAGTGGCTACTTTAGCCTGGGGCAGCAGGAAGGTGACATTTCAGCAGAGACCTGAATCATAAGGACTCAGTTATGAGGGAAGATTGGGAAAGGGTTCCTGACAGGAAGAACAGTCTTCGCAAAAGCCCTGAGCTTAGCATGAGGATGTGAAAGGAGGAGAAAGTGGCTGGGGGTAAGGGGGAGAACCAGGGGGAGAAGGAATGAGATGAGCTGGGGACAGGGCTGGCACCACGGGCCTGTGACCTTTACAGTTGCACAGGGCCCATGCTTGGTTGAATGCACTGTAGTTGCTGTCCTGAAATTCTGTTTTTTTTTTTTTTTTTTTTTTGAGATGGAGTCTCGCTGTGTCGCCCAGGCTGGTGAGTGCAGTGGCATGATCTCTACTCACTGCAACCTCCACCCACAGGTTTGAGTGATTCTCCTGCTTCAGCCTTCTGAGTAGCTGGGACTACAGGTGCATGCCACCATGTCCAGTTTTGTATTTTTTGTAGAGATGGGGTTTCAGTATGTTGGCCAGGCTGGTCTTGAACTCCAGACCTCAGGTGATCTGCCTGCCTTGGCCTCCCAAAGTGCTGGGATTACAGGTGTGAGCCACTGTACTAGGCCCTGAAATTCTTAATAATGATGGAACAAAGGCTTCTACATTTTTATTTTGCACTTGGGCCCTGCAAATTATGTAGCTTGCCGTGGTTGGGAGGTTGGCAAAATAACTGGGTGTCTGTGTGTAGAGATGTGAAGGCTGCTTGGCTGGTATTGAGTGAATGAATGAATCTGCTTTTGCAGAGTTCATCTGTGAGGCTGTTGGAGGGCCACCTTTGCCTAGACCAGGGGCTGCTGCTGTGCAGAGAGGGGTCACACTCAGACATGGCCCCAGAGTGTCCCCCAAATCCTGCAGTAGCTGTTAGATTCTCCAGGGCCCACTGCCTGCAGGGTTCCCAGGGCTGTGTGCACCAGGCCTAAAGCAGCACCACGAACAGGTGGGTGAAGTCAGGCTTACCCCATCCCCTGCACTGGGAAACAGTAACTCCTCCACCTGAGGTGGAATCTGGCCTGTGAAGCCTCAGACTTTAGAGCCAGACAAACTTGAGTTCAAATCTGGCTTTCACATTCTGATTAGTGGATGTGACAAGTGTACTTTGTGCGGGTAATTTGCTTCTCTGAGCCTCAGTTTCCTCATCTGTAAAATAGAGATCACTACTACTTAGAGTTGTTGAGAGGATTAAATGAGGTAATAAGAGGAAAGCTTTTGGCACAGTCAGAACTTAGAAAATATTTGCAATAATAATAGTATTATGGTGGCGCACGCCTGTAATCCCAGCACTTTGGGAGGTCGAGGTGGGTGGATCACCTGAGGTCAGGAGTTCAAGACCAGCCTGGCCAACATGGTGAAACCCCATCTCTACTAAAAATACAAAAATTAGCCAGGTGTGGTGGCAGGATTAGCTGAGATTGTGCCACTACACTCCAGCCTGGGCAATAGTGCAAGACTCTGCAAAAAAAAAAAAAAAGTATTCTTATACAATCTTTGCAGAATTGGATAAACATTTGCTTTTGCCCCTAAATGTCTACATAGTCATGAACAGGTCACTAAATGCTCCTGAGCCTGTTTCCTCTTCTGTTCAATTGGGATGATAACAAGCTAACCCCTCTCTAACAGGCATGGTTGGGGATGAACCAACTGTATCACTGTGGAGCTTCTTTGTAAATTGATGTGCAGGTGTGGGCTACTTACACATTCCAGACCCACCCATCTCTCTCCCATCTTAGGGCAGGCTTTCTCCAAATCTGCCCACCCGGAAAGAAAAGCACCCTTCAGTTCTTGGCAGTCTCCGGATTCCCAGCCCTGAGTTGCTGCTGTCACACTGGGAAGTCAGCCTGGAAGTGAAATTAAGTTCAAGGTCCCTGGTTAGGCAAAAAAGAGGCTGGTCCAGAAGTTGGAGTAGGGGAGGGGGAGGATGAGCTGAGTGAGGACAAAGGAGCTGGAGCCAAAATCCCTGTTGGCCTTGCTTCCTGCCTCAGAGTGAGGCAGGAAGCAACCAGAAAGCTGCAGAGAATTAGTCTCTGACAAAGGACCTGAGAAACAGTCTCAGGCTGGGCAGAGCCTCCACTTCATCTGCCACATATACTCCCCAAGGCTGATTTGCAGGAGCCTGTAAGACCACTGGGAAGCCCTAAGCAGCACCAACCTGAGAAAGGGAGTCTCACCCCACAGGAGTCCTTGGCGGAGAAACAGGGGAGCCAGGAAGGGGAGGCTAAAAGCCCCCAGAGCTGGGGGGTGGTGGCTCATGCCTGTAATCCCAGCACTTTGGGAGGCCGAGGCTGGTGGATCTCTTGAGGTCAGAGTTCAAGACCAGCCTGGCTAACATGGTAAAACCTCGTCTCTACTAAAAATTACAAAAATTAACCAGGCATGGTAATGGGTGCCTGTAATCCCAGCTAGGGGGGCTGAGGCAGGAGAATTGCTTGAACCCAGGAGGCGGAGGTTGCAGTGAGCTAAGATCATGCCTCTGCACTCAAGCCTCAGCAAGAGAGTAAGACTCCATTTTAAATAAAAGTAAAAGCCCCAAGAGCCATCCCAGAGCAAGGAAAAGGGACTCTGGGGTCAGGCTGCTTGGGTCCAAGTCTAGGCTCTGCCACAACTAGCAGTGTGACCTCAGGGCTCTGTGGCCTCTCCATGCCTCAGTGTTCCTCATCTGTAGTCTGGGGATAATAGTCATAGCTCCTCAGAGTGCTGCTGGGAAAACCGAGTGCTCTGCAGTTCCCAGCAAAGCCTGATGCGTAGTGAGTGCTTTAGAGAGGTTAATTACGGAGCACCAGGCGCAGTGGCTCACACCTGTAATCCCAGCCCTTTGGGAGGCTGAGGCGGGTGGATCATGAGGTCAGGAGATCAAGACTATCCTGGATAACATGGTGAAACCCCATCTCTACTAAATATACAAAAAAACCAGCTGGGCGTGGTGGCGGGCGCCTGTAGTCCCAGATACTCAGGAGGCTGAGGCAGAAGAATGGCATGAACCCGGGAGGCGGAGCTTGCAGTGAGCTGAGATAGTACCACTGCACTCCAGCCTGGGCGACAGAGCGAGATTCCATCTCAAAAAAAAAAAAAGGCCACCCAACAAGTTGTGTCAGTCTGCTGGGTCTCCTGATAGATGGGTTCAAAGCCTTTCCTTATGTTATGGGCTGGCAGCATTCATTCATTCATTTGTTTATTCAATAATCATTTATGGAGCATATTTATGACAGCAAAGAGTGGCAGATGGGGGGCCCTAGGACCTGATTGGTTCCCAGAGGGGCATTTGAGTGAGAACTAGCATTTATTCAGCAACTATAGGCTTAGCTTATATGCACTGAGATTCTCACCAGAAATGGGCATTGCCCATGTAGAGGGGGGAGCCCAGGTGGAGCCACAGACACGGGGCCACATAGCCACTTAGTAGCAACCCTGGTGACTTGAGTCCAGGCCATCTCACTCCAAAGCTTGTGCTTTTTCAAATCTGGATTCCAGACCTGTCTTCCTGCTGTGCCCCCCATCTCCCTTCCCAAACCAGACTTTGGCTGAGCTAGATCCCTAGAGGCCAAAGGCCAGGCTGTTTTCTGTTGCCCTCTGTGGCAGGATCTCTGTCATTTCCTTCCCAGTTCTCCTGACCATGTGGAACAACCTTGGGGCTTTCCTCTGAGGGGAAACCCAGCCTGGAAGCATCCCATGGAAAATGTGGCTGTCACTGACCTCTGATGTTTGTCTCTTCGGCCGCCAAGGGTCTGGGTGCCTGGGAGCACAGCAAGGTGGAGGGCTTCCTCAATGGGCAATGCCCACGACTCTCAGGAGCTTAGACTCGGCCTCCCTCTGGCTCTGTAGCCTGGAACAAGTCATAGCCCCTCTCTGGGCCTCAGTTTCCCCACCTGTAAAAAGGGGACTAGGCCAGGCATGGTGGTTCATGCCTATAATCCCAACACTTTGGGAGGCTGAGACAGGAGCATTGCTGAAGCCCAGGAGTTCAAGACCAGCCTGGGCAACATAGTGAGACCCTGTCTCTACAAAAATTTTCAAAATTAGCTGGGTGTGGTGGCTTACACCTATAGTCCAAATTACTTGGGAGGCTGAGGTGGGAGGATCGCTTGAGCCTAGGAGGTCGAGGCTGCAGTGAGCTATGATGGCACCACTGTACTTCAGTCTGGGTGACAGAGTGAGACCCTGTCTAAAAAAAAAAAAAGAAGAGGGATGGCATGGAGTTGAGCAGTAGCAAAGTTCTCACACTTGCCCTCTGCCCTCTGGCTGGGAGTTTATGTGCTGATGTCAGGTCCCCCTGCCTTCTTTTCCTCTTGGGTGCTTGTGAAGTTAAAATGGGACTGTGGCTACAAAAGGGTTTTGGAATGGAATCCAGAGCTGGAGAGCACAGCAGATGTAGAAGGAAGCTGATGATTGTTGACTGAGACCCTCAGCACTCAGCTCCAGCTTCATCACACCTCACCCAGGCTGCTGCCTGTGGCCCAGCACCCATTCCCCAGACCGTCTGCAGGACCCATGGTTCCGGGCCAAGGGAGAGCCTGGGGCAAGGTTCTAACCAGGAGGTTTCTGAGCCTGGCATGAGCATCCTGCTATGGTATGAATCTTTGTGTGCCTCCCAAATCCATGTTAAAATCCTAACTCCCAAGGTGATGATGTTAAAAGGTGGGATCTTTGGGAGGTGATTAGGTCACAAGGGCAGAGCCCTCGTAAGTGGGATTAGTGCCTTTATGGAATAGGCCCAGGAGAACTCATTCACCCTTTCCACCACGTGAGGATGCAGTGCGAGGGTGCCGTCTGCAAATGGGGAAGCCAGCCCTCACCAGACACCGAATCTGCCATAGCCTTCATCTCGGACTTCCCAGCCTTCAGAATGGTGAGAAACAGGCTGGGTGCAGTGGCTTACACTTGTAATCCCAGCACTTTGGGAGGCCGAGGTAGGCAGATCACTTGAGGTCAGGAGTTGAGACCAGCCTGACCAACATGGCAAAAACCTGTCTCCACTAAAAATACAAAAAAAAATTTAGGTGTGGTGGTGCATACCTGTAATCCCAGCTACTCGGAAGGCTGAGGCACAAGAATCGCTTGAACCCAGGAGGTGGAGGTTGTAGTGAGCTGAGATTGCACCACTGCACTCCAGCCTGGGTGACCGAGCAATACTCTGTCTCAAAAGCAGAAGAAAAGAAAAAAGAATAGTGAGAAACGATGTCTGTTGTTTGAAAACGACCCAGTCTATTTTGTTATAGCAGCCCAAACCATAAGACACGAAGACATATCCCAAAGCCGAGAAGTCACCCGCCTGGACACAACAGCTATGGGGGGTCTTCCTGCAGCCTCCCTGACGTCCACCATGCTGGGTTTGTGCCTCTACTTCCTCACAAGTGGGGATGGGAGAGGGAGCTTGGGAGTAGGAAGAGAAGCCTGCGGCTACCTGGGGGACATTTCCTTCTGGCAGAGCACGACACTCACCTTGTGCCTAACTCAGGAAACCCCTTCTGTTCTTGGGTCTCAGTTTCCCCATCTGCACTGTGAAAGGAGCCATCACATGCCCCCACAGAGCCCTTCTGGCTCTCCAAGCCCCAGGCTGCGGGCCTCTGACTTCTGCCCTCCCCAGGCTCCTGAGGGATCCAGCCTTAAGCAAATGGAGATCAGTTCCAACCTCAGGAGATTCCATCTGGGGTTTCGACTCCCCTGCTCCATCTGCTACTGCTGCCCCCAGATGCCCCAGAGTGTACAGAAACCAAGGCAAGGAGGCAGGGGCACACCCCCTCCCCAGGAGGACTGGAAGGCAGGAGCCTCACTTCCAGGCACACATGGATGGAGAGGTGCCATGCTAGAGGGATGGCGGGAGAGGTAGTTCTGCAAGGATCATGCCCATCCCCTCTCCCACAGGCTGGCCAGATGGTGGGGGCAGCCAAGGAGGGCTCCTTGCTCCTGCCCCACCCCATGGGCTCTATAGGGATCTGGATTTCTTTCCATACAAAACATGTGTGGGTGGAAGCCTTTAAATGCAGATTTGGGGCTCATGAAACATTTTATTATTTCTAATTTTTTTTTGTTGTTTATTTTTACTTTAAGTTCTGGGATACATGTGTAGAATATGTATACCTGTGTAACCTGGTTTGTTACATAGGTATACGTGTGCCATGGTGGTTTGCTGCACCTATCAACCTGTCACCTAGGTTTTAAGCTCCATAGGCATTAGCAATTTGTCCTGATGCTCTCCCTCCCCCTACTCCCCACCTCCCAACCCCCAACTACAGGTCCCAGTGTGTGTTTTTCCCCTCCTTGTGTTCATGTGTTCTCATCGTTCAACTCCCACTTATGAGAACATGTGGTGTTTGGTTTTCTGTTCCTGTATTAGTTTGCTGAGGATGATGGCTTCCAGCTCCATCCATGTCCCTGCAAAGGACATGATCTCATAATGCTTTTACACTGCTGGTGGGAATGTAAATTAGTTCAACCATTGTGGAATACAGGAATCATCCTCAAGGATCTAGAACCAGAAATACCATTTGAGCCAGCAATCCCATTACTGGGTATATACCCAAAGGAATATAAATGATTCTATTATAGGCCAGGCACGATGGCTCATGCCTGTAATCCCAACACTTTGGGAGGCCTAGGCAGGTGGATCACCTGAGGTCAGGAGTTCAAGACTGGCCTGGTCAACATGGTGAAACCCCATCTCTAATAAAAATACAAAAATTAGCCAGGCCTGGTGGTGTGCGTCTGTAATCCCAACTACTTGGGAGACTAACGCAGAAGAATCACTTGAACCCAGGAGGTAGAGGTTGCAGTGAGCCGAGACTGCACCATTGCATTCCAGCCTGGGTGACAGAGCGAGACTCCATCTCAAAAAAAAAAAAAAAAAAAAAAAAAAATTTTTTTTAAAAATCATTCTATTTTAAAGATCCACGCACACATATGTTTATTGCAGCACTATTCACAATGACAAAGACATGGAATCAACCCAAATGCCCATCACCGATAGACTGGATAAAGAAGATGTGGTTCATGAAACTTTTTTTTTTTGAGACAGAGTTTCACTCTTGTTGCCCAGGCTGGAGTGCAGGGATGCAATCTCGGCTCACAGCAACCTCCGCCTCCCAGGTTCAAGCGATTCTCCTGCCTCTGCCTCCCTAGTAGCTGGGATTACAGGCATGTGCCACCACGCCCGGCTAATTTTGTATTTTTAGTAGAGACAGGGTTTCTCCATGTTGGTCAGGCTGGTCTCAAACTCCTGACCTCGTGATCCGCCTGCCTCAGCCTCCCAAAGTGCTGGGATTACAGGCATGAGCCATTGCGCCCGGCTGGTTCATGAAACATTTTAATCTGGTGGAAGCACAGTTGTAGCATTTCAGAACCTCGGTATGCTGCAGAATTCGAAAATCTCAGAGGCATAGCATCCTAGAATTTTACAAAAGTGAGTCATAGGATTTAAGGTTTCTAAACTATGCTGTCCAGCACTGTAGCCGCTAGCCACATGTGGCCACAGAGCACTGAGAACGTGACTAGTCCACATTGAGATGTGCTTTAAGTAGAATACACAGTGGATTTGGAAGACTCAGCACAAAAAGAATTTAAACATCTCATTAATCATTTTGTTATATCAATTACATGTCAAAATGATATTTTGGGTATGTTGGTTTAATACAATATATTTCTTATTTTTAAAATTTTATTTATGTATTTTTCTGTTGAGATGGGGTCTCGCTCTGTCACCCAGGAATGTTGTGGCACAATCTTGGCTTATTGCAGCCTTGACCTCTGGTTCTCCAGCAGTCCTCCCACCTCAGTTTCCTAAGTAGCTGAGACCACAAGCACACACCACCACACACCACTAATTTTATTTATTTTTTGTGGAGACAATGTCTCACTATATTGCCCAGGCTGGTCTCAAACTCCTGGGCTCAAGTGGTCCTCTTTCCTCGGCCTCCCGAAGTGCTGGGATTACAGGCATGAACCACTGCACCTGGCCTTTTTTAAATGATGAAAGAAATCATTATTTAAAATAATGAGGCTATATATCAACATATAACCTCACTATGTTGCCCAGAGTTTCAAACTCCTGGGCTCAAGTGATCCTTCTGCCTCAGCCTCCCAAAGGGCTGAAATTACAGGCATGGGTCATGGTACCCAGCCCGTATTTATTTATCTTTTTAGAGACAGGGTTTTGATCTGTCACCGAGGTTGGAATGCAGTGACACAATCACAGCTCACTGCAGCCTCAAACTCCTGGGCTCATGTGATCCTCCTGCCTCAGCCTCCAAATAGCTGGAACTACAAATGCTCACCACCATGCTGGGCTAATTTTTTTTAATTAATTTTTTTGTAGAGACAGTGTCTTGCTATGTTGCCCAGGTTGGTCTCAAACTCCTGGGCTCAAGCAAACTTCTCCCAAAGTGCTGGGATTACAAATGTTGGCCACCTTGCCCAGCCAAAATATGTTTCTAAATTTAATTTCACTTGTTTCTTTTTACTTTTTAAAATGTGGCTACTAGAAAATGTGACTGTTCATACGTGGCTTGCATTATATTTCTTTTTTTTTCTCGAGATGGAGTCTTGCTCTGTTGCCCAGGCTGGCGTTCAGTGGTGCAATCTTGGCTCACTGCAACCTCCACCTCAGGGGTTCAAGCGATTCTTCTGCCTCAGCCTTCCAAGTAGCTGGGATTACAGGTGCCCACCACCACACCGGCTACTTTTTGTATTTTTAGTAGAGACAGGGTTTTGCCATGTTGGCCAGGCTGGTCTTGAACTCCTGACCTCGTCATCCACCCGCCTCGGCCTCCCAAAGTGCTGAGATTACAGGCATGAGCCACTGCGCCCGGCTGACATTTCTAATGAACTAAGCAGTTCTAGAAAATTAGAATCATATTTAAAATCTCAGAATCATGAAAAAATTGTGGCATTTCAGAACTTTAATGTGACAGAATTTTAGAACCAGATTTCTAGATCATGACATTGCTGACTGTGAATTTTAGCACTGACTCTCAGAGCCTGGAAGAACTTGAGAAGAATCCTGGTCCCTTGCCCACCCAAGGCAGGGATCCTCCTAGCCCACCCTAAGCAGCGGTGATCCAGCCTCTGCCTACCCCTCTCCTTTGCTGGGTAGAGAACTCCCCGCTGACAAGGCCACTGGGTGTTTTGAATGGCTAGGGAGATTTTCCCAATGCCAGGTGGTGCCTGCTTCCCTCAGCTTCTCCCATGCTCTCGGTGGGTTCCCATACCACCTGTGGGGGCTCATAGGACAAGCCTGCATCTTCCTTCCCAGCAAAGGCAGGAGTGCTGGGTCCTGCCTCTCCCATTCCCCAGGTCACTGCCCTACAGGCTGCAAGGCCTCCCTTGACACCAGTCTCTGCAGGTGGGCTTCAGGGACCCACTCCAGGACTCTCAGCTCCTGGCAGGCCTCTCTGCTTCCCCATCCCTCAGCAAAGCTATTCCTGGGACCCCAGTAGCGCAGAGGTCCCGCCAGCCTCTCCAGATTGGTAGATTACCCTTTCTTTCCATCTGTGTGACTGGCCCTTACCTCCTGGTCTCTCAGTCCTGCCTGTTCCCAGCCCTGGGGAGACGTGGGATGATTGACTACAGGTGCTGGGGTGAGGGGTGGCACAGGAATCTCAGGAGGCACAGGAGCCCCAGGTCTGCCTGAAAAATGCTTTCTTTTTTTTTCTTTTCCAACTGTAAGAGACTGAGGAGGAAGAAGGAAGAGGCTTTCTCACTGACAGAGTTAGGAATTCCAAGGCAGCACTGAGGGGCAGTGACTCACCCAGAGATCTCCACACAGAGCAGAAAGGCTGGAATCAGTCAGGCGGGGTCCTGGCAGAGTAAAACTAGAGCTGGGACTTGAAGGAAAGGGGTGCTGGGACTGTGATGAGGTGGAAGGGAGGGCATTCTGGGCAGAAGGAATGCTGGACACATGACCCAGTCCCAGCCTGCCTGGATAGAGGGTCAGAGGGTGACAGGACGGCCACATAGGTCAGTGACTGAGAGCAGCCTGGGAGTTAGCCTCAGGGGTGTGTGTGTGTGTGAGAGAGAGAGAGACAGAGACAGAGACAGAAAGAGACAGACAGACAGGATGAGAATATCCCAGTGAGCTATAGGGGAGCATTAGGTAAAAGTAACAGTAACAACTATAGTTTGGCTGGATGTGGTGGCTCACACCTGTAATCCCAGCACTTTGGGAGGCCAAGGTGGGTGGATCACCTGAGGTCAGGAGTTACAGACCAGCCTGGCCAACATGCCAAAACTCCATCTCTACTAAAAATACAAAAAAGAATTAGCCAGGCGTGGTGGTGTGTGCCTGTAATCCCAGCTACTCAGGAGGCTGAGGTGGGAGAATTGCTTGAACCCGGGAGGCGGAGGTTGTAATTGTGCCATTGTACTCCAGCCTGGGCGACAAAAATGAAACTCATCTCAAAAAAACAAAAAACAAAACAACAACAAAAAACTCTAGCTATGCCAGGCATAGTGCTAAGCAATTTCCTAATATCTCATTTAATCCTCTCAACAACCTTACAAGGTAAATACTATTATCCTCCTTCTGCAAATAAACAATCAAAGCCAAGTTAAATGGTTAAATGACAGTAAGTGAGGGCTGATCATTGATTCTAACACAAGACAGTCTGACGTCAGAGCCCAAGCACTGGATGGAGGGTGAGTTGCAGAAGGGAGGTGGGATTTGCATGGTGCGTGCAGAGTCTGAGTGTGAGTGAGTGTGACCGCATGCTTTGTATGCTATGGGGCGTATCCCTGCCATTCCCCTCACTCTTCCCACCCCCAGCCCCAGCTCCATCTCACCCAGACACAGCCCAGACAGGTTGGAGTGAAAAGAGGGCCTTGGAATGATAAGAATGTCCATGCCTGTTGGAGCAGAGAGCCCCAGACAAGGGCTGACCACCACACGGGTCCCAGAGCTGCCTTCTCATAGGGTCAGCACTGCTCCCCCACCCCCTGCTGGCTATGTCTATAAGCACCTAGGAATGGTATCTGGGCTCAACCCTGGGGGTCCTTACCAGCTTCTGAGATGTACAGGATAGGCAGAGGGAAATGCTGATAGACACACTTTCAGGGCTAATCCCAGCTCACCTGCTGGCCACCCCTGGTCTAGGCAGGCCCCTCTGACTCCCTGGGTCTCAGTTTCTCCATTTCTATAAGGAGAATTGGATGTGTTTGGGGACAGGAGAATAATGCAGAGAAACAAAGTGAGCTGTGTGTGTATATGGAGTGATGGGCATGGAGAACTGCAGACAACCTCCAGGCCGGGCAACTTCAACCACCCCTTCCTGCTTCACTCGTTGGAAGTATTTTTGAATTCTACTGTGGAGACACTGGAATCCTGAGCCAGCCACTTAACCTTTCAGTGTCCGTTTGAACCCTTCCCCTCTTTTGGGGGTTAATCTCATGTTTTGATTTGAATGATGTCAAAAGTGTTAGTTCTAAAGTGAAGAGAATCAGAATCGCAGAATGAGGAGGTCAGATGGTGGAGGAGTGGATGACAAATAGCCTGTGGTGAGGGCAAGTCCAGGGCAGAGCCCCTCTGACCAGCGGCTGAGAGGATGGGTAAGAACAATCACTGAACAGCCCTTCACACCTACCGCCCTGACGGCACCTGAGCCTAGCACTCTGCTCGCCAGGCCTGTACTCAGCCCGGGGCCCTGGACTAGGCCTTATCCTCAAGAGACTTTGAACCTCTAGATGATAAGGTCCTTTAAAGACCGCTTGTGCTTGGGAGTGTTTTACTTTTGTCAGGTTGTAATTGGTGCATTACAATGAACACAGTCAAAGGGAAAATGAACTAATTGACATTTATTTGTAGAAGCTGTCATCTTCTCTGTGTGAGGATTTTGTAGATCTTTTGGCCTCCATTCCTGTTCTCCTAGTCAAGCTAAATGGTTCAGGGACTGAAGATCCCAGTTTAGCCACAACTTGGTTCTTTTGCAAGGTAAGGGGATCTCCTGCGGGTAGGCCAAAGCTTCATTTTCTCTTCTGCACAATGTGGGTGAAAAAAATCTCAGCTGTGTCTACCTCTCAGGGCTGCTGTGGGGCACTGAGGAATTGATGTACAGAATGAGAAAGTCCTTCCTTTCCTTCTCTTTCCTCCTCTTTTCTTTCCTTCCTTCCTTCCTTCCTTCCTTCCTTCCTTCCTTCCTTCCTTCCTTCCTTCCTTCCCTTCTTTCCTTCTTTCTTTTCTTTCTTTTTTTTTTTTTTTTTTGAGACGGAGTCTCGCTCTGTCGCCCAGGTTGGAGTGCTGTGGCCGGATCTCAGCTCACTGCAAGCTCCGCCTCCCGGGTTCACGCCATTCTCCTGCCTCAGCCTCCCGAGTAGCTGGGACTACAGGCGCCCGCCACGGCGCCCGGCTAGTTTTTTGTATTTTTTTAGTAGAGACGGGGTTTCACCGTGTTAGCCAGGATGGTCTCGATCTCCTGACCTTGTGATCCACCCGTCTCGGCCTCCCAAAGTGCTGGGATTACAGGCTTGAGCCACCGCGCCCGGCCTCTTTTCTTTCTTTTCTTTCTTTCTTGTCTCGCTCTCTTGCCCAGGCTAGAGTGCAGTGGCACAATCTTGGCTCACTGCAACCTCCGCCTCCCAGGTTCAGGCTATTCTCCTGCCTCATCCTCCCAAGTAGCTGAGACTAAAGGTGCCCGCCACCATGCCCAGCTAATTTTTGTATTTTTAGTAGAGATGGGGTTTCACCATATTGGTCAGGCTGGTCTTGAACTCCTGACCTCATGATCCACCCACCTCGGGCTCCCAAAGTGCTGGGATTACAGGCATAAGCCACTGTGCCTGGCTTCTTCCTGGTTTTTAGAAAAACCACTTTCTGTCCAGGCACTGTGGCTCACGCCTGTAATCCTAGCACTTTGGGAGGCCAAGGCTTGCAGATCACCTGAGGTCAGGAGTTCGAGACCAGCCTGGCCAACATGGTGAAACCCGTGTCTACCCCCCTGCAAAAAAAAACAAAAAAACTAGCTGGGCATGATAGTGCATGCCTGCAATACCAGCTACTCAGAAGGCGAAGGCAGGATAACTGCTTCAACCCGGGAGGCTGAGGTTGCAGTGAGCTGAGATTGCACCACTGTACTCCAGCCTAGGCAACGAGAGTGAAACTTCGTCACAAAAAAACAGAAAAACTAGGAAGAAAGTGCTGATGTGAAATGGATTGTGCTAGCAGCTCCCAGGAGTGAGGGATGAAGGTCTGGGGAAGGCATGACATGCATCTTTAGGCTCTGCCTGAAACAGGAAACCTGGACCCCAAGACAGGACTGCTTTGGGAACCCACTGAAAGTGCTCTTCAAACAGGAGCAGCACTGATGAAAGTGGTGTGTAGAAGGAAAGGGCATGAGGGAATCTCGTGGAAGTGAGGGAGGAGGCACACAGACCAGGTAGTCTTGGCCAGTTTGGGGGCTTATGGCCCCTGGTACTGGGAGGTAGCATAAGTAGTGACAAGAACTTCATCTTTTAGTTGGATGGACCCAGATTTGAAATGTCTTCTGCCACCCCTGCCTGTGTGTCCTGGGAGAAGTTGCTGTACCTCTCTGGGTTGCTGAAGTAACAGATACAAGAAAGCAGGTGGCATGCATCAGAGTCAGTAATTAATTGCTGTGAATTACCCACATCCCCTATATCAGATAGTCTTCGGTTTCCACATTTTATATCCATTGTGTGGCTGAAGCATGGCCTGCCCATTTTACAGATTTTCTCTGCTCTTTAACAGATATCAAGGTCTGCCAGGAAGCAAATAATCCTAGCACTTGAAAAGTTCACTGTATGTGTGTGTTGGGGGAAGGGCGGGCACAGTAGGGGGCGGAGGGAAAGAGAGAGGAAACTGTTACAGCATGTGGTCAATGCTGTAATTATGGTGACCATGTTCTCCAAACCACAGATCAGGTCACGTGGTCTGACAGAGGCTATTTTCTGCCTCCCCTGAAGTCCAAACATGAAATCACATGTAGTTACACATTCATTGAATCACCTTTTCTTTTTTTAAAGAAGCAAATGACATGAAATTTGGATTGTCCTTGACAAATCCTGCTATATTCCCAGAAAATCACTAGAGCTGTGACCGGGGCCCATACAGACCTCTAGCAGGAGCAAGAAGGTTTCCTGGACCAAGTGCTACTTAAGTAGCACCTTGAAGGCTGAATAGGTTTCCAGGCAGAGAAAAAGGTGGTGGCCTGGATGCCCTTGGGACAGGACTTACTCTTCCTGCTCTAAAGACAGCCCTGGCCGGGTGTGGTGGCTTACGCCTATAATCCCAGCACTTTGGGAGGCTGAGGTAGGAGGATCACTTGAGCTCGGGAGCTCAAGACCAGCCTGGGCAACATAGGGAGACCCTGTATCTATAATTCTTTTCTTTTTTTTTTTTTTTTTGAGACAGAGTTTCGCTCTTGTTGTCCAGGCTGGAGTGCAGCAGCGTGAATTTGGCTCACTGCAACCTCCGCCTCCCGGGTTCAAGCGATTCTCCTGCCTCAACCTCCAAAGTAGCTGGGATTACAGGTACCCACCACCACGCCTGGCTGATTTTTTTGTGTGTTTTTAGTAGAGACAGGGTTTCACCATGTTGGCCAGGCTGGTCTTGAACTCCTGACCTCATGATCTGCCCACCTCAGCCTCCCAAAGAGCTGGGATTATGGGCGTGAGCCACCGCGCCTGGGTTTTTTTTTTTTTTTTTTTTTTGGAGATGGACGGAGTCTTGCTCTGTCACCCAAGCTAGAGTGCAGTGGTGTAATCTCAGCTCACCACAACCTCCTCTTCCTAGGTTCAAGCGATCCTCTTGCCTCAGCCTCCTGAGTAGCTGGGATTACATACGTGCATCACCATGACCGGCTAATTTTTGTATTTTTAATACAGACCAGGTTTCACCATGTTGACCAGGCTGGTCTTGACCTCCTGACTTCACGTGATCCACCCGCCTTGGCCTCCCAAAGTTCTGGGATTACAGGCATGAGTCACTGCGCCTGGCAATTTTTTTTTTTTTTTTTTAAGAGACAAGATGTCACCCTGTTACCCAGGCTAGAGTGCAGTGGTGTCATCATGGCTCACTGCAGCCTCGATCTCCCAGGCTCAGGTGATCCTCCTACCTCAGCCTCTCAAGTACGTGGGACTACAGGTACACAACACTATGCTTAGAGTGTGTATGTATGAAGAGACGGGATCTCCCTATGTTACCCAGGCTGGTCTTGAACTCCTGGACTCAAGTGATCCTCTCGCCTCACATGAGCCACTGTGCCCAGCCTCTGCAAAATTTTTCTTTTTAAATTAGGTGGCATGTGCCTGTAGTTCCAGCTACTCAAAAGGCTGAATTGGGAGGATTGCTTGAGCCTGGGATGTCAAGGCTGCGGTGGGCCATGATCACTCCACTGCACTCCAACCTTGGCCACAGAACAAGACCCTGTTAAAAAAGAAAGAAAGGGACCGGGCATGGTGGCTCATGCCTGTAATTCCAGCACTTTGGGAGGCCGAGATGGATGGATCATGAGGTCAGGAGTTCGAGACAAGCCTGACCAACATGGTGAAACCCAGTTTCTACTAAAAATACAAAAATTAGCCGGGCCTGGTGGCACGCCTGTAATCCCAGCTACTTGGGAGGCTGAGACAGGAGAATTGCTTGAACCTGGGAGGTGGAGGTTGCAGGAATAGAGATGGCCCCATTGCACACCAGCCTGGGCAACAGAGTGGGACTCCATCTCAAAAAAACAAAAAAAAAAAAAAACAAAAAAAAAAAGGAAGAAGGGAGGGAGGGAGGGAAGGAGGGAGAGAGACAGAAAAGTAGCTTGCTGGGAACTGGTGGTGCTGGCTAAAGCAGGAAACGTATTTGTTTTCAGTTACTTTTCACTTTCACTGTTCCAAAGACCAGCCCCAGCCTCCTAGGAAACAAAACTGTTATAGACTAGAACAATGTGACTGCACTGCACTGTATCTTCCTATGTATTACAGCACCTTCTCACGTGGACTGTAGAGTCTTTGAGGACAGGAACCACATCTGCCTTATTCATCTCTGTGTTTCCCTATTTCCCTTCTGCCACCAGGATGGTGTGAGGAAGACTATAGAAGAGGCACTAATAATTGTTGAATGAATGAGTGAAGTACCATTGATGGGCATTTTGTTAGGTAGACAGTGTCCTCTGTTTCATGATGAACCTGTGAACTTTCACTTCATCTGTTTATTCAGCAAGTATGTGCTGGTTGCCTACAATGTGCCTGGTGCTGTTTGGGGCACTGGGGCTCAGGGCGTCTGAGACAAACACAGTTCTGCCCCCATGGAGCTCACAATCTAGAGGGAGAGAGTGGCAGCTGACGGGTAACTATGGGGGTGATAAAGAGGGAAATGTGAAGTGTATACAGGAAGCCTGGTTTGGATTAGGGTCTGAGGGAAAGCCCAGGAGGAAATGAAGTTTACTCTGAGACCTATAGCTGGGTATGGTGACATGCACCTGTAGTCCCAGCTACTAGGCATGTTGAGATGGGAGGAATGCTTGAATGCAAGAGTTCGAGGCTGCAGCAAGCTGTGACCTTGCTCACTGTACTTCAGTCCGGATGACACAGCGAGACCTCGACACATTAAAAAGAAAAAAAAAGGCTGGTAATCCTGAACTTCGGGAGGCTGAGGCAGGCAGAGACAGGCAGATTGCTTGAGCCCAGGAGTTCAAGACCAGCCTGGGCAACATGGTGAAACTCTGTCTCTATACAAAATTTAAAAATTAGCTGGGCTTGGTGGCATATGCCTGAAGTCCCAGCTACTTGGGAGGCTGAGGTGGGAGGATTGCTTGAGCCTGGAAGGTAAGGCTGCAGGGAGCTGTGATCATACCACTGCACTCCAGCCTGCAGGAAAAAAAGAAAAAAGAAAAAAAGAAAAAAAGATATCAGACCTAAAGGATCACAATGAATCATTCATCTAACATTTAAACAGTCAACCCTCTGTACCCACAGATTCTGCATCTGTGGATTCAACCGACCATGGATCGAAAATCTATTTTTAAAAATTGTATTGAACATGTATAGACTTTTTTTGGGTCATTATTCTCTAAACAATATAGCAACTCTTTGCATACAATTTAAATTGTATTAGGTATTATAAGTAATCTAGAGATGATCTATAGTATATGGGAGGATGTTCATAGGTTATATGAAAATACTAAGCCATTTTATATCAGGGATATCCATGCATTTTGATATCCATGAAAGGTCCTGGAATCATTCCCCCATGGATTCTGAGGGATAACTGTAACTGTACAGTGCTTGTCCTGTAACAGATAACACACTGAGGGCTTTACATATTTAACTCATTTAATTCTCACAACAGCCCTGGGAGGTATGTTGTACTATTATTATCCACACTTTAGAGAGGAGGACTGAGCACAGAAAGCTTGAAAAACTGACCCAAGATCACATAGTTTATATGTGGCAGAGTCGGGATTCAAACCCAGGAAGACTAGCTTGAGTCCATACTCTATTTTATTTATTTATTTTTATTTTAAACTCTAATCTTATGGCATATTATGCCATCCATACTCTACATGGGAAATTAGGTAAAGGGGAAGGTGGAGTATATTGCTGAGAGTGGTGGAGCCAATAAGGCAGGACAAGGCAGATAATTTATCCTGGGAACTATGGGCCATTCTTGTGGTTTTAATTAGGAAATGGTCATGATGAGGTTGCAATAGAGTCAGAGAGAGGGACAGACACAGTGAGGAGGCTGTAAATATGGTCAGGGCAGACACCTGTGCAGCTTGGACTAGGGTGGTAGTGATAAACAAAAGGGCCGGGTGCAGTGACTCACACCTGTAATCCCAGCACTTTGGGAGGCCGAGGCGGATGGATCACGAGGTAAGGAGTTCAAGACCAGCCTGGCTAAGATGGTGGAACCCCATCTCTACTAAAAATATAAACAAATTAGCTGGGCGTGATGGCAGGCGCCTATAGTCCCAGCTACTCGGGAGGCTGAAGCAGAGAATTGCTTGAACGCAGGAGGCGGAGGTTGCAGTGAATTGAGATCACAGCACTGCACTCCAGGCTGGGCAACAGAGCAAGACTTCATCTCAAAAGAAAAGAAAAGATGGGGTTGGGTTAGAGAAAAAAACTGGACACAGGACCTATGGGACTGGCTCATGGATGGGATGTGGGGACGAGTGGAGTGTCAGGTTTTAGGACTGAACATGTGAATTGGACACACTGGGGAAGAGGAGAAGCAGGTTGGTGAGTTCAGCCTTTGACTTATTGGGTTGGAGCTGACTTTGGGACAGCCCCAGTGGGGGTGTAAGTGGGTAGTGGGAGCCACCTGGGGTCGAGGATGGAGTCTAGGCAGGGGATGGTCCTATGGAGAGGGAGGAGCCAGGCCCTCAAGAGCAGTCTTCCTCAGAACCTCCCAGGGTGTGGCTAGAAATGTACGTCCCACGCTTCACCTGGACCCATGGCAACCAGCTCCCTGGGTGGGGCCTGGGCCTCGCCTCCTTATAGGCTCTCCGGGTGACAGCGAGTTGGAAGGATTTGGGCCCAGCTCAGTGATGAGCAACTCAGAAGTCCTGAGAAGAGGAGCAAGGGCTGCCAGAGACATGAAGTCACCCCAACTCACAGGCTGCCTCCAAAAGCTGTGGATCTGCCCCTCCCCTGGTGAACCAGGGAGCTCGGCTCCCTGACCTGACTGACCTGTTGGCTTCCAGCCCTTCCCTTCCCCTCTACATTCCCACAGGTTACTCTTATCACCTCTTTCACCTGCCCACAGTCTGCTCATTCTGCCAGGCCCTCAGGATAAGGTCCAGTCCGTGGACCTTGTCACACACAAGGTCACCCATCATCTGCTCCTGACCACCTCTCCAGTTTTCTTGCTCATTTTTTTCCTTCTTGCTTCCTCCATCCCCTTCCCCCATGCAACACTCTGTTTTTCCTGAGCCTTCCACGTGGCCTTTGTACAAATTGTTCCTTGTGCTGGGAATGTCCATCTCCCCACCCTGATCCCATCCATTCTTGCTGACCCTGCTCAGAAGCTGCCTCCCATAAAAATCTTCCTCAATATGCTCCCCTCTGGCCAGGCACAGTGGCTCCTGCTTGTAATCCCAGCACTTTGGGAGGCCGAGGTGGGTGGATCACTTGAGGTCAGGAGTTTGAGACCAGCCCGACCAACATGGTGAAACCCTGTCTCTACTGAAAAACAAACAAACAAAAAAAACCCACAAAAATTAGCCAGGTGTGGAGGTACATGCCTGTAATTCCAGTCACTTGGGAGGCTGAGGCAGGATAATTGCTTGAACTCAGGAGACAGGGGTTGCAGTGAGCTGAGATCATGCCATTGCACTCCAGCCTGGGGGACAAGAGCAAAACTCCATTTAAAAAAAAAAAAGGAAGGCCAGGTGAGGTGGCTCATGCCTGTAATCCCAGCACTTTGGGAGGCTGAGGCAGGTGGATTGCTTGAGGTCAGGAGTTCAAGACCAGCCTGACCAACATGGTGAAACCACATCTCTAATAAAAATACAAAAATTAGCCAGGCCTGGTGGCAGGCATCTGTGATCCCACCTACTCTGGAGGCTGAGGCAGGAGAATCACTTGAACCTGGGAGGCAGATGTTGCAGTAAGCTGAGATCTCATCATTGCACTCCAACCTGGGTGACAAAGTGAGACTCTATCTCAAAAAAAAAAAAAAAAAAAAAAAAAGAAACCGGGCTCCCCTCTTTTCCCTAAGCCACAGCATTGCACTATATCTCACCAGCAGGCACTCAGCTCCCCCAGCCTCTGGACATAAGGAGGGACATGCAGGTCATCTCCAAACAAATATGGACAGTTATTGAGAGTGCAAGCTCCAGTCTCTTTCAACTCTGCATCCGCCTTACCAGGATCACAGTGCCTGGCACAGAGAAGATGCTCAGAGGGCCTCAAGCAGCTGGAAGGGGCCCTCTAAGGCAGAAATTAGCATGAGAAAGACCCAGACCATCTTCAAGGATTTTAGACTGCTGAGCACAGGAACACAGATCACCAAGGAGAATTTGCTGGTCTATGCTAATTTCCCTCACCAAACTGGTAGAGTGACAGGACCACGTTCTAGGAAGTCACAAGCATATCTCTGTATGTGGCCTGCAGTTTGGGTTCATGGCCATCACCATCAGGTCCAGTCCTATCTGACTATACCCAGTCCAAAGGTGTCACATGGTCACATATGGAAGTCAGAAGCTTGGTCCCATCCCCCAGCATCTCACTTTGTTAAGGCCTCCACTTCTTTCCCCCTCTGAGATATGAGTAGGCTGACAGAAAGCCCTTTTCCTCAACACAAGGAGGTTGGCTTTTGGAGGAAACAGGAGTCTGTCCCACCTTCACGTGTCTGACGTGGCTTCTCTGTCCTCCTCTGCTTTGCTCTGGTGGCTTGTATATTTTTTGAGCTTTGTTCCTACAATTAGATAATCTTGAGCCTCTGAAGGTCCTTAGGATTCCACTGATCCACTGTTTTCCAAATTTGCCCCAGCCTTACCTCAGACCCAGAGACTCAGGGACTCCAGGGACCTGGCGATCTGCATCCTTAGCAAGCCCCTTAAGGGATTCACTCATCCAACCCCACCCAGTCTTTTTTTTTTGAGACGGAGTCTCACTCTGTCACACAGGCTGGAGTGCAGTGGTGTGATCTCAGCTCACTGCAACGGCAAGCTCGCCTCCCGGTTTCACACCATTCTCCTGCCTCAGCCTCCCGAGCAGCTGGGACTACAGGCGCCCGCCACCACACCAGGCTAATTTTTTGTATTTTTAGTAGAGACGAGGTTTCACTGTGTTAGCCAGGATGCTCTCGATCTCCTGACCTCGTGATCTGCCCGCCTCGGCCTCCCAAAGTGCTGGGATTACAGGTGTGGGTCACCGTGCCCGGTATTTTTTGTTTTTTTTTGAGATGGAGTCTCACTCTGTTGCCCAGGCTGGAGTGCAATGGCGTGATCTCTGCCCACTGCAACTTCTGCCCACTGCGACCTCTGCCTCCCAGGTTCAAGTGATTCTCCTGCCTCAGGCTCCTGAGTGGCTGGGATTATAGGTATGTATCACCACACCTGGCTAATGTTTGTATTTTTAGTAGAAACAGTTTCACCATGTTGGCCAGGCTAGTCTCGAACTCCTGACCTCGTGATCCACCCACCTTGGCCTCCCAAAGTGCTGGGATTACAGGCGTGAGCCACCACACCCAGACTTTTTTTTTTTTTGAGACAGAGTCTTGCTCTGTCACCCAGGATGGAGTGCTGTGGCACGGCTCACTGCAACCTACACCTCCTGGGTTCAAGCGATTCTCTTGCTTCAGCCTCCAGAGTAGCTGGGATTACAGGCACCTGCCACCATGCCCAGCTAATTTTTTTTTTTTTTTTTTTGAGACGGAGTCTCGCTCTGTCACCCAGGCTGGAGTGCAGTGGCCGGATCTCAGCTCACTGCAAGCTCCACCTCCCGGGTTTATGCCATTCTCCTGCCTCAGCCTCCCCAGTAGCTGGAACTACAGACGCCTGCCACCTCGCCCGGCTAGTTTTTTGTATTAGTAGAGATGGGGTTTCACCGTGTTAGCCAGGATGGTCTCGATCTCCTGACCTCTTGATCCGCCTGTCTCGACCTCCCAAAGTGCTGGGATTACAGGCTTGAGCCACTGCGCCCGGCCTTTTTTTTTTGTATTTTTAGTAGAGACAGGTTTCACCATGTTGGCCAGGCTGGTCTCCAACTCCTGACCTCAAGTGATCTGCCCACCTCAACCTCCCAAAGTGTTGGGGTTACAGGCATGAGCCACCACACCCGGCCTTGTATATTATTTGAGCTTTGTTCCTACAGTTGGATAATCTAAAATTTTTTTTTTTTTGGATACGGAGTCTTGCTCTGTCACCCAGGCTGGGGTGCAGTGGCACGATCTCAGCTCACTGCAACCTCCACCTCCAGGGTTCAAGCGATTTTCTCCTGCCTCAGCCTCCTGAGTACCTGGGATTATGGACGTGCGCCACCACCCCCAGCTAACTTTTGTATTTTTAGTAGAGAGGAGGTTTCACCATGTTGGTCAGGCTGGTCTTGAACTCCTGACCTTGTGATCCACCCAAGTCAGCCTCCCAAAGTGCTGGGATTACAGGCGTGAGCCACTGCGCCCGGCCCAGTTGGATAATCTTGAGCCTCTAAAGGTCCTTAGGAATCCACCAATCCATTGTTTCCCAGATCAGGATCTCCAGGGGCCTGGTGATCTGCATCCTTAGCAAGCTCCTTAAGGAATTCACTCATCCAACCCCACCCTGCTCATTTTACAGGCTGGCTCATGGGATGGCAGAAAGCCATCCACTGGGAGCAGGCCGATCCGAGTGCCAGCCTAGGCTCTCATTAACCTGCCAAGCCATCTCATCTCTCTGAGCCTCATTGTTCCCATCTGTTTAATGGAGACAACCACTGTCATCCTGCCTAATTTGCAGAGTCCTTGGGATGGTTAGAATAACAAGGGGGGTGGGAGACAGGCTCGGCGGGAGAAGAGATTAGCACAAGGTCATTTACCTCTTCATCTGCTTGTTTTGTGCCAGGAGAGGGGATTCTGCTGGGAACAACTTGTTGGGAGAGATGACATTCTAGTAAACAATGAAACCAATAAATGAACCAGATAATCACGATAAAGGGGTTTTCGAGAGTCAGGGCAAAGGTATGTGTTGAGGGAGGGAGGGTCTGCCCAAGAGGGGTCACTCTGGCAGAGCACTGGTGGTCCGGGAGCTGTCCCAGGAGGTCCTGAGAGCTGTCACAAGCCCAGCGGTGGAAGAGCCTGGAGGCCCTCTCGAGCCTAGCCAGAGCGCTCCCAGGGCCCTCGGAGCCGCGGCGGGCGCGGGTCTTTGTCTCCCACATTCTCTCTGCCGCCTCTCCCGACCCCCAGCGCTGTTTCGTCTCTGACCCCGAATAAGTTGTTGGTTTCCCCCCGGGCTTTGTTTCCCGGGGTCACCACCTCGGGGACGCCGGGCAGCCGCCCCGGCCCTCGTGGGTCCTGCATCTGACACCCCCTCCGGCCCCCGCCCCCTACCCGCTCGGAGATAGGGGTCAAAGGCAGCCCGCGTCACGTGGTCGCCGAGCAGCACCGAATCGGCCGGGAGGGCCGAGGGAGAATCCGGGTGGAAGTCGAGAAATCCAGCCCCGATAGCAGCGCCCGGTCCCGCCCCAGCCCCCGCCCCGGGGCGCTCACCGCACGCCCGCTGGCCGTCCCGGCCCCCGGAACCCTTCTCTGGCCAGCACCCACGCGGCATCACGGAATCGAACCCCGCTCCCGGAGGCCGCGATTCGGGGAGGTAGGTGCTGGGCCGAGGAGGTAAGGGGAGACGGGCTGGGGAGCTCTCGGCGCACGGGTACGCCCCTCTGGGCTAGGGGGCGAGGCAGCGCGCCCCAACCTCCAGTCTCCAGGGAGACCCCTCCCCGCCGCGGGACTAGGGGGAGGCTGCGAGCTGCCCCGGCGCAGCGCCGGGCCGGGACTGGGGGCTGGGCACCGGGAGGGAGCGGGAGGGGGAGGAGAGCGGGCGGGAGGAGGAGGCGGCGGCGGCAGCGTGGAGCGGGGGTGGGAGCGGCAGGAGGCGGCTGCGAAGGGGTTAACCCTGGCCCGGGCCGGAGCCCGGAGGCGCACGCACGGCCCAGGGGAACCAGGCGTCCCGCTTTTCTCCGGGAGCGCCCCTTCCCCCGAGTGGCGCCCCAGCCGTGGCAGGTAAGAGGCCGGGAGGGCCCGGGCCTGCCAGTCCCCTGTCGCCGAGCCGGCGGGGCCCGAGCCCGGCGTGCAGGCCGCGCGGGGCCCCAGCGGCCGCCGGCGCAAGTTTGGTGCGGGCGGGCGCCGGGCGGGCGGGTGGAGTCGGCCGGGCCCCGCTTGCGGGGGTGGGAGGACAAAGGGGTGGGGGGCCGCGCGGGGCCGAGGGCAGGCTGGGGTGCGGGCGAGGGCAGCGCGGCAGCTGTAGGTCACGGATAATGTCACTCACGAGGAATGCCCCCTCCCCCTCCCCTGCTCCCGAACAGGGGAAACTTTTGTCTAGCGAGGGAGGGGGTTAGAGGCCGGGTCCTGCTTCGCGAAGGCTAAGGCAGCCGGACCGGTTTTCTGCGGGCTCTGAGCGGCCTGGTCTCTAACTCCCCTCCTTCCTCAGGGTCTCTGGAGCAAGAAGTTCTCCCTTTGCACGCAGCTCTTTAACGCCCTGGGACAGGGGTGAGGAGGGGGCACCCGTGGGACGGGTGGGCTCTGGGACCGGCCGGGATTCCGGGGACTGGCCACTTGGCTCTTTGCAGACTCGAGTACCCCAGTGTGCCCTGTGAAGCTCAGGGAATACAGAGCCCCACCCCCTGAACTCCCCATTGTCGCCCTCCCCACCTGGAGAGCTTTCAGAATGGCCTGCAGGCGGTTTTGCCCCCTGGTCTGTTCAGAGCAACCTGGCTGTTTGTCAAGTTTCCAGCGGTGTGACCTTGAGTGGGTTCCCTACCTTCCCCTAGCCTCAGTTTCTTCACCTGTAAAATGGGGAGAATAGTATTTGCTAGAGTAAGGATGAGAGGAGTGTGTGGTACCTCAGCAAATGGTGGCATGCTTATATTCAACAAGTACATTTCACGTTTACTGTGTGTTAGGCGCTGGACGAATTCATTGCTTTACATACATTCGCATTTAATTCTCCCACATTACTGTTAACCACATTTTATGGAGGGGGAAACTGAGGCACAGGGTTGTAAAGGTCACACAGATAGAAAGTGGTGGAGCTGGGATTTTACCTCCGTCTCTCAGCCTGTGAGCTCAACCACAGATCCCTACAATGTCTTGCTGTGACAGCTCACAGTTTATTTCTCCCTTTTTTTTTTTTGACTTTGACCTTGTACAGTTTCATTTTCAGTTGAAATTATGGGGACATCTGTCCTCTTCACCATTTCCCCCACCCGCAGGTAATGCTCCCTTCTGCCTGGTACTTGTTCCAAGTGAGGTCTTATGCCCTGGCTCTTGTTAGCATAGGCAGCTGGAGCAGGAGGGAGGTCAGTTGGAGACTGGGCCTGGAGCTCCGTAATGGTCCAAGTGCTGTTGCTGACTACTGGGTCTATGGTAGTGCCAGTGGTGCAGGGAGAAGCCGGTCTCCCTGGCTCTGACTGGAGACAGCTGGTGGCTTTGTCAACAGGCCTCTCTCCCTAGCACCCAGGGACAGCCGAATCTTTACTTTTCATTCAGACCAGGTTACTTTCAGATCAGCGGGGGGCAGAGGTGGGGCAAGGGTGTTCTTGTGTAACTTGGCCATGGCAGGGGTCCTCACTGCTAACTAATGGATGCCCCAGCCCCAAAGTCCTTGAGGGTAGTAATAGTGTCAGGATTGCAGAACCCTAATGGAGAATGCATGTGTGTACAGGTTCCTGAGCCTAGCTAGCTCAGTACTGGGCACCCTGCAGGCCCTCAGTAAATATCCCACAAGTGAATGTGTGAGGTGGCTTAGACTTCTGCTGGCTTTCACACCCTGGGCTGGCCCAATCATTTGGTGAGGGTGACATCTTATGAATACTGATCAGGCTCTGATTGAGGTCCTTGAGTGATTACTTTAAAAATGGAAAACAAATTGCAATTTAATTAACAACATCTTAAATCTCGGGCTGAGAGACAGTGTGGTGGGTGGGGGTAGATAATGAGAGAAGTTCTTGGGTAAGGGAAGTTGTGCATTTCAGCCTGCTCCGAGGGCTGTTCCGGCACTGTGTCTGGTTTTGCAGGGTTTGTAGGCTTTTTGAGGGCCCTGGGAATAGGGAACCCTGCTGGACCGATAGCTTGTAGGAATAAATGTGGAAATTTCATTGCTTTACTGGACATTGAGGGGACTCAGAAAAGCAGGGCATTGAATGGAGGAGTTGGAAGGCTGACTTGTCATATGGTCAGACTGTCCCTTTCCTAGTGGTCAGAGCAAGAAGAAAGGCCTCTGGGGGAATCAACAAGTAGACCCCAGCAAGCAAGAGAAAATGGATAGTGAGCCTCCTGTCACAAGGAGGTATGTGAGGAACAGTTTTGTAATCACAAGTTGAGGATGTGGTCAAGAATTTAAGATCACAGGCTGGGGGTTGGCATCTGAGAAACTCACAGATGGGCTCTGGTCTAGGCAGCCCAGAGCTCTCTCTGCCCTGGGCTTTGGACCTGCTTGGCTGTGCTTTTTTCACCCTTCCATGCTTCGGGACCAAAGCCAGGCCTGCACGTCTCTAGAGGCTGGGCAGACTTCTACTGGCCTGGAATTTGGATTTGAATATGGCTTGAAATATCTGGACTGTTTGGAGGACTTGGACATTCTTTACTTGAAATGGAACATTAGGGTAATTTGTGAAATGTGTATGGAAAATGTCTGTGGCTGAGGGTGACAGGGGACATGAAATGGGGTGCAGTCCTGCTGGATTCTGGAGAGGCTGTTCTGATGGGGGACAAAAGACAAGGATTCAAATGATGGCTATGGGGCAGGATCTGATCAGTTATAGATTGGTTTTGGAAGGTGAGTGGAAGGAAACGCTCTCTGCTTATTCATGTCAGCAAGGCTTCCTGGAGGAGGAAGTATTTTCGAGGGTGCAGACTGGGAAATGGGACGATAGGAGACAAGATTAGGTCATGGGGAGCCTGCAGTGCCCTGCTCAGGAGTTTGGATTTTACTCTGGAGCCTATAGAGAGGACAGAGGGTTGTAAGTAGCTTATTGACTCGATGCCTGTTCCTGTGCCTTGTGTCAGGCACCATGCCAGGCTCTTTACAGACACTCCATTGAAATCTCACAATACCCTGCAAAGTAGCTGCTGCTGCTCCTGCTGCTGCTGGTAACCCCTACCCCTGCCCCATTTTCAGATGGGGAAATAGAGGCTCAGACGGGTAGAGTCACTTGTAGAGCTGGAATTTGAACCCAGGCCTGAATTATTTCTGCCTTGCTGTGTTGCTTCTCAGGCGTCTTTTGACCCAAGATGGTAGCAAGACTGGCAGGGTTAAGACCAGGCCAGAGATGGCACTCATCATGGTCCTGCAGAAAGCTGACCACAGGCTGACGCAGGCAGTGGACTGAGAGGAAAGGAGGGGGAAGCTGCAGGACTTTGTAGCTGTCTTGGCGTTTGGGGTCGTCACAGGTGGTCTTAAGGTTTGGTGAATAACCCTTAAGGGGCAGTATTACTGCTTTCAAATCCCTGAAAGGCCCTCTACAGGTAGGGGCCATAGTCTTGTCCTTCAGGGTTCCTGAGGATGGAGAAAGCAACAAGGGTGACAGCTCCAAGGAAGCTAGCCAGGAAGTAAGCTGCCCAGAAAGAAGGCGAGAACAGCATGGCTGAAGGTATGCAAAGAGCCTGGAGAGCTGCAGAGGTGGCAGCAGGATGCACCAGCAGGGGCAGGCCTGGGTGGCCACTCTCAGTTCCCTTTTCACCCAAGAATCTCAGCATTTGAATGGTGCCCGGCCCACTTCCACCCCCTGCTTTTCTCATAGCTTTGGAGCTGCCCTTCCTGCACGTCCTGGGGAGTTCCATTTGGCCTGGCCTGCAGAGCTCCGCTGGGAGAGTCCTTGCCCTTTGGAATACACTCAGTCCAGCTGACTGTCAAGGGGCCCCTTGGGGATGTCTGGAGCAGTGGCCAGAGCTAGGCTAAGGACTGTGCTTTCACAGAGGATTTGAACCCTCTGCTTCCATTTCTCATCTGTGAAATGGGGTCAGTCTCTCTTTCCTCACCTGTGAAGAAATAAGGCTACATCATGAATCAGGCTGAATCAGTAGGGCTTAGGGCAAAAGGGCTGGTGAGTTTGTGGATTTGAAAGTGAAGATGGGGCGGAGGGGAGGGGTTGTTCCCCTCCTTCCCTGCAGTGAAGGTTAAAGGAGGCTCTCTTGGTTTCTGGGGGTCACCAGCAAAGCTGCTTTCTGTGTCTGTGGGGCTCTTACAAAGCTCTGCCTAGCAGCTTCTGTCTTGGAGATGTGGAGCGCAGTGGAAGGGGTGGATGTTTGGGGCGCAGAGGTCCTGGACCCTGTGGCCTCAGGGCTAAAGCCAATTTGCCGTCAAAATCCTTATCTAGATGGAGGAGAGTTTGTGCTAAGTTGCCTCCTGGCCCTTTTTATTTCTACTCACCTTATTTCTTTAATACAGATTGGATTAATCTAATTTTAAAATGTGCATGGTGAATGAGCATTTGTTTATTTGAGGGCAATGTATGGGAAGTGCCTGCTGTGTGACTGCAGTGCCCCCTCTCCCACTCCCCCTCAACCCTCAAGCAGAACTGGCCTCTTTCCCTCTCCCTGGCTATGCTCCTGGCCCCTCCTGCCTCTACACATCTGCTCATGGTGAACATGCTGCACTCCAGTCACTTCCCCTTACTCACCCCAAAATCCTCCCTACCAGTACCCAGCTCCAGGGTCACCTCTTCCATGCAGCCATCCCTAATTCTCCAGAGCCGGCATTGCCTGCTCCCTCCTTTACATGTGGAGAACCTGTTACCTGGACCTCTCATGGGCCCTTCGGCTCCTAGCTTTGAACTCTAGCTTCCTAAAGACAGTCTCCTCTCCTCTGGGCTCTGTGCTCTGGAGGCAGGGGCTACACGTGACTGATTTCCAGTGGGGGTGGGCATTGTTGTAGAGTGGAATCAAAAGTCCTGGGTTCAAATCCCCATTCTGTCACTATTAACTGCATGATCTGGGGTAAATTACCTAAATCTCCATGGACATCAGTTTCCTTAACTTCACAATGGGGGTAATAATAGTTCTGTTTTGTTAGGGAGGTTACGGAAATCAGTGCTTTGACATAGTAAGTGTGCAGTAAGTAGAAGCTGTTCAAAGATAACAGTTGTTGTGATCATTGTTTGTAGCTAGAGGGGATCTGTCCTTTTAGAGATGAGAGAAAGAATCCCTGGAATTTGAGTTTCTGAACTTTCTACCTAATGGCCCGAGATGGCATGTGCAGATGAGGAAACTGAGGCCTGGAGAGATAGAGCAATTTGCATGGCATGTGGGAACATCTGGTCTCCTCTAGGAAGCTGGACTGGATTTCTTTGTTATGCCTCTGTTTTTCCTCTTGCTTCCTGTCATCAAGCCTAAGGTGCTCAAATTCCACGGGCTCAATCTCCTCCCTGGTGACCATGTTGAAGGATGTCTAAAGCTTACACCAGATAAATTGGTCTGGCTGGGAAGGTGCCACAGGGCTGGCAGCCCTGTGGCTGTCCTTGTAACCAGGGAACCGTGCCCCAGACTGCATGGGCTGGAGCTTTTTGAGGCCTCCCACCCGGTCTCACTTTGCTTGGGAAGGGGAAGAGGATGGTGGCAGAGACAGGTGACATGGGCTTGGTCTTGGGGCAGGTGACTAGGAGATCCAGACAGAGCAAAGGTTGAGAGCCAGGCTCTGGAGCCAGGTGGCCTCTGTTCAGGTCCCTGCTGGGCTGCTTCCTATGTGTGAGAACGTGGGCAAGCTGTTTAGCTCTTCCTCTGTACAAAGGGGATGATAATTGTCCCCATCTGACAGCATTTAGAAAGATAACACACTGTGAGCCCAATCTATGTGAGTTATCATTATTATTGTAGTTGATATTATTGACTAAAGAGCTCATTTAATCCTCACGACAGCAGTAAGAGATAGGCACTATTATTATTCCCTTTTAGCAGATGTAAAAACCAAGGCTAAGAGAGGTAGGTGGCTAGCCTGGAGAAGTTTAGTCCCAGGGGATGACAGTCAGGGCCCGCTGCTGGGGTTGCTCTGGCCAGAAGAAGTAGACTTGTTGTGTGAGGTGCTGGAAGGCATATCCAGTGGGTAGATGGGCCAGGAGAGGCTGACTTCAACTCAGTGTAATGAGAAGACCTAAAAAAAAAAAAAAAAAAAAATTAGAGCAAGCCAAGATGGAAGGGATTGTGTCTGCAGGGAGCGAGCTCCCTGTTTCTGGAGGTGGGAGCAGAATCCTGGAGCTCATGTGATTAAGATGTGGTGTGGATTCTGGCCTCGTTCAGACCTGAGGTCTGGCTTCACGAGGGAGGACTTGGATTCTTATCATCCCAGTCTGTCCAAGGGATTGGCCTGTCTGGGCAGGTCCCAGGGTGGCATTAGGTAGAGGTTTGCTATAGTCATTGCTGCACGGCAGCCACCTCTGGTTTACACTACCAGCCTTGCAAATATGACCTGCCCAGGCAGAGGCCAGATGAGGAGAAATGAGTGTTGTCATAGCAGGGCCTTTACTCATGCTGCATCCTCTGCCTGCATTCATTCCCTCCCCCTCTCCTTATGCCTGGGCAGCTCCTGTTCATGCTTCTATGAGTGTAAGCACCATCTATTCACGGAAGCTCTCCCTGATCCACCTGCAGGCTAAGTCAGTGGTTCTGAAAGTTTGTTTCTGGGCCAGTAGCGTCAGCATTACCTGGGAACTTGTTAGAAGTGCAAATTATCTAGCTCTATACTGGACCTACTGAATTAGATACCGTGGAGGGTGGGATTCAGCAATCTGTTTTAGGAACTCTCCCAGTGATTCTAATGCATGCTGATTTTTTTTTTTTTTTTTTTTTTTTTTAGGCAGAGTTTCGTTCTTGTTACCCAGGCTGGGGTGCGGTGGTGCGATCTCAGCTCACTGCAACCTCTGCCTCCCGGGTTCAAGTGATTCTCCCGTCTCAGCCTCCCAAGTAACTGGGATTACAGGTACTTGCCACATGCCCGTCTAATTTTTGTATTTTTAGTAGAGACAGGGTTCCACCATGTTGGCCAGGCTGGTTTTGAACTCCTAACCTCAGGTGATCCGCCCGCCTCAGCCTCCCAAAGTGCTGGGATTATAGGCGTGAGCCACCGCGCCTTGCTGCGTGCTGAATTTCGAGAAACACTAGGATAGGTCGTTAAAAAAAAACCCTGATGCCTGTTTCCTTGGGCTCTCTTGTTTTCAGCATATTCAGTCACCCAGCAGATGTGGGGGACCCAGAGTAAAGCCCAGCTTCTCACCACCCTGTCTTCAAGGAGCCCCCATCTTGTAACAGCTCCCTATCCCCCAGGAAACAATCTCGTGACACAATGATGGCATACAACAGAACCCCAGCATGATTACAGGAGCCAGTACTGGGGCAACATGAGGAAGGCAGGATTGGGGAGCTGGAAGAGCAGGGGAGATTTTGTGGGTGGCAAGCATGGGTGCCAGGGCAGCTGTTTTCTGGGGCTGGGGCCAGGGCAGGGGTTGGGCAGAGAGCATGGGCTCTGCCTTAAAGAATAGTGTACTTAGAGCCAGGCGTGATGGCTCATACCTGTAATCCCAGCACTTTGGGAGGCTGAGATGGGTGGATCACCTGAGGTCAGGAGTTTGAGACCAGCTTGGCCGACATGGTGAAACCCCATCTCTACTAAAATACAACAATTAGCTGGGCGTGGTGATGGGTGCCTGTTATCCCAGCTACTTGGGAAGCTGAGGCAGGAGAATCCCTTGAACCCACGAGGCAGAGGTTGCAGTGAGCCGTGATTGTGCCACTGCACTCCAGCCTGGGCAACAGAGCAAGACTCCATCTAAAAAAAAAAAAAAATAGTGTGCTTAGGTGTATATATGCAAACGTGTGTGTGTGGGATACACACATGTGCGATTACAATGGTCATATGTGGTCTGAGAGGGCTGAGGGGACTTAGCTGCTATCAATCCAGTGGTTTTAAACATCTCAATAATTTTTTTCCTTTTTTTTTTTGAGACAGGGTTTTACTCTGTCACTGAGGCTGGAATGCAGTGGTGCGATCTTGGCTTGCTGCAACCTCTGCCTCCCAGGTTCAAGGGATCCTCCCACTTCACTACTACTGAGTAGCTGGGATTATAGGTGTGCACCACCAGACTCAGCTATTTATTTTCGTGCATTTTTTGTAGAGATGGGGTTTTACCATGTGCAGGCTGGTCTCTAACTCCTGAGCTCGAGTGATCCTCCCACCTGGGCCTCCCAAAGTGTTGGGATTACAGGCATGAGCCACCATATCCGGTCAGCATCTCAATAATTTCTTTCTTTCTTTCCTCCCCTCCCCTCCCCTCCCCTCCCCTCCCCTCCCCCTTTCTTTTTTGACAGAGTCTCACTCTGTTGCCCAGGCTGGAGTGCAGTGGTATGATCTTGGCTCACTACAACCTCTGCCTCTCTGGTTCAGGTGATTCTCCTGCCTCGGCCTCACGAGTAGCTGATATTACAGATGTGTGCCACCATACCTGGCTAATTTTTGTATTTTTAGTAGAGATGGGGTTTCACCATGTTGGCCAGGCTGGTCTCAAACTCCTGATCTCAAGTGATCCACCTGCTTTGGCCTCCCAAAGTGCTGGGATTACAGACGTGAGCTACTGCACCTGGCCTCAATAATTTTTTTTTTTTTTTTTTTTTTGAGATGGAGTCTTGCTCTGTCTCTGTAGAGTGCAGTGGCATGATCTCAGCTCACTGCAACTTCTGCCTACGGGGTTCAAGTGATTGTTCTGTCTCAGCCTCCTGAGTAGCTGGGATTATAGGCACACGCCACCACGCCCAGCTAATTTTTGTATGTTTACTATAGACAGCGTTTCATCATATTGACCAGGCTGGTCTGGAACTCCTGACCTCATGATCCACCCGCCTCGGCCTCCCAAAGTGTTGGGATTACAGGCGTGAGCCACCGCGCCCAGCCTAATAATTTTAATCATGATGATCATAATTGCTGCTCACATTTATTGACAACTTATAAATGCTTGCTAGGCACTTCCATGTCACCTTATTGGAAGTAATCCCCAGGATAATCCTATAGGTAGGCTCTATTATCACCATTATTGTCCCCGCTTAATAGATGAAAATACTGAGGCCACACAAGAGGGTAGATCTAAGAATTCTATGGAGATATATAGAGGTGCTTAAAGGCGTGATCTCATTGGAAGAAGAGCAGTAGGGGATTGTCATGGAGTGTTTGTATCGCAGGCACAACTTATGGCGGTTTTCTAAAGATGTCTCCAAATGTGTGTGTTGTCAAATGAGTGAGTCAGCCTTTGGAGGAAGGTGGATGGGATTGTGTTGGGTGGTTAGGGCTCCAGCCTCCAAGCTGGGGCTTCCACTGCTGATGTTGTTGTTCTGTTTTGTGGATGGGCTATCTGAGGCCCAAAGAAATTCAGTGGTGAGTTCAAGGTTCCACTGCTAGGGCAAAAGAACAAATCAGAGAGAAAAATAGATCTCT
This sequence comes from Chlorocebus sabaeus, assembly GCF_047675955.1. Lineage (NCBI taxonomy): Eukaryota > Metazoa > Chordata > Mammalia > Primates > Cercopithecidae > Chlorocebus > Chlorocebus sabaeus. The sequence continues at coordinate 31,610,393 of NC_132926.1, read as the reverse complement.
AGCTGGGCATGGTGGCACGTGCCAGAAATCCCAGCTACCCTACTGAGGTAGGGGGTTCGCTTAAGCCCAGGAGTTCAAGACCAGCCTGGACAACATAGTGAGACCCCACCTCAAACAGCAAAAAGAGTGGCTCTCCTTTGGTTCTAACAAGAGGGGGTGTGAGATTCAAGATCAGAGCCCACTGTCCACTCTGCTGTCTTTTCCTGCCTCAGTGTCCCCAAGCTGCTGCCCAGTAGCCCAAGGGTGGGCAGTCTTTCTCTGACACAGGAACCCCTTCACTTCACATTTAGGAGATTGAAGCCTAGTGGAGCAGGGACTCACCCATGGCCACACAGGGGGTCAGAATTACTGTTGAGGCCAGAACCCAGGATTGTCTCGGTTACAACCAGGAAGGGTTTTGTTTCCCAAAACCTGTCCCTTCCCCACCCCTTCTTTGGCAGGCTGAGTAGCCGTTGCCCTCAGGGTGGCCCAGAGCAGTGCTGGAGGTAGAGATGAAGGTGCCTTGTGAAGAGGCTGCCAAGAAAGGGTGGGGCAGCCTCCAAGAGGAAGAGCACCAAGAAGCCCAAACCCCAGACGGAAACCAAATGTATTTTCTGGGCCCTAAGAGGATATTTGGAACAATGGAGGTGGGATGAGGGAAGTTAAAAAGGGCTTCTTGATATCCTTAGAAAAAAAAAAAAAATAGAGGCTTTAGGTTTGACTTTTGTTTCTCTGAAGGATGTTTGTGTAACTTTCTGAAGGCAGGATCCCAGCATTCTGTGAGGCTTGTCAGGTACTGGTTGTTTTTTTTTTTTTTTTTTTTTGAGATGGAGTCTCGCTCTGTCGCCCAGGCTGGAGTACAGTGGCACAGTCTCGGCTCACTGCAAGCTCCACCTCCTGGGTTCGTGCCATTCTCCTGCCTCAGCCTCCTGAGTAGCTGGGACTACGGGCGCCCGCCACCACACCCGGCTAATTTTTTGTATTTTTAGTAGATGGTGATTCACCGTGTTAGCCAGGATGGTCTCGATCTCCTGACCTCGTGATCCTCCTGCCTCGGCTTCCCAAAGTGCTGGGATTACGGGCGTGAGCCACCGCGCCCAGCCTTTTTTTTCTTTTTTTTAAAATTTTTATTTTTTTTTTGAGACGGAGTCTCATTCTGTCGCCCAGGCTGGAGTGCAGCAGTGCGATCTTGGCTCACTGCAACCTCCATCTCCCGGGTTCAGGTGATTCTCCTGCCTCGGCCTCTCGAATAGCTGGGATTACAGGCGTGTGCCCCCACACCCAGCTACATTTTTTTTTTTTTTTCTGAGATGGAGTTTCACTCTTGCTGCCTAGGCTGGAGTGCAATGGCGCGATCTCGGCTCACCGCAACCTCCGCCTCCTGAGTTCAAGCCATTCTCCTGCCTCAGCCTCCCAAGTAGCTGGGATTATAGGCAAGCACTACCATGCCCGGCTGATTTTGTATTTTTAGTAGAGATAGGGTTTCACCATGTTGGTCAGGCTGGTCTCAAACTCCCGACCTCATGTGATTTGCTCACCTCAGCCTCCCAAAGTGCTGGGATTACAGGTGTGAGCCACTGCACCCGGCCTTACTTTTTTTTTTTTTTTTTGTATTTTTAGTAGAGATGGGGTTTCACCATGTTGACCAGGCTGGTCTCAAACTCCTGACCTCAGGTGATCCGCCTGCTTTGGGATCCCAAAATGTTGGGATTACAGGCATGAGCCACCATGCCCAGCCATCAGGTGCTGTTTTTATAGATTCAGGACTTTGGAGCTGGGAAGGACTCAATCAAGTAGTCTGCTCACTTTATAGTTGGTGAAATGGAGGCTAAGAGGTGGGGGGCCTGCTTTAGGTCACACAGTGAGGTAACCGAGGTCTTGGATCTTCTCATGTGTTGCAAGAGGCTGTCCATCTTGACTTACCACCTCCTGGGATGAGGCTGGCGTGGGGGCTGAGCAGTCGCTGATGAGGGGTTCCCTTTGAAATGCTCATTGCTGCTGGGGACGGGGTAAGGCCAGGTCTAGTCTTGGGCGAGATGAGCCCACTGGTGGGGAGAAGACTGAGATGGTGCGCCTGGTAATGCCACCCCCGTCCAGATGCCAGGCCCAGCTGTGCACCGTCTGCCCAGCAGCTGGGAGCTGTGAGTCACACCCAGTGTATACAGAGGCGCAGGCCATTGTGTGCCGTGATTCATTCTGTTCTCCCAGCCCCGAAGGGATGACGAGGCCCTGAGCACGGCTCCATGCCCATGCCTGTGGATGAAAGTTGATATGGGGAGGCCCAGGGGACCTGAGGGGGTCAGCTCCCTCTGCTACCTCCTGTCTCTTGAGTATCCTGTGATTGTGACCTGTCCATTCCCACCGGTTCAGGGGTCCATGAGCCCCCAAAGGTGCAGTGTGTTGTAGGCATTTCTGTGCTTTCTTTTTCTAAAGAAAGAGTTTGTTGGTTTCGTCAGATCATCAGAAGGCTGGGTGTCCCTGTGGAGTGCTGACAGGGGGCTGTGCGCACTGCAGGCTTGAGAAGCAGTGGCAGGCAGCGTGGCGCAAGGAGAAAGTAGCCTGGTGGAGTGTGGCATCGTGGCTCAGGGTGTGGTCTTGGAGACAGGCTGTTGGCTTCTGAGCTGGCTCCTCCACTTAGGAGCTGTGTGACATTGGGTAAGTTACTTTGTCTGTACTTCCTCTGTAAAATGGCAATAACAGTATTTCATGATGTTACAGTGAGACTTTTAGTTAAGATAATGTGTGTAAAGGACTTACCTCGTGCTTGGTACAAAGTAATCATTTGGTAAAAGTTTGCTGTTGGTAGTTCTAGCTCTGCTATGAATTTGCTGAGTGATCTTGTAAGTACCTGACCCTGGGGTCTTAGTCTCCACCCCTGGCTCCGCACTCTGTGTTGGGCTTTCTAGGAGCTGCAGGACCAGCTTGGAGAGCAGGGGTGGGCAGGGGAGGCGGGGGAAACCCTTTCTGCATTTGGGGACTCCCTAGCCCAGGCCCTCCCTGGCTTTGCCCTGAGGTAGGGTTATGTAACCAGCCAGGTCTGGCCAGGCAGGGTGTGATTCTCAACCTCCTTTTGTCCCTCCATTGTGTCTTCCTCTCCCTTCCCCCCACGGAGCTGTTGTTAGCTGACCTGTTCCTCAGGCTCCGAGGATGAAATTGGACCCTTACTATTCTGCCACCAATTGATTTAGTTGAGTCCAGAGGTTTGCTGGGCTGGCGGCCCCCTCCTCCCGCTACCTGGGGACAGAACTAGACTGATGCCTCTATGCCTGCTTCATGCCTCCTTTTTGGGGAGGAAATGCAGGAGTCTAGATGGCTTGGGCTCTTGGTCCAGCCTGCCGGGTTGTGGGGCCAGGATGTTCCTGCCCATGGCCTCTGCAGTTCCACAGGTACGCCCCATGCCCTACCCAGGATTCCTTCCCCAGAAGAGCCTTCTCCATCCTTGCAGCCCAGCACCAATGCCTCCTGTTCCAGGAAGCCTTCCCAGGTACCTCAGCTGCAGGGAAGTTGGCCTCTACTGAGCTCCACAGTGTGTTCTCTGTCCATTTTAAGAAAACAGGGGTCACAAACTGGCAGGCCACATTTGCCCTATGGGCAGATTTTGTTTGGCTCATGCCAAATATTGAGCTGGTTGCCAACCAGAGGTTTTACATAAAAACTCAGACTTCTGGCTTTATTTCAAAAATTGGAAGATAGGAAAACCTTGAGCCTATATTCTCCAGGGGTCATTGCTGGAGGTGAGGCGTGTACACTTCACCCCATCCCTAGCCAGCCATTTCATATGCTTACATGATCTTTCTGGTCACCGGAGGCATCTGAGTTTGCAACCCTGTCCTTAAGCCATGAACCACTTTGTCTCCTACATTGTTCCTTTGTGGGCTCTTCTAAGGCAGGGGGTGAATCACCTTTGTGTCCCTTGAAGCATGAAGCATTGGAGCATCATGCTTAGGCTCAGGACGGTGTCCCCAGTAGGAGCGTAACAAGTGCTTCCTGTGTGAAAGCAGGCGTGGCCATGGTCTGTCCCTGCCAGCTGTGAAGGTTCCATTTGCTAGAGGCCTCCGGGTCAGCCTCTTCTGTGGCCCTCGAACCCTCCCCCAAGATAAGCTCTGCCTGCTTAGCCACTGACCCAGGCGGCTTCTTAAGCTTCGGATAACAGTCCCTGAAAGGGCGGGCCCCAACCTGCAGTGTAACCAAGGAGAGGAGCATCCACCTGCAGCTGTCCCCAGGTCTCACTCTCATGGTGGGCTTGGAGGAGTTTAGGGAAGGGAGGATTGTGCTCAGCAGCCTTCAGAGGGTACCAGGTCCAGACCTCTGTGTGCTGAGGCCGGCAGGGTGAAGAGGGGTGTGGACCAGTTCAGATGTTTACTGGCCTGAGCTTCCTCTCCACTGGGCCTCTCTGTGCTTTCTCCTCCTAGAGTATGTTACTTTATCTGACAGCTCCCTTGTCCAACTGTCTGTCCAGTCAAAGTTTATTTGACTCTTTCAATTGAAAGCTTAAGTATTCCCTAGGGCCTGCTAAGATGACTTCTTCTGGAAGAGGTCTTAGCTGAGAGGTTGCAGTTGTTCTGGCTACAAGAAAAACCTGGGAAGCTTGCAGAAATGAATGCAGATTGCTGCCCCCACCCCCTGCCTCCTGCTCTGATTCTTTCATTCTAGGGTGTATCCTTCCCCTCCTGAGAACATTCAGACCAGGGGGTCTATAGACCACTCTTCAAGGACTCTGTCTTAGTGCATGGAGCCCAGGGCAGGTAGGAAGGAGCCCTGGGTGACTGTTGCGCTGGGCGACGTCAATCATGCCCCTTTCTCTCTCTGGGCTACTCTTTTGCCCCCTGTGCCTATGTTCTGGGCTTCCCCAGTTGTCGTGGCTGAGTGCAATGTGAGCTATCCTTGGAGAGGATAACACAGAGTGGATCGGGGCAGGTGCCAGTGTCTGGGTGTGGTGAGGGCTCCCAGTCCTGGCCCCACCCTAGCCAAGCCCAGAGGAGTTTCACATTCACATTAGGGAACAGATCAGGAGAGGAGGCAGGCTGGAAGCCTGGCTGAAAGTGGGCAAGTGCTGTGCCCCTGGTATCAGGCCCCACAGGGAAAACCTGGCCTGGGTGGCCCAGTGACCTGGCCACAGGCTGAGGGGCTCTCCTGCTATGTGGTCCTGTGGCAGGCAGGCTGAAACATCACGTGCAGGCATGAACAAGCCATTTACAGCTGGGTAAACTGAGGTACATAGCGGGAAGACACTCTCCTAATGTCACATGAGTGGGTGGAAAGCTGGGCTGGGACCCCAGGTCTTCCAATGCCAGGCAAGGCCACACTCTTCCATCTCCACCTCCCTCTGCAGGGCCAGTGGCAGATCACCTAGCTGGGACAATCATCTGATTGTCTATGACGACCTAGTTAGAGCCTGGAAAAATGAACCATCGTCACAGCCACCCCGGAGGCATGAAACCGGTTGGGTGTGCAAATTACCCCTCAAACATCCTCCATCCCATTTTTTTTGTTGTTGTTTTGTCTTTCCTTAAACTGTCTGATGGGCCAGCTGCCTCTGTGCCCGCTTCTGCCTGGCACTGGGCTTCATGCTCTTCATTCTGAGAACAAAGCTTCCTTCTGACCGTCCTCCTGCTGACCACAGGAAAAGGGCAGGCGTAGCACCAGCCTCCCTCCTCTGCCTCCTCTTGCTGGGAGCATGAGGTAGGCAGCCTTGGGTGGATGCTGGAAGGGTCCTGAAGGTGGGTGGTGGCAGTCCAGTCCACATTCCCTCTGGCAGCCCAACTGTCAGGACTCAGAAGTTCTCCCTCATGGCCAAAAGGAGAGGCCAAGGCACTGAACAGGGACAGACGTAAAGTCTTGTCGTCCGTTGGTCCAAGCAGTCAATTGAACTAGAACAGGACTGGGGATTTGGCTGGGAACTGGCCAAATTGCTCAGGGTTTTAGCTGGCCCAGGTAGAGTCTCGTATCGGCCTCTAACCCCTGGTCTGTAGGGGCTGTGTAAGCCTAAAGGTGTGTTCAGATGAGGGAGACAATAGTCCCTCATTCAGCATATTTGTATTAAACATCTGCTTTGGTCCAGGCTCTTTTGTGGAACTGGGATGCAGCGGTGAACCAAACACATGGAGACCCTGTTTCAGACGTGGGGCTGACATTGAAGTGGTGGGATGAAGTGAACAGCCCAGCAAGCTCACTGCCAGGTGGTGGGATGTGCCTGGAAGAAAAAGAAAGCTGGCTTGTAGGTCAAGAGTGTGACTTGAGGGAGTGACCTTGCCATGTTAGGTGGTCAGGATGGTCCCTTGGTGAGGGGCAGTAGACTCCGGGAGGGCAGCCCACGGGAAATTGAGGGAAGAACTTTCCAGGCAGAGGGAGCTGCAGAGCAAAGGCTCTGGAACTGGAGGGCACAGGTGACCAGAGGCAGGGCTGGAAGAATGAGAGGATGGTGGAGGAGAGGGGCCAGAGGGCGTGTGGAGACAGGTAGGGCCTCTTGGCCATGGGGAGGACTTTGTTGTTTGAGTCTGAGTGGAGGAGAAGCTGCTGGCATCCCGGTGTGAGGACTGACTGGTTTGGGTACACATTTTAGAGAGACTGCTGGGGGTGAGGGGTGGACACAGGATGACTGGTTGGGAGGCTGCTGCAGTCTTGCCATGAGAGAGGTCGGCCAGGTCAGTGGTGGGTGGGGACAGTGTGGGAGCAACCAGGGGTTGGTTCTGGATTTATTTTGCAGGATGAGCTGATGGGATTTGCTGATGGATTAGATGTGGGGTGTGAGAAGAGAGTGTTGACCACAAGGTTTCTGGCTTGAGGAACTGGAAGGACAGTTGGACAGTATTGCTATTTACCAAGACAGAGAAGGCTGCGGGACAAGCAGGTTTGGGGAGAGCAATTAAGATTTGGGGTCAGCTGTGCTGGGTTGGGGCCTATGCTGGTGGGGGTGGGGCATGGTGCACATGGGTCCTGGGACCTGCATGTTCCTGTTGCTGTCAGGAATAGCAACAGGGGTTGTGTGAGGGGACCCCAACGCTAGGAGTCTGTTCTCTAAGAACAAGTGTTTCGTGGTCCCTTCACGTCCTTTTCTCTCTCTGCAAACCTCGCTCTGCTTTTCTCTTCCTTTTGGACAGAGGAAAAAGGCAGATTCTGAAGCCTCGTTGTCACTGTGATGGTCCCAGCCTTTCTGCCTGGCACGCCTTCTGGCAGGGAATTCCTTCCTGGGTAGGCGAGGTTGGGGGCAGAAGGTGGGGTAGAAGTTCAGGCCTTATCCTGGCTTTGCTATCAACAGAGCTCTTTGCCTTGGTTTCCCCTCCTGTATGGAGAAGGGTTGAGGTGGCCCCAGGGTTCTGAGGGTGGCAGGGAGTATTTGAGGAGGCCACATGGCACAGTGGTTAAAAATCTGGGCTTGGGGTCAGGCAGGCGTGGGCATGAATCCTTGCCTGCTGCTTGGCTGTGAGACTGGACAAGTAACATAACCTCTCTGAGCCTCAATTTTCTCATCTGTAGAAAGGGGCCAATGATAGTACCTGCCTCACAGGGTTACTGTGAGGTTGAATGAGGAAATGTCCATAAAGCACTTAGTGCCGGGTGTGGTGGCTCACGCCTGTAATCCCAGCACTTTGGGAGGCTGAGGCAGGCGGATCACCTGAGTTCAAGACCAACCTGACCAATATGGAGAAACCCTGTTTCTACTAAAAATACAAATTAGCCAGGCATGGTGGCGCATGCCTATAATCCCGGCTACTCAGGAGGCTGAGGCAGGAGAATCGCCTGAACCTGGGAGACGGAGGTTGCTTGTGGTGAGCCGAGATCGCGCTATTACACTCCAGCCTGGGCAACAAGAGCTAAATTCTGTCTCAAAAAAATAAACAAAACAAACAAAAAAAGCACTTAGCAAGGCCCTGGCATATAGCACACCTGGTTAACAAAGGCCTCTGCTCACAGTGACCCATGCAGGCAGGCAGGTAAGGAGCTTGGCCTAGTGAGTGGGAGGAACTGTGGGAGGTTATTGAACAGGAGCATGCCAGGCATGTGGTTTGATGGGGCAGCTGTGAGTGTGGAGACTTGGGCTGAGTTTTCTTAGCAAGTCCAAGAGCCGCTTCCATTTTCCAGAGTGAGAGCTGCGGGCCGGCCCTAAGGGACCATCTTCCTTTCCCTAGCCAAGGGTCTTCATTGGCTTGGCATGGGTAGCCTCTGTTTTGCACAGGTCCCTTGGGGTGAGGCAGTCATTTTCCTTAAGGCCTCCTATAGGACCTCTTGTCTCTATATCCCAGTGGGCAGACTTGGGGAAATGTGAGGGAAGGGCTTTGCAGGTGAGTGACATCAAAGGGACTTAATTTACATGTAGGTAGGGCTCTGGACAGGGCTGGTGGGTCAGGCGGGGCCTGGAGAGGCAGCCCACTGGGCACTGGGAGTGACCTCGGTTTCTGATCTGCATCCAGACGGGGTGGTGCTTGCTCCAGCAGAGCCGTGGAGAGGTCGACAATGGGCGGAATGTGGCCCCTTCAGAACCCACACTTCACTGGTGCCCAGGCACGCCAGCCAAGCCCTGTGCTTCTGCAAGCCTGTTTCCCAGCAGTTGAGCTGTGCCAGGACAGCCAAGAACATTTCAGAGTCTCCAGGGCTCATAGCCAGGCTGTCACCGAGCATTGCTTATTTTCCCAGGGCCCAAGAGTCTTCAGGGATGGAGGGGGTTCTGGAGATATTCCAAGCACTTTTCTTAACAGCTTGGTAAATTGAGGTCTGGAGAAAGCAAGGCACTTGACCAAGGTCTCACAAGGCCGCCTCCCTCATATCTGTCACTCCCCTCTGTTCCCATGTCCTCTGCACAGACTCCTGGCCTTCTGCCTGGACGTTTGTAACAACCTCCCTCCTGTGGGCTCCCTAAGAGCTTTGTTTGTCCTCCATTATCGTAATCTTGCCATAATCTGCCAGATGCGCACACTATTTGATGTGTCTAACTCCTGTCCCCTGCACTGACAGCCCGTGACAGAGTCTCCCCGACGAGCTGTGCAGCATGAGGTTTAGGCCCCAGGCTCTGGAGCCAGTCTGAACTCTGGATGCCAGCTCTGCCCCTTCCTGGCCTGGTGACCTTGGGCATGATACCCTACTTTCCTGAGCCGCTGTCTCTGTGAAATGAAAATAGTAGCAATACTTAGTTTACAGGAATGTCAGGACAGTTAAATGGAATAACGCGTGAAATACAGAGTACAACACCTGGTACCAAGTAAACGCTCAGAAATGGTCATCATTGTCCCAAAGGCCCATCAACTGGTTGAACAGAAAGTCGTGAGCATGGAGGAGTAGACCCAAGCTTGGACTGGAAGGCAGAGGATATGGTCTCCAAGTTCACCTCCAACAAATTGCATTCCTGTGTGCATGTTGGGAAGCCACTTATCCTCTGGAAACCCCACTTTCCTTTTCTGAGAAAGGGGGAAGAAATCCCTGCTATACTTTTATAAAGTTGGCATGTGATGCCACAGCAATGCCTGTGAAAAAGCTTTGCATCTGTGTAATGATTTAAAAATGGCACAGCAGTGGCTGTGGTATGCTGATGGCGATGAGGGCATTGTAACCAGAGTGGTGGGCAGCTGACCGGGCTGGAGGCTGGTTCATCTGTGGAATGCTCAGTGCCCACACGGACTTCCCCGTCCCTGCCTACCTGCTCCCGGCTGTCCACCAGCCTGCCTTCACATTAGCCCCGGCATTATATGCTAGAAAATGTGGGAGGTGCAAAGAGCTGATGGCATTTCCCCAGCCCTGGTGGGTTTTGTATTATCTGTGGCTGATACCATGGAATGTGGGGGTTAAGAACCAGACAGACGGTGGTTCGAATCTCAGATAAGCACTTCCCAACGGGGGCCTTAAGCAAGTTGCCTAATTTCTATGGACCTCAGGCTCCATATTTGTAAAATGAGGCCATGATCAAGTAGAGGCCAAGCATTTAACAAAGAGTCTGGAACATAGTGGCATCAGGTGGTTGTATAATGTGTATTCTGCCTGGGACATGGTGACTGACAACGTGGTGACTGACAGGTTATTGATGGCAGGGAGCTGGGGCCACTGTGCCCATTTCTGGGGATTTGCTGCAGAGTTCGGTTATGCTCCCTACAGAATAACCCAGCTTAGATTTAGGAGGGTCTATGGAATCATATGGTATGATTCAATTTTTAAAATTAATTTGTTTTTTAAAATTTTATTTTTTTTAGAGATGGGGTCTTGCTGTATCTCCCAGGCTGGAGTGCCGTAGTGCAGTTGTAGCTCACTGTGGCCTTGAATGCCTGGGTTTCCAGCAATCCTTCTACCTCAGCCTCCTGAGTAGCTGGGACTACAGGCACATGCCACCATGCCTGGCTTCATGATTCTGTTTTATGTGACCAAACTGAGGCCGAGAAAGGAGTGGTACTTGCCTGAGGTCACAGGCAGGTTGTGTAAGGCTGGGCCTAGGATGAGGCAAGTGAGGCATCTAAGTGCAGTGTCTCAGGAGGTGCCCGCTGTGTCCTTGCACTTTGTGGAGAATAAGAGGCTTTGTTTTTGAGAGCGGGTCAGCTGTGTTGCACAGGTTGGAGGGCAGTGGCGCGATCTGGGCTTACTGCAGCCTCAACCTGCTGGCTCAGGTGATCCTCCCACCTCAACCCTCCCATATAACTGACTACAGGCACACGCCACTACGCCTGGCTAATTTTTGTAATTGTTTTTTGTAGAGAAGGGGTTTTGCCATGTTGCCTAGGCTGGTGTTGAACTCCTGGTCTCAAACTCCTGGGTCAACCTGCCTTGACCTCCCGAAGTGTTGGGATGACAGGCGTGAGCCACCACACCTGGCAGTGAGTGCCTTCTTAAGGGCTCCTTGCTGGCCTCACCTGATCCTAGTCCTGGCTGAGTCCCAGATCTAGAACTGGAACCCTGGTCTCCTGGCCTCGTGAACTGTTCTGGACCCCTGCGAGATACTTTCTAGAGTCTCACAGAGGCCCCCTATTCCCCTTTAAAAGGAGCCTCTGTGAAGTAGGTCACCCAGCGCTTTTTGCTCTGTGTTTCTGCTCTCTAGCTGTTGTCTGTGTCCTGAAGAAAGCCAGGCCCACTTACCCCCACCTCTCCCCACCTCCTGCCCCTCCCCCTGCCAGCTGCGCCTCCATGTAAGTACTTTGAGCCCCTTAACACCCCAAGGCGTGTTGGTGGCCAGCTTTTGTCTTGATGACAAGCCCCAGCAAGTCTACAGGGACTGGCTTCTTTCATGTGGGCCCTCAGTGAAGCCTCCTTGGTCTCAGCAGGCCCTGTGTTGTGCCCACCAGGCCTCTAGGAGATTAGGGGGCTTCTGTGGCTCCAGATGGCTCAAAGCTTTTCCCTTCCTCTGTGTTATCCCTAGCCCACCTGGCTTCCGTCCTCACTGGCCACGGGGTTGGGGGATTTTCACTCTCTCCAAGGCTCTGGCATCTTCCAGAGTGGACTAGTTGTGGGGTGTCCATCTGAGCCTTTCTCCCTGTCACCACTGCTGGACCTGCCTGCTGGGCCTTAGGTGACTTCTTGAGAGGTGGCCAAAGCTGCTAATCCCTGGAAGGGGCTCCTAGGATTTCCGTGTGGCTGGCAGGACCCTTGGCCACCCATGTGGTGTGACATGAGGAGCCTGGAAAGCCAGTCCAATCTCCATTCTTAAGCCCCACATATAAACATACCATGTTTTTTTTTTTTAAACTGCAGCTCTCAGAGCCTGCAATTCTACCATTGTCACGTTGCCTTGTGCTCTCCTTGGCATCCTCTAAGAAGGCAAATACCTTTTCAGCTGGGTGCTTTTAAGCATTTGCTGTCAAGAAGCAAGCCCTGGCCAGCCTGGCCCTTTTCCAGTGTTCTGTGTGACTGTGGCCAAGTTGCTTCTCCTCTCTGGGTCTTGTCTTTGTAAGACCCTTTTCAGCTCTAGTACTTTGAGGCTCCAGCATGGATTCTCACACCCTCCACACCGTTGCCAGTCACCTTTCTTCCTCCTCTGCAGGGTGGGGCACAGGGAAGGGCCTGGGAGCTGAGCTGGGTGGGGCCAGGGGCCAAAAGCCAGCATCATAGACACTTTTCCCACCAGCTGGGCATACCAGTCCTTCCTCTTCTTCTGAGGACAGGTGGGGAAACTGAGGTCTGAGGGGGAAGGGCCAGGGCTGGAACTGGGACCCAGTTATCCTTATTGCCAGTGAGTGCTCCTCCTGCTGTTGGCTGCTACCTCTCTTGAGAGGGTCAGAAGACCCACTGGCATGAGGGTCAGGGACATACTTTTTCCTTTCCCATGGAAGGCTCCTCCAGGCAGGGCTTGGGTGAGACAAGCGAGGTGCCGGTGGTCCCCTGGGCATGGGGCAGAATCGGAGGAGGACATCCTCTTTCTGAGGTTAAGGAGATAGGGGCTGGAGGCCTTGACAAGGGAGGTGGCATGAAGGGGCGTGGAGGTGTCTAGGAACGTGGTTGGTGGCGCAGGGTGCTCTAGGGCCACCTCCCTCCCTTCTGCCTTCCCTTTCTCCTGGGGAGGGGACTGGGCCAACAGTAATGCCATTTTTCCTGGCCCTGGGATTAGGTGCGGCCGTGTTAAGGAGAGGACGTTCGAGAGGACGTGGCGAAGTGAAGAGGATCTGCATGCCACTGCCTGGAACTCTGGTGGGTCTGGGTCTGGTTCTCTCCCTGGCTCCTGTCCCCTCTGACCACTGTCCCTGGCCCCCTGCCCTGTCCCATCCTTCCAGGTCCACCTGAGTGTGTGTGTGTGTGTGTTTGTGTGTGTGTGTTATGTGTGTGGTATGTGTGTGTGTCCCCCAGGAGGGGCCTGGGGTACAGGTTGGCCCTTGAGCCTGGCACTGGGTCCTACCTTCATTCCAGATCAGAAGCAGCTCCCGGAACTGCCCCAGGGAGAGGTCCAGGCTGACCTGGCAGATTCCTGATGGAGGAGAAGGAGAGGAGGCTGAGGGATGGGAAGGAAGGGCTCAGTTTCTCTTGTGGCTTCTCTCGACAGCTGGGCACGTCCACAAATCCACCTGAAGCCAGCAGGTCCAAGAGTTAAAGATTTACTTCAGGGCCATGGGGGAAGCTGGAATGGTGAGATCCCGGGGCTCCCTGATGTTGTGTTTGTGGCTTTGGTCCTGTCTAGACTGTGAGAGCCATGGCTTGTCAAAGCCAGAGGGGCCCCTAGAGAATTTCCATGTTCTTAACTTGGCTTTTGATGGGGGCCAGTCACAATCACTCTGAATTTGTGTGTCTGGGGAGAGAATCTGCTGATAGCCATCATTAGATTCTCAAAGGGTTCTGTAACCCCCAGAAAGTCACAGACGTCTCCTCTAGTCCATACCCCTCACTGCAGTTGCCGAAACTGAGGCTCAGAGAAGGGAAGGGACTTGCCCAGAGACTCACAGGCAGCAATGGAGGCTGTGGCACCCCCCGCCTCTGTCTTCCTGGCCACATTCTGCCTGACCTCACAGGCTGGGGGAGCTTGGCTCATTCAGGGGACAATGACCTCTCATCCCCTGAGTGTTCACGGCCTCAGGAAGGACTGGGAGGCTGTTGTGGTTTCCAGGCCCGCATGGATTTTGGCTTCTGCATCCATGAGATGGAGGCCCCTGAGTCTGCCTGTGCCTTGGAATCTCTCAGGGTGTATTTGAGGCCTGGAGTTGGGCATGAGGAGGGTGGGGGCTGGTGGTGACCCACATTTCCCAGCTCCTCTGCAGGGGAGGCAGATAGGGGAGAAGAAGCTCAGGGTGTGATAAAATTGTTTTCACTTCACTGGGCATAAATGACAAATAAGTGAAGTGAGGGTTGAGAAGTGCTTGGTAAAGCGCCTGGCATGTGCCAGGCCGTGAGGTGAGGTGCTCACCATTGTCCTTTGCGGTGCCCTGCTAGCTGAGATCTCCTGCTTCTGACCCTTGCTCTTGTCTCTTCCTTAGCATGAGGCCTCTGCCTGGGGCAGGAGGTACCCCCCCGCCCTTTTTTTTTTGAAATGGAGTTTCGCTCAGGCTAGAGTGCAATGGCACCATCTCGGCTCGCTGCAATCTCCACCTCCTGGGTTCAAGCGATTTCCTGCCTCAGCCTCTGGAGTTGCTGGGATTACAGGCATGTGCCACACATATGGCTAATTTTGTATTTTTAGTAGAGATGGGGTTTCACTGTGTTAGCCAGGATGGTCTCAATCTCCAGACCTTGTGATCCGCCCTCCTCAGCCTCCCAAAGTGCTGGGATTACAGGCAGGGGCCACTGCGCCCAGCCACCCTACCCCTTTCTTGTATTGGGGTACCTGATGGGGGCATGAGGACCCAGTGGCTGAAGTCCTGCCTTGCTGGGTCCCATGGGGCACCTCTCTGCAGTGCAGGCTTTCCCAGGAGGCTGAAGCTCAGCTAGAGAAGCGGGGTCAGCAGCCCTGGGGCTGGTCGCCTGCAGGAAGCCTTTCTCCTGGGCTGCAGACCTGGCTTGGGAATGGTGTGGAAAGTAGGACTGCAGAGGGGTCATGAACAGGGGCTCTGGGGTGGGCTGGGAGGGGCATCCTAGCTCCACCTCTGCCCAGCTGTGTGACTTCGAGCAGTTACTTACCCTCTCTGAACCTCCATTTCCTTGTCTGTAAAGTGCTCATAGCACTGACACCTCTTTCAGGGTGTTAGGATTGAGCGTGCTGGAGCAGGGAAGGCTCCTGGCACAGCCCCAGATGTTCACAGGAGCTTAATGTTGGCCACCAGTGAGGGAGGTTATGATATGTGTTTGGATATGCTGCTTTGTTCCTTTTGAGTGTCTGTGATCTGAGCCTAAGAAAAAAATAGTTCTGGATGGATTTGACTCTGTCATAGGCAGATTTGGGGATAGGGTGGGCAGAGAGCCCCGTTTTGAGAAGCTTTGTGGCTATTGCATAACATTCTATGTGAGGGACCTGACAACTTTGGTGTGCATGAAGAGCCTCAGTAGGACTGTCAGGACTGTCCTGACCTTGGGACGGGAGGGTGGCAGGTGACCTGCTGTGCTTCCCACATGGCCCCGCCCCCAGGCTGTTTGGTATGTTTGCTCGGTAAGCCCTTTTTTTCAGAGCTGGTACAAAGGTAAACTCGCAACTCAAGCCCTGTTGGAAGAAGGACACATTCTCAACAAGTGAGGTCTAAGTTCCTGAGGTTTTCTGTTGGGCCTTCCCTGCCAGGTAACCCAGAACAGATTCACAAGTTGAGAACCAGGGAGTGAAACAGTAGTGCTTAATGCTTTGTTTCCTTGTTGATTGATGGGTATCTATGGGCTACTTCCAAGAAAGATCACAAGAGGCTGCTTGTGATACTAAAACACATATAAAATGGATGAAAACAAACACAGAAAACTATTCAAAGGGAATGGAGAATGGGATGTGCAGGGCATCTGGCAAGTGTTAGCTGTCTTAGGTGATCACAAAGGGGCTGCGGAGATGGGGGTTGAGGGGCCCAGGCTCTGGAGTCCAGCAGCTGTGGGCTGAAGTTCCCATTCACCCTCTTGTTAGCTCTGGGGGCTGTAGCAAGTGACTGGCCTCTCTGGGCCTCAGTTTCTCATCTGTATAATGGGGGGAATCTAGGTCATGGTGCTGTGGTAAGGTTGAAATAATGGCACGTAACACAGACATGGCATGTCTCATAAATGGAAGTTAATGTTATTAATGCATTTAGCTTGGAGATGCTGCGTAGCAGATTCACAGAGGGGAAGGTAATTGGCAAGGGCACAAGGCTTTTGAGCACCTGCTGTGGGTAGGAGACGGCTTGTGCCTTGCAAAGCTTTCAGTGAAGTTGGGAGCCCCGCGTTCTAGTTGCAAGGACAACTGATACCTGGTGTTGCGTGGTGGGATGTGGAGCAGGGGAGCTCAACCAGGACTTTAGAAATCCAGAGCAGGCTTGTTCACTTCCCTGCTGAGGCTGGCATTGGAGGAGGAGGGACAGGGTTTTTATGGACAAGAAAATGGACCAAGGTAAATGAGAGTGGGGCACACCAGATGGCACAAGGCCAGGAGGTCCTTTCCTCTCTCTGGGTCTCAGTGTCCCCAGGGGCTTACTGCAGGGCAGACTGTGCTCTCTGTGGCCCTGCGCCTCTGAGCCAGACCTCCAACAGTCTCTTTCCTGGTGGTGGTGGTCCTGGACTCTGGGGTGACAGGCGGCAGCTTGGCCCCCAGCCAGGCAGCACTGTGGGAGTGATGGGGGATGGGGCATGCAGCAAATTACAGCAGAGGAAGAGATTTGCTTCTGGTCTCGGCCTCCCGGGGGTGTAATCACGCGGAGAAACTCCCGCACAGCTGGGAAGCAAATGTGGAGGATTTTCCTTGCTGGGCTGGATGTGGTGGGTGGGGCAGGCTGTGGTAGGGTGGCTGGTGGAGCTAGGAAGCTGTGGGGTGTGGCTGGGTGGGGGGTGATGATGTGACTGTGCTGGGGCTGTGACCGGCTAGGAGGGGCTGGATCACCTATGGGCAGTGGCCCTGGGTGCATGTGGGGCTACCTGTTCCCAGGCCTGCAGCCACTGCTATGCTCTCCCCTGCTCAAGTCCCTGCCCAAGCCCAGGTACCCATTCACATCCTTCTGAGGCTGCTGGCAGAGCTCTTTCTACACTGACCTCCTCTCAGCCCCCACCCCCTGTGCATGTGGTGCAGATGTCTATGATGATGCCGTTTGAGCCTGTCGTGTGCATGTGAGTGTGGTGTGTGTGTTGAGGGAGTGGGGAGAGGTGTGTGGTCCACAGAGGGCATTGTCAAGAGTGACCTAGGCTGGAAATAAAATGTGGGCTGGGTGAGCATTCAGGGCCGTGGGCATCTTCCCCCATTCACTGCAGCCATGTCGTACCAGAGACATGAAACCTTGGGTTCCAGATACCTCTAGAAACCCTTGAGGTAAGGTCATGGTCGCCACTGCATTTTCAGTGCCTAGTGGCATGCTTGGCACCTAGTGGTGCTCAATAAATACAGGATGAGGAAACAGGTCCTTTGCTTGTTCCGCACTCCCAGAGAGATCTCAGACCTCCTTCCTGGATCCCATTCTCTTGCTCCTTCCCTCTGGCGTCAGCCTGGCCTCCCTTCCTCTCTCTTTCTCAATTGACTACTAATTTGATATGTGGCCTTGGGCCAGTTCCTTCCTGAGCTTCACTTTCCAAATCTGTTACTGAGTAATCATTTTATTAGCTTATATTACCGTGTGCCAGGCACTGAGCTCAGTGTTTTACATGCCTCATCTCTCTTTGTCTTGGCAGCCGCCCTGCAAGATAGATAAGTGTAAACCCCATTTTAGAGTTAGTGAAACTGAGGTTCAGAGAGGTTGAGAGATTTGCTCAAAGGTCATGAGGCTCGTAAACAATGGAGCCAACATTCAAGCCCCAGCTGGGTGCAGTGACTCGTACCTGTAATCCCAGCACTTTGGGAAGCCAAGGCAGGAGGATTGCTTGAGCCCAGGAGTTCAAGACCAGCCTAGGCAACATAGGGATACCTTGTCTGTATTAAAAAATTAGCTGGGCATGGTGGCGCAATCCTGTAGTCCTAGCTGCTTGGGAGGCTGAGGTAGGAGGATCACTTGAGCATGGAAAGTCAAGGCTGCAGTAAGTGTGATGTGCCCCTGCACTCCAGCCTGGGCAACAGAGAAAGACACTGTCTCAAAAAATGAAAATATGCTGGGCACAGTGGCTCATGTCTATAATCCCAGCACTTTGGGAGGCCGAGGCAGGTGGATCACTTGAGGTCAGGAGTTCGAGACCAGCCTGGGCAACTTGGCAAAACCCCGTCTCTGCTAAAAATACAAAAATTAGCTGGGTGTGGTGGCGGACGCCTATAATCCCAGCTACTCAGGAGGCTGCGATTCAAAAATCGCTCGAAGCTTGAACCCAGTAGGAGGAGGCTGGAATGAGTCTGGGCAACAAAGCAAGACTCTTAAAAAAAGAAAGAGAAGATTCAAAGATTCAAGCTCAGGCAGGCTAGCCCCAGTCTGGGCCTTTAACTGTTATGCTAGCTGTCGCCACTAGAGTGAAATAGAAGGGTGTGCACAGCCCTTCTCAGGAGGCCTGCTCGTGCACAGAAGGCACTGTGTGCATGTGAGTTGGGTTACTGGGCACAATTTACCGTGAAAGGCATGGCTTGCTCTGTCTCCATACCTGCTCTTATGGAGCTCTTGGGCTCATTCCTGGAGCCCATGGATTCATCACAGCCCAAGCTGGACCGCCTTCCCTGGTCCCAGTCTCTGGACAGCTTGCTCCTTGTACCTCTGCCCCTTTTCTCTTATGGGTCCAGGGGAACGTTTTCAGGTGGGGATGTTAGATAGAGGGACTTCAACTCCAGAGCAGTGGCCACGGTTACCGTGGTATTTCCCGAAAGTGCAGCGTTGCCATGGCATCTCCATGACAACCAGAGCATCTCATTCATTATCCTCAGCACCTTGGCAGGGAAAGCTGGGGCTAGGGCTAGGGGAGTGCAGTGGGAGCCTGGCTGAGGACTGTGGGCCACTGGCCTTTGTGGCTGAGGTTCCCCTCATGCCCCTGCCTACCCCAAGCCAAGGTTCCTCTGAAGGCTGTGGAGTTATCTCCCCCACCCATGGGGTCTGGGTTCACATTTCAGCTCTGCCACTGACTAGATGTGGGGCAAGTGACTTAACCTCTCTGAGCCTTATTTTACTCAACTGTAAATGTGGATGACAATATTAGTTGTAAGGATTATATGAAATGAGGTGTAAAAAGGGCTGGCTGGACGTGGTGGCTCACACCTGTAATCCTAGCACTTTGGGAAGCCGACGTGGGTGGATCATCTGAGGTCAGGAGTTCAAGACCAGCCTGGCCAACATGGCAAAATCCCATATCTACAAAAATACAAAAATTAGCCAGGCATGATGGTGGGTGCCTGTAATCGCAGCTACTCGGGAGGCTGAGGTGGGAGAATTGCTTGAACCTGGGAGGGAGAGGTTGCAGTGAGCCCAGATCGTGCCATTGCACTCCAGCCTGGGTGACAGAGTGAGACTCCGTCTCAAAAAAAGAAAAAGTGCTTAGCACAGTGCCAGGCTTATAGTATGTGCTGAAGGTATGGCGGCAGTATTCATAATGATGATAATTATAACGTTGTTGGTGTTACTTTTATTGTAGAAACCCTTGGGTTTCATGGAGGAATGAAAGACCAAACTCAAAGTCAGGAAGGAAACCCATTTGAGTCAAGATTTGGTGGTTTCCATGTGACTGTGGCCAGTCACTTCACCTTGAAGTCTTTGTCTTCTTATCTGTAAATTGGAAATAATAACAGCTGCTCATTCATTCATATCCTGAGTATTCAATAAGGACCTGACCCTGGGAAAAGTGGGAGCTTCCACGATGAATGAGACTTAGTTCCTGCCCTTGAGTGGCACCCGGGCATGGGGGGAGGAAGAAGAAAGGACATGTTTTGTGCTGAGGGCTCTGTGCCGGGTGCCGGTGAGGGCCTATGCAGAGGTCAGTAAGCCCTGGTCTTGTCCCACAGATCTGCAGGCTAGAGGTAGACCCATGTGTAGGAATGCCCCCAGTTTACTCTGCACAGACCACATGATCAGGTACACCCAGGGCCTGGGCAGGAAGCCAAATGAAGGGAAGAGGTTGGCTGTGAGACTGTACATAGAGATGCTGATGGTGTTAACTGCAGGATACACGGCCCATTTGAGGCTGGCACTCTTAAGTGCCTCAGCTGATGGTGGCGGGTGAGGATGTGTGCCCATTGTCACCAGAACTTGCCCTCTTTAGAGAAAAGTTGGAAGTTCTGACTTTTATGTAAAATCTCCTGATTTAACAATGTTGCTAACAAATCCCAAATTAAAGAAAAATACTGTGCAAGCCAAAGAGCACAGTCTGCATTTTGTTTGGACTCCACGGTCCTGGTTTTCAGCCTCTGCACTGTGGAGTGGGGATGAGGCGGGGGAGCCTGAGGAATGAGACTTAGGAGTGGGAGAGGGGGCAGTGGTTGGAGATGACTTCAGAGGGGTCATGACTTTGGAACTGGGATCTTAAAAGATGAGTAAGTGTCCCAAGGGGTCGGGGGAGACATTCCAGGCAATGGGAATTTCATCAGCAAAAGCCTCGATGCTTGCCCGAGATTGGTGACTATCTGGGTGAGGCTGGAATTTAGGAGAAACTGCTGGTGATGTCTGTGAGGCCTAGCAAGCCCAGGGTGGTGGGGGTCATTGAGGCCTCAGCCCCAGCTGTCCTTGAGGCCTTGGTGGCTCCTGGGGGATTAGGAGCCCCTCAGTTATTTATCCCTTGAGCCTTGGGAGCTCTGGAGTGCAGGCGGGTGAGGAGGGCCTTGGGTGGAGGGTGGCGGCGTCTGAGTGGGTTGCAGAGGGGCTGTGCTGGAAGTCCTCTTTGCCGGCAGGCTGAGTGGCCAGCACTTTGCTACAAAGCAATTGACTTCCCTCCGCCCACCCCCACCCCAGGGTATTTGGCCTTCTCTGAGAACAGGGGCTACCTTGCTCTCCCTCTGCCCTGCGTTTTGCCATGGCCTTATCTTTAGCTTCCTGGCTTCTATCCAGGCAGCCAGCCAGCTCCCAGTAAGGGCCACAGCTCCCAAAGATAGGGCTGCTTTTCAGGCATGCTGTGAGGGGAGGACAGCAGCCCTGGCTGTCTGGCCCTCTGTGTAATAAGTGTGTTTGGTGCCTGCCTGCCTCAGCCCTTGCTCTCCCTCTGTGAAATGAGTTGCCCTCCCCTGCCTGAGTCCTAGGGCTGTCAGACTCTCAAGAGAGGGATGAGCTTGAAAGCACTTCGTGAGCTAAGCTGTGATCCGCATCGTGAGGGATTGTCATAAGTATGTTAAATAAGCAACAGGGGTGCGTGATAACAGCAGCTGTGTGCCGGGCATGGTTCTGAGCATCTTATGTATCAACTCATTTAATGTTCACAACCGTGGGAAGTAGGTAGAATTTCCATTTTACATGCTAGGAAACTGAGGCACTGAGAAGTTAAATAACTTGCCCAAGATTACACAGCTACTAGGTGGTGGAGCTTAGTTTTGAACCGAAGCCACTTGGCTCCAGTCTGCATGTGTAACCAGTAGGGTCCATTAGTCTAGGACTTTAGGTCTGTGGATGGGTGACAGGGAGGCTCTGAACTCCTTGAAATTATTATGATATATATTTTTTTGAGATGGAGTCTTGCTGTATTGCACAGGCTGGAGTACAGTGGTGTGATCTCGCCTTACTGCAGCCCCTGCCTCCCGGGTTCAAGTGATTCTCTTGCCTCAGCCTCCTGAGTAGCTGGGATTACAGATGCCTGCCACCATGCCTAGCTAATTTTTATATTTTTAGTGGATATGGGGTTTCACCATGTTGGTCAGGCTGGTCTTGAACTCCTAACCTGAAGTGATCCGCCCACCTTAGCCTCCCAAAGTGCTGGGATGACAGGTGAGAGCCACCACACCATTATGACATTTTCTAGCATATGTATGTGTGTGTATATATGTGTGTGTGTGTGTGTGTGTATGACTTTATTGTTTAGATTTTTAGTTTTACATTCACAGCAAAATTGAAAGTAAGGTACAGAGAGTTCCCATATGCCCTCTTCCCCTGTACACACACACAGCTTCCCCTATTATCAACATCCCCCACTAAAGTGGTACTTTTTTTTTTTTTTTTTTTTTGAGATGGTGTCTTGCTGTGTCGCTCAGGCTGGAATGCAGTGGCACAATTATGGCCACTGTAGTCTTGACCTCATGGGCCCAAGTGATCCTCCTGCCTCAGCCTCCTGAGTAGCTGGGTCTACAGGCACAGCTCATTTTTTTTCTTTCTTTGTAGAGATGGGGGTCTTGCTATATTGCCCAGGCTGGTCTTAAACTCCTAGCCTCAAGTGATCCTCCTGCCTCCACCTCCCAGGGTCAGGGGACTACAGGTGTGAGCCACTGTGCCCAACCCAGAGTGGTAAATTTGTTACAACAGATGACCCTGCATTGACACATCATCATCACCCAGAGTCCATAGTTTACTTTCGGGTTCAGCCCTGGTGGTATGCATTCTGTGGGTTTGGACAAATGTATAATGACATGTATCCACCATCGTTGTCTCATACACATAGTTTCACTGCCAAAAAAATTCTCTTTGCTCCGCTGATTCATACTCTCAACGCCCAACCTCTGGCAACCATGTGCATTTTTTAATGTGCATATTTTTTATGTCTGAAAAATGTCAGATTCCCACAGGGGTTCGTGGCTCCCACATTCTTGAGATTCTGAGCTGCATAATTCACACTCTGGAAGGTTGTTAATCTGATAGAGGGTCACTGACCACCGCACTTAGGCCTGCGAGGAGTGGCTGGTGGCTGCTCTCCCCCACTTCCGTGGGGTTGGGTGGCCAACGTGGGTGGGGCACCATCAGGGCATCCCCGCCTCCTCCCCACTGTGCTTCTGTCCTGGCCCTAGGCCAAGGGGTGGGGCTGGGCTGCTGCCACAGGCTGCCCTTATCAGTGGTAAATGGGACACCTGGGTACCCTGAGTATAAACAGGACCAGTCACCCCAGCCTTCCTGGCTCTGCCCAGGACACCTGCTCCTTCTTGCCCTGCTCTCAGCTAGAATTGCAGGGAGTCCCTGGAAAGCGCCACACATGCTCTTATCTCCAAGCTGTGGTATGTGCCATTTCCTCTATCCACCCCTGCCCAACCCTTACTTATTCTGGTCAGCTTAGGTACCCTTCCTCCAGGAAGCCTTCCCTGTCCCCTCCTTCTCCCTGCCAGAAGAGTTAAGGACCCCTGAGTTCTTCTGAATACCCCTCCCATCCCCGCCTGTCACACTTATCCCACTGCATTGCAGATGCCCATTTTCTTGGCTGCCTCTGGTTCCTCAGGGTACTGGCACTGAAATGTAGAATATCAGAGGTGAAGGAGCCCCCAGAGATCATCTGTCCCAACCCCCTTCTAACATGCAGGAAGCCCAGAGGGGGTCACACAGTGCATCATGGCAGAGCTGAGACCAGATCTGTTATCCTAGTCACCTCCTCATTTCACAAACAAAAAACGGAAATAAAAATCACCCAGAGATAATCACTGTTAATGTTTCTTTTTCTTTTTCTTTCTTTTTTTTTTGCATTTAGCACCGGTTTCTAGCCTATGCACAAAAATGTTTAACAAAATTGTGACCACACGTACAAACTGTTTTATAAATTTTTTTTTTTTTTTTTTTTTGAGACGGAGTCTCGCTCTGTCGCCCAGGCTGGAGTGCAGTGGCCAGATCTCAGCTCACTGCAAGCTCCGCCTCCCGGGTTCACGCCATTCTCCTGCCTCAGCCTCCTGAGTAGCTGGGACTACAGGCACCCGCTACCTTGCCCGGCTAGTTTTTTGTATTTTTGGTAGAGACGGGGTTTCACCGTGTTAGCCAGGATGGTCTCGATCTCCTGACCTCGTGATCCGCCCGTCTCGGCCTCCCAAAGTGCTGGGATTACAGGCTTGAGCCACTGCGCCCGGCCTATAAATGTTTTTGACTTTGACAATTTATATGGTAATTATATTTCTATGTCAGTACATGTCCTTCTTCAACATATTGTAAATGGCTGCCTAGGATTTCATCGTGATGCTTGTATTATAATTTCCCTCTTTTTTTTTTTTAGATGGGGTCTCGCTCTGTCGCCCAGGCTGGAGTGCAGTGATGTAATCTCGGCTGACTGCACCCTCCGCCTCCCAGGTTCAAGTGATTCCCCTGCCTCAGCCTCCTGAGTAGCTGGGACTACAGGTGTCTGTCACCATGCCTGCCTAATTTTTGTATTTTTAGTAGAGATGAGGTTTCACCATTTGCCCAGGCTGGTCTTGAACTCCTGACCTCAAGTGATCCACCTTCCTCGGCCTCCCAAAATTCTGGGATTACAGGCATGAGCCACCACGCCCGACCCTTGTGTTACAATCTCCCATTGTTTGGGATTTGCTGTTATAAGCAGCAGTAGGATTTGTGTTCTTGTGCAGACATCTTTACACACTTGTGCAGTAATACCTCTAGGATAAATTCCTGGAAGTGCAGCTGTTGGGTCTGAGGCATGCTGTACCCATGCCAAGCACATCGTGTGGTCTTGGGGCTGGAAGGGATTTCAAAGATCTTTACCCCCTAGGCTGGGCTCAAGCCTTGAAGTCCCCCCGGCCTCTTTAGCCCTGGCTCTTACACCTTCCATCTAGACCTGGGCAACTCTCCTGCTAGCTTTGAGCCGCTGTGACTGATAGAAAATTGCTCCTTGGGGACCAGGTGTGGTGGCTCATGGCTATAATCGCAGCAGTTTGGTAGGCCAAGGCGGGCGAATCACCTGAGGTCAGGAGTTCGAGACCAGCCTGATCAACATGGAGAAACCCCATCTCTACTAAAAATAAAACATTAGCTGAGCGAGGTGCTGCATGCTTGTAATCCCAGCTACTCAGGAGGCTGTGGCAGGAGAATCACTTGAACCCAGGAGGTGGAGGTTGTGGCAAGCCGATATCACACCATTGTCCAGTCTGGGCAACAAGAGTGAACTCTGCCTAAAAAAAAAAAAAAAAAAGAAAAGAAAGTTGCTCCTTAGGTTGCTGGGAAATCTCACTTTTTGTGACTTCATTACTATTTAAGGGAGACTGGAAGGCTGTGCTTGGGGTTGCTGTTTGGGATGAGAGAATTGGGGCCTTTGTGTTGGGTATGTGGGTCTTCATTAACTCTTTCCAGTGAGACGAGTCCAGGAGGCATGGCCTGGGTGCGGGGGGTTCAGGCTGAGGGGGAGGCTGGAACTGAGAGTTTTGGCTGCCTGGGTGGACAGAAGGTCCAGGGCAGGGGAGGCCTCCCCTCTGCATCCTGTGGCAGTATAGCGATCCTCAGGAAGGCTGTTTGGTCACCTGTTGTCCTGGGCTGTTGTGTGCACCTGTGGGTACATACCCCGAGGATGAGAGATGCCTGGTTACATGAGGGGCAAATATGACAGCTGCCATGTTTCTTGTGTCAAGCTCCTCAGACACATTTACTTAACGCTCAGCTACAGCCATGAGCTGCGGGGGTGCTGGTGTTACAGATGAGCTCACTGATGCTCGGACGGTGTAATGGTCACCTGGGGCCTTCTCACACTGATAAGTCACACATGCCTCGCAGCCCACTAATGAATCCTGGCTTGGCTTCGTTCTGAGCCTTCATTCCTCGGATGGAGACTCAGTCTTTCCATCTATCAGATGGGGCTGCTGGGCTCATTCAAAGAGAGCAACAGGTTAGGAAGGGAATGGAATATGGCGAGGATGTGGTATTCAGTCGTGATTTAGAATTCTACCTCTAGTTCCCAGGCTGTGCAAATGTTTATCATCTCTCCCCATCCTTCCTGCTCTTGGATTTTCCTTGGCCTAGTCTTGGACTCTGATAATGATCAAAAATAGCAACTCCCATTTGTGGATACCATATGCTAGGTACTGCTCTAAGTTATTTACAAATGTTGTTGGACTTAATCCTCCAACCCCTCGTGAGATGGGTTCATATTATTTATTGTCTGCCCCATTTTACAAGTGGGGAAACGGGGGCTTAGAGATATTAAAGAGCTTGCTGCAAATCATGCAACCTTGGTTTAGCAGCCGTACTTGCACTTGGGCACTCTTAGGTCACCTCCCATGTGTCCACAGTTAGCTGAACCCTGAAGCCCACACTCTGACGCTCCTGTTCTCTCCACTCTCCACAGCCTTAGTCCCGTGGGCCTCAAGGAGTGAGCGGCATGCGGCACCCCCAGGCCTGCCCAGTGTCCTCTGGCCTGCTGCCCTGCACCCCCAGAAGGCCCTGACGCCCTGGGGCACTTCTGCTCTGCACAGGACCACGCGGGGGTTTGCCATGGTGACATAAAGGGGCGCGGAGGAAGGAAGGAGCGTGACCAGCCTGTGGACTGCGCCCCTGGCTGGGAGGAAGGACTGGGGGCCCAGATCCTCCACTCCCAGTGCCCCACAAGGGCCTTGCTTCCTAAGTCTCTGTGAATTTGTTGGTCAGTGGACGATTCTCGTGTCTCCTCCTGTGTGGGGCCTTGGGGTAGCCAGGGCAGGCCGGGCCTCCGGTGGCCAAGGTCTCGGAGGCCAGGATGCCTGCCCTGGCATGCCTCCGGAGGCTGTGTCGGCACGTGTCCCCGCAGGCTGTCCTTTTCCTGCTGTTCGTCTTCTGCCTGTTTAGCGTTTTCATCTCGGCCTACTACCTATATGGCTGGAAGCGAGGCCTGGAGCCCTCGGCGGATGCCCCCGAGCCTGACTGCGGGGACCCGCCGCCCGTGGCCCCCAGTCGCCTGCTGCCGCTCAAGCCTGTGCAGGCAGCCACCCCTTCCCGCACGGACCCGTTGGTGCTGGTCTTTGTGGAGAGCCTCTACTCGCAACTGGGCCAGGAGGTGGTGGCCATCCTGGAGTCCAGCCGCTTCAAATACCGCACAGAGATTGCGCCGGGCAAGGGTGACATGCCCACGCTCACTGACAAGGGCCGTGGCCGCTTCGCCCTCATCATCTATGAGAACATCCTCAAGTATGTCAACCTGGACGCCTGGAACCGGGAGCTGCTGGACAAGTACTGTGTGGCCTACGGCGTGGGCATCATTGGCTTCTTCAAGGTACACAAGAAGCAGGGTCCTTTAGCAGTTCGGAGCCCCCTCTCCAGACTCACAGCTCAGTGCCTGACTTCTCATCTGTGAAGTGGGTGTAATGGTAGCACCCGCCTCCCGGGGTTGTTGGGAGGGTTAAATGAGTGAGTATAGGTAAAGCACTGGGAGCCTGTGGTGCCCACTGCCTGGCAAGTGCTTAGTAAGTATTAGGGGAGCGTGCCAGGGGGATCGCCTGCTGTGCATGGGGTCCAGCACACAGCAGGTGCTTGTGTAAAGGAGGCCACAGGGATAAGTGTGAAGTCAGAGGGGCATGCTCTGCTAGGTGCCCCAAAACCTGTCAAGGCAACCTCCCCTAGGGAGGGCGTGTGCACCCATATTTCAGATGAGCGAACCAAGGCTCTGGGGGTTAAGTTACTTATGTAAGGTTATGCAGCCTGTAAGTGGGGAAGCCAAGATTTGAAACTAGACATGGATAGTTTGGGCTCTCTATCCCATGCTCTTTCCTCTTGGTGGTGGTGGAGTACGGCGTTAATGTACCTCCTGACCCAGAGCCATTTTGCATGAGGAGAAAGAGAAGAATGAAATCCCGCTGGGCAGATGGGGAGCTGCTCTGGGCTTTATGGGGCTCCCAGAATGACCGCTGGGATTGGGGTCCTTGTAGAAAGGGTGTCACAGAGAATCTGTCCTTGGGGCGGGGAGGTTGGGAATGGCGGGGGATCCAGAGGCTGTGGTCAGAGAAGTCTGACCTGCAAGATGAAAACAGACACTAGTTGGGACTCTAGTTGGATGCTTTGGAGGTGGCAGGGAATTTGTTCCTTCATTCAACAAATATTTACTGAGCACTCACAGTGTTTGTGGTCCTGTGCTAGTGGTGATCGAAGTAGTCAAAGTTCCTGCTGTCATGGAGCTGGCATTTCAGTGCTGTGGTAGGGGGTGGGTGACAGGCAGTGAGCAAATAAACACAGGATGGGGCAGGTGTGATCAGTACAAAAAGCAACAAAGCAGGGAAAGGGCACAGAGGGCAGTGGGGGTGGGAGTTTGACATTATTTTGGGAAAGTCGTCTTTGATAAAGTGACCTGAAATAAGTGAAGGGAGGAGCTCTGTGGCTTTCTGCGCAAAGAGCCTTCCAGGAAGAAGGGACAGTAAGTGCACAAGTCCTAAAGCAGCCTCTTGCTTGGTGTGAGCCAGGAGAGGAGAAGTGGGAGAGGAGGAGCGGGAGATGGGTCAGAAGTGGCCTGTGTCTGCTGCTGGGTGCCCGTTTGTGCCAGGCCTTCCTGGTGTGCTTGTGCACTGGGCCCTGTCTCCTGCAGGGTTTCTCATGGCATGTTCTTTCACACACTAATACAGCAGGAAGCTCTGCCACTGAAAGGTGTTGTGAGCCAAGGATTTGAAGGCCCTTAGAAGTCCTGCAGTAGAGCAACCAGTGAGATTTGTTCTCAACTGGCTTGATCACAAAACCCTTTCTTTTACAGAGTGCCCTCAGGGGAACGCTGGCCTGATTTATGGCTTTACAATGACATCAAGTCAGACTATCTTCATTGTCTGTTTTTCTCTTTTCTCTTGGACTCTGCACCCTTTCCTGCCATGAACTTCATTAAGTTCTATTCAGAGCCCCAGGCCTGAAAAGCGTCAGGACTGCTGGCGTTTATTGAGTGCTCACTCAGTGCCATGCACCATCTACATGCGTCATGCAGATTCACACACTTCACACCAAGGCAGGTGGCTAGCAGACTGATTTAAGATAGGAGGAAACTGAGGCAAAGAGAGGATAAGCAGTGTGTCCAGGCTTACGCCTCTGATGAGTATAGGTCTGGTATTTGAACTCAAGCAGTCTGGCCCCAGAGGCCTTAGTCTTAACCACGATGTGATGAGTCCAGGAGCCTCACATGCCATTTATTCAGGAGAAGTGGCATCAGAGGTCACACCCAGTGCACAGAGCTCCCACTGTTTCTGGGGACCAGGCAGTGGGCTGTGGTCATTGGGCATAATTGGTACAGTGGAGCTGGGTGCTGTCTGGCCCCAGTTCCTTGCTCTGCAGAAGGTGAACAGGAGACCCAGAGAGGGGTGGGGACACATTCAGAGTCTCACTGTGGGCCAGTGGTAATTCCAGGACTTGGTGCTCTTCCTACCCTGTTGCCTAGGACAAGACTATCCTTGGTTTTGAGGAGAGGCCTGTGATTTTCTGCTCAAATGCATGCCCCCTGGTGGTCAAGGTACATCTCTCCACTCTTTCCGCAAGACCAGCTTCTCTGCTGTGTGCTGAACTTGCCAAGTGGGGAGTGTTTGTGGGCTCCAGGGATCTGGAGACTCATTTTCCAGTTCCCACTGATGCTGGATTCCCAGGGCAGTGTGAGAGCAGGGACTTAAAAGTCCAGACAGGTTCAGATCTCTCTGTCACTTAGAAACAGAGTGACTTTGGGTAAAAATGCTCAACTCATCTGCAAAGCGGGGCCAATTACAGCTCCTGCCTCACTTTTCTGTGTTGAAAACAAGATGGTGGGTGGGGAGCACTGAGCCCATTGTCTGGTACCGGAGCCACTCAATAGATGGCAGCTATCATGCTTTGTCATCTCCAGGTTCAGCATACAGCGGTGGTAGCGCTGTGTCTGTCTTGTGGTCCTGACCAATGTGTGCCCCTGTGAGATCTTGGAGGGTGGGAATAGGGTCACCCTCATCTGGATCCCTACTTCCTGGCACTGTCATGCCTCGTCCTTGAAATTCCAGGTGACCTGGAGCTAAACACACCCTGGCAGGGGTCTGGCAAGGACTACCTCACCTTTTCACTGTTGTGTCCCAGTCACTGAGCTCAGTGCTTTGCAGGCATTTCATGGCTAACTCTCATAGCTATTCTGTGAAGTAGGCATTTTATTTTCAGATAAGGACCTGAGGTTCAAAAAGTTAAATGGTTTGTCCAGAATGACATAGCTACAGGTTGAGTGTCTCTTGTCTGAAATACTGGAGACCAGAAGGGTCTCAGATTTTGGAATGCTTGCATTCTACTTACCAGTTGAGCGTCCCTAATCTGACAATCTGAAATCCAGAATGCTGCAATAAGCATTTCCTTTGAGCATGACCTTTGGGGGTCACACTGGTGCTCAAAAAGTTTTGGATTTTGGAGCATTTTGGATTTTCAGATTAGGGATGCTCAACCTGTGGTAAGTCATAGAACGAAGATCTGATAGTCAAGCTTGTTGTTTCTAACCCAGCCATAGGAGATAATATAAGAGCAAGTGGACTGACAGGGAGCCTGAGGCTCAGAGAGGAGATGTGGGATTCCCAAGGTCCCCCAGGTAATGGTGAGGTCTGTGCTTGGCCTCCACCTCGGCATTCCCGAATCAGGGCTCCTCCTCCCTCTGCCTGGCAGACCCCATTGGAAGATTTGGTGTCTCCGGAGTGGGTCCTCAGTGGTGAGGAGCAAGAGGGATTTCCAGTGCTGTGGGGTGAGGCCTGCAGTGAGGCCAGCCTCTCGGTGCTGAGGCCCTCCATTCCCTTCTTGGCTGGTTCGTTTCGTTGCCAGCGGATAGGCCATCAGTGGCTTGGCTTTCTGCCTTCCCGGATGGCTGGGCAGCTGACTGAGCCGCCAGCACCTGGCAGTCAGCTCAGGGTCGGGACTTTGAAATGGGATCCCTCAGCACCCGCGGTCCTGTGTGGCATCCCAGGCCTCAGCAGGCAACGGACAAGGCCTGAAATGTCTCAGGGCCCTACCGCTTTTGTCCCCACGCAGCCCAAGTAGTTCCCATCCTTGGTCAGGGCTGTCTTAGGAGTCGTGAGCAGCCTGGAGCTGGGGAGGTAGCTGAGGATTGGGCTGTGCGCTGGGCCTCAGCACCTGAGGCTGGCTCAGGACAGGGTGGGGAGGTACTCTTGATGTTTGGAGAATCACATGCAGGCTTCTTAATGTGGTTTATGAGGCCAGGGCCCTGCAGAGCCTTTTTGGGAATTAGAGGAGATGAGTGAAAGGCACTCTTCTGGACAAGTGCAGCTCTGCAACGGGCACAGGCTCAGCCGAGACTTTACCCCGCGCCCACCACTGACTTGCACGCCCCTGTGAGTGCCCCCTGAGCAGCTCTCCTCGGGGGCCCACACGTGACCCCATCTCCCCCTCCAAAGTCATTTTGCTTTGCCCTGCCCCACTCACTCTCCACGCAGCAGCCACATGGATCTTTTTAAAATGCAAATTGAAACCTATCATCCTTTGATGGAGTCTTTGAGGGCTTCCTGCTGCTGCTTCAAGCCTCCAGCACCCTGCAGGTCTGACTCCAGCTGACCTAACTGCCTCAGCTCCTCCGTTCCCTCTTGTTCACTCTGCTGCCTTCTTGCTATTCCTTGGCCACGTTAAGTCCTGTCCTACCTCAGGGCCTTTGCACTTGCTATTCTTGGCCTCTACCTTTCCCTTTGTTTGTGCTCATTTGTTCTTTAAATGTTAGCTCAAAAGTCCCTTTCTTCAGGAGACCTCCTGAGCCCACTAACTGTGCCCAGTGGTCTACTGTTCCACAAATATGAACCTCCTCTGTGTAGCATGTGCCACACTGAAGTTTTACATTTATTCCTGTGATTTTGGTGAATGTCTCTCTTCCCTCCTTGATTTTAAGGTTCATGAGAGCAGGGGCCAAGTCTTTGTTTTTCTCACTGTATCACTGGCACTTAAAACAGTGCCTGACACAGTGAATAGTTGTAGAATGAACAGATGAAACCTGTGTTGAGCATCTATCATATGCCAGGTACTGGAGAGCTGGCTGTTCCTCTTTTATTCCTTTTAAAAATCCAGTTCTGCATTAAATTGTGTGTGTTCCTGCTGGGTATCAAGCTGGGCACCAGGGATCCAAAGGTGAAACATCATAGCCCCTGAACTTAAGGGGTTGCAGGCTGGTGGGAGATAGAATGCTGAAAATATAATATTGCAGCTGAGGTGAGAAATGCTGCAGCTGAGGCTTTAACATGGTCTCAGGGAGGCCAGTGCAGAGAAGAGGATATATGCATTGGGTTTGAAGTATGAGCAGGGGTTTGTCAGGCCAAGAAGACAGAATGGAATTGGCACAGGAACAAGGACAAATTGTACCATATTCAGGGGCAGGTAGCTGAGAGGGTGAGGAAGGAACAGGGGCTGTGAGCCTAGGGAAGATGGGACTGGGGCACACTGACTTCAGACTTCCAGGGAACTAGGCAGCTGCATACCTTGAGAGAAGGGAGGCAGAGACTTCACCACTGATGGCAATGACCAGGCAGGCACCATGGTGAGGGAGTGGCCTCTGGAGTGCTAGGAGCATATGGGGCACCCCCAGCAGAAACCTCCTCTTTGAGCGTCCGCATTGGCATCCACGTTAAGATGTCTCCTGAAGAAAAGGTTGCGTGGCCAGAGCCAGTTTGGAAATCCCAGGCAACCACACCTGGTGGTTAGGTGTGTGAGTGCTAGGGCTCGATCTCTTGGCAGTGATTCATAGCTCCTGCCAACCACTGTGCTACTGAGGGCAGCGTGCCCCTCCAAGCCTTGGTTTCCACACCTGTGAAGTGGGATACGCAGGCTGATATGAGGACTGAATGAGCAGTTTCTGATCATGCCACAGGCCCTATTCTGAGCACTTTGCTGGTATTGATACTGATCATCCTCTACCATCCCTGGAGTTATTTTCTGTTCTTAGCCACATTTTACAGCAGAAACTGAGGCACAGAGAGGTGATATAACTTGCCCAAAGTCAGGCAGTCTAGCAGGATTCATGTTCTCAACTGCTAGATTTTCTTCTGTGTGGTTTAGCCTCTCTAGGCCCCATCTCCTATGTGTAAAATGGGTATGAGAGCAGTGTCTCCATCATGGGGTCATTGGAGGATTAACAGCATTCCTGTCTGCAAAGTGCACAGCACCGAGTGCCTGACTTTGGTAAGTGAGTCATGTGTGTTTGTGAGTATATTATTGTGCAGGGTGGAGTGCAGGGCCAGGGTGGTGAGCCTTCCATGAATATTGGTGAATACTGATACCACTGTTATGGTCCACATGTGAGAGTCTGTGTCCTTTAGGTTCTGGATATGACAGTTCTGTTCCCCCTCCTGCCCCCCATTGACTGCAGGCCAATGAGAACAGCCTGCTGAGCGCGCAGCTCAAGGGCTTCCCCCTGTTCCTGCACTCAAACCTGGGCCTGAAGGACTGCAGCATCAACCCCAAGTCCCCGCTGCTCTACGTGACGCGACCTAGCGAGGTGGAGAAGGGTGTGCTCCCCGGCGAGGACTGGACGGTGTTCCAGTCAAACCACTCCACCTATGAGCCGGTGCTGCTGGCCAAGACGCGCTCATCCGAATCCATTCCACACCTGGGCACGGACGCCGGCCTGCACGCCGCACTGCACGCCACTGTGGTCCAGGACCTGGGCCTGCACGATGGCATCCAGCGTGTGCTGTTTGGCAACAACCTGAACTTCTGGCTGCACAAGCTTGTCTTCGTGGACGCCGTGGCCTTCCTCACAGGGAAGCGCCTCTCCCTGCCATTGGACCGCTACATCCTGGTGGACATTGATGACATCTTTGTGGGCAAGGAGGGCACACGCATGAAGGTGGAGGACGTGAAGGTATGACTGGGGATGCCAGACTGGGCAAGGCAGGCAGGGCCTGGCAAGCTTCAGCCTTCAGGTGCCCCGTGGTGGATGTGCCCTGTCTGTATCTCCCCTGTGCTGAGAGTTACTTAAAAAGACAGTCCCACCCTACTTCCTATCCTGCCAGTTGGTTTTTATTAATGGTCTTATTTGAAGCAAGTATCATTTAAAACTTGATTGAAGCATTGGCCAGACATGGTGGCTCACACCTGTAATCCCAGCACTTTGGGAGCCTGAGGTGGGCGGATCACTTGAGGTCAGGAGTTTGAGACCAGCCTGGCCAACATGGTGAAACCCCATCTCTACTAAAAATACAAAAAGAAGTAGCCAGGTGTGGTGGCGTATGTCTATCATCCTGGCTACTTAGGAGGCTGAGGCAGGAGAATTGCTTGAACCCGGGAGGTGGAGGTTGCAGTGAGCCGAGACTGTGCCACTGCACTCCAGCCTAGGTGACAGAGCGAGACTGTATCAAAAAAATTAAAAAGGCCGGGCGCGGTAGCTCACGCTTGTAATCCCAGCACTTTGGGAGGCCGAGGTGGGTGGATCACGAGGTCAGGAGATCGAGACCACAGTGAAACCTCGTCTCTACTAAAAATACAAAAAATTAGCCGGGCGTGGTGGCACGCGCCTGTAGTCCCAGCTACTCAGGAGGCTGAGGCAGGAGAATGGCCTGAACCCAGGAGGCGGAGCTTGCAGTGAGCCGAGATGGCGCCACTGCACTCCAGCCTGGGCTACAGAGGGAGACTCTGTCTCAAAAAAAAAAAAAAAAAAAAAAAAAAATTAAAAAAAATAAACCTTTATTGTATTGGAGTACTGAATATAGAGGAATTTTGCATCTGGAGTGTGGAGTTTAAGTTTGTATAATATCTATGGAAGAAGACATCCAGACAAAGATGGGAGCTATACAGTGCTGTTTATCCGCCTTTAATTTAAATATGATTTTTAACTCTTAAAAATGTTTATGTTAATGTCAGAGCGCCTACAAAACTCTTAAAATAAGGATGAGAGCTTGAATCATGCATGAGGCAGATTTTAACTGAGGTGTAAGTAGACAGTAGAACGCATGTGTTTAATTCAAAAAAGGTTTGCTGGCCGGGTGTGGTGGCTTGTGCTTGTAATCCCAGCACTTTGAGAGGCCCAGGCAGGAGGATTGCTTGAGCCCAGGAGTTTGAGAGCAGCTTGAGCAACACAGGGAGACCTTGTCTCTACCAAAAGAAAACGTTAGCTGGGTGTGGTGGTAGTAGTCCTGTAGCCCTAGCTATCTGGGAGGTTGAGGCAGGAGGATTGGTTGTGCTTGGGATGTTGACGCTGCAGTGAACCGTGATTGTGTGTGGCGTTGTCCAGCCTGGGTCATAGAGCAAGACCCTGTCTCAAAAAAAAAAGAAAAAAAAAAAAAGTGTTTACTAAGCAAAACTATGTAAAAGCACTTTGCAGACCACAAGGTTTTACACACATGTGAACTGTCATTGTGACAAAGAGCCTACAAATTAAGACCATTAAACAATCTTTAAAACACAGTTTTCATCTACTCACTATTTTACTTAAAGTTATTTGCAAAGGAGATGGCATCCTAGTGTAAATAGGAAATCTGGATCAGTTGCCATAAATAGAGGGCAACCATAACAATAAATCCAGTGAAAACAAAACAGGGGGATTAAATTCTAGAGACATTCTGCTGTCTGCTGATAGCCTGTCCTGTCTTATAGGAGATTAGCAAGTGTTAGAAACATATTAACACCAAACCCAGGCTTGACTTTGATGTTAGCAGGAGGCTTTAAAAAGAGACTTGTAAGAGGAATACTTTTCTGAGTAATTCCAAAATCTCTGGTAGGGGTTGGCCCTGGGGCCTGGAAGGAAGTTCCTGGTGGCATTCATCCCCCTGCCTTGGTCAGGAGTGAACTCTCCTTTTCCTTACACTTCTAGAGAAGAGCAGAATGGATGGCATTCGGGAGCAGGCACTGTCTGGGGAGTTAAGACCTAATTTGAGTCGAGTCCTAATTTGACCCTAATGGACTAGGTGACTTGGGCAGGTCCCCTCCCATGCCTGAGCCTCAGCAGTAAAATGATGAGATGGGGTGGATGGGAGGTTTTCAGGCTGTTTCCTGGTACCCCAGGGGTCTCCCATAGGTGCCTGGATAGGGGGATGTTTCAGTGCCAGGTTCAGCCCTCCAGGCTCTGCCTCAGTGGCACCAGCAGTGCTGCTTTGGGCTGCTTTTACGCATTGTGTTTCCTCCTGAGATTCCATTCTCTTAAAGGCTGTCCTGTTTAAAGACCATTTTAGCCTTCCCGTCTAAGTCTTCACGCGGTGCCACCACCTGCCTCTGGCAAGGTAGATTGCTCTGCGTTCTGCTTCAGGGGTTCTTCCAGTGGCCTATGCTCGTTTTCTCCTGCAGGAACCTGGGTTCTTGCTGCCTGTCCAGTGGGTTCTGGAGAGACTGTGGTCCAGGGTCAGGTTGAGCCTGAGGAGTCAGGCTCCTGGGCTCACTGTCTTCCTATAAGCCCTGAATAGCTCTCTCTCATTTATTTTCCCTATTCTAATTTTTTTTTTTTTTTTTTTTTTTTTTTAGATAGAGTCTCACTCTGCCACCCAGGCTGGAGTGCAGTGTCAGGATCACAGCTCACTCAAGCCATCTGAGCACAAGCAGTCCTCCCACCTCAGCCTCCTGAGTAGCTGGGATTACAGGCACATGCCACCATACCCAGCTAGTTTTTTGTAGAGGGCAGGTTTCACCATGTTGCCCAGGCCGATCTGGAACTCCCAGAGTCAAGCGCTGCGCCCACCTCGGCCTCCCAAAGTGCTGGGTTTATAAGCATGAGCCATCGCACCTGGCTCTATTTTTTGTATTTTTAAAGTGAGAGGAATGATAGCAGTCTGAAGCCATTTCTATAGAACAATAGAAATAGAAAAATAGAATACAAACCAAAAATACAAATAGAGGCACCGTCTTTCACGCACTCAGCTCAGTTCAGATTGCAAAGTGCTTCTCCAGCCATAATCCTACTTGCCTTAAACATTTTTGTGAGTCAGAAAGGGCAGAGTTTTTTTTGTTTTGTTTTTGTTTTTTTTTTAATCCCAAGCACAGCCTACAACAGAGCCCTTCTTTCAGAGACATGAATGTTACCTCATTAGCTTGTACAGTACAATTTAAATAATACCAATAGCAGCTGCCTATTCAGGGTTTGGTGAGTCCCTGTGCTTAGCCCTTTCTGGGCATTGCTTCATTGGGTCCTTATAGCAGCCCTGTGAGGTGGGTATTGTTCTAAGTCCCATTTTACAGAGGTGGGCACTGAGGCTCAGGGAGCTGAGGTAACTTGCCTAAGGCCACACAGCTGGAGCATGCGTGTCCACCAGGCAGTGCACGGCCCTGGCAAGATGCTGGTGGTGACTGCATTGCCTGGGGAGGGCCAGGACTTTTAGTTTGTAAAGTGCTCTCATAGCTGGCTCTTACAGGTTTCTTTTTTCTTTTCCTTTTCTTTCTTTTCTTTTTTTTTTTGAGGCGAAGTTTCTCTCTTGTTGCCCTGGCTGGGGTGCAGTGGCGCGATCTTCGCTCACTGCAACCTCTGCCTCCTGGGTTCAAGCAATTCTTCTGCCTCAGCCTCCCGAGTAGCTGGGGTTACAGGCGCCTGCCACTATGCCTGGCTAATTTTGTATTTTTAGTAGAGACAGGGTTTCACCATGTTGGTCAGGCTGGTTTTGAACTCCTGACCTCAGGTGATCTGCCCGCCTTGGCCTCCCAGAGCTCTGGGATTACAGGCATGAGCCACTGCGCCCGGCAGCTCTTACAGGTTTCTGAGCCGCTTTGTGGCTCATGCGTCCTAACCCCAGAGTGCACCTGTATGTTTGTTTTATAAGTGTTAGTGTCCCTTCATTGACTTGCAAAGTACTGGGTACGTGGCGCATGGGAGGACTGCATTGCTGGGCGCACAGTGTCCCATCCTTGGAAAGATCATGGCCCTTTTAATGTCAGCCTTGCATTCCATCAGCAAGGAGAAATCCTCCACATTTCATAGGTGAAGACACAGGCTCACAGCGGCGGTGACCACAGACATAGCATTGGCCACCATTTTTCGTCACTTACCAGATGTCAGGCAGTTTTACGTAGAGTATCTTTTTTATAATTGTTTAATCTTTTTAGAGCAGGGTCTTACAATTGGACCCATGTTGGATTCTAACTCCTGGGCTCAAGCGATCCTCCTACCTTAGCCTCCCGAATAGCTGGGATACATGCAGTTATCTTACTTGATTCTTCCAAGAACCTTATGAGGGAGATATTATCATCCCTGTTTTATATTTGACGAAACCGAGACCTAGAGGAGTGTGAAACCTTTTCAAGGACGCATAGCAGAGCTGGCTGGGAGTCTAGGTTTTCCCTTGTCAGAGGTCTGGGGGAAGGCAGCGTAGGGCTGGCTTCAAGGGTATGTGTGATCTGTGCAGGCACACAGAGCCCCGTGCTCAGAGGGAGCCCATTACGTGGCTTAATGCCTGCTGTTGCCTTCTCGACATTCTTTTTTTGTTGTTGAGGCGGAATCTCGCTCTGTCACCCAGGCTGGAGTGCAGTAGTGTGATCTCGGCTCACTGCAACCTCCGCCTCCCGGGTTCAAGTGATTCTCCTACCTCAGCTTCCCAAATAGCTGGGATTACAGGCTCGTGCCACCATGCCCGGCTAATTTTTGTATTTCTAGTAGAGACTGGGTTTTACCATGTTGGCCAGGCTGGTCTTGAACTCCTGACCTCAAGTGATCCACCCGCCTTGGCCTCCCAAACTGCTGGAATTACAGGCATGAGCCACCACGCCGTCCTTGACATTCTTTATAATTTTTGAACAAGGGACTTCCACATTTTTTCACTGCCTTCAGTGGGAGGAGCCGGGAGGTCCTGGCTTTCCCTCACTTCTTCCTTTCTCCCCTGCCTGTCCTAGGCCCTGTTTGACACACAGAACGAACTACGTGCACACATCCCGAACTTCACCTTCAACCTGGGCTACTCAGGGAAATTCTTCCACACAGGTAAGTGGGCCTGCCCCTGCCCTCACTAGCAACTACCAGGATCCTCAGCACCCAAACCCTCAAAGCATCCATCCACGAGGGCAGCAGGTGGGCTTACTGGCCCACATTAGGGGCAGATGTGACCCCTTTGCCCCCCCGGAGCCAACAGCCTACAAGAGCAGTCACAACCCAGGCAGAGGCCATCTGGGGACAACAGCAGCGGCAGCAACAGCAGCTGCTTGTCCCTCCCTGGCCTTTCAGGCTGTGCTGGCCTGGGTGGGGTATCTTCTCCCTCTTACCTCTCTCTCCTATCTTTTAAAATTATGTGTATTATTTCTGCTTATGAAAGAAGCTGGTTGAATTTTAAGAACATTACAGAAACATGTAGCATAGAAAGTGAAGATGCCCTGTAATTGTACCCACCTTAGATGACCAGTGTCCTGGGGTTTATTTTAGAGTCCTAAGGGTTGAGGGTGAGGGCTATAGGTTGCTTGGTGCACACTTTCCTTCCTCTTTGGGGCTCTCTCACTTACTGTTCTCTCCTCATCTGCTGTCCTTCAGGGACTGGGCAGGAAGAAACAGCCCCTGAGCTGGTCATCTGCAGTGACCGTTTCCCCTAGCTGCCTTCTGCCCAGGCCTCAGTGAGACAGCCTCTCTTGAATTCTAAGAAAACCATTTTAGTCAGTAATTCAGCAGATGGAGGGGTATATGCAACATAGCCCCAAAGCCAAATAGGAGTGATCCTGGGTTGTCTGCATTTTTTATATTCTTTTTAAAATGTTTTATTTATTTTTGGCCAGGCGTGGTAGCTTAGCCTATAATCCCAGCACTCTGGGAGGCTGAGGTGGGCATATTATTTGAGGTCAGGAGTTCAAGACTACCCTGGTCAACATGGCGAAACCCCATCTCTACTAAAAATACGAAAATTAGCCGGGCGTGGTGGCATGCACCTGTAGTACCAGCTACTTGGGAGGCTAAAGCAGGAGGATTGCTTGATCCCAGGAATGCAAGGCTGCATTGAGCTATGATCACACCACTGTACTCCTGCCTAGGTGACAGAGTAAGACTGTCTGAAAAAAAAAAGAAATTATTTATTTTTAGAGACAGGACCTCCCTCTGTCACCTAGGCAGGAATACAGTGGTGCAATCATAGCTCACTGCGGCCTTGAACTCCTGGGATCAAGCAGTCCTCCTGTCTTAGCCTCCCGAGTAGATGGTACTACAGGTGCATGCCACTATGCCTAGCTATTAATATTTTAAAAATTTTTGTAGAGATGGGGCCTCGCACTATGTTGCCTAGGCTGGTCTCAAACTCCTAGGCTCAAACGATCCTCCCACCTTGGCCTTCCAAAGTGCTGGAGTTACAAGTGTGAGCCACTGTGCTTGGTTGTTTTTTATGTTCGTAACCCTTAGCATATCAGAGGTGGTTGTAGTAATACATCTGAGACAGAGGGTCAAACATCCTGGATATATACAAAGAGCTTCCATAGATCATTAGATAAAAGACAAGTGACCTGATTTGGATCATTGGAATAGAATCAGAGCAGGTATGTCAGAGGTAGAAGAAACCCTTGAGATCATTGACTCCAGACCCCGAATTGTGCAGATGGGCCCAAGGATCTAGAAAGGAGGTAGTTTTGGTGTAGGTCCCCCATTGAGTCAAGGGCACACTTTAGACTAGAACTCAGGGCTCTGGGCTGGGGCTCTGTCTGCTTCTGTGCTGTAGCCCAGATAACTCTTCCAGGCAGCTCCTGAGTGGACTGTGGCCATGTGCTCCCATCCCCAGGCACAGGCCCAGGTTAGAGGGCCTCATGGCCCAGTGGGCGGGGCTGAGCTGCCTGTGCTGCTGCAGGTACCGATGCTGAGGACGCTGGGGATGATCTGCTGCTGTCGTATGTCAAGGAGTTCTGGTGGTTCCCTCACATGTGGAGCCACATGCAGCCCCACCTTTTCCACAACCAGTCCGTGTTGGCCGAGCAGATGGCCTTGAACAAGAAGTTCGCTGTCGTGAGTAAGATTCCCTACAGGGCAGAGCGGGGTGGGTTAAGGGTTGGGCTGGAGGTCCAGACTACTGGCCTCTTGCTGCTTTTGCAGTCTGCTGTGATGGATTTTTACTAACACCTCTGGGCCAGGGCCCAGGGAGAGCTGCCTTTATAACCACTGTCTCCTTGAAGCCTCAGGAGAATAACCCCTTCACAGACAAGAAACCAAGACTCAGGGAGGTCACATCAGCTACTAAAAGGTCCAGCTGGGACTTAAACTCAGGCCATTTGTTTCCTGTGCCCAAGCTCTTATTAGAATGGGAGGCTCTGGAAAGCTGGAAGAGGTGCTCAATGAGGAGGGAACGAGCCCTGGGTGCTAGGTAGAATGAAGAGAAGGCAGGAAAGGCCCTCATCCTTGTCCCTTACTACAGGGTACTTGAGTCCTTTGTGCTAGAGGTGTGTGCACCGGACCGAGAGTCAGGAGACCTGGGTTCTAATCCCAGCTCTGCCAGTTGCCCACACTGAGGTTCTGGGCACATTCCTTGCCCTCCCAGGCCTCAGCTTCTCCATCTGTACCATGAAGGCTCAGACCAGCAGCCCTGCTGACCTAGCCTCTGATTTCTCACTCCCATTCTACAAAGGGGGAATAAGGCCCAAAGGGGAAAGACCCCTATGCTCATCCTGGCCTGGTCATCTTCTCCCTAGGAGCATGGCATTCCCACAGACATGGGGTATGCAGTGGCGCCCCACCACTCGGGCGTGTACCCCGTGCACGTGCAGCTGTACGAGGCTTGGAAGCAGGTGTGGAGCATCCGCGTGACCAGCACGGAGGAGTACCCCCATCTGAAGCCAGCCCGCTACCGCCGTGGCTTCATCCACAATGGCATCATGGTGAGTGGGCCCCTGAAGCCCGGGAGGTGGCAGAATGGAGAGCACACGCTGTCCTGGGAAGCATGGCTCTGGTTTGCTGGCTTAGGGTTTGCAGATCAACTTCTGCTGCCTCCTCTGGCACCCGAGGCTCTCTGTCCCAGGGAGGGTGGGCTGCCACTCCGGCCCCTTTCATGAGCTCTTTCTTAGCTTTTGTGACAGAGGATCAAGCAATAGTGAGCATTCTCGAAAGAGGTTTCTAATGAGGACATGGGACAGGGCTCTGTTACAGTC
The DNA here is from genome assembly GCF_047675955.1 of Chlorocebus sabaeus. Lineage (NCBI taxonomy): Eukaryota > Metazoa > Chordata > Mammalia > Primates > Cercopithecidae > Chlorocebus > Chlorocebus sabaeus. The sequence continues at coordinate 31,569,270 of NC_132926.1, read as the reverse complement.
TTTTTGCTGATTAAAAATTTTTTTCTTGTCTGGGCGTGGCAGCTCACACCTGTAATCCTAGCACTTTGGGAGGCTAAGGAGGCAGATTGCTTGAGCCCAGGAGTTTCACACCAGCCTGGGCAACATAGTGAAACCCCATCTCTACTAAAAAAAATACTAAAAAAAAATATACCTGATGATTAGCCAGGTGTGGCGGTGCACGCCTGTAGTCCCAGCTACTTGCAGGGCTCAGGCAGGAGGATCACTTGAACCTGGGAGATCGAGGCTGCAGTGAGCCAAGATTGTGCCACTGCACTCCAGCCTAAGTGACAAAGTGAGACTGTCTAAAAAAAAAAAAAAAAAAAGAAAAAAATCCTCCCCCTGGGGCTTCTACCATGCATCTATCCCTTTTTTTTTTTTTTTGTTCTTTCTTTTTTCTTTTTCTTTTTTTTTTTTTTTGAGACAGAGTTTTGCTCTTGTTGTCCAGGCTGGAGTGCAGTGGTGTGATCTCAGCTTACCACAACCTCCTCCTCCTGGGTTCAAGCAATTCTCCTGCTTCAGCCTCCCAAGTAGCTGGGATGACAGGCATGCACCACCACGCCTGGCTAATTTTGTATTTTTAGTTGAGACAGGGTTTCTCCATGTTGGTCAGGCTGGTCTCGAACTCCTGACCTCAGGGGATCCACCCACCTTGGCCTCCCAAAGTTCTGGGAATTACAGGCGTGAGCCACTGTGCCCAGCCTTGCATCTATCCCTTGGCACCACTGGGGACACAGAAATGCACAAAACAGAGGAAAGTTCCTGCCCTTGTAGACCTGACATTCTAGTGGCAGGAGACAGACCATATGCTCATGCGTGTATAAAGTATACAGTGGTCAGATGGTGATGAGTGCCACGGACAGAGTTAAGCAGGGAATGGAAGGAAGGAATGCTGGCAAGAGGAGAAGCTGGTTTAAATAAGGTGGCTAGGTGGGTCTTCCTGGAATAAGCCACGCTGCCTCATGAGGAAGAGCACTCAAGACAGAGAACAGCAAGTGCAAAGGCCCTGAAGCAGGCTGTGCTGACTGTGTTTGAGGGCCAAATAGGAGGCCAGGATGACTGCAGGGGAGTGAGGGATGGTGGTAGATGAGGTCAGGGGTGGGTGACGGACCAGATCGATAGGGCTATGTAAGGCCAGCCATTGGATGGCCATGGACTTTTAGGCTGAGGTGGGAAGATTTTGAATGGAGCATGATCTGACTCATCTTTGAAAGGGATTTCTATCATTCTGGCTGTTGTGTGGAGCAGAGACTGTAGGGGACAAAAGTGGCAGCAGGGAGACCAGTTAGGAGGCACTGTGGTCTTCCAGACCAGAGCAGGCAGCAGCTTGGACCAAGGCCCGGTGTTGGGACTTGGCCATACTCTGGGCTTAGAATAGTTAGGCCCATGGTTAGATGAGTTGGATGTAGGGTGTGGGAGGAAGAGAGGACTCCAAGATGACTGCAGGGTTTTTAGCCTAAGGTGCTAGAAGGATGAGTTGTCATCAGTTGAGCTGGGGCAGCAGTGGGTAGGCAAGGTTTGTGCATTTGTCCATCAGTCCATCCATCCATCCACCCACTGACCTCAGCACCAGGCCTTTGTGCTAAACTCTAGGCACTCCTTCAGGTCCTCAACCCTGAACTTCAGGGATGAGGTGGTGACAAGGCAGGCACATTCCCTGCTCCCTTGGAGCTCACAGTTTCGTGAGGGGAGACAGATGACAAATGGCTAACCCAGTGTGTGACAACGAGTGTCACCAGGTGAGGTTCTAATATTGCAAGGGGGCTTGCAGAGCGTGTCCGGGAGAGCTGCTTCAGAGAGGGCCAGGCAAGGACCGTGGCTGCAGCAGTCCAAGTTTCCAGAAGCATTCCCACTCTGTTACTTTGAGGTCTGCTCATTTTGTGCAGAGAATAGCAGTGAAGTTTGTAAAATGGCAGTGGCCTGTAGTTCACCGGGGGGAACGCTGTGCTGTAGGCTGCACCCAAGGGTCGGGTCTGTGCAGCCACATAGAGACTGCCTTTCTGAGGAGCAGCTAGGCCTTCCTCTGAGGAAAAGTCCTCCCACCACCACCATGCCAGAAGGCACCATAGCTCCTCTCCCCCACCCCCTCCTCAGGTTCTCCCGCGGCAGACCTGTGGCCTCTTCACACACACCATCTTCTACAACGAGTACCCTGGCGGCTCCAGCGAGCTGGACAAGATCATCAACGGGGGCGAGCTCTTCCTCACTGTGCTCCTCAATCCTGTGAGTGCCCCACAGCCTATGACTGCTGGTGAGAAGGGGCTGCTGTACAGCCCGCCTGCAGCTGGCGCAGTCTTCCTGGAGCCAGGAAAGGGCGGAGAGGCATGAGTGAGTGCCTGGCAGTTGGGAGATCCACTCACAGTGCTGGCCCTGTCCTGCCTCGGCTGTGTGACCTTGGCTAAAGAATCCGAGCATGCTTTTTTTTCCTTTCCTAATCATGTACTTTAATACGAAAGCATGCTTTTTTTTTCCTGTCTTAATCATGTACTTTAATACGAAAGTGTTGGCATTTTTATGCATGTTCCCTTTGAGTCTCTGCTCATGTGTGTATACACACATACACAGATACACACACATATATAAATGGCATTTGAGTTTTCTAGGTCTCGCTTTCCTTATTTGCAAAATACAAACAATTACCTCTACTTTAATAATATGAAATAAACTTCAAGTGGTGGTTGTTAGTCAGCTCTGTGGGCTGAGTACTCTTCATCCTCCATGCACCCCACCCCTAACATTTACAAAACAAAACCCGAATAGCTCCCACATTTGGATCTGCTTTCCATTTCAGGACTGTAATATTTGGGGTCAGTCAGGCCTGGTTCGTCTGTTGCCTCATCTAAGTACTCACAGCAGGTTTGTTGAGAGCCCCAGCGTAACTTCCGCTGGTCATCAGGGGCCTTGCAAGCTGAGGCAGGGTCAGAAGGATCAGAGTTGGCGGTGAGGGTGGCTCAGACACTGATGGGCCTTGCCTCTCTCCTCCCCTCCCCTGGAGCAGATCAGCATCTTCATGACGCACCTGTCCAACTATGGGAATGACCGCCTGGGCCTGTACACCTTCAAGCACCTGGTGCGCTTCCTGCACTCCTGGACCAACCTCCGGCTGCAGACGCTGCCCCCTGTGCAGTTGGCCCAGAAGTACTTCCAGATCTTCTCTGAGGAGAAGGACCCACTCTGGCAGGTGGGGGGCTGGGCAGCCTGGGCACCTTGCTGCAGGGATGGAATGCCACCATGCACAGGCATACACTCCAGATATGGACTCAAGGCTCAGCCATCATGCCCTCACACTCTCGCTCGAATGTAAACTCAGGTCTCCGTCCACTCACCAGTATGAGTGCATTCACTCCTTTGCCCACATGCATGTTCATACATGTACATACCTCCCCATGCAGACCTACATGCATGCAGTCATACATAGCCTTGGAAAAAACAGTGTTAAAAAAAAACGAGTGGGCTGGGCGCAGTGGCTCATGCCTATAATCCCATTACTTTGGGAGGCCAAGGTGGGCGGATTGCTTGAACCCAGGAGTTCAAGATCAGCCTGGGCAATATGGTGAAACCGTGTCTCTACAAAAAATACAAAAATTAACCGGGCATGATGGTGCGTGTCTGTAGTCCCAGGTATTCAGGAGGCAGAGGTGGGAGGATCAATTGAGCCTAGAGGTTGAGGCTGCAGTGAGCTGTGATCATACCACTGTACTCCAGCCTGGGCAACAGAGTGACACCCTGTTTCAAAAACAAAAAACAACTCCAAGTGAACACAGTGCAGACAAAGTATAGAAAGTGACTGCCCTGTCTTGATCAGACTCTTAGATAATCTCTTGTATCTCTTCTAACTCCAGCAGGCTCTGAGCGGGAAAAGGGACTGATGGGAGGGTTTGGGGGCCAGTTTTGGGGAAAATCTGCTCCTATGGGCTGTTAAAAAGTGGAAGCAGAAGCTGGAATTGGTGACAGTCTCATAGTTCAGACCAGGAGTCCACAAACAATGACTCATGGGCCAAATCCAGCCTGAGACCTGTTTTTGTAAAGAAAGTTTTATTGGCAGACAGCCACGCTCATTCTTGTATGTACTGTCTATAGCTGCTTTTATGCTATGACGGCAGAGTTGAGTAGTTGCAGTGGAAACTTCCATACCCCAAACCTAAAATATTTACTAAACACTTACCAAAGATTTACTAAACTTTATAGAAAACGTTTATTGACCCCCTGGTTCAGACCGAGCTTGTCCAGTTAAATTCAACAAGTGCTTGTGAGTTCCTGTTACGTGCTAAGGGGCATTTTGCCAGGCTCTTTGGGGGACGTGAAACTGACCAGAAGTGGAGCCTGCCTGTCAGCAGCTCCGTGTCTGGGAGTGGGGATGTGACAAGGACACATGTAGCATGTAGGTATTATGCCTGTTGGGCTGTAAGGGCCACATATCCATGCGCAGTGAGAGTCCGCTGACTGGGTTCTGGGGCGCCCCACACGTCCCTTCCACTGTTGTTTTAGGACCCCTGCGAGGACAAACGTCACAAAGACATCTGGTCCAAGGAGAAGACGTGTGACCGCTTCCCAAAGCTCCTCATCATTGGCCCCCAGAAAACAGGCAGGTCTCTCTGCTCTTGACCCAGCTTCCCCAACTGCCTGCTGTCTCAGCCACAGAATTCTGAGGACTGCCTCGCCCTGGCCCCACTCCCGGATAATTTGCTCCCTCTTTCCCAGGAAGTAAGAGTGAAGTTGGGGTGAACACAAATTGCCTGTCAGTATGGAGGGGAAAGAGGTGGAGGAGGGGCCTGGAGTTCTCCTATTTATCCCGAACCATAGCCTCAGGGAGCTCTCTCTGCATCATCCTGGGAAGTCTCCAAGTCTAGTCAGAGAAGCCCAGATCAGTTGCTCTGCAAGTTTGAGTAGTGCCAAGCAAAACTGGTACAAAGAGGACTGTGATCAATTAACCATGTCTGCCAGAGGTGCAGTAGGGAGAAGCAGTGACATGATGGCTAAGCATTTGTCATTCATACAACCCTGCAAGGCACAAATAGGCACTCCCATTTTTTTTTTTTTTTTTGAGGCGGAGTCTCGCTCTGTCGCCCAGGCTGGAGTGCAGTGGCCGGATCTCAGCTCACTGCAAGCTCCGCCTCCCAGGTTCACGCCATTCTCCTGCCTCAGCCTCCCGAGTAGCTGGGACTACAGGCGCCCGCCACCTCGCCCGGCTAGTTTTTTGTATTTTTAGTAGAGACGGCGTTTCACCATGTTAGCCAGGATGGTCTCGATCTCCTGACCTCGTGATCCGCCCGTCTCGGCCTCCCAAAGTGCTGGGATTACAGGCTTGAGCCACCGCGCCCGGCCTGGCACTCCCATTTTATGGACAGAAACTCAAGGTTCAGAGAAGTCAAGTGACTTAACACATTCAGTTAGGTAATAATGGCAATTCCAGGTCCCGAACTCTGGTCTCTGTGACTCTGAAACACATACTCTTAATCGCCAAACTCTATAGCTTCGTTCTCTTCTGGGCTCTCCCATTATAGCATGTAAACTATAGATTCATACCACAGAAAGTGAATGAACTCGCGGAGGAGGAGGTAGGGCAGGGTGCATGAGTGAGGAGAGGGTATTGGGAAGAGGAGACATGGAAACAAGATTTCTTAGTTCTTTAAGAATTTCACATTAACAGAACTGGAGGGTCACAAACTCCCTTTTCCCTGAGCTCCTACCAAGTGCCAGAGGACAGAGGCCCAGAGCTGGAAAGGACCACCTCTTCTGGGATGCTGAGGGGACAGCAGTCAGTTAAACATGGCTACCAGAGTGCAGTGGTGAGGAGGATTCTGAGGCCAAGTCCTTGTTTAGTGAAGAATGCTGTGATAGATTAGTGATGTCTGCAGTAGGTACAGGAGTTGCGGTGTCCACATGCATGCCATATATTTACCACCTTGGATTTAGTAATTCCTTCATTGCACTGATGAAGAAGCTAAGACCCAGAGAAAGGCAGAGACCTTCCCAGGATCCCTCAGTGGGTCGTGGGGAGCTAGGCCCAGAACCCAGACTCTATCTTTGGCTGGGGACTGGGCCCTGGGTCTGAGGTGTCTATCCTCCCCACAGGCACCACTGCCCTCTACCTGTTCCTGGGCATGCATCCTGACCTAAGCAGCAACTACCCCAGCTCTGAGACCTTTGAGGAGATCCAGTTTTTTAATGGCCACAACTATCACAAAGGCATCGACTGGTGAGTTGGCCTTTCTGTCCACAGCAGGACGGGAAGGCCATCCTGGGGCCTCCCGGGAGTCTGCTATGGCCACAGCAGGAAGCAGCTGGAACTTGCTCACACACAGCTGTAGTTCCTGTAAACAGGGACAAAGTGCGGTGACCCTTGAATCATGGTGTGAAAGCGTTGTCATAGAGAGGACAGTCGATGAGGAGGCCCTTTGCCCCTTTGCTCTACTGCCTGCGGTCCTACGCTGAAGTCGAAGTCCACCCTTCCCTTGCTCACAGAGAAACATCCTGAGTCTTGGGGAGAAGAAGGGTTTGCCCAGGGTCTCAAGGTCTGAAATCCAAATGTTCTGGCCCTCCTCACTGCGTGTGGCTGACTGTGAAGCAGAGGTGTTCTTGCGCGCCCTTCAGGGACAGGTCCCTGGTCTTCAGGTATCACCTGGGGAAGTCATTAAGATTGCCGCTTCCCACCAGAGCCTGCAGAGGTTACCTTTGTAGAGGTTTCCAGCAGAGGGTCCTAGTAGAGGTTCTCTTAAGGGTGTGGGGGCCAGAGCAGAGATGGTTTTACTTTCCACCTTTTCAGTTGGCATCTTTCTCTATTTGACTTTTTTTTTCTTTTTTTAAAAATTTTCATGTCAGGCAGGTAATGTGCCAACATCATAACAAGGTTCAAGGTGGGTACACCTCACGTGTGTGAACACCCAATCATCACGTGTATGGACTGCAAAGTTTGCCTTTTTAAACCTTGTCCATGGTATTACCATTATTGATTATTTTTATGTCAGTGGGTTCCCTGGGTGGAGAATTTATGGGCCTTCTGTCTGTTTTTTAGTATTTTTCTGTGCATATTTCTCTTTTTTATCTGTGTATCATCGTTTTTTCTCTCTGTCTTTGTATCTATTCATCTATCCATCTGTCCATCCACCTACATTTCTTTCTTTCTTTTTTTTTTTTTTTTTTTTTTTTTGAGCTGGAATCTCGCTCTGTCACCCAGGCTGGAGTGCAGTGGCATGATCTCGGCTCACTGCAACCTCTGCTTCCTGGGTTCAAGTGATTCTCCTGCTTCAGCCTCCCAATTAGCTGGGATTACAGGCGCCCACCACCATGCCTGGCTACTTTTTGTATTTTTAGTAGAGATGAGGTTTTACCATGTTGGTCAGGCTGGTCTTGAACTCCTGACCTCGTGATCCGCCTGCCTTTGCCTCCCGAAGTGCTGGGATCACAGGTGTGAGCCACCGTGCCCGGCCCATCTACCTGCATTTCTAACATGTCCACAGTCTCTTATCTAAAATCTATTGTGGCCAGATGGATTATTTGAAGTCAACATTTTTCAGATTTTAGAAAGGAAATGTGGTGCGAAACCATATATTTAGTAACATCTTCAGCTACGCCTGGGGCAGTACCCGGTAGCAAATTCATTACTATGTAGCAAAGTATGTGAATATTTACACTAAGTAAGAGGAATAAGTCAGGTTTGGTTGCCAAATGGCTTTGCTACAAACCTAGGAAACAAAGCCTGTGTTTTCAGAGCTTTCTCAATTGAGATATTGTAAACAAAGGACTGTGGACATGCAAAGAAAATTCAGAAAGATGAGAGAAAGCGTGATTCCTTGGCCTGATTCCTAAGAGCTGGATTTTGTAGGTAGGTCTAAAGTGGGGTGTAGGAATCTAGCAGGCCCCCAGAACGCTCTGATGAAGGGCATCCTTGGGACCACCCTAGAGCAGCCCTACCTCACAGGATAGGATAGGGACCCTGTACCCTTCATGAGAGTGGACTTTGCTTCCCACACGCCCCAGAAGCTGGACTCTGATTTTGCATAGGTAGGTTCCCCTGGGAGGGTCTGGAGTGTTCATTTAGTTTCCAGAGGTTCCTTCATCCAGAGATGGCCGTTGCTCTGGTGGGATATGGGCATTAGTCTGGAAAGCCGTGCTCACCCACAGCAGGCTGGAGAGGCGTTGTGGGTAGCAGGAAGTCCTGGTCCACAGTGGCGGCCTAGGTGTTCCTCCAGGTCAGAAAGAAAGCCCGCCCTCTAGAGGCCTCCTCTGCTCTGTGCCACCCTCCCTGTGGCAGCCCTGGAGCCATTCTGAGCCCCAGCTTGCCCCCTAGAGGCAGAGAGAGTGACAGCCCTGGGAGTTTAGCCTGGAGCCGCTGAGGGGGCGGGATCCTAGAGTTTAGGATTGAGGGGCATTACCCCCTCCCCATGACCTGCAACTGACGGCACACCCACAAGTCTTCAGATCCTGCCAACTCCAGAATCTTCTGGAAAACGAACGAATTTGAAACAGGGAGGCCGCGGAGAGGCCATTCCCCTCCAGAATCCCTACTGGAGGCAAGTCCTTGTTTGGTTGGGAGCAAAGTGTCCTGCTTGTTCTCTGAGGACATTCGACCCCAGTGCCTCGCCCTCGTGCTGCGTTCCCCTAGCCCACTCCTCATGAGTTTTGTCTGTGAGCCCCCTCTCTGGGCTTCCTACAGGTACATGGAGTTCTTCCCCATCCCCTCCAACACCACCTCTGACTTCTACTTTGAGAAAAGCGCCAACTACTTTGATTCAGAAGTGGCACCCCGGCGGGCAGCAGCCCTCTTGCCCAAAGCCAAGGTCCTGACCATCCTCATCAACCCCGCGGACCGGGCCTATTCCTGGTACCAGGTGAGTGGGACTGGGGTGGAGTCCCTGTGTGGGGGACACAGGGCTCCATCTGACACTCAGTTACTCACTCAACGGATGTTAGTAAGCACCTACTGTGTGCCAGCCCTGAGCCAGGTACCTGGAGCATGGTGGTGGCTGAGAACAGAGTCCCTGGTGGAGGAGACAGGTGGAAATGGAAAGCCAGCCACCAGTTAACTGTCCACCCTCCTAGTGTCATGCGGGGTCCTGCCTCTGATTCTGACACTGACAAGAGGTGGAGGCTGGTTACACCTTGAGGAAGCTTAGATTTGGTGAACAGCGATGCAGGATCATACTGACTGTAGCTTCCTCGCTGGACACGGGTGGGAATGGGAGCTCAAGGAAGGACAAGACACAAGACTGCCATTCACAGTGGAGAAGGCGGGCACCTGACCAGGTGAGGCAGTTACCTGGACTGTGATAGATGAAGAGGGTGTGGAGCCGAGCCTCTATCTGGGACATGTATGATCCAGAGCTGTCTTTTTTTTTTTTTGAGACAGAGTCTTGCTCTGTCGCCCAGGCTGGAGTGCAGTGGCACGATCTCAACTCACTGCAACATCTGCCTTCCGGTTTGAAGTGATTCTCCTGCCTCAGCCTCCTGAATAGCTGAAATTTATAGGTGTGCACCAGCACACCAGGCTAATTTTTGTATTTTTAGTAGAGACAGGATTTTACCATGTTGGCCAGACTGGTCTCAAACTCCTGAAGTCGTGATCTGCCCGCCTAGGCCTCTCAAAGTGCTGGCATTACAGGAGTGAGCTGCCGCGCATGGCTGAACCAGAGCTCTCTTTAATGCCTATGGCCTGACTTAATTTCCTGCCTGCCAGCCCACGGAGCCTGCAGGAATGCTTTCAGGCCTTCCCTGGTGGGGTAGGGGTGTCCCTCCCCTGGCTGCCAGCATTCCTGTGATTATGCCACACAGCCAAGAACTGTGATTCAGAAGTGGTGCCCCAGCAGAAAGCCACCCTGTTGTCCAGGCCAAGGTCCCGAGCATCCTCATTAACCCAGCAGACTAGGCCTGTGCTTGGTGTTGGGGAGGGGGTGGGGCCCTGGTCTTATAGCCCATGGTTGCCAGAGAAGTGTCCCCTGTCCTGGCTGGGACAGCCTCTTCAGGCCTGGCCTGACCCACCACTTTGAGGCTCTTTTCTCGGATGTGACAGTGGCTGCCTCCCGCCTGGGACCTCGTAGTCTCGTCCATGAGGCTGGCACCTGCCTCCTCTTTGCTTCCATGGAAGTGTCTCCTCCTGCCACTCGCTGAGGCTGGTGGGGAAGCCCCTTCTTACTCTTGTTCTCTAGGGCTTCTGTTTATGCCCTGATGTCTGCTTTCCTGTGGCTTTTTCTTTAGGAGAAGAAAACCGAGAAACCCTCGTCGAGTGTTTCTGTTTTCTGCCGTGCCGTGCCCCCGCCTCCTGGTGCTGTGCAGGGAACGAGCAGTCTGCTTTCATGGGGGAAAGTAGGGTGGAGAGGGAGCGCCACAGGTTGGGTCAGTCCCTGTTCTGCACTGACACTGCTGTACATCTGCCACCTCACTGGAGAGGCAGAGGAGGGGTTTCATGTTTGTGTCCCCTTCTCAAAGATGAGAAAACCAAGTTTCAGCAAGTTTCATGTGGTGGCATTTGAATCCAAGTCTTCTAAATCTAAGACCCTATTCCTTTTTCTGTCCATGGTCAAGAGGGGTAAGGGAGAGAAGGAGAAGGGAGACTCATTGTCCCCAGGAGGACCTGGGAAGGTACTGGAGCAGAGGAGGGGCAGTGGCCTATCTCAGAAGGAGGTTGGGATGAGGAGGAGGCTGCTGTGCACCATATTGTCTTGGCCCGGGCTGTGTGTGATCCTCAGGGGAGGGGATTGGCGGCTGGGGGGTAGTGCCCGTTGCACAGGTGCCCGAGCTCTGAACTTCTGGACTTAGTGAATTCTGCAGATTCGGACCTCCCATGGCATTATTTTAGGTGGTTCAGACCAGCCAGTCTCCCTTTTATAGTTCTTTCCCAATCCTTCTGATTTCCATAAAGGAGAAATGCTCACTTTAGTGCAAGTGGTCTTTTGGCCTTTCTAATACTACCAACCTCTTCTTTCAACAAAGAAAGCAAGTTCAGGGCCTGTTGCAGACATTTGTGTCTGGCTGGAGTTTGAGAACATTGCTTTGTTTTTATTGCATTTATGAGTAGTTGCCTTCTATATATGACAACAGTGCAGCGGCGTGATCTCGGCTCACCACAACCTCAGCCTCCCGGGTTCAAGCAATTCTCATGCCTCAGCCTCCCAAGTAGCTGGGACCACAGGCGTGCACCACCATGCCGGCTAATTTCTGTATTTTTAGTAGAGATGGGGTTTTGCCACATTGGCCAGGCTGGTCTCGAACTCCTGACCTCAAGTGATCCACCTACCTCAGCCTCCCAAGTTTCTGGGATTACAGGCGTGAGCCACCATGCCCGGACTCAGGAAACCCTGATTTAGTCCAGCTCCCGTATTTCGAAGATGGAGAAATTGGGGCTCTGGGAGCAGTGGCTTCCCCTGACACAGGACACAGTGAGAGGCAGAGCCAGGACTCAGACCCAGAGCTTCTGGGTCCAGCTGAGGATCTTCTGGTCACCCTGCAGGTTGCTGTCCCTCTGAGGCCACTTCCTTTGTGCCCTCCATGTGGCATGCTGACCCTCTTTCCTTGCCTGCAGCACCAGCGAGCCCATGACGACCCAGTGGCCCTAAAGTACACCTTCCATGAGGTGATTACGGCCGGCTCCGACGCATCCTCGAAGCTGCGTGCCCTCCAGAACCGCTGCCTGGTCCCCGGCTGGTACGCCACCCACATCGAGCGCTGGCTCAGTGCCTATCACGCCAACCAGGTAGCTGCCTGTCCCTGACCCTTGTGAGGGCAGTCGCAGTACTGGCTTGCTGTGGTTAGCGGAGAGCCTCCAACTCTTTCTCACCAGCCACGGGGACAGATATGCCCTCCTTGGAGAGCTAGACCCTTGGGTCTATAAAAATATTTTATTATTATTATTATTATGTTGAGACAGGGTCTCACTCTGTTGCCCAGGCTGGAGTGCAGTGGTGTGATCTCAGCTCACTGTAGCCTCGATGTCCCGAGCTCATACAATCCTTCCACCTCAGCCTCCTGAGTAGCTGGGACTACAGGTGTGAGCCACTGTACCCAGCTACTTTTTTTTTTTTCTTTTAAGAAACAAGGTCTTACTATGTTGCCCAGACTGGTCTCAAACTTCTGGGCTCAAGCAATCCTCCCTCGGTCTTCCAGAGTGCTGGGATTACAGACGTGAGCCACTGTACCTGGCCTAAAAAGACTGTAGACCTGTTTACCCCAAGGTTGAACTCCCCAAGCCTGTGTCCCATCACCATAGACCCTGTAGCCCTAAAGGGACCCAGAAAGCCCTGAGGCAGGCAGGTGGGAGTGAGGAGCCTGGGCGTGGTGAAGTAGGGAGAGGCTGATTGGAGGGTTGGGCAGGAACCCAATTATACCAGCTATGTATTTATTTATTTATTTAGAGACGGAGTCCCGCTCTGTCTCTCAGCCTGGAGTGCAGTGGCATGATCTCGGCTCACTGCAACCTCTGCCTCCCGGGTTCAAGCGTTTCTTCCACCTCAGCCTCCCAAGTAGCTGGGATTACAGGCATGCGCCACCACGCCCAGATAATTTTTGTATTTTTAGTAGAGACGGGATTTCACCATGTTGGCCAGGCTGGTTTTGAACTCCTGACCTCAAGTGATCTGCCCACCCCAGCATCCCAAAGTACTGAGATTAAAGGTGTGAGCCACCGTCCCCGGCCATACCAGGCCTTTTAGGCAAACTTGTGGAGTGTTTGAGCAGGAGAATGACGTGGACTGGAAGCTCAGAGAGAGGCCAGAGAGGGACATTTGTAGGGACCTGAGGGGCAGGCAGAGTTTTGGTGAGAGCTTAAACTCTAGGAGAAATGGCATTGGGCAGCAGAAGCTGGTGGAAAGCAGGCATGAGACCACAGAGGCCTGAGCTTGGGGATACCTGCCCTTCAGCCGGGGAGGAGGAGCCAGATTCTAGAGGGTGCAGGGTCCTGTATTTATAAGCAGGCCCGTTCCTGCTGCTGTGGCTGTTGCCCTTGTTTGCCACCGAAGTCAAAGCAGGTCCCGATCCCCTTTCTCCCTTTCCTCCTTTCCAGATTCTGGTCTTGGATGGAAAACTGCTACGAACAGAACCTGCCAAAGTGATGGACATGGTGCAGAAGTTCCTTGGGGTGACCAATACCATTGACTACCACAAAACCTTGGCGTGAGTGTTGCGTTTACATTTTTGCAGGTTATTTCCCTGATTAGGCACCTGGGCCAAAAAAGCCGAAGGCTTGAATAATTATGAGAGAGGTTAATTAGAGTCAGCAAGTATGAAAAGTTATTAATATGACTTAAGTCATATTAATAAAGGTATCACTTTAAGAAAAAGGGAGGTGATGGATCTGTTCTACTCTGGTCAGACCATCCTGGGGTATTCTCTTTAGTCTGGGCTGAACATTTTCAGAGTGTTTTATGTAAGTAAATTAGATCAGTAGTGAAGCAGCCCCAGTTCCCACAAGGTTTTCTTAGCATTAGGTTTTTTTTTTTTTTTTTTTTTTTTGAGACATGGTCACTCTGTTGCCTAGGCTGGAGTGCAGTGGCATGATTTTGGCTCACTGCAACCTCAACTTCCGAGGCTCAAGTGATCCTCCCGCCTCAGCTTCCCAGGTAGCTTGGGACCCCAGACATGTGCCACCATGCCTGGCTGATTTTTGTATGTTTTGTAGAGAAGGGGTTTCACCGTGTTGCTCAGCCTGGTCTTGAATGATCTGCCTGCTTCAGCCTCCCAAAGTGCTGGGATTACAGGCATGAGGTACCGCCCCCAGCCAGCATTAGATTTTGACTTATAATTTCAGGAAAAGGAAACAAATGTTGTTGACGGTTAATAACCTTACTCACTCAGAACGTGGTGCAAGTGCGTTGAGAATGCCCTCCCGCTGTGAGTAAGTGCCTGCCCACATTGCATGGGCTCAGGGCTGGGAGAGGCTGCTTTCTTGTGCTATGTCACAGATAAGTGACACACTCAGCTGAATGAGGGGACCTGCAAGAGGAGGAATCAAGTCACACTCCCTGGCTCCATTCTTGGGAAAGTCTTGCAACAAGAATATTCCCTCTTCACTGTCGTGGGAGTTGAAGGTAGAAAAGGGAAGTCAGTCCTTCACCTTGAGGGAGAAAGGGCCACCTGCTGAGGCTGTGGGCCATGGTGTCAGAGATGCCTGGGTTAGGGCCCCACATCCATTTCCTCAGCCTTTCAAGCCTCACTTTCCTCATCTGTAAGTTGGGGATAAAGATAATCCCGGCCTCCTGAAGGTCATTGAATTGAATGAAAGCTTCATGTGGGGCTCTTAGTACATGCTTGGCATGCTCTTAGCTGAGTGCTTGGCACACACTAAGTGCTAAGTAAACGGTAGCTGCTGTTGTCCTTGTCATCATCATCATCAATATCATCACCATCGTCTATATCTATCCTGTGACCCATTCAGAAGTCTCTGTTCTCCTCTGCTGTTCATGGGAATTCTGTTTTCTTGATGACCTCATGCTCAAGGATCTCCTCATAGTTCCTGATCTAAATTCTGATGTCAGTATTCCTCCCTTCTCATAACAGCTTCGGATCTCATATCCCAAAAATGCCTTTGACGACAGGATGGTGTTGGCAGTCTTGCTGTGTCATTTCTGAAGTTTACTCCAAAAAATGAAACTCTCCAGTGATAGGCATGCTTAAGTGTAGCTGTGGATACTGCATGTTTTGATAAAGACGAAATTTATTAAAAAGCAAAAGAACCTCCATTAAATGCCCCCCTCCCCCATGGACGCTGGGAGGTTACGGTAAAGAAGGCTTCTTGGGTTTAAAAAAAAAAAAAAAAAAAGAAGTTACTCAGCATTGAGAATGCTCAGAAAAGATTTCCCAGAACATTGAAGGATGGGAAGCTGTTCACGTAGTAGCTTGCTGAAGGGACTGTGGCTGCTTGGGCTGGAGAAGAGAAGACTCAGAGTGTGTGAGCTGCCCTTTGCCGGGAAGTAGGGCAGGCACGTTTAGTGTAGCCTAGGACACATTTGGTCCCACAGATGGCACACAGCCCCTGACAGTCCTTGTGGGTTCAGGAGCAGTAGATTCCCTGGACTCAGCCATTCCTGGGGTCCATGAACATAGCTTTAAGGTGGGAAGTGGGTGGGCTGAGCCAGCTCCCATCCAGAGACTTTCCCACCTCCGCAGGTTTGATCCAAAGAAAGGATTTTGGTGCCAACTGCTCGAAGGAGGAAAAACCAAGTGTCTGGGCAAAAGCAAGGGCCGGAAATATCCCGAGATGGACTTGGATGTAAGTGGTGGACGCACTACCTATGGTATCTGCATAAGCATAAGGGATCCCTGTATGGGGTTGAGGGGGGTTCTCTTCCCTTTACCATGCACTCAGCACATTCATGGCCTTAGCATTTCTTGGACAGTATTTGTAAGAGGAGGAAACAGGGACTGAGACATGGTGGGTCAGAACTGATTTCATCAAACAAGTGTTGGTTACCTTCTACTAAGGGCTGAGTGCTGTGGGGTTTTGACGATGAGCCAGAGATGTTCTCTGCTTTCAAGGAATTCCTGGCCTTGGAGGGGGATGAGTCCCAACACCAGTGAGTAGAATACAGGCAGAGAGTGCTGCGCGCAGTCAGAGAGGACACACGAGTGCTATGGGAATTCAGAACAGGGGAATGTCACTTAAAGCTGAGAGGGATAGAAAGGCTCCTTAAAGGAGGGATGGGGGTCTCCGGAGTTGCGCCTAGAAGGATGAGATCCATTTTATAGGATTTGGACTTATGGAATGGGAGGGTAGGTAAGAACAGCATGTGTAAAAACATAGGGGGAAGTTTTAAAAAATATATAGGAAAAAGGTCACAGACTGTGGGTCTTGTTATTTCCTCCTTCTGTTTTTTTTTTTTTTTTGAGACAGAGTCTTGTTCTGTTGCCTAGGCTGTAGTGCAGTGCCATGATCACGGCTCACTGTAGCCTCGATCCCCTGGGCTCAATCGATCTTCCCGCCTCAGCCTCCCATGGTGCTGGTATTATAGGCGTGAGCCACTATGCCTGGCCCTGCCCTGCCTCGGGTTTTGATGATTAATTCTGTCTCCTCTCCCTATCAGAAGAATTTTGACCTTGTGAGATGTATTTTGATGCTCCTGCCAACTGGGAGTTCCCGATTGGAGGCTACCATTTAGAAGGATATTGTGGATAAATAAGAAGTGTATAGAGGGTGGTGCCAGAGGCGTGGTGTTTGTTTTTTTTCTTTTGAGACACAGTTTTGCTCTTGTCACTGAGGCTGGAGTGCAATGGCGTGATCTTGGCTCACTGCAACCTCCGCTTCCCGGATTCAAAAGATTCTCCTGCCTCAGCCTCCTGAGTAGCTAGGATTACAGGTGCCCACCACCTCACCCAGCTAATTTTTGTATTTTTACTAGAAACGGGGTTTCACCATGTTGGCCAGGCTGGTCTTGAACTCCTGACCTCAGGTAATCCACCTGCCTTGGCCTCCCGAAGTGCTGGGATTACAGGCATGAGCCACTGCGCCCGGCCGAGCATGGTGATTTTAAAGAGGAGGTCACTCTTAAGTCAGCACGCAAGGTCTGAGCTTTCCTTCCCGTTACAGTCCCGAGCCTTCCTGAAGGACTATTACCGGGACCACAACATCGAGCTCTCCAAGCTGCTGTACAAGATGGGCCAGACACTTCCCACTTGGCTTCGAGAGGACCTCCAGAACACCAGGTAGCCGCGGCCACCACAGCCAGACTGAAAGTTTGTGACAGCCGGGACGTCCCGCCACGCGCTGAGCCAGACTGACCTGCAGAGTGGGAAGCTGGGCCCGGGCGGCCACGTACTTACGAGCAATACTCTGTGGAGGCCTAGTGGGGCCGGGGGAGCACCCAGGTGGGTCTGCAAGCGCCTCGGAGCACCCACCGCTGGGTCTGTGGCCTACGGGACCTCCCTCGCCAGCAGAGGTCCATTCCGTTCCCAGCCGCTCCTGGGGAGGTCGCTTCCTGGTAGGAGGGCGTCCACGAGGCTCTTTTCTGTCCCTCACTGTGTTCCGCCGACCGTCCCCTCTCGTCACCCATCACTCCCTGCTTCCGCAGGGTGCCCCTCAGTATTCGCTGCCATATGTCCCTGTCCTCCAGGCTGTAGGGGAGGAGAGCCTGGCGGGGGGAGACAGACTGGACATTTCTCTTACTGTTTCGAGCCAGGCTCTTCCAAGTGGCCAGCTGGGTCCCCAGAGTCAGTCCTAGGCTGGATGGGAGGGTGGCCACCTCGAGAGGACTCCCAGCCTCCACATCTGGTTCCTACCTTCATATCTCACCCTCCTGTTCTGGGGAAAGAATCTCTGGTTCCTACAGTATCCACCCCATCCTCAAGGCTTCCCATGGGGCCTTGGGGCACTGCCTTGCCATGGGGCCCAGTTCTCTGGGCCCCACCTGCACCCCTTTCTTCTCCCTGGGATATGACATGTGTGGTGTTTCCTGTGGTAAAAGACTGAGGCAGGCCAGGGGTCTGCCAGTAACATGTTCCCATGTACAGATGCGGTCCCCACACCCTCCCAGCCTCAGGCCCAGGCAGACGTGGATGAGCTGGCGAGACTGCCGGCTGTGGCTTTGCTCGGCCACCTGTGGCCGAGGGCTCCCAGAGACCCCCTTAACCTCCCAAATACTAAGAAGCTAAAGTATTTTAATATTTTGGTTTTTTTTTTCTTGGTGCCAGAGTTTATACCCTGGGTGCTGGGGTCGCACTGTGTTATATATATATATAATGTGTATATATATATATTCTATTTTTTTTGGTTGGGTTTGTTTTTAATTCAGTCATACAAAGTGGTGGTAAGCCCCAGTCTCAGGGGGCGTTCTGTCTTAGAGCTAGAAATGAGGTGGCAGGGAGGGAGGCTGTGTCCTCAGTGGCCTGGGGCCTGAGGAGACAGTAGGAAGGGGCCCTCCCCAGTGCCATGGCTGCTCTGGGGCTACCCCAGGTGAACAGAGGTTGTGAGATGCGCAGGGAAGACCAGCTCTCTCCAGGACATTGGGCTGCGTGAAGTCCGGTAACCCTGAGGGGATTTTGGCCAAAGGAAACAGCCAGTGCTGGGCTAGGAGAGCTGGGGTCAAAAACTGGCCCACCCCCTCTCCCTCAATGGTGCTAGGCTGGGAGCTGCCCTGAGAGCTGGAATGCCCACCAGGGCCCACAGAACTGTCTCCAGGCCCCTTGTGGACAGTGGGATCTCTGGGCTGATTTCTGGTTGGGGTCTGCTCCTACCCCACCCCGTATAACAATGTGAAGTGACTGAGGCTGAGGTGCCTCTCCCTGGCCCCCTCTGACTGCCAAATTCTGCTTCCCTCTGACCCCCAGGAAATACTTTCTAGAGAGCCTTGTCTTATTCAGAAGACTCTAGCATCTTGGGGCTGGAAGGTCCTTTGACGGGTATGAAACAGGTCCAGAAAGCGGAGGTGGCCTGCTTGGCCGATGTCATGGAGACAGCTGGGAGCAGGGCTGGGCATTGAACCCAAGGCTCCCGGTTTCAAGTCCCGTTGTGCTCTTCCAATGCCACACTGCCTCTGAGCCCATCCTTGGGACCCTACTCTGTGCCAGGTTCCTGTCCCTTCCTCCGTCACACCATGGTCATTCCAGGATATGGGGACAAACCACTCCTTCCCAGCCAGGGTGCCTTTGAACCTTCTCATTCCGAGGTCTGCGTTTGCATCCCTGTCGTGTTCTCCCGCGAGGGGTCCTTCCCCAGCCTGTGGGGGCCTGGGTCTGTTCTGAGCTGATTCCGTTTTCTCCAGTTCACTGCTGGGATGAAGAAGTTGGACACTGAGTGGGACCAGCTGCAGGTGGTTTCATGGTGTACAGAGCAGTGTCTCCATCATGCCTCTCAATGGGGCCTGCAAGCCTGGGAACCTTGGGCATTGTTGGGCCAGCAGGGATGAGCAGCAAAGGGTCTGAGGACAGGGTGGCATGTCTGCTTGTACACTCGTGAAGACTTGCCCATGCCATGGAGCCAGGGGCTCCTAGAGAGGGGCAGTGACTTCCAGAGTCCCATCCGTCAGTGAGGGGACCGGGCTGCGGGATGGGTGAGGATCTTACAGCTCCCAGGTTCTGAAATCTACCCTCTGGGCCTGGAGGCCTCTGTCACAGAGCCTGGAAGGCAGGAGAGGTGGGCTGGCCTGGGGCAGGAGCTCCACTTCTCTCTGCCTCTGGCTGTGGGAAGGAGCAGGCAGTTGGAAATCCTGTGACAACAGAGATCTTCTGGATTTTTGCCTGGGCCCTTCTGCGAGCCTGGGGACTGGACCTGCCATGTGTTCTAAGTCTGTCTGCCTGGGTCACTGCTGCCACCTCCCCTCCCACTAACAGACCTTTCTTGAAGACCCACTAGGCCCAGACACTGCCGGGACTTGCAGGTATGGGGGGGTAGAAGGAGAGGCAGATAAGCTGCCTGAGGGGCTGTCAGCTAATGGGTACACGGACACCCCCTCCCGAGAAGAGAAAGCCACAGATGAGTGGGGCAAGCGAGGCCAGTCTTTAGTGTCCACCAATTCACTCTAAGCATTTGGCCAAAAAAAGGGAGAGAGAAATAGCTGAAATTGTTCAGGTGGCTCCACCATCTATTCTGTGGTCCCCTCCGTGAGCCTTTGCCCCAGGGTGGGTGCAGGTGCGAGTGTCACCTGCAGTTGCCTGTCATTCAGGGTTCCGGAGCCTCCTGTGGTAGAGCGTCCTGCTTCTTGGAGGATGAGTCTGAAGTTTAAAAATGGGCCTTTGCTGAGTCCCCCGATGAGCAATCAGTGCTTCTGGGCCCAGCTAAGGAAGCCATCTGTTCCCAGCAAAGGAGTACTGCTGCGCTGACCTGCAGAGGCTGGTGGTCCCAACACAGAGCTGTGCCCACTGGCTTGTTAGTGGCAAGAGCAAGTACAAAAATGTTTTACCAAACATTTAATTATGAATGCCCACTCCCCAGCATCTATATCTAAAATTATTAACATTTTGCCACATTTGTTTTTCTCTGTCTGTGTACATATATATTTTCTCTGTCCTAATTTAAAAGTACATTGCAAACACCATGAAACTTGAGGCCTGAAAGCTTCAGCCTGCATCTCCTAAGCATTAGGGCATTCTCCTACACATTGGCCCAGTATCACAGCCCAGACAAGAAGTCTGCTATCCAATCTGTGTTCAAATCCCCCTGGTTGTTTCCCAGGTAACTTATGTCTGGTTGTAGAGTCAGCGTCCAGTCGCAGTGCACACTGCATTTTCTAACTATGTTTCTAAAACCCCTTTGAATGCTGAAAGGTCTTCCCTCAGCTCACTTTGAGGTTTTAAATGATGTTGTTTTTGAGGCCCTCGGCCTGCTGTCCTGTTGAAGCCCCAAATTCTGAATTTGCCAGCTGGTTTGCTCATGGTGTCACATAACCACTTCTTCTATCCCCTGTACTTTCAAGGATAATTTAGGCTACATGAGACTTTGCCTTTTGTGCTGGCTTGACAGCTTCACTTCTGCCTAAGGTGCGCCTCCACTGTCACCTGTACCAAGTGCCAAAACAGCAGAGGGGCAGTTAGAGCAAGAGCTCTGGGGAGGGCCCGGAAAGGCTCCCTGGAGAAGGCCGCAGTATCTGGGCCTCGGAAGGAAGGACTCAGGGCTCTGGAAGGAGGAGGCTGCATGCCTGAAGGCTGGGCCATCGACCCTGGGGATGGGCCGCAGGGCACCAAACACATCATATGTCTCTCTCTTTCTGTTTTGGGGTCCCAGGGTTCTCATTTCCTGGAGGCCCATGGTCTGTGTGCACTGGAGCAGAGCCAGGCTCTGGGACGCAGCAGGGAAAAGCCTACCGGGGGAACTGCCTCCCACAAGCTGTGGTGTGAGAAGAGCCCTGGCTGGCAGCAGGAGCTGTGAAATTTCATCCCAGCAGGGTGCATTTAGTGACTGCCTGACCATCTTCCTCCCAGGCCCTCAATTTCTTCATCTGTAGAATGAGCAGATAGGGGCCACGGCAGGGGTTTTCACACATCCAAGGAGGCAGCTCCGCTCTACTTGATGTGAGGATGAGGGGGGCCTAGACCCCCTGCTGCCCAGGCCCTTGAGGCAACACTGGGTTCCTGGCTTGACAGCTCTGGGCTGGCTGCCCTTGCCAGCTCAGACGGCCAGAGAGTTTTCAGCTCCCCCAGGGAACGGGCATAGGGTTTGTGTGGGGTCAATGCCAAGAACCTGGGGGAAACTGGCTGCATTTTATCCTAAGAAGTTCATCCCTCCTACTCTTCTTCCTCTTTCTGGCCGTGGAGGAGAATGAGGGAGGAGAGGCTTTTCTATGACTGTGTTAGCTTTTATTATTAGCAAGAGGGCTCCTTTTGTAATTTGTGCATGAAATTCATGTCATTTCCTGGGAGAGGAGAGGGCCAACTGGAGAGGGTGGGGGGCACATTGGGGAAGCAGGCAGAGGTTTCCTTCCCTTGTAGGGGGGTGGGGAGAGTGGGGGAGAGGGGGTGCTACCCAGTTCGCCTGATGAGGGCTCTCGAACCAGCCGTTTTGGGTTGTGTTAAAAGTGAGACCTTCCTCCATTAATGTACAATCTCGAACTAACTGCTAATAAAGTGGGGTTCTGTTTGTACACCTTGGTCCTGTCTGTCTGACCTTTTTGCAAGGCCTGCAGGGGAGGGTGGAGTAGGGGTGTTTGCATGCATGGCCAAAGCCCACTTGTCCCCGCCACCTCAGGCATGCACACGTGCCCACACGTGTGCACTCACATATGCACATGGTGACTTGGTCGGTGCAGATCATTTCCACTGGGTTATGAATGGAAGATTTCCCAGATAGAGCAGAGGCCTATCCTGGGGCAGCCACAGGGGGCATCTCAGATCATGAGCCCTCAGACAAGCTGGATTGCACAGAAGCCCTGGGGGTCGGGCACTGGACCGAGAGGAGATTTGGGAGCTGGAACCATTTCTGCTACTAATGTATATGGTAGCTGGGGGGCAAGCCACTTTTACTGTTTTATCCCATTTCCCTTACCTTTTAGATGCATGGAGGGAGTTGGACTCTGTGGCCTCTCTTGAAGAACTTGCCTAAAAAATACAGATTCCCAGGTCCACTTTCAGAGATTTAACTCCAGCAGATGTGGGATGGGGCCCAACATCTTTAAGGAGCCCTCCAGTACACTGAGGAGTTTTTAACGAGCCCTCCAGTACACTGAGGCAGCCCAGTGTAACTCGGGCTCACAGTGGGAAACTCTGGCTCAGATCCATGGTTCCTGTGGGTTCTAATTAATGTGGAGAGCCCCACTGTTCAGGAAAACGTAGGGTAAAACAAATGACTTTGAAGCCCTCACAGCCTAATTGAGGGCCAGACTCGAGATTTGCCTGGAGAAGGAGAGTTATCACAGGTAGGGGCCCAGGCCAGTGTCTGCAGTGCAGGTGATCAGACCTGCTCCTTCAGAATGCCCTTGGGAAGATTGAAACAATATACATTCCTGGGCTCCCCCAAAATCTGCTCACTCAGGACCTCTGACGTGGGACTCAGCACAGTGTACTTTAACAGACTCTTTGGTGTTCAGGGAAGTTTGGGAACGCCGAATCAGGCCGCCATGTATGTCAGAGACGGTACCCAGAAATGTACACAGGTTCTGAGGGGCAGAGGAGGGGCATGCTGGAGACGCAGCTGGGCAGTCCTGCTTCCCAGAACCCAGTATGTTCAAAGTGAATGTACCACAATGCCACCTCTGATGGCACAAGGGCAGCACCTGCAGAGCCCTCTTTGGAGTTCGTCAGCTGGGAGCTTGGTTTGGGTCGGGTGGCCCTCACCAGCAAGAACACAGCTGGGGGCTGCATGGGCAAGAGCAGATCAAGAGGCATGGTGCAGAAGGGTGATTGTGCCAGCTGAGGGGTCAGCCTGCAACGGGGATTTTTGAATTTAAATACAGCTGAGATTCTGTTTTGAAAGAATCACTTAATTGAAAACCAGGTTAAGGTGGGGGTGCTCTCTGGTTGGAGTGGGAGTGAAGCTCTGGACTCCTCCCAGCTCACCTCCTCCCTGTCTCTCAGCCTATCTTGGAACCTTAGGATTTTTTGAAACACATTGTGAAAACCCAACCCAGTTGCTTCCAGAGGTCCCAAAATTCCTGCAGTTCTAACAGGCTGAATGAATAGCAACCCATCAGCCCCTCCTCACTCCCCACGGGGATGTCCACCCAGGAAATCTGGTGCCCCAGGAGTGGTTCGGGCTTCTAGAGGTGGGCAGTTCCCTTGGAGAAGCCTGGATTTTGTGTGTAGGGCAGTGTGTTTCATAATAGCAAAATGCTGGGAACAACCTAGATGTCCATCTACAGGGGATCAGCTAGGTGATCTCCGTTGTATCCATTCACTGTAACGATGATTCAGTTGAAAGTAATGAGCTCAGTCTCTAAGGCCTGCTGGGGAAATTTCTATGACAGACCTATACAATGTGACCGTCATGGAAAGAGAACACTACAGTTTGTATTTTTCCTGGGGTTGTAGATATATGTATCTCACATCAAACTGCTAGTAGGGGAGGAAAGACTGAGAAGGGGGACTTTCAAAGGGGACTTCAGCCTTGGCTGAAATATATATAAGACAAGGATAATGTATTTGCATATCATTTGTGGAATGAAAACGTCTTAATGAAAAACAGAAATGGACAAAGCGGAAAGGGGGACTCCAAGCAGCTAGAATTCCACGACCATGCGATGAAGGCCAACACGGCTTTACCCAGCCCTTAAGCTCTTATGGAGTTAAGGTCTGGAGAAGGCCTAGGGTGCCGGTGATGAATTTCTTGCCTTGCTGCATTTGCCCTAAGCATTCGTGAAGACCCTGAAGTGAGGAGCCTGACTTTCCTGTGACAGTAGGCCAGTCTTAACTCCTCTCTGGTACTGGGAGCTTGGCTTCCCTGAGCTGACAGACGGGGGAACTAGGGTTAATATCACCATTGCTGGAACAAACTGACACCATGTGTCTCCCAATATGATGCAATGGGAAGGACCCAGTGCAACACCTGGGAGATTCCTAACAAAAACACAGGACATGAATCCAGCCAAGGGGAACAGACAGACACATCCGTATTGAGGGCCATTTTGCAAAATAACTGGCCTGAACTCCAACAATGTCAAGGTGATGAAAGGTACAGAAAAGCTGAGAAATGGTTCAGGATTAAAGGATACTGGAGAGATGTGGTAATCAAATGCCATGTGTGACCCTGGAGGGTCCCGGACCATGAAACAATTTGCTATAAAGGATACCACAGGGACACCTAGCAGAATGTTAAGATGGACTGTGTGGATTAGATAATACTATTCAACCGATGTTCAATTTTCTGGTTTTGATTATTTTACTGTTATAAAAGAGTATCTAATGAAGTACATGTGAGCTATTAGTTTTTTGCAGTTACAAGTAATTGCCGCAATTACTTTTGCACCAACCTAGTATTTAGGGATAAAAAGGAAGAAATGGAACTGAATTTTGACTCCTGTTCTTTAATGGTACTAGATGATAGGTACTCATCAGATGCAGTCCAAAAAGTGTCCACCAGGGGGCACTATTATCCCAGCCTCTCACAGTGTAGTCAGCGTGAATGCCTCCCAGGCTGGTGGTTAATGGTGGTGTGGCAGTAATATTATCAATATTAATATCAATAAATTAAATAATATAAATAAAAAGTATTTCTTATCCT
Source organism: Chlorocebus sabaeus (assembly GCF_047675955.1). NCBI lineage: Eukaryota > Metazoa > Chordata > Mammalia > Primates > Cercopithecidae > Chlorocebus > Chlorocebus sabaeus. The sequence continues at coordinate 31,544,684 of NC_132926.1, read as the reverse complement.
GTGTCAGGCAGACCCTCTGCTTATCAAGTGCTATCTTTAAAATTTTTTATTTATTTTTGAGACAGTGTCTCACTCTGTCACCCAGGTTGGAATGCAGTGATCTCAGTTCACTGCAGCCCGAAGCTCCTGGGCTCAAGCCATTCTCCCACCTCACCTTCTGAGTAGCTGGTATTACAGGCATGCACCACCACGCCTGGCTAATTTTTGTATTTTTTGTAAAGATGGGGTTTTGCTATGTGGCCCAGGCTGGTCTTGAACTCCTGGCCTGAAGTGATCCTCCTGCCTCAGCCTCCCAAAGCGCAGGAATTACAGGCATCAGCCACCTTGCCCGGCCTCTTTTAATCCTCATAACAATCCTCTGAGGTAGGTATTATCATTCCCATTGTATATTTGAGGAATTTCAGTTCAGAGAGGTTAAGTAACTCTACCAGGATCACAGAGCTGGTAGTCATTGGCCCATGAGACTCCACAGCTTGGAGTCCACTAGACTGTCCTGCCCCCTGGGCCTGAGGCTGAGAATGTGTCCTGGCATAGAGAAGTGCCCATGAGGCCAAGTGGGGACAATTCACTGAGCCTGGCCCTGCCCTTTTCAGGGCTGGGGACTGGGTGGTCCTGGGAAGCTGTTAAAGGTGCCTAAAAGTATGTGCACCTACAAATCTAAAACAGAACTACAAACGGAATGGTGTGAGAAGCAAGTCTCCTTCCACTCCCTGACCTTTGTCCTCCAACTCCCTTCCTCAGAGGAAACCACCATTAGCAGTTTCTGTGGATCTTTCCAGAAATTGTTTTACATATACAAACAGTTGAGTGCACGTGCATGCCCTGCTGGTGTGTACCCTCAGGCTGTTCTGCACTGTGCTTTTCCGTGGGTGCCTCTGGTCAGTGGGTGGAAGGTATTTACTGCTGTGCATGGCAGCACAGGGCTCCTCTACGTGGGTACTTGGGTGGAGGGTATTTGTTGCTCTGCATGGCAGCAGATGGAGGGCTCCTCTGCATGGGTACTTGGAGAAACTCTGTTCTATTACACCTTTCAGGGAGTGGGGGTAGAAACTGGAGCTTGAATTCTTTGGCCTTTGCCACATTCTGGGGTGTTCTCCCTTGGGAAGGAATAGACTGCACAGCACAGTAGTCAAAATATGCACGGCTGGATAGATCTGGTTTCAAATACAGGCTCAGTATTGGCTGTGTGACCTTGGTCAAGTACTTCATGTCTCTGGGCCTCAGTCTCTGCTTTCGTGAAGTGGGGATACTTACAGGACTGAGGCGATAGAGATGTTGTGAGGAGTGAAGAGACAGTGTCTGGAAAGCCCTCAGCAGGAGCCTTCTACACAGTGAGTGCTCAGTAAAGTCTTTGCCAGTTCCTGGTATCACACATATACAGACCCCATTTCTGAACCTGAGCCTGGGGGTGGCACTGCCACCTTTGTCCTGAGGCTGATGATGATCAGTCCTGGGCTGAGGAGTCAAGCGGCCCAGTCAATGTGGAAACTCATTACATTTGATTGTTCTTCCTGGGACCTTGAAATGGAAATGGTGGGTGATCTGGGGCACTGAGAATGACTCTTCAGAACACACACACACAACACCAACTTCACGGGAAAACAAGGAACACGAGAGACTGCTATAAGCAGCTGCATGTTAACAAATCAGATGCTCTAGATGCAATGGACAAATTCTTAGAGGCACACAAACGACCAAAACTGACTCAAGAGGAAATAGAAAATCTGAATAGACCTATAACAAGTCAGGAGATTAAATCGGTAATCAAAAAACGCCCAGCAAAGAAAAGCCCACCACCAGATGGCATCATCGGTGAATTCTACAAACCATTTAAAGGAGAATTAACATCAATCCTTCTCTTAAACTCTTACCAAAAATCTAAAGAGGAGAGAACATCTCCCAACTCATTCTGTGAGGCCAAGCATTACCTTGATACTGAAACTAAGACTCTACAAGAAAAGAAAATTGCAGGCCAGGCGCAGTGGCTCACGCCTGTAATCCCAGCACTTTGGGAGGCTGAGGCAGGTGGATCACCTGAGGTCAGGAGTTCAAGACCAGCCTGGCCAACTTGGCAAAACCCTGTCTCTACTAAAAATACAAAAATTAGCCAGACATGGCAGCATACACCTGTAATCCCAGCTGCTCAGGAGGCTGAGCCAGGAGAATCACTTGAACCCAGTAGACGGAGGTTGCCATGAGCCAAGATTGCGACAATGCACTCCAGCCTGAGTGATAAGGTGAGACTTCATGTCAATAAACAAACCAAAACAAACAAAAACATTATATGCCATGATCAAGTGGGTTTTATTCCAGGAATGCAAGGGTTGTTCAACATATGAAAATCAAAGTAATATACCACATTATAAGAATGAAGGGGGGGAAAACCACATGATCATCTCGATGCAGAAAAAGCGTCTGACAAAATTCAACACCCTTTCATGATATAAACGCTTAACAAACTAGTACTAGAAAAGAACTCTTTCAACATGATAAATGCCATATGTGAAAAACTCACAGCTAACATAATTTTTTTTTTTTTTTTTTTGAGACAGGATCTCGCTCCATTGCCCAGGCTGGAGTGCAGTGGCACAATTGTGGCTTACTGCAGCCTTGACCTCCCAGGCTCAAGCGATCCTCCCACCTCAGCCTCCCAAATTGCTGGGACTACAGGCACGTGCCATGCCTGGCTAATTTTTTATTTTTGTTGTAGAGACAGGGTCTTGCCATGTTGCCCAGACTGGTCTAGAACTCCTGGGCTCAAATGACATCATTCTTAATGGTGAAAAACTGAAAGCATTTCCCCTAGGATGAGGAACAAGACAAGGATGTCTGTTTTCATAACTTCTAGTTAAGATTAGAAACTTCTACTCAACACAATACTGGAAGTTCTAGCCAAAGCAATTAAGCAGGAAAAAAACAAAAGGCATCAGATTGGAAAGGAAAAAGTAATACTATCTCTACTTATAGATAACATGATCTTAATGCCTAGAAAACCCAAAAGAATTCATATGCATACACGAACTGTTAGAGTTAATAAGTGAATTTTGTAAAATTTCAGGATACAAAATCAATACACAAAATCCATTGAATTTCTATACACTATAATGAACAATCCAAAAAGGAAGTTTTGAAAACAATTCTACTTATGATAGCATCAAAAAGAATAAAATATAGGCTGGGTGTGGTGGCTCCCGCCTGTAATCCCAGAACTTTGGGAGGCCGAGGTGGGCGGATCACCCAAGGTCAGGAGTTTGAGATCAGCCTGGCCAACATGGTGAAACCCCATCTCTACTAACAGTACAAAATGAGCCAGGTGTGGTGGAACATGCCTGTAATCCCAGCTACTTGGGAGGCTGAGGCAGGAGAATCACTTGAACCCTGTAGGTGGAGATTGTGGTGAGCCAAGATCGTCCGCTGCACTCCAGCCTAGGCAACAAGAGGTAAAGTCCTTCTCAAAATAATAATAATAATAAAAAATAAAAATAAAATATATAGGAATAATTTAATCAAGGAGGTGAGAGACTTGAATACAGAAAACTAAAACATTACTTGAAGAAATTAAAGATCTAAATGAATGGAAAGACATCTCATGTTTGATTAGAAGACTCAATATTGTCAAGGAATATACAGTTTTTTTTTTGCAATTCCTATCAAAATTCCAACAGATTTTTTTCCAGAAATGAAAAAAGATTCCTAATATGAAAATTCCTAATATTCACATGGAATTTCAAGAGACCCAGAATAGCAAAAACAATCTTGAAAAAAAAATGATACAGTTGCAGGACTCATGCTTTCTGATTTCAGAACTTACTGCAGGCCAGGCATGGTGGCTCACACCTGTAATCCCAGCACTTTGGGAGGCTGAGGTGGGCGGATCATCTGAGATTGGGAGTTTGAGACCAGCCTGGCCAACACGGTGAAACCCCGTCTCTACTAAAAATGCAAAAATCAGCTGGACATGGTGGCACGCGCCTGTAGTCCCAGCTACTCGGGAGGCTGAGGCTGGAGAATCACTTGAACCCGGGAGGCAGAGGTTGCAGTGAGCTGAGATCATGCCACTGCACTCCAGCCTGGGCAACAGAATGAGACTCTGTCTCAAAAACAAAACAAAACAAAACAAAAAAACTTACTGCAAATCTACAGTAATTATTACAGTGTGCTACTGGCATAGGATAGACATGTAGACCCTGGGGTAGAATTGAGAGCCCAGAAATAAGCCCTCACATCTATTGCCAATTGATTTTTGACAAGGGTACTAAGAAGTTTCACTGGAGAAAGAATAGTGCTCCACAACCTGGATATCACATGCAAAAGAATGAAGCCGAACGCTTACCATACACCATAAGCCAAGACTAAGTGAAAATTGATCAAAGATGTAAATTTAAGAGCTAAACTTAGAACTATTAGAAACATAGGTGCAAATATCTATGACCTTGAATTTGGTAATGGTTTCTTAAATATGACACGAAAAGCACAGGCAACAAGGAAAAAAGATAAATTTGTCTTCATTAAAATTTAAAAGACTTGTGTGTGTCAAAGGACACCATTAAGGCCAGGCACCGTGTCTCACACCTGTAATCCTGGCACTTTGGGAGACCTAGGTGGGTGTATCACCTAGGTGATATCAGAACTTCTGAGACCAGAAGTTCAAGACCAGCCTGGGCATCATGGTGAAACCCCATCTCTACAAAAACTACAAAAATTAGCTGGGCGTGGTGGTGTGCCTGTGGTCCCAGCTATTGGGGAGGCTGAGGTGGGATGACCCCTTCAGCCTGGGAAGAGGAGGTTGCAGTGAACCAAGATTGCATCATTGCACTTCAGCCTGGGTGACAGAGTGAGACCCTGTCTCAAAAAAGAAAGAAAGAAGAAAGAATACTATAAAGAGAGTTAAGAGACAATCCACATAACAGGAGAAAATATTTGCAAATCATATGTCTTATAAGGTCCTCATATCCAAAAAATATAAAGAACAACTCAACAACAAAAAGACAAACAACCCAATTAAAAAATGGGAAAATGACTTGAATGGATGTTTCTCCAAAGAAGACATACAATGGCCAACACACTCGTGAAAAGGTGCTGAAAACGTTCGTCATTACTGAAATGCAAATGAAAACCAGTTCTCATCTACTAGAATGGCTGTATTTTTTTTTTTTTTTTTTTTTTTTTTTTTGAGATGGAGTCTTGCTCTGTCACCCAGGCTAGAGTGCAGTGGTGTGATCTTAGCTCACTGCAACCTCCGCCTCCCGAGTTCAAGTGATTCTCCTGCCTCAGTCTCCTGAGCAGCTGGGATTACAGGCATCCACCACCAGACCAGGCTAATTTTTGTATTTTTAGTAGAGATGGGGTTTCACCATGTTGGCCAGATTGGTCTGGAACCCCTGACCTCAGGTGATCTGCCCACCTGGGCTTCCCAAAGTGCTAGGATTATAGGCGTGAGCCACCACACCTGGCCGGCTATAATTTTTTTTTTTTTTTTTTTTTGAAGGAAAATAAGTTTTGATGAGGATGTGGAGAAATTGGAACCCTTATACATTGCTGGTGGGAATGTGAAATGATACAGCTACTATGGAAAACAGTTTAGTGTTTCATCAAAAGGTTAAACAGTATTCACAATAACCAAAAGCTGGAAAGACCACAGATGTCCATCAATAGATGAATGAGCCAATAAAATGTGGTATATAATACAGTGGAATATTATTCCACCACAAAAAAGGGAGGAAGAAATTCTGATATATGGTACAACATAAATTAGCCTTGAAAACATTATGTGAAATAAAATAAGCCAGACGTACAAAAAGACGAATATTGTCTGATTTCCTTTATACTAAATATCTAGAATAGGCAAATTCATAGAGATAAGAAGTAGGTTAGAGGTTACCATGGCTGAGGGGAGAGGGAGGCTGGGGAGTTACTGCTTAAGGAGCACAAAGTTTCTCCTTGGGTGATGGAGAATGTTGACAGTAGATAGTAGCGATGATTGTGTAACATTGTGAATGTACTAATGCCACTAAATTGTGCACTTTAAAATGGTTAAAATGGCAAATTTTATGTTATATGTATTTCACCACAATAAAAATACATATACGGCATTCAAGGCAGCTCTGTTTTCTTAAATTGAAATATAATTTACATACACAAAATAATACTTTAAAGTGTATAATTCAGTGGTTTTTAGCAAATTGTGCAACCATCACCACTATCTAATTCCAGAACATTTCATCACCTCAAGAAGAAACCTCATAGCAGGAAGTGGTCATTCCTCATTCTTCCCTTCTCTCAGGCCCTGGCAGACACTGAACCACTTTCTGTTTCAATGAATTGCATATTCTGAACATTTCCCATAAATGGAATCCTTCCATATGTGGCCTTTTGTGCCTGGTTTCTTTCACTCAGTGTGCTTTCAGGGTTCATCTATGTTGTAGCTTGTGTTAATACTTCATTTTTAATGACTGACTGCGATTCCATTATTGGTATGTTTGTTTATCCATTCATTAGTTGATGGACATTGGGTTGTTTCCACTTTTTGGCTATTGTGAATAGTACTGCAGTGAATACTCATGTACAAGTATCTGTTTGAAATTCCTTTAGGTATAGATGTAGGAGGGAAATGTTGGGTCATAAGGTAATTCTATGTTTAACTTTTTCAGGAGTCACCAAACTTTTTGCCACAGCAGTTGAATCATTCTGCATTTCCACCAGCAGTATACAAGGGTTCCAATTTCTCCACATCCTCGCCAAAACTTGTTTTTTTTTTTCCACTTTATTTTATTTATTTTTGAGACAGAGTCTCATTCTGTTGCCCAGGCGAGAGTGCAGTGACGGGATTATGGCTCACTGCAACCTCCTCCCCTCAGGCTGAAGGGATCCTCCTACCTTGGCCTCCTGAGTAGCTGGGACTACAGTTGTGCACCACCATACCCGGAAAATTTGTATTTTTTGTAGAGACAGAGTTTTGCCATGTTGCCCAGGCTGGTCTCAAACTCCTGGGCTCAAGAGATCTGCCCACCTCAGCCTCCCAAAGTGCTGGGATTACAGGCGTGAGCCAATGTGCCTGGCCTTATTATTAGTATTAAAGAGATAGTGTTTCACTCTTGCCCAGGCTGGAGTGCAGTGGTATGATCATTGCTTACTGCAGCCTCTAACTCCTGGGCTCAAGTGATCCTCCCCTCTCGGCCTCTCAAAGTGTTGAGATTACAGGCGTGAGCCTGGTCTTATTTTCCATTTAAAAAAAAATTATAGCCATCCTAATGGATGTGAAGTGTTACCACATTGTGGTTATGATTTGCATTTCCCTAATGACTACTGATGTTGATTATCTTTTTATGTATTTGATGGACATTTATATGTCTCTTTGGAGAAATGTTGGTTCAAGTCTTTTGCCCATTTTCGAATTGGGTCATTTCTCTTTTTGTTGTTGAGTTGTAACAGCTTTTTATGTGTTCTGGATACTAGACTCTAATCAGACAGTTCATTAGGTCTTTGATCCATTTTGAGTTAATTTTTGTATATGGCGTGAGGTAGGAGTCCAACTTCAGTCTTTTGTGTGTGGATATCTGGTAGTCCCAGCATCATTTATTTAAAAAACTATTCTTTCCCCCATTGAATTGTTATGGCACCCTTGTCAAAAATCAGTTGACCATAAATGTAAGTATGTACACATATGCTCAATTCTATTTTATTGATCTGTTTGTCTATCCTCAAGCAAGTTTCATGCAGTCTTGATTACTGTAACTTTGTAGTAATTATTGAAATCAAGAAGTGTGAGTCTTCTAGATTTGTTCTTCCTTTTCAAGATGATTTTTGGCTGTTTTGAGTTCTTTGCATTTCTTTGTGAATTTTTGTATCGACTTGTCAATTTCTGCAAAAAATGTACCTGGGATTTTGATAGGGATGAGTTAAATCTGTTGATCAATTTGAGTAGTATTATGATCTTAACAATATGAAATCTTCCACTCTGCGAACACGGGATGTTTTTTCCATTTATGTATATTGTCCTTAATTGTTTTCAGTGAGGTTTTGTGTTTTGTATTTTTTTGTCTCCAGTTTGACTCTACTGTTTTTGTTGTTGTTGTTGTTTTTTGTTTGTTTTTGAGATGGAGTCTCACTCTGTCTCCCAGGCTGGAGTGCAGTGGCACGATCTCAGCTGACTGCAACCTCCACATCTCAGGTTTAAGTGATTCTCCTGGCTTAGCCTCTCCGAGTAGCTGGGACTACAGGCATGTGCCACCACACCTGGCTCATTTTTGTATTTTTTGTAGAGGTGGGGTTTTGCCATGTTGACCAGGCTGGTCTGGAACTCCTGACCTCAGGTTATCCACCCACCTCAGCCTCCCAAAGTGTGGGATTACAGGTGTGAGCCACCATACCCAGGCGACTCACTATTTTTATAATCACATAGAAAATGTTTAGAGTGTGAAGAAGGGGTATGGGTAGAAATGGCAACTGGGACTGAGTTGGCTTGGGGAGATGTGACCTTGATCAGAGGTGACTTGGCTTCAGAGGCCCCTCTGGAAAAGGAGATTCTGATCTTGGGGTCAGAGTTGGAACTTGCCACTCTCCCCTGCCCATGCCTGCCTCATGTGATCCCAGATGGGGGAACTGGGAGAGTCACATGGCTGGGCCTGGTGGAGGGGGAGAGTCTCCTCCAGGTACATGGGGGAGTCCCAGGCTTGGGCTTTTTCTTTGGGACCTTGGGCCAGCTGCCTATGACATGGGAGATGTGCTCTCTGGTCCCCTGGCCCAGGCTGTTCACCACATTGCCTTTTCACAGTGCCCAACAGAGAGAGCCCCTGACAAACCATATGACCATAAAATGGTCCCCACATGTTTTTTACCTCTACTGCATCTGCACTTCTCGCTTTTGATTCCGTCATCCCCTCCACCTAGCCTGTTTGTTCCTTTCCTGTTCTATCACCCGAATCCTCTCCGTCATTCAGGGTATCTTCTCTAGAAAACCTTATGTGGTCCCCTTCCTAGTCCTGCTTTCAGGGGTTTGCTTTCGCTCCTCTGGGCTCCTCCAGCATCCACCCTTTGGGCTGTGCCACCTGAGAAGATTCCAACATCCAGCACTGAGCTCAGATGGCTGATACGGGGGTCTGGGCCCCTCACTAGGTGATGAGCTTCTCAGGGGTCTCCAGTCCCATCAGGCCCCAAGCATAGGGTGGCACCAGCTGCCTGGCAATGACTGTACCCTGTGTTGGTCGATCAGACACAGGACAGGATGTGAAAATCATGGGTGACCCTCCTGCCCTACATCCAATCCACAAACACTGAGAACTCTGGGCCAGAGGTTCCCAAACACCCACCTGTAACAGACTTCTAGCCTCAGAATTCACCAGGGAATTAATAAAAATTCAAATATTCAGACACTACTGTCCTAGATTCTGATTCAGGAGCCCCGGGAAGGGCCCAAGAGTCTGTGGTTTACCAAGTTCCCCGGTAGTCCTGTTATGTAACCAGGTTTGGGAGCTTCTGGGGCTGGCAAATCTTAGTCACTTCAGTCCAGTGTGCTTTCTCCCTGCCCTCTCCCGTGCCAGAGCTTTGTTTCTAGGGTGGAAGATGGACATGGATCCCTTCCCTGGATGACCCTCAACAGCCCTATAAATCCCCTCACACTCAAATCCCTCCCTTCTCCTCCATTATAACCTTTTTGGAGGCTCATTCTTCTTGCCTGTTGAATTCATAGGCTTTAAGTCTCCCTTCTCCCAGGAGGTCTTCCTGACTTGCCTCCATAGATTCTCTGATCACAGATATCCAGAGATGGTCATTAAACATTTAGAAACATAACATTAAAGAGGCTGATATAAAACATGTAATACGTATGGGGTTATAATACAGATAAACATTTGTTTATGTTCTCGCATAGGATATAGTTTTGTTATATTACAGACAGATACATGACAGGCATTTAGGCCTAGTGTATTGATTTATGGATGGGTCATGATGTAGTAGAGCTGAGAAAGCCCATCTAGTCCGTTACTTCTTTTCTTCCCCATTTTCAGATAGGTAAATCGAGGCCCAGGTGCATAGGTAATGGGGCTCAGGTGCTTGAGAATCCTTGGCCCCCAGACCTCTGCTCACTTGCATGTCATCTCAGTTAGGCTTGTGCAGACCCTCCATCCTCCAGTTCTCTAACTAATGGTGCCCACCCGGATCCTGGCAGCTCGTGGCCTAAGAAGGACAGGCAAAGGGCAATTCCTCAGTGGCCAGCCCAGCCCCCATCTGCCCCCCAGTGTGGCCAGGGCTCATCTGCACAACTGGAGTTGGTTACCCAGCTGTTTATGGGTCTCTGCCTCTGGTGTTTATAGTTCCGCCGTTGGGTCTGCTTTGCATCCCCACTAATGAGAACAATGCCCCAGGAGGCGGCGGCGGGTGACTGGGGGACCACTGGATGGGGAGCGGTGGGCTGGGCCTGTGTCCTGGCTTCTGCCTTGCCTGGTTCTAACAAGGATTTCAGTGCCTTTACAAGGACACAGGAAGAACAGCAAGGTGGCCCATATGAAAGCGGGTGGGAAACAGACACGGCCAGGTGAGGAGCGAGGAGGCGAGAAGGCTAAGAACGAGTCTGCTGTGACTTAGGCACTCAGGGCAGGGGAGAGCTGGGGCCAAATCTTTCCTTTTAAGAAAATGCATTTTTTTTCTTTCATCACAAGAGTTATAAATCTCCATCGTGGAAACTTTAGAACATACAGACACATAAGAAGAAAATTTAAATGTCTGTATCCCACCAACCTGGTAACCATGGTTCGTGTTTTAGGACATTTCCTTTCTGTCTGATATATAAAGTTGTTTTTGCAGAAAGGATAATATGCATACACTGTATTTTACAAACCCCCTTTATTTTTATTCTTATTTTTTGAGACAGAGTCTTGCTCTGTCACCCAGGATGGAGCACAGCGTTGCGATCTTGGCTCACTGCAGCCTCCGCCTCCTGTGTTCAAGTGATTAGATTCTCATGCCTCGGCCTCCCACGTAGCTGGGACTATAGGTGTGTGGCACCATGCCTGGCTAGTTTTTGTATTTTTAGTAAAGAGGGGGTTTCACAGCTGGGCGCAATGGCTCATGCCTGTAATCCCAGCTCTTTGGGAGGCTGAGGCGGACAGATCACGAGGTCAGGAGTTTGAGACCAGGCTGGCCAACACAGTGAAACCCCTTCTCTACTAAAAATATCAAAAAATTAGCTGGGTGTGGTGGTGGACGCCTGTAATCCCAGCTACTCAGGAGGCTGAGGCAAGAGAATCGATTGAACCTGAAAGGTGGAGGTTGCAGTGAGCCAAGATAATGCCATTGCACGCCAACCCAGGCGACAGTGCGAAACTCCATCTCAAAAAAAAAAAAAGGGGGAGTTTCATCATGTGGACCAGGCTGATCTTGAATGAACTCCTGGCCTCAAATGATCCACCCACCTCGGCCTCCCAAAGTGCTGGGATTACAGGCGTGAGCCACTGTGCCCAGCCTACAAAACTCTTTTAAATCATAATAAATTGTCAACATCTTTATGTGTTACTAAATATTTTTCTACTACATCAAATTGTGTTATTTCTATTTTGATTAGAATACAAGATTATTGTGAAAGAATTGCAATCGTTAGTGAAGTGCACAAAATTTAAGGCTCAAGTGTCCCCCTCCTTCCTGTCCCCCAGTAATACTTCTAACTCTTCGGTGGAAATCTGTCAGACATTCTCCCGTGTACATGAGAAACTGGTGTACATGGTAGAGCTGTGTCATAGTTTATTTAGATGATTCTTTCACATTGGGCATTGAGGTTAGTATACAGCTGTTTGAAGCCCACAGGCAGCCAGTGTGACCAGGGAAGCCTCCTGGTTCTGAGAGCAGATCATAGTTTCTCCCAGAAAATCTCACTAGGGCAGCATAATGAGCAACGTCCTTAACAACATGCTGGCCATTAACACAGGAATGAGTTCCACTGGGCTGTTTCCTTGTAAGGTCATGTTTGCTTTTACTTTTAAGTTAATACAAGTAATAACATTCATTGCAGAAAAATTTAAAAATACAAATAGGCAAATGTAAGAAAATGAAAATCACACATAATATGGAAATAAGCCCTTGCGTGATGTTTATAATGTCTGTTGCATTAGTCTGTATGTCTGTTGCTGGCCACACACAGTGTGCTAAGTGGCTAGTATATGTCTGTAGGTACAATATGATCCCACTTGTACAGATGGCCACCTCTGGCTCTTTAGGTTTGGTGAATGGCCCAAAGTTTTTTGGCTGCAAGGGGGCAGAGGCTGCCAGAGGACCCAGGCCTCCAGCTTCCAAGTCTGCACTCTGAAGCACCCCTCATTCTACACCCCTCAGTTTCGTTCACTGAACTGCCCGGAGGTTTTTCTCTTCCAGCGTAAGATGTTGTAAGATGTTATCATCTGCTTTTTTCACTTACAGATAAATTGTGAGCATCTCCTGGTGGTGTTAAATAACCCTCTTTATGGAATTCCATTTTATGGATGTATCACACTTTATTTAATTGTTGAATATGTGGGTTATTCTAGGTATTTTTTTAGTGTCATAAACAAAGCTATGCAAAACATTTTTGTGGCTTAACCCTTGAGCATGTTTCTAGTTATTTCCACAGGACTGTTTCCCTAATGGCCCTCGCTGACCCGTCATACAAAGGGCAGGGAGGTCGGGGAGACTCTGGGTGAGGGGAGCACCCAATAAGGTGTGCCCACCCGGTTCTTAGCTGGGTCAAGTCAGCTTGAGGGAGACATCCTAATCTATGTAGAAGACAGCAGGATGCCTTATTCTTTAAACACCTCCTCTAGAAATGGTCTCAGCTGAGTTCAGAGAACCACTGAAAGGCTGGGAGCTTAACTTGGCAAGTGATACCCATGTGGGCATGTGAGTGCAGCCCCCGCGGCTCTGCAGATAATTGAATTTGAAGAGGAACGAGACAAAACCAGTCTGCAAAGGTGATGTCCTCATCTCCAACAGAGGAAAGAGGATGCAATCCTTCCTCTGCAGAAATGGACTCTGAAATTGGAGCAACTCCCAGAGGTCCCAGAGCTCTACTCCCAGAAGTGCTCCAGGGGCTGTTCTAGCGGGTGGGGGTGGAACGGAGGGGCTTCACACAGTCTTCCTAGTATGTGGGGCTTGGTGGAGTCTTGGACCACCAGTTAGCCAGGGTGGAAAAGGAGAGGATACCAGGCAGGGGGAAAGATGAGCACAGCCTGGAGATGAGCGGCAGAGCCAGTGCTGCAGAGGACCTGAAAGCCTTAGTCCGCAGGGTAGAGGTTAGGGGCAGGGGTGCAGCAGGGGTGACAGGAGTCTGCATTTTACCCCACATGACAGGACCACCATGATGGCTCAGTGAGGAGACGTGTGACAAGGTTTGGGCCCTCTCTTGACGTTTTCTCCCTCCCTCCCATAATTTCTCAGACACCCAGGAGCCAGGCTGCGTGGGTGCTGGGAGAGAGGCAGGGAGGAGGACACGGGTCCTGCGCACTGGGAACGGGGTCTTCGGGGGCCCTGTGGGAGGGAAGGGAGGCTGAGTAGGGTTGCCAGTGAGGGAGACAGCTCCGTCCACTGGAGGCCCAAGGAGAAGGCACTCTCCGCTCCCTGAGACAGGCTGCCCAGTGCAGGCCACCCCTGTGGGAAATGGTGCTCCCTCGACAGGACACAGGGTGGGTGGAGTTGAGGCAAGAGCAGGGACAGGGCTCCGCAGTGTCATATCCCAGCTCTGCCTCTCCTTGGCTGTGTGGTCGTGGCCTGGTTGCCTACCCTTTCTGAGTCATAGTTTTGTTATACATAAATGAAAACAGTCATAAGAGGAGGATTAGATGAGCTTATGCATGAAATGCCCGGGTGCAGCACCTAGTAAGTGCTCAATAAACATTAATGAGTACTGTCTGAAGCTTTGCCTGCCATGGAGGGAGGTGAGGTGGGTCCTTCGAGGAGCTGAGGTCTGCCCCCCTACCTCTCTTTGTGAGGCCCTTTGAAAGGTGGAGGGAGCAGCGGAGGCCGAGGTCCCGGAACTGAGGAAACCAGAGTCAACCGTAGATGCCACCCCTAGCTTCTTTGGAGGTCAGCCACCTTGCTCCAAGGTGAGTTCTCTCCACTCTTCCATTAAATCGAAGTGTGAGTCCCCTGCCCCTGGCCCTGAGTTGGCCTCTAGGTACAAAGTGCATACTATACGTCAGGCCCACACTATCCACCAAGTACCCTCAAATGAAATCCTTACAGCCCCCCATAAGGGACTCCGTTTATATGCAGGGTGGGGCCCGGGCTTAGAGAGGTTCCATGAGTTGCCTGGACGCAGACTGTGGGGTGGCAGAGCCAGGACCCCTGCTCTCTATCTGGCCACAGACCCTGGCTTATGACTGCTGTGCTAGGCTGTCCCCCCTGTCCTCCTCACCCCCAGCCTGACCCCCACATGGGGTCCCCCTCACACTCCTCCCTTCTTGAGGCTGCCCCACCTGGCCCGTCCTGGCCCTGCTGTGGAGGTGAGCCCTGTGGCGCTCTCACAAGGCACCATTCATCCAGGCAGGCTGCTGATTAAAACCATGTGTGGTGTGGCCAGCCAAGGTGGCGGCAGCTCCGGAAGTCAGGCCTGGCCCGGAGCTTGTGGGCCTTGAGAAGGTTGGGGGAGGGATCTGACTGACCCAGAGGCCTGGCAGGCTGGGGGTGCTCTGGGGTGGGACTAACCTACCCAAGCCATGTACACACACCAAGGGGACTCTGAGCTGTGATTCTGACTCTTAGGTCCAGTCTGGGGATGTGGGAGGCAGAGAGGCCCCCTCCAGGTGAAGGTGGGAACCAGGCTTGGAATGTCTCAGACCCTTGCAAGGCCCTTTTCAAGGCTGCCTGGGAAGGGCAGGCCCCATCTATGGGGCTTGGTTACCTAGGAAGGCGTGTGTATGTATGTGTGTGCGTGCGTGTGTGTGCGTGCATGTGTATGCGCGTGTGTGCGTGTGCGCAACCATGCATATGTGCTGAAATCCATGCAAGGTGCCTCGGAGTCCTTGGACTCATGATCGCTTTGGGGTTTCCTAAAGGCAGTTTTGTGCAGTGGTTAAGACCATGGGCTCTGGAGGCACAAGACCTGGGTTTGAGTTCCACTTCTGCTGCTCCTGGGCTGTGTGACCAGAGGCAAGCTGCCCAGCCTCTCTGAGCCCCTCTCCTCATTCACCAAATGATGATGGAGGCCTGGTCAATGCAATTGAGCAAAGGTGGGGCTACATTGGCTGGGTAGGCTTTTTGCTCATGGCTGGCCTTGAGGGTGTGCCATCCCCAACCCCCAGCCCAGGGCCCCTAAGTCATTTGGCTGTCACTCCTGACCTCTGAGTTGTGGCTTGTCAGGGAGCTGGGAGGGTGCTAAGTGTGGAGTGTCTGGGTTTCCTGAGGCCAGTTAGAGGGGGTGAACAGGGGATAGGAGAGGTGATCAGGGGTGAGCAGGGGAGAGCAGAGGTGAGCAGGGGAGAGCCAGGGAGAGCAGGGGAGTGTGGGATCTGCATCCCGTGTGAGGTGTGGCTGAAGTAGCTGCCCCTGCCCAGGCCAAGAACAGAGTGAAGCATTGTTCAGGGGCCGCCTCCCCGGGCACCGAGGCTGTCACAGGAAAGGGCGGGCAAGTGGGCTGGGCCATGGCCGGGACTGACCATAGGCTCGGCTGTGTTGGGACCCTTTGGGGGGCCTGTCTCTCAGGAGGCACCCTGGTTTCCCCAGGAACACATGTTCTACTGGGCAATGCTCTCCCTGGCTCTCCCCTGCTCTCCCTGGCTCTCCCCTGCTCACCCTTGCTCACCTCTGCTCTCCCCTGCTCACCCCTGCTCACCTCTCCTATCCCCTGCTCACCCCCGCTAACTGACCCTCCCTCTGGGAGGGAGGCCATCTGAGGGTATTTGGTCCTAACTGAGTAGCCCCCATGAGATACCCTCAGCCCCTTCTCCCAAGGGTAGGGCTAGTCCCAAAATAGGAGCTCCCTGGAGCCAGGAGTCCTGAGATTCTACCCTGTGCTCCAAGGCCAGGGCCCCTGACCTCAAACCTGGAAGGGCCATGTCCCTCTTTACACGGGGCGATGCTCAGGCCCGGAGGGAGGGGTGCCTGTATCACACAGAGAGCTCCTGGGCACAAACTCAGCATTGTCCTTTGGGGTGGACTGCTTAGGGAAGAGAGCGAGCAGGCGACTGTTGTGAGGAGGGGCCTAGAGCTGAAGTGGAACAGCCTCCACCTCCCAGTGTTGTGACTGGGGCAGCCACCTGCCCTCTCGGAGCCTCTGTGTCCTCCAGAAGCAGAGAAAAGATTCCCACCACAGGGGCCTCTATGAGGGCTGGGAAGGTGGGTTAGGGGTTCAGAGCCTCAGAGTGGCTCAGGCTGTGCTCGGAAGGCAACCTGGCTTGTAACCCCAGCGCTCCCCCTGGCCAGCTGTGTCACCTTGGGCAAGACATGTTCTTCTAAAAACATCTTCCTCATGGGATTTTTGGGGAGACAAATCAGCTGCTATGCAGTCGTGTGCTCGCCATCACACTCGGCAGGTGTTGTGGTCATCAGTGGCCAGGCTATGGTCACCAGATACTCAGTCGGACACTGATCTAGGTGTTCTGTGAAGGTATCTCAGAGATGTGATTAAAGTCCATAATCAGTTGACTGTTAAGTAAGGGAGACTATCTGAGATGATCTGGATGAACCTGATTTGAGTGGTTTGAGGCCTTAAAAGCAGAGCTGAAGTTTCCCTGAAGAAAAGTTGTGGACACCAGCTTCAGTGCCTGCTGTGCCTGAGGGTTCCAGCCTGCCCTTCTGGACAACCTGCCCTGCTGTGTTAGTCAGGGTTCCCCTGAGAAACAGAACCAATAGAGGGTGTATGCATGCGTGTGTGTGTGCATGTGTGCACGTGTGTGTTTATGTGTGCACACGTGTGTGCATGTGTGTTGGTGCGTGCACGTGGGTTCGTGGGTGTGTGCATATGTGCAGTGCATTTGTGTGTGCATGCTTGTGCATGTACATATGTGCACATGTGTGCATGCATGTGTGTATGCATGTGCATGTATATGTGTATACATGTGTGTGTATACCTGTGTGTGTGCACACATGTTTTTATATAGACAGATTTGTTATAAGGAATTGACTCCCCAGATTATGGAGGCTGACCCGTCCCAAGAACAGCAGTTGGCAAGCTGGAGCCCCAGGAGAGCTGAGGATGTAATTCTTGTCTGAGTCTGAAGGCCTGAGAGGCAAGAGAGCTATTTCAGTTCAAATCCAAAGGTAGAAAAAGCTAATGTCTCAGTTCCAAGGCCAGCAGGCAAAAATAATTCTCTCTTACGGGAGGGAAGGTCAGCCTTTTTGTTCTCTTCAACTGACAGGATGAGGCCCACCCACATTAGCGAGGGCCATCTGCCTTTAGTGATTCCCATGTCAATCTCACCCAGAAACATCCTCATAGGAAAACCCAGAATAACGTTTGACCAAATTTCTGGGGACCACATGGCCTAGTCAAGTTAACACATAAAATTCACTGTCACACTTATGCATTTCAGACTCACCTAGCCAGCCCCTACAATCATGTAAGCCAAGTCTTTGCAATAAATATCCTACTATACATCTCTTACTAGTTGTGTTTCCCTGGCTGAACCCTGACTGACACACATAGTGAGCTGTGATAAGAATAACAATTGCAATTATCACCTTTTCTGGGAAGTCCCCAGCAGTAGGTCTGCATGTCGTAGGCCCTTGGCAAGTGCCAAGGAGTCCCATTTTATAAGTGGAACAGAAGTCACAGCAGTTTTTTGCATGACTCCAAAGGGCTCTAGGCAGCAAGGACAAGTCCGGTCCGAAGTACCCAGCACAGATAGCCTCACCTACACTCCATGGCACGACAAGGCTGGCTTCTCAGGGTGCCAAGCATGCAGAAGAGGGACCTACTGGCATAGCTCCATTGCATGCCAGGCCCTTTGCCACAAGCTTCATCTATTAACCAGTCATCTAATCCTCACAATAGAGCACCAAGGTGGCTACTGATGGCGCCGGCAGCCCGTCCAGAGCAGCCGCTGCAGGAACATCAGCTGCAATGGGGGAGCCACCACCAGGGCTGCGCGTTCTGCAGAGCCAGAGGGGGCCAAGAACAGGTGGGAGCCCCGCCCCCTACCAAGTAGGCAGGATGGGAGCCCCATGGTCCCAGGCACAGCCGCTGCTCTGGACCAGGGCATCGCTGTGTGCTCAGGGGCCTGGGAAGTCCCCCTCCCCCGACAGGCTCCGATATACCTGCTCCTGCTCCCTGGCCTCTCCCTGCTCCTGGCACTGCTCCAATTTTGGAGCAAAGCTGTGGCTGAGCCCAGGTGCTGGTCACAATCCAGCCAGGTGTGCACGCACTCGAGGTAGCACTGACACACCGGCACCCCCACCGCCTTGACCTCCTCTGGGCACCGACGAGCATGGGAGGAAGGCCAGGGATGACTGAGGGCAGCTCGGCACTGGCCTGCCGGCACTCCTTGCCATGAACAGCCTGGACACCATGAACAGCATGTTGATGGCAGAGGCAGACAGGTCCCTGGGCAGAAAGGGGCAGGTCCCTGGTGAAACCCCACTTTCAAGCCAGGGATGGCCTGAAGCCTGGGTGCTGGGCTGCCTGTTCTGGGTGAAGTCCACAGCCCAGCCCAGAATAGCTTCTGGTGCTTTTTCCAGGCCACCTATGGCTGCCCATGGATGAATCAGCAGCACTTTCTCCCTTCTAAGCCCATAGAAACCCAGACCCAGCCAGACCACACAGTCTGGACTACCAGCTGCGGGTCTCCCTCCACTGCGAGAGGGACCCTTGTCAGGATGACCTGTCTCCGGGAAGGAGTTACCCACTGTGGGTCTGCTCTCCGCTGAGACCCGGACACCTGTCAGGATGACCTGTCTACGGGAAGGAGCTGCCCACTGTGGGTCTGCTCTCCCGAGCCGCCACTTCTAAAGAGGTTTAGGAGCAATAGCGACAGGTTTCTTTTATGCTTCCCTCCTTTCCAAGATGGTAGTGTGGGTCTACTTTCATCCCAGTTTAAATTCCAGTTTTTGACCTTGAGTTTCTGATTCATCTTTGTATTTTGCATACTTGGCGTGGAGTAGGTGTCCAATAAATGTTAATTGTCACATCTTTTTATCTGGGCCTCTGTTTTCTCAGTTATACAGTGGGGATCCTGATACAGTCTTGAGACTTGTAGGTGTCTGATAAATTGTTTTTTTCTTTCTTAATTTATTCTCGCCACTTCCCTTATATAGACTCTCTTCTCTGCTAATACCATTCCCACCCCACATTGGGTGGAAGGAGACGAAAAGGAACTGTAAGAAAGGAAGGACATAGAGAAGAAAGGGGCTAAGATGAGGAGGCCTGCTTCTTCTTCTCCACATGTTCTGGGTGTTCTAGTCAAGGTAATTAGGCAAGGAAAATAAAAAGTCATCCAGATTGGAAAGGAAGACATAGGCTGGACATGGTGGCTCGTACCTAAAATCCCAGTGCTTTGGGAGGCCACCAAGGTGAGAAGATTGCTTTAGGCCTGGAGTTTGAGAGCAGCCTGGGCAACAAAGCAAGACCTCACTTCAACAACAACAACAAAAAAAATTAGCCGGGTGTGGTGGTATGTACCTGTCATCCCAGCTACTCAGAAGGCTGAGGCTGGAGGATTGTGTAAACCCAGGAGTTCAAGGCTGTAGTGAGCTGTGATCACACCACTGCACTCCAGCCTGGGTGACAGAGCAAGACCCTGTCTCTATAAAAATATAAATAAGTAAAGGTAAAAGAAAAAAAGAAAGGAAGCAGCAAAGCTATCTCTAGTCACAGATGATATGATCTTTCACATAGAAAATCCTAAGAAATTCACTAAAAAACTATTAGAACTCATAAATGAGTTCAGCAAGGTTGCAGGATATAAGATTGATATACAAACAGTTGTATTTCTACACATTCACAATGAACAATCCAGAAATTAACAATTCCACTCACAGTATCATCAAAAAGAATAAAATACATATAAATAAACTTAACAAAATAAATGCAAATTTTATACTCTGAAAACTACAAAACTGTTGAAAGAAAGTAAAGATTGAAACAAATGGAAACCACTATATATTCCTGGACTAGATGACTCAATTAGCATTGTTAAGATGGCAGTACTCCCAAAATTGATCTACAGATTCAACACAACCCTTATCAAAATCCTAGCTGATATAAATTATATAAATTGACATTCTATTCTTAAAATTCATACGGAATTTCAAGGGATCCAGAATAGCCAAAACAATACTGAAAAAGAATACAGCAGGAGGACTCACACGTTGAGATTTTAAAGCAACTGCAGAGCGACAGTAATCATGACTGTGGCACAAGGATATGTATTTATCAAGTCGAGAGTCTAGAAATAAATCCATACATCTATGGTCAACTGACAAGGGTTCGAAAAAAGACCATTCAGTGGGGGAAAGAATAGTCTTTTCAACAGAAGAAAAGAAAGAGCTTGGGCTTGGGAATCTGGCAGATTCTGCCATTGCCTTTCTGTGTGACTCTGAGCAAGTGGCTTAACATTTCTGAGCTGAAGTTTTCTCATCTGTTAACACAAGGATAAGAGTGCTCATATCACGGGCATAGACACTTGAGATCTCCTATGTGAGTGCTTAGCAAAGCAGACCCCTTGGGCAAGTGCACGAAGGCAGAGGAGTACTGTGGGAATCTGCTAGTGGCCGTTAGGGTCACTCCTTCCAGGTCCCCCCAGGAACCCCTTTTGCCAGGAACAAGCAGGGTTGGTGGGGATTGAGTGTGCAGACAGGGCTTGGCGGGGTTCTGCGGGTTGGTAATAAATGAACAGGAAAGGAGATTCCATTACGCAGGAATGTCTGGGGAGGGGGTGGGGAAGGAGCCGGCTCCTCTCCCAGCACCAGCCAGCTCTGCGGTCTTGATTGATGTGCCTCGCACCGCGCGGCAGCGGCGGGCCTGGTGGAAAGAGGCCCCTTCGCTCACCCTTCCTGGAGCTAGGCCAGCAGCCAGATGTTCCTGGCCTTTGGGGAGCTGGGGTGGGGGCAGGGGAGGCCGGCAGCGGGCCAGAGGGCAGCTGCCCAGACGACGAACCTCTCTACCTCCTCCTCAGCAGCTGGACCCAGGTGGCGTTGGCTGTACTGCTGACCTTTGGCTGATGACTGTGTCTCCTGGACTTTGGCTCTGTTCAGGATTGGGGTGGGGTTCTCACCCACCCTGTCCTGCTGGGGGAGAGACACACAGCTGCCCAGGAAAGGGCTTCGGCTCCAAAAAGGAAAATGTCCCACCTGCCCGAGGTGCTTGTGTTACCCTGGCCAGAGGCACAGGGAGAGGTGTGACTGGCACCTGAACCATCCACAGAGGAGGAAAATCCAGGTTGAGGCCCCTGGGTGAGTGGTTTGGGGAGAGGGTCTGAAAGCAGATTCTGGACTTCTCAGAGAAAATCCCTCCAGCAGGTGCTAAGATGAACCCAAGGCACATTTCCTCATGAGCTCCTCTCAAGTACGGTGATTATAGCAGAGAGCTGCAGGCCACCAACTCTAGCCCTTTCAATGGTTTTATTATTATTGTTGTTATTGTTATTATTTATTTTATTTTATTTTATTTTATTATTACTACATGCCAGGCCCTTCCCAGGCATTGTGTAAGCTTCCTTTCATCATTTGTTTTTTAAGAGACAGGGTTTCAAACTCCTGGCCTCAAGAAATCCTCCCACCTCAACCTCCCAAAGTGCTGGGATTACAGGCGTGAACCCTGCACACAGTCAAT
Organism: Chlorocebus sabaeus; assembly: GCF_047675955.1. Lineage (NCBI taxonomy): Eukaryota > Metazoa > Chordata > Mammalia > Primates > Cercopithecidae > Chlorocebus > Chlorocebus sabaeus. Next base: position 31,522,960 of record NC_132926.1, on the reverse strand, counting down.
GATTTTATTATTAAACACATAATAACTAGAAGAGACTATAACAAAAAAGAGAACTAAATATTACCCCAAAATTACCATGTAAAATGACTAACTGCCAATATGTTGGTGTCATTTCTCCTATTATTTCTATCCTGGGTCTATGTAGTATTTATGTATGTTTACTCTTCAGGAAGGTGAGCTTATCATACCCATCTAGCTTTGTCACGTTCTTTCTTTTACTCAACACCAGTGGTGCACACCTGGCCATGCTAGGACATGCAGATCCACTTCAACCTTTTTAGGGCTGTTCCATCGTATAGTTGCCCAATGTTGTCGAGCTTTCAGAGGATTTTCAAAATTTCCCTTGAATGGACAATGCAGCATTGAATCTCTTGGTACCTGCACCTTCGTACACATGTGAATTATTTCCTTGGGAGAAATGGCTAGAAATAAAACTGCTCAAAGGGTAAACCTATGAACCAACTGAACTCACACACGCCGGCCCTCATTCTTCCCTCTGCTTATGTCCTTCCCTCAGAGCTGCCCGCGATGTCCACCATGCCCCTACCCCACCTTGGAAGGTGGTTAGTGGTACTGCAAGGCCCTTCACCTTCACCTGTGGCTGGGGTGGCACTCTGGCCAGACAAGGTTGGCCTGGGAGCCCAGAAATATCTCGCCCCATTGATCTCTCTCTAGAGGGCATCTCATGGTGGGGAAGTCCTGGAATGGAACAGAGGGGACCTTGGCTGGGTCCTGTCTGGTCCACACTTTACCCATTGGGAGTGACGGGGTGGGGGGCAGTACCACAGCCTCCTTCAGTTTATACAGTCTGTGAATGACAGCAGGTCCTCTACAGTATGCCCACTGCAGGGACTTCTGTGACTCACGTGGGGACTGTGAGAGGCACAAGGGCAGGATGTTCATGTCACGGGCACTGCTCCAGGCAGGGGACTGTGCAGTGACAGCCCAGCTTCCTACCAACAGACTGGAAACCCTGGCCAGGGCAAGAGCAGCTCAGCCCTGCAGTGAGCAGCTAAAGAAGACTTGGTTGCTTCTCTTTGAGGACGGGGATGTGTGACAAAGCGGCATGAGCTGTGGCTACTCGGAGAAGGCTGGAGGAGTTGAATGGACTTGGGGGTGACCTCTCAAGGCTTCCTGGAACCCGAGAATCCCAACTGCATGGAACTAGCAGCTTTCTTGACATTCACATGCAGACGTTCATTTAACTTTGCACATAAAGTCAACTACGACCAGCAGCATTCTCTACCCTACACACACACACACACACACACACACACACACTTTGTCTCCCTCTCTCTTAACTAAAGACTGCACCTTCATTGCTTCACACATGCAGGTCACATTCAGACACACAATAATAATAATGTAATAATAATTTTAATAACACCTATCGAGCATTTACTACATGCCAGGCCCTTCCCAGGCATTGCGTAAGCCTCCTTTCGTTAGCTTCATTGCAAGCATGAGGGAAAGTCACTTGCCTAAGGTCACAGAGATGCTGAGCAGAGGAGCCCCACCCTCAGCACACACTGCCCTCCCACCACTCGGACACAACCTGGCCCCTCAACTCCCTGCATGCTGCCTTCCTGCCCGGGCTGCAGTAGCTGAGTGTTCACCACATGAACCCCCAACACCTCACCCAGCCCTTGGTACACAGTAGAACAGACCTGGCTTGTCCAGATTCAGGCAGCTGGAGACACAGTAAGTATAATAAACACAGGCTGTAAACCACCTTCTTGGCTTGTATAGGTGCAGAGTTTTCCCCAGGTCTGCGCTTCTGAACTGGATGGGCGCAGCCCCTTGCCCCTCTCCCTGAATCCTTTTTCTTTCCCTCTTTTTCCCTGTCTGCTTCTCCCTGCTCTCTCCACCTCTGCTCTCTCAAGCCACTTGAGGACCTACCTACTGTGTGCCTGGCACTGAGGTCGCCACTGGGGCTGTGGCGGGGTGGGTAGCCCAGGTTCCAATCTTTTGGGAAACTGAGAGCTCATCCCATCATGTGAGGCCTAGAAGGAGGGGACTTGTCAGGTCACATGAGGAGGGAGCATAGAGCCAGGCTTCATAGTTGAGGCTCCCTGTGCCCAGGCCAGGGCTTTTATTTGGGGAAACAGCACAGGCCACTGGGAGCACTAATGGTCTAGGGTGGCATGTGCTGCACTCCAAATACATGGCTCAGACGTGGAATCCTAAGGGAGTTCAGAGTGGCCCTGAAGTGAGTTGTATCTTCCATGTGCTGGGTGCTTGTGTGCACCAGGCCCTTTATATACATTCTCTTATCTAGCCTTCCTGATAACCCAACAAGTAGATACTATGATTGTCATCTTTCCCCCATTCTACAGACAAGGAAACCAAGGCTCACAATCGTCAAGATTCAAACCTAGGTCTGTTTTCTCTAAAACCTCAGCTATCCCAGCAGGCTGACCTGCCTTGGGTGAGGAAGGGACTGGGGCACCCAACGGATAAAGGCTTTGACAAGGAGTTGGGGTTTCAGCAGACCTTGAAAAGGATGGGAGGAAAGAGGGGGACAGCGTGGAAAGTGGGCACTGTTTGAGCCAAGGTATGGAAGCCAAAACATACCCATTGAGCCCTGGGACCAGCAAGGTGACAGCCTGATCAGAGGGAGGCTTCTGGCTAAAGAAGCCATTTGAGCTCTTGGCGTCCTGCAGCTTCTTCCTTGGAGGAAGGGCTGACAGGTGAGCCTGGCCCAGGAACCCGTCTGGGGAGCTCTTGAAGGCTCTGCCAGGGTTGGCCCCAGAGGAACTTGGGAGGTCCTGAGCTGGGCAAAGTTCTCCTTGGCGTCATAAACCAGGCCCCATGGAAGGAGGAGCCAAGAGGCTCCTAGTGACTGTGCCATCCCCAGCGAGGGAAGCTGCCAGGGTCCGGCACAAGTACCAGGCTCTGAAGGTCCTCAGGATGCACTGGCATCAGGTTCCCTGCTGTATGGCACAGCTGCAGGCCCTCATGCAGGACTGGCAGAGGTGAGTGCCAGGCAGAGGCTGCCCTCGGCCTTGGCAGATCTGGTGGGGCTGGAAAATCGGGAAGGGAGAAGGGAAAGCCCATGCTTGATGGCTGTCTCTAGGGTGAGGCAGCTGAGGCCACTGCTGTGATAAGCTCAGTTAAACCACAAATCACGGAGGTTAGAATCAATCACGCTGCAGTGGAGCTACCAAAAGCGCAGCCCGTGGACTCACCTGCCTCCTCAATCTCCCTCTCATTGTCTTCTCATCTTTCGGGTCTTAGCTCCAGGTACTCTTCCTTAGGGAAGCTCGCCCTGATACCTAACCCCTAACCCCCACTATAAACTGGAGCTACGGTCAAACTCCAGAATAGCACTTCTAAAACTGAGGCTTCTCCTACGCTGGTTAGGTAGGTGGATAAATAGACGGACAGATACATGGATGGGTGGACAGAAGGATGGATGGATGGATGGATGGATGGATGGATGGATGGATGGATGGATGATGTCTGGGCGGAACTTTAGTTTGTTATTATATATTTATTTGTGGAATTATTTGATTGATATTGTGCCCCTTCTAACTGCAAGCCCTGAAAGGGTAGCAGTTGTGTCTATCATGTTCACCAGACTATCCTCAGGCCTTGGAATATAGTAAAAACCTGATAAATATTAGTTGAACAAATGGATGCTTGAGTGGATGTGGATGGGTAGATGTATACATGGATGCATAGATGGATATTTGGATGCATGGATGTGTATGTGGATGCATGTATGTATATGTGGATTCATGGATATATGGATTCATGGATGGATATATGGATGCATGGATGAATATTTGGATGTATGGATGGATATATGGGTACATGGGTGGATATATGGATAGATATGTGGACAGATATGTGGATGGATTGATGGATGGATGGATGGATATAGGGATGCATAGATGGATATGTGGTTGGATGGATGGATATATGGATGCATGGATAGATATGTGGACTCACAGATGAACATGTGGATGGATGCATGTATGTGTATGTGAATGCTGCATGTAGGTATATGTGGATGCAGGGATGAAGATGTGGATTCATGGATGGCTATCTGGATGATATGAGTGGCAGGATGAATGAGTGGAAGAATATATAGAAGAATGGATGCTGGGTAGATAGGTGGATAAATAGGCAGATGGATACATGGATGGGTGGATGGAAGGATGGATGAATGGATGTCTGGGCAGAACTTTAGAATGTTAGACTGTTAGAATGTTCATAATCATGAAACTCTAGAATGCTAAAGACAGGTACCTTTTATTTATTATATTGTTAAAATAAAACATAGCATTATAATTAGAAGGGACAAGTAAGAGCTCAATTCCCTCTTATAGGAGATGAGCAGATAGGCTCTGAGAAGTGAAATCGATGTGTCCAAGGCCACACAGCAAATTAGGTGTCTACAAATCTGTTTTCGCACTGCTGTGTGAAACAGCCTCTGGGAAAGGGGTCAGAAAGCTTCATTCCAGTCCTGTCTCTTCTGAGGTTTCTGTGTGACTTGGAACAAGTTATTGGGACTCCATTTTCTCTTTAGAAGAAAAGATTGGGTCTCTCCCAGGGGCAAAATCTAGCTATTCTGTTGCATTTTTGGGAAGGTCAGCCTTGCTGAGCTGTGTCGGATATCCCTCCCCATACCTTTCTCAAAGCCCAATAGAGTTGTCAGGGTAGATGCCAGGCCCCTGGGAGTAAAGTGAAGTGATTTTACAATGAGTCAGTGTACAGTATGAATTTTTTTAGTTTCATAAAAGTGTGAAAACATGGTTCCATATTCCATAGAGAATAAAGTCCAAAGGCCTCAGCCTGACTTTATGGACCCTGGGAGCTTCTGGGACCTCCCATCCTGGTCTGAGGACCAGCCTCTAACTCCCTCTTAAACCAGTCTGGCCACGGGCCATATCTCCATGCATGACTTTCTGCTCTCTGGTGTGCCCTGGGGGTCGGGGGAATCTGCGTGTTATAAAAGAGCCCTTAGTGAGTTTCTGGCACCACATAACCTGCCTGGAACTTTCTCCCTACCCTGGACTTCTGCAACCCCAGCCTCTGAAGCTGGGGGTGTGTCTGCCAGGTGGAAATTCCCCTTCTCCGGAGCGAACCTCGGCTGCCTGTCCCCACCCAGAGGAAAAGGGGCTCCACAAGTCAGGAAGGGAAGGACCTCTGCAGCAGCCGTGGAAGAAAGTAAGTCTTGAGCATCTCAGACCCCCAGACACAGGATTGTGGGCGTCAGAGAGAAGGGGATCTCGGTCTGTCTAGGAGAGTGGGGGAGAAAAACCTTGCCATATGACAAAGGTTAGGGGTGGGGTGGAGGAAGGGGACAGGGGAGAGAAGAGAAGTCTGGGGCGGTGCTCCCAGGAGCTCCCAGGGACCATAAAGTCAGTCTAATGAGGGCTTTGGACTCTATCCTCTGTGGAATATGGAACCGTTTTTTTAAAAGGTGTTCACACTTTTTGACATTAAAAAGTTTGTATTGCACTGTCACTTATTTACAAAAAAAAAAAAGGCAGCAAACAATACAACTGAATGTTTAGTAAAAAATAAATTTTTCTTCCCCCTCTCCCAATTCCTCCCGGAGAAGCAAACCCTTTTGACAGGTCTTGTATGTCTAAGATGGAGCAATATTCGAGGCTATATTGATTCAATGTATTCCATTGCTTCCTTTTTGTAAGTGGTAATGTACTATACACACCATTCTCTGTTCCAGTGTATGCTTTATAGATTTTTTTTTTTTCTGGAGACGGAGTCTCGCTCTGTTGCCTAGGCTGGAGTACAGTGGAGCCATCTTGGCTAACTGCAACCTCCGCCTCCTGGGTTCAGGCAATTCTCCTGCCTCAGCCTCCCGGGTAGCTGGTACTACAGGTGTACACCACCACACCCAGCTATTTTTTTTTTTTTTGTATTTTCAGTAGAGATGGGGTTTGGCCATGTTGGCCAGGCTGGTCTTGAACTCTTGACCTCAAGTGATCCACCCACATCAGCCTTCCAAAGTCCTAGGATTACAAGCGTGAACCACCACACCCGGCCTTATGGATCATTTCTGAGCAGCACATGTAGGTCTATCTCATTGGTTTTACCCCCACTTACTGTCCTGACATATGGACACAATGCACTTCATTACCCATCCCTACAAATGGACCTTGACATCATTTCTAGCCATTTGCTTCCACAAACAATCCTGTGACGAACATATCCTCACGCATTCACCTTTGAGCATGTGGGCTGGTGCGCCAGCTGGATAACTTCCTAGAAAGTGGTATTGCTGGTCAAAGGATACATGCGTTTAATTCAGTATGTGTCACCACATTGTTACCTAGAAGGTTTTGAGCAGGGGAATGACAGGCCTCCGTGGTCTGGTCAGTTGCTGCTAATGATTTGGCAGGGGGTAGAAAGAGCAAATTATTGGATTATAAGCCACACAGGCTCCAGGTCTGAGATGGACTAAAGTATCTTCAAATGAGGGTTTATTCAGAGTCCCTGTGAGCCCTTTCAAAGCCCCCAGCTCTGTGCTCTCTGTAGTGCTCTGGAGCCTGGGAGAAAGGGATTCCAGTAGACAAGTTCCTTTGCTGTGGGGAGAGGTCCCCAGTTCACCAGTCAGGCAAGGACCCGCATCCCCCGCCGGGGGTGGCTGCAAACAACCTGGTGGGGAGAGGACAGACTGCCGACAGCTGCAAGGAGCGAAGTTCAGCCAAAGCCCGCACGGAGGGCTGCCAAGAGTTTCTTCTTTTCATTTTTCCAAGCCTTGCGCTTTGGGCTGGGGCACAGTGTCATCCTCATGTTTCCTATTATTTTACAAGGCTCCCATCAAAGCGCCAGCCGCACAGGCTCTTTGATGTCTGAGCTGGAGCCTGCCTCTGCCTTGGGGAGAAGCATCTTTGCTGAGGATCAAGAGGGGAATGAGGCCTGAGATGGTCCCCATGCCTCTCCCCTACGTGCTCCCCTGGCTCATCTCCTGGCTGGGACCGTAGGCCCCTGAAGTGGGGCAGAGGGACCACCACAGCCAACCAAGCTGAAAAGCCTCTAAGATAGAGCTCAGAAGGGGATGCGGAGGCCCAGAGAGGGCCAAGGGGCTGCTCTAGGCCACACAGCAAATTGGTAGGGCACTTCAGCTCTAGTGGTGATCAGACACTGGGCGAGACGGCAGAGGGGATTTCTACCAGAGTCAAACCCAGCCTGGTAGGCAGCCTCTGTCTCTTGGTTTCTCAGTTTCCCCACCTCACGTCCTAGAAGTCTTTTGGGGCTGATACTGTGCATCCGAGGGTGGCGCTTGTGTGGGTGTCTGCAGTCACCCTGCATAGGTTCAAATCCTGGGCTCTGTCCCTTTTAGCTATGTGACCTTGAGCAAGTTACTTAACACAACTGAGCCTCAGCTTTTTCCTCTCTAAAATAAGATAATGGCAATTCTCAGTTCAGAGGGTCCCTGTGTGGGTGCAATAAGAAGATTCACAGAAAATACTTAGCACAGTGCCTGACACGTGAGGAGCCTCGAAAAGGAAGGGCTCTTATCGTTGTTGCTGGTGGTGACAATAAAGAAGTGGGAAGGGGGCTTCTAAGGTCTAAGCATAGACTTGCTGCTATACCTCCCCATCCCGACCCCAGTCCTAGTCTAAGAAGGGACTGGGGCCTTCTCTGCAATCCAGGGAATTAGCTCCTTTTCTGCCCCCCTCCAAGCCCCTACCTCTAATTCCAAGGCTCTTTTCTGAGCCTCAGGGTTAGAGGGGGTGGGGAACAGATGAGGCAAAGGTGCCAGGCCTGGGTTGGGGGCACTAATGGTGTCTGGGCCGGAAGGTCTGGTAGGTGGGGGAGGGGTGTCTGGAGGACATGGCCTGCAGCCCTGGCTCCTGGAGGCAGCCAGAGTGGAAGGGGGGGTGGGTCTTGGCAAAGCTGAAAAGGCTGGGATTTGACTTGGAAACACATTGAGAAGTCCCTGGCGGCTGCCTCCTCAGAAACAGCCCCTCTGAAGTCGAGCCCGGGACGGGGAGGCTGTTTTGTATAAAGGGGCTCTGGGGACCTCGGTGATGGAGAATGGACTGAAACCTCTCCCCCAGAATTGCAGCATGCACAGCCGAGCCCCCAGCACTTCCTGCAGGCCTGCCTGGGGGGCTGCAGAATTCCAGCCATCAAGCCTGTGTGGGACCAGGGACGGGGCAGGGGAGGAAGGGACCCTGGAGTTCACAGATGGGAAAGGGCAGAAGCACCTTCTCAGATAGCCCCAAGCCTTCGTCTCTTGGCCTTCACCTTTCTGTTTTTTGTCACAACTGCATTGAGCCTGTGATGTTACTTACATAACAGTTTTCTTTAAATTGATTCACTTTTTAAAACCTGAATACATTTATTTCAAAGGGAATTTGATATTGCTACTATAAAGGGAAGATGGTAACACTCACCATACATAGTAACCATGTAAATAAAATACAATAAAAACAAAACAATGTTGTTAAATCTTACCTAGAGCCTGAGACTTGTTCTGTCTCTCTCTCTCTCTCTCTCTCTCTGATAAAAAGAGAGATTAACAAGTGTCAGAGCTGTGTTAAGGACAGGCTAGCACCCAACTAAGACTTTCTTCTTGGTTAGATCTGCCAGATAAAATACAGGATGCCCTGACTCACTCCTGTAATCCCAGCACTTTGGGAGGCGGAGGTGGGTGAATCACCTGAGGTCTGGAGTTCGAGACCAGCCTGACCAACATGGAGAAACCCCATCTCTACTTAAAAATACAAAATTAGATGGGCGTGGTGGTGCATGCCTGTAATCCCAGCTACTTGGGAGGCTGAGGTGGGACAATTGCTTGAACCCGGGAGGTGGAGGTTGCAGTGAGCTGAGATTGCACTATTGCACTCCAGCCTGGGCAACAAGAGCAAAACTCCATCTCAAAAACAAAACAAAACAACAAAATCATCAAAAAATAAAAATAACAAAAAAGAAGAAGAAGAAAAAATGCAAGATGCCCATTAGGTTTGAATTTCAGATAAACAATGAATAATTTTTTAGTATATATCCTAAATATTGTGGAGGCCCTACTTACCCTGAAAAAAGTTATTTGTTGTTTATCTGAAATTCAAATTAACTGGTCTCCTGTATTTGTACTTGCTGAATCTGGCAACCCCACCCTCGATGAATGAAAGAGTTTTTAAAGGAACAGCTTTCTCACTGCTAAGTGATATTGGATATTTCCATGTCCCTATGCCACCAAGAAAAAAAAAAATCTTGAGAAACACTGTTCTGATTCAAGGTGGAATTAAACCAACAAAACATGCTAGTGTGGGAATCTGCAAGTAGGTTAAAAACATTCCAAATAGGGGAAATTCTGAAGGCTCCATACAGGAGAAGGAGGCATTGGGGCTGGACCCATAGGCCAGCTAGTGTAAGACAGCAATCTTGGAGTCCAAGCACGCCTCCCATTGAGCCATGGCCTGAAGGACAGAGGACACTCCTCAGGTATTAAGTCTTGAGCCTTCTTTCAGAAGACAGGGGATCTTGTGTTTAAGGGATTGTGGTTTGTGAGCTTAAGTAACTGAGTGTGTTTGCCCAAATCACACCCTCTCAAGATGGAGAAGGGCTTTTAAGGGCATCTCCTCTAATACCACCTACAAGTCCTGCCCACCCCATGTGGGCATCTGAACCTTGTGTCCAGTGGTAGGGTGCTCACCACCTACCAAGATATGTCTTTTCATCACTGGGCCGCTTAGGAAGCTCTTCCTTAGGCTGAACAGAAACTTGCCTTCCTGTTATGTCTCTGTAGATTTACCGCTGCCTTCTGAACAAAGTGCTCCCCTCAGTCCCGGGACAGTCCTTTAGAGTTGTATTGGTAGCTCACTGGAGTCTGAAGAGACCCACTTCTTTGAATTCTCCCTCTTATGGCCTGGTCTCTGGCTTTCTCATTTGAAGAGAAATGGCCTTAGACCCCCAGACCAGGGCATGCCTGGCGGCCCTGACTTGTGTGCTATCTTCAGGCAGGGAGTAAGATTGAGGTTTGTCCTGGGAGCTGGGGCCAGGGCAGAGCCAGGACAGAGAGGGAAGCTCCTTTCTGAGCTTTTGGATGCTGAGTCTGCAGGAGTTGCAGGCGGAGCCCCGGAGACCTGGGTTCTGTTCCCTACTCAGTCCCTTATGTGTTGTGCGGCTTCAGGCAACTCTCCTTTCCCTTCTGAGCTTTGGCTCTGTTTTATATATTCCAGAGTGACTTGGCCTATTTCTTTTTAGTTTTTTGAGACAGGGTCTTGCTCTGTCTTCCAGGCTGTAGTGCAGTGGTATGATCTCGGTTCACTGCAACCTCTGCCTCCCGTGTTCAAACCATCCTCCCACCTCCACCTCCCAAGTAGCTGGGGCTACAGGCATTCACCACCATGCTGGCTAATTTTCGTGTTTTTGTAGAGATGGGGTTTTGCCTCACTGCCCAGGCTGGTCTCGAACTCCTGGGCTCAAGTAGTCCCCCCATTTGGGCCTCCCAAAGCTCTGGGATTACAGGCATGAGCCAGCACGCCCAGGGCGTGGCCTATTTCTGACAATAAAAACATTTGTGTCTGTTCTGGTTGGCTAGTGCTGCTGGAACTGTGATGATAAGAATTCAGAGGCAGTGTCTGGGTTTGGTGGGTAAATGGGCAGTGTGTGGTCAGTGGAATGGTGGTTTCAGAGCTATGTAGGTACAAGTCATGGAAGACTTAGGGGCCTGCCAGCTCTGGCAGTGCTTGGTTCTGGAATAATAAAGCTTCACAAAGTGAGGTGATAATGAAGTCAGACCTGGGGCAGGGGGTGTCCCTGCTGGGCAAAGGGGGGTACCCTGCATGGCCATGCTGGCCCTGGTGCTATCCTTCTTCAGCCTGCAGATGTGTGTTGGCTCCTGCCCTGCCATCCAGATGGCCAGAGGACAGAGGCGCTCTGTGGAATCCTGTGTGTGAGCCAAGACTTGCGGCTTGAGGGTGGTGTGGAAGGTGGCAGGGAAGCCTGGCCAAGTGGGGCTGGGGCAGTGCAGATTGAGGCTTCTCTGCCGGGGGGAAGATCTTTAGGGAACAGAAACTTGGGTCAGAGCTGGGGCTTGGCTGCTACACAAAGGGGCTTTCTCCCCATCCCTGCCTTGCAAAGCCAGGAGGCTGGAAGTGGGGAAAACCCAGACTCTGAGTAGCTCAGATAAGTCAAAGCAAATCCTCAAGCTGGGCAGGATCCCTAAAAAGCAACCAGTTTCCCCCCCAACCTACCAACAGGCCTTCCTGATAGATGGCGTGGGTCCCTCCACCTGCCCCTGGATCTGCTGCCATCTCACTGTGTGGCCTTTGTCAAATTCCTTCCCCCTCTCCCTGGGCCTCAGTCTCCCCAACTGTAAGAAGAAGGAATTGCACTGATGGTCACTACAAGTTTTCCCGGGCCTCACATTTGCAGACTACAAGTTCTCTCATCATCATCAAGTCTTTCAGTTCACAGAGCACTTTCCTATTTACCACTTTGTTTATCCCTGAACAACCTGGGGAGGTGCGCGTGGTGAACACTCTCCTCAGTTTTTTTCAGATGATAAAAACTGAGGCTCGGAGAGGGGGAAAGTCTCTTCCAAGTTCGCACAGCAACGTAATGGTTGAGCGGGACTCTTGCCGCTATGTCCAGACCTCCATCCGCTGCCCCAGAAGTTTGCAAGGGGCTTCAGTGGGACCTCGGATGCTGTGGAAGGAGGTCAGAGGCCTGAGGGGAGCAGACGTGGAGGATGGGGGGATGGGATGAAGCAGGCTTGATGGCTTCACTTGTCTGTTATTTTATATGGGTTTCCATGCAGGAAATATTTTGAGGCAAAAAATACTTATGCCTAAAAAATTGGAAGACCTCGTGCTGTTGCGAGACTTCTCAGGCGGAAGCTAAGGCAGACCCTCTTCTGAGCTGCAGAGACTCTGGGTTGGGCAGCTTTACCTTGGGATGAAGCGAGAACTTCATGTGTCTGATGGAAATGAAGGGGATTTGCACATTTGAGATTGTAGACATTTAGCATGCGATGGCATTTGGGAAGAGGTTGGAAAAGTTCAAAACACACAGAATCACCAAGTATGAAAATGTCAGCACTGTGAGATGCTCATGCTGGAAGGATCTTCAGAAACCATCTTGTTCCTCCACCTTTCCCTGTTCTTCACTGAAGGGAAACAGAGGCCCAGCGAGCAGAAGAACGTGGCTCAGGTCTCACAGCATCAGGAGCGACAGGACTGGAACCTGGGTCTCCACACTTCACTGACAGTTTCGGCATAGGCCACTTTCTGAGTAGGCATTGGGAGTCAGGAGACAGGGGAGAGAGAAGAAAAGGAGGGATCTGGGGGCCTGGGGACAGGCAGACGAGAGGTATGTAAGGCCTAACCACTCGCTGATAAGAGACCCACAATGTCATTCCAAAGGGCTATTTTATCAAGATGTAATTTTCTCCGCTGCAGACACTATTTTCTTTCTCATGCAGACTGTGCTGGCCTTCGCGATAAGGCGCCTAGACATGTTCACACTAAGGCAGCCAAAACATGAGGCAGGAGGAAAAAAATTCCCTTCTTAATCTCCCCCCACCCCAGCCCACTCCCCCCTCATTTCCTCTCATTCTCTCCAAGTTCTCATGCCCCCCACCCCCCAGCTGGCTGGCCCCTTCCTGCCTTCCCGTAAGTCGGCCCAAAGGAGCCAGGAAGGTATGTGGCCCAGCGGCTCTTCTCAAAGGAGAGAAGCATGGAGGGGCCTCCCCTGGGAAAAGAGGCCCGGGCCACAGGCTCTCCCATGACCCTGCAAGGGCAGGTGGGTTGGGGGGACGTCTTGTTCACAGGCTTGCCCCTAGACTCTTTTCTCCTCCGTCCCCACAATCTCTGCAAATAAAACACAGCTCTCTATGGTTTGGGGGTTTAAGCTGGAGGTGATTAGAGCCTCCCCCAACCACAGATTCTCTGTTCCTGACCCCTACTCCTGACCTCCGAATCCAGGGCTTGATGGAGATTCCTGGGGGAGGGGGCCACCCTGCTGACTTTCCCCTAAACACCCCCAGAGAAGAGATCTGGCCAGATAGGAGATCGGGAATTCTGATCCCACAAATCCAGCAGTCACTGTGGGACTAGTCCCTTTTGTTCTCTAGGCTCTCTAGGCCTCAGTTTCCTTATCTGCTCACTAAGAAGGCTGGACTCAGACATCCTGGCCTTGAAATTCTACATCTGGCTTTTTCAGAAGATGATGTTCCATCCCAGGCCTCCTAGGTACTTGGTGAGTTGACAGACTGGCCCCATGTATCAGTGCCCCGCCCCTGCTCTGCTCAGGAAGTCCACCCCGCCCTCCACATCTGGATGGAATTTACCCCCCAAGGCAACTCAATTACCAGTGATCTGATCAGGACGGCTCATGTGTCAGAAGGGGCCCTGGTGAAGGTTGCTCTGCCAGAGATGAAGGTTCCTGGGCCAGTGATCCACCCCTCCCACAGCCCACAGTACCTTCTTGAGGTCCCTGGGTCCCGGAATGTGTCTGGTGAGCAGTGTTTCCGGCTGAGCAAGGGTAGGGGACCCAGAAGAGGCTGCCACCTCCTGCACGGGCTCAGATCCCCCATGCAAAAACCCAAGTCAGGGCAAGGAGGCTGGAAGGTAAGGGAAGATAGTGTACGCATTTCACACCCACGGGCCCCATCGTGTGCCCAGCCATTTGCAAGAGCTGGAAAACCTCATGACTTCTGTCCACATTCTGAACTCTAGAAGGGGAACCTGGCTGGTAGGGCTGGCACCTGCTTGATAGTGAGGGTTGGGGACCTGGTGCTGTGTCTCAATCTGCCTGCCTTGGGAAATCAAGACAATCCTGCTGTCTTCCTGTGGCTTCTGCTCAGTTGGCTAGTGGCAGACAGTGGGCTTTGGAGCTTCCTGTTTCTTCAAGTCTCCATTTAACGCCTCTTACTCTGAGCCCATTGCTCAAGGACTGTTTTCCTAGACATTGCACCTCTCGGCTGTCTCCCATCCCTCACTGTCAACATACATAGGAGGCTCAGTGAGCCCAAGAGTTCTGGGACATAGTGTGCTGTGCTGATGGAGTGTCCACACTAAATTTGGTTTTGTTGTTTTGTTTTGTTTTTGAGATGGAGTTTTGCTCTTGTTGCCCAGGCTGGAGTGCAATGGTGCAATCTTGGCTCACCGCAACCTCCGCCTCCCAGGTTCCAGTGATTCTCCTGCCTCAGCCTCTGGAGTAGCTGGGATTACAGGCATGCGCCACCATGCCCGGCTAATTTTTTGTATTTTTAGTAAAGACGGGGTTTCTCCATGTTGGTCAGGCTGGTCTGGAACTCCTGACCTCAGGTGATCCACCCGCTTCAGCCTCCCAAAGTGCTGGGATTACAGGCGTGAACCACTGTGCCCGGCCAGCTTTTTTTTTTTTTTTGAGACAGGGTCTTGCTCTGTCACCGAGGCTGGAGTGTAGTGGCACAATCTTTGCTTACCGCAACCTCCGCTTCCTGAGTTCAAGTGATTCTCTTGCCTCAGCCTCCTGAGTAGTTGGGACTACAGGCGCCCGCCACCATGCCTGGTTAATTTTTGTATTTTTAGTAGAGACAGAGTTTCACCATCTTGCCCAGGCTGGTCTTGAACTCCTGACCTCAAGTGATCTGCCCACCTCAGCCTCCCAAAATGCTGGGATTACAGGCCTGAGCCACCACACCCGGACCACACTAAATTTGGCATGAATATAGGGACTTCCTGGGGGTGGGAAGGAGGGGCAAGCTTCCCTGGATCAGAAACAGCGTGGGTCAAAACCCTCACGCTCCTCAGTAGTGGGGTCTTGCCTGTGAACACTCACTGCCCTCACAACACACCGTGGTCATGGGCTCCACGTAGGTTGGGCAGGGCTCGCCAGGCCAAGGAAGCGGTGTTCCCCGCCCACAGAGAAACACACACTACCGCCTTCCATCTGAGAGTCTAACCAGGACCTCTCTGGCGTTCAGCACAGCAAATGTTCCCAAATGCCAGTTCAGAACGAGCACGGCGCTCAGCACTGCTGCAAGGGGAAAGACAAGACTGAGGCTGTTTCACTCCTCCAGGGGCTCATCCTGTCACCAGGCTCAGAAAATGCTGCCCTCGGAGCCAGTCTGTGCTGCTGTGAAGGGCATAGGCTGGAGGTAGCAGGCCATACTCATAGGACACACTTAAATACCCGTCCTGCCATGGACAGGCTGGGGCGCTTTCAGCAAACAGTTTGGCCTCCCTATCAGCTTTCTGGGGCTGTCAGGAATGCATGTACGGTGCATGTGAAACGCTTAGCACCGTGCCCAGCACAGAGGAAGTGCTCCATCAATGGTGGTTTTCTTATATTTTATGAGATGATTAGTATCCAGATAATAACTTCCCACCTACCTGGAAAACTACCTCATGCAGAGCCCAGCCCAGAACTCCTATGAAAGCCCCTTTCTAAAAAGGCCTCTGAACTGTTACCAACAGCGAGTTCCGTGTGCAGACAATACAGCTCATGGACTTCCCACATCAGCAAGCTGATGGCGGCAGTGGAAGGCAGAGGCTGCTGACGGTGGTGGGGAGGGAGGGGTCCCCAGAGGCCTGAAGGTGCAGGCTGACATGGTGGGGGGTTTGGGTTGGGAAGGAGGGGGAAGTTGAGGTCGGGGCCAGGTTCACAGGGACCTTGAATCAATCCCCTCTAGCCCCTCATATGGCTGGGGGACCTGCTGTCGGTATTGCAGGGGTGTCGACATGGAAGGACTTGTTCAGGAAGCTGATTCTGGGGCCGGATGCAGGTTACACCGAGGGCCACCCATTGGCAAGGAGGCCTGTCAGGGCCTGTTGGAACCCAGACAGGATTTAATGCCAGGATCCATTCTCGACACAAAATTCCAGACAGGGAAATCACCATGTACCGGACGAAGCCCCTCTCACATCCTTTTTTTTTTTTTTTTTAATACTTTAAGTTCTAGGGAACATGTACACAATGCGCAGGTTTGTTACATATGTATACATGTGCCATGTTGGTGTGCTGCACCCATTAACTCGTCATTTACATTAGGTATATCTTCTAATGCTATCCCTCCCCGCCCTCCACCCTACGACAGGCCCTGCTGTGTGATGTCCCCCACCCTGTGTCCAAGTGTTCTCATTGTTCAATTCCCACCTATGAGTGAGAACATGCGGTATTTGGTTTCCTGTCCTTGCGATAGTTTGCTCAGAATGATGGTTTCCAGCTTCATCCATGTCCCTACAAAGGACATGAACTCATCCTTTTTTATGGCTGCGTAGTATTCCATGGTGTGTACCCTCTCACATCCTTTAATATCACGTGATCCTCACAGTTGAGTGAAACGGCGATCTCTACTTCACAGGTAAAGAACCATGTCCTTAGAGAAGGGACCCCACACACTTGCTAGTGGCATGGTGAGGCCAAGAACCCAGGATGCAAGCTTCTGCATCAGTGCCTCCTTTTTCGTGGATGGCTTGGGGGTGCTCTTCCTGGCAGGGGCCAGGAAAGTGACTGTTACTGGCTGTCACCCAATGGTATGCGGTGCTGAGCAGTCTTGGGACCAATGCTGGGGTCAAGGACTGAGTGAGCCCCAGGAGGTGCTCGCACCGGCTCTGGAGTCAGGGAATCCTGCTTGGAGGCCCAGCCCCGTCACCACCAGTGTGGCCTGGGGAGACATGTAAACCTCTCTGAGCCTCCGTTGCCCTAAAGTGAGGATGACTGTGGTACCTACTGCAAAGTGTATCAGGGAAGAATCCCTGAGAAGACATCTGCAAAGACAGAGGCTCTTTCTGTTCTGTGAGCATGGGGGTCGGGGGCTGGGCTTGTCTTACAGTAACTACTGCAGTGCCAGTGCTGGGCACAGGCTTGGTTGTAGCAGGGACTCGATCAATATCATCATAATAAAGTGTTTGCAGCCGGGTGCGGTGGCTCAAGCCTGTAATCCCAGCACTTTGGGAGGCCGAGACGGGCAGATCACGAGATCAGGAGATCGAGACCATACTGGCTAACACGGTGAAACTCTGTCTCTACTAAAAATACAAAAAACTAGCCGGGCGAGGTGGCGGGCGCCTGTAGTCCCAGCTACTGGGGAGGCTGAGGCAGGAGAATGGCGTGAACCCGGGAGGCAGAGCTTGCAGTGAGCTGAGATCCGGCCACTGCACCCCAGCCTGGGCGACAGAGCAAGATTCCGTCTCAAAAAATAAATAAATAAATAAAATACAATAAAGTGTTTGCATTTATCATGGACACTTACTAAGTGTCAAGCACTGTGCTAACTGCTGAACTAAATGGATGGTTAGGCAGTTGATGAGAAGGGATTGAATTCTAACAGGAGAGGGGACCTGAGGCCATCTCCAGAGAATGAATAGACACCAGTGGGGAAACTGCACAGACCCCGAGCAAGGGCCTTTGCCCGGAGGGAGCTGGGGACAGCTTGCCGGCAAAGCCTTGCCAGCAAACACAGGTTCAGAAGAGCTGGGGTCGATTTTCTGTCCTGCCATCATCTTGCTGCATGACTTTGGCCAAACCTCAGACCTCTCTGGGCCTCTCCTTCTGTTCCTGGAGAAAAGATGGAGGGCGCCAGGGGACTTGGAAGCTGAACTGTAAAGGAGGGAGGCTCCTGCACCTGAGGCCTCGGGGCCTGTTGGGATCTGCCGGCCTGAAGGGGATTTCCTGGGGCCAGCCCCATTCCCAGCCCTGCTGACGTCACCCCTGGATGGGTGCCCAGAGTTGGAGGGGATACCCAGAGCAGTGCTCCACTGGGAAAGGAAGGCGGGCACTCTCCCAGACCACACACCGGCCCTCCCTCTGGGGCTCTGGGGTCTCCCCAGTCCCATCCCCCAGGTGGGGAAGTGGGGATCCCTCCTGTTGAAAGAAGAAGGCACAGCCCCTTGGCCCAAATCTGGATTTGCTGTGTGACCTCAGGCAAGTCCCTGCCCCTTTCTGGGCCTTGGTTCCCCGTCTCTGCAATGAGGAGAGCAGAGATTCCAAGCTCTTCTGGAACTCTTAACATTCAGGGATCTGGCTGGGCGTTAGGGGATCCGGGAAAGGGAAACGGGGCAGGGGGCTGGATTCCAGGGGCTTGCTTCCCACAATAGCACAGAAGGTGTAGGGGGTGGTGGGAAGTGCCGTGGGATAAAGGGAGCCCCGAGTCCTCCAAGTGGCTCCATGAAGGGGCAAAGCCAGCCTGAGGTTTTGGAAACGTATTTATTTTTAAGTGTCCTGTGTCGCTGGGGTCTTTTTCTTCGGGTTTTGAAATGCTACAGAAGTTAGTACTCTGATGTGTGTGTTTGTCAAGCAGAATATGGGCTGTATTTATTCATCCTTTACCCCAAGCCCTTAAAAATATAGACAGCTAATGTCTTCAGTATGTATGAAATATCCCATATGCTCGGAAACAAAAGGGGCTCTGTTATTAAAGTTTCATTTCCACACGCCCCCTCCCCTCCCTCCCGCCCGCCCCCCTGACACCCTGCCCTCCTCCCATCCCGCTCAGCCTGCTCAAGACAGAGCGCGAGTGAGGAGCAGGCGGGCAGGCAGCGGGCAGCCGGGCAGTCGTGGACAGAGGCCCGGGCACAGCCAGTTGCTGCGCCGGAGGGTGTGGTGTCCGGCTACAGGTGAGGGGGCGACCAAAGGGAAGGAGAACAGAGCCTTCCAGGGAGAGGGGACCTCGGGGTCCCTGGGATGGTCAGTGGCAGAGTGGGGGTGGAGGTGGCCCTTCCTGCGGGCGCCTGTGGGGCCAGGGCCCTGGCAGGGCCTGGCTGTCTGGGACGGAAATGCCCGCTCTCCTGTTAACTGAAACCACATGTGTCTCCCAGGCAGCGGGGCAGAGACGCCGCCAAGCCTGGGGCTTGGGGCTGAGGGAGAAAAGATGCAGCTGGCCCCACCATGTGCCCCAGGGTGGGTGAGGGGCTGTGCAGGAGGGCTCGGGGTCATTTGCATCCGTACAAGTGAGAGTGTGTCAGTGTGTGAGTGAATGAGTTCTGTGCGTGTGCTTGTTGCATGAATGAGCGTGTGTGCACCCGCGAGAGCCTGTCTGCAGGTCGGTGGGGTGTTCCTGCTTGCAGGGCTGAAGTGGCCTCCTGTGGCCTGAGTACTGGGCACACTCCTACCTGTCACCCAGAGCTTGGGAGCCTGCTGGCTGCCCCCTAGGAGGGCCCTCTGGGGTGAGGGGATTCTCACCTGAGTTGGGGGTGGTTCTCACTGTGCAGAGACTCCCTCGTGACCACCATCCTCCTTCGTTCCTTTTCTTCCAGCCCAGCTCAGTCTTCTGGCACCTGTGCAACCTCGGCCCATTTCCCCGGGGGGAAGAGCTGAGAAGTAGAGCAAGGAGGTGATAACAACCTCTGCTCTCACATCTGTTTTCATCTTTTTCAGATCAGTCACCTCCAGGAGCTCGGCATCGCCACTGTAGCCCTGGCAGGTAAGAAAACCTAGCCTGAGTGAGGGACAGCCTGCTCATGGCCTCCGGGAGACATGGTGGGCCATCCAGACTCAGCGGGGGCACAGAGGACACTGGGATGTGGGCTCTGCCTTGGTGCAAGTCTGGAGTCCGCATTCTTAGGTTCTGTGGCAAATGGGGTTCCCCGAGGGCCTAGGTGACCTGAGTCCTGGATCATCTCTCTTTAAGGAATGAGTCTTACTGGGCGCCAGGCTCTGGGTTCTGGTGGTGGCCCTGCCACTGCCTTGCTATGGATGTTGGACAGGTCTCCTCCTGTCTCCGGGCCTGTTTCCCTATCCCCACAATGGCAGAGGTGGGCCAGGATAGTGTTTTCCAAAGTCTGGTGTGTGCACCTCTGGCAGTCCATGAGACGGTGCCACGTGGATTGCCAGTTTTCACTGTAACAAGGAGTGCGTGTTGTTTTTACCCATTAGGGAAAGGTGTCTAAAGAGCATGTCAAGTCAGCGGGTAGATGCAAATAAAGGAATAATTGACCCAAAGGAATAAAAGCCGGAGATCAGGAGAAGATTCTTGTGTTCTGTCCATTTTGGCAATGGGCTCTCGTTATGCTTCCAGCACTTTATTTATTTATTTATTTTTATTTGTTTATTTTATTTTTTTAGAGACAGAGTCTCACTCTGTCACCCAAGCTGGAGTCCAGTAGCATGATCATAACTCTTTCAGCTATTTTTTCTTTTATTTTTTGTAGAGACAGGGTCTCACTATGTTGCTCCGGCTGATCTCAAACTCCTGGCCACAGGCGATCCTTCCCTCATGGCTTCCCAACGCACTGGGATTACAGGCATGAGGCACCATGCGTAGCCGATTTCATCATTTTCAATGCTCCTAAGAGCGCTGGTTTTGACTGTCTAGGGCCTGAAGGTGTGATCTGCTATGTAGACCATCTTTTGCCCCCACAAACTAGCAACCGCCCTGTAATTCTGTGATTACAGACTGCAAAGCCCAGTTGCCACCTTAGGGTGTGTGTGTGTGTGTGTGTGTGTGTGTGTGTGTGGTGTATGCTGTGAGTGCTATGTGGGAAGGGGCAGGGGATGGAATGCGCAGAGCTGGGGAAAAGATCAGCTGTTCCGAGTAAAAGCTGAATGCCCAAGGTCACAGGCAAGGAGTTTGGGAAAGAGATTGTCCCCTGACTGACATTTTCAAGTGCTTTGTCCGGACTCAGCCTTGCTTTGAATCACCAGGATGGGTGGGTAGGCGAGAGGCCACCCTGGCCTTGGCCTTTCCTGCCATTCAGCTCTGGCTCCCAGGCCACTTGGCTGTGTTTTATCTGCCAGCCCAGGACGGGCCAGGGAGAGGTACACTGGGAGGATGCAAGGGTTTTGGGGGGGCGCTTGGCAAAGCTCCCCAGTCAGTTCTCCAGGCGAAGCTGGTCAGAGCTGGCATCTTTCAGGACATACTCCCTCTCCCTCCTCCCTTTCTGTTAGGTTTGCTGTTGCTGTTAGTGTTAGTTGTGACCACAGTTGCTTACATGTGGATATTCATTGGTGATTTGTCTCATCACCAGCTCTTTAGGGAAGCCTGAGCCTGCTCTGCTGCTGGAAATGCAACTCTCAGGACCATTCTTTCTTGTCTTGTCCTGCAACAGGCAAAGGGTACCAAGCTTTGACTCCAGGATGTGGACAGCATCCTTGGGTGGAGATGAATTCACAGTCCTTTCTTGGTGAGGTAGAGATGCAGAGGAAGGAGCACAGGGCTGGGTCCACCTGATCCCTGACACTAGCATGCAGTGTGACCCTAGGCAAGCTCCTTGCCCTCTCTGGTCTGCCTCTCCTCTGGCCCCAGGAGGCATTGTCCTTGATGAGGCTGAAGTGATTCTCTAGTGCTGCCCTAGGATGAAACAAAATCCTATTTCCAGGGACTCCTGCTCTCATGGAAGGGTGCCTTTCCTAGGGGGAAGAACTCTGTGAATTTTGGAGTTGGGCTTTCTGGTGATGGGCATATGGAGTCATTCAGAGTCCTTGGGCCTGGATTCCCTTGAATCCTGTTTCCAACCTGGGGAAGCTGCTGGCCGTGGTCAGGGGCATAGCCTCTGCCTGCAGAACATGCCACATTCTAACTGGCCTTCAGTGGCCTTGTGTGTCCTGCTGAACCACTAGCAGCTATACCCAAGGCCAAGGGCAAACAGAGATCTGCTTCATGCTGTCCTGGCCTGGGCATCGTTACAGAGAGATCTGCCTGACCAGGGAGTGGGAGGTGGCGCTGCTATGTGGGGAGGATGAGTGCTTAAAGAGCAACTCCGCCCCCAAGAAACATTCTCATTTAAAAGCAAAACTGTTCCCATAACTGTGGTCTGGTTAAGTAAGCCACCCCGGTGGGCTAAGGAATGGGGTGCAGATGGAGGCTGAAGATTCTAGAACTTCTTCACCGACAGTGATGCCCTGGGCTCTTGACTTCCTTAGATTTTACTTTGATTTCTTTTTCCTAGGTTTGGTAGGGGCAGTGTGTGGAAGTGGCAACAAAGCAGTTTATCTACAGAGTCACATCCAGATCTATTGGTGGCAATGTTAACTTTAGGCAAGGGAAAACTGAAGTTAGCTGCTGGGTGAGGCAAAAAGAAAAAGAGAAGCTCAGTGACCCCGTGTTCTGCTCCTGCAGCAGCTGTGGGAGCTTGCCAGGCGACTACGTCTCAATTCCACCTTCCTGACCTGCAAAATGGGTTGTTATGCAAATTCACGGGGGTGGCGGCACAGAAGCCCTGGCACACACTGCAGCTGGCACTGAACAAATTGTAGCTCAAAGGCATCAGGCCTGCTGATAACTCTGCTGGCTTAAGGAGGGGGTATGATTGACATTTTACAGAGGGGGGAACACAGCTGCAAGTGGTGTGCGCTAAGATGAGGGAAGAGCACCAACTCTTTCCCAGGCCTGGGTTCCAGTCCCATCCCCACCCCCACTGGCTCCATAACTTCCAGCAGGTTACTAATCCCACCAAGTCTTAGTTTCCGCGTCTGTAAAGTGGGCAGGAATAGCACCTACCTCACAAAGCAGTTATGCGGATTAAATGAGCCAACTCTAAGCTCCTGGCACATGGTAGGTGCTCAATGAACACTCCTCTAGCTGAATGGAAACCCAGAGGCCTTTGCTCCTCAAATTGCTCCCCTCTGATAGTCCCAAGTTGGGGCCACAGCCTTTGTGAGTAGTGAGGTTAGATGGCCAGAGGCCCTGGCTCTCCCTGAGGCTGGTCTCAAATCTTGCCATAAACACTACCAAAAGCACTTCTTGGAAGGTTCTGCCCAAGTCTCCCAGGTTGGCAGGTGGTCAGGACTAGCGCTTTTCCTTGTCACTGACAGCAGGAATGGTGTGATGGTTCATGCCTGAAGGATATTTAAAGAGATGAGGAAACTCAGAAAACTGAGGCTCAGACAGGGAAGGGGCCTCTGTGGGATCAACGTGGCAACAAGGCAGGGATGGAGGGGTGGAGGCAAGAAGGTAGGAAACCTCATGGGGAGAGGGGAAGGGGAGGCCCTTGGTACCTACCCGGACAGGGCCTCCTTCCCAGCTCCACTGGAGCAGGAATGGGTTAAAGGGGACCGGAAAGGAGAGGAAGAAAGCAAACAGAGTCAGGAGAAAAGCCTGGAGCTGCAAGCTCGCTGGGGTTGTTTGGTCTGGCTGAACCACCTCCTGGGCCACTCCCAGCAGCTCTACAGACAGACTCCAACCACCCCCTCCACATGCATGCATGCGCGCACACACACACACACACACACGCACGCACACACTGACAGATAAGCACACACTGATACACAGAGACACATGCAGACACACACATAAATACAGGCACAAACACATGACTAAACAGTCACACAGACACACAAATACACACAGATAGATATACATAGACACACACAGATTCATACATACATACCCAGAGACACATATACATCACACTTACATACGGTTACATAGATACACACAAAGAAATAATTACACAGATTACACACAGACACATATATACAAAATGCCACATAGAAACAAGTATAGACACACAGACACAGATATACGCCCAGACATATACACATGCACACAAACATACACGCACGTGGATATCATGCAGATATCATGCAGATATCCACATAAACACAAGATTCACATACAAATATACACAGTGAATACATAAACACACAGACAGGCGTAGACACGCATGCACGCACAAACACACAGCAGTGAAGCTCCAAGCTGGAGGACAGATGCTGGGATGGTGTATTTCTGTAGCTACTTCTCGTTCAACCTGCTCCCCTCTGCCCCAACAACTTAGTCAGGCTCAACTCCCTCACTGCAATAATAACACCTACTGTATACTGGGCATCGCCACGTGTCAGGCTCTGTTCTAGACTCTTATATTAACTTGTTTAATCCTCACAACAACCACTCTATGAGGTGGGCACTGTGATTAGTCCTGATTTGTACATGGAGAAGAGGGGAAGTCACTTGCCCAAGGCCACACCGTTCCTTTATGGCTTCTCCAAGGCAAGCTGCCAGTGCGCAGAGCCGGCTGGCGGACCGCGCCCCCACACTGTCTCAGAGCACTGGGCCGGCTGGCGGACCGCGCCCCCACACTGTCTCAGAGCACTGGGCCGCTGGCAGCCGTGCCCTCACACTGTCTCAGAGCACTGGGCCGCTGGCAGCCGTGCCCCCACACTGTCTCAGAGCACTGGGCTCTTGCTCTTCACCAGGCGCGGGGACCAGCTCTTTCACCTCCAGTATTGCCATGCCCTGTGGAGCAGCAACATGATTTTGCCTTTTCTCAGGTCCAGGGAGGGAAAGTGACCTGCCCACGGTCACAGGGGTTAGAAGGAGCAGGGCTGAACGTCTGAGTGTGTGCTGAGCCAAAACTTCAGTGACGAGGAGAGGCAGGTGACAGGGGCTGGCCAACCGAGCAAATCTACAGTTAGACTCAGCGCCCTTCAGCCTCCTCTTTCAGTGTCTTCCTTTCCTTAACCTGCTCCCAACTCTTGAGCCTATACTTCTATCCTCCAGCCCTTCCCTGTCCAGTATCTGATGCCGTCACACTTGTTCTTCATCCAGACTCAACAAGTGAGTCCTGAATGGACTTAATAGTAACCTTGGATAACTGTTGACAAAACATATTTCCCTTCCATTATTTTATTTCATCCTATGTTAGGGGTAGGGGGAGGGGTTATGATCTTTTGATAGACTTGAGTCTGGGCTCCAGTCCTTACTGAGAGTCCTTGTCAGCATGATGCCAAACTAACTTAAATACGTGTCAGGTCCTCCATTGAGCTCAAAATGCCAACTGCCCAGGTACAGGATGTGGGAGATATGGCATAAAAGTAGCAGTTGTTTAGTGACTTCTTTGTGGACCGTAAGCATAATAGGGACATAGCTGTTGAAAGAAAAAAAAAGCGAATCTGATGTTAGGCTGCATTAATAAAGGTAGAATGTCCAGAGTGAAGGTGGTTATGGTCTTACCATGCTCTGTGCTGGTCTGGGTTTCTTGTAATATTGGGGCAGTTCATTTCTGCTGAAGAGTTTCTCATTCTCTGCTTGTTTACCACAAGTGACAGGGAGCTCAGTACCTATTGAGGCACGTAATAACCCAAGGAATCACTTAGGCCAATGCCAAGGGGTGCCGGGATAGCTGATCTTTATTGAGGACTTTCTTTGCCAGGCACATTGAAATGAGAAGTAGGTACTATTATTATTCTAGTTTTACAGATGAAGAAACTGAGGTACAGAGGGTGATATAACTTGTTCCAGGTCTCACAGCTGGTATGTGGCATAATGCAGTGCTGGAGTGTGGCAGTGGAGACCAGCCCTCCTGACTGCAAATGCCAGCGCTGGCCCCTGAAACATAATGTGAGCACACATGTAATATTACATTATCTAGCAGGTACACTGAAAGGTTTTTAAAAAGGTGGAAAAAAGAAGCCCGTGAAATCAATTATAATAATACATTTATTTAAACTCCGAACAGCATCATGTTAACATGTAATAAATGTAAGAAAAAAACTTGTTGCCGGGCGCGGTGGCTCACACCTGTAATCCCAGCACTTTGGGAGGCTGAGGCGGGCAGATCATGAGGTCAGGAGATCGAGACCATCCTGGCTAACACGGTGAAACTCTGTCTCTACTAAAAATACAAAAAACTAGCCGGGCGAGGTGGCGGGCGCCTGTAGTCCCAGCTACTGGGGAGGCTGAGGCAGGAGAATGGCGTAAACCCGGGAGGCGGAGCTTGCAGTGAGCCGAGATCGAGCCACTGCACTCCAGCCTGGGCAACAGAGCAAGACTCTGTCTCAAAAAAAAAATAATAATAATAAAATAAAATTAAAAAATTTAAAAAAACTTGTTAAGGAGACATTTTACATTCCTTTTTTGGTACTAAGTCTTGGAAATGTGGTGTGTATTCTTCATTTACAGCACATCTCAATGTGGGCTAGCCACATTGCAAGTGCTTCGTACCGCATGTGGCTCATGGCCACCACGTTGGATGGCACAGTGCTATACTGTATTGCCTTTTGAGGCGCTCGCTGTGGTATAGCCTAGTGTATGGGAAGAATCCATAAATGTCAGTCACTAGTATGATTATTTTTATCACTGGTTGTTGTTGGTGGTGGTCCAGGGAGAAACTGGACTGAGGCCCTAAGCCCTTGGCATAAACTGTGCACTGATGTCACCCTTCTTAATCCAAGTCCTTCAAGCCAGGAGCTCGATGTCTCGCAGGCAGAGCCAACTTCATGAACCTTTGGCCC
This sequence comes from Chlorocebus sabaeus, assembly GCF_047675955.1. Classification (NCBI taxonomy): domain Eukaryota; kingdom Metazoa; phylum Chordata; class Mammalia; order Primates; family Cercopithecidae; genus Chlorocebus; species Chlorocebus sabaeus. The sequence goes on along the minus strand of NC_132926.1, from coordinate 31,496,872 downwards.
GTGGACCCAAAAGGGCCAGCATGACTCTCTAGCAGAGAAAGAGAGGCCAGCCCGAAGCCCCTCCGTCTCCCTGGCTGGCCACCTGGGTAACCCATGAAGTGAAGCTTCCTCGGGGCCTATAAGCCTGTGGCTCATCTGTTCTGGAGTGTGGGGCAGCCAGGCCCACATCTGCAAGGGAGAGAGGGTAAGGGCCTCTCCTCCCGTGGTTCCTTTAGGCTGGTTAGGCTTTTAAACAGAAAAAACAAATGAATAAAACCCACTATTCTTTTTTTTTTATTATTATACTTTAAGTTCTAGGGTACATGTGCACAACATGCAGATTTGTTACATATGTATACATGTGCCATGTTGGTGTGCTGCACCCATTAACTCGTCATTCACATTAGGTATGTCTCTTAATGCTATCCTTCCCCCCTCTCCCCTCCCCACAATAGGCCCCGGTGTGTGATGTTCCCCTTCCTGTGTCCAAGTGTTCTCATTGTTCAATTCCCACCTATGAGTGAGAACATGCGGTATTTGGTTTTCTGTTCTTGCGACAGTTTGCTGAGAATGATGGTTTCCAGCTGCATCCATGTCCCTACAAAGGACATGAACTCATCCTTTTTTATGGCTGCATAGTATTTCATGGTATATATGTGCCACATTGTCTTAATCCGGTCTGTCGTTGATGGACATTTGGGTTGGTTCCAAGTCTTTGCTATTGTGAATAGTGCCGCAATAAACATATGTGTGCATGTGTCTTTATAGCAGCATGACTTATAATCCTTTGAAAACCCACTATTCTTAATACAGTTTTTGTTTTCCTGAAACCCCAGGAGTTAAACAATGGAGCAGTGATGTGGGGTCTGCACTTTCCCCATCCCTGTATGATCTCTGGGCAGCTACCTAGTGCTTGTAAAGAGTGAGGGCTCCCAAACCTACCTGCGCGTAGGAACCATCTGGGAAGCTTCAAAATACACTGAACACAGGTCCTACCCCCAGAGGTTGTGATTTAATTTGTCTGGGGTGCGGCCAGAGCTTTGGAATGTGTAAAAGATCCTCAGGTGATTCCGATGAGTTGGACAAGTTTGGGAATTGCCATGCTAACCCTCGGGGCACCAGCTCCGGTAGCCCTCACAGTCACTATGATGCAGGCGTGGTTAGTGTTCCCACTCCACAGATGAAAGATTGGAGGCTCCCAGAAGAAAGGTAACTGGGGCAAGTTCAGGCAGTCAGGAAATGGGTACGGTAGGGATTCACTAGCCATGGTTTTAACCAGCGGTGTGTGGATAAATGTCTAACAACTTGCTCTCTGGAGAAAAAGAGCTATGATTTGTAGCACCTGCCAATTTCCGTGGTGTAGCTACTCCCACTGTGGCCCATTTTAAGCCATTGACAATGTCCCTGAATGCAGAGCTGGGAAAGGGTGCATTGGCTGCTGAGACAGTGTGGCTGGCTTCAGCACACAGCTGGGCCACTTGGCATGGAGAAGAAGGGATCCCATTTGGTAGGCATGGTTAAGCATTTTCTATTTTTATTTTTAATTTTTTTAATTTTTTGAGATGGAGTTTCACTCTTGTCTCCCAGGCTGGAGTGCAATGGCTCTATTTCGGCTCACTGCAACCTCCACCTGCCGGGTTCAAGCAATTCTCCTGCCTCAGCCTCCAGAGTAGCTGGGATTACAGGCATGCACCACCATGCCCGGCTACTTTTTGTATTTTTGGTAAAAATGGGGTTTCACCATGTTGGCCAGGCTGGTCTCGAACTTCTGACCTCAGGTGATCCAGCCCCCTCAACCTCCCAAAATGCTGGGATTACCAGCGTGAGCCACCATGCCTGGCTGATTAGGCATTTTCTGAATTTTTAGTCCTTGAACCCTTTCTGCAATGCAATATTTGGGAGCCCCAGTGTATGCAACAGATAAAAAGCAGTATGTTATCAGCATAAGTTTATTATAGAAACTGAAATCATAGTATCAGTCTCAGTCTCTTGTTTAAACTGGGGGACAGGGTGAGGGGGCACTGTGAATGTGGCAGGGGGTGGCAGTGAGAAGCAGTCTCAGAGCCCAGGCCCTGTGTGCCAGCCCTCTCCCCCTACGCTGACTGCGTGGCATTGAGCAAGTCCTTCTCCATCTGAACCCCCATTTTCTGGTGTGGCCAAGGGAGACTGGACTGTGTGCAGAGTGGCCTCTGCCCTGCCACACCCCTGCCTGACCCAGCCAGTCTCAGCCCCATATTTATAGCCATGACTTCAGTCTCCCCAGTTCCTCTGAAGCTGATTCCCTGGCCCATGTATTTATAAACCCAGCAGGGCAGAAATAGATGTGACGTACTGGGGACTTGGCTGATTCTGTGAGCAGGCTGGCTTCAGTGAGTCCACTTGGAACAGGCTTGAGTCCCCCAGCATCCTGGGTGCCGGGTTCCACAGGCAGTCTAAAGCTGGAAGAGCATTTTGAGACCCCAGGCCCAGCCCTGTCATTGTGCGGTGGGGGTCACCAAAGCCCAAGAGTGGAGGCATGTGGCCATGGTCACAGTGGGCATGGCAGAGCCAGAGCTAGAACGAAGGACTCTGTGCTGTGTGAAATAGCCCCTCCCCAGACCCTCAGAAATCCTCCAGTGACCACGCCAGGCCCCAGACACCTGTGAGGTTCCAGCTTGGTCATTTTCCTGCTCTGGGATCATGGGCGCAGACTCACCCTCTGTGAACCTCCGCTTCCTCAATCTGTTAACTGGGGGGTAACAGTAGGTGCCTGCCTCACTGTGTTATTGTGAGGAAGAAACAAGAAACAAGATTGACACAGTGCCCAGCACATGCTCAGTATTCAATAAATGCTAGCTCTTGTAATGCCCTCAGTCACCACTTCACAAAAACAATAATTATAATAACAACAGCTGTCTCTATTGAGCATGTTCACAGGTTGCCTTATTTAATCCTCACAGCAATATGATATCATTATTATTGTCCTCAAACTCATTGCCTATCATGCGTTTTACAGTGAGGAGATGCTCTACCAATAATGAACTTGGAAAAGAATGTTCTAAAAAAAGAATGCTAACATATGAAATCTTATTTTTTATATACAGGATTACAAAAAAATACTCATTTCTAAATAGTAGACATATTCAGAATGGAATAGGAAGGTTCTAAAATGGTGAACAATTGAATAATCAAAATATTAGCATAAGAAATATGTCTCCCAGGGGTTTGCAGGGCTTATGTTTCTAAGTTTGCCACCTAATGTTGGTTTATGTTTTTTTTTATAATTGCATATGAGAATTTAGCATAATAGTGAACTTGAAAGGCATATGCTATACAAAACATGGAATGACATCTGTTAAGGTTTGTTATGCTCATACCACAGTTTCTTTATCTTAATGACACACAGCACTCCCAGGTCGCCTTTCTGGCTTATTTTTCCATTGCATTTAACACCATTTGACATACTTTCTTATTTATTTATCTGCCCACCCCGCTAACATGTGAGCTTCACGTGGGCAGAGTTTCTTTCTCTTTTGTTCACTGTGTACTGCCAGCACTTAAAATAGGGATGGCACTTAGCAGGCATTCTGTGAATATGCGTTGAGTGAACAAATGAGTAAATGAATGGCTGAGTCTCCATTCTACCAAGAGGGCACCTGAAATTCAGTAAGATGCAGAGACTCATCTGAAGTTACCCACTATTCTGAGGCTGAACTGAAACCTTATCTCTCCTGAGACCACCCAGTGTGCCCAGCTGGAAGTTCTTCCCAACCTCTCACCACTACCTAGTGCCAAGGGCTGGTTTCCTATGGCTCCTGGGGGTCCCCCCAGCTCCACCTCATGCCCGTCCAACACTGGTCCCTTCTGCCCCAGGAGGTGGGCAGAAATGGAGGGCAGGAGAGGACTAGGGGGGAAGGAGAAGAGGTCAGAGCAGGCTGGGCAGCCGGGATGGTTGATGCTGATGGCCGCTGAGGAAGGGAGGAAGGATGCCGAGATTGGTCAGTCTGTCCTAAAGGACTAGAGGAAAGGATTGGGACCATGGGATCCTGGTGGACATCCCTCTGGGACTGACTACCCCAACAGGAAAACACTGGGAATGGGCAAGGCCAAGGAGAATTCAGGTGTAGCAGCAACCTTGCTGCTACCACTCCCACTAACCACTTTGCCCAAGGCCTTTCTCAGCTGGAGAAACTGAGGCCTGGTAAAAGAAAGCGATTCTTCCAAGAATGCAGAGCAAGGTAATGGAAAATGCTGGGGTTTCTCATGCTTACTAGCTCTGGAGGTTGGAAAGGCTTGGGATTCCCCGCCTTTGAAGCCATGAGGAAGAAACCCCCCACCTTGGCTCTCATCCCCTCCTTGGGAGAGAAACACTAAGGCAGGAACATAGGTCAAATTCTCAAGGACAACAAAAGCTTTCTTCCTGTTGTCAGCAAGAACTCAGCTCTGGACAGGCCAGACAGTTCCCCTACCCCAGACTGGTGCCGAGGGTGCTTCCAGACAGGAGTCCGGTGGGCAGGTGCACCTGAGCCATCTGAACCTGTTCAGAGTCACCTTTTTTCCCAGGGTGCCTCAGTTTTGCTCCTAGGTTACACCTACAGTTAATCTCTTGGCCACCCCACATGTATTGTTTCATTTGATAAGTATTACGCATCTACAATATGCCAGGCAATGTACCAGACATCGGAGAGAAGCTCCTTTCTCCCTCCCATCCTTCCATTTCCCATTCCTGTCTTTCATTCATTCATCCTTTCATTCTTTCACTCAGCAACTACTTATACCATTAAAATAGTACAGCCTTATGGATAAGAGTGACATTTGGAACTAGACCATCAGGACGTGAACCTTGACTCAATCACTCACTAGCTGTGTGAACTTGGCAAGTCATCGAAGCTCCATTTCCTTATCTGCACAATGGGGATAATAATAGCACCTTCCTTATAGGGTGTGATGAGGATCAAATGAGCTGCTGCAAATAAAGTGTCTGAATAGCACCTGACAGAGTAAACACTCCACATACATCAGCTATTATCATTGTTACTGGTTTTGTGTTTTGTTCTTCTTTTCTTTCTTTCTTTCTTTCTTTTTTTTTTTTTTTCTGAGACTGGGTCTTACTCTGTTGCCCAGGCTGGAGTGCAGTGGCACAATCATGGCTCACTGCAGCCTTAACCTCCTGGGCTCAAACACTCCTCCGGCTCAGCCTTTCAAGTAGCTAGGACTACAGGTGTGTGCCACAATGCCTGGCTAATATTTAATTTTTTTGTAGAGACAGGGGTCTCACTATATTGCTCAGGCTGGTCTCAAACTCTTGGGCTCAGGTGATCATCTTACCGTGGCCTCCCAAAGTGCTCAGATTACAGGCGTGAGCCACTGGTCCTGGCCTGTTGCTTTATGTGCCTGGCCCTGGGCCGGCTGCTGAAGAAATTACTCCAAAATTCTCCTCTTGCTGGGACCTCTGCCTGCCAGCCCTTTTTTCAGTCCCCTGCCTTCTGTTCTGGCCATGCTGCCTCCAACCCACACCCACAGAGCTGGGCCTTGCAGTGGTTTCCCCAACCCTGTGGGGCTGCCCACGCCCCTACTTTATCTCTCCAGCAAGCAGGAGAGAGCCTAGGCAACCAAAGCCTGTCACAAACTAGTCACCTTCTCAGCCCTTCCATACATGCCCTAATTTCAACCTATCCAAGCCCGCCTGGTTCTTCAGAGTCATCCCCAGTGGTCCTGCCTTCTTGCCTTCACTGGGCCTCGATGGATGATCTTTACCCTAGGAAACCCTTCCTCATTCCCCTCAGCCAAGAATCATAAGATTTGGCTTTGAGTCTGCATTTGCAGTGTTGCTTTATCTGTGAGCAATTGAGAGCCATGGAATGCTCTTGAGCGGGTGAGCAACACATTCAGAGCCACACTCTAGGACAATGGATCAGACTTTGTATAGGATGGAAACAGGAAGAGACAGCAGGTGGAGAGGTCAGGTAGGGAGCCATGGGCAGTAGGGCTTTTGGAGGAATGAGGGTCTCGTCTTCCTGGGCTGCTTCTCCCTTCTCCGCCCTATAGTCTTCCACCTATAAAATTAGATCTTGTGATTTCCCCCAGCATGACTCAGTGAGTCAATGGCAGAGTCGAAACAAGGACCCCATGCCCTGACCTCTGCAATGCACCTACTTAAGCCCTGATGCTCAGCACCCCTCACTCCCTTTCCCTTCTTCTACAGCACAACGGAGGCTCTTTTGACCTATGGGGACCCTGCAGATGATGGGGAATCAGAAAGAGGCTGGACTGTGCCTTATAATCACTGCAGTCTGTGCACACCAAGCACTTGGGGCCCCGAATGCCAGGCTCACCAAGCCTCTGTAGAGCCCAGCCGGTGAGCAGCACACAGCAGTGCTTCCTCATTCCCCACTGGGTGAAGGAATAAGCCTATATTTTCTCTATTAATCCCTACAACCACCCTGGGAAGTAGATCGTGTTTTAAGCCTTGTCTTGCAGGCAGTAAAAGTAAAGCTCAGAAAGACAAGAGACAGGTCCAGGGTCAGGCAGCCACGGGTGAGAATTCCAACCCAGACCTGATGCCAAAGCCAGTGCCCTTCCCCCAACACACACACAGCAGCGGAAGGGATGCGAGCATCCCCAAGGCCATTGCAGAAGCCAACAGTTGGAGCCCTGGGGCGTCTTGGCTAGCCCTCAGACTGTGGAGCACCTGATGCTCAGCCAGTCCTCTGGTCCTGGGAGCCCCTGCTTGGACTTGTGCAGAGGTGAAAGGGAGGGAGAAGGGGAGGCTGACCCTCAGAGGGAGCAGGGCTTATGTAAGGAGCTAGAGTTGGAGGGTCTGGGTACCCGGGTTCCAGTGCCACGCCTACCTCTGGCTTGCGATACAACTGCAGGTAAATCCTTCCCCTCTGGGTTCAGAGTTCTCCTCTCTGAGATGAGGACAGCATGTTCTGTGGACTCTATCAGCCCTTTCTGCCAAGGCTCAAGTATTTTAGAGCCTGTGTCCAGATAAGGGTCATGAATCTGGGGGAAATGGAATTAGAAGTTGGTAGGACTCCCTCCCATGTTTGTGGAGACTGCGGCAGGTGCTGTCCTACCCACAGAGGAGATCCACCCTCATGGATGGGTTGCTGTGGCTGAGTCCAGCAACCCCAGGGGCTGTGGGGGTCCCTGGAGTCTGCAGTTGCTGAGAGCAGTGAGTATAAGCACAGACCTCAGCTGCCTCCATTCACATCCTGCTTTGCCATTCCCCACCCGTGTGACTCTGAACACAGTACTTACCTCTCCGTGCCTCAGTTTCCTCCTCTGTAGACAGCACTCACACGGCAGGAGTGTCAGGTAAAGGGCTGGGTTCAGCGCCTAGCAGGTGCTGTTAGTGGCAGCCGCTATTATTGTTTTGGGCCCCGACCCCCACAGCTCCTGCGCAGAGGTGGGTGCTGCAGGGCTTAGGCCTGCACAGGGCCTGCCCAAGTTCCCCAACTGGGTTGGGAGTCCTCCTTCCTCCTTAGGAAGGAACCTTGAATTGGAGTGCTCCTGCCAACTCCTCCCTCCTGGCTTGGCAGCGTGAAGACAACGCCGGCCAAAAATATTTGTGTGGGTGGCGGAAAGTTAACTTTTCCGCCTCTCTCTTCTTTCCTGGAAACCGTGGCCACCGTCAAATACATCAAAACAGAAGCAGGGATAGATTGAGGCGAGGCCCCTGTGGGGAGTCAGAGGAGCCCTGCCCCCTCCCCACACCCACTCCTTCTGCCTCCAGCCATCTGGCTCTACGCTGAGGGGATGACAGAGGGGCTATCCAAGTGCTTAGAATCAGGGGATCCTGCAATGTCAGAGTTGGACGGATCCTCCAGCATCATCTGGCTCAGTCTCACCATGGTGTCCTCCGGGAGTCTGACTCCAGAGTGCAGAAGGCACCTGCCACAGTTCACACAGCCAGTCCTGTCTCTTCTGAGTGTTGCTGGCCTTTGTGAGATTCTAAGATTCTTTGAAACCCAAATGGCAGAAATCTGGCAGCAGCTGGTGAGTGAGAAAGTACCTGGAGACGAAGGAGGGCCTGGAGCCTCTCCTCCAGGTCTCTGAATCCACCATCATGGTCAAGGTGTCACAGCGAGGTTAGAATCCCAGCCTGGCTACTTACGAGCTGTGTGCCTTAGGCAAGAAGTCACTTCACCTATCTGAGCCTCAATTTCCTCACCTCTGAAATGGGACAATAATAACGTAATTCTCTCGCAGGGTTGATGTGAGAAAGTACTGCAGTAACCTAAGTGAATGACCCAGGATGGAAGAGGTGCTTCTGTTCTTCCCCCGGGGGCAGAAGGTGGGCTTCTTTCTCCTCATTTCCCTGCCGCTGAGGCTGCTATAACAGGTGCCTGGTTATCTTTCTGATCCAGACAGTTGTTTGCCTTTCCCCTGGCCGGCTCTGATTTGCCCTGGGGCTTGCTAATGCGCTTATCTGTCTGCCTGCCTGCCGGACTCTCCTGGCATGGTCCCAGCCAGAAACCAAGACCTTGACCCAGCCTGTTGCGGTGGGAGGTGCCTGACCCCTGCTTGGGGGCGGAGGCATGACCACCGCAGCTGAGGTCAGTCCAGGTCCTCAGATCACCCATGTCCACAGACTGTCACAATTTTCAGGATTCTCACTGCTCCCCATTTTGCAATAGGATAAGTGAGAGTAAGATAGTTCACACTTGCCTGAGTTCACACAGCTAAGTAGCAGCAGAATCCAGTCTTTAAGCAAGATCCCTTGTTTCCAGGGTTTCCTCTCAAGTGTAATTGGCCATCTGCTCTGTCTTACGCACTACCTGCCCATCCTGGGGCATCTCACCCACCTCCACCCTTTGCCTCCACAAATGATTTCTAGATATTTGTCCCCAGCCTGGAATTCTCCCCTGTTCTCTAGACCCCTGTGTGGAACCGCCCACTGCTCATCTCCCCTGGAAATCCGAAACCTAACTCATCTCCCTGCTCCACTAAACAGCTGTTCCTTCTCATTTATTCCTGATCTCTATTAACAAAATCGCTGTCACCAGAGCTAGGAACCTGGGCTGCATCCTAGGCTCCTCCCTCTTCTCCACACCCACTCTCCATCTGCCTCCAAGCCCAGCCAGTTCTTCCACCCAAGTATCTTTCCCATCTATCCCCTCCTCGTCATCCCTTATAGAAAGCCTCCATTCCCTCTTGCCTGGATTATCATCATTCTTAACATTTATATAAATAATCATACAATGATTATTGTTGTTCCTGCTATCATTCACAGCTCTCCTCACCACATTTTAAGACTTCTTTATCCCTCTGCTATATCCCCAGTACTTTTCATGACGTCTGAAAAATAATAGGATCATAAAAAATTTTGTGGAATGAAAGAACAGCCAACATGTATTGTGTTATGGCTTAGAAACTGTGCTAAGTCCTCTGCATGCATTTTCTCATGTAATCCTCAATGCAACGTGAAGTTAGAAATATTACAATACCCATTTTACAGATGGAAAAGTGGAGGTTTAGAGCAGTCCTGTGACTGGCTTGCTGATTGTCACACAGATGGCAGAGCTAGGATTCTAACTGAAATGCCTGGGCACAGAAACTGAAAGCATGCCACTACACTGCATCTATTTTTTTTTTTTTAACAGAGTTTTTTGCTCTGTTGCCCAGGCTGGAGTGCAATGGGGCGATCTCGGTTCACTGCAACCTCCACCTCCTGGGTTCAAGCGATTCTCCTGCCTCAGCCTCCCAAGCAGCTGGGATTACAGGTGCCTACCATCATGCCCAGCTAATTTTTGTATTTTTAGTAGAGATAGGGTTTCATCATGTTGGCCAGGCTGGTCTTGAACTCTTGACCTCAGGTGATCCACCCGCCTCAGCCTCCCAAAGTGCTGGGATCACAGACATGAGCCACCACCCCCGGCCCGCACCGTGTTTCTTGTTGCACAACCTCCTCCAAGGGCTCCTATCCCCAGTTTGCATCTGAGGTCACACCACTCCTGTGATTCCTGTGGTGTAGGTACCTTTGCTGGGACATGAGCGAATTCTTTCTAGGTGGTGTCTAGATACATGTTGTTAAATAACTAGATATTTATTTAATGTGCACTGGGGGAAAAGGACTGAGCACAATATACTTGTGGTTTCTCTGCAAATGCTACTTAAGATAATTCTAAAGTAACAGAAGTAAGTGATTTCAAGTTGATTAAAGGAAAAATATTAAATAAAGTTTCAGGTAGTATGAGGATGTGGTGAAAATCCAGGATGTTAAATGACTGGAGCTTTCGAAACACTTCCCTATGGAAGTGTGGAACCTGCACCCCAAATGCTGCCGGCCAGTTCTCAGGGTCACCTGAAGATGAACAGGCCTCAGAAATTCAGCCTGGAACCCCCAGTGAGCTGTCTCATGTGCTGCTTCTTTCTTCCCTGTGCAGATAGATTGCACTGAAGGGGCCTCGCACCAGAGACCGGTTAAGAAGAGGGATTGGAGGTCCATCACTTCACTAACCCAGGAAGGACTTATCTTTCGCCTTAGCCAGACCTCACCCCAATTCTGTGAATCAGTGGAGGAAGGCAAAACTGCAGAGTCAGAGGAGGCTGTGCAAGGAGCAGAGACCAGGGCTCACACAGGTGGCCCCAGCCCAGGCCCTGGCCCAGGCCCAGGAGCCTGCTTCCCTGCATCGCTGAGGAGGAACAGCACCATGCTGGGTCCTCACCTCCCATCTCCGCCCCTTGCGCCCAGTGAAGGGAGGCCTACCCCCTGCGCCTTCCAGATCCCTGATGGAAGCTACAGGTGTCTGGCTCTGGAAGCTGAGGAGAGCAGCGGTGAGGAGGGCCTGCAGGGAGAGGCGGGGCCTACCGACCTGGAAGAGGATGAAGGGGTCAGCAGGAGTGGGGACAACTCTGCCTGCAGAATCACCCAGGGTACACCGCAGCTGCCCAAAGCCCTGGGCATCCAACCACCCAGCTGCTCCAGAGAGGAACAAGGGGCGTCCCAGCACGACGGCAGGGCCAGCCAGGACCGGGATGTAGTGAAGGCCCGGCAGGTGATGACAGCCAGCCCCAGCCCGGGCCCTGGGTCCAGAGTGGCCCAGACACCAGGTAAGCTTGTGTTCCTTTTCCCTTGGACTACCGGAGTCACTGGAGACCCCTCAGGTCCTTAGTACAAGGGCTCCTGACCATATTTTTCCATGATTCACAATAATTCATCACAGCCCCACGGGCATGCCCAGATGAACAGCTGCGGAGAGACAGGAGCGACTGGGAGCTCCGTGCAGCTCCAGCTGCACCACATCTAACCCCACTCCTATCTCTGCCAAAGAGGGCACGTGAGAAGGCAGTGAGAGAAAGCCACATTATCTTGCTTGGTCAAAAAAAAAAGCCCATTTCCCACTCTCGTCTGCCTTTTAATCATTAGCGGCAACAAATCACTGTGGTGTCCCAAGCAACCGATGGGGCAGGACCCTCTCATTAAATGTATTGAGTGCTGGCTACATGGGGGTGCTGGGGACGTGGCACTGGACAAAACAGATGTGGCTGCTGACCTCATGGAGCTTGGGAGGTAGAGACTGAAGCCTTGGATAGAATTTGACCTCCCAATCTTACAGGTGGGGAAACTGAGACTCAGAGTGAGGAAAAGACAGCTGGAGTCACTCAGCATGTTAGTAGTGGCTGAGCTAGGCCCGTGTTCCTCATCTAGGCCTCGGTTTTTCATTTGTTAGAGATGACAGGGGCAGATGGAACACCACCTAGGCTGCAGTGAGATCCCATGACAGCGTGTGGGGAGTGCACAGTGTGCGCCGTGCGGAAGGAAGGAAGGGCAGGAATGATGATAATTTTCCTGCAGCGGCTGCTGTCTGCAGAGCAGGGCGGGACAGGGAAGCCCACGCTGAATCACCTCCGCAGCCGGCCCATGGAAACGCTGAAGTGGGTCCAGACGGGGAGGACGTGAGCAGGGCCATGCTCAGCTTAAGCAGGAGCACAGCCAGTAGATCCTGGGGGTGCAGGGCATGCGGGGGACACAGTCCTGGGAGGGCTTGTGCGTCAGGAAACTGAAGGAACACTTCATTTCTCTGCAGGCGTCGTTGACGCCCGGCTGGCATATCACCAGCCTTCCCGCCCACTCTTCTCTCTGAAATAATTCTCTCCAGGCTGGGATCGCCCCCCATGGCCACCATTGTCTACCAGGCTGGGGTCACACAGGGGGCTGGGCAGGAGCAAGAAAGGACTTTTAATCCCTCTAGGGCAGGAAGAAGGAGGACCCCAGGGAGGCATTGCAGTCTTGAACTTGGAGGTGGGCCCTCACACCAGAGTCAGCCCAAATTTGATCTCCTAGAGCCTGAAGTTCCCAGGACCTGCTCCCATCCCTCTCACAGGCCCAGACTGGGGGTCAGGAGACATAGATGCTTTCTAGACCGGATGTTGCTGACTAGCCAAGCCCTAGCAAATCCCTTCCCCTTGGTGAGCTCTACTTTCCTCCTCTGTGAAAATAAAATAAAATAAAAATATGAATCTTATCTACCTCAAAGAGCTGTTGGGAGGTTGCAGTGATCTTAGTTGTGGCAATGTTTTGGAAATTTTAGAGTAATCTAGATAGGTATGTAAGAAATGTTTATTCTTAATTGAAATGACCATCATCAGCTCAACAATAAGGCTGCTATTATTTGTTAGAAGCCTTTATGTGCTAAGCCCAGTGTACCAAGAGCTTTACCCTTTTCATTTAATTTAACCTCATAGCAATCCTCATGAGAGACATACTTTTTAAATCTTCATTGTACAGATGAGAAGATAGAGGTTCAGGAAATATATGTGACTTATCCAAGATGCATGGTTAGCAAGCTGCTAAGGCATGATCCAGTTACGGTGTTTTGAAAAGGGGCGTGTGCTCTTGGCCACCATTCTCTTCTGGAATTAGAAGAGTAAAGTGTTGTCTGCAGACATCCTGGAATGGAAGAGACCATGGATGGAGAGGGCACTACATTTAATGAACTCTGTTGGCAAGTCATACTAAGCCAGTTCATGTGATAGCATCTCATTCTTGTTATTGTACTATAGCCTCTCAAGGCAGGCAGGTGTTATTCTCCCCATTTTACAGGTGAGGCAGCTGAGGCTCAGAGATTTAAGTCCCCTACCCAACGTCACACAGCTAGTGCCAGAGCTGAGACTATGATTGTGTTCTTCTTGCCTAGAACAGTGTGGTTCATTCCTTTCTTTTTCTTTTTTTCTTTTTCTTTTTGGAGATGGTGTTTTGCTGTGTCGCCCAGGCTGGAGTGCGGTGGCACAATCTCAGCTCATTGCAACATCTGCCTCCAGGGTTCAAGCAATTCTCCTGCCTCAGCCTCCCAAGTAGCTGGAATTACAGGTGCCTACTACCATGCCCAGCTAATTTTTGTATTTTTAGTAGAGATGGGGTTTCACCATGTTGGCCAGGCTGGTCTCGAACTCCTAACCTCAGGTGATCTGCCACCTCGGCTTCCCAATGTGTTGGGATTATAGGCGTGAGCCACCACACCAGGCCTTATTCCGTTCTTTACTATCCAGTCAGTCTGTCATCCAGTTCTGTCCTAGAATATTTCTAGAGACAGAGGGGGCAGAAAAGACTTCAGAAGGATGAAATGGGCAGGGAAGACTTCTTGGAGATGGAGGCACGAAGGAAGCTGGGTCTTGCAGGAGAGTCAAAATCTGGTGGTCTTGGGTCGGAGCCCACACTTGCCGTTCTGCTGCCTTGGGGAAGGGAGTGGCTAGAGTTCCTTCTCTCTGCCCAGAGATCAGGAGGGAAGAAGGCTGTGGGGCTGCCAGGTTATTAGTGGATTAGGGCTTCCTTTTAAAGCTTCCTCCCATTACCGCCAAAGGATTATAAGCATCTTCAGACAATTACATCCATCCTTCCGCAATTATACCTGCCTCTCTAGAGGGCTCACAGGCAGGTTTAAGTATCAGCCACAATATCTTCTGCTTTGGGCACTGCAGATACCTTTGTTTGAGGTCAGTGGGTACCAGTGCCATTTTCTCCAAGGCCTGAGTACCAGCTGAGCAGGGCAATGTAGGGCCCTTGGCAGGCTAGAGGGATGGAAGGTACAGAGAGATGCCATCAGCTGCTGCCAATTTGGGAAAATAGATCTGGGGAGAAAGGGGTAGTGTAGAGCTCATGATCAGGCCTCAGCCAACACTAGGGTCCCCAGCCCACCAAGACAGCCCCATGCTATAGCTGCCCTCCCCAAAGTCTCAGCTGGTCATAACTGGTAGGGTTTCTTGAGATTGTTATGCAGATGGAGACTCTGAGGGCCAGAGACGGCAAGTGACTTGTCCAAAGTCACACAGTAAGTTGGTGGCAAAGCTAGGGGCTGGAACCCAGGGCTTATGCCTCCCAGTTCAGCTGCCTGTGCTAAATGCTGGCACTGTGCTAAATGCGTCATATGGAGTATTTAATCCTCTAAACAATCCTGTGAAGTTCATACTTTTCTTATCTCTGTTTTACAGATGAGGAAACTAAGGCATAAGGAGTTTAAGTGAATTGTCAAAGTCTCACAGCCTGTGGGTGGAGGAGCTGAGATTTGAACCCCAGGAGGTCTGGGGCCATGCTTTTAACCACCCTCTCTGCTGCCTGTCTCCATGGTGATGAGGCAGCAGGCTGTGTTCTTCCACCCACCTGGGGCTGGGAAAAGGTTGTTCAGGCTCTGGGAGTTGTTGGAAGATTCTGCCAAGCCACATTCCCTCCCACTCGGATGCTCTGGGAGAAACCTGGGTACTCGCTGATGACCCCTCCCCGCCTTTGCTGGTGGCCACTTGTTATTGGAGGATCGAGGTGTGTAGCAGATTTAGAGCCATTTCCAACTCTAGTGGACACTGTTCTGAGCCTCTGGGGTGGGGAGGGGTGTGGCTCTGTGTTGTCAGATGAGTCCTGCCACTGGACATGTCCATTTTGTTCAGGCAGAGGAACCTGTGTCCATGTTAACAGCTGACAGTGGTCACTGGGCCCAGAACAAGGCTCCTGCTCCTCAGACTGTGACAGAGAGGGCAGATGGAGCAGGAGCCTGGGCAGGAAGCTGCCCACTCCCCCTCAATTCCCCTGCTCCACAGCGATGGTGACAGGAGGGTGATGGTGAGGAGCACTGCTCACAGGTTCACAGATACCTCATCATGCACTCACACATACATGCTTTCACATCCATCCATACACACATGTATTCACACATGATGTATAGATGCCATGTTCTCATGCAAACCATCACACATATGCACTCACACATCTGCACACACACGGAGGCCCTCAGACACACATCCATGCATGTAGTACACACTGGCACACACCTTCCTGAAGGCCCCCTCACCCATGCGCCGCTGCCACATGCGAACACATGTCTCAGATTTGCTTACAGAGCTGCAGTCGCATCTGAAAACATAAGCAGACATAGGCACACTTTCTCACACAAACACACATATTCCCTCTCATAGATGCAGGTGAAAAGCATGTTCTTTTCTCCGTTTCCTTTTGCTACACACCTACACTTTGAAATCTTTCACACATTCTCTCCTACAGACCTAGCCACACTTGCACACCCACTGTCACACACCTACGCACAGACCGAACCACTTTCTTTCCTTTCTTTTCCACATCTCTTTCTCTTTCATACCACCCACACAGCGATCCTAGCCTCTCTCTCTCTTTTCCTCTCACCCACACACAGCTTCCTGGTTTCCCACAGGCTGGGCTGCAGCCACTTCCCTAGAACAGGCACTCTCAGGGTTAGCGATACGCCAGCCTGGTGGGGGTCCCAGGAGCCCCCCTCCACCCCTCACTCTTCCAACCCACCCCCTACCCTGGATACAAGAGGATGAGAGCAGAGCAGCCACACGATCAGAGTAATTCTCTGAAGCCCACCAGGCCAGGAGGAGAAATGGGAACTACCAGGGAGGGTTTGCCCCTTGTCACCTGACTTCCTGCATTCTGAGTCTCCCCAGTGGGAACAGGGGACATCCCAAACCCGGGCCACCTGCAGGTCTGTGTTTCACAGGCCCTTGGGTGGGGTGGGCTTATACTAGCACATTCCTAACTTCCTTTAGCAGAAATCTAAACACAGAACTCTTGATGCAGAAGACAGATGAAAGTGGAACCACCCTGGTCAAGGGGGTGGGGAACCCAGGGAAACTTCGGTGAAAACCTAGACCAGCATTTTTCCAATTGTGGTTCTGCTTCAAAATTGCTGGGGTTGTGGAGGGTACTTGCCATCAGTCCTGTGCCAAGCCAACCGGCTCGTGGGCTCAATGGGAGGGGTGCTAGAATGTGGGTATCTGGACTTTTAACAGCATCCCCACGTGACTCTGATGTACATGGCCACTGCCATGAGGCTTCACACGCTCAATCTGAATGGCATTTTGCGCAGTGAAAGGTGGGGAGCTGAGCCCTAGAGCTGCCATACGGCACCCCTGCCTTGTTGCTGACCCACTGGTTAAGTCAGGGGATGGCAGCAGGTGGGTGGGGACATCACCCTTCTCCGTGCCCGTTTGCCTAAGTCCTACCAAGGGAAACAGTTACTCTAATTACTGGGGCTGAGACATAGCGGGGAAGACGGGCCTCAGCACCCAAGTCTGAAAGGAAAGCCAGGAAGAGGTGGGGTGGGAGGTGGTACCAGTTATGGGGACAGAATCACAAAGGCAGATTTCAAAGTGGGTAGTGGGTGGGTTAGAGAAAAGAAAAGGGGACACAAAGAAACTGTCTCCCTCCTATCCGAAGGAGATAGGATTTTAGGACAGACCCACGGACCTACAGATACAGAAAATGATAAGGAAACGGAGAGACAGACAACCAGGCAGCAGAGAGTGAGGCACAGCGAGAGGAAAGAGAGGGGGCCGCGCCTGGAGACAGGAGGCTGAGCGGGTGGGGGAGTGAGTCGCACCCCCAGGGCTGGGCGGGGCGGGGCGGGCGGGGCGGCGCTAGGGCCCCGGGGAGCAGGCAGCAGGAGCACGGCTCACCCGCCTGCCCGCCCGCCCAGCGCTCCCGGCTCCTAGCCCGGGGTCCCGGAGCAGCCCGCTAGGCGGTGGCGGCGGCGGCGGCGAGGAGGGGGCGTCGGGCGCGGAGCCTGGGCCTGGCGCGGGGCGGGGGTGGCGGGGACCTCGGGGCGGGGCGCGCTGACGGACGCGGCCAGGTGTGCCAAGGCGGCGGCGCCCGGGAGCTCGGGGACCGTGCGCAGCGGCTGGAGGTGAGTGAGGGGCGCTGGCCTGGCGGGGGTGCGGGCACCGCGCGAGCCTCGCCCCTTCCCACCTGCGCTATTCCCGGCGCCGCCCAGGAGGAGGTGGCACATCTGGGCTCCAGTACTCGCACGCGGGGTGACCTTGGCCAAGTCGCTTCTACACTTTGGGCCTCAGTTTCCCCATCTGTAGGTGGGGGGCTGGAGGGGTCTCGAGGCTTTCGAGCAGCTAAGGAGGGGGAGGACGCCCTGACGCCGGGAAGCTACCCTCCCAGGCTGCGTGGGGGCTCCAGCCCTTGCGCCCCTCCCCGCAAGCGGATCAGGGCAAGGCAGCCCCAGGCTCACAGGTGGGCAACAGCCCGGAGTCTGTGTCCCCAAGCCCATTCAGGGAAAAGTCGGACCGACTTGACCTAGGACAACGGCGGGTTGGGCTCTGCCCAGGGTTGACCAACATGGGCGCCGTGGGGGCAGCGGGAACGGCCAGTGCTGGGCCTCCTCACTCCTCCCTGCGGGCGGGGCGACCGGGCTCTGGTGTCTGGCTCTGGCGGTGGGGCACACAGGATGCCAGAGCAGTCACATCCTGGGGACCACCCCTCCCAAGCCCTACCTGGGGAAATCGAGGCCTCTCCCCAGCGCCTTCAGAGAGAGGGGAAACTGCCCTGTGCCCGCCTCACAGCACCTCTGCAATTGCCCTCCTTGCCAAGGTGAGAGAGAGGCCCCAGAGGTGAAGTGAGTGGAGGGCCCGGCACCTTTCTAACCACTGCGCTGTGGAATCAGGGGCACTGTCCAGAGCCCTGGCAACACCTCTTTGAGGACTTGGGAAAAGGTCTCCTTTCCTCCCCCCATCACCCCAAGTTATGGGCTTATTCCGGAAGGGGCCAGGGAACTCCATCCATGGGGTCCACGTTGTCTGGAAGGGACAAGAGCTGAGTGGGAAGCAGCAGGTGCCCCATCCCCCATCCCCCACCCTGTCCTGAATGGCAGGTGACACTGGAATAAACCAACTTGTTATGTGATCATGGAGCAAGACCCTTGCTCTCTTAGCCTCCAGTGAGAGGGGTGGCAGGGTGGCCCCTGAGGGGGAAATCGCATTGTGGACAGCAGTGCTGGTGGTAGCTGTAGGGCTAGTCAGAGGGTGTCCTACCCCCTGTCCATTAGAAAGTGGAAGTGAAACTGCTGATGGGGGTCTAGGGTACTCTGGGGCAAGGGGTTGGAAGCCTTGCTGGCACCAGCCTGCCTTGTTACCAAGCCCAGGCCTGGCCCATTTCATGTTGGGGGGCACAGCCACAAACTGAAACTGATGTGCTCCCCCACTACTTGCCATATTGTCTCAGGCAGTCAGATGAGATCCCTCAGGGGAGTTGAAAACCCCTCCGACGAGTTGAAAAACCCTGTTTGCTAGGTGGGGCATCCCCTTCCTCTGTCTCCTTAGGAGATCTTGGGCGGGTTCCTCCCCTTCTCTGATCCTCAGTTTTTCCATCAGTACGAAGGGGATGGACTAGGATCACTCTAGCTTGATATTCAAACTTCCCCCAGGAATGTTGTTTACCACTCTGGCTTGCAGCCCCCACTTTCCAGGCCTGTCCCGTCTTTGCAAGCCATGGGCCAGCTCCCCTCAACCCCACAACTGACACCTAAACTAAGCTGTGGTTGGAACCAGCATTTACATGGCTAAATGAGAACTTTAACTCCTTCCTCCCTAGTCAGCTGTTGCCCTTATCTACTCCCCATCCCTTAAGGTAGGAAAAAAAACAACCAAACCAAACCTGTGGCATTCAGGCGCCTGGTTCCTGGTGCATCCCTAGGTTCTTCCATGGCATTTTATCCAGTCTCGGATTTTAGAATTGGGGAGACTGAGGCCAAGGAGGGGAAGAGGTTTGCACAGAGTGATTCTGTGGGTAGAAGGCAACAGAGCTCCCTCTCCTTGGGAAAGAGCACTTCCTTGATAAGTGGCTGGGGACATGAGTGTCCATGGAGCACCTGGAGAGAGAGGAGAAGCATGGGAGGAACCTTCTTCCATCTTCTTTCTACCCCTAGTCACAGCCTATTTCCAGGGTTGACATGTGTCTCCCTGAGCCCACGTCACAGCTCTGGGAGGTGGGCAGGGCAGGGGTCAGCACACTCCTTCCACCTGCCAGGGTTGCCCTCCCACAAGGCTGAGCACACCTCCAGGCCCCCGGCCTGGCCTGGGAGGCACCTTTTCCTTCACGGCAGCTCCCAGGCTTCCAGACATGAGCTCATCAGAGCTACTGGTGCCAGGAAGGGAGGGACTGAGGGGAAGCAGGCAGGGCTGCCCAGATCAGGGCACCGTGGGCCCGGGGAAGTACAGGGGGGTGCTACTGGTGAGGCCCTGCAGGTTCTGGTCCCCATTGTAGTGAAGAAGCAGTGGCAGGATAGATCCGCTAAGGGTCAACTGAGGAGGGGTGGAGACAGGCCAAGTGCCCTGGGCTGTAGTGCTAGGGCCAACCTCTGCTACCCACTCACTTACTGCGTGACCTTAGGTAAATCCCTTTCTCTCTGTGGGCCTCACTGTCCCTGGCTAGCAATGGGGTGGGATGGGCGCTTAGACACTGGGGTTGCAGTAGTGAATAAGACAGACAGGCCCCTGCCCTCAAGGCACTTGCATTTTAATTGGGAAGATAGAAAAGAAGAAAGGGAGCAAATAAATCATCAAGATAATTTCAGATGGGCAAAAGTGGCATAAAAAAATAAGTCATGCTGTTAAGATGGAGAGCAGTTAGGGGCTACCATGGGTTGGTGGTTAGGAAAGTCCTCTCTCAGAGGTGACTTCGGAACAGAGACCTGAATCTTATTTGAAGCAATGCTCAAGGCTTCCTGGGGGAGGTGTATCAGCATCTGGAGTCTGGAAGAATGGGGCAGCGGGGGCGGGGGAGAATTTGGTTGGGAGGAAAGGTTTCCCAGAAGATGGTCACAGTCTAGGGCTAGGGGCTGGGACCAGGAGCTGGGACTGTAGGGTAGGCACTGGTTGCATCCCCAGGGGCTTCAGACTGCAGATCCAAAAGAGTTTCGCCTGAGATCTAGTCAGAGGGGTGGCTGGGCCTGCCTGCAAAGTGGCTCTGCTAAATTAGGCGTGTGTGTGTGTGTGTATCTGTGTGTGTGTTTGTGTTTGTGTGTGCACGTGCACGTGTGTGTGTGTTTGTGTTTCTGTGTGTGTGCACGTGCACGCGTGTGTGTGTGTGTGTGTGTGGCCAGAGTCTTTTGTGAACTGTCCCTGGATATTGGGGCTCAATTGCTACCCAGTGTGGCTAGAGGAGGAGTCAACATGGAAGCCGCCTCCAGGCCCTGTAATTCCAAAGGCTTACACAAGCCTTCTGTCTGGAATGAAATCTACCAACTGGCTGCTGCTGCCTGAAATTCCACCAGCCTAGCTTCAGCTTTTCCACTCGCTGAGGCAGGGTCGTGTAGTACTGTGCAGACCCTGCCCTAGCCTACCCTGTCCAGCCTCCTAGGGTTGCTGTGGGTGGGACAGAATTCAGTCTACTCCTGAATGCCTCATGTGTGGCTAATACACAGATTCTGTGGTTGGACCTCTGGGTTCCCTTCCTGGCTAGCTGGGAGATCTTAACTATGTTATGTAACCTCTCTGGGCTTTTGTTTCCTCGTCTATAAAATAGAAACAATAATAGACCCTATTGTATACTGTCGTTCTGAAAATTAAATGAGATGATGATAAATGCTAAAAAAAAAAAAAAAAAAAAAAAGAGCTACCACTTAAGTATTGTCATGTTAAAATAGCGGTCAGATGTGGTGGCTCACGCCTGTAATCCAGCACTTTGGGAGGCCAAGGCAGGTGGATCACCTGAGGTCAGGAGTTTGAGACCAGCCTGGCCAGCGTGGTAAAACCCCATCTCTACTAAAAATACAAAATTAACCAGGAATGGTGGCGCGTCCCTGTAATCTCAGCTGCTCGGGAGGCTAAGGCAGGAGAATCGCCTGAACCCAGGAGGCAGAGGTTGCAGTGAGCTGTCATGCCATTGCACTCCAGCCTGGGCAACAGAGTGAGACTCCACCAAAAAAAAATAGGAATAGCAATTTCTTAAGGAGATGGGCTCTTGCTCAAGACTAGTTGTATCTCACTATAAGTTACTTTTTGATGTTTGGCCAGGAACAGGTATTTTTGTTTGGTTGGTTGGATTGTTTGTTTGAGACAGAGTCTTGCTTTGCTGCCCAGGCTGGGGTACAGTGGCATGATTATGGCTCACTGCAGCCTTGACCTCTGGGCTCAAGTGATCCTCCCACCTCCCAAGTAACTGGGACTGCAGAGATGCGCCACCATGCTCAGCTAATTTTTGTATTTTTAGTAGAGACAGTGTCTCACTATGTTGCCCAGGCTGGTCTTGAACTCCTGGGCTCAAGTGATCCATCTGCCTCAGCCTTACAGGCATGAGTTACCATGACTGGCCTAGGAACAGGTTTTGATGGTGGGAGAATTGGCACAAGCACAGCGGAAAATGCCCAGACTGAGCTTCAGGAATGGATGCTTGAACCTGTGCTCTTAGCCGACTGGCTGGTGTTCTTGGGCAAATCATTTGCTTCCTTTGGGCCACAGGCTTCACTTCTGACTGCTGAGATACGGGCTAGTAAGGATCTGAGGGGATCATGGGTGTGACAAAGATCCTTACTGGCTTGTCACCAAAAACATGGGGCTAGCAGGAGGGGCTGACATCATGGTGTCAAGGGTCAAGGAAGGGCAGGCTGGGTGAGCCCCTGGGACAGGAGAGTGGGCTAACCTGAGACCCTTGTGTGTAATCCTCCAGAATAAAATCTCTTGGAGTCTAAGAGTGCTTGAAAGATAAAAGCCACAGTTCTTGAAAAATGATTGTTTACTGTTATTTACTATGTACCATGGGTGCTTTAAGTTCTTCATGCATCAACAACTCCATGAGGTGAGTACTGTTGTTATTAGCATTTGCAGGTGGGAAACTGAGGCACAGATAAGTTGGTTAAGTGAGCTTCCAAGGTCACACATCTGGTAAGTGGCTAGATTCAAATGCAGACAGTCTGGCCCCAAAAACTATGTGCTTAACTTCTTCACAACATGGTCTCTCCCACGCTAGATGGAGTGCCAGGGGCTCAGAAAAACAAGCCACCTGTCCCAGAACAGACAGCATTCATCTTTGATCCTCATTATCCCTGAAGCTGAGGTCCTGGAAGGAGGAGCCTCACTGGGTCTAGGGTCCAGGGCTCTGAGATTGGCCCTTGAACCAGCTCAACCTTTCTATTCCCCTGGGAGTAGGTCGGAGAGGATCAAGGGTGCCCTGCAGTCACTGTGGGCGTGGAAGGCTTTGCCAGGGCCTGATGAGTGGGCATTGTTAGTGCCTTGGAGCTTGAGTGGCTCATAAGTGCTTGAGTTGTAATAAACTCCCATGCAGTCTGGCACACCGCCACCATTGTACAGGTAGGGGAAACTGAGGTCAGAGTGTTTAGGGACCAGCCCAGGGTCACACAGGCAGAGGACACGCTTCATCCCTGAGCCTCCTGTCCTGCCTTCTGGGCCGCTTAGTTCTTGTGGACTCCATAGGAAGATGAGATGTTGGAGACCCTCCCACGGATCCCTAAGGTGGTCCTAGCCTCCACAGCCGGGACATTATTCCCAATATGGGGTCCTTTGGGAGGGCACATGGAGTTGGGGGATGGGGAGAGTACTGATTAAAAAATAGACTGTCACGCGCACAGAGAACAAGCATGCCACCACCCAGCCCGAGCCAGTTGGCTCCCCTGTGCCCGGCTGCCAGGCCCCACTCAGGTCTCCTGCTGGGGGCCCCGCCCACCACACCCTGGCTCTGGGCCTGAGGCTGAATGCTCCCATCCACCCTCTCCTCTCCCTCCTCCATCCCTGCCCAGCCTCCAGGCAGATGGTGCACTTACTGAGCTTGGGTGGGCCTGAAGCTCAGCTGTGGAGTTTAAGCTGTGCCAGGGGCGTCTGGCATCCCCACACACTGGCTGTGTGGCCTTGAATGAGCCCTTTCCCTCTCTGGGCCTCAGACATTGACAGAGTAATGCTGTCAATCAAAGTTCTTTCCCAGATTTCTTCTCTCATTTAGACCTGACAGACAGTGCAGGAGACCCCACTCAGAGAGGTGATGTGACCTGCAGTGGCCACTCAGCTAGGGTGCAGCACAGCAGAGGCGGATGCCCAGATAATCGTGCAAATCCCAATCCTGTCCAACTCCGGGTGAGTGAGGTCACATGGAAGCATGGAGGCAGGAGGCTTTGCAGTTGTGATGTAAGCAGTGTTTCATGCATTTGCTCTTTTACTTAGTCAACAACTGTTTATTGAGCCCCAGCTATGGCTGAGGCACAGGGACATGAACATAGCCAAGGTCCCTGCCCGGCAGGGACAGGCAGACTGACATGAAAACAAATCCTGATGGAATTACAAAGCTGATGAGCGTTTAGGGGAGAGGCAGAGGGTGTTGTGACAGGAGAATGTGACCTCTGAGGGCCTTGGGATCTGTGAACAGACCTGAAGGATGAGAAGTATGGTCAGAAAGGGGCAGCCGAGGGGGCAAGGGAAGAAAGGGCTCTAGGAAAAGGAGCAGCCAGTACAGAGGCCCTGAGGGGAGAAAGTGCTGGGCTGGCCGAGCACTAGGAAGAGGGTCAGCACGGCTGGAGCCTCGCTGGCTGGGAGGTGAAGCACCAGGAAGGGAGCTGCAGCGCGGGGGTGGGGGCACTGGGGCTGGTAGTACAGGGCCTGGAGCCTGCGAAGGGACTTGAGGCGGATCATAGGAAGGAGGAGCATGCTGGTGCTGATCTGGGAGGCGGGTCTTTCCTCTTTTCCTTTCGTCTTTCCCTTGGATGTCCACCCTGATAGTGCTATCGACAGACCCCATCCGTGCCCCCCCAGCCACTTCATGAGGTGGCTGAATGCAGAGTCTGGGGCCATCTCTCCCTTCTTTCTTCAAGGAGGGTTATGGAGGCCCAGCAGGCCTCAGATGTAAGCTGGTGAGAGTGCGTTCCTGGGCAGGAGGCTGCGGTCACTCAAGCTGAGTGCCCCTGTTCAGGTGAGTTCTTACTTCCTTTTATTCCCTGTGGGAGTCTGTGGACAAAGGAGGGTCAGCTTGTGTTTGAATGAAGGCTGCCCCTGGACTTACTGCCACTGCCTGTAACAGCTGCCTGTCCCCAGTTCCATTCCAGGCACCAACCGTGCCCCAACCCCGGAGCCAATGCCCTGGGCTGGCAGGCGGGAGGCTTGCGTTCTGAGCCCAGCTCTGCTGGACGCTCTAGGGCACACCCCTTTCCCCCCCGGGCATCAGTTTCCCCATCTCTATGATAGATAAATACTCTACTTTTTCTGCACTCAGTGTGTGGCCCATGGATGCAGTATCCGCATCACCCAGAAGCTTGTTAGAAATGTAGAATCCCAGGCCCCATCCCAGACTTTCTGAATTACAATCTGCATTTTGACAACATTCCTGAGTAATTTCCATGTACTTTAAATTATGAGAAGCACTGTTCTAGGTCAGTTATTTTTAAACTTAAGACAAATGAAAATCTATAGCATATTTTTCCTTCTCTAAAGCTTTACATATAAACACATAAGAGGGCACCCACCCACTCTGTATTTATTCATCCCATGAACAAGGAGGGGGAGGAGTGTGGAGGGGTAAGTTAGAGGCACAAGCTTTATTAGGATGGGCGTCAGAAAGGAGGAGGAAAAGATAAAAGAGGCTGGTGGAGGGGCGGCTGCCATCTGCTCACCCCTGGAGCACTCCTGACAGTTGGCCTCTCAGGGCCCTTTCGGCTCTGCCCTCCAGGCTCCTCTGCTTTATGGGTTTGGAGAGGGAGTACTTGATAGTCCATAGTCCAGTGACGCTTGTCCCTATCTTGCTGTCCTGCCCTCTTCCCCTTGGAATTGCTGAAAGAGTAGCCGGTGCTATTCTTAGTGTGACAGGGTGGTGAGGAGAGAACATACTAGTGCATTATTTATGTCTGTGAGTCAACAGGATTACATCCAGGACTCCCAGAACACCGCCCTCCCAGCTTGGCCTTCATCACAGCCATGGTCCACTCTACGCAGATGGAGGGCAATTTCCCAGGACCCAGAAACCATTCCTTCTGGCCCTGCTCATCCCTGCTGAGTCCCTACCCCTCAACCTGGGAAATGACTCAGGAAATACCATGGTCAGTTAGGACTAGGACAGAGCTGCTTTGGCCATATCATTTCCTTTCATCATGCATTCAGCATGTATTTATTGAGCACATATTACATGCCATAGGTGTGGGTGCATGGGTGGAGGAAACAGGGTTCCTACCTTCCAAGAGCTCACACTTTAGCCAGAGAGTTAATGTGCAGTAGTGTAGGTTTCAGGCCTTTGCCTATGTGAGAGCTGATCTGAGCAATAACATAGCAGAGGAGGAATTAAGAATCTTTTAGAGGAAACTGAGGCTTAGCACATATAAGGCTTGGTAAAGGTCACCATAGCTAGTGATCAGGTTGAACTCATGTTGGTTAGAATAAAACAACTATTGTAGATCAGATGGTAGTGTGTAGTGTTAGGGCTCTGGGGACTCTCTGCACTACCAGTGAGAAGGATCTTGTGGCTGGAAGGAAATTAACTGGTTGAGGTTGTCCTATTCTCCAGAGTCATGGAGAAGTCATGTGTACTCAGAGTTTTCACAAACCTGGAGTGGAAGGACAGTTATATTGGAGGCTGGGAGTCAAAATCACATGGGATGAGAGGATAAGACCCGGAAGTGGTGTACCTCCTGAGGCTGTGCCAACGGCTCTGGCTGGGAGCCAACGAACCATGAGATCCTGGGCCAGTCCCTTGCCCTTTCTGTGCCTCAGTTTTCTAGTCTGTAAAATGGTGTAACAATCCTTGCTCTGTCTCTAGGAAAACTATAAAAGTGTTGTGCATATTCAAGGAATGCTATAAAATTACCATATATAATTATCATAGGCTGTGTGCAGTGGCTTATTCCTATAATCTCAGCACTCTAGGAGGCCAAGGTAGGAGGATTGCTTGAGCTCAGGAGTTCAAGACCAGCCTGGGAAACATAGTGAAAACACACCTTTATTAAAATAAGAATTTTTTTTAAAGACAATTATAAAAATATATTTTATTAAATTTTTTATTAACATTATGGAGCCTTACTGTGTGCAAGTCTGTATTCCAGACATTTTCTTGTGTTAACTAACTTACACACTTAGTTATAAGATCATGGACTCTAAAGTCCAGTGGGTCCCCAACCTGGCTGTGCACAGAACCCCTTCGGGAGCCTGTTAAGGTGCATATTCTGTGGTCTCACAGGTCTAAGGTAGAGCCCAGGAATCTGCATCTTGACCACATTCCCTGAGGGATTCTGAAGCACCTACAAGTTTCTGATCTGGACCAGAGAAGGGAAGGAACTTGCCAGAGGCCTCACGTTGAATTGGAGACCAGGTTGAGGCTAAAACCCAGATCTCCAGCTCCTGGCCTGATCCTTTCCCTCTACTCTTCAGTTGCCCCCAAGTACCCTAGAGGAATGAAGGTGATGACTTTGGTGACACATGAGGATGCTGATGGTGGTGCTAAGGTGTACGGTGCTGTGGTAGGCATTTCACATGGCTTATCCCATTTAATGGCAATAAGGATAGAAAAGGGGACATTCGACTGGGCACAGTGCCTTATGCTTGTAATCCCAACACTTTGAGAGACCAAGGTGGGAGAATTGCTTAAGCCCAGAAGTTTGAGACCAGCCTGGGCAACAAAGTGAGACCTCGTCTGTACACAAAAATTTTTAAAATTAGCTGGGTGTGATGGCGCATGCCTGTAGTCCTAGCTACTTGGGAGGCTGAGGCAGGAGGATCCCTTGTCCCTGGAAGGTCACTGCCATGAGCTGTAAACGCATCCCTGCACTCCCGCCTGCCAGCCTGGGTGACAGAGTGAGACTCTGTCTTAAAACACACGCGCGCGCGCACACACACACACACACACGGACACTCTCCACAGCCATGTGATCCCCTGGCTCATTTGAGCATCAAGTGGCAGATTTTAATGTACCCTTGGAAAAGGGAGACTATGAGTGAGGCGCAGAGATACTGGAGTATTTGAAATCGAGTATTTGAAATTTGAAACCATACCATCGGTGCATTGTCCGTTCTCCAGGAACATGTGCCCTCAAGGCAAGAGTTGTCTGCTAACCCGGTTACTTGAAGACAGGGCAGGCTGGCAGGAAGGAAACACGTATGTCCCACAAGGTGTGTACCTGATGCCCGTCCATCCATGCCAGCCTTCCACATGAGTCCCATGTACCTATGGGTGCTCAGTGTGCACATATTTGTGTGTATGTCCTGCCCCCTCTGTGGGTGTGCATGTGTGCCTGGGCACGCTCTGCTGTGTGTAGCACAGGCTTGAAGCAAGCAGCACCTCTGTGTGTGGGCATACGTGCAGAGGAGGATGTGCTGCTGCCGGCTGGAGCCTCTCCAGCGTTAAGAGGCTACTGAGAATGCGTGTATGTTGCAGGTGTATGTGTGTGTGTGTATGGAAAGGGTTGCAACGCAGAGCTCAGAAGGAGAAGGGCCATTAGAGAACACATTTGTTTGTTTGTTTGTTGGTCGGTTGGTTTTAGACAGAGTCTTGCTCTGTCACCCAAGCTGGAGTGCAGTGGTGCAATCTTGGCTCACTGCGACCTGAGCCTCCTGGGTTGAAGTGATTCTCTTGCCTCAGCCCCTCAAGTAGCTGGGATTACATGCATGCGCTACCATGCCTGGCGAATATTTTTAGTAGAGACGGAGTTTCACCATGTTGGACAGGCTGGTCTTGAACTCCTGACCTCAAGTGATCTGCCCGCCTCAGCCTCCCAAAGTGCTGGGATTATAGACGTGAGCCACTGCGCCCGGCCCACGCTTTTCTTATTCACGTCTTACCTCCATATTATGTGTATCATTCTTAAACCTGCCAGGTATGAGCCTGCCTCAGGACCTTAGCACTCGCTCTTCCCTCTGCCTGCATTGTTGCCCTAGACAAGCATATGCCTCACTCTCTCACCTTCTTACGTTCTTTGCTCAGATGCGCCCTCTCAGTGAGGATGGCTTTGGTTATCATATCTACCTTTGGTTATCATGTCTACCTTTGCAAATCACTCCTCACCCCTTACAGTCCGTATACCCCCAGTCCCTGCTTTATTTTTTATAGCATTTACCATCTGACTTACTTGTGTATTTATTATCTTGTTCCCTTACTTGAATGCAAGCAGAGGTTTTAATCTGTTTCCCTCCACGCCTGTGAACAGTGCCTGGCCCTTAGTTGGTGTACAATAAATACTCATGGAATGAATGAATCCATGCACCACCTATATGTATTTTCTTTAAATTTTGCCAGTGAAATGTCCACTTTAGCCTCTCCTTAAGCAGTAATATACCTGAGATCACAAGTGTGTTTATTATACCTCTTTTCCAATTCACATTTGAAATGTACGTAACTATTAAGATTTTAAATATCAGGGTACCACCTAAAATCCTTTTGCTTCCATTAGTGGTGGGGGCACTATACTCTAGGAACCACCAGTCCAGTCCAATCCCTCCTTTGGACAAATTGGATGCACTGAGGCCCCAAGAGGGTCAGGGATCAGCCCAGCGTCTCGCCCAAATTGTGACAGGACAGACCCTGAAACCAAATCTCCTGACTTCTAGTCTTCTTTTCTTTTGTAGTCTGAGGGAAACATGGAGGGCAGGACTGCATGATTCAGCCTTTCCCTGGCAGGAGACTCCTCCTGTTGGAGTGGGGCCAGCCCTGCCTGGTAATTGGTGAATGGCAGCAGAGGAGAGGGCCATGGCAGGGTCAGCCGCCTCCAGCACCCCAGAGCCATGGTGTCCTCCTCTGAGGGGCCCTGGGGTTCAAAACTGATTCTGGCTAGAAATGACATGGGGATCCCTGTGCAGAGAGGATGCTAGGGGGTGTTGGGAAGGGGGATGGGGTTGGGTCATGCCTGATTATGAGCAGAAGAGTGAGACCAGACCCAGAGAGGGGTGGTGAAGACAGGGAGAGAGACAGACACAGCCCCAGCCTGGTCGAGTTATGCAGAGGTGGGTGTGTGCAAAAGCCTACAGTGAACCACCGCCCCAAGGTGTGCACAGTGCTTTATACTTTAGAAATCATTGCTGCATCTCATTTACTCAGCAGCTACTCTGCAAAGCAGATATTATCATCCCTGTTTTACTGATGATGAAGTTGAGACTCAGAGAGGTGAAATGATTTACTGAAGGTAGCCCAGCAATTTGAATTGGATGCCTTGCTGAGCCATAGATGGGGGAAGAACTGGCTGCACCTCTGATTGGATTTGGTAAAGGAGGGCTGTCTGTGGGAGGAGCAGGCAGACTGAATGGATTCAGGTGCGAGGGGCCTACTGGAAACCCACAGTCCACTCACTGGCCAAATAACCTTGACAAATCGCAAAACCTTTCTTTTTGAGGCTCAGTTCCCTCATCTGTAAAATGAGAATAATGGCACTCCCTAACTCACAGCTTGTGAGGATAAAATAAAACAACATGATGAAAAATGATAACCCTGAAACCGAACGTCTCGCACATTTGATGTGCTCGGGAAGCAGCAACTTGAGTGATGAACATGAGTGCACCCGGCCCCTGACGAGTTTGCGCACAGTGACCACCTGCCACGACTGAGGGATTCCCAGTGCCTTCTTTGGCAGCTGTGAGTGAGCCTGAGACCCCGTCTGGGGGACCCGCAGGGGTTGGGGGCAGGTTTGTCTGTCCCAGAGCCCCAGGCTGGTGATGACGCCTCCTGGGGATAAACCTCGTCTCTCTGTTGTTTACCCCATGTGCGGTGACTTTGTCATTATCATTCCTCCTGCGTTTTTTCTCTGAGTTATTTATTTTTCTGTGAGGAAGGAATGTGGGGAATTTACCACAGGGCGCTGGCCTTCACGTTCAGCTGGGCTGCAGGGCGTCCTTTCCTATAAGAAGGAAGCTGCTGAGACAGATGGCAGGAGAGGTGGAGGCGGAGGGTCCTAGCTGGCTCTGTGGCCCAAGGAGTGGGGGGCGGTTAGGTAACTCACCCGGAGGCCCAGGTTCTGGTCTCTGGTCTTGAGCCTGGTAATGTACATAGCTCCTGTGGAACTGTTCCTGGCCCTTCCCATTCACCCCTGGCCTGTGGGCAAGCCCAGTGGGTGTGTTCTTCTATCAAAGTTTCCTTTCTATTCAGCTGGTCTAGGTTTGGGGTATGGGAGTGGGTAGGAGAGTGGGGTGGGGGTTATCTTGAACCTCCTAGTCTCTGCTGAGCTATCCTCATTGCTTAGAATGCTTCCTTATCTCCATCTTTCAAGATCTAGGATATATGTCACCTCCTCCAGGAAGCCTTCCTGGATTGCTTCATCCTAATTCATCTTTCTCTTAGGTTCTATGTTCTCCCCTCACTTCATGAAACATTCTTCCTCTTAGATCTAACACAGTGATTCCTCTTAGAGCTAACTTCATCTCCCTCTTCTCTCACAAGCGTGTTGCTCTCTCCTTCCTTCTCCTCCCACTCCCAGGAACCACCCTCTAGATCTTTGATCTAGAATCTAGATGATTCTTGGATTTAGACAAATCTAAAATTCATCTCCAGGGATGAATGGTGAAGCAAAATATGAAGGGGGAGGCTTTGGATTGTGGAAGTGCTCATCCTTTAGTAGTTTATTTAGTCAACACAGTGATGGTTTCAGCCCCTCCTGGGTGATGACTTCTGCTGAGTCTGGGGACATTTACAGAGGACGGAGACCAGTCCTGACCCTAGGCTGGCACAGGGCTAAGGAGAAGGACCACATCTTTGTGGTGGGCCCAGAGTGTGCCAGGCCCTGGGAAGAGTAGGGAACCCAGAGATGACCTAGGCCCCGCCCTGACCCTGGCAGAGACAGTTTAGGGGAAACCACCTCTTTCCCCTGCCCTGACTTGCCACCTTTTTGTCCTTTAGCTTATGTGTTTTCTCTGGAAGGCAGGGTGTGACGGTCCTTTCCGTATTCCTAAGGCTTCCAGGGAGCTGGGGGTGGGGAGAGTGAAATAGCAGGAGGGGGCTTCGTGAACACAGGCCTAGCTCACCAGGGTTGGGCTGGAGAGGTGGAAGGCTGGGCTGTGATCCTGTGATCCTCTCCGTGAGCCCTCCCTTTTCAGTTTGCTGTATACTTGGGGCTCAGCCTGCCTCTCTCTGGGTTACCATCTCAAAGTTTCTAAAAATCGACTGATTATAGATTAATGATTACCCCAGTAGAGTGGGCAAGAGAGAGGCTGTGGCTCCTGGCCTTTGGCAGGGCCCTGGTCAGCCAGCAGGGAGCAGGGCTTGTGGTCTGCAAGGATAGAAGATGGGCCGGGCCTGCGCTGACTGAGAAGCCCTCATCTTAGCTTCCCCTAACCCCTCCATCTCTGCCCTCCCTGATCCCGACCCAGTGCCAGCAGAGAGAAACCAGAAGTTTGTCCAGGCCCAGCCTCCTTCCCCTGGGTTTCTGAGTTTTCTCAACCTGCTGTTTCCTCTCAGCCCTGTTTCTGTTTGGGGTCTCTGGGCCAGGTTGAACAGGGGAGGAGCACTGATCTAGGAGTCTCAATGGACTGATGAGGGCTTCCGACAAGAAATGGCTGTTGGGCTGGGCCTGGGTGGGTGAGTAGGGAAGGTGAGTTTGCTTTGTGGGGAGCTCTTCGGAAGGAAGGCGTCCAGGCTTGCGATCAGTCAGACCACGAGGGGCCCTTGCTAAGCTGTGAGACCTGGAGTGAGTTAGCTGCTTCTGTGTGCCTCATCTTCCTCATCTACGAAATGGGGATAAGGGAACCTCCTCTATGAGCTGTTGTGAGGATTAAATGAGAAAAGGCACATTAAACCCCTGGCTTGGCAGCATCTGGTGCTCCCAAAATGTTGGCTCTTGTCATTCTCACAGATTTCGTGTTTATTCTGCAAGTGCCAGTGGAAGATGTGGAGGGGACCAGGGAGGAACACAGAGGTGAAGCCGTAAAGGCCCCTGCCCTCGAGGCCGCTGCAGTCTCTGGGGGAAAACAGGGCCCAGAGCCTGATTGCTACAAAGCAAAACACTGGGAGGGGGCGGCATGGCCCACGTGACTGGCCCTGAACTGGGCATTGGGCCAACCCGGGCTTGAATTTCAGCTCTTCCTCTGGCTGGCTGTGCGACCTTGAGCAAGTCACTGCACCCCTCTGAGCCAGCGTCATCTCTAATGTGGAGATGAGGATAGTGCTGGCCTCCTGGGTTGCTGTGGAAGTAAGTGAAGTAAGGCCCTGCCCTGGTACCTGGCGTGTGGTGAGCACAGCCTGAAAGAGAACTTTTACTAGAATGAATAACACACAAGGTGATGGTTATGAAGTGGGGCAGATAGAACGTTGGTGGATCAGGCAAGGCTTTTTGGAGGGGGTGGTAGCATTCTAGGTAGGCCGGAAATCTGAGGGATTAGGGCATGTAGAAAGGATGTGAGACAGAGGAGGGCTCCCGGTAGAGGGGGTCTGTGCAAACGCTGCTCTGCAGGCAGGAATTCATTGGGCAACTGTGGGAACTGCAGGCCACCGAACTCCCTCCACTGTTGCTGACGGCACAGAGAGAAGGTGAGTGAGCTCTTGGGCAGGCCCCAGTGGAGGGGCTTTGAGTGCCAGGATGAAGCCTCTCCTCTTGATCCTCCATGTCCTGGGGAGGCAGCCGAGGGTTTGGAGCAGGAGAGAGGCATGAGTGGAGCCCAGAGGGAGGAAGATGAATCTGGCAGCGTGGGGCGGGTAGATTGGCGGGGGAGAGACTGGGGGTGGAGAGGCCATTTAAAAGGCTGTTGCAAAATCGGTTTTCCTGATAAAGAGCTGGGCTGAGTCATCTGTGGAGGAGAAAAGTCATATCCAGCTCCTTCGTGTTGCTGTCGATGTGGGATTTTCCTGGCTTCGTCAGCCAGGCAATTGGCTGCCTTTGCCGGAGGCTTTGAGAACCGAGGCCCGAAGGCCGGCAGGAGCATCCAGGGAGAAGCTTGGCTTCAGGGAGGACCCAGCAGAGTGAGTAAGATGAGCACCCGGAGGTGCCTTTGTGGCTTGGGGTATATGACTTAGGGCATGTGGTATCCCCCTCTGATCTGAGTCTCTCCTCTGGGCGTCAAGGGAGAGGTACGTGGTGATTTCTGCCAGCCTGTGCGTGGTGAGGCAGGGGCTGGGCCTGGGGCTCCCCACCCCACTTCTGTGTCTTCTCCCATGCGCGGCAGTCCTTCCCACCAAAGCCTAGATTATTCTCCTCCCAAGAGGAGGTCTGGCAGTCTGCCGACCCCAGTCAGGTCGCACTCACCATGACTGTGGGGATGGAGAACTCCCCAGGGCATGGAGCCCGTGGCATTTCCTCCTTTCAGTGGGAGGAGTGGGGAAGGGGCTGGCAAGGTAGCCAGGCCATTACTCAGGCCTATCCATTTTCCTGCCTCCAGCTGAGCCAGAGGTTGTGCAGTGGCCAGTCATTGGTTCCTTCCTGACCTCACCAGGGGGGCAGTTTACCCAGCCTGTTTACCCTTCCTGTTGCCAAGACCCCTGGACAACCACAATGGGCTGCCTTGAGCCAATCTCTATTCCTACCCCTGGCTCCCTGTCCCACCCCACCCCACCCGACCCTGGCTGGACACTCCCATTGACGGCATCGTGTGAAGAAGCATTTCCTTGAATTCTCCCTGTCCTGACCTTCTGCTCTGGCCTCCCCTCCCCGGCCCCACCTCCCTCCTGTGGATCCTCCGTCCACACGGGCCCCAAGTGGTGGGCAGAACAGGCAGCTGTCTACAGTGGGTGGTAGGGGTGGGGGAAAGGGTTTGTCCCTTCCTACGCCAAACGAGAACTGGGGTCTCCTAACTCCCAACATTGTGATCTTCCCACTCTACTAATCTTTCATGCCTTAGCAGTCCTTTCTACCTTAGTAAGAATGAGTTCATCAACTCTTCTTCTGAGAGGAAGAAGTGGGAGAAAGAAGGAGTTGTTCTAGGCAGCTGGGTTTTCAGGGGAGAAGACATTGCTGAGGGGCACTGATCACGAGATGAGGAAGCGGAGGGCTTTGCAGACCATCATCCAGGAGCACTGGAGCCTCTCTTGTTTTTCGTCTTTCCAGAGTCCTAGTCTGGAAGGAGAATAGTTAAGAGATTAGACTCAGAGCCAGACTTTTCTGAGTTTTGAGTTCCAGCTGTGCCACTCTTAAGTTGTGTGGCCCTGGGCAGGTCTCTCTGAGCCCCAGTTTCACCTGCAGAATGAGAAGAATCACAGGACTTACCTCTTGGAGGTGCTGTGAGAACTGAGCAAGGTGGTGAGCATAAAGTGCACAGCACTGCACCTGGGCTGCAGCGGGGGCTCAGTAGTGACCGCGGTCACTGCAAACCCCCTTCTAATGACTGTGCTGGGGCTTCTCGCCTACTCCCACACTTCAGGATTTACCCTGTTGGACCCAAGTCTCCTGACCCCAGGCACCTTTTCATTGTGCCCGCGCTCCACCCCTTCCTCTCTTGAAGGCCTGTCTTCAGGGCTCCTGATCCAATGTCCAGGGTAGGTCTTTAAAGGGCTAACCCCCCAACCTGGCTCTGCATCAGTTTAGGTGGGGAGGCGGTGGGGACATCATGACTTGCACAAGTGCAGGCCACAGCCAGGCCAATTGAGGGTTCAATGAGGTACCTGTCCCCTGTAGCCTTTGGCTACTTCCCCACCCCCACCTTTGACACCAGGAGCAAGACTGTGGAGCAGCTGCCTGGGATATTGCCAGAGAGGGCAGCTCCCTAGTCTGAGGAATTTTAGATGGACTTGCCCCCTGGTGCCCTGCTACAAGGGACTCTGGGGTGCCCCCTCCCTCCCCAGCTTTGTTTGTGAAGGGTGGCAAAAATCATCTGGATGGCTGGCTGGATCTGGTCCAAACCTCCTGCTGAATTCCTTTTCCATGGAGTCACTGTGGGCTGGAGTGCGGGCTGCAGGAGCTTGCCTTGGAGGGCAGGGCTCTCTTACCTCCTGGCCTTTTCTGCCATTCCTCTTGTTCCAGAACAGTAGCTTGGGAGCAGTTCTAAGCTCAGAGAGGTGGCGGTGATGGGATCTTAGCGGCAGCCCAGGCTGTGAATGGAGCCTCACTGGGAGTCAGCTGACCTGGTCTTGGACTCACATCCTCCTCTCTGACCCCTTCCTTGGCTGGGCCTCCCAGGCCAGCTTATTTCTAAAGGCCCTGCACACTCTGACATTTGAGGATTTTCTAAACCCATGGCCTTCTAGAGCCAGTAAGGAGAAAAGCAGAAAAATGCAAGGGCATTGAGAGGTCTGGAGTAATTAAACACTGAAGTGCTTTCTATGAGCCTCGCACGGTAGGAACCGGCCAGCCAGGAGCCTAGTGCTCTCTGCAGTAACGTAGAGCCAGGTGTGAACACAGCTCTACTCCTTCTGGCTCTGTGATCTTGGGCAGCTCACTTTACCTCTCTGAGCCGTAGATTTCTCATTAACAAATAATAAGTTTGTGCCTTGTAGGGTTGTTTTGAAAATTAAATATGAGTAAAGTATGTGTATAGGTATACAGTAAGTGACCAATCAATGTTAGCTACTGTTGCTGCAACTGTGTCATAAGAAACACTGGTAGGACCACAGATGTTTATCCTGACCCTGTCCCAAGGGGATCTGATGTATCTGCAAATCTCTGCAGGGCTGTCAGGCTGGAATGAATGAGAAAACTTTTTTTTTTTTTTTTTGAGACGGAATGTTGCTCTGTCGCCCAGGCTGGAGCGCAGTGGTGTGATCTCGGCTCACCGCAATCTCTGCCTCCCTGGTTCAAGTGATTCTTCTGCCTCACCTTCCAAGTAGCTGGGATTACAGGTGCCTGCCACCACACCCAGCTAATTTTTGTATTTTTAGTAGAGATGGGACTTCACCATATTGGCCAGGCTGGTCTTGAACTCCTGACCTCATTATCCATCTACCTTGGTCCCCCAAAATGCTGGGATTACAGATGTGAACCACTGCGCCCGGCTGAGAAGAGTTTTTTTCTGTGAAGCCTGGGGAAGCAGACCCACATCAAGAAAGTGGATGAAGGCTGGACATGGTGGCTCACACCTGTAATCCCAGCGCTTTGGGAGGTTGAGGTGGGTGGATCACTTGAGCGCAGGAGTTCAAGATCAGCCTGGGCAACATAGTGAAACCCTGTCTCTACAAAAAATACAACAATTAGCCAGGCATGGTGGCATATGCCTGTAGTCCCAGTTACTCAGGAGGCTGAGGTGGGAGGAATGCTTGATCCTGGAAGGTTGAGGCTACAGTGAACCATGATGGCGCCACTGCCCTCCAGCCTGAGCGACAGAGCAAGATCCTATCTCAGAAAAAAAAAAAAAAAAAAAGTGGATGGAAGTTAATGTAAGGAGGAACTTTCTAACTGAGGAATGTTAATTAGTGGAAGGCACCTCCTGGGGGAGTGAGCTCATGCCACCTGAGTACATAAGCAGAGACTTGCACACTCAAGGGTGTGGTTTTGAAGATGCGAGAATTGTATGGGGATTGGACTTGGTGACAGCCGCCTCTGAGATTCCGAGGTTCCGTGTTTGGGGACAGTAAGCTCTGCCTCCCCATAGCTCTGGAATCCCCTGCTATTTGACCTTCAGCGAATCGCCTATGCTAGAAGAGCATCTGACCTTTTCCAGGGAGTGGAATGGGGTGACCAATTGCCAGCTTATGCCAGGAGAGCATGAGCCCTCTGCCCACCTGGGCTTCATGGCAGTCAGGCCTTGGCATTCATGATCTCATTGTGGCCTCCCAACACTCATGTCAAGTTAAGGAGACTGTGGCTCTGAGAGGTACAGTAACTTGCCAAGGTCACACGGCTAGCAAATGGCAGAGCTTGGATTCAGGCCAGGACGCCTGGTTTCTAAGCAGAGCAGGGGAGACGGATGTTGCATGAGCTGAGCAACCTCTCAGAGCCCACCCCATCCCTTAGGCACCTCCCAGGGGAACAGCCTGGCTAATAGACATCTTTAATAGATAGGGTGATCCAGGCAGGAGAGGAGTCCTATTGAGGGGAGTAGTATCATGGGTGGGTGGGATAGGCTGTGTGCTTTCACTGTTTCTAATAGGTTAGGGAAAGCCAGGTTCGATGGAGGAGGGAAGAAGGAGGTTGCGGCCAGAAAACCTGTGGCTGCTCGGCCTGGCCCCAGTGGAGTTGCTGTGACGCTGCTGGTCACAGCTTCTCTGCTCTGTGTGGACCTCCCTGTGGCTCCCATGTGGGGTCAGCCGGCTCTACCCTGGGCTACTCTCTGGACCTCTGTTTCCCACCTATAAAACAGAGTGGTGATGAAATACCTCTCTGTAAGAATTCTTCCAGCTCTGAGAGTCCATGAATTCAGACCTCGCTGGCAAGATGCCTAGAAAGACTGTCCCTGGAGACAGACTCAGCATGCCATGGCCAGTGCTAATGAGGGCAAGGGAGGGGAGGGCAGGGTCAGATTCCTCAAGAAC
Source organism: Chlorocebus sabaeus (assembly GCF_047675955.1). Classification (NCBI taxonomy): domain Eukaryota; kingdom Metazoa; phylum Chordata; class Mammalia; order Primates; family Cercopithecidae; genus Chlorocebus; species Chlorocebus sabaeus. The sequence goes on along the minus strand of NC_132926.1, from coordinate 31,459,365 downwards.
TAATTAGCTTCCCACAGTAGGGAGGAGAGGGGTGATGGAGGAAGGAATTTTCTTAGCCACTGATGTTGTCTCTGACCCTGGTCATAGGCTGATCCATCCACCTGTCTGTTAAGGCGTTTGTTCATGCATCCTTTGTTCATTAATTATTCAACAATTATAAATTGAGGACCAACTGTGTGCCAGCTGGGCACCGGGGATAGAAAGAGAAATGGTTGCCTATAGTGATTTTATAGATGAACAGGGGACTGAATTCAGCCTGATCTCAGGACCTCAAGTCCCAGACGGACCCCTGTCCCCTGATGACCTTGTTCCTGCCCCTTATGTCCCAAAGAGACCTTTTGGGATAAGCAGACAGCTTGAGCATGGGCTGGAGACCTCAGAAAGAACAGTTCTGACCCCAGCTTTGTCACCCTTGGCTTTGCAGCCTTGGGGCATTTCCTTATATATCTCTGAACCTCTGTTTCTTCTTCTGAAAAACACAGGCAAGCAATGCTTGTCTCATTGTGGTCTTGTGCAGATAAAATAAAAGAATGCAATGTTCTAGAGTAGTCGTTGGTGAAACTAGCTCAATTTGTTACTTTTCTAGTGTTAAAGGATGTGAATTTTAAAATGATTATTTAAGTAAAAATGGGAAGAAATCCTGGGAGGAGTAGAATAATGACACAAACAGTGGTTACCTGATTGTGATATGGAGTAATCAGGGATGGGGTGACACTTTTTACTGTATACCTTTTTATGTTTTAATTTTTAGGGTCAGGTATGGTGGCTCATGCCTATAATCTCAGCATTTTAGGAAGCCAAGGCCAGAGTATCACTTGGGCCCAGGAGTTTGAGACCAGCCTGGGCAGCATAGCAAGACCCCTTCTCTACAAAAAATACAAAAAAAAAAAAATTGGCTAAGCATGGTGGTGCACACTGATGATGGTCCAACCGTTTGGGAGGCCGAGGTGGGAGGATGGCTTGAGCCCAGGAGGTTGAGGCTACAGTGAGCTATGATGGTGCCACTGCATGCCAGCCTGGGCAACAGAGCAAGATCCTGTCTCAGAAAAGTAAAAATAAAATAAAAATGAATGAATAAATAAATTTTTAGACTATATGAATGTATTACCTACTCTAAAAAGGGGAAATATTAGTGACTTCTCTTTATAAAATCAAAGCACATGCCTGTAATCCCAGCACTTCGAGGGACTGAGGTGGGCGGATCACTTGAGCCCACCTGAGTTTGAGACCAGCCTAAGCAACATGGTGAAACCCTGTCTCTACAAAAAAAAAAAAATTAGCTGAGTATGGTAGCACACATCTGTAGTCCCAGTTACTCGGGGAGCTGAGGCAGGAGAATCACTTGATCCCAGGACGTGGAGGCTGCAGTGAGCTGAGATCTCATCACTGCACTCCAGCCTGGGTGATGGAGTGAGACACTGTCTCAAAAAAATAAAAAAATACAGATTAAAAAAATTAACCCAGACAGTGGTTTATTAAAATATTTTTGTTTAAAAATATTAGAGCACATTCCTATACTATAAGTCTGGAAGTATAAAGGGCTCTAAGGAAGGCACACAGAAAATATTCATTTGTGCATTCAGCAATATCTACTGAGTGCCACTGTATGACAGGTGCTGTTCTAGGAGCTGCTGTTACAGTGATAAACAAGTCAGGTGGCTGGGCGCGGTGGCTCACGCCTGTAATTCCAACACTTTGGGAGGCCAAGGCGGGTGGATCATCTCAGGTCAGGAGTTTGAGACCAACCTGGGCAACATGGTGAAACTCCGTTTCTACTAAAAATACAAAAAGTAGCTGGGCATAGTGGCGCATGCCTATAATCCCAGCTACTTGGGAGGCTGAGGCAGGAGAATCACTTGAACCCAGGAGGCGGAGGTTGCAGTGAGCTGAGATTGCGCCACTGCACTCTAGCCTGGGTGACAAGAGCGAAACTCCTTCTCAAAAAAACAAAAAACAAAAAAAACATGTCAGGCAAGGTCATTGCCCCTTGGAGCTATGCTCTAGGCGAGGAGATGGATAATAGAGAGGGAAACATAAAGATCGTTTCAACTTGGTGAATGCTATGGAGGAAACAAAACAGATTGGGATAGGAGAAGGAAAGGTGCCTCCAGAGAGGGGTCATTGCAGCTGGGACTTGAGTGGCAAGAAGGAACCAGCATGGACTGCTACCTGGGAAAAGATTATTCCAAGCAGAGGGAGCAGCAAGTCCAAAGGCCCTGGGGCAGGAACATACTTGGCATTTTCAAGGAAGAGAAGCAAGCCAGTGTGGCAGAGCCTAGTGAGAGAGGAGAAGGCGGTGGGGAGGAGCCAGGGACACGGTGGGACTTCTAGGGTGAGGTGTTCGTACTCAGTTTGGTAAAGTGCCGTATCAGCAACTGTCAGGGGGAATCCAAATCAGGGACCAGTTAATCCTGAGAGGATAATCAGAGTGGCGTAGAGGTGGTGGCATTTGAGTTGGGCCATGAAAGGTAGGTCAGGGCTGATTATGAAGTGAGCTAATTCTAAGAAACAGTGAGTGACAATTAAATTCCAGAAGAAGAGATCCTGTGTAGGGAGGGCTGAGGCGACCATCTCGGTCTGCCTGTCTGTCTGTGCACCCCTGTGTCACTGCATTCCTGTTTGCTAACTGGGCTTCTGTCCCTCCCTGCAGCGTTGGGCCAGAGCACTAGCCTCACGGAGAAGGATCTGAAAGAGGCCAAGGCTCGGAGCCAGCAGATTGCAGCGCAGCTGACCACCCCTCCCAGCTCCAATTCCCGTGGCGTCCAGCTCTTCAACAGGCGCCGGCAGAGGGTGAACGAGTTCACCTTGGAGAGCCACGGCCAGAGGGGACAGAAGCCCAGCCAGGAGTCCCTCAAAGTGCTCCCTGAAAGCCCCCCAGGCCATGCCCCGGGGCTCAGCCTGAGTTCCACCTCGCTGCCGGAGCCAGGCCCTCCACGGCACCCCAATCCCCAGAGCCCCGACAGCGGGGTCCCTGGCCACAGCATGGAGGGGTACTCAGAGGAGGCTAGCTTGCTGCGGCACCTGGAGAGGGTTGCCAGTGAGGAGGAAGAGGTGCCACTGGTGGTTTATCTAAAGGAGAACGCAGCACTGCTGACAGCCAATGGGCTCCACCTGTCCCAAAACCGAGAGGCCCAGCAGTCCTCACCAGCCCCACCTCCAGCTGAGGACCACAGCCCAGCTGCAGATGTCAACCAAAACCTTGCCTCGCCCAGTGCCACACTCACCACACCAGTTTCTAACAGCAGCCACAACCCGCCAACCACCGATGTCAATCAGAACCCACCGGCAACTGTCGTTCCGCAGAGCCTGCCACTTTCTAGCATCCAACAGAATTCCTCAGAGGCCCAACTCCCATCCAATGGCACAGTGCCTGCTTCCAAACCCAGCACCCTGTGTGCTGACGGGCAACCCCAGGCACCGGCTGAGGAAGTGAGGTGCAGCACACTCCTAATTGACAAGGTATCAACTCCAGCTACCACCAGCAGCACCTTCTCCAGAGAAGCTACGCTCATCCCCAGCTCCAGGCCCCCAGCCTCAGATTTCATGTCCAGTTCCCTGCTCATTGACCTCCAGCCCAACACCCTGGTGGTGTCAGCAGATCAAGAGATGTCTGGGCGAGCAGCTGCCACCACACCCACCAAGGTCTACAGTGAGGTCCACTTCACACTGGCCAAGCCCCCATCAGTGGTCAACAGGACGGCCAGGCCTTTTGGGATCCAGGCGCCAGGGGGCACCAGCCAGATGGAGAGGAGCCCCATGCTAGAGAGACGACATTTTGGAGAGAAGGCCCCGGCTCCCCAGCCCCCCAGTATCCCAGACAGGAGTCCCCGGCCACAGAGACACATAATGTCCCACAGCCCCATGGTGGAAAGGAGGCTGATGGGGCAGCGAAGCCCAGCCTCAGAGAGACGCCCCTTGGGGAACTTCACTGCACCCCCCACCTACACTGAGACCTTGTCCACAGCCCCTGTGGCTTCCTGGGTGAGGTCTCCTCCCTCATATTCTGCCCTGTACCCCAGCTCCGACCCCAAGTCTTCTCATCTGAAGGGCCAGGCTGTTCCTGCCAGCAAGACAGGCATTCTGGAGGAGTCGATGGCCCGCCGGGGCAGCCGCAAATCCATGTTTACCTTCGTGGAGAAGCCCAAGGTGACCCCGAATCCAGACCTGCTGGATCTGGTACAGACAGCAGACGAGAAGCGGCGGCAGAGGGACCAGGGGGAGGTAGGCGTGGAGGAGGAGCCCTTCGCACTGGGGGCCGAGGCCTCCAACTTCCAGCAGGAGCCAGCACCTCGCGACAGGGCCAGCCCTGCGGCGGTAGAGGAGGCGGTCCCAGAGTGGGCCTCCTGCCTCAAGTCACCCCGCATCCAGGCCAAGCCGAAGCCCAAACCCAACCAGAACCTCTCTGAGGCCTCTGGGAAGGGGGCTGAGCTCTATGCCCGCCGCCAGTCACGGATGGAGAAATACGTCATCGAGTCTTCAAGTCATACACCGGAGCTGGCCCGCTGCCCATCACCTACCATGTCCCTGCCTTCCTCTTGGAAATACCCCACTAACGCCCCCGGGGCCTTCCGAGTGGCATCCCGAAGCCCAGCCCGGACCCCGCCTGCCTCCCTCTACCATGGCTACCTGCCTGAGAACGGGGTCCTGCGCCCAGAGCCCACCAAGCAGCCGCCGTACCAGCTGCGGCCCTCGCTCTTTGTCCTCTCGCCTATCAAGGAGCCTGCCAAGGTCTCGCCAAGAGCTGCCTCGCCTGCCAAGCCCAGCTCCTTGGACCTCGTGCCCAACCTGCCCAAGGGGGCTCTCCCTCCGTCTCCTGCCCTGCCTCGGCCCTCCCGCTCCTCACCGGGCCTCTACACCTCCCCCGGCCAGGACAGCCTGCAGCCCACTGCTGTGAGCCCTCCCTACGGCGGTGACATCTCCCCTGTGTCTCCCTCCAGGGCATGGTCTCCCCGAGCCAAGCAGGCCCCCAGGCCCTCCTTCTCTACCCGGAACGCCGGGATTGAGGCTCAGGTGTGGAAGCCTTCCTTCTGCTTCAAGTAACGAACCCCACTGGGGTCCCACTGCCGGTCAAGTTCCCCTCCTTGAGGGCCAGATGGAGAGCAGATGTGGCAGGAAATGGCACAGAGCTGAGTGAGGAGAATGGGGAGTCCATGGTTCAAGGTCAGATGCGGCCACCAGCTGGCTTTGTGACCTTGGGCGAGTCGCCTCCCCTCTCTGAGCGGAAGCTGCCCCTCCCCTACTACAACGGGGGTCGGACTCCATGTCTGAGTGGGGAGGAGGGTCATGGAGAGAGAACTGTCTGGCAGCCTGATGCGGTAGAGGGGCATCCACTGGCCTTTGTGAGCTGTAGGGATGCAGCGTCTGATGCCAGCGTCTTGCTGGAGGAGTGGCCTAGAAGGGGATCCTAACAGGGACTTCTGGAGCAGACAGAGCCTGCCAGTGCCTGTGGAGTCAGCCAGCCAAGGGTCTGCCTCCTCAGCTGCCCCAGCGGGGGCCTCCCTCCTGAGGCTCAAGCTCCTGGCATCTTTCTTCCTATCGCTGGATTCTCACCTCCACGGGCCTGTCTCTTCTGCCTCTGCCTTCTGGACACCGTTTCCTCTCCGCTGCTTCAGAGAGCTTTGCCCCGCCTCCGCCTGCGCTCCTCTCCGGGGTCCTTCTGCTGGCTGCGGACTCAGCCCACCACTGCTGTCTGACGCTTTTCTTCCTGCCCCCTCCGAGGCCTGGCTCTGTTTTAGGGAGACCACTGGGTCCAGGCCTCAGCCCCAGTTCTTCCTGGCTTGCTGTCACTGCTGTAGGGGTGGGGGACGTCCTAGGGGATCCCCAAGAGGAGAGCCCTGTAGGAGGCTGTGCAGATGTGGGTGTGCCACAGGGAGGGTGGCCCCTAGCCATGTATCCATTGGCTGTTTTGGCTTCAGATGCAACCAAGATCTGCCTGACTAAAAGAAGCCACCTCAGTGCACTGGAACGGGGCCCAGGGGGAGGCAGGAGAGGAGGGTTCTGGTCCTATGTCACCCTCCCATTTGGTGTGTGACTTTGGCCCACTCACGTTCTCTCTTTGGGCCTCAGTTTTATCATTTATACAAAGAGGGCTTTTCTAGCTGTAACAATCTGTGAGGATTGAGAGGATAGGTTGGTTCTTTGAAGGAAGACCTTGTAAGTGACAAGACAATCCCCTGGGAAGAAAGAGAAAGGGAATGGGCTATTGCCAAAGGACAGGTGGCATTAGATGGCTGTGAGGGTGACCTGGTGAGGGAAGGGTTGGAATGAGCTGCTGCAAGAGGCCAAGGGATGCCTGGGCTGGGCTGGGCTGGCTCAGGCTCACGATTGCCTGGGGACGGTGGGAGCACCAGCAGGACCTAGGGCAAGGCATAGCAGTGTAGTGGGAAGGGACAGAAGAGATCTTTAGAGTTTTGAGGAAAATCTGGGACTTGAAACCTGGATTCTAACAGACCAACTGCATGTGTGTCTGTAGGTCTCAGTTTCCACATTCATACAGTGAGAGTGTTAAGTCAGGTAGCTGGAGACTCCCCGTCACCTCTGACACTTTTAGAGGTGATATGATGCAGCCCCCGACCAAATCAGGCTTTGTAGGGGGTGAGAGAATACAGACATAAGTGGCAGGATTCAGATGGAAGCTTCGCAAGGCTGGGGGCCGAGGACCACCCACTTCTCTTTCCCAGTCCTATTTCTGGGCTCCCCAGTGGGGCAAGGGGTGGTGGAGGCGGTGCCCATGCTGGGCTGAGCCTGCAGTTTTTGTGAGCTCTGGGCTTGTCTCCATGGAAACAGGGGTGCCTTCTTAGTGAGCTCATTTCACACAAATCAAGGGGGTATGCATGGGGGAGTTGTGAGTGAGCTCAGCTCCTTCAGGCCTGGCCCCTCCCAGAACAGAGTGAAGCCCCTGCCCTGGACCCCTGCTCCCTTCGACCCTTGAGGGCCATCAATGGAAGAGCCCACCCTTCATTCTGCAACTCCTGCGGCCAGGCTGAGCTCTGCCCCCAACTTTGTTTTCTCTCATATTCTCAATACACTCTGCCTCAAATCCGTCTTGCTTCTTTCTTTCTTCCGTGCTGCTAGGGGTCAGGGTTCCCTTCCTCCTCCCTGATTCTAGCCTGGGAAGTGGAGTGGGCCTGCTCAATTACTGTGCGTGAAAGTGTGGCTGTGTCCTGCGTGCTGCCTGCATCTGCTGTATGTCTGGTTCTGCACGGGTACAGACGTGTGCTGGCTTGGAAGTGAGGCCTTCCTCTCTACAGCACTCAGGGCCAGAACCCTGTGCAAATAGCAACCTTTTGTTCTTTCGTTCCCTCAGAGTTTGGCCAAAAATACTGTAGAGGATTTTTGGGGAAAATGCACTACCTCTTCTGGTTCAGGTTTGTTTGGGTTCTTTACAAGTGGAATAGAAATGCCTCTAGCCAGCATTCGTTCTCCAGTTCCCTCAGTCCCTCCCTCCTCTCTATCATCTACACTTGGCCATTTCCCACTTTTGCCATTGTTTTCACTGTCTGGATCCTGAAAGCATGGAGTTTTTGCCCCTGGTGGGGAGGAAAGAACTGCCATAGAGGGTCAGGAGAACTGGGTTCTAACCCCAGGTCTGCATCTGATTCGTGTGTGACCTCAGATAACCTCTTCCAATCTCTGGGCCTCAGTTTCCCCTTCTGTGCAGTGAAAGGATTACAGAAGGTGGTATGGGAGCCCCGTTTGGTCTCTGACAGTCCAGGTTTGACTGTGTTCTACTTATGCATTCACCTCACACACGTGCCCTGCTTTGGGTCTGGGGTTGGGTTGAGCGGATGCTACTTTTTGAATTTTCACCCACCGCATTCCCAAGGAGCTCTGGTGTGCATGGTGCATTGAACAGTCTGTCAGAAAGTGAAGAGTTCTGATTTCCTGCAGCCTTTTCCTATTGTGCACACCCCCCACTCCAAACATACACACAGAGTCAGTGCCCAGGCATGGCTGTTAGAGTGAGGTCAGGCTCTGGCCCATCTCCAGATATGAGGAGCTGCTTACCACTGCCCTCAACATTCAACCCCATTTGAGCCTTTCTGTTTTGTAGTCTTGGCTGAATTGTTGTTCCTTCCACTTATCGGCCCCAGCATTCCCCTTGTGGTCACCAAAGGGAGAAACAATGCTTTAGAGATTTTCAGGTGGTTATCATAGCTCTCCTGCACAGCCTACTCTCCTGGCTGAAGACCCCAGGTTCCTCTGCCTTGGGTGGTTACTGACTGGCTTGGGTCATGAACTCTAGGCCCCACCTCCCTGCTCAGGGTGGCACTGTGGTCAGGTGTTGGGTCATGCCAGAGCCCACCCTGATTTGGCATTTGGCCCTAGAGCTGGGACCTCCCTCCCAGCTCCTCTCCCTAAACTGTGGAGTCTGCCTTCTACGACCAGGCTGACTGGGATGTTTCATAGACACAGAGAAGCTCCCAGTGTCTCTGGCTCATGTATACACAATTCTGACCCTGGGAGGAAAAGAGTGGGATCCCAGGCTGAGCCTTAACTTTCAGCTTGATGACTGGGAGCTTGGATGTCCCTAGGGAGTCTCTAAGGGTCACTCCAGCATTAGCATCCCATGAAACATGTCCTGCTCAGGCTGTTGTAGAACATTCCGCTTTAGTTTAAAGGGCTCCAATTTAGAGTCTGGGCTCATCTAGCAGCTGCTACATTCTGTTTGGATAAAACATACAATTAGTGTCTATTTCCTTTGGACTGGAAGGAATTAGAAGACCCTCAGTTGGATGAGAGGATGACTGGCTTGGTTATGGCTGATCACTGATTGGATGAAAGAATAAATCTTTGGATGGTTCTAGATTTTGATTGGGTAGGAAGCATGGAATGGCCTGGCTAGCTCTGAACTCTGGTGGATGACTGCTGGTGAATTTGGATTGGATTGAATGGCAAGGTGGACTGGTTATTGCTGGAATCTGATTGGGTGAACAGTTGGAAAGTTCAGGAGATACATGTTAGGCAGGGATTCCCAAGCCCTCCACTTTCAAACCAGTTCAAACTGCTTAAACATGTAGGCTTTGAGCCGCACACACACACACACACACACACACACACTCTTCCCAGTGGGGCAGAACACACTAGATTGTTATTTACACCTCTGAGCTTCATTTTCATCATTTGTAAGATGGGTGTGATAATGCTAGTTACCTCACTAGTCTGTTGTGAAAACCTAATGAGATAAAGGATGAGAACGAAGTTTGTAGACTGAAAGTCCTTAAGTACATAGGAAACAGGCATGGCCGTGCATTGCCAACCAGTGCTTCATAGCCTCCAAGCTGTTCACCATCTTGGCCTCTCCAAAACCACACTCCCCTCCCCATGCTGTGAAAAAGCTCAGTGAGGGGCATGTGCTGTCTCGGGAGGAATGACCCGACTTCCTTTTGTATTTCCATCTGTCAGGAGGATCTTCCTCCCTGCTTGGGCATCGAAGGAAAGATGAGGAAGTGACCATGGCGACATGGCAAGGGGTTTGGGGCTGAGAGGGTCTTTCCCTAAGTCCAACTTTAATAATAGTCAGCTGGGCGCAGTGGCTCACGCCTGTAATCCCAGCACTTTGGGAGGCTGAGATGTGTGGATTACCTGAGGTCAGGAGTTGGAGACCAGCCTGACCAAAATGGAGAAACCCCATCTCCACTAAAAATACAAAATTAGCCGGGCTTGGTGGCACATGCCTGTAATCCCAGCTACTCTGGAGGTTGAGGCAGGAGAATCACTTGAACCCAGGAGGCGGAGGTTGCGGTGAGCTGAGATTGTGCCATTGCACTCCAGCCTGGGCAACAAGAGCAAAACTCCATCTTAAAAAAAGAAAATAATGGTCAATATTTTTACATTTTAATTTTGAATAGGTAATACATTCATACGGTTCGGAAATCTAAACTTACATAAAAAGTAATATATTAAAAAGTCTTATTCCCATCTCCCTGCCCCAGCCTACTCTTCTGGTTGAAGAGCCAGGTTCCCCTGCCTCAGTAGTTGTTGACTGGCTTGGGTCATGAGCTCTAGGCCCCACCTCCCTGCTTAGGTGACACTGTGGTCAGACGGGAGGACATACAGAGCCCACCCTGACTTGGCATTTGGCCCTGAGACACTAGCCTCAGCCTCTATCTAGTTCTTCCTATGTGGCCCTGGGTCCAGGACCTCCCTCCCAGCTCCTCTCCCTAAATCATGGGGAAACGGAAGCCTCCCTCAGCTAGCCTGACTGAAAGCTTCCTGGGATGTGCCACAAACAGAGCAGCTCCCAGTGCCTCAGGCTGCATGCCCTGATCCTGTTCTCACCCCATTTCCTAACAGGTGACCACTTTGGTTAGTTCGCGTGGATCTTTCTATATCCTTCTAGTATTTTTTTTTTTTAATTGAGACAGAGTCTCGCTGTGTTGCCCAGGCTGCAGTGCAGTGGTGCGATCTTGGCTCACTGCAACCTCCGTCTCTCAGGTTCAAGTGATCCTCCTGCCTCAGCTCCCGCAGTAGCTGGCACATGCCACCATGCCCGCTAATTTTTGTATTTTTAGTAGAAACAGGGTTTCTCCATGTTGGCCAGGCTGGTCTCGAACTCCTGACCTCAGGTGATCCACCTACCTCGGCCTCCCAAAGTGCTGGGATTACAGGCGTGGGCCACAGCGCCAGGCCCTTCTAGTATTTCTCTATGGTAATCAACATCTATTGAGCACTTTCTTCCAAGGAATGTGCCGATATATGTAATGTTCTTTTCCATCAGTTATCTCATTTAACCCTCACAACAACCCTATAGGGTTAAGTACTGTTGTTACACCCCATTTTACAGAAGCAGAAACTGAAGCCCAGAGGGGTGAAGGAACTTGCCCAAGCTCAGTTAGTAAGTTAAGGCGTCTCTCTCCAAAGCGAGTCTTCTTAACACGGGGGCAGACACAAGACAGCGGGGGCTCTTCAAGCGTTCTGGGCTGTTTGGGCGCCTGCGTTTTATTGCAGGCACTACCTGACTTGGATCGGTGGCTTCCCTTCTCGGTGTAATAGACAAATCGGACTCCGTCCCCTCCTAAATCCCGGTGTGGAGGACCCCAGCACTAATGACTGCCCCACCCTCTCTGCTCTCTCCCCAGGACCGCCGGGAGAGCCTGCCCACCTCCCCTCCCTGGACGCCGGGCGCGTCCCGGGCCCCCAGCAGCCTAGACGGCTGGGTAAGCCCGGGGCCGTGGGAGCCAAGCCGCGGGAGCAGCATGAGCAGCCCCCCGCCGCTGCCGCCGCCCCCGCCCATGTCTCCCTCGTGGAGCGAGCGCTCTGTGTCCCCGCTGCGACCGGAGACCGAGGCGCGGCCCCCCAGCCGCCAGCTGCAGGCGCTTCTGGCGCGAAACATCATCAACGCGGCCCGGCGCAAGAGCGCCTCCCCGCGGTCGGCGGGCGCCGAGAACCTGCGGCCCTTCTCCCCGCCAAGGGCACCGCCGCCGCCGCCCCCACGCATGCGCTCGCCACAGCCCGCCCGCCCCGGCTCGGCTGCTGTGCCGGGGGCAGCCTTCGCGCCCATCCCGCGGAGCCCGCTTCCCGCTGGGCCGTCGTCCTGCACCAGTCCCCGGAGCCCGCTGCCCGCGCCTCCCAGGCCCTTCCTCTACCGCCGCTCGCCCACGGACTCCGACGTGTCCCTCGACTCCGAGGACTCCGGGGCTAAGTCTCCCGGCATCCTCGGCTACAATATCTGTCCCCGCGGGTGGAACGGCAGCCTTAGGCTGAAGCGTGGCAGCCTCCCCGCCGAGGCCTCCTGCACCACCTAGAGCCCCACCCCCGGCCCCACCCCGGGAGGACAGAGCCAGAAGAAGGCTCATCAGACCTGGGGGACCCAAAGGGTCTGGCCTCTTTGGGCAGCCCCAGAGCTGAGTGGTCAGCAGAGGAGAGCTCTGGGTTTGGGGATGGGTTAGGGACGCAAGCTTGAGTTCTAGCCCTTGCTGTCATTCAGCTGTTGTGTGACCCTGGGTAAGACCCTTCCTCGTTTGACCCTCAGCTTTCCCATCTGTTTAATGGTGGCTTTCGCCAAGACAATCCACAAACGTCAAAATTCCCCTTCCCATCAATACACACACACACACACTCTCTCTCTCTCTCACACACACACACACACACACACATACACGTTAGTGCCTTGGATGAAGCAGGGCAGTGTGTATATGGACCCCTGGACTTGCTGCCTTCGGGATTCCATACTCCTCCCTCCCCTCCTGGCTCTGCTCTCTGGAGTCTGGCAAGTACAGTGTGTTAGGAAGATCCTAGGCCTATGTCCCATGTCCAGGCACTGGCCTGACCAGCCGGCTCCCTGGCACCAAGTCCCAGGCAGGAGCAGCTGTTTTCCATCCCTTCCCAGACAAGCACTATTTTTATCACAATGACCTTTAGAGAGGTCTCCCAGGCCAGCTCAAGGTGTTCCACTATACCCTCTGGAGAGAAGAGGCAGGAAAATTCTCCCTGGGTCCCTCTCATGCTACTTTCTCCACCCCGGTTCAGACTGTCCAGGACATCTTATCTGCAGCCACAAGAGAACTATAAGGCAGTGATTTCCCTTAGGCCCAGGACTTGGGCCTCCAGCTCATCTGTTCCTTCTGGGCCCATTCATGGCAGGTTCTGGGCTCAAAGCTGAACAGGGGAGAGAAGAGATACAGAGCTACCATGTGGCTTTACCTGATTGCCCTCAGTTTGGGGTTGCTTATTGGGAAAGAGAGAGACAAAGAGTTACTTGTTACGGGAAATATGAAAAGCATGGCCAGGATGCATAGAGGAGATTCTAGCAGGGGACAGGATTGGCTCAGATGACCCCTGAGGTCTCTTCCAGTCTTGAAATGCATTCCATGGTATTAGGAAGCGGGGGGTGGGTGCTGGTGGTGGGCTAGTCGGGCTTGAATTTAGGGGCCGATGAGCTTGGGTACATGAGCAGGCTGTTAGGTTAGGGTCTGCCTGTATTTCTGGCCCCCTTGGAAATGTCCCTTCTTCAGTGTCAGACCTCAGTCCCAGCGTCCGTATCGTGCCCAGAAAAGTAGACATTATCCTGCCGCATCCCTTCCCCAGTGCGCTCTGACCTAGCTGGTGCCTGGCGTCCAGTGACCTGGGGGAGCCTGGCTGTAGGCCCTCTCTGATTCCCTAAAACTTGGTGGCTCTGATTCCAGTCCCCAGGTGGGACTCAGGGAGGAATATGGCTGAGTTCTGTAGTTTCCAGAGTTGGCTGTTAGAGCCTTCTAGAGGTTCAGAATATTAGCTTCAGGATCAGCTGAGGGGATGGAATTGGCTGAGGATCAAATGTATGTAGGTGAAAGGATAGCAGGATGTTGCTAAAGGTGATGGAGAGTATGGGTTTAGGACTTACCCGTCAGGGTGGTGTTAGATCTAGAACCCCCAAGTGAGGCTGGAGAGAGTTAAGGTCAGTATGAAAGATAGGGTTGGGACGGGGTGCTTTGGAATGAAAGTGTGACCTTAGAGTGCTCCTTGGGCCTCAGGAATGAGGACACAGCTCCTGGTGATGTGAAGATGAGAAGGGGCTCTTACTCAGTTAATGATGAGCGACTATATTTACCAAAGCCCCCACCTGCTGCTGGGTCCCTTGTAGTGCAGGAGATTGGGGCTAAGGGCCCCTCCCAGAGAAGGGACACCATCAGGCCTCTGGCTGAGGCAGTTGCATAGAGGATCCACTTCTACCTGCATTTCCCAAAGGACTAGCAGGAGGCAGCCTTGAGAAACCTGCAGTTCCCAAGCCAGCCCCTGGCTGTTCTCTCATTGTCACTGCCTTCTCCCCAACCTCTCCTCTAACCCACTAGAGCTTGCCTGTGTCCTGCCTCTTGCCTCTTGTAGAATTCAGCTCTGGCCCTCAATAAATGCTTCCTGCATTCTTCTGCCTCCTGTGTCATTTTCAGCTGTGTCTGATGCCCTTCCCTTCTCCCCAAGCAGGGAGCAGTCCATGGGACTCTGGGTGGCTGGGAATATTTGAGACACATGGGATGGGAGCTTGGGAAGAAGCAGCCATGGGGAGAGATGGGAACAGCAGACAACTTGAGGCCATAGAAGTTCCTGGGTTGAAGTCCTGGTCCTGTCATGGACGAGCAAGGTGACCCTGGGTGAGCGCACTCCTTCTCCAGGCCTCAGTTTCCCCATCCATATAAAGGGGAGAGTTGGTCTAGGTAATGTCTCAGGCGGTACTGTCCAGGCTCTGACCACAGAGCACTGTCACCAGAGTGGGCAGGGCCAAGCTGGGTCAGGGCTCTGTGCTCTGGGGCTGTTTCCTCATGGCAGGTGGGGGTGCCAGGGCAGGAAAGGAGCCACTGTAAGAGGTCCCATCTGAGCCAGGAAGCCCCAGTTAAGCAAGGACTCGGGCCATGAGGTATCCTCTCCTGACAGGAGCGTCCTTTGGTCAGAGAAGGGGATTGTGGTCCTGTTCCCAGGTGAGACTAAGCTTGCCCTAGGAACACATCTCTTCCTCTCTAGAAGCTCAGGCCCACCGAGGGCTGGGAAGCTAAGGTCAGGGCGGTGGACAGCAGAACCCAGGCTTCTGATTTGAGAGGGTGTCAGAAATACGCCCCAGGATAGTCTGCCAGCATACAGACACAGGTGCTCCCCACCCTGTGCCCAGCCCATCCTTGCTAGGCCCACCATTCCCCAGGAGTGGTGTATGCCTTGAACCCAATCTTTATCTTCGGCTGGGGCCCCACCGCAGCACGGTGTCCCACTGCCTACTGGTGATCTCATCCCAGTCCCCTGACACCTCAAACAAAGTTCATCCCAAACTGACCTCAGTGTCTACCCCTACCCCACCTGCTCCTCCTCTTCCAGTCACCCAAGCATGAAACAGGGGAGTGGGACTCCCTTTCCTCACCTCCCACATCCAGTTCCTCACCAAGACCTGAGAGTTCTTCAAATACCCTTCAACTCCCTCTCCTCTCCATCCCCTTGTCACTGCTCTGATCCAGCCACCCCTGGTGACAGATCCTCGTGCCTCCAGTCTGGCCCCCTCCAACCCATTTCCCACATGGCAGCAAAGATATCTTTGGAAAATGCCAATCTGATCACTCCATTTCACCACTTTGATCTCGTCAGCGACCCTTTATAAACACAGTTTCCTTTTGAAAGCCTGCTGGGATCTGGCCCCTGCCCCCACTGTCTGGGCTAATCTCTCAGCACTGCCCTCAGCAGTGGCTCTATTTGCCAACCCCCTACCATCTTTATAAGTGACATGTCCACTGCCTGCCATGCCCCTTCTCTGCCCAGTGAACTCCCACTCATCCTTCAAGTCCCAACTCCAGTGTGTCCTCCTCTGGGAAGCCTTCTCACCCCCTACCCCAGACTGAGCTGGTAACTCCCTCCCCTGGGCTCTCCTAGAGCCTTCCCCAAAGCTTGTTTACCCGTCTGAATCTGACCTGGCTGAGCTCCTTGAAGACAGAGCCCTGCCTTATTTATTTTCAGTCCTTAGAGAGAGGCTCAGGGAATGTGAGAAGGTAGACGGAGGGAGGGAGGAAGGGAGAAAAGAAGGCAGGCAGGAAGGAGACAGAAGAAGAAAGGCAGGAGAGAAAAAAGGAAGGAAGAAAAGGATAAGTCAAGCGAAGATATTGAGGAGCAATTCATTCATCCATCCATTTATCTATCCATCCATTCAGTCACCTGGCAAATATCTACTGAGTTCCTGTCAGGCACCATTCTTGGCACTAAGGATTTAACAGTTAACAAGCGGAAGCTACCAGCAGCTGACCCTCAACATTTCCAGGTGACTTTGGTGCATGCATATGTGAGCGTGTGTGTACACGTGGGTGCAAGCCCTCTGTCGGCAAAGGCCTGTTGCCAGGGCACCTGTCTTCCCTAGGGTCTGGTGCTTTTAGCATCTGGCTCCAGCTCCTATTGCAGCCCGAAATAAGGCTGTGACCCAAGGCAAGGCAGGAATGATTCTCATCAGCTGAAGCCAGAGCTGGCTGCAGGGGAAAACCCTGCTCGCTGCCTACTGACTGCTGACCGCTGACTGCCTACAGGGACACCACGCAACTCTCAGCTTCCCGACAGAGGTGTTAATCTTGGGGGTCTAAGATTCCCTCCTGCCCACTGTGGTCCCACTCTCTCAGGTACCAGCATCCTAGGGGAGCTTGGGGAACTCGGGGGAGTGGGCAGAGAAGATGAGCCAATCCCCAGAGCTCCTTCTCCAGGAGAGGAAGGGCCCTGCAGTAGATCTAGGGAGTTTGGAACCCCATGAAAGCCTAGATCCTGGTTTGGGAGGAGAGGAACTCTAAGCTCTAGGTTACCCTGCATTAAATGGGGAGGGTGTGGCTAGGATTAAAGGTGGGGAATAGGTAATGGCTCTGCTCAGGACTTCGGGATTTTTACGCAGTAGAGGGAAGCAGCTTCTCTCTCTGTAAAATGAGAGACCCTTCCCAGCGTCTGTGAATTTCTGTAAAGGGAGTGTTAATCAAGAAACAGATCTGTGGACTGTGGAATCCTAAACGGTCATGATCGAGGCATTCTCAGTCATCCCATGACCCTCATCCCAAATGCATGTAGACACACTCATGTTTACATACAGTTTTAGGGGGATTGTGAACACCCTAAAGCCCATCCATGTATCTCCGTGATTTAGCCTGGCCCCCTAATGTTACAGAAGGGGGAACTGAGATGCAGAGCTGCAGAGCTACTTGTTTGCAGTTACAGAGAAAGTCAGGGACACCCACTAGACTCCAGTTGCACAACGAGTGCCCACAGACCGAGGGCCCCTTGTGGGTGCTGGGGATACAGATGAAGGCAGATTGTTTTCTAAAGGAAGGAGTATAGAGAAACCCGGAGGCAAAGGAGAAGGGTACCAGGCTGGGTGGTCAGTCAAGGAGCTCAAGGGCTCTGCCTCTTCTCCAGAGAGCAAGTTAAGGGCTCTGGACCTCATTTTATTTGCAGATCTCTTCCAAGATTCCTTGAAAGTTACATGAGATACAAATCGCGGGATGGAACAGGAGGGAGAGAAGGGATGAGGGAGAAGAGAACACCACAGAAGTTAGCCCAGTAATGGGGAGATGGGGAAGATGGGGGATGGTTCTCTCTGCTTGGTTAGACCAGCCTGTGCCCTCAAGCCTCAGGGCCAAGTGCCAGGGATGAGAGGGGCACACTAGCCTCACAGACCCCATTGTAGCCCCAGCCTAGCCCATGCTCCCTCTCCCCTAACTTAAACCTCCAACCTCTTTCAGTCTTGAAATAGGAATGTCCTGGGTCAACAGATGACAGTAGTCTGAGACCTTTGCCTGCCCCACCCGGATGCCCCTGGCACCTACCCTCCCTCTGATCAGGATGCCTGAGCTGGAAAAGCCGCTAGAAACCACCCCTGAAGAGACAGTGCTTCCCTAGCAACATGAAAATAGATTTGTGCAAACTTGAGCACCTTCCTCTCGTTCCCTGGGCCCCAGTCTCCTCTGCACAGAGACCCTGAAGGCCCTTCCAGCTCAGATATCCCTTGCTTGTGATTTTGGGCTGGTCTAAAGCTGTTCAGGACCGGGGCAGGGTGAACCAGGGACTGGAAGGAGGTCTGGGGAGAAATGGAGGCAGCCTGGTCCATTTATGGGGGTCTCTCCTCCACAGGATGATCCCCAAGGAGCAGAAGGGGCCAGTGATGGCTGCCATGGGGAACTTCACTGAACCAGGTAAGGTGATTCTAGCCTCGTGCCTTCCTCAGACTCCATCTTTTCCTCGCTCCCAGGCTGCACTCACCCTGGCCTGCTGGCCCCAGGCCTGAGCAGACAGGTGTGAGCTCCAGGCCAGCCCTGAGGGAGTGCCCGTGGAATCTGCCGCCTCCGCTGAGAAGCTTCCTGAGGCTCCAGGAGGGGTCTTGCCCATCTGTCCACAGACCCAGGAGCTGAGGCTCAGTGTCCCAGGCTGGGCGTTGGCTCTAAAATGACCCTGGCCCTGGCCTTATCTAAGGCCTCACCTCGGCCCCAAATTAAGCTCTCAAGACTCTGGTCCCAGTTCCAGCTCTACCTGTGGCTGCAAGCTCTGCACATATTTGCCCTTGCCTATTGCTCCTTGGGGTTCACCGAGGCCTCTGGATGGCCCAGGATGGCTGGGCCCCATGGCTAAGACAGGGGAGTGGAGAGCATGGAGCAGGGTGGGAAGAGCAGGCCGCCCATTTGGATATAAAACTTTTTACTTAAAAGCTGATTTATCCAATGAGTAAATCATTTTTATCATTTCATTTGAAAAGTTTAAATTCATTTTTATCAATTTTATAAGACCTCTTCAGGAATTCTTGATATAATTTTGGAATCTGTGTATTTGGTCTACTTTACAGGATTTCAGGTATTTTAAAAATTAATTTAGGGGCTGGACACAGAGGCTGATGCCTGTAATCCCAGCACTTTGGGAGGCTGAGGTAGAAGGATTGCTTGAGCCCAGGAGTTTGAGACCAGCCTGGGCAACATGGTGAGACTCCATCTCACACACACACACACACAAAATTAGCCAGGCATGGTGGCACATGCCTGTGGTCCCAGCTGCTTAGGAGGCTGACACAGGAGGATCATTTGAGCCTAGGAGTTGGAGGCTATAGTGAGCTATGGTTGTGCCACTGCACTCCAGCCTGGGTGACAGAGTGAGACTCTGTCTCTAAAAAAAAAAAAAAAAAAATCACCTAAGTAAGAGCTCTCCAGCTTTATTGTGAATCATAAAGATTTGATGTTGGTTAGGCATACAGAAGCCCAGCATCTACTCCTGAGGATTCTGACTCAGGGGACCTGAGGTAGGACCTGTGCATTTGCCTTCAGCGTGCTAAGGAGTCAATCATATTTCATGACTTTATATGTGGCATCCTTTTAACCTATTTTGTGTATTCTTGCCTCCTTTTGTTGATGTCCAGTTTCTTCTCCCACCCCGATTTTGTAGCTAAAATATGCACATTCTATGCGTATTGACGCTCTAACTAGAAGGGTCAGGCAAGGCATTCTCTTTTCTCTTGGGGAGTTAATTACAGACCCCCAAATATGGAGACACATCATTGATGCAAGATTTGAAATATATAACTTGGCCGGGCGCGGTGGCTCAAGCCTGTAATCCCAGCACTTTGGGAGGCCGAGACGGGCGGATCACGAGGTCAGGAGATCGAGACCATCCTGGCTAACCCGGTGAAACCCCGTCTCTACTAAAAAATACAAAAATCTAGCCGGGCGTGGTGGCGGCGCCTGTAGTCCCAGCTACTCGGGAGGCTGAGGCAGGAGAATGGCGTGAACCCCGGAGGCGGAGCTTGCAGTGAGCTGAGATCCGGCCACTGCACTCCAGCCTGGGCGACAGAGCGAAACTCCGCCTCAAAAAAAAAAAAAAAAAAAAAAAAGAAATATATAACTTGTTGATTATTGCTGAGGTACTGACTAAAGACAATTTTGAAACAAAAGAAAAGTAGGAAGAAAAAATAAATCTTATAATCTCACCACCTGAAGACAGTCACTGTAAAGTAAAAGTTATACAAATGTTTACCACCATTGCATGTTTACTAGGTGGCAGATACTTTGCTAAGAGGAAAGTAACCTTTATGCTTTGTGTCATTTCATCCCCACCACAACTCTGTAAGTTAGATATTATCCTCATTTTGGGAATGAGAATATTGTGGCTGGGAAGAGCAGGTGGTCACATCTGGTAGGTGGTAAAGCTGCAATTTGACTCCAGGTCTCTGTCTCCAGAGCTATTTCCTTATTATATGGTTACAATGATAATACATCACTTTTGAAAAAATATCCATTTGCCATTGACTTGGCATACATTAAAAACTTTTGTTTCATTCAGACAAAACAGACATGAACGGCTTTGAAAGTGAAAGTTCATCATAATGGAACCGTCTGGAGATAACCACTGTTAACATATTTATGTAAATTCTTCTTCTGTTCATATATGAATGTCTTTATATAAACATACATACACATGGGCTAAATACTATATGCTATGTTCTTCGGCTCTTTTTTTTTTTTCCATTTAGCAGCATTCCATCCTAGTATGATTTATCTCACGCCTTCCTTCCCCGTGCTTACCATCATTCCACTGTTTGCACACGCCATGTGTATTTAAACATCCCCTGATGGTGGTCGTGAGGATAGTCTGGGGTGAGATCCTTCAGGGCAGAACCAGAGGAGCCTTATGCAAGTAACCTATTGAGAGAGTGCTCTCGGGAGAGAAGGAGGAATGCAGCCTAGGGTGGGGTATTGCTGAGCGAGGGTGTGGGCTCAGCGGCTGTCCAGGTTCAGTGTGAGCCTGTGGGGAGCTCCCGAGCATGAATTCCTCTGCAAAATTCATCCCACCTGAGGCAAGGGCACTGTGGCAGCATCCATTCCACTGGCAGTTCTTTGTAGAAGGTGGCAGTTTGAACTATTAGCTGCTAATAAGGGGCATCTGGGCAGCATCCACCAGAAGACTGAGTCCCAGTTTTCACAATTTTAAACCCCTGCAATAAACATTCTTATACATATATCTTTGGACATATTTATTCAAATTTTCCCCTGAGAATAAATTCCTAGAAATAGAATTACTCAGTCAAATAGGTTTTATCTTTTTTTATTTTTTAATAGAGACAAGGTCTTGCTATATTGCCCAGGCTGGTCTCGAACTCCTGGGCCCAAGCAATCCCCCCACCTTGGCCTCTGCAAGTGCTGGGATTATAGTTGTGAGCCACTGCAGCTGTTCTTTTTTTTTTTAATTGAGTTCGGCTGGGGGAGGTGGCTCACGCCTGTAATCCCAGCACTTTGAGAGATGGAGACAAGCAGATCACCTGAGGCTGGGAGCTTGAGACCAGCCTGACCAACGTGGAGAAACCCTATCTCTATTAAAAATACAAAATCAGCCAGGTGTGGTGGCCATGCCTGTAATCCCAGTTACTCAGGAGGCTGAGGCAGGAGAATCACTTAAACCTGGGGGGCGGAGGTTGCAGTGAGCCGAGATCGCACCATTGCACTCCAGCCTGGGCAACAAGAATGAAACTCCATCTTAAAAAAAAAAAAAGAGAGAGAACAATATTGAGCTCAGCTCATCTGTACAGTATTTGAGAATATGATGCTGAGGGTGCTTTATTATGTATTTAGGTATAACTATTCTTTCGTATTTTTAAGTAGGCAGTACACTTTCTCATTAAAAACAGTAACAACAAAACAGTGTAAACAATTTCTAACCCTCCTCCTTTATATGTCCCATGGTCACTGCTATGGTGACATGTCTCCTTGTAGATGTTTGCTATGGCGACATGTCTCCTTGGCATGTGTCCTTGCAGATTTTTCAATGCATGCAAAAACACATACTTATTTTTTAATATATAAATGGGGGCCGGGCATGGTGGCTCACACCTGTAATCCCAACACTTTGGGAGGCCGAGGCGGGCAGATCACATGAGGTCAGGAGTTTGGGACCAGCCTAGCCAACATGGTGAAACCCCATTCTTACTAAAAATACAAACATTAGCCAGGCATGGTGGCTCATACCTGTAGTCCCAGTTACTTGGGAGTTTGAGGCAGGAGAATCACCAGAACCCAAGAGGCAGAGGTTGCAGTGAGCTGAGATTGCACCACTGCACTCCAGCCTGGGCAACAGAGCAAGACTCTGTCTCAAAAAACAAAAACAAAAACAAAATATATATACATACACACACACACACATATATATATAATATTTATATAATATATAATACAAATGGGATCTTAAAATACCTATTCTTCTGAATCTTACTTTCCCTGCAGTTGGAGGGGAATTAATTTAATTTATACTGGATTTATTTTTTTATTTTTTTTTGAGACAGAGTCTTGCTCTGTCACCCAGACTGGAGCACAGTGACATGATCTCAGCTCACTGCAACCTTCACCTCCAGCTTCAAGTGATTCTTGTGCCTCAGCCTCCCAAGTAGCTGAATTATAGGCACACGCCACCATGCCCAGCTAATTTTTGTATTTTTCATAGAGACGGGGTTTTGCCATGTTGGCCAGGTTGGTCTCGAACTCCTGACCTCAGGTGATCCACCTGCCTCCACCTCCCAAAGTGCTGGGATTACAGGTGTGAGCCACTGCACCCAGCCTATAAGTGGGTTTCTTTCTGTTCTTAGCACATAGAAAGTGCCCTTTATGTCTTTGTTGAAAGAATGAAAAAAAAAAATTAGTGTCCTTTTTAGACAGCTATTCAGGATTCCATTGACTGGCATGAATCACAGCACCCAAGTGACCCCCAGTGCTGCCTGGTAGCCATGTCCATCTCCCTAGTTCATTCACTCTCCCATGCTACTCTCTTAATGACTTTGGCACCACTTCTCCTCAAACCTTCAATACCTCCTTGCACAACTTCATTATCAGCTAAAGACCTTGTTTCTTATTCCACTAAGAAAAATAGAGTAACCAGAAGAGAACATCTGCAAGCATCCTCTGTCACATCTGTCTACTTGCTTGCATCTGCGCCCGTGTTTGTGGTTTTCCTTTCTGATATGGTGGATGAACTTTTCTCACACCTGCCTGGTGCCAACTCCTCTAGCTGGGCTCTGGAAACGCAGCTCTCCTGTCACTCCTGCTCAAGGACATTCCTGCAGCAATTCTCCCCTCTCTCTACTGCATTGTTCAAATGTTCCCATCAGTTAACGCACATGCTGTTATTCTTCATCTTTACAAACAAACAAACAAACAAACAAACCCCTCTTGATCCCATAGCTGTCTGTAGCCAGGATCCTTTAAAGCCCAACTCTTCCAAGCAGTTGCCTATATTTTTCTTACCAATCCTCTCTTTCTCTCTTTTTGACATTTTATTAGTCAATTTCCAAACACACATACAAGTATGGAGTACATGGTCCCTCCTTCATTCCTAAATTTCAAAGCTAATGCCAAAAAGCATGTCATTTCACCCTGCAAATACTTCAGAATGCATCAAAATAATAAAAGGATGTTTCCTTACATGCCACAAAGATATTAGCACACTGAACAAAATCAGCACTAATGATTTAATACCATTTAATAAGCGGTCTGTATTTAACCTTCTTCAGTTTTCTGGTTTGTTTTCATCAGCATCCAAACAAGGGCCACAGTTTTTATTTGGTTGCTATGGCTTCTAAATCTCCTTTAATCTGAAGCAAGCCCTCTGCCCCTTTTTTCCATGCCACTCACTTGTGTGAAAAACCAGGCCAGTTGTCCTGTAGAATGTCCTGCGTCCTGGATTTGGCTTATCGTTTCCTCATGGTGTGGTTAAACTTGTTCCTCTGTCCATTTTCTCTTGAACCCTCTCCAGTTAGGCTTTCACACCCAAACACTCCACAGAAACTGCTTTGGTGAAAATTACCAATGACCTTGTGTTACTATATATAATAGTCGATTTTCAGCTCTCATCTTCCTTGACACATCAGCAGCATTTGGCTCTGTTAGTCTCTCTATCATACCTGAAACGCTTTCATCATTTATTTCCAAGATGCCATCCTCTTTAGTTTCGTCCTATGTTGTGGGCTGCTCTTGCCCAGGCTCCTGGCTTAGTTCATCCTCACCGCCTCACTGTAAATGTTGGAGGCCCCAGGCTCCGTCTCTGGTCCTCTTTACCTATTCTCATTTCTTTGTGATCTCATCCAGCCTCTCAGCTTAAAGTACCGTTTATGGAGCTGGAATATGAACATATGTGTATCCGATTTTAGAGATGGACCAGGCAGGCCATGCTGCCCACACAGGGCTCTCACCTGCGAAGGTCCTCACCATTCTCTCCCCTCTGTTCTGCAAAAGGCTTCCTTTGTTGGCCAAATGTGAAAGTTTGCATTTGGCTAGTGGGAAAAGCACAAACTGCTAAGAACAGTCATCACCCTGAAAATCCTCTAAATAGCTATAAAGAGTAGTTCCAACTATGAGAAAAGAAATAAATGTAATGTTCTTCATTGAAAAACAACAACAAATACCAGTAATACCAGTAAAAGCTCATGATGCTCAAAATTTCACCTTCAGGTCAGTTTTCTCCAGTTTCACACATCTATCTCCCTCCTCAGCACCACCACTTAGATGCCTACAAGTTTCCTCAAATTTAAGATGCCCAGTTTTGGAGATAATTAGCAGAGTTTGGATATGGACTAGATATTAGGTAGAACAAAAATGTGTTCACTTGGAAAGCTGGAGATCTTTAAGTGATAAAAAACAATTTATAGGCTGGGCGCGGTGGCTCACGCCTGTAATCCCAGCACTTAGGGAGGCCGAGGCTGGCGGATCACGAGGTCACGAGTTCGAGACCAGCCTGGTCAACATGGTGAAACCCCATCTCTATTAAAAATACAAAAGTTAGCCAGGAGTGGTGGTGCGTGCCTGTAATCCAGCTACTTCAGGAGGCTAAGGCAGGAGAACTGCTTGAACCTGGGAGGCAGAGGTTGCAGTGAGTCGAGATTGTGCCATTGCACTCTAGCCTGGGCAACAGAATGAGACTCCATCTCAAAAAACAAAGCAAAAAAAAAGTTACAAAACATGTATGCTATGATTTTGTTTTGGTTAAAACCTCGTACGAATATAGTCATTGAAAAAGATATGAAAGGACATACACTAAGGTGTTAATAGTGGCAGTCTCTGGGCGATAGATAATGGTATTTTTCTCTTTTTTGTCTGATATCTGTATTTTCCAACTTTCCTCAGGGCCCATATAGTCTTGTTGTTGTTGTTGTTGTTTTTGTTGTTGATGGAGAATCACTCTGTTACCCAGGCTGGAGTGCAGCAATGCAATCTCAGCTCACTGCAACCTCCATCTCCTGGGTTCAAGTGATTCTCCTGCCTCAGCCTCTGGAGTGGCTGGGATTACAGGCACGTGCCACCCATGCCCAGCTAATTTTTCTACTTTTAGTGGAGGTGGGGTTTCGCCATGTTGGCCAGGCTGGTCTCGAATCCTTGACCTCAGGTGATGTGCCTGCCTCGGCTTCCCAAAGTGCTGGGATTACAGGCATGAGCCACCGCGCCCAGCCCATATATGCTTTTTTATAATAATAAAAGGTTATTTTAAAGTTAA
This sequence comes from Chlorocebus sabaeus, assembly GCF_047675955.1. NCBI lineage: Eukaryota > Metazoa > Chordata > Mammalia > Primates > Cercopithecidae > Chlorocebus > Chlorocebus sabaeus. The sequence goes on along the minus strand of NC_132926.1, from coordinate 31,434,435 downwards.
GAGAATACATGTCTAAAACTGAACTCCTGATCTTTCCCAGAACTTTCTCCTCCCTTTGCCTTCCCCATCTCAATGAGCTGCTGCTCTATCCTTCTAGTGGCTCAGGCCAGAAGCCTTGCGGTCATCCTCAACCCCTCTCTCGATTATTGACCATACCCACGGCTTACCTTTAAAACACAGCTAGAATCTGACCATTTCTCACTACCTCCACCATTATGGGCAAAGACCTGCGCGGGGAATTCATGCAATAAATACAAATGGCCAAAGAACTTCTGAAACAGTGCTAAACTTCACTGAGCAACAAACACATGCAAATTAAACTCTAAGGTGCCATTTTTGCCCATCAGGTGGGCAAAGATTCCAAAGAATCATGACACCTGGTGTCAGCAAGCTTGGGGAGAAACAGGCATTCTTACAGCATGCCATGCTGAGGAGGTGCCTTGAGAGGTGGGGTCTGGAGTGTATGGGGGATGGGGTGGTGAGAGCCCGCTCTGGCCTTTCCTGGCAGTCCCTACGCTGGACCTGGGCAAGAAGTTGAGCGTGCCCCAGGACCTGATGATGGAGGAGCTGTCACTACGCAACAACAGAGGGTCCCTCCTCTTCCAGAAGAGGCAGCGCCGTGTGCAGAAGTTCACTTTCGAGTTAGCAGCCAGCCAGCGGGCGGTGAGTAAGCCACCATTGTGCTCATGGGGAAACTGAGGACGACAGAGAGCCAGTGGTTAGCCTAAAGCCAAATGGTAAGCCAGGCTGAAGACTGTGATGTTCCCATCAGATGAAGCTCCTGCCTTTCTGTGTAATCCTTGAGAAGTATTATCTTTTTAGGCATCTCACCCTGGCTACAGAACAAAGTGAACCAAGTAGATTAAGAGGGTTGAGGATAAGCCGTTGAGTGAAGGTAGTCTGCCTCCTACAAAAAAAAAAAAAGAAAAAAAACTGCGAAGACAGGCATGCATTCCAGGCTAAATTTGCAGCAGGCAGGATCTAGTTTAGACTTGGGCCTGATCTAAGGTGGAAAATGTAGAATGCCTTTTTTTCTTCCTCCCACTGGAGGAAGGAAAGGCCGTGGAATAACCTGCTGGTGGAGAAGAAAGGCAAGAAGGGTTCTTCCCTTGACTTCAGAAAGGCAGCAGGTAGTTCCAGATACTTCTAAGGAAGCCAGGGCTATTCCATCCATCCTCCACTTAATTTCTGGGCCAGACAGGAGGCAACTGAGAGGGAGTGATGTGGCAGAAAAATAAAGATGACAAAACACCCGCCCTTGCTATGTGCCTAAGTCAGTGCTAGCTAAGCACTTTGCAGGTGTCTCATTTAATGCTCATAGATTCTTCTGAGGAAGAGACCTTCATCACCATCATCCTCATTCTATAGAGAAGGACATTGAGGCTCAGGGAAACTAAGTATCTTGCCCAGACTCAGCATTACAATAGCAATTAACATATATCGAGTATTTCTCGGTCCCAGGCACCGGGTTTAGCGCTGTAAACTAGTAACTCATCCCTGTTCCCGATGATGGGCGTTAGGATTCTTGCCTTTCCCTTTTTTCTTCTTTTTTTTTTTTTTGGTGGAGGGAAAACCCTGGTCCCCTGCCCCGCTGAGCCTCTCCGCGGTTTATTCTACCCCCTCGCTCCCAGATGCTGGCCGGAAGCGCCAAGAGGAAGGTGACTGGAACAGCGGAGTCGGGGACGGTGAGCGTGGAGCGGAGCTCCCTGGAAGGGAAGCTGGGGGAAGGGGAAGGCGGCTGGGGGCGGGAGGTCGTCAGTGGCCTCTGAGAGCCCGCCCCTGTGCCCAGGTTGCCAATGCCAATGGCCCCGAGGGGCAGAACTACCGCTCGGAGCTCCACATCTTCCGGGCCTCACCCGGGGCCTCACTCGGGGGTCCTGAGGGCGCCCACTCTGCAGCTGCCCCAGCTGGGTGCGTCCCCAGCCCCAGCGCCTTGGCGCCAGGTGAGTGGCCTCCTCGGGTCCTGGGACCAGGGCTTGGGGGCCTGAAGCATGGGTGTGCTTCCCATGGGGCAGGACGAGCACCCAGAAAGCTAGTCCACCCCCTTCCCCAACACACACGCCGCCGCGCCCCAGGTCACACAGCGAGTCAGCCAAGGCCAAGACTGCAACCCGCGCCGCGAACTCGTGGCTTCCTCACTGCAGTCCTCCGTGTTTCCTGGGACGGGAAGGGGTCTCCTGTGCTGGAGCAACTGTGGCATCCTGTTCCCCCACTCCTCTCCCCTAACTCGGATCTTCCCTCTTCCAACCGCATCCGCGGAATGGGGGTGGGGCGAGGTGGGGCTGGGGGCTGAGGGTGGAAGAACCGAGGCGCCCCCTTCCCCTCCGCCCCTAGGCTATGCGGAGCCGCTGAAGGGCGTCCCGCCAGAGAAGTTCAACCACACCGCCATCCCCAAGGGCTACCGCTGCCCCTGGCAGGAGTTCGTCAGCTACCGGGACTACCAGAGCGATGGCCGAAGTCACACCCCCAGCCCCAACGACTACCGAAATTTCAACAAGTAAGGTGGGGCGGGCAGCCCGGGGACAGACCGGGAGGGGCGGGAAGCCAGTCAGAGCCACAGCGGGAGCCTGCGTTTCCTGAGCACTTTCTGCAGGCCAGGCTCTGTCCCCAGCGCTTTCTACTCTTTGAGTTCTGGCTGGAACAGCGCCTCCGCACCTAGTAGGTGCTCAGTAAACGTGGGAGAAATGAAGAGTGAAGGTGCCGCACATCTTGGATCCTCTCCAGGACATGGTGGGCGGGTGCTATGAGTTTTCCTGTTCTGCAGATGAAGAGGCTGCGGCTCAGGAATATGAACAACCCGGCCAAAGTCACAAAACAGGGAAGCACCGGCAGGGCTGGGGTTCTGGTCTGGGTTTGTCTGACTCCAGAGACCAGTGCCTTGTTCCTCATGGCTGCTGTGTGCTACCTCTTTGATGAACATCTAGGTTTGTGTCCTTCTCTGAGGAGTCCCCAGATTTCAGCAGTTTGAGGCCAGCTCAGCTTTTCCTTTCACCAATGGCCTAGAAGAGGCCAACAAGGTAGCTCTGAGGATGCCGCGAAGTGGAGAGTGGCAGTGAAACACTGGACGCCAGAGTGAGGGCCACACAGCAGTGGCCTTTATTGGTTTAGAGCATGGGGCCTCCACGTGGACTTAAATGCAGACCCTAGGCCTGCCCGTGTGACCTTGGGCGAGTGACTTAACCTCTCTGAGCCTCCATTGCCCCACCTGTAAAATGAGGGGTTTATAGTACCTACTTCATAAGGTTGCTGTGGGGATGACATGAGAAGCCATAGGTAAAGTTTCTGGCAAGAAACTTTCAACAAACAATAACTATTATTGTTACTATTAATTATTATTTGAGACGGAGTCTGGCACTGTTGGCTAGGCTGGAGTGCAATGGCACAATCTCGGCTCACTGCAACCTCCTCCTCCTGGGTTCAAGGGATTCTCCTGCCTCAGCCTCGTGAGTAGCTGGGATTACAGGCACCCACCACCATACCCGGCTTTTTTTTTTTTTTTTTTTTTTTTTTTTTTTTTTTTTTGAGACGGAGTCTCGCTCTGTGGCCCAGGCTGGAGTGCAGTGGTGTGATCTCGGCTCACTGTAAGCTCCACCTCCCGGGTTCACGCCATTCTCCTGCCTCAGCCTCCTGAGTAGCTGGGACTACAGGTGCCCGCCACCACACCTGGCTAATTTTTTTGTATTTTTAATAGAGACAGGGTTTCACTGTGTTAGCCAGGATGCTCTCAAGATCCTCCCACCTCAGCCTCCCAAAGTGCTGGGATTACAGGTGTGAGCCACTGCGCCCGGCCAATTTTTTGTATTTTTGGTAGAGACAGGGGTTTCACTATGTTGGCCAGGCTGGTCTTGAACTCCTGAACTCGTGATTCACCCGCCTCGGCCTCCCAAAGTGCTGGGATTACAGGCATGAGCCACTGCCCCTGGCCTATTATGATTATTATTTACAGCTGAGATGAGGTTTGGACAGGGGAGAGCTTAAAAGGGATACATTTACCATTCTGCACTGGAGGCCTGAAAACAAACCATAGGAATCAAGACAGAAGTTTGGCACTGGAGGAAGGCCTTGGGCTGAGGGGTGCATGTTAACTGCATTGGCTTCCTCGGTCTGGTGCTATTTCTGAATATGCTCCTCTGGTCTGGACTGCATTTAGTGGGGAAAAGGAGTCCACAGAGAGGACGCCATGGTCCTGCTCTTCTGGCATTTGCTCAGACCACACGTGGAGACTGTGTCTGTCTAAGACAGACGGGTGGGCGCCGGAGCCTAGCTAGGCCTGGAAAATCAGAACTTAGGAGGAAAGGCTGAAGGAACTAGTGGTGATCTGCCTTGAGAAGAGCCAGCTCCAGAGGGATGTGACTGCCCTCAAATATCTGAATAGGCAGAGAGGGTCCTGATGGGAAGAATTGGGCCTAGCAGGCGCTGTGTGAGTCACAAGCCATTAACAGACATTCTGGAGTTTCCCGCCAGGCAGGACTGCCCTATCTCCTCCTGGGCCCTCAGACCCTGCCTGCCCAGCCATTTGAAACCTACAGCAGACATTCAGTCCTGGCAGGCAGCTTCCAGGCTGGGCCACTCAGGTTGCATCTCCCACTGATCTCATGCCTCAAGTATGACAGCAAGGCACATTCCCACCAGCAGAAAGAGGGTCTTAGGGAGCCCTGCACCCAGACCTCTTCTGAGGGAGAAAGAGCAACTGAGGCATAGAGAAGAGAAACAGCAGTTTGGGTGGCCAAGATGTGCTCAGCTTCCAGGGCCCTGGGCTCCCGGTCAAGGGCCTAACTGTGGGCCTTGCATGGCTTGGACACCACCCAGCCTGTTCCTGTGAGGCCTGGCTGTTGCCACCAAAACTGGGGTGGTCCAGGCAGAAATGCTTTCCTGGCTGGGACCCAGGCCCTGGCCCGAGGTTTGTCTTTCCACCCCAGAGGCAAGCACTATCCTCTTCCCACTGGTCCCAGGCTGCTGGAAAAACAACACAAGCAATGATTTTTATTTTTCTTAAAATTAACAAACAGTATTAAGGCCAGGTGTGGTGGCTCATGCCTGTAATCCCACTTTGGGAGGCCAAGGCAGGCAGGTCACTTGAGGTCAGAAGTTCAAGACCAGCCTGGTCAACATGGTGAAACCTCGTTTTTACTAAAAATACAAAACTTAGCTGGGCTTGTTGGCGCACACTTATAATCCCAGCTACTCAGGAGGCTGAGGTGGGAGAATCGCTTGAACCTGGGAGGCGGAGGTTGCGGTGTGCCAAGATCGTTCTACTACACTCTAGCCTGAGTGACAGAGCAAGACCTTGTCTCAAAACAAAACAAAACAGTATTATTAAAATCACATACATAGGTTTTCTTTTAAAAAATGTTAGGCAAATAAATGTAGAGCCCCTTTGCTCACCATCCTTCAATCCCAGTTGCCTTCCTAAAGGTAACATGGTTGTCAGGCTGGCCTGTATGGGCTCAGAACATTTTGTGTGGGCAACTGCATGCCTGTAGGGGGAATGATGTTTGTGTGTGTGTGTGTGTTTTAATACTTTGCGTTTCATTCTGTTAACTTGCTTTTTTTACTCAACATTATGCTTTCAAAATCTACCATACTAGTACATAGAGCTCTAGTTCCTTTTAAGCTGCTGTATAGTTTTCTTTTTCTTTTTTTTTTTTGGCGGGGTGGGGCAGAGTTTCGCTTTTGTGGCCCAGGCTGGAGTGCAATGGCACAATGTCAGCTCACTGCAACCTCTGCCTCTCAGGTTCAAGCAATTCTCCTGCCTCAGCCTCTGAAGTAGCTGGGATTACAGTCACCCACCACCATGCCCAGCTAATTTTTGTGTTTTTACTAGAGATGGGGTTTCACCATGTGGGCCAGCCTGGTTTCGAACTCCTGACCTCAGGTGATCGGCCCGCCTTGACGTCCCAAACTGTTGGGATTACAGGTGTGAGCCATTGTGCCCAGCCTGCTGTATAGTTTTCTATCGTGTGAACATGCTCTCTCTGTCTTGCCCATTTCTCTGCTAGTGGACATATGGGTGGTTTCTGATTTGTCACTAATGTGCTGCTGAGGTCTGCATCCCAGTGCCTACGCGCCTGTGCTTCCCTAAGCCATATGCTCGGAGGTGGAGGTGCGGGGTGACATAGCTCACACATTTCAGGTTACAAAGATCTGCCACATTGTCTTCTGCGGTAGCAGCACTGGCTTACCCTCTAACCAGCAGCACGCTGTGAAACTTTTCCCCTGCCACCTCACCAACTTTGCCTCGTTATCAAATGATTTCATTGTGCCAGTGTCCTGGAGGAGAAATGTCATGTATGTTGTAATCTGCATTTTCCCCCTGATTTTCAGTGCTCTTTCTAATGTTCTCTTCTCTCTCTAGTTTTGGGCCTTTTGTCCTAAGGGAAGCTTACTGAAGGGGAGTCTAGAGTCTTGCCTAGGACAAGTCAATTCTGACTCTATCAGCTTCATTTCTATTGCTAAGCAATGAGCCACCCATGTAGGCGCAGACTTCAAAATGGGCAAAGTTGAAAAAACCTCTTAAGAGGTACAGAATCGCTGGGAGTGGTGGCTTATGCCTGTAATCCCAGCACTTTGGGAGGCCGAGGTGGGCGGATCACGAAGTCAGGAGTTCGAGACTAGCCTGGCCAACATGGTGAAACCCCATCTCTACTAAAAATATAAAAATTAGGTGGGTGTGTGGTACAAACCTGTAATCCCAGCTACTCAGGAGGCTGAGGCAGGAGAATTGCTTGAACCTGGGAGGCAGAGGTTGCAGTGAGCCAAGATTGCCCTCCTGCACTCCAACCTGGGTGACAAAAAAAAAAAAAAAAAAGATGTACAGAGTCTTGCTTATAGAAGGGAAAACTGAGGCTCAGAGAGCAGCAGGGAGGGGCCCATACATGTGACCCACATGTCAGTATACTGCTGTCCCTGTTCCACACAGCCCACCTCTCCTGCTGCTCTCTTTCTCCAGGACCCCAGTGCCATTTGGAGGACCCCTCGTGGGGGGCACTTTTCCCAGGCCAGGCACCCCCTTCATCCCGGAGCCCCTCAGTGGCTTGGAACTCCTCCGCCTCAGACCCAGCTTCAACAGAGTGGCCCAGGGCTGGGTCCGTAACCTCCCAGAGTCCGAGGAGCTGTAGCCCAAGCCTGCATCTTCAGTTCCCCAGTCTTGGGGGCATGGTAACATCCGGAACTGAGACTTGCGGACAGCACTTCACAGTTTAAGAAGGGCCTTCACACACAAAACCTGATTGCAAATGGCCTCAGAGGTCACAAAGTTCAGTAGTCCCAAAACATGGGTGTGCTTCAAAATTACCTGGGGATGTTGTTCTGAATACAGATGACTGGACTGTCCCAGACTTGCAGCATCAGAGTCTCCTAAGTCAAGGAATCTGTATTACTAATAGCAACTAGGGCCGGGTGTGGTGGCTCATGCCTGTAATCCCAGCACTTTGGGAGGCCAAGGTGGGAGGATCACCTGAGGTCAGGAGTTTGAGACCAGCCTAGCCAAAATAGTGGAACCCCGTCTTTACTAAAAATACAAAAATTAGCCAGACATGGTGGTGCATGCCTGTAATCCGAGCTACTCAGGAGGCTGAAACAGGAGACTCACTTGAACTGGGAGGCAGAGGTTACAGTGAGCCGAGATTGCGCCACTGCACCCCAGCCTGGACAACAGAGTGAGACTCCTTCTAAAATAAATAAATAAATTAAATAAATAGCAACCAGTACTCCAGGTGATTCCAGCATAAATTTTCCATGGTTTGTGTCATTAGGAGTCTACATCCACACCTCTGCTCTTCCCTGTTCCTGCAGTGTACACTCCCCTGGTGACAGGGTGCTGCTCACTGGCACCCCATCTTCCTGTGAATAACTCAAATAATTAGAAAATGTTCCTTTTACTGAGAGGCAGTTGGTCTTCATCTATTCATGCTCTAAACACTTCCTAAGCACTGACTGTGTGCTAGACACTGTGCCAGGCCCGGGCCTCGAGGAGGAAAAGACAGTAGGGAAGACAGATTTATAGAGCATGAAATCATCATAATTTTCCCTAAAGCATGCTTATTGACAATTGAGGAACAGTGTATCGTGGGGCAGAGGAAGGAGTCCGTCACCCTAGGTGTGGGATGGGATTCCAGAAGCTTCCTGGAGGATTTGAGTGGGACCTTGGAGGAGGTGTGAGAGTCCATGAAGAGAAGGGGGTGTGAGGGGGAGGGTATTCCTGGAAAGTAGACCAGCATGTGCAAAAATGTGGAACTGAGCACAGGTGCAGGGTGTTCTGCAGAAGGGAGAAGGCTGTGCTAGAGGAGCCGGTGAGGGCCAGCGTGGGGTGGACCTCACTAAGGAAATGCGGAAGGTTTTAGTGATGGGTCTTGCTGGGTGCTGTGTGGGGCGTATATTGGAGAAGGGTAATGCCAGAAGCCAGGATGCCTGCAAGGGATGAGGCCATGGGAATGGAGAGAAGGGGCCGCCTGCTGGGCACCTTGCGGGACAAGTGCAAAGTGGGGTGCTTATTAAGATTGCTTCTTTCCACCGTCCATTTTGAGCAGGCTGTTTAAAGTGGTGGTGGTGGTGATGATGATGATGGCAGCTTTATATTGAGTGCCTCAGTGCTTGGGCTGGTGGTAGGTTCTCTACATATCTTATTTCTAATTCTCACAACAACCCTGAGAGAAAGATATTGTTGTCCCCATTTTACAGATGTGGATATTTAGGCTCAAAAGGAGGAAGTGACTTGTCCAGGGGCAGAGACCAAATGGGAATCTGATTCCAGTGGATGTGTTTTCTCTATACTGGGTGGTCACTGCCCACTCGCTCTGAAACCATCTGATTGTTGTGCCCTGCCTTGGAGTTTAGAAGTTGAGTGCAGGCTTGGGAGTCAGACTGGCTGGACTGGGTTCTAACTCTGCCACTGCTAGCCGGGTGCACTTGAGCAAGTCATTTCACATCCCCGAGCCTCTATTCTCCATCAGTAAGATGAGGACAAGTATAAAACCTCCTTTATGGGTTTGTTGTGAACACAGTGCAGGACAAATTTATAATAAGAGCTCAGTCAATGGTAGGTTTCATGCAACTGCTGCTCTAGGCTGGAAAAGTTGTCTGTGCACTAGATGCAGCATGAGAAGCTGGCTGCTAAGATGTCACTGGGGGTCAGTAAAGCTGAAGCCTGAAGGAAAGCCTCTCATTGCTGTAGAGCTCTCCCTGCCTCTCTCTCTGGGAGCGATGTGGAAGGTCAGGAGTCCAGCCCATTCCCAGGGTGCATGGGATAATGATTGCATTTTCCTTTTGCTCTGAAGTTTCACTCCCCTTCTGGGTCCCAAGGGCCCAATGGCCTGACTTTTAGAATTGCTTGCAATTGATGTTTTCTCTTGAATTTGGGGGCTGCCATTGAAAGCCAGGTTTCCATGTGCTGAAGAGCAGCCATTCAAGAGTCTGAAAAGTAGACAAAAGGACTCCGATTGCCTTGGGTTGGTTCTGCTGTGCTCTGGAAGGTAACTGTAGCCACCGGGTACGAAAAGGAGCCTGGTGGGGAGACCACTGCACCCAAAACAAATCCTTTCTTCTTCTGAGAGTGTGACTTTTTCTGGTGTTGTAAAAAAGAAAAAAAAAAAATAATGCTCATTGTAAAAATAAAATAATAAGGAGTAAAATGTGAAAGTGTCTGCCCACATAGCCCTCCCATGCACATATGTACACCTTCCTACCTTCCTGTCTCTGCTATTCCTATACACCAGAGGTAACCACTGATGACAATTTGGTCCTTCTAGAATTGTGGAATTATTTGAATGGATAAATATGTGCATGTGTATATAGATGCACACACACAGAGGCATGTCTTTGTTTTAACGGAATCATACTATATGGATTGTTCTGTATCATGCTGCTTTATTTAAGAAATAAAATTTGGATCCTGAAAAAGCAAATCACTCACCTTTCATGTAATTTGAGATTACATGAAATAAATTATAAGAAATCCTTCATATAGGCTGGGCGTAGTGGCTCACACCTGTAATCCCAGCAGTCTGAGAGGCTGAGGTGGGCAGATCACTTGAGGTCAGGAGTTCGAGACCATCCTGGCCAACATGGTGAAACCCCATCTCTACTAAAAATACAAAAATTAGCCAGGCATTGTGGTATGTGCCTGTAATCCCAGCTACTTGGGAGGCTAAGGCATGAGAATCGCCTGAACCCAGGAGGCGGAGGTTGCAGTAAGCTGAGATTGTACCACTGCACTCAGCCTGAGCGACAGAGCAGAACTCCATCTCAAAAAAAAAAAAGAAAAAAAGAAAATGAAAAGAAATCCTTCATATAAAATTCTATATTTTTGCCTGTTTTTGTTCTTTCTGTAAATTAAATCATACAGTGATATGAAAATGAAAAGGACTAAGAATAGCTAAAACGCAGAGAAATGTGGCATTAGACATAGCAACAATGAACTATAGTTTCATGCAACGATGTGAATGCATCTCAGAAACATAATGGTAAGCAAAGGAAGGCAAATGTTTCCTGATGGAAGAAAAGATTTAATATAAAAGTCAGAATAGTGGTCACTTTGGGAATGGGGAGGGGTTCGTGAATGTGAAAGACCCCATCAAATGCTTCTAGGGTAGCTGGAAAAATTCTGTTTCTAGACCTGGGTGATTGTTACATCGATGTTCACTTTACAATATTTAAGTTAGTTGTACACCTGTGTGTTTCACACTTTTCTGCACATGTACATATTTTATCAAAATAATCCCTCCTTTTAAAATCGGAATGAACAAGTTAATAGGACATGAGACATACCTGAAGAGAGGATTAGTGAGCTAAAAGTGCCCATAATGCATCTCAGAGAGTTAAAGAGATGGAAAATATGAGAGAGAAGTTAAAAGATACAGAGAATAAAATGACAATGCCCAACACTACTAATGTCGACACTTTCCGGCAATAATGGAAAAATGTCTTCAAGGAGTGACAGCACAATACATTGATTTTCAGACAAACAAATATTAAGAGAGTTTTCTACTGACCCCTGAAAAAATGACAAAGAACATACTTCAGGAAGGACCCAGAAAGAAATCATAGAATCTAAGCAGCACTAGTGAGCAGAGAAATGGCAAGCATGTGACTAAGTCCTAAAACACGATCAATCCACTAGATGACAGGAAGGATGAAGAAGAAACACAAGCACATAAAATAAAGTGGTATAATTACTTTCAAACATATCAGTTATCATAAACTAATATTTACATTTAGACAGGACTCACCAGTTTAAAGATAAAGACTTGTGGATTGGGCCGGGTGCAGTGGCTCATGGCTGTAATCCCAGCACTTTGGGAGGCCGAGGTGGGCGGATCACGAGGTCAGGAGATTGAGACGATCCTGGCTAACACGGTGAAACCCCTGTCTCTACTAAAAATACAAAAAATTAGCCAGGCATGGTGGCGGGTGCCTGTAGTCCCAGCTACTCGGGAGGCTGAGGCAGGAGAACAGCATGAATCTGGGAGGCGGAGCCTGCAGTAAGCTGAGATCCAGCCACTTCACTCCAGCCTGGGTGAAAGAGCAAGACTCTGTCTAAAAAAAAAAAGACTTGTGGATTGGACGAAAATAATTTCAGTTCTGTGCTGTTCATAAGCAGCGCCCCTAAAATATGTGGCACAGAAATAAAATAAAGAAACTGTCTGACACGGTGGCTCATGCCTGTAATCCCAGAGGCGGGAGGATCACTTGAGGTCAGGAGTTTGAGGTTGCAGTGAGCTATGATCATGCCATTGCACTCCAGACTGAGCAAAAGAGACCCTGTCTCAAAAAAAGAAAGAAAAAGAGAAACAGAGAAAGAAATACTATCCAAAAGAAATGTGTTTTAGACGGGCGTGGTGGCTCACGCCTGTAATCCCAGCACTTTGATTGAGACCATCCTGGCTAACACAGTGAAACCCCGTCTCTACTAAAAATACAAAAAAATTAGCCGGGCGTGGTGGGGGGCGCCTGTAGTCCCAGCTACTCGGGAGGCTGAGGCAGGAGAATCACTTAGGAGGCGGAAGTTGCAGTGAGCCGAGATCGCGCCACTGCACACCAGCCTGGGTGACAGAGCAAGACTCCATTTCAAAAAAAAAAGAAATGTGTTTTAGCCACATTAACATCAGACAAAGTAGACTTGATGGCAAAAAGCATTATTGTGATAAAGCAGATCTTCACGTAAGAATAAACCCATAGTCACAGTGGAAGATTTAACACATTTCTTTCAATTATCGATGGGTTATCAGATAAATAATTAGTAAGGATATAGAAGATATGAAAAATAAAATGAAAAAGCAGCATCCTGCACCACCAGATTAGAGAATACTCATTCTAACTACATACACTTTAAAAAACCAAATATACAAAATTCAAAACTTTTGTGCATCAAAGAATACTATCAAGAGAGTGAAAAGAGAACCCACAGAATAGGAGATTATAGCTCAAAGAATAAATACCAGTGAAACTGTAGGGATATAAATTAATAATTTAATAAATAAAAATCAAACAAGTGAGAAAGAAGGGATAAAACTTCCTTTTTCCTTGTAGAAGACTTTCACATAATGTATGTAGATACTTGCCCCTTTAAGAGGTGGAGGTTAATTCCCATCCTATTGATTATAGACTGAACTTATCAACTTGCTTCCAAAGAACAGAGCATAGGAAGAGAAAAATTATGACTTCCCAAAGGAGAAACCTGGAAGACACTCCCTTAATGAAGTAATCAAGGTTAACATCATCAGTGATACTCAGATTTCTGATATGAAGTGATGAGAAGGGCACTTCCTCTTGTGATATTGTTCCTCAAATCCTTAACCCCAGTCTAATCATGTGATAACATCAGAAAAACCCAGTTGAGCAACATTCTATGAAAACACCTGACCGGTACTTTTAAAACCTACCACAGCATGAAAAACAAGGCAAGACCAATCAACTGTCACCGATTGGAGGAGACTGGGAGACGTTACAACTAAGTGTCATGTGGAAGCCTAGACTGAATTCTGAAACAGAAAAAAGGACAGGAAAAAAAGGTGAAATCCAAATAAAGACTTAATTGAGTTAATAGTATGGTACCTATGTTAATTTCTTGTTTTTTTTTTTTTTTTAATTTTTTGTTTTGAGACAGTGTCTCACTACTCTGTCACCCACGCTGGAGTACAGTGGCTCAATCTCAGCTCACTGCAACCTCCAGCTCCTAGGCTCAAGTGATTCTCCCACTTCAGCCTTCTGAGTTGCTAGAACTACAGGTGTATGCCACCACACCTGGCTAATTTTTGTATTTTTTGTAGAGCTGGGGTTTCACCATGTTACTCAGGCTGGTCTTGGACTCCTGAGCTCAAGCAATCCATCTACCTTGGCTTCCCAAAGTGCTGGGATTATAGGCATGAGCCACCACGCCTGGCCAATTTTTTAGTTTTGAAAAACATACTAGGCCAGGCATGGTGGCTCACATCTGTAATCCCACCACTTTGGGAAGCTAAGGCAGGCAGATCAACCTGAAGTCAGGAGTTCAAGACCAGCCTGGCCAACATGATGAAACTCTGTCTCTATGAAAATACAAAAATTAGCCAGGCGTGGTGGTGGGCGCCTGTAATCCCAGCTACTCAGGAGGCTGGGGCAGGAGAATCGCTTGAACCCAGGAGGTGGAGGTTGCAGGGAGCTGAGATCATGCCACTGCTTTCTAGCCTGGGTGACAGAGCCAGATTCTATATTAAAAAAAAAAAAAAAGAGTCCGGGTGTGGTGGCTCACGCCTACAATCCCAGCACTTTGGGAGGCCAAGTGGGTGGATCACAAGGTCTAGAGTTTGAGACCAGCCTGGCCAACATGGTGAAACCCTGTCTCTACTAAAAATATACAAACATTAGCTGGGCATGGTGGCATGCACCTGTAATCCCAGATACTCAAGAAGCTGAGGCAGGAGAATTGCTTGAACCCAGGAGACGAAGGTTGCAGTGAGCCGAGTTTGTGCCACTGCACTCCAGCCTGGTCAACAGAGCAAGACTTTGTCTCGAAAAAAAGGAAACAAGCCGGGCGCAGTGGCTCACGCCTGTAATCCCAGCACTTTGGGAGGCCGAGGCGGGTAGATCACCTGAGGTCGGGAGTTCGAGACCAGCCTGACCAACATGGAGAAACCCCATCTCTACTAAAAATACAAAATTAGCTGGGCCTGGTGGCACATGCCTATAATCCCAGCTACTAGGGAGGCTGAGGCAGGAGAATTGCTTGAACCTGAGAGGCGGAGGTTGCGGTGAGCTGAGATCGTGCCATTGCACTCCAGCCTGGGAAACAAGAGTGAAACTCCGCCTCAAAAAAAAAAAAAAAAAACATACATACTATGGCTATGTAAGGTGTTAACATGATGAGGCGAAGCTGGGTGAAAAGTATACAAGAACTGTCTTTGGAACTTTTCTGTCTATCTGAAGTTATTCCAAGATAACAAGCTGTGAAACTAAAGACAAACAAATCCCACAGAGAAAACACCAGGACCTGATCACTTCACCAGAGAATTGTATCAAACATTTAAGGAAAAAAAAAAAGAGCATTGTTACACAAATGCTTTCAAAATACAGAGGAAGAGAGAACATTTTCCAAACAAATTTTATAATGCCAGAAGAAACCCGACAAAAATGTTACAGAAAAGGCCACTATTCCTCATTAATACAGACACAAAACCCAAGATATACATGTGCGTTCATATATGTATATACAAACACACACATATTTATAAATATATCTGTATATATAATTTATAAATAACTATATGTAATATAGCATGACTAAGTTAGGTTTACCCCAGGAATGAAATCTTGGTTTATTTGAAAATCAATCAATGAATTCACATTAACATAGTAAATGAGAAAACTGTATGGTGCAGGAAAAGCATTGATGAAATTCAACCCCAATTTATGGTGAAAATTCTTTAAAAATTTATAGGCAACACCCTCAGTCTGATCAAAGTTAGCTCCAAAAAATCTCCAGCTAATAACCCTAATGGGGAAATACTGCATGCATTTCCCACCAGCTTGAGAATAAGACAAAAGTGTCTTCTCTTACCACTTCTATTTAATGTAGTACTCATGGTCCTCGCCAGTTCAGTTAGGCAAGAAAAAGAAATAGGCATAAAGATTGGAAATAAATAAATGAAATGGTCTCTGTTCACAGGTGAAATTATTGTTTACATAGATCGCTGCAGAAATCTACAAAATAATTACTAGAAGTACTGAGTGAATTTAGCAAGGTCACAGGATACAGGGTTGAGACACAAAACCCAACTGTATTTCTATATTAACTGCAACAATTGGAAAAGACACTTTTTTAAAAATAGCAACAAATCACACAATTCTTAGTAATAAATGAAAGAAAGGTTGTGTAAGACTTGTACACCAAAACCTTAAAACACTGCTGAAATTAAAGAAAATAGTTAAATGGAGACATATATTGTGCTCATAGATTGGAAAACTCAATATTTGTAAGATGTCAGTTCTTCTCAAATTGACCTATTTTCAACACAATCCCAAACATAGGTTTATGTTTTTGCAGAAATTGGCAGGCTGATTTAAAAATTTATATGGAAATGCAAGGGCCCTAGAAAAGGAAAACGTTTTCAACAAACAATGAATGACATCATTAGGGTGGGCCCTATCCAGTATGACTGGTGTCCTTATAACTAGAGAAAATTTGGACACAGAGGCATGCACATTAGAACACCAAGGAAAGATGAAGGCAGAGACCAGAGTGATGTGCCTACAAGTCAAGGAATGCTAAAGATTACCAGCAAACCACTAGAACCTAGGAGACAGGCATGGACCAGATTCTCTCACAGCCTCAGAAGGAATCAACCTGCTAACATATTAATCCTGGAGGCCTAGTCTCCAGAACTGTAACACAATAAATTCCTGTTGTTTAAGCCAGTTTTTAGTACTTTGTTATGGCAGCCCTAGCAAACTAATACAGATTTGGTATATGAGATACTAAGTTAGATTTGATTAAAACAAAAAGCTTATGCTTATCAAAAAACATCACTAGGAAAGTGAATAAAGCTGGGCATGGTGGCTCACACCTGTAATCCCAGCACTTTGGGAGGCTAAAGTGGGCGGATCACCTGAGGTTAGGAGTTCGAGACAAACCTGGCTAACATGGTGAAACCCTGTCTCTACTAAAAACACAAAAATTAGCTGGGTGTGGTGGTGCATGCCTGTAGTCCCAGCTACTCAGCAGACTGAGGCAGGAGAATCACTTAACCCAGGAGGTGGAGGTTGCAGTGAGCCCAGATCACGCCACTGCACTCCAGGCTGGACGACAGAGCAAGACTCTGTCTCAAAAAAAAAAAAAGAAAGTGAATAGGCAAGCCACAGACTGGGGAGAGTATTTGCAAACACGTCTCTGAAAAGGGACTAATACCTAAGATGTATACCTTCTATAACTAGTTAATACAAAAAAAGACACCCAATAGAAATGACCAAAATATTTGGACAGATATGTCACAAAAGAAGACATATAGGCTGGGTGCAGTGGCTCACACCTGTAATCCCAGCATTTTGGGAGGCTGTGGTGGGAGGATCACTTGAGGCCAGGAGTTCAAGGCTGCAGTGAGCTATGATCACATCACTGCACTGCGGCCTGGCTGACAAAGTAAGACCCCATTTCTAAAAATAAAAATAACAGATTTTTCATCCTTAAGTTTCTCAATTTTTTTTCTTTAAAAAGAAGATATGTAAATGGCCATAAGTAATTGAAAAGGTGTCCAACTTATTTGTCACAATGGGAATGCAAAATAAAACCACAATTAATTACCATTACACACCCACTAGAATGGCTAAATTCAGAAGACCATTTACATCAAATGGTGGCAACATTGTGGAGCAACTGGAACTCTCCTACGTTGTGGTAGGAACATAAAGGGAAAAAGTCTGACAGTTCTTTTTAAAACCAGACATGTTTAGTAATTCTGCTCCTAAGTTTATGTATTTTTTACTTTTTTGAGACACAGCTTTGATCTGTCACCAAGGCTGGAGTGCAGTGGTGCCATCTCGGCTCACTGCAACCTCCGCCTCCCAGGTTCAAGCGATTCTCCTCCCTCAGCCTCTCGAGTAGCTGGAATTACAGGCACCTGCCACCATACTTGGCTAATTTTTGTATTTTTAGTAGAGATGGAGTTTCACCATGTTGCCCAGGCTGGTCTCGAACTCCTGACCTCAAGTGATCCACCCACCTCGGCCTCTCTAAGTGCTGGGATTATAGGCGTGAGTCACTGCGCCCAGCCCTAAGTATTTATTCAAGAGAAAAGAAAACATACATTCACAAACAATTTGTACCAGAATATTCATAGTAGCTTTTATTTTCAGTAGCAAAAAAACCCCAAACAAATTGGAAACAGCCTTGGTGTCCATCAATGGGAGGATGGGTAAGTGATGGCATAGTCATACAGTAGAATTCTGTCCTGCAATAAGAAGGAACTATATACAACATTATGGATGATTCTCAAACACATGCTGGTAGAAAGAAGCCAAATATAAAACAGTTCACACTGCATGATTCTATTTATATGAAGTTCTAAAGGAAGCAAAACTAATCTATGGTAATAAAAATCAGAACAGTAGTTGCCTCTGGAGATTGGTGGGAGTGGGTATTGGCTAGGAAGAGCAGGAGGAAACTTTCTGGAGTGAGGATAATGTCCTATATCTTGACAGGGGTTTGAGTCACATGGATGTATACATTTGTCGAAACTCTTGAATGACATACTCATGCATTTTAGTCTATGTAACTTTGACCTTAAAAATCCACAAAAAAAATTGAACTCTTTCATCTGGATAGATGGAAAAAAGAAGTGAACTCTAGTTAATTAAACATGGCCCCTGAATTAGGATGGTTCAATTTATGATTTTTCAACTTTATGATGTTGTGAAAGCAATACAACCATTCTGTTTTTCACTTTCAGGAGAGTAGTCAATAAATTACATGAGATATTCGACACTTCATTATAAAATAGGCTTTGTGTTAGGTGATTTTGCTCAATAGGCTAGGATAAGCTGTGATGTTCAGTAGGTGTATTAAATACATTTTTCACTTAATGATATTTTCAACTTATCAGGATGTAACTCTACCATAAGCTGAGGAGCATCTGTATATAAATGCTGAAATATTTAAAGGTGAAGTCTATTGATGTCTTCAATTTACTCTGAAATGCATAAAAATAGACTGATGGGGCTGGGCACGGTGGCTCATGCCTATAATCTCAGCACTGTGAGAAGCTGAGGGAGATCTCTTGAAGATCTGAGGCAGGCAGATCTTTTGAGGTCAGGGGTTTGAGATCAGCCTGATCAATATGGTGAAACCCCGTCTCTACTAAAAAAATACAAAAATTAGCTGGGTATGGTAGCACATGCCTGTAATTCTAGCTACTCAGGAGGCAGAGGCAGGAGAATTGCTTGAACCCGGGAGGCGGAGGTTGCAGTGAGCCAAGACAGCACCACTGCACCCCAGCCTGGGCGACAGAGTGAGACTCTATCTCAAAAAAAAAAAAAAAAATAGATTGATGGATGCATAAAGAAATGGATAGATATGTGATAAAGCCAATATGGCAAAATGTTAATTGTAGAATCAGTTGGTGGGTATACAGTGGTTCACAGTAAAATTATTCTAACTTTTCTGTACAGTACAGTAAAATGTTAGGGGCAAAAAACAAAAACAAAAACAAAAAAAACAACTACAGAATCTCTGAGAAGAGTAATATTTTCTAATCTCAGAAGTGATCTCGGCCGGGTGTGGTGGCTCACACCTGTAATCCCAGCACTTTGGGAGGCTGAGATGGGTGGATCACAAGGTCAGGCATTCAAGACCAGCCTGGCCAACATAGTGAAATCCCGTCTCCAGTAAAAAAACACAAAAATTAGCCGGGTGTGGTAGCACACGCCTGTAATTCCAGCTACGCAGGAGGCAGAGGCAGGAAAATTGCTTGAACTCGGGAGGCGGAGGTTGCAGTGAGCCAAGATGGCACCACTGCACTCCAGCCTGGGTGACACAGTGAGACTCTCAGAGAAAAAAAAAAAGACTACAGAATCTGAGAAGAGTAACATTTTCAGATCTTAGAAGTGATCTCGGCCGGGTGTGGTGGCTCACACCTGTAATCCAAGCACTTTGGGAGGCTGAGATAGGTGGATCACAAGGTCAGGCATTCAAGACCAGCCTGGCCAACACAGTGAAATCCTGTCTCTACTAAAAAAAAAATACAAAAATTAGCTGGGCATGGTGGTGTGTGCCTGTAATCCCAGCTGCTCGGGAGGCTGAGGCAGGAGAATTGCTTGAACCCGGGAGGTGGAGGGTGTGGTGAGCGGAGATTGCACCACTGCACTCCAGCCTGGGCAACAGAGCAAGACTTTGTCTCAAAAAAAAAAAAAGAAGTGATCTCATCCTATACTAGTATTTCTCAAAGGGTGGTCTTTGCCTCATAAAAATCCAAGAACTTAAGACTCACTGAAGTTTAAAAATTGCTCTACCTGCCGACCCTGAAGAATTCCACTGCACAGCCAGGGCTTCAGCTGTCACCAATTCACTGCCCATCCAAATCTTAATCTCCCTGAAGCTCCATTCCCCTTCGGTTGCGAATTTCTATTGGCCTAACAATATCTTAAACTCACCAGATCCCATAGGGGATTCATATTTTCCCACCCCTACTTCCCAATCTCACTTTCTTCTTCTAGCATTCTCTGTTTCAGGAAAAGACACCCTTCTACTCAGTTGACCAATCCAGAGACCTGAGGTGGGAGGTTAGGGGTTACCCTAGACTCCTCTCTTTTCACCTCCATTTATTTCAGGTCACAGTGGCTCACTGATTTGGCTTCCAGAACATCTGCTACATCTCACTGTTTGCCCCATGGGCTGTCACTGCCTTAGTCCGGTTGTCATAATGCTTTACCTTCTGAGCCTTTTCTGTGGGAGGAGCTCAAAATATTACAGGCAGCAAAAAGGGTTATGAGGCCTTGTGACAACTACACAGAGATTAAGTACATACCCGGTTATACAGCTGGGAGGAGCTGAAGTTGAGATCTGAACTCAGGTAGTCTGGCTCCAGAGTCTGTTTAAAACACCATTACTTGCCAAGACGCGGTGGCTCATGCCTGCAATCCCAACAAAGGGAAGGCCAAGGTGGGAGGATCACTTGAGCCCAGAAGTTTGACACCAGCGTGGGCAATGTAGTGAGACCCCTATTTTTCAAAAAAAGAGGAAAACACCATCACTCAGTATAAATCTACTATATAAACAAGTGCCTTTTTATTATTAGATTTGAGGACATCTATATTTTTATTAGAGTAACACTAGCAGCTATAACAGATAAATCCCCAAGTCTCAATGCCTTAATACAACAAAAATTTCTCATATAGCAATATTGTCTTCTAAGTGGTGATGGAGGAACCCAGGCTCCACTGTGTGACTCTGCTGCTGTCTTCCAGAGACCATTCTGTGCATTCAGCCAGATGGAGAAAGCACACAGGACTGGGTGAGGGTTTTACAGGCCAAGCCTAGGAATGGCAAAAGTTGATTTTCACCAAGTGTACCCAGCTGTGTGTCCTAGGCAATGGAATCTGGCAAGCAAGAGTTTTTGCCAAGATCTAATTGCCCATAATTCTGATTTATTTATGATGAATAGCTATTCTATACTTAATATTGTTTTTTTAAAAAAGATCCATAACCAGACTGCACAAAAATTAGAATCTCCTCCTCCCCAAGAAAGCAACGTTAGAATACACAATTGGACAGGCATGTATGTATGTATGTATATGTGGAGATGTAAATCATTGAATCTAGCAGTTATTAAAATGCTATCCATAAGATTCACATCTCATTTACAAATTGGCTAAAAATCCTTTACATGCTCAAAAGCAGGCAATCAAAAAAGACCCAAAAGGGTACAAAAATACTTGGAAGTATCCTACATTGCTTCACATTTGACATTACTAGCAATAAAATGAAAATTTCTAAGGATAGATTTTTAAATCTTAAAAAAAATAAGGCAATTTAAGTTCTCTAAACAAAAATTCTGCAAATCTAAAACAGGGTGCCATATGGGGCATGTCCTTCTTGGAAGTAAACATTTTAGATAAAAGTGGCATAAAATTGGTGTAAGGAAATGGCCAGGCACAGTGGCTCACGCCTGTAATCCCAGCACTTTGGGAGGCTGAGGTGGGTGGATCACGAGGTCAGGAGATTGAGACCATCCTGGCCAACATGGTGAAACCCCATCTCTACTGAAAATATAAAAATTAGCTGGGTGTGGTGGCACATGCCTGTAATTCCAGCTACTCAAGAGGCTGAGGCAGGAGAATCGCTTAAAACCAGGAGGCACCCAGGAGGTAGAGGTTGCAGTGAGCTGAGATCACACCACTGCACTCCAGCCTAGTGACAGAGCAAGACTCCATCTCAAAAAAAAAAAAGTTGGCTTCAGCAAAAATGAATTTATAATAAATGTTTCCTTTTAAAATGACTTGCCTAAGGATGACCTTTTAAATTTTATTTTTTAGAGACAGGATTTCACCATGTTGCCCAGGTTGGCCTTGAACTGCTGGCCTCAAGCAATCCTCCCACCTCAGCCTCTTAAGTAGCTGGCATTATCGGCATGCACCCAGCTGGGTGACTTCTTAAAGTTACCCTTTATCAACCACCATACACCAGGATCTGTGCTAAGTGTTTCTGTGCACTATCTTATTTCAACCTCACAATCACCCTTTGAAGTAAGTACTAAAAAGGTCTGGGCCTTTTAAATCATCATGGAATCTAACCCAGGAATAGGCTGAGGTAAAAAAATAAAATAAGTAAATCATCATGGAATGGATATAATCAAAAGTCTAAAGCAACATTTAAAAAATTTACAATATATAACTCATTTCTATTAAATAACTTCCACTGATCTCGAGTTCAGCTACCAAAGGATAAAGAGGAATCTAGAAATAAACCCATGACAACATTTCAAAAATTGACCCGTTTTAATTATTTAAAAACAAAAACACATCAAATTTCCTTTACCATCTACAATTCAGTTATATCCAAACACTCTAAGACCAAACAGAAGCAGGGATGACAATGAGACACTGAAGACACACGAAGGTGAATGCTGACGACTATCAGAGTCCCAGCAGGAGGTCACAAGTCTTTCATTCACACGCTCCAATGCTTTTCATTTGTTAAAGAACGTGTTTTACAGGAAGTTCTTTACAGTAATTTCATGCCAGACACCAGGTTTCTTCAATGGTACACAGCTCCATTAAATTTGTTTCCATCCAGTTGACAGGAATAAAAAGGAATTTTTAGTTTTGTCTTTTTTTTGGGCCGTAGAGACTTAAAATGGTCAGATTCCTTTAGGAATAAATGAGGGAAAGAAAAGATCTGGGCTGTGCTGGTGCTGGTTTCTACTCATCTTTCTGAGGATGTGACTTCAAAAGAGTTAAATCACACTTAGGCCACTCCAATGATTAGTACTAGTTATCTTTTTTTTTAACAGGATGAAAAGGAAAATACTCAATGGACATAAAAATGGTCAAAGGTTTCTTTACCGCAGGTCAATTATTCCCCCGCCCAAAAAATATACAAAATGAACATATAATTGGGATGGTAACTCTGCTGGACATTCCAATTCACTCATCTGCTTGTCCCCCACACAGGTAAGGGGAACAGGCATTAGGCTTTATTAGTCGTGTTATAGCAGTAACCAGATGTGTTAACGGCAGCTTATTTACGGTCCATCGATCCTTTGAACATGTGTAGGAAAGCATGGCTGTCAGTCTCCGAATGCCCACATCTGAGCACATTCAGCTACCATGGAAACTACAAGGGAAGGACAAATATATTTATTCCAAGATTTACTGGGAGTTTTAAGTGCCCTTTCTTCCACAGAGCCCCAGAGTGGTGACAAGGTGCTAGGGGCTGCTGTGTTTCCCAGCGTGAGCTCCCATCCTCTGAGGGTCCTGAGAAGGATAGTGGATTGGTCCTGGAGCCCTCATGAAAGGAGGGGGTGGTCCCATTGGGTGAAACATGTGTGGCCCAAAACCTGCAGATACGAGAGAACAAATGTGTTAGGCTTGCAGTTTCCTTGATAACCTTTCAAACCTCTCAATATTGCTAAGGTTAAAACCATCTACACATAAATCAAGGTTGACACGGGGCTTAAGCAAATGTCAGTTCACAAAACTTGCTTCCACCTGTTATTTCCTTGGTTTTAGAAACCTTTCCCCGCCGAGTCCAAAAAACTCCAGAGCACACAAGGTATTGCCTAGTATGTCGTCTGAGTCTCTGCTATGTATCCAACACGCCAAATCCTACCAGACAGGAGTCAGTCAGGATTTGGGAGATAAGGAAGAAATCAGGCTGATGGCAAGACTGCGTCATCATTAACCTTAACGCCTAACACCAGAATGGAGGGTGTTCAGAAACCAGATTCACTTCAGAGTATGGGCTCTCTGCCACAGGAGAACTGGCTACCTGTGATTTCCTTCCACTGTTAACGCTGTCTAGAGCAGTGCTATACAAAGTGCCAGTCTTCCACCTATTTCTGGCCACTGAAAAGACAAAGAGCTTGAGTCAGAATGTAAATTACATGACCAGGCACAGTTTAGTTCATCTGACAGTTTTTTTGGTAACAAGACTTTCTCAACGAAGGAAGGGGTTCGCTGATTTACATTTTGGCACAAGCTCCTGATCTGGTGGCAGACAGATGATAAACACTTTGTAAAATGACACTGAGCAATAGTGCTCTAGGGCATCCATTAGCATTCAGTTTAGAAAAGGGAACAAATTGGTGATAGATCTTTGTAATCTAATAATCTTAACTCTGATGACACATATACTTGGATCTTTAGAAAACTGGCCCCTTTCTTCTCCTTGGCAGAGCAGGAGGAAAAAAAAATATCAGAAATCCCAACAGATCAACTTTACTTATAGACTTCTACAGAGCAAACTCACAGGATTTGGACGTGTTGAACGTGATGGTGACGTTTATGAGACAGAACTTTCACAAGGATTTCTCTGGGCTAAGAAGGAAGATGGAAGTTACCTGGGGGAGGAGGTGGAGCAATACCAGGGGGCGGTGGCAGAGCAATGTTCACCACAGCTGGAGGACCACTTGGGGGCAAGTTGAAGTAGTTGGCAGAGGCTTCTTCTTCTGCCGCAGGAGGAGGAGGAAGAGCTGGAGGAGAGAATATAGTCAACCCATAGAGGGGAGAACAATTGTGCAACAGTTTCTACCACCTTTACATTCTCAGAGGTCCTACTGGGAGAGTAGAGTGGCAACACGAACAAGACCTGGGTCTCGTCTTCCAAAATAGGAACATCAGGGCAGACGGAGCTTCTGAAGGCAGCAGGAAGTCTGCACTCACCTCCTGGCAATCCTGGAACAGGTTCTAGTTTGATCCCAGAGTCTGTAGTTCCGTCTTTCTCTTTTTCTTTTCCTCTGGCTGCTTGGGATCTGGGAAACACACATGCATACAGTCAGCACTTTGGCCCACCTTATCTCACACGTCTGCTTCCTAAATTCCTCAGTCCAATGGAGTTCCTTTGCTCTACCTCCTCCTCAGCACATACGTTTCCCATAAATGCCACTGTGCACAGTGAATAAGAGCAAAGGTTTTGACACCAGAAAAGACCTGGGTTCAAAACCTGCCAGAACTATCATAAGGACCAGAAGAGGCAACACGTACATGTTCAGCACTGGGCTTACCACATAGGGAGCTCTCCACAAAGGCAGATGCTGCTATTAGCCATCTCTTCCCTGGTTCCAAGTTGGAGACATGTTCCCCCTTTGAACTAAGTCTTTCACCTGTGTCTCTCTTATGCAATCATCACTTTTAAACTTAAAATAGCGATTCTTCCTTGTTTTATCTTCTCCATTGGACAATCAGCCTCCAAAGGCAGAATCTAGGTCTAATTCATTTATAAACCCTGAAACTCACCTTTCATGCCCTGGCTATTATACTTGGCCTATAATAGCTAGTCACAAAAACATGAACCTTCAAAGGAGCAGATTATACAACAAACCCCTGAATACATTTCCAAAGCAGGGTTCTCCCAACATCCACAGGAATCAAGTATCAAACAGAGAGTGACTTTTGAAAGATCTCTTTAAAGATCCTGTTCATTTAAGCCTGTTAACCAATAGCCTCCTAGTCTCCAGACAATGACATAGTTTCTTAAAAATGTGAGCAAAATGTCACTTAAAAATAGTTTAATTCTCACCTTCCCCATTTCACATTCAGTCTGCGGCCATTTACAATCAACTTATTAAAGGACTTCTCAGCAGCCACTTCTGCAGCTTGCCTTGTGGCAAACTGGATGAAAGCACACTGCTGTCTCTGCACAACAGTGATCGTCCGGATCTCTCCAAACTGGTAGAAATGATTTCTGAAGGGATACAGGCAGAAAAAAAATGAAAATGGGAGTGAACAAAGATGTTCCCAAGAGACTGAAAATGGATTAACTTTCAGTGACACACCACTAGGCAGGTGGGCCCCAAAGTTATCTACCTAACTACCCTCAGGTCTTCCCTCCCATATCTTGTCCTAATGTGGGTGCTGCTTATTGAGAGAAGGAAAGAGAAATGAGTAAATAAAGGTTCTCAAACATCTCAGGGTTTTTTCCCCATGGAGGAAAGGGAGTTCTAATAGGTTCCTTAAAGTCCCTAAATCCTAGATAAGGGGTTGGCAAACTACAGCTCTCAAGGCCCATGAGCCAAGAGTGTTTAAAACAAGAATATGTGACAGAGACTGCATGTGGCCCACAATGCCTAAAATATTCACTATCCAGCCTCTTACAGCAAAAGTCTGCCAACCCCTGGGGGTTGTCTAGCTCACTCAGATAGGGTTTAATGGAGACAGGCTACCAAGGGCAGGTTATAAACTTACAGGAGTTTCTTCTCCACTTTATCTCTTTGGAAGAGGTAATTTCCATTACTATCTGCCCAGATGTCTCATCTAGCCAAGCATAATACAAGCCAAAAATAATACAAATGTATCAAACGCCAGTCTCTTTAAAAAGCCAACAATTTAAACCATAAGAGTTTTATCATCACAAAGCTCTCCCTCCTCTACATAATCAATCATACTTGGATGCGTGCCATCCGTTAAAACCTGGCTGTTAGGTCAAATAGAATTCTGTGTCATTATTACCATACGCCAGGATGGATAAGCACTCTTTGTGCTTTGCTTTTGAGATAGGGTCTCACTCTGTTGCTTAAGCTAGAGTGCAGTGGCGCAATCACAGCTCACTGCAGCCTTGATCTCCCAAGCTCAAGCGATCCTCCTGCCTCAGCCTCCCAAACAGCTGGGACTACAGGCACAAGCCACCACACCCGGCTAATTTTTTTGATTTCTTAGAAGGGATGGGGTCTCACTATGTTGCTCAGGTTGGTCTCAAACTCCTCAGCTCAAGAGATCCTCCCAAAGTGTTGAGATTATAGGCATGAGGCACTGTGCCCAGCCAGATAAGCACATTATTACTGTGGCACCATAAAGGACAATTTCACAAAAATTCCAGTCAGCATGATACTAACAGTAGAGAGACTAAAGAAAAATGGATTTTGTACAGAATGATCATCCTTGCAGTTTTTGCAAATAAATTATCCCAGGACAGTTAAAGGCAAAAATAACTCTTTAACTTATACCCACAAACCTTAAATCTGTCTCAGTAATGGTATCACCTAGACCACCAACATATAGTGTGGTGATAGTTTTATCCTCTGGTGGGTCCAGCCGAGGCATTGTTGAAGCCCGCTTTAGAAGCTTGTCAGCTACAGGATCATTGATTCCGTAATATCGATCTTTAATATTCTGATCAGCAAGGGGGTCATCTGGATCTGTAGGCTTCTCATGTCTATGATTCAAGAAAAAAACAAGGCATAAAGGTGAAACAAAGGTGAAAAAATGGTATCTTCCAAGAGTAGCTACATATTAAAGTCCTAGATACGCATTTGGAAGTGCCTTTTGAACTAGAAACTATGGTTTCTACCAAAATACAATTACCAAAATAGACCTAATACCAAGAGATTTACTGTATGACAAAAGGAATTCCTAGCCTCCTAAAAGCCATTAGGCCATCTAGGATGCCAAACTTTCCTTATAAATAAAAACTCTTGACATGATCCGCCCCCTCCTGCCCCCCAGAAAGGGACACATGATTACCCCTCTCTACGTCAATGATTCTTAACACATTTGGGGTATTGTATTCCACTGAGAATCTGATTAAAGCTATGGACCTAGCTCCAGAGAAAGCACATATATTATTTTTTAGGGGGTAGGGTTAACTAATCTCAAATTTAAGAACTCCTAATACAGATGCTTGCCAGTCTTAACCAAAACATACACACCCTTTAGTAGTCTGACCTTACTTTGACTTCAACTATACATTGAGAGTCAAGTATTTAAATCATGGCAGTGAAGATGTACTTCTCAGGTAGAAATGTTTAGGGCCAGCATCCATATTGAATGGCATAGCAATTTAGTTTCCAAGGCTCGATTGTAAGTAAAAACTACAATTTATTCATGCTCTTCTAAATTTCATAGTTCTAAGACATCAGATACACCACATTAGTTGTATGACCTTTAGATTTTAAAGCAGAAACAGTTTAAGCTAGCACCTCCCATTTCTTAGATGAGAAATCATCTGAAAGCAAATACTGAAAATGAGGCTCGGCTCTTGCCTGTATGGACATTCCTCTCCTCTCTTACACTCTCCTTTCACCCAGAAGGAGCAAATGTGGGGTCGATTCCTTTTGTAGTAGGGTGTGGTCCGGGCCAGTTTGAGCAGCATGTCACTGGTAGATGTGGCTTTCCCCAGCATGCCAACTGGCCGTGTTCCATCGGAGTTAGAAATCTAAGTGAGGATGACAAATTCAAAAGACAAATTATACAGACTGTGTCAATTCATTAGGATTTTTACCCAAAAAGTGGCAGCATACCTCTCTCTCCATATTCTGTGTATAGTACTCTTTGTTGACATCTGACTTTGGCATGTCATCTTTAAAAGACAATCCTGCGTCACGAACCTGGATGGGCAGGCCTGGTACAAAAAAAGAGGAGAGAGACCTCAGATGTATTTTAAAACATATCCATACTAACCATGCACACAGAATACATCACCTTTCCCTTCCCCTCCTTCCTATTTAGTACCAGATACCTTACTATGTTTTTATTCAAACTCTTTAGCACCACCAGGTTACTTCTGCTACACAGCATGCTAAGAAATTGTCCAGATTCCTGAGCTGTCAGGAAATTTGATGAAATCAATGTTTTAGAAAATCTTTTAGGCTGGGTGTGGTGGCTCAGGCCTGTAATACTAGCACGCTGGAAGGCTGGGGCTGACGAACAGCTTGAGTCCAGGAGTTCAAGACCAGTCTGGTCAACATAGTGAAGCCCCATTTCTACAAAAAATACAAAAATTAGCTGGGTGTGGTGGTGTGCACCTGTAGTCCTAGCTACTCAGGAGGCTGAGGTGGATCACCTGAACTTGGAAAGGTGAAGACTGCAGTGAGCTGTGATCATGCCACTGCACTCCAGCCTGGGCAACAGTGAGACCCTGTCTCAAAAACAAAAACAAAAAAATTCTAGGCCGGGCGCGGTGGCTCAAGCCTGTAATCCCAGCAATTTGGGAGGCCGAGACGGGCGGATCACGAGGTCAGGAGATCGAGACCATCCTGGCTAATATGGTGAAACCCCGTCTCTACTAAAAAAATACAAAAAACTAGCCGGGCGAGGTGGCGGGCGCCTGTAGTCCCAGCTACTAGGGAGGCTGAGGCAGGAGAATGGCGTAAACCCGGGAGGCGGAGCTTGCAGTGAGCTGAGATCTGGCCACTGCACTCCAGCCTGGGCGACAAAGTGAGACTCCGTCTCAAAAAAAAAAAAAAAAAAAAAAAAAAAATTCTAAAAGAAAATTTTTAGATGAACAAACTGTGCCCATGGTCATATTCAACTTGTAAATTAGTAACGCACCTACTTTTTATTACAACATGATTTACCTAAAGTAAATGTAAAAGTGGTTTCTTTGGTTAGTCCTACAGATCATCTGGATAGTCACAGTCATGTAAGGGTCACTGTACTCCAGGACCAGACACCTCCTTAACAAACATACAAATAATATTACATAAAATGTGGCCAGAACTCTGACTAGAAGAGTAACTCTAATGAACTTTACATAAACTCATATATATTTTTCCCTTTCCTTTAATAGTAGAAACTCTTGCTGAAAAATTATCTTTCTGAAAAACAGTCACCTACTGTTTAGAAAAAAAAAAATACTCCCAAAAGCAGTTACTCTGAAACAGTAGCAATGTATCCGTTCTCACAACACAATTGAGGCAAAAGTCTAAAGCACAATTAGGCTGGCTGTGGTGGCTCTGGGAGGCCAAGGTGGGAGGATTGCTTGAGGCCAGGAGTTCAAAACCAGCCTGGGCAAAATAGTGACACACACACACACACACGTGCACTGGGTGTGGTGGTATACCAGGAGGCAGAGGCATACCAGGAGGCAGAAGGCGTGAGCCCAGGAGTTCAAAGTTGTAGTGAGCTGTGATCACACCACTGTACTCTAGCCTGGGTGACAAAGTGAGACCCCAACTCAAAAAATAAAATAAAATAAAGCACAATTATCCTGTGAGCTTCTGGTTGGCATGGTGGAAAAAAGCTCTGGATCAAGAAAGAAGCCTAAGGCAAATAAATTATCTGTCATAGCATCAATGCCTTTTACCTCACTTGGGCTACAGAGATGAAGGTTTAGGCCACTTTTTTTTTTTTTTTTTTTTTTTTTGAGACGGAGTCTTGCTCTGTCGCCCAGGCTGGGGTGCAGTGGCCGGATCTCAGCTCGCTGCAAGCTCCGCCTCCCGGGTTTACGCTATTCTCCTGCCTCAGCCTCCCGAGTAGCTGGGACTACAGGCGCCCGCCACCTCGCCCTGCTAGTTTTTTGTATTTTTTAGTACAGATGGGGTTTCACCGTGTCAGCCAGGATGGTTTCGATCTCCTGACCTCGCGATCCGCCCGTCTCGGCCTCCCAAAGTGCTGGGATTACAGGCTTGAGCCACCGCGCCCGGCCTAGGCCACTTTTGATTAATTCCCAAATTTTTTTTTTTTTTTTTTTTTGAGACGGAGTCTCGCGCTGTCGCCCAGGCTGGAGTGCAGTGGCCGGATCTCAGCTCACTGCAAGCTTCGCCTCCCGGGTTTGCGCCATTCTCCTGCCTCAGCCTCCCGAGTTGCAGGGACTACAGGCACCCGCCACTTCGCCCGGCTATTTTTTGTATTTTTTTTAGTAGAGACGGGGTTTCACTGTGTTAGCCAGGATGGTCTCGATCTCCTGACCTCGTGATCCGCCTGTCTCGGCCTCCCAAAGTGCTGGGATTACAGGCTTGAGCCACCGCGCCCGGCCAATTCCCAAATTTTCCTTAAGTTCTTACTATTGTTCAGGACTCTAGAATAGCCTAATTATGGTTCTTTTCCTGGGAAAAGCAGACCACAGCAGACATTCCAAAGTGAAATCAGAACCAGAGCTAGGGTGAGAAGTGGGAGACAAAAGACTGGCTTGTAGTTTTAGGCACCTGCACACTTTCAGATCTATTGGACAGGTCAAGCATACCATACTCTAGGTCTAAGAGGCAGGTCTGACAGACATTCTTCAATTTACTGCAGGTTTGGCACACTTCAGTCTTCTTGAAACGCATGCGGACTCCAGGGCACCAGCGAAACACTGTGAATGGCCTGGCACAGATCTGGAACACAAAACAAGAGCCACAGAATGTTAATGACCCTGGTCTGGGCAATCTGGAGATCTGATAACAATGGGGCATTCAAAAAAGGATCCCTGAATGTAGGGTTTAGAAGAGACCTTAGCAACCATTTAGTTGATTTGATGTTTCAATACAATTTTCAGCATCCTTCTCCAGCAAAAATTCAGAGTACAGAAATGACATAGCCAAAAGGTCAAAGTTCTTCCCATCCTAGAGGTAAGCACCAATAATAATCTGAACCTTAATCTTTTTTAGGGGGAGTGGGGAGTGTCATAAAATTTTTTGAGACTCTTCTGACAGGGATGACCTTCTTCCTCAGCTAAAATGCTCATGTGGACAGTCATATACCACCTGGTATACAAACTCCTTCAATGCCCATCCACTGACATTAGAATTTCTACATCAGAGGGTTCATTTTCTTACCTCCTACATAAATAGTTGCCAGCCAATGAATACATCAGTAATACATAAACAGTTGTATGGCACTGATTTTTACTGGAAGACCTCAAAACTTAGTAAGCTGAAGGCTAATTTGGTAGAGAAAAGAAAAATGAAACAGAAATCATTACTCTTTAACAGACATACTTACTTTGCATTCCTTCCCATACTTTTCTTTGGTCTATAATAGAAAAAAAATAGAAAAGAACTGGAGTTACAGAAAGAAAAAAGCCAGGTGTCTACTATTTCCTTAAACATAACCCAAGAAATGTGTCTGGAAATCCCTGGCATCCTAGAGAGAGAGAAAAACAACAACAACAACAAAAACCGAAACCCAAACTTTTTTGGGAAGAGGGTAGGAAACATACTATAACAACATATTGTAAGTTATAACATTTCAAGAGTATACGGATCTGGGCCAGGTAGCAGCGGCTCACGCCTGTAATCCCAACACTTTGAGAGGCCAAGGTGGAAGGATCGCTTGAGCCCAGGAGTTCCAGATCAGCCTGGGCAACATAGCAAGACACTGTCTCCACAGGAAAAAAAAAAAATAGAGTATATGCATCTAATACTAGGTAACTGAGTGTCTTTCCACAGCCACAACTCCTAGGTTCATTTTTGGCTCCCAAGTTCACTCCCAAGAACTAACATTCCTAATGGTTTCCACAATCCCTAAATCAGAGAGGATACAGCCATGGCCCGCCCACTTTACAAAGTTTAGTCAAAAGGTAGCTACTGTAGATTTGCCCCGTGCCAATGCCCGGAATATAGTAAATGTTCTGTTTAAACAGAACTATTCAAACATCTTGAACCATTCAAACATCTTGCACATACTAACATATCAACATCTCTACGACTATACAATAATACAGCCCTAACCTAATTATTGTTAACTGGTTCTAATTTTACCCTTGTTTATAAGAAAGGGGGAATGCTTAAAGAGATAAAGTACACTGGCCAAAAGGCATTTGATCAGGAGTCAGGAAACCTAGTTTTTAGTTCTGGTTCTCCTATCATGCTGACATTCCTACGGCCAGAATATCTAAACTTAAATCCCAGCTCCACTCATCACTATTGTATGAAAAGACACAAACGCTCTCACCTTCTGGTCAACAGACCTATTTCCTGGGTAAATGCTCAACAAATACTAGCTATCATGATTACCCCTACATTACAGGAGTGTTACCGGATTCGTAAGTAAGAGAATACACATGACAGTTCTTTGCAAGTCGTCCAGCACTTTGGGTTAGTAAAAGAGCATCATTTTTTCTGCTTGTCTAAGAGAAACACTTCACAGTGTGCAAGTACCACAACACTGACAGGACATGAATAACTCGTTTCACACGCGATCACTCACCATTCGGATATATGGGTTTTCTCCAAGACATGTCTGGCACAGAATGGGGAAGTCCTGGTGAAAATGGGAAATCTGGTTGAGGACCACCTTCCGAAGACCCTGACACCTCAGTGACACTTGGGGCGGCGAGGGGGCGGGAAGCCAGGGTGGGGAACAAGGTACGGCAGGAACCCGAAGTCCATCACGACCCGATCGCGGGAGGGGGCGCTGTCTGCACTTCCGGCAGGCGGCGGGAGAAAAGAAAACCAGCTCGAATAGGCTGGAGGGGGCAGGGATGGAAAGGGCGCTGGTCCCGGGACCCTGGCTAAGCCCCCGCCCTTCAAGCCCGCAAGAGGATCGCCCTCCGGCCTCCTGCTCCGGCCAAAGCTAGGCCACCGCGTTGGCTCCTCCCCGGAATTCCTTCGGCCGCGCCGCAGGCCCTGTCCTGCGAGGTTGCAAGGTGCGCGGCTTCGCCTCCTCCTTCCATCGTCCTCCGGCAGGCACACTCACCGCATCCTCCCAGTTCTGCCTGTTGTAGGTGTTGGAACCCAGAGAGGTCGCCATCTTGAGAGCGTCCGGAGGCAGCTGTAGCTTCCGAGTTGGGAGAGAGGACCGCCACAATCCCGTCAAGCCCCGAGGCTAGCGCCGGGCTAGTCGGCGTCTTAATTACGCGTCCAGTGCCTCTTCCGGGGCGGAGCCTTTGCGTCATGACGTCGCCCGCTCTTGGAATTTCTAAGCTTAACAATCCGGGTGCTGTTATATTGTACCTGGATGCTTCGTTTGAGTTTTTGCCTGCTTGGAAAGAAGGGCCACACGTGCAGCTGATTTATTTAAAAATTGGGCGAAAGAATAAAGTAAGACGTAATGCATAAGAGGCTGGGATTAAAACAGCGTTCCCTACCATTGAGGCGCTTATTATGCCAAATGCTGGGCGAACGTCTTGCGGTTCCAGTGTCTCATTTGTTCTCATAACCTCTCTGTAGGGCTGCCAGATTCTTATTCATTCTCTCTCTCTCTCTCTCTCATTACAGAACGTCTAAAGTTGAATTTCAGATTAACCGCGAATCGCTTTTTAATTATAAATATATTTGGTACCTACTTATACTAAAGTAGGATTCGTGGTTGGTCTGAAAGTCACATCACTTAACCAATGTTCCTGTATTTTATCTGGTAACTCTACCCTGTAGGCAAGTATGATGATCCCTCTTTTATAGAAAAGAGAACAGGTTTAGAGAGATTAACCTAATCTCTCCTGATTTAGCTCCTAGTTGTGGAGCTAAAAAGTGGTGAAGCCACAAATTCAAAGACATTAGTACTGTTTCATTTCCAGCTTCTGAAATGACAAGGGTCTTATGAATAAACATATGCATTATTTGATTTTTGGAATAACTCGTAACCACTCCGCCAATATTTTATGAGTTTCAAGCCATTCTGGTACCACTTTCATACTTAACCGGTCATCAAACTACCTAACGTATTTATTTAAATCACCTCAGGAAAAAAAGGTTAATTTAAAGTATAACTTCACATAAATTTTTATCCTTTTTAGTTTTGAATTTTTTACATACATTCACTACAGTCAAATATGGAATTGTCTATCATCCCCAAAGTTCCCTTGTTTCTGTAGTTAATCCACTTATTCCCATACTCAAACCATGGCAATCACTAATTTGTGTTCTGTCCCTAGTTTTGCCTTTTCCAGAATGTCATATAAATGGAATCCTACATAGCCTTTTGGATCTGATTTTTTTCACTTAGTATTTTGTAGTTGAGATTTCATCCATATTGTTACATGTATCAATAATTTCTTCTTTTGTATTACTGAGTAGAATTCCATTGTATGGATATATCATACAATTCACTTGTCAGTTGCTGGACATTTGGGTTGTTCCCAGATTTTAGTGAATATAAATAAAACCATTATAAACATTGACATACAGATCGTTGTATGGACATCAGTTTTCATTTTGCTTGTGTAAATACCTTAGAGTGAGATTATTTGTTCATATGGTAAGTATATCTTTGCCTTTATAAGAAAGTCCTTGGGTTTATCTGAGCTTCTTGGATCTGTGATTTGTTGTCTTTTATTATATTTGGAAAATTCTCAAGTATCATCTCTTCAGACAGTCTTCTGCCTGGTTTCTACATCTGTGACTCCAATTTCATGTGTCTTGTGAGGTGTGCAAGGTCAGAAATAACAGAGTCCACATACATTTGTGTTTTCCCACAATGTCAGACTTTTACTGTTGCTATTTCAATCAAAAAAGCCACGAACTATGTTGAGTTTCCAAGAAAGCAATTCTCCTTAGTACTTCCCACTCACTGAGCACTCAGAGCCTTGGACACACAGGCTCAAGGCACTCCTTAGGTCAATAAATATTGCAAAGCATGCATAATAGTATACTTATTCCTCATATAAATATTACAGAGTGAACATTCCACAAACAAAATAACATTTAACATTAAGAGAAAAGGGATAGGAGCCCTTTCTCCTTTAAGTTTGGAGCTCTCAAAATCATCTCCTTGCCTCCCTTTTTCCTTCTTTCCTCCCCCAATTTTTTTTTTAAAATCTTTGTGGGACATGACTTCTAGGAATGAGCCTTCCTAGCAACATGGGACATGACTTCCTAGGAATGAGCCTTCCTAGCAACGTGGGACCTGAATTTCCTGGAATAAACCATCCTAGTGACAAGAAACCAGCTCAAAAAAGGAGGAAAAAGCAACCTGAGGCCAGGAACACATACTCCTTTTAAAATGCTTTCTCCAAAAGATTTTAAGGAAAAAAAAAGGGGGAAATGTGAAAGGAAATTAAATCTTGGGACCCCGTACTCATTAAGCCAAA
The DNA here is from genome assembly GCF_047675955.1 of Chlorocebus sabaeus. Classification (NCBI taxonomy): domain Eukaryota; kingdom Metazoa; phylum Chordata; class Mammalia; order Primates; family Cercopithecidae; genus Chlorocebus; species Chlorocebus sabaeus. Next base: position 31,399,091 of record NC_132926.1, on the reverse strand, counting down.
GGGAAAAGTCCAGCTGGGAAGTGGGTCACGCAAACCTGCCTCCCGCTTTTGGTTCCTAAATAAGATGGCTACAAGATGGAAAGCTACATGCCTCCCTCATATTTTGCCCACAAGGAAATTCCTAGTGAGGAATTTTACTTTCCTGGAAAGGAACAAAGAAAAGAGAAGAAAAAAAATATATAGGGACTAGGCCAGATTTATAGCAATAAAAGGAAAGCAAACCTGGAAGCTGGGTCAGGCTATATTACTGCCTCCTCAATTAAAGCAATTCTCTGGGCAATCATTACCTTAGCCCTTTTGGTTGCACATTGACTTATTTGCAGACACATACTATAACAACATTGTAAGCAGAAACAGGACAGAACATAAATTATTATCCCTCCTATTATAAGCAATAGTTTCTGCTACTAAATTCCCCAGAATCCAAACCAACCACTCAAGCAATGGATTAGTGAGGGTTTTGGATCTGACAGTTGGTTATCTGGGTTTTTGTATCAGTCATAAGCCAGGTTATGGTCTGCAATTCATCTGGAATATACACACAACATTGTTTTTATGATGGCACAGGTTCCCTTGTGCTGCCGTGAGTATACCTAAAGCCATATAGTTCTGCAGCACAGCTTTCCTCATAAGCATGACCTCATTGCTTAGCAAAGAGGTACTCATGCAGCTACCATTTAGGGCCTTTGGGTGTAATTCGATAAAGCCTCTATATGCCATATAACATCTTCAATACCTACCTGTGGTACAAAGATTGAAGCTAAGTGATCATACCACTGGAATACCGAACGTGTCCAGTGAGATTGTAAATGAAAAGGGTTTGCTGGTTTTGGAAGGGTCAGAATTACTGGGCAACATATGGGGGAGGCACATAGCTTTTCATCTTGTAGCTATCTTATTTAGGAACCAAAAGCAGGAGACAGGTTTGTGTGACCCAGTTCCCAGCTCAACTTTTCCCTTTGGCTTAATGAGTTTGGGGTCCCAAGATTTAATTTCCTTTCACAATATATATTGTCCATATTTTCTTTCTCTTTGGTTTGAGATGGGGGTCTCACTTTGTCCCCCAGGCATGATCATAGCTCACTGTTACCTAGAATTCCTGGGTTCGAGGGATCCTCCAGCCTTAGCCTCCCAAGTAGCTGGGACCATAGAAGCACGCCACGGTGCCCAGCTAATTTGTAACTTTTTTGTAGAGACAGGGTCTTGCCATGTTGCCCAAGTTGGTCTCGGAACTCCTGGGCTCAAGTGATTCTCCAGCCTTGGCCTCCCAAAGTGCTGGGATCACAAGTGTGAGCCATGGCACCTGGCTCCATATTTTCCACTAGTTTTAACATTGTAGGGGCCAACAGAAAAGCTCCCCTTTCCCCTCTTAAGATTCACTGAAAATTAACTAGCAAAAGACAGATTAATAGGAGAAAAGGCATACAAATTTATTTGATCATAGTTTTACGTGACACAGGAGCCTTCAGAATGAAGACCCAAATGGGAAATTGTCCATTTATATGCTTAGGTTCAACAAAGTATGGACAGTTATGTAGAAATAGGATTGGACAAAAAGGGTACTGACTTAGTGCTAATAGACTGAGTGGGGAAACCCAGTGAGGCCTGTCTGTCTAGATTCTTGGTCTCTCTCGGCAGCATTCCTTCCTTCTGGGTATGGACAGGACCCTCTTTGGAATGGGCGTCTTATGACCTACGATCTAAAACAAGGTAGCTCAGATAATTTCTTTAGAGCCAGTTTTTACACAGAAAAGCAAGGGGGAAGTTATTTTTTTATTATTATTTTTTGAGACAGAGTGTCACTGTGTCACCCAGGCTGGAGTGCAATGGCGCCATCTCGGTTCACTGCAACCTCCGCCTCACAGGTTCAAGTGATTCTCCTGCCTCAGCCTCCCGAGTAGCTGGGATTACAGGTGCGTGCCACCACGCCTGGCTAATTTTTGTATTTTTAGTAGAGACAGGGTTTCACCATGTTGGTCAGGCTGGTCTTGAACTCCTGACTTTGTGATCCACCTGCCTTTGCCTCCCAAAGTGCCGGGATTACAGGCGTGAGTCACCGCACACAGCCTAGAGTCGTATTTTTACATTTTATGGCTGGTTTTGGGGAAAAGGGGTTCTCTCTATGACCCACCTTGAGGAAAAGGGATTCAGTGTCTGTGGCTAGGCTTGGGGAAGAATGAAGGGCCAGAGACAGGAAGGCAGAAGGTCAGATAAACTTTTGCTTCTGAGGCTGCTTCAGAGCCTTAACTTGGGGTATCATTTTCTGAGCCCCAACAACATGTTAAAGTCTCTGTTCATTAGTTCAAACATCTGGGTCATTTCCACATACAGTCCTATAGATTGCTTTGTGAGGAATGTGTTGTTTATTTTTGCTTTTTTGTGTGTCTCGATTCTTTATTGAATGCCAGTCATTGCTTACATATTTTCATTTTTTTTTCATTTTTTTTTTTTTTTTTTGAGGCAGGGTCTCACTCTCTCACCCAGGCTGGAGTGCAGTGGTACAGTCTCAACTCACTGCAACCTCTGCCTCCTGGGTTCAAGCGATTCTCATGCTTCAGCCTCATGAGTAGCTGGGACTACAGGCCTGCACCACTACACCTGGCTAATTTTTGTACTTTTAGTAGAAATGGGGTTTCACCATGTTGGCCAGGCTGGTCTTGAACTCTTGGCCTCAAGTGATCTCCCTGCCTCGGCCTCCCAACATGCTGGGATTACAGGCATGAGGCACCGTACCCGGCCGAGTCATTGCTTATGTAACAGAAGAGAATGAGGTAAATCATATTAATGCTCGGTAATGGGAAAGTGTGTTCTGTTAGACCGTCTGCATGGGGTTTGGTCAATCTGGTCAGGAATCGAGCTGGGCTTGGGTTTTTTTGGTTTTTTTTGAGACGGAGTTTTGCTTTTGTTGCCCACACTGGAGTGCAATGGTGCGATCTTGGCTCACCGCAACCTCCACCTCCCGGGTTCAAGTGATTCTCCTGCCTCAGCCTTCTGAGTAGCTGGGATTACAGGCATGTGCCACCACACCCGGCTAATTTTGTATTTTTAGTGGAGATGGGGTTTCTCCATGTTGGTCAGGCTGGTCTCAAACTCCTGGCCTCAGGTGATCTGCCTGCCTCAGCCTCCCAAAGTGTTGGGATTACAGGCGTGAGCCACCGCACTTGGCCTGGGCTTGGGTTTTATTGCTATGGTTGCTTTCAGTGTACCACAGATTTCACCTACTCTAGCATTATTCTATATTGTAGGTTGGGGCTGAAGAACTCAAGTGTTCATGCTTCATCCTCAGCTTACAGCTGTCCTGCCTACCTGCACAGTGGTGGCTAACTTTCTAGGCCTTTGCCCATCTCCTAGAAATGGATGCTTGTTACTAGCTGCTTGGTAGGCTGGTAGTCGGGGAGAAGGAAAGGGGTTCTCTGTTGCTCTAATTCAATTCAGCCTCCGTCTTCAGCAGGCCCTATGTGTTGGCCTTGGGAATACACCTTTTCTCAGCATTCTTGCCCCCCAAAACTGGGCAAGATCATTAAATGAGTGTAAAGAGGAAAGAAGTGTGAGAAATGAGATTTGGTATACTGCAAGGTTGGGAAGATGGGAAAGAACTAGCAAAGAATACGGAAGAAAACTTTCTAGCAGGGTAGACAGAAAACTGTTACTGAACGAAACTGGGGTCTGCTCACCCAGTGCCGCAAAGTCACTGACATCAGGCTAGTAGCAAGAGAAAAGTGAGGCATTTTATTGCAGGGCACCATGCAAGGAGAATTGCACAGACCATGCTTAAGACCTGAACTCTCAGATGGCTTAAAGGTATGGGCTTTTAAAGGCAGGGAAAGAGAGAGGTTACAGGCAAAGTCATAAATCAATACATAGAGACTATACATTGGTTTGACCTAAAACGGTGGGACATCTCAAAGCTGGGATGGGGGGTGGGCTCAAAGGTCTTAGGTGGTCTTAGGTGGATTCAAAGACTTTTTGATTTATGATTGGTTGAGGCAGTGAAGCTGTCTAAACTTGGGATCCACAGAAAAGAATGTTAGCTCTGGCAGATGGGCATGACTTCCTCCAGGCCCCTCAGGAAGCAACTCAGAACAATGAACAGTGGTCAGAGTTCAGTTCTGTTTCCCCTTATCTGAGGTTTAAATCTGTTTGGTGAGAGTGCAGTTTTCTGAAAAGTTGGGGACATATCTGATGTTACCCTTAGTTTCTATAGGGAACAAAACATCTCTGACTTCCTTGGCTATTGTTTTCAGCGACTATTACTTTCTTACTTATTAAGGTGCTCATTAACTTCTCCGGCTAGCTAAGTGCCTAGAATCCCCTTGAAGGAACTCAAGATTTTCTTTTATTTCCATGCGTGGAGGGGCCCACAAGCCTCCTAAGAGGGGGTCCCTGCTCTGCCTTAAAACCAGGAGTGTTGTGTTCTGGAAACCAAGTGAAGCCTTTCAAGAAGGGAGAGAGAAACTGTCAGATCTACTGAAAAATTGCATAGTTAAGGACTGAGAACTGACCCCGTATTTAAGTGTGGCGATTGCTAGTGACCTTGACAAGAGCAGTTTTGACGAAGTGGTGGCGGTGACAGTCTAACTGGAATGGGTTCAGGTGAGAATGACAGAACTGGAAGGTTGAATTAGGGTGTTTTTTTTTTGTTTTGTTTTGTTTTTTTTTTTTGTTAAAAAACTTTTACTTAAACAGAGACAAGGTCTCAATCTTGTCTCAAACTCCTGGCCTCAAATGATCCTCTCGCCTCGGCCTCCTAAAGCACTGGGATTACAGGTGTGAGCGATCATGCCCAGCCAGAGTTAGAGTTTTGCTGTAAAGGGAATAGGGAAATGGAGTGGCAGCTGAAGAGGAGAGTGAGGCCAATTTCTTTTTTAAGATGAGAGAAATCACATGCTGATGGAAAAGGGAAGGGGAGAGCTGCCAATGCTGTCTGTGAATAGGTAAGAGGATGAGCTTGAGTGTTAAGAGGTGGGGCTGGGTTCAGACAGGAAGAGTATGAATAATTCATCTAAGTAAGAGGAGGGAAGGAAGAGTTATGAAGCTACCGATGAAGGTGGATGAATGGCCACTGGTGGAGGCAGACTGCTGTGTATATTGCAAAGGATATCTTTAGAAGCACTGACCCAGGATAAAAACTGGTAGAGGTCTAAGCACATTTATATAATGGTTCTGCGAATATGTATATAAGAAGTTCAAAGCAACATCTACTTACATATTATGGTGAACTAACCTGCTAAGAGACTTTAGATTACTTCATTTAAAGGAATGGAAGGAAACATGCCCCACCAACTCTCTTAACTCCACGCCTGTCTTTTGGCTCTGAGCCATGCTCCATAGTATATACATGAGAGCAAACAAAAGACACGCTCAAGCTTTGTCTGCTTTATTTCACTACATTAAGTTAAGCAATAAGGCAAAACAGCAACCTGTCATTCATAAAGATCAAGGAGTACCTCTCTGTCCCAAAAGGGACCAAAAAGGATGTTTCTTCACAAATACGCACGACACCTAGCTCATTATGCTGATAAGCATTTCAAACAAAAGAAAAGCTCAGTAGGTGAATCAAATAACAAATCCAAATGAACTTAGCCTAAGTTTCCCAAAGTCTAGTTTCAAGTGCTAATGGGATCTAACTTTCCTGTGATGGTGCATACTGACTAGCATTAAAATGTTTGCATCTCATCTAATATAAAAAAGGCAACAAATACAATTCCTAATTCACCAGCTGCACGTGTTGAACCATTTCTACAGACATACAGAATACTAGCTTGCACTAAAACCTATCTTGAGGAAACATTAAACCAGTGGCTCTATTATTCTGCAAGTTAGTTTGGCTTCTGAAGAAACAAGTTTACGATCGAAGTGTTTTGTGTTTCTGTATATGGGAATGATGCCACCCATACTTCAACATTATTATTTTTGGGAACAAATGCCAGCTGCCTGCCATAAACGCATGATGTGTGTGTAGTCTATGCAAATGTGTAAACATAAGAAGTATTCTCTACTCTGATGCCCATTTCCTCCACTGGCAAATATGGAGCAGTGATTTCACAGTAGTCTCTAGCAGGCAGTGAAATAAAAATTTGAGACTCTGTGGGGTCATAAAAAAATGAAACTCTTTCTATAGTTTGCAAATTTGTAATTACCCATCCCCCTGCTCCAACTCCTAAGAGGCTAAACCTTATTATTACCATCATGTTAGAGATGAGTATTTTCTTTCTCACACTGCATCACATATATTATTACTCTGTGGGACTGTTTCATAAAATTGGCTTGATCTTTGTACAACTAGTACAATTTAGTGTCTTTTAAAAGCTTCCTAAATATTTAAAACATTTTCAAGGGAAGCTTACAAGGACTATGTCCCATCTGTATTCTACATTATAATGTAACTTTAATTTTTTAAGACTTAAAACAAGACCAAGGTAAACAAAAAATCTGTATTTTCCTCAAGTCTCTTGGCCACTTACTAACAATACTTTTATAGAAAACACGGTGCAGCTGGTGGTCTACTTTGTCAAGTTTCATTTTAGAAAACATCATAGAAATTAAGGTTAGCAACCCAACTCCAGGATACCAAGTGAAAACAGCATGTCTGCTGTTAGGCCAGAATTGTGGGCTACTTGCTGAACTATTTTATGGTTTACAATCAAAATGGTCTTATTTGACTCACCATATGACAAAAGTCTTTTTTTTTTTTTTTTTTTTTTTTTTGAGATGGAGTCTTGCTCTGTAGCCCGGGCTGGACTGCAGTGGCCGGATCTCAGCTCACTGCAAGCTCCGCCTCCCGGGTTTACGCCATTCTCCTGCCTCAGCCTCCCAAGTAGCTGGGACTACAGGCGCCCGCCACCTCGCCCGGCTAGTTTTTTGTATTTTTAGTAGAGACGGGGTTTCACCGTGTTCGCCAGGATGGTCTCGATCTCCTGACCTCGTGATCCGCCCGTCTCGGCCTCCCAAAGTGCTGGGATTACAGGCTTGAGCCACCGCGCCCGGCGACAAAAGTCTTAAACTTAGTAAGGGGGAAAGTTCTTAATATCCAGTTTTGGATTCAAGAGATTATACTAGTTAATTTCCCCCTCAACTCACTGGAAAGAATGCTAGTTGAGAATATGCTAAAAATCTAACCTTTAAAATGTTTTCTGCATTCCAGAAATGAACCTGTCCACTCAGGTTTTCTTTGGGTTCTTTTCCAGGTCCCAAACAGAACAACTTAACTGAGTTACAGAGGCAGAACAGGGAAGGGGTGGGAAGTAAGACAAATAGAGATTGCCCCCCTGTGGCAGCATTAATCCCTGGGTATTGTGGCAATATTGAAAATGAATGGAATTTGCTACCCCCTTGACATGACGTGTAATTGCTTGCTTCTCAAATTCTTCTTAAAAGATCTATATTTTATTGGGAAAAAAAAATTAAGAACAACTAATAAGTGTCCCATATTCACTTAGAAAAAGGGGGCAAATGATAGTGCCTTAACAACTTCATAGGTTTTTCCAATCATCACAATACTAAAGATAATGTGACAATTCAATTTTTTGGTTATATGGAAATCTATAGCAAAATGGCAGCCACTATGGCAAGTGAAGGGATGTTTTAGACTGTTAGATGGTATTTAATGGAATGCAGAAAGCAGTTGGTACATTGTGACCAATGCTGCATCATTAACAGCAGGTCCACCTTTGGGTTATTAAGTTTCATCTGTGACACTGTGATCCTTAGTGAGATCAGATCAAGAGACAGTACAGTCAGTTTCTCAGGTGGTAAATACAATGCCACTCCAAGGAACACCCATCCCCTTTCCTAGATGGAATTATGCTGCTGTTATTCAATGTGCAGGGCTCAGTGAGGGAGACACAGACTTACTGGCGTCAACAGAGGTGAGAGCAAGAGCAATAGCAGCTACCCTGTGTTCCCAATGTCTTGCCTATGCTCCCACTTTCTTAGCAATAGAATTCCGTAGTGCATGGGTACATCGTTATAAACAAGGCCTAATGAAGCAGCAGCTTCCGCATTTTAACGCAGGTTTATGGTGATACTGTCCTTTGGGATCTGCCCTCCAATGGAACCTTTTAAGGAAGAAGCGGGCCCAAGCTAAGTTCCACATGCTGGGTGAGCCAGATGACTTCTGTTCCCTGGTCACTTTCTTCAATGGGGCGAATGGGGGCTGCCAGGTTTTTAAAATCGTGCTTCATCTTGAAGCACACGGTCACTTCACCCTCCTCACGCTGTGGTGTAACTTTGATGAAAATACCCACTTTGTTGGCCTTTCTGAAGGCTATAATGCTATGGAAAGAAAAAAAAGCAAGTATTAGGTAGATAAAAAATCAGCCAAACCACTAAGACTTACAGTAGAAGTCTTTCACCTTATTCTTTCCTTCAGCACACATAAAAGACCTATAAACACTTTGTTCTTAACCTACCAAGTTTTTTTTTTTTTTTTTGAGACACAGTCTTGCTCTGTCACCCAGGCTGGAGTGCAAGGCTCCATCTTGGGTCACTGCAACCTGTTTCACGGGCTCAAGTAATTCTCCCATCTCAGCCTCCGGAGTAGCTGGGACTACAGGCATGCACCACCACACCTGGCTAGCTTTATATATTAATATGTATTTTTGGTGGAGATGGGGTTTTGTCATGTTGCCCAGGTGGTCTCGAACACCAGGGCTCAAGTGATCTGTTTGCCTTGGCTTCCCAAAGTGCTGAGATTACGGGCATAAGCCAACATGTCGGCCATATATTTTTCTATGAGCTTATACTTTTCTGCTTTTCTAACCAATGCAGATGGTACACACTATTCCATAACTTGCTTGTTTTACTGTTTATCACAAACATCTTTTGATGCTGGTATATACAGACTGTCTACATTCTATGTAATGGTTGCATAGTATTCAATTATGTGTTTACCATAATTGACACATACTGAGGTTGCTGCCAAGTGTTCTCTATTATAAACAATGGTGCTGCAAACATCCCTTTACATTCACCTCTGTGCAAATGTGGTAATATTTCTAAAGAACATAGACTCATACCATGGAAAGTTTTTTTTTGTTTTTTATTTTATATTTTTGAGTCTCGCTCTGTCACCCAGGCTGGAGTGCAGTGGCGTGATCTCAGCTCACCGCAACCTCCACCTCCTTGGTTCCAGCGATTCTCCTGCCTCGGCCTCCTGAGTAGCTGGGACCACAGGCGCACACCACCATGCCTGCCTAATTTTTGTAATTTCAGTAGAGATGGGGTTTCACCATATTGGTCAGGCTGGTCTCAAACTCCTGACTTCATGTGATCCACCCGCCTTGGCCTCCCAAAGTGCTGGTATTTCACAGGCATGAGCCACCGTGCCCGGCCTTATTTTTATATTTTAGAGACAAGGTTTTGCTCTGTCACCCAGGCTGGAGAGCAGTGGCACAATCATAGTTCATGGTAGCCTTCACCTCCTAAGCTCAAACGATCCTTCTGCCTCGGCCTCCCAAAGTGCTGCGATTACAGGCATAAGCCACCATGCCTGGCCATACTGTGGGAAGTTTTAGTAACTCAATGCTTTAAGGGAAATTTGGAACACCATAAATCAGGACTGTTTTTGTAAATAGTTTATGTAATTAGGAAATTTAGCATAAAAATGTCTCTTCATTGAGGTTTCCATTTCAATTTCCCCTCATTTGTGCATAAAGTTTGTGCTTTAATAACGTAGTTTCTGAAAGTAAAAGGGCAATGAAATAAACAGAATTTGTCTACTATCCAAATGATATTCAGTTACTCTAAGAAAGGTTACTGGGATTACATATTTACAAAATCTGACAGTTCTATTAAATCTAATGTAAAATATAATCAATTCAGTTTCTAATTACTCTATCATGTATTCAGGCTAAAATCTGATATCTCAGACAATCATTCCAGAAATATATCTTGGCTTAACAAATTTCTGTACCTAATTAATTTAAGGACCCACATAAAGTAAGGATTTCAGAGAACACATTTTGTATTGTACAACTCAGTACATTTTGTATTACAGTAACTAACCAAACCTTTGATTTGTATAAGTCACGTAAAAAAAAATTCAAACAGTTTAAAATGGTAAAAAGGAAAACGTCAGTCTTTCTTTTTATCCTTAATTTCCCAGGCAACCACTGATACCTGGGAAGCTTTTCCAAAACAAATTTGGATTTCTGGTCCCTAGCTAGACCTGCTAAAAAAAATCCTCTGGGGTTGGGGTCTGGAATGCTATCGAACAGCAAAACAAAACAACACTTGACCTGGTGCTTTTTGGAGTTAACCCACATTTGGTAATCACTAATCTCACCTTTGCCTTCACTTTATTTCTCTTTTTCTTTTTTTCTTTTCTTTTTTTGAGATGGAGTCTGGCTCTGCTGCTCAGGCCGGAGTGCAGTGGTGCGATCTCAGCTCACTGCAACCCGCACCTCCAGGGTTCAAGTGATTCTCCCATCTCAGCTTCCTGGGTAGCTGAGATTACAGGCGCGTGCCACCATACCTGGCTAATTTTCATATTTTCAGTAGAGACAGGATTTCGCCATGTTGGCCAGGCTGGTCTCGAACTCCTAACCTCAAGTGATCTGCCTGCTTCAGCCTCCCAAAGTGCTGGGATTACAGGTGTGAGCCACCACACCTGGCTTCACTTTATTTTTCTAACCCACCTTATGTTATCTCTTCTAATATCTTGTTGAGAAAGCTTTTGATCATTCTGTCAAAAAACCATAAATGGGCCAGGCATGTTGGCTCATGCCTGTAATCCTGGTACTTTGGGAGACCAAGGCGGGTGGATCACTTCAGGTCAGGAGTTTGAGACCAGCCGGGGCAACATGGCAAAACTCCCCATCTCTACTAAAAATACAAAAATTGGCCAGGCGTGGTGAAGCTCGCCTGTAATCCAAGCTCCTCAGTAGGCTGAGGCAGGAGAATTGCTTGAACTCAGGAGGTGGAGGTTGTAGTGAGCAGGAGATCACGCCATTGCATTTCAGCCTGGGGGATAGAGCGAGACTCCATCTCAAAAAACAAAACAAAGACCGTAAATGTTCCGTGTGCCAGTTTATTAAGCTATTGTTTTTCAGTCCCAATCGCACCTCTCTCTGTTTTGCTGTGTGACGCAGGATTCTGCTCAGACCGTATCTGCTGGGTTGGCTGGCTCTTTGTCAGGTTCTGTCAGTAGCGGGCTCTAAAGGGAGACTAGAAGTCTAGAGGAGGAAGGGTCTTGCTCTTCCTTTAGAGATTCCTGTTTGCTTGTGGTCCCTGTTCCCTGTGGCCATCACTCCAAAAATGTCTTTTTTTTTTTTGAGACAGGGTATCACTCTTGCCCAGGCTGGAGTGTAGTGGCACAATCACGGCTCACTACAACCTCTGCCTCCCGGACTCAGCTGATTCTCCCGCCCTGGTATCCCGAGTAGCTGGGACTACAAGCATGCGCTGCTACACCTGGCTATTTTTAAAATTTTTTTCGTAGAGACGAGGTCTTACTATATTCCTAGGCTGGTTTCAAACTCCTGGGCTGAAGCAATCCTCTTGCCTCAGTCTCCCAAAATGTTGAGATTATAGGGGTGAGCCACCATGCCCAGCCTAGCAATGCTTCTTTACCCAGGAGGAAGTGGCAGTAAGCAGCTGAAGTTTTCCAATTCTTGTATAATCACGCCACCCCTCCTTTGCCATCATGAGATGCCAGGACCAGGCAAGCAGTATTCCCCTTCAGCTCACTGGAGGCCCGAGTTTCAGCTACATGGGGCTCCTTCTTTAAGTTCTAAATTTTAATAATTCTAACTATTTCCCTTTGTTCCCTCCACCCGAGGGGTGGTAGCTGGCTCATAAAATAGCTCTCTTTGAAATTTTATGCCCATGAAGTAGCATAAAATTGCTACTTTAGCGTTCTTTTTCACGTTTTAAGTTACACAAGTGAATAATTCTTTGTATTAAATTATCTGTTGAAATCATTGAAATCATTCAGTCTATAGACTGAATTCTCTGATAGTCACAGTTCCCAGTTAGTGGAAGGTTTGGTTCTTTTCAGTTATTAGGTATGAGAGAGTAAAATCTATTAATTACTCCAAGGGGGTGGGGGTGTGGAACAAACCCAGTGATAAATCTATAGGGACAGAATATTGTATCCTGTCCACAACCATTAAAATCATATACTTAAAATTTTTTTAAAACTAACATGGGAAAATATATTCAAGTGAAAAGGGCTAAAAAACTGTATCTATAGAATGATCCCAATGAGGGGAGAAATATTTGGAAGGACAAATGCCAAAATGTTAATGCTGTTTATCTCTGGTGGTGGGATAATTTTATTTTCTTCTTCATGGTCTTATATATATTTCCCCAATTTTCTACAATAATTATTTTTAGAAACAGGAAGAAAAAAGTAATTTAAAAAAATCCAGACAAGAAAATTGGATATATAAGTAGGCATTCTGTATCAGCCAATTGTGGTATGGGGATCACAAAAAGATCACTCACTCGGGATCGTCCTGAAAGTCTTGAGGTTCTGCCAACTCATCGTACTCTGCTGCTGCATCCTTGCCAGCTAAAATGAGCTCTTTGGGAGGCACCACCACCTGGAGAGCAACACAAAGAGGCCTGCCTGAGAAGGAACCAGTGTGACAGAATATAGCAAAGTATGACATTGATTTAGACAAATGGAAACATATAGCAAGTTTCAGGAAACATATATACTACTTATATGGAGTTTATAAGAACAAAGGTTTTAAGAGAAAGTAAGTACTTACTTCATGGGGTCTGCGATGAGGAACTGGGGAGAACATGGGGGCTTCAATTGTGTCTTTAATGTTTTATTTAATTATTTTTTAGAGACAGAGTCTTGCACTGTTGCTCCAGCTAGACTGCAATGGCATAATCTCGGCTCACTGCAACCTCTGCCTCCTGGGTTCAAGCGATTCTCCTGCCTCAGCCTCTCAAGTAGCTGGGATTACAGGTGCCCATCACCACGCCTGGCTGATTTTTTGCATTCTTAGTAGAGATGGAGTTTCACCATATTGTCCAGGCTGGTTTTGAACTCCTGACCTCGTGATCCACCTGCCTTGGCCTCCCAAAGTGCTGGGATTATAGGCATGAGCCACTGCACCTGACCCTAATGTTTTATTTCTTAAGAGGATGGGGAGAAATGGGTATTTGCCATATTCTTTTTTTTTTTTTTTTTTGGTACATCTGAAACAGTCCATCATTAAGAACAACACAAAGGAGAAACACTGGCTCCAACACAATGTTTTTTGACATGGTGCCAGCTGATTCCTGGTACCTGATACATAAACTCACATGACATACTGGGTGTTTATGGTCATGGAAAACAATTAGCATTCTTCAGACTTAAGTTGTAATTAGGCCTCAACTTTGCTGTGTCAGAGGTTAACAGTTAACAATGTAGATCAAATTTCTAATGATAGATACAAATGTGGGAAGGGAGGTATAAAGAGAGATAAAGACAAGCTGTGCTTATGAATCAGGTACTTATTTCTGCCCCTGTCTTAACTGGAGCTGCTTATTAGTGTTAATTTAAAAAAACCAGTGGCCAGGTGAGGTGGCTCAGGCCTGTAATCGCAGCACCTTTGGAGGCTAAGGAAGGTGGATCACGAGGTCAGGCGATTGAGACCATCCTGGCCAACATGGTCTCTACTAAAATACAAAAAATCAGCCAGGCATGGTGGCAGGCACCTGTAATCCCAGGTACTTGGGAGGCTGAGGTAGGAGAATCGCTTGAACCTGGGAGGTGGAGACTGCAGTCAGCCGAGACCGCGCCACTGCACTCCAGCTTGGGCGACAGAGCGAGACTCCATCTCAAAAAAAAAAAAAAGTCTTTGGAGGTGATGCTTGTAAGTGAAATCATTAAAAAGCAGGAAAAAAAAAAAAAAAAAGAAAAAGAGGACAGAAATTCTCTAATAATATTTGAATAACAACTAAAGATATAGGCATCCTTTTAAACCATTTTTATTATAAATATCAAGCTGAATTATGAATCAGTAATCGACGATCTAGAGAGAAAGGCTCTTGTTCTAAAATTTCAAGTACTAGAAGTAGCAAAATATAAAGAGGCCATATTACATCCATTCAACTCACACTGAGAGTCAAAATCACCCACTTTAGTATTTAGTTAGTGGTTTTTTTGTTTTGTTTTGTTTTTTTCTGAGATGGAGTCTCGCTCAGCTGCCCAGGCTGGAGTGCAGTGACACGACACGATCTCGGCTCACTGCAACCACTGTCTCCTGGGTTCAAGCAATTCTCCCGTCTCAGCCTCCCCAGTAGCTGGGATTGCAGGCACCTGCCATCACGCCCAGCTAATTTTTGTATTTTAGTAGAGACGGGTTTCACCATGTTGGCCAGGCTGGTCTTGAACTCCTAACCTCAGGTGCTCCACTCACCTCGGCCTCCCAAAGTGCTAGGATTACAGGCGTGAGCCACCATGCCAAGCCTAGTTAGTGCTATGTTATGTATACTCTTTGTAAGGTAGAGGAATCTAGAGGAGGCATACCAGCTTCTAAATGATTTTAAATGTATCATTTCTAAAAGGAAATGATACTTCACAAGTGTTGAAGAATGAATGTATGAGACTGAGAGACTGAAGGCGCATGTATGTTAGAGGAGTCAGGATAGGAAGGAGGCATTCTAGGTAAAACGAATAGCATACACAATTCTCTAGCATCAAAGTTTATAACCCACTGGATCTGTCTGGATCACAACCACTAATATGTATGATTCAGGGAATGCTAAATTTGAGGATCTGAAGGAAGATCACACTGGATGAACAGAGAGAAGTAGTCATTAAGGAGCTCTTATGCTATGCCAAAAATCTGGACATCATCTCAGTCAAGAGCAATGCGAAAGGACCAGCATGCGAAGAGTTAGATTTTAGAGGTATCACGCTGGTGGCAATAGAGAAGAAATGGGTTGAAATGGAGGTGGTGGTATAAAAATAGCAAGGTCAGTTAGGAAGTTATTGTCACAGTCCAGGTAAGAAACGATGAGGCCTTCAAATAGGGCAGTGTGTTTCAGGATAAAGTAAAAAAATTTAGGAGGTGGAATCAAAAGAACATGCTGACTAGATGCGGAAAGGAGAGTGTGGAGTCTTTTAAGCCAGGTCAAATGAGGACACTCCAGGGAAAGTGAGGGTCAGTCAGGCTGAGGCAAAATGCTCCTACCTTAGCAGTGCTGTTGATATCATCAGCGTCCCCCTCCTCACACTCCAACAGAGTCACATGGGTGAGGTTCTCAACTGGATTCGTAAGAGTCAGGAGGACCTGGCTCTCCTGGAGAATAGGAAACACATCTCTCAGACATTCACCACTTTCTTAGCTGCTATACCAAGTATTTCACAAAATTCCATTCCCCCCCATTACTCCTGAGCAATGGCGC
Organism: Chlorocebus sabaeus; assembly: GCF_047675955.1. Taxonomy (NCBI): domain Eukaryota; kingdom Metazoa; phylum Chordata; class Mammalia; order Primates; family Cercopithecidae; genus Chlorocebus; species Chlorocebus sabaeus. The sequence continues at coordinate 31,383,737 of NC_132926.1, read as the reverse complement.
CCACTTATACCTCTACATCACTGTATTCTCTACGTGCTTACTGATCCCTGTTCTATTATCTATATGTTAGACCAAATACTCTCTGGAGTTGCTATTTCACTAAGGAAATGGGACAGATTCCACTGAGAGGGCCAGTTACTAGATCCAGAAATTCTGAGGAATGCTCATTATCTAAGTGATTGTTTAAAGTTAAAACTCTTGTCTCACCCAGGCTGCCATTTAAGGACTGAAAAGAAGGCCCTCATAAATAAAACATGGGAGTCACACGCCAGTCTGATGCATTAACAGAGCAAAAATGGCACACCAAGACTACAAAAACTTTTTTAAATTTTTATTTATTTATTTATTTTTGAGACAAGGTCTCACTCTGTTGCCCAGGCTGGAGTGCAGTGGTGTGATCGTGGCTCACTGCAGCCTTGACCTCCTGGGCTCAGGTGATCCTTCCATCTCAGCCTCCTGAGTAGCTGGGACCACAGGTGTGTGCCACCACACCTAGCAAATTTTTTGTATTTTTTGCAGAGATGAGGTTTCCCCATGTTGACCAGGCTGGTCTTGACCTCCTGGGCCCAAGCAATCTACTTATCTTGGCCTCCCAAAGTGCTGGGATTACAGGTATAAGCCACCATGCCCAACCTTATAAAAACTTTTTAAGACTTCTTGAACTGCGATAATTTGTCCTTGTTTGGTACTCTCTCTAGATAAGCAAAACAAATCTTTCAAATGAAGGACCACATGATAAACATTTGTGTTTTCAGGAGCAGCATGAAAGGAAAGAGTTAAAGAGGTTGCTGCAGAATATTCTACAATTCACTGGGCGTGTGTCTGGAAAAGGGGAGTAGATGAGGACTCCGAGGAAGAGAAGGGCTGTGGTATGGAAATCTGGAAATCTAACTGATTCCTAGTACCCGAAACATAACATACAGGAGATCGAGGAGAATCTCTAGGTTGGAGAAGAACAAAAGATGCCTGTGGGATCCATCATTCTCCCCACCCAGAATTTCACCTTGACATTATATAATGTGCACTCTGCTCCGTCTCCCTACTTTTCATCAAAGATGTTGTTGTCAAGGATCTCAGTGTCAACAAATTTAAAGTCTTTATTATCCCAAACTGTCTTCTTTTCTATCCCTTGCTCTCTGGATCCTGTGCCAAATACACACACAGCCACCCACATACACATACACAGACATCATTGATCAATCCTTTTTCTTCCTGTTAATGAGCAAGGTACTAACCTTCATGTAGCGAAGGTTGGGAATTGACATGATTCTCACTTCTGGAATATAATTGCTATGCATAAATAAAAAAATGCATTAATGTTCACTGGAGTCTCTTAAAATTATTATTATTTTTTAAAGCTGTGCAGTACATAAAGGATTTCATGTTAATCAGAACATATCAGAGAAAAATAATTTTAATGAACCATATCATCACAGTAAGAACTTAAGAAAAGACATAAGACCAAACTGGTATGACTTCTTTCTGAAATCTTATGTATATTTCTATTTCAAACTGCCCAGGCCCCAGATTAGCATGTATATATCAAGATACTGCTTTGTAATGACTAAGACAAGATATTTATCTCCTTGTGCCTTGGTTTTCCCAATTCTATAATGAGGAAAATAATGGTATCTATCACTTGAGGTTATTGTGAAGAATACATGCAAAAATGCTTTGAAAAGTGCTTGGAACAAAGCTCACAAAAATGTTAATTATTGTGCATACATTAATGTAATACAAAATCTATTGCAGAAACACTACAAGTGGGGGAAAAAGTACATCTTAGATCAGATATTTAAACTTTAAACGAGCTATTTTTCATGGTGACCAGCAGGATTACCTGAGCAAATTAACAGGAATTTAAGAAACTTTTGTCTTTCTGAATCTCAAAAAAAAACCAAATACATACACACACAAAAGCAACAACAATAAAAAGAAATGTAAGGACTCCACTTCTAAGAATCTGAATTCAGTAGGTCTGAGGTTTGATACCAGAGCATCTGTGTGTGTGTGTGTGTGTGTGTGTGTGTGTGTGTATATTTTTTTTTTTTTTTTTTTTTTGAGACAGGGTCTTGCTGTCACCCAGGCTGGAGTGTAATGGCACAATCATGATTCACTATAGCCTCGAACTCCCAGGCTCAAGTGATAGTCCCACCTCAGCCTCCCAAGTAGCTGGGAGTACATGTGTGTGCCACCATGCTCAGCTAATTTTTGATTTTTTGTACAAATGAGGACTCACTAGGTTGCCAGGCTGGGCTTGAACTCCTAAGGCTCAAGCAATCCTCCTGCCTTGGCCTCCCCAAGTGTTGAGATTACAGGCATGAGGTAAACACCTGGCCTCAGAGAAGCTGTAGTAAGAGAGCCAGGCAATTCTAAAATGATGTCAGAAAAAAACCACTTTTTCTCAAAGCAAGCTTAAGAAATTGATACTAAGCACAGGCTGCCATTCAGGGTTTCTGTAATGAGTATAACTCTTAAGTAAGAAAGGAGTTCATCCCAGACTTCACATGTGCCATTTCTGTAGGTTTCTCTATTCCTAACCAATCATGTATTAAATAAGAATAGTTAGGAAAGTGAACATATTTTATGTTGAGTTACAAGGCATTTGCAAACATAATTACTCATTTGATTCTTTTCACGAACCCCAAGAAGAAGGCATTATTCCTATTTCAGAGAGGAGGGAAACAAGTTTAGACAAAAACAGTAAGTGACAGACCTTCCACCTGGCCCTCCTAGCTTCTCTTAACTCAACAGACATGCACTTCCCAACCTTTTTGTTTCCTAATACTTATTTTTAATTGCTGCATAATATTCTACCGTACAAGTTATCTCAATTTAACCAACTATTTCCTTGTTAATGGTTAATCAGTTTGACACTGATTAATTGTTGGTTAAACTGTTTGCAGTTTTTTGCCATTAAAATATTCTAATATTCATCTTTGGAAATGTATCTTTATATATTGGTGCTTTTGTTTCTACAGAATACATTCCTGAAATAGTACTATTGGGTTAAAAGGTCTATGTAATTTGTTTTGATATTTCCAGACCACTCTTCAAAAAGACTAGCAATTCAAGATTCTACCAACAAGGTGTGCAAATATGTGTTTACCCACATTCTCATAAGTACTAGATGCTAATTACTTTTTAAAACTTTTCCTATCGAGTCTTGGTTTCTTTCCATATACAGTGTATCTTCTGGCCATTTGAAATTCCTCTTCCCCTGTAATCCCAGCACTTTGGGAGGCCGAGACGGGCGGATCACGAGGTCAGGAGATCGAGACCATCCTGGCTAACACGGTGAAACCCCGTCTCTACTAAAAAATACAAAAAACTAGCCGGGCGTGGTGGCGGCGCCTGTAGTCCCAGCTACTCGGGAGGCTGAGGCAGGAGAATGGCGTAAACCCGGGAGGCGGAGCTTGCAGTGAGCTGAGATCCGGCCACTGCACTCCACCCTGGGCGACAGAGCCAGACTCCGTCTCAAAAAAAAAAAAAAAAAAAAAAAAAAAAAAAAAAAAAAAAAAAAAAAAAAAAAAAAGAAATTCCTCTTCCATAAGCTACCTGTCCAAATCCCTTGTTCCACATTCCTCTTTACTGCCTCCCTATTTTTATCTTTTCAATTTCTGGGAATTCTCTATGCCCAGGATATTAAACTTTAGTTTGTCATGACTGCCAAATATTCTTTCTTGCTTTACTATTTGTCTCAGGACTTTGTTGCTAATTTTGTCTTTTAAAAATTTTTTTCCTTACGAGACAGAGTCCTGCTCCATTGTCTAGGCTGGAGTGCTGTGGCACAATCATAGCTCACTGCAGCCTCGACTTCCTGGGCTCAAGGGGTTCTCTCACCTCAGCCTCCCAAGTAGCTAGGACTACAGGTGTATGCCACTGCACCTGGCTCATTTTAAAATTTTTTTGTAGAGATGAGGTCTTACTACGTTGTCCAGGCTGATCTTCAACTCATGGGCTCAAGTGATCCTCCTGACAGGATTCCAAAGCACTGGGATCACAAGTGTGAGCCACTGCACCTGGCTTTAATTTCATCTTTTATAACCACTATTTCTTTTTGCTAAGGTCAAAGGTGTTTCTTTTCTTTAATGGCTTCTGGGTTTCCTGCCTTGCTAAAGAACGGTTCTCTTACTCCAAAGCTAGACAATACTTTCCTAATTTTTGAAAATATTTTTGTTTGCCACGTAATTTAAAAAAATGTATGTATTAGAAAAGTATGGTGAGACACGAAAAATTTACATTTAGTTAGATGACCACTGGGTAAGTTTTAAGTGGCAGTATTTGTCTCTAATTAGGACCACTGAGATAGCCTGATAGGTAGTTTTTATACACAAAATTCTCTCCTACTCACAAGTCCCAGAGAGTTAACACTGACTTAATCACTTTCATCCCAGCCAATGAAGTGTTATAACACAGGTAAGTAAAATGAACATTGTTACAGGGATACTCTTCAATCAGCTATACTGTATTGTTTTTTAAGTTTTTGAAGGATTATTCCCAAACTCAGATACTTTGTAATTTGTAACGATGACTAGCAACTTTCCACCAAATAATCAATATACCTTGTTGCTCCAGATCATACTGGGCCACTGTGTCCCTGACCCCAACACCCCTGAATCTATTTATCTTAAACTTCGTGGCATGTAACTAAATTCAAAACCTAAACCGGAACAGAATGTCAAGATGATTTTGATGTAATTATTATTATTTTTTGGGGGGGCCAAGAGTAAACACACTTCACACTGGGGAAGAAGAATAAACCAAAATAACTCAAAACAGTAACTGAAAACACCAATCCCAAAATACTCACACAGCAACCAGCTGGATTTTGAATTTGATTGATGTTGGGTTAAATTCTGGCTTGCTCAAATTATGTTCACATTTCTAAAAAGAAAACAAATACAGTATGTATCAGAAGACAACAACACACTTTGTTGATCCATAGAGCTGCTAAATTCAGAAGGATAGCATTTACGAGAATTTTGTTTTGTTTTATTCTGATATAAGACCATAAGTTTTTGAAATAGTGTATAGCAACCGAAGTTTATAAAAGATGTTTGCACTTCCTGATATGTGCAACCACACTATCCAATATTATTATACCTCTGTGGTACTTAAAAACTACTAAAATAACTAACACATACTGAGTACTTACTGTATGTGCAAGACAACGTGCTCACTGGTTTAACTGGATTTAAGTATCACATCAACTTTATGAGCTAGGTAGAGGTATTATATTAAGGTTGCCATATTATAGATGATTTAAATGGTATACAGGAAGGGTAAGTAACCTGTGCAACTTCATAGAGCCAATAATAATGGACACTGTGATTTAAATCCAGGTAGTAAAATTTCAGATCCCATGCTTTAAAGTACAGTAACAATGATTATTTTTGAGATAGGGTATCACTCTGCCACCCAGGCTGGAGTGCAGTGGCACAATCAAAGTTCACTACAGCCTCCAACTCCTGGGCTCAAGTAATCTTTCTGCTTTGGCCTCCCAAAGTGCTGGGATTACAGGCATGAGCCACTGTACTGGGACAGTAATTATTATTTACTACTTTCTTAAGTACTACATACACCTGGTTAAATTTTTTTTAGCAGTACAAAAAAGGTGTCCAGTGTAAAGATTACCCATTATCTGTCTGTCCCCTTGTTCCTCTCCCCAGATAGCCTATGCACATAAAAGTACAAGCATACATCATGTTGCTTTTTTCACAATAACACAAAACGGAACATTTTATATTTATTCTCTTGCTTTTTTCATTTACTCTATCTTGGAATTAATTCCATTTCAGTACATATAGAGGAGCCTCTGTGTCCCACTGTAACAATTTCTATAACTTACATAAGATAGAAAATGATGGACATTCAGGATGTTTCCATTATTTTGCTACTGTAAGTAATGCAGCAATGAGTGTTCTAGTACAATAATCTATCTCCTAAGTGTCTAAGTATCTGTAAGACAGTTTCCTAAGAGCAGATCAAAGGGTGTATGCATTTGCTATTTTAAAGGATACTGCAATATAACTGACTAATATGATGATTATGAAATGATATTCCATTGCAGTTATTTTTTCGTTTTCTCATTGCAGTCTTAACGTACATTTCCCTGATTAGTGTATAAATCTGAATATCCTTCATATTTATTGGCTACTGGGATTTCCTCTGCCATAACTTGAATGTGAGGATCTGCTGGTTACTTTTATTTCCTTGCTGATTCGCTGAAGTTCTTTACATATTCTAGATATTAATCTATTGTTAATAATATACCTTGCAAACTACTTTTCTCAGTCTGCAGCTTATCTTTTCATTTCTTTATGGGTTTTCTTTGGCATGAGGGTACAAGTTTTACTTTTAATGAAGTAAAATATACAACTTTACATTATAGTTTGTGCTTTTCTGTCTTACTTATGAAACATTCCCCTACCCAGAAGTCATGAAGGTATTCTCCTGTATTTTCTTCTGGAAGTTTGGCTCTTCAAATTTCCAACATTCCTGAAATAAACTTTTGTGTAGGGTGAGGTAGCAACCCAATTTTATTTTCTTCCATATAATCACTTGACCTAGCAAAATGTAATAGCCTATTCTTTCCCCAGTGATCTACAATGCCATATTTAGCATATAACAAATTTTCTCACATGCATGGGTCTATGTCTGCATATATGTAGACATACTTTTGTTTATATGTACGTTTGTACTTTCCCTCCTTTTTTATACAAAAGTTGCATACCTACCATGCACTTTGCTTTTTGCATTTAAAAATGTATCCCATATTAACGCATTCTTTTAAATAAATTTATAGTACTCATTGTGTGGATATACCATAATCTCTGCATATTTTGGTTTGTATTTGTGGAAGTGCAAGGTAGATTCCTAAAAGTGAAGTTGATGAGACAAAAGGTAACTTTACTTTTGGTAGATATTACTATATTAATGGTGCATTATATAACCATATTTATATAAATTTATATAACTATTTCTATTACTAATCTTTTTAAAGAAATCAACTTCTGATTCTGTTGCTCTTTTGTATTTTACATTGGTGTCTTAATTTGTTGTATTTTATCTTAATTTATTGTATTTTATGTTGGTTTCTTAATTTATTAACACCCGCTCTCTGGACTTTGCTGTTTTTTTTTCCTAACTTCTTGAAATGCATTCTGACGTCACTAATCTTTTAATATTTCTTCTTTTCTAATATATACTGTATAGCTAAGCATGGCCTTAGTTGTATCCTGTAAGTTTTGCTATAAAGAAATTACTGATTTCTAACTTAACTACATTGTGATCAAATAATATACTTTAATCATTTCATCTTCCAGCTGACAGCCTCAGCAGAGAAAGCATAGGGACTCCAATGACAGCAGCAGCATGTGCAAAGAAATGATCATGAAACTTGGTAGACAATATTGGGTGGGTGCCCCCGGTCTCTCCAAGCTGACTATATATTTTGTTATTTACAACAAACCTATATTTATTTATTTTTTTGACAAGTTTTGCTCTTGTTGCCCAGGCTGGAGTACAATGGCGTAATCTCGGCTCACTGCAACCTCCGCCTCCTGGATTCAACCAATGCTTCTGTCTCAGTCTCCCGACAAACCTACACTTTAAGTAGAATTTTAAAAAAAATAAGCTGGTGTAAGGCTATATGACTTCTGATCAAAACAACAAGATGCAGGGCTTCTAAATATAAGGGATCATCTGAAATGAATGTTGTTTGAATATTCATTGTCTAATTTTGAGGGTTCCAGTATTTACGCGAAAATTTAACAATTTTTAAAGAAGTCCTTGGAAATTGGTACTGACAATGAATCTCCTTAAAATAGAATTTTAAAGCTTTTCAACACACTGGAACTCCCCCTGGCTTTGTACCAACCCCACAATTGAGCGAAGCCACCTCCTCGAAACATGCATTGCTCTGCAGCTGGATACTCTTAACAGCTTGCACAAGGGAGTTCACTTAAAAAGAGATATTGTGGGCCGGGCGCGGTGGCTCAAGCCTGTAATCCCAGCACTTTGGGAGGCCGAGACGGGCGGATCACGAGGTCAAGAGATCGAGACCATCCTGGTTAACACGGTGAAACCCCGTCTCTACTAAAAAATACAAAAAAACTAGCCGGGCGAGGTGGCGGGCGCCTGTAGTCCCAGCTACTCGGGAGGCTGAGGCCGGAGAATGGCGTGAACCTGGGAGGCGGAGCTTGCAGTGAGCTGAGATCCGGCCACTGCACTCCAGCCTGGGCGACAGAGCTACACTCCGCCTCAAAAAAAAAAAAAAAAAAAAAAAAAAAGAGATATTGTGTAGTTTAAAATACGTTAATTTGTATAAAATAACTTGCTCTGCTATTAAAAACCATTAAAAACCATCATAATGTTTTTAATAATATCAGCTGGCACTTAAATATTTTCGGAGTGAAAATTATCACTAAAGTTATATATGACTCCCATAAAAATATGGTTTTATCATATTAAAGAGACCTGTATTGATTTGCCAAAATTCTGTAACTTAGCAAAGGTATTACCTTCCTTGGATTTGTACTTTGTGATTTAGTATGCTGTACCATGGGCTGGTTATGCTAATTGAAAAAATAAAGTCATTACCCAAGTTTCACAGTACTCTAAGCTTAAGCAGAAGAACAGCTGTTCACATCTTTTAGCAGTGCACGTTTGTCTACCTTACAAATGCCATGTGTCCAAATCATGGTTTTGTAATTGCTAAGGTATGATACGTCAGGTTATTTGAAAACAATTACTTTTTGAAGTAACTATGACCACAAAACATCATTTTTACATGAAAAGTTGTCTATCATTTGAAATTATGCAAATGATGTCTTGATCTAAAGCACAAACCCCAGGTACTTATGTTTTTAAAAGTATGGTGCCACTGCAGGGGTTGGGGGTGTTGGGGAAGAACAAGGATAATGGCGGGGAGGATCGGCCTAACTAACCACTAAGTGAATTGTACTGCAGCTTTAATTTATGAGAAATCCTTATCTGGGATATTTGAGGGCAGCTGCAAACTGAAAACAATCCAGTAAATGTACCTTGTTTATATTTTATATCAGGCAATTATTAACTGGTAAATAATAGCTTTGATATTTGCAACTGTTGCATACAGAGTACTTTTGCTAAAAGTTAATTAGCTCTTGCCTTTAATTTTACAGTGTTTAATGTGATAAACTTCCAGTCATGTTTCCTATAAAAAAGACCATTTAATATATGTATATAAACCACAATAATAGTATAACATACTATTTAAAAATTTTTTTTTCTACTTAAAATATTTAAGGCTTCTTAGGACATTTCTAAAGCAGATTAAATCCAGTGAAGTTCCTGATTTTTTTTTTGTAACTGGAGATAGTTTTTTCAACTGAAATAACATTTCAGCTAAATAAAGCATTGTTAAATATTGATATCTGATAAAAAATTGCCTTGTATAATTTCTGCAATTTATATTTGTTCCAAAAAAGGTATAATGCCCTAATGTTAAAAGATTTTAAACAAATCCTTATCCTTTGATTTTTAAAACTCTGATCTAATGATAAAATTCTATAAATTTTCATTTTCCAGTGTAGTTAGGCAGCAAAATACCTGGTAATTCATAACTTTTACCTGTTAAAATATAAACACGCAACAAGCAAACATATTTAAGAGTACTAAATGGAAATAGTGTTCAAAAGAGAAAACCTTGTATTATCGAGCATCTTACTCTATGTATTATTATTAAAGTATAAATATGATTTAAAGAAATCTTTTCTTGTTAATAAAAACTTTCTTTTAACTGAAAAAAAAATTCATCTTCTGAAAAATGTTCAGACTTACTTTCTAATAACCCAGTATATAGTCAACCTTTGTAAGTGTTCTGTATGCACTTGGAAAGAGTGCAAATATTCTGCAGATATTGCATACAGGGGTCTATATATGCTCATTTGGTCAAGTTTGCTAGTTAAATTCTCCAAATGTTCTAGATTCTTACTGATTTTCATCTATTTGTTCTCTAGGTTACTGAGAGATGTCAAAATTTCCCAAAATGATTTGTCCATTTATGTAATTTTCTCAAATGTCGCTTTATATATTTTGAGTCTGTTTTTCAGTGCATATGACTTTAGATGGTTATATTTTCTTTGTAAATTGAATCTTTTTTTAAAACAAATTATCCCTCTTTTAAAAAAATTAGTGTTTGTCCAATATTTTTCCCACTTCTCTCTCCTTTCAACCTTTCTGAGTTCTCCTGTTTGCGCTTCTTGTAATAAACATATAGATGGGCCACTGCAATTTGCTTTATTACTTAGACTATGTTTGTCTTTTAATGGAAGCATTTAGTTCACTGTATTTAATGTAAATACTGATACATCTGGATTTTAATCTACTATCTTACTACATACATTCTTTTTTTTTTTTTTTTTTTAACAGACAGGGTCTTGCTTTGTCACCCAGGCTGGAGTGCAGTGGTGTGATTACTGCTCACAGCAGCCTCAACCTCCTGGGCTCAAGCAATTCTCCTGCCTCAGCCTCCCTACTTGCTGGGACTACAGGTGTGAACACCACACTGGCTTTTTTTGTTTTTTTTTTGGTGGAGACAGGGTCTCACTATGTTGCCTAGGCTGATCTCAAACTCCTGAGCTCAAGTGATCTTCCTGCCTTGGCCTCTCAAAGTGTTGTGATTACAGGCAGGAGCCCAGGTCATCTATTTGAACCACCAATTCGATGTTCCTTTGCCCGTTCTTTTTCTTTCTTTTCATAAAGGGTTTTCATTACAAAAATTTTCTAACATGTACAAAAATATAGAATGGTATTACAAATCTCTAGGTACCCATCACCCAACTTCAACAATTATCAACGTGGGAATATATATGCAGGACTTGAATCTATGCTCCCAGGTTAAACAAACAAAAAGAATCAGCAACTTGTTATGAAAAACTAGCAACAATGGCCAATCTTGTTTCATTTATACTCTTACCCACTCCTCATCCCTCATTATTTTGCAACAAATATCAGAGATCATGTCATTTCCTCCATAAATATTTCTGTATTCTCCAAAAGACATTAAAAAACAAAACAAAAAACAAAACAACAAAAAATAGTACTATCATTATTCCTGAAAAGAAAAAATATATATATATTTTTTTTAAAGAGTCAGGGTCTTACTGTGTTGCCCAGGCTGGAGTACAGTGGCTACTCACAGGCATGATCATCACACACTACAGTCTCAAACTCCTCAGGCTCAAGGGATTCTCCCGTCTCAGCTTCCAGAGTAGCTGGGACTACAAGTGCGTGTCACTGTGCCCTGCCCAATAGTTCTTTAAACAGCATCAAAAATCCTACCAGTGTTTACATTTTCTCAAAGATTTCACAAATTTTTCTTTCCTTCTTTCCTCTTTCCCTTCTTCCCTCCTCCCCTGGGCCCTTTCTTTCTGTTTTGTTTGAATCTGAATCTACATAAAATCTACATATTGTGTTTGGCTGGTAAACTTTTAAGTGTCTTCTAATCTAGAGAATGATTACATAACATTAGCCACCAGTGACATGTGGTTATTTAAATGAAATTAAAGACTGACTCAGTACCTCAGCTGCACTATCACATTTCATGTGCTCAATAGCCACACGTGCCTAGTGGCTATCACGCGGGACTGTACAGACACACAATACTTTCATTACCAGAGAAAGTTCTGTTGGATAGTACTCATCTAAAAGGTTTCCTTTCCATCTTGTTTTTACAATTTATTTATTGAAGAAACTGTCATTTGTTCTGTAGATTACCAGAGCCTGGATTTTGCTGATTTTTCTTTTTTCTTGCTTTCTTTTAAATTGATTATTTTTTTATTGGTCCTCCCTGAGCCTGAACACTAGCCTAAAAGTTACACACTCTTTCACTATTCTTTTAGGGGTTAACCCTATGTACCTAACCTTCAGATATTTCATTTCTACATCTGTAAAACAGGTTTAACAGTAGTACCTACCTCACAGAGTTGTAAGAGTTGTTTACATTGAAAGCATTTAAAATAGTGCCTGGGCAATTAGTATGTTCTCTACAAGTATTTTCTGTATTTACTACATTCCAAAGGTTTTGACATTGGTCAGACACAAACCACATTTGTTTTTGCTTTCCTCTTGTACAAATGGCCATTCTACAGAATGGAATACTTACACGACAGCGCAGGGACCGTTTGATCAGAAGATGTTTGTGGCGAGGATATAGCTGTGAAGCACAGACTGGCTGGAAGTCAGGCTGTAACAGACGCTGCTGAAGGGTGGTTACTAGAAAGAAAGGCAGAAAACAGGCTTAGTTTACAGTGACTTTCAAAATCAGACTTTTATGTAGTAGTAATTACACAAAGCATTACTTTTATGTAATGAAAGTATGAAGTGTTGTTCATAAAAAATGAAAATATAGAAATTTGACAGGCATTTTAGATTTCAAACAATTACTTCTATTACAGCTGTTTTAGTTTCTACATACATATCACTTTACTACCAACAACTATTCCATTAAAAATCTCAAATCACTAGATATATAAATAACAAAAACAGAATTAGATGGAGACTAGAAACAAAGTAGAAAAACATAGAAAATTACCCTCTGTTAAATTTACTGGTCTTGTATAATAGTCTTCAGGTAGAGGTTCCACTTCATCCACAGCCTGAGCTGGCTCAATCTTTATCTCTTTCTGGTCCTCTCCTTCTTTAAGGCTAAAAGATAAAACAAAACAAAACAAAATAAGACCAAAAAAACAGTTAATTTCTCAAGGATCCGCCTGATTATCCTCAGTCTATGATATCAATAATTGAATGGAAGTATTCCTGTGTCATAGAATATCTGTTCAGCGTAGGTCTTTTCTAAGTACGAGAATCTTCTTTTCCATTGGCAACTGTGTGTGTGTGTGTGTGTGTGTGTTTAATCTCATTTCTTTGCTATTTATTTTGATACCTGCTGTTCTCCTCAAAGTCATTTCATGTCTAAACTTACGAAAGTCCAGCAAGGGTACTGATGGATGCACCAGCTCGTGGTCGCTGAAGCCTGGTTCCAAGACCATATTTATCCTAAACAAAGTTCAGAAATTCCTATTAGAAAGCCCATAGTTACACACCCTATTTATCAAAAGAAAGAATTTTGGGTAGGATAGCATGAGAAGCTCAGGGAAATAAGCCAGAAAAAAAAAAAAAAAAAAAAAAAAAGCTAATTTAAAGGCTTCTTTTAAAGAAAGCAATCTGTAGCCCCACATCATGATTCTATTCTTAAAATAGTAACAGCACTAAACATGGAGATTGAAACTACATTAATACAGTAGAAATGAACCAAATGTGAGCTTCTATTAGCAATCTAAAAATATCTAAGCTACGGCCTAGGCAAGAGCTATGTGGTGTGTCTAAGATACACAACAGACGTCTTCCTGGAACACCAGTGGTCATCTGCTAACTTCTTCAGGGTCAGCAAGAATCATAAAGTAGAACTTACCACTACATGAATAGTATGTTGCTGTAGAGCCCCAAAATAGCAGCAGGTTGCAACAGAGACAAAAAATGCAGCATAAGATAGAAGCAAACGCATATAGCAGGCAGGTTATATGGGAAAATTGGAAAAATAATTCATTTAATTAAAATTCTACCTCTAAATATAACATACATTGGTGCATATGAGGACTGTACCACTGGACTATTCAGAAAAATTCACTTCTTTTTGCAAATGAGGGTGCTTTGCAAGTGTTAACGTTTTTAAATTCTAATCTAGATTTTTTTTTGAGACCGAGTCTCACTCTGTCACCCAGGCAGGAGTGCAGTGGCACTATCTTGGCTCACTGCAACCTCTGCCTCCTGGTTCAAGCGATTCTCATGCCTCAGCCTCCCAAGTAGCTGGGATTACAGGCATGCACCACCATGCCCAGCTAATTTTTTGTATTTTTAGTAGAGACAGGGTTTCATCATGTTGGCCAGACTGGTCTTGAAATCCTGACCTCAAGTGATCCTCCTACCTCAGCCTCCCAAGGTGCTGGTATTACAGGCGTGAGCCACTGCACCTGGCTCAATCTAGATAATTTTATATGGACTTTACCAACCCTTAGGGTTTCAATGACTTAACTAATTTTCATGTGGATGCAGTATGACAAGTTGCTTAACTAGGTCTCATTTCCTCAAGTGTAAAATGGGGATATGATACTCCACAGGATTTTTCTGAGGATTAAATAAAGTAATACATGTAAAGTGTTTAGCACAGAGCTTGACACATCATTGCCATTCAATAAATGTTATTTATTGAATGTCAATCTGCTAGGCCCCAAGCAAGCACACAGAAAACAAACTGTACTATGAGAGCAAATAAAACTCAGGGGAAAATAACAAAAACTCCAAATCCTAATTTCTTTCTTCTTACTAGCAGTACATAAACTGGTAGAGAATGACTCTCATAAATAATTCTTACCAAAAATTCTACTTGCATATGTTACTATTTACCCACACAAGTGCACTATGCTAAAAAGTCAGTGTTTTTCATCTTGGAGAAACAGGTGAGGATGTTAAACAAGTTATTATAACTAAAGCTGAGAAACCACTACTGCCAGGATGTCAAAGGTAGGCTACGGGAGTAATACGACTAAAATCTACCATTTGCCCACCTCCTTTTTCTCAGACTTTCTGTAATAAAAAAGCTGTATGTAGAGCTCTGCAGTGCCTACAAAATTAATAGTCTTTCTGGGGAAATAATCAGAAGATAAAGGGGAGTGACGGAGAAAGAAACACAAATGTCCTTAAAACACAAATAACTCAAACAGAACTATCGATATAGCAAAAACCTAATTATCAGACTTAAACGTCTATAATTTGAAGAATCTCCCTCTCTGCTACCCACCATTCAGGAATCTAGGACAACGGCCATTTTCTGAAATGATCACTGTTCTTAGGCCCTACAGGTCTTGCAAATCATTTTAGTACCAAATTCTCACCGAAAAAGCCAGAGGCATATAGTTTCTACGTCGTGCCAGTTTCTTGCGATCTCGCTCAACCTTCTCTTTCTGAGCAAGCTGCTGGTAATATTCAATCAATTTGTTCATCTGTAAAAAAATCACAGACTCAGTACACAAAAAAGCTAACAGAAAACATACCAAATTAATCAACTACACTGATTAGACACATAATGAATACAGAAGACAAATTAAGATGGGCAAGTTTGCCCTTTTTCTTCAAAGAGAATTTTTGTTATGTGATTTGTTTTCCAAAGTGAAATGGAAAACTGAAGTTCAAGGACAGGATGAAATGGGCAATGAAAAGGCTCGGAAATTTCTTGCTCTCTTATTTCATTACTTATTTCCCCTCACGACTGCTCTGATTTTTTTTCTGCATGGCCACAGGACATTTATTTCTAAAAACATGACATTTTATACTGTATTTTATTCCCCAACTCCATCACACTTAAAAATTTTTAAAATACATTTTAATTATAAAAGCAATATATATTAATCATAAAAAGTTCAAACAAGGCTGGGCATGGTGGCTCACGCCTATAACTCCAGCTCTTTGGGAGGTTGAGGTGGGTAGATCATTTGGGGCCAGGAGTTCAAAACCAGCCTGGACAATAGAGTGAGACCTTGTCTCTATAAAAAAATGCAAAAATTAGCTGGACATGGTGGCATATGCCTACAGTCCCAGCTACTCAAGAGGATGAGGTGGCGAAAAAGAAATGGCAGGTAGGAGGCAGAACTAACTTGCAGCTTCCCCTCAGACAGACAGAACAACTTGTGGAGACTCACACTGTGAACTTTTACTCCAAGAACTACTGCAGGAACATACTAGGAAAACTGAAAGAATTCACAGACCCTTTGAAAGAAGTGGCTTGCTGCTGCAAAATCCATGAGACAGCAGAAAAACTGTGAGGGCCCAAAGTGTGAGAGGGGGAAAATCCACCTTCAAACATACATCCTCACTGGAGAACCTACAAATTCAGATCATAGGAGAAAAATTTAACCTTACCTAGTGCTGAAACAAATTTAGAAAGCCGAGTGAAATATAAAAGTAGAAGAAGCAACAGCAGGAAGAGGCCTGTAGGCACTCACGGTTCCCAGGGAAGCCCAGGGAAGCCATTTCTGACTTTAATCTTACAGGGGTCCTAGGGGAGAGCTGCCAGTGGAATTGAGGAAGGACCACATGGAGACAGAAATTTCCAGGTGAACTTTGTAATAATTTTGACCGAGAGCAAATTTTCCTGGGCAGAATCAAGATGGGGAGGGTGCGAAGGGGAAGCACAGATATGAGCACATAAGCCACAGCAGTTGAGAAGGCGTGGGGTCCAAAAGGATGGCTTGCTTTCTCAGTAGGTAGGCTTGTGAAGGCAAGATCTTGGCCCTGCAAACTCCATGCTGTTGGTGGGGCATGGTGGGAGTGAGATTGGCCTTGCTGGCTGCATGGGAGCTGGGTGAGGCCTGTCACTGCTGGCTTTCTCCTACTTCCCTGGCCACCTATATGACACAGCAGAGGCAGCCATAACACCCCTGGGAACATAACTTCATTGGCCTGAGAACCACACAACTATCCTCCACGGCAGCCACAGCAAACCCTGCCCAAGTAGAGTCTGAGCTCAGACATGCCCCCATCTGATGGTCTTTCTCTACTTGCCCTGGTAGCCCAAGACAAAAGACTGTAAACTCTTGGGAGTCTTACCGCCCCACCAATCACCTGAGAAACCGAAATACTTATCCAGGCAACCTTAGGGCAAGCTTGTATCCCCACCACACTACTGCAGCTGACACTTTCTTGAAAGCGCCACCTCCTGGCTGAAGGCCAACCAACTCAAGCCATCACAACAACCCTGCCCTCAAAAGGAGAAAATAGCAGCTAATTCCACCACCTGCAACATCCTGGCTAACCACAGGTCCTGAGTCTGTCCACGTGATAATTCACTGCTAGCACAACCAGCATTAAAGAAAACTAGCACACGAAACCTAACTACAACCAAGGACCCTCACAGAGTCCACTTCACTCCCCTGCTACCTCCACCAGAGCAGGTGCTGGTATCCACAATGGAGAGACCTGAAGATGCACTGCATCACAGGATTCTTGGCAGACACTCCCTAGTACCAGCTCGGAGACTGGTGGCTCTGCTGGGTGGCTAGACCCAGAGCAGCAGTAACAATAATTGCAGTCCAGTTCTCAGGAAACCACATTCCTAGGGGAAGGGGGAGAGCACCACATCAAGGACCCATGCCACGGGACAAAAGAATCTGAACAGTAGCCCTCAAGCCTCAGATCTTTCCTCTGACATGGTCTACCCAAATGAGAAGGAACCAGAAAAACAATTCTGGTAATATGACAAAACAAGGTTCTTTAACAACCCAAAAAGATTACACTAGCTCACCAGCAATGGATCCAAACCAAGAAGAAATCTCTCAATTGTCAGAAAAAGAATTTAGAAGGCCAACTATTAAGCTACTCAAAAAGCTACTCAAAAGGGCACCAGAGAAAGGTGAAAACCAACTTAAGGAAATAAAAAAAAAAAATACAGGTTATGGACGAAAAAATCTCCAGAGAAACAGACAGCATAAATAATAAACAATCACAATTTTAGAAATGAAAGACACACTTAGACAAGGCTTTTGAATTAACCAAATCTGACAAAGAAAAAAGAATAATAATAATAATAAATAAAGCCTCTAAGAAGTCTGGGATTAAGCTACCAAAACTAAGAATTGGTGTTCCTGAGGAAGAAGAGAAATCTAAAGGTTTGGAAAACTTACTTAAGGAAAGAACAGAGGAAAACTTCCCTGGCCTTGTTAGAGATCTAGACATCCAAATACAAGAAACTCAAAGAACCCCCAAGGAATTCATCACAAAAAGATCATCACCTAGGCACATAGTCATCAGGTTATCTAAAGTCAAGACAAAGGAAAGAACCTTAAGAGCTATGAGGCAAAAGCATCAGGTAACCTATAAAGGAAAACCTATCAGGTTAACAGCAGATTTCTTAGAGAAACCCTACAAGCTAGAAGGGACTGGGGTCCTATCTTTAGCCTCCTTAAACAAAACAATTATCAACCAAGAGTTCTGTATCCAGTGAAACTAAGCTTCGTAAATGAATGAAAGATAAAGTCTTTTTCAGATGCACAAATGCTGAGAGAATTTGCCAGTACCAAGCTAGCACTACAAGAGCTGCTAAAAAGGAGTTCTAAATCTTGAAACAAAACCTTGCAACACACCAAAATAGAACCTCCTTAAAGCATAAGTCTCACAGGGCCTATAAAACAGTAACACAATGAAAAAAAAAACTAAGTATTCAGGCAACAACTAGCACAATTAATAGAATACTCAATACTAATGTTAAATGTAAATGGCCTAAAGGCTCCACTTAAAAAATATAGAACAGCAGAATGGAGAACAATTTACCAACCAAGTATCTGCTGTCTTCAAGAGAGTCACCTAACACCTAAGGACTCATATAAATTTAAGGTAAAGGGATAAAAAAAAGATATTCCTTGCAAATGGACACCAAAAGTGAGCAGGGATAGCTATTCTTATGTCAAACAAAACAGACTTTAAAGCAACAACAGTTAAAAAAGACAAAGCGGAACATTATATAATCATAAAAGGACTAGTCCAACAGGACTAGTATCACAATCCTAAATATACACAATCACAATCTAAATATATATGCACCTAACACTGGAGCTCCAAAATCTATAAAACAATTACTACTACACCTAAGAAATGAGATAGAAAGCAACACAATAATAGTGGGGGACTTCAGCACTCCACCAACAGCACTCGACAGGTCATTAAGGTAGATGGTCAACAAAGAAACAATGGACTTACACTATACCCTAGAACAAACGGACTTAACAGGTATTTACAGATCATTCTATCCAACAACTGCAGAAGATACATTCTATTCATTAGCACATAGAATATTCTCTAAGATAGAAAATACGACAGGCCACGACAAATACGACAATGTACGACAAAACACGTTTCAATACATTCAAGAAAACTGAAATTATATCATGTATTCTCTCAGACAGCAGTGGAATAAAATGGAAAATCATCTCCAAAAGGAACCCTCGAAATGATGCAAATACATGGAAATTAAATAATCTTCTGAATGCTCACTGGGTCAACAATGAAATCAGGATGGAAATTTAAAAACTCTCTGATCTGAATAATAGCGAGACACAAGCTATCAAAAGCTCTGGGATACAGCAAAAGCAGTGCTAACAGGAAAGTTCATAGCATTAAATACCTACATCAAAAAGTCTAAAAGAGCACAAACAGAAAATCTAGGATGATACCTCAAGGAACTAGAGAAACAAGAACAAACCAAACCCAAACCCAGCAGAAGAAAAGAAATAACAAAGATGAGAGCAGAACTAAATGAAATTGAAACAAAAGAAACAATACAAAAGAAAAATGAAACAAAAAGCTGGTTCTTTGAAAAGATAAACCAAATTGATAGAATGTTAGTGAGATTAACCAAGAAAAGATGAGAGAAGATCCAAATAAGCTCAATTAGAAATGAAATGGGAGACATTACAACTGATACCACAGAAATAGAAAAGATCATTCAGGGCTACTATGAACACCTTTATGCACACAAACTGGAAAACCTAAAGGAGATGGATAAATTCCTGGAAATATATAGCCCTCCTAAATTAACCCAGAAAGAAATAGGAACTCTGAACAGACCAGTAACAAGCAGTGAGATTGAAATGCTAATTTTAAAAAATTGCCAACAAAAAAACATCTAGGACCAGATGGATTCACAAGTGAATTCGATCAGACATTCAAAGAATAATTTGTACCAATCCTATTGAAACTATTCCAAAAGACAAAGAGGGAATCCTTCCTAAATCATTCTATGAATTCAGCATCACCCTTGTACCAAAACCAGGAAAGGACATAACAAAACAAGAAAACTACAGACAGATATCCCTGATGAACATAGATGCAAAAATCCTTAACAAAATACTAGTTAACTGGATCCAACAGCATATCAAAAAGATAATACACCATGATCAAGTAGGTTTAATACCAGGGATACAGGGATGGTTTCACATACCCAAGTCAATAAATGTAATACACCACGTAAACAGAATTAAAAACAAAAATTGCAGGATCATCTCAATAGACACAGAAAAAGCATTTGACAAAATCCAGCATCCTTTATGAGCAAAACCTTCAGCAAAATCAGCATAGAAGGAATATACCTTAAATAAAAGCCATCTATGACAAACACACAGTCAACATTATACTGAACAGGGAAAAGTTGAAAACATTCCCACTGAGAACTGGAACAAGACAAGGATGCCCACTTTTACCACTTCTATTCAACACAGCACTGGAAGTCCTAGACAGAGCAATCAGACAAGGAAAGAAATAAAGGGCATCCAAATCAGTAAAGAGGAAGTCAAACTGTTGCTGTTTGCCGATGATATGCTCATATGCCTAGAAAACCCTAGAGACTTATCCAAAAAGCTCCTAAATCTGATAAATGAATTCAATAAAAGGTTGGGTGCAGTGGCTCATGCCTGTAATCCCAACATTTTGGGAGGCCAAGGTGGGCAGATAACTTGAGGTCAGGAGTTCGAGACCAGCCTGGCCAACATGGTAAAACCCCATCTGCACTAAAAATATGCGTGGTAGCAGGCGCCTGTAATCCCAGCTACTCAGGAGGCTGAGGTAGGAGAATCACTGGAACTTGAGAGGCAGAAGTTGCAGTGAGCCGAGTTTGCACCACTCTGGAGTTTGCACTCCAGTCTGGCTGACAGAGCGAGACTTCATCACAAAAAAAGAAAAAAAAGTATTGAATTCATCAAAGTTTCAGGATATAAAACCAATGTACAGATATCAGTAGCACTGCTATACACCAACAGAGACCAAGCTGAGAATCAAATCAAGAACTCAACCCTGTTTTACAACAGCCGCAAAAACCCCACTCAAAAAACAAAAACAAAACACTTAGGAATATACCTAGCCAAGGAGGTAAAAGACCTCTACAAGAAAAACTACAAAACACTGTTGAAATAAACCATAGATAACACAAACAAATGGAAACACATCCCATGCTCATGGATGGGTACAATTAATACTGTGAAAATGACCATACTGCCAAAGCAGTCTGCAAATTCAATGCAATTCCCACCAAAATACCATCATCCTTCTTCATAGAACTAGTAAAAACAATCCTAAAATTCACATGGAACCAAAAAAGAGCCTAAATAGCCAAAGCAAGATTAAGCAAAAAGAAAAACTCTGGAGGCATCACATTACTCAACTTCAAACTATATATAAGACTATAGTCACCAATGCAACATGGTACTGGAATAAAAATAGGTACAAAGATCAATGAAACAGAATAGAGAACCCAGAAATAAACTAAATACTTACAGACAACTGATCTTTGACAAAGCAAACAAAAACATAAAGTGGGGAAAGGACATCCTCTTCAACAAATGGTGCTGGGATAATTGGCAAGCTACATGTAGAAGAATGAAACTGGATCCTCATCTCTCACCTTACACAAAAATCAACTCAAGATGTATCAAAGACTTAAATCTAAGACCTGAAACCATAAAAATTCTAGAAGATAACATGAGAAAAATCCTTCTAGACATTGGCTTAGGCAAAAACTCCATTACTAAGAACCCAAAAGCAAATGCAACAAAAACAAAAATAAATGGAACTTAAACTAAAAAGCTTCTGCACAGCAAACGAAATAATCAGCAGAGTAAAAAGACAACCCATAGGGTGGGAGAAAATCTTTGCAAACTATGCATCCAACAAAGGACTAATATCCCAAATCTACAAGACACTCAAACAAATCAGTAAGAAAAAAACAAATAATCCCATCAAAAAGTAGGCAGAGGACATGCATAGATATTTCTCAAAGGAAAATATACAAATGGCCAACAAACATATAAAGAAAAGGTCAACATCACTAATGATCAAGGAAATGAAGATCTAAACCACTCCTGCAAGAATGGCCTTAATTAAAAAAAAAAAAAAAAAAATATATATATATATATATGCTGGCATGGATCTGGTGAAAAGGGGACACTTTTACACTGTTGGTGAAAATGTACACTACTACATCACTATGGAAAACAGTATGGAGAGTCCTTAAAGAACTAAAAGTAGATCTACCACTTGATCCAATAATCCTACTACGGGTATCTACTCAGAGGAAAAGAAGTCACTGCATGAAACACACACTAGCCCGCACGTTTATAGCAGCACAATTCACAACTGCAAAAATAGGAAACCAGTCCAAATGCCCATCAATCAATGAGTGAATAAAGAATATGTGGTATATATACACTATGGAATACTACTCAGCCATAAAAAGTAATGAAATAATGGCATTTGCAGCAACCTGGATGGAGTTGGAGACCATTATTCTAAGTAACTCAGGAATGGAAAACCAAACATCATACATTCTCACTCATAAGAGGGAGCTAAGCTATGAGGACACAAAGGCACATGAATGATACGATGGACTCTGGGGACTTGGGAAAAGCTGGGAGGGGGGTGAGGATAAAATATGATACATTAGGTACAGTGTGCCCTGCTGAGGTGATAGGTATGCCAAAATCTCAGAAATCACCACTGAAGAATTTATCCATGTAAGCAAACACCATGTGTTCCTCAAAAACCTATTTTTTTTTAAAGGCTGAAGTGGGAGGATTGCTTGAGCCTGGGAGGTTGAGGCTGCAGTGAGCTGTGATCATCCAATTGCATGCCAGCCTGGGTGACAGAGTGAGATCTTGTCTCAAAAAAACAAAAAAAGAAAAAAGTTCAAACACCATACAAATGAAAAGAATAAAAAGCAAAGCTTCTCTTTTATCCCTTATGCCCAAGTTGACTTTTCTACTCATCACAGGCATCAACTATTACTAGTTTAGATATCTTTCTTACTCGGAGAAAAAATATATTATATTTTGCATATATTTTAAAATACTTGTGTGTAGATGTATAGCTTTGATGTGTATAAAAATAAATACTTATTCCTGGCCTCAAGCAATCCTCCTGCCTTAGCTTCCTGAGTAATGGGGATTATAGGCATAAGCTACTGCATTTGTCTCTACCGCATTCTTTCTCTTTTTTTGAGACATGGCCTTGCTCTGCTGCCTAGGATGGGAGTGTGGTGGTATGATCACAGCTCAGTGCAGACTTGAAAACCTGGGCTCAAGCAATCCTCCCACCTCAGCCTCCTGAGTTGCTGGGACTATAGGCATGCACCACCATGCTCAGCTAAATTTTTAATTTGTTTGTAGAGATGGGGTTTCACTATATTGCTCAGGCTGGTCTTGAACTCCTGGGCTCAAGCAATCCTCCTACCTCAGCCTCCCAAAGTATTGGGATTACAGGCATGAGCCACCACACCTGGCTGTTTATGACATTTCTAAGAGTATCTGAGAACAAATGGAACCTTAACTCACTAGTGGGTGTGTGAAGAAAAATAAAAAACTTGGTTCCTTTTCCTGATGCACAATTCAAATACAGAACTAAAGCTACACCTAGGATTCTCCATTATCTTAAGTCACCTGGAAAAAAGTGACAGTGTAATTTCAATGTCTTACAATGAGGAGCACTGTATGGACTTCTAAACACAGGTCATATCCACTGATAAAATGCAAGATCTTCAGTCTTTTACTCCATTTTTTTCTGATTTCATCCCCTCTCTCTGATCACCCTTTACTTACCCGTTGTGTGTGAGGATTTTCAGGTTCCTGCCAACCGCCACTAGCTACAAAATAAAAGAATATTAAACAAGACTTTCATAATGTGATAATTTTATTTTCATAAAACAAGTCTTCTGTAGGCCATAAAATGAAACTTAAAACATAAGTTATACAGACCAGAATGGTCTATATAACTATATAGACTATAATGGTCAGAACAAAATTTTTAAAAAACATCTAATGATGGTGATAACAATCACCACCACCATCATGACTAATGCACAGCCACTGTGCCAGGCACTTGAAATGTATTACATTTCCTTTTATTCTCATAACAACCCTCTGAGGTACGGACTCTTATTATTAATCTCATTTCATATATGAGGAAACTGAGGCTCAGAGATGTTAAATAACTTGCTCAAAGTCACACGGAGAGTAACTGGTAAAAAAATGTTATTTGTCTATGGCTACATACATATGTGGAGAAGTACAAAGACACGCATGGATGCTAATGAACACTGAATTCAGGATTGTGATTATTATCTCTAGCAGGCAGAGAGGAAGACAGACAAAGTAGGGGGAAGGGCTTAAACCGTTTTGGCTGATTCAAACTCAGTCTGACTCTGGAGACTTTGCTCTCATCTGTAACACCGTGCATTTTCTACGTTCTATGACCTTGGCTTAGAGAAGAATTTCTTATGTAAGCAGCACACAGCATAAATCACAAAGGAAAAGATTATTCAAGAAAACTGAAAGTACTGAAAGTAAGACTATAATGAATACTTTTAACAAATGGTGCTGCAACAATGGAATATCCACATATCAAAAACAAAACTAAACAAAAACCTCAAAAAACAAAAACCAAAAGGACCCTTACTTCACAACATTTACAAAATTTACCTTGAGATGAGTAAGACTTAAATGTAAGTGTTAAAACTACAGCACTTTTAGAAGAAAACATAGGTAGATCTTAGTGACACCACGTTAGGCTAAAGTTTTTTTAATAGGACACAAAAAACACAAACTATACAACAAAAAAATTGATAAATTAGACTTCACTGAAATTAGAAACTTGAGTTTTTCAGCACACACTGCTGAGAAAAGGAAAAGGCCACAGACTGGGAGTAAATATTTGCAAAACATATATTCAACAATGCACGTGTATCCAGAATACAGAACTCTTATAACTTAGTTTAAAAAACCAAAGCAGGCCGGGCGTAGTGGCTTACGCCTGTAATCACACCACTTTGGGAGGCCGAGGCGGGCGGATCACGAGGTCAGGAGATTGAGACCATCCTGGCTAACACGGTGAAACCCCGTTTCTACTAAAATTACAAAAAATTAGCTGGGCATGGTGGTGTGCGCCTGTAGTCCCAGCTACTTGGAGGCTGAGGCAGGAAAATGGCATGAACCCGGGAGGCGGAGCTTGCAGTGAGCCAAGATCGTGCCACTGCACTCCAGCCTGGGCGACAAAGTGAGACTCCGTCTCAAAGTCTCAAAAGAAAAAAAAAAAAAAAAAAAAAAAAACCCAAAGCAAAACAAACCAACAACAACAAAACCCAGTTAAAAAGTGGGGAAAAGATTTGTACAGACACTTCACGAAAGATATATGGCTGGTAAATAAACACAATGAGAAAATGCAATTAAAACCACAGTGAAGTACTGCTGTACATGTGCTAGAATGGCTAAAATGGGGAAGACTGACAATATGGCAAGCATAGTCAAGGGATTGGAACTCTCCTAATTTGCTGGTGAGGATCCAAAATTGTTCAGTCACTTTGGAAAACAGTATGGCATTGGCCGGGTGCAGTGGCTCACGCTTTTAATCCCAGCACTGTGGAAGGCTGAGGCAGGAGAATTGCTAGAGTCAAGGAGTTGGAGACCAGCC
This sequence comes from Chlorocebus sabaeus, assembly GCF_047675955.1. Taxonomy (NCBI): domain Eukaryota; kingdom Metazoa; phylum Chordata; class Mammalia; order Primates; family Cercopithecidae; genus Chlorocebus; species Chlorocebus sabaeus. Next base: position 31,358,192 of record NC_132926.1, on the reverse strand, counting down.
TGGGTAACATGGAGAAACCCCATCTCTACTTTAAAAAAAAAAAAAAAAAAAATAGTTTGGCAGCTTCTAGACAAATTAAACATACACTGACCCTATGACCTAATAATTTCACTCCTTGGCACTTAAGAAAAATGAAAACATATATTCACACAAAGACTTATAGGCAAATGTTCATAGCACATTTATTCATATAAGCGAAAACCCAAAAACAATCCAAATGTTCATCAAGTGGAGAATGAATAAACAAACTATAGTATGTCCATACAACAGAATACTACTCAACAGTAAGAAGAAATAATACAAAGAAGAAACACAGATGAACCTCAATAGCATTATGCTAAATAAAAGAAGACAGACAGGAAAGTCTGTAATATAAGACTCCAATTATATACACTCCTAGAAAAGGCAAAATTCTAGTTATAGAAAGCGTATCAGTCTAATCGGGGCAAGGAGGTCGGGGGAAGAAACTGACTGCAATGAGACATGAGGATTCCCTAGCGGGACAGAAATGTTGTATATCATGATTATGGTGGTGGCTATGTGATTACACATTGGTCAAACATCACAGAATTCCACACTTAAAATTGGTAAGCTTTATTATACATAAATTATATCTTGATAAAGCTAACCAAATACAGGGAAAAATAAAAGTATAATGAGATACCATTTCACAACCATCAGTCTGGAAAAATTTTAGAGTCCAAAAATACTAGAAGCTGACAAGGAACTGGAGGAACAGGTAGTTTAGTCTTGTATATTACTACTGGGAGCAAAGACTGCTAAACCATTTTGGAATGCTAAGGATGTACACAACTTATGACTGGCAATTTTACTTCGTTATATAGAAAAGCCCTTGTACTTGTGCCTTAGAAAACACATACGAGATTGATTCCAGCAGTTCTGTTTTTTCAAAAGCAAAGAAAATGAAAACAGCCTAAATGTTCATCAAGAGAAGATGGAGTAAGTAAACTGTGGTAAGTCATACAGCAGTCAACTGTGTATCAGAAACATAATGTTGATAGAATAAAGTTGTAGCAGGATATATACATTATGTTTCCATTTGCTTAAAACCGAAAAATGTTATTTGTCTGTGGCTACATACATATGTGGAGAAGTATAAAGACATGCATGGACTCTAACAAACACTGAACTCAGGATTGTGATTATTATCTTTAGCGGGCAGAGACGAAGACAGATAAAGTAGGGGGAAGGGCTTAAACTGTTTTGGCTGTTTCATTTCTTAAATTGGGTGATAAGTACATGAATATACATATTTCATATAAAATCACTTTTTTCAAAACAAAAAGGACTCAATTACCTTGCTGAAGGTGACACTGTATCCTCTTGCAAGAAATGGCAGAAATAGCATTTTAGTATAATATTTTAGAAGTTGCCTCACTTAAGGCAATCATCAAAAATAATTATGGGAAAGAAATGTTTCAGTTGTAATATTTTTAAATGTCTGAATATTTTATCTAATTGCTTCTTTTGAACTGGTAATTTATTCTAAATAGCAATTTGGGAGACATAATAATCTCATTGTAAGTTTTTCTCTGTACATTAAAGTACTTATAAATAAACAAATAGTTCTAACTTAAGTGGTTTCAGGGCTTCTAAGATACCAATGACATCATGGAGGAAATGAAATTATCTGTACTCTTTAAGAGCTCCTGGTATTCAATTATCACTGCTGAGATACCCCAGAGGAGATGGAGTTCTAGAAGCCAGCGTAAGTTTATAGTTCTGAAATATAAATTCTCCAATCTTCATGACTCATAATCCAAAAAGCATAAAACATTCACTAACAGAGTAACAAACTGAGAAATCTACTTGGATTTCTGGGCTGTTTCTTTTACTTGATAAAAAGACACAAAACACAAACATGAAAAAACAATACTTTAATTCACTGAGGCCTACATTATGCCACTTTGAGGTTGCTTTTTAACATTTAACTTACTTTCTTTGATAAATTCTAACATCTCCTATACTGACACTAAAACATATACATATAAACACTTACTGGTAATTTTAAAAGATGTTACAGAATCTTTCTAGTTTCAGTCATACTTCAGGTAAACAGCTACCCATCAATGAGCTTTTTAAGGAACTAAGACACACTTATTTAACTTTCTCTGTTTTTGAAAAGAGTATGTATTTTTTTTTTTTTTTTTTTTTTTGAGGCGGAGTGTAGCTCTGTCGCCCAGGCTGGAGTGCAGTGGCCGGATCTCAGCTCACTGCAAGCTCCGCCTCCCGGGTTCACGCCATTCTCCGGCCTCAGCCTCCCGAGTAGCTGGGACTACAGGCGCCCGCCACCTCGCCCGGCTGGTTTTTTGTATTTTTTAGTAGAGACGGGGTTTCACCGTGTGAACCAGGATGGTCTCGATCTCCTGACCTCATGATCCGCCCGTCTCGGCCTCCCAAAGTGCTGGGATTACAGGCTTGAGCCACCGCGCCCGGCCAAAAAGAGTATGTATTTTATCAACTCAATGTACAAAGTCAGAAAAACCATCAACAGCTCAAAGCATTCTAAACCAAAGAGCAAATTCAACAGAATCAAGGATTAACTTTTTAAGAACATAGTTGAATCCAAAGAACTTCACCCATAATTACTTCCAAATTGTGTAAGAATATATGGAAAGGTTTTAGCCAGTCTGCTTCGTTTTAGTTATGTCAAAAGACATATAATGAGTTTGTTATGAGCTTCCCCATTTATTAGTCAATAAGCTATACTTTTTATGAAAATCCCAAAATGAGAATTTTTACAAGTTTAAAATGTTTTTAGAAAATTAAACAATGAGGCCGGGCGCGGTGGCTCAAGCCTGTAATCCCAGCACTTTGGGAGGCCGAGACGGGCGGATCACGAGGTCAGGAGATCGAGACCATCCTGGCTAACCCGGTGAAACCCCGTCTCTACTAAAAAACACAAAAAACTAGCCGGGCGAGGTGGCGGGTGCCTGTAGTCCCAGCTACTCGGGAGGCTGAGGCAGGAGAATGGCTTAAACCCGGGAGGTGGAGCTTGCAGTGAGCTGAGATCCGGCCACTGCACTCCAGCCTGGGCGACAGAGCGAGACTCTGTCTCAAAAAAAAAAAAAAGAAAATTAAACAATGAAACTTTCAGGAAAAAAAATAGAGAGTTAGTGATGCTACTACTTATATAAAGCATAAATAGCAACTCAAGATTTTATTAATTTTTTTTAAACTTTGGATCACTTCAATCAAAATCAACTCAAGATTTTGAAATGACTGTTCAGAGAATGTTTCCACTTTCTGATGTTAACCACAAAATACAGAATTTGTAAAAATAAAGTTTCCTGATAAAATTAAGTGCAATCTCTGGTCTAAAACACTCAAACACTCAAATGATGGAGGTATATAATGCCTTAGGTGGTCTTAAATCCAAACATACACAATTTTTCTCTTTCACTGATAAACATTATATATACATATATATAAAAGTTTTTGAGCACACATGTGAATGCTCCAGGACAGACACCTGGACATGGAATTACTGGGCAGAAAGATATAAACAATTTAAAATTTTAGTAAGTGTTTTAAAATTGGTCTCCAAGATAGACTACCGTAGTGTATGAGAGAACTATTCTCCCATATTCTAGCCAACACTTGATACAACCAGATTAAACATGTTGTACCAAATAGATGGAAGGTCTAATTTGCATTTACATGATTACTAGGGAAGTGGAATATATATTTTTGCATATTCATTGACCATTTTTATTTCTACTATGAGAACTGCTGTTCATATCCTTTGCCTGTTTTTCTAGTAAGTCTTTTTCTTATTGACTTACAAGTGTTCCTCATTTTTGAGTATTCATCCTTAGCCTGTTATATAAGACCCAACTATTTTTCGTAGTTTGTCATTTTTATCTTTTAGTTTTATCCACGATGTCTTAACATGAATGTTTGTTTTTCATGAAGAGCATTAATATTTTTATTCCAAGAAAGTACCAGATTTATAAAAGCTATTTTATCAAGTCCAAGAAAACTAAATATTATCCAATCTCAGATAAAACACCAAGGTCTATAAATGTGAAAATATGGGAACACAGTCTCAGATAAAACACCAAGATCTATAAATGTGAAAATATGGGAACACAGAAGAGTTATTAGCTCCTATCGCCCCAACAGGTTACAGAAATAATAATCTCTGGGCAATTATAGCACTGTCAATTGCACAAAATTTCAGTTGAAGTTCACCTCACTCACCTACAGATTTGTCTGCCATGCCCACATCTCTAGACGTCCAGCGACAAAATCCGCATGCCAGGTAATAGGCTTTCTTCATGGTGGTCTTGGCTGGGTCATCTGGAAGCTGTGTGGAGATGCTTGTGGCCCGGGTAGAGAGGGTGTGCATGCAGCCAGGACAGTCAAAGCAATTGGCACATCTGTGACATGACAAACACAACCATTCATTCATTTACCCAATATTTATCAAGCACCTACTATGTGCCAGACATTGTTCCAGGTGTTAGGAATTCAAAAGAGAACAAATATAAGGACAAGTACCTCTCAAGAAAAAACAGTAACACTTTGCAGATCTCTTACGAACTTTGTTTTAATAGTTCAAAAGTACTACATGTTCATCCCTTTTAAAAAATATGCAGTTATTGCCAAAGTAAGAAATGGAGCCCAACCCAATCCTACTCCACAGAGAGAATCATTGTTAACAGATGGAGTTTACGATTCCAGACTCTTTTTATGCTTATATTGATCACAAAAATTTCTGAGGAAAGGAGAAATGTTACAGCTTGTAACTTTAGAGATGACAGACCAATTGTGCCATAGAAAATTTAGAGTCAACAATACAAGAAGCTGTGAAACTGGATTTGGAAAATAACTGACTGCTGTGCCAGAGAGCTGAAACAGAAAGCAAACAATGCTGTCAAACTGGAATGGTTCAGAAGCAGCACATTTTCAGGGCTTTCTGTTCTCTCCTTAAATGCTACTCTTCCTAGTGCTCAGCCAACATTTCTCCTTTAGGAGGTCCCTATGTCTTCTTGCTTTTAACTCTCCTACCACCACAGATTATCGAGATTTCACCTGTAGTCCTGTACTTGCCTTGAAGTTCTGTTCTATAATATAACTTGCATTATCTGTTATAGTCTGCCATCTGGATACTATTAAAAGAAGATAGTAATAGTACTCACCTTACAAGAAAGCGTTAGGATCAAATGATAAAAATTAATTTGTAGAAAGCACATAAAACAGTATCTGGTTATCAGGGGTTACTTCTCAGGGCAGGAAAGACAAATAATAGTGGTTCACATCCATCAGGGTATGGGGGTGCGACTAATAGCAAAAGGACTTTCACTTCAAGCTAAAAACTAAACACCATCCTGTAGCAATGAGCACGCCTAGCAGCCATACCTTGGTTCCTAAGACTATTCTTCAATAAAGTGAACCAAGGCTCCTTGGAGAAGCAACTGTTACGACTGACACAGAAAATATACAAAATGAAGTCAGCCACAGCAGCTCACACTTGTAATCCTAGCACTTTGGGAAACCAAGACAGGTGAAGTGCTTGAGCCCAGGAGTTGGAGACCAGCCTGGGCAACATGGCAAAAGCCTCTCTCTCCAAAAAATACAAAAATTATCCAGGTGTGGTAGCATGTGCCTGTAGTCTCAGCTACTCAGGAGGCTGAGGTGGAAGCACTGCTTGAGCCTGGGAGGTTGAGGCTGCAGTGAGCCAAGACTGCACCACTGCACTTCAGCCTAGGCGCCAAGGTGAGACTCGGTCTCAAAAACACACACACACACACACACACACACACAAAACATACACACAAGATGAGTCTGGAGTATCTTGTAGTACTGGTAAGAAAATGATCAAAGTAATGAACAGAGAACTCTCTCCTGCCCCTAATGATGGGGGTATGTCAAAGGGATCTAGGAGTCAACTGAAAGAGCTCCCAATGGCCAAAGTTGAAATAATTTGAACAAAATAAATAAATAAATAAAGTAGTATTGGATTACACCCCAAAGTGTAAAATAAATATTCATGATCCCACTGTCCTATAAGTAAGTGATTTAAAAAATAAACGGGGGGAGAAGACACAGATCTTCCATGCAAAAGAATTACAAATCCCAATAATTTATGCAGATAGTCCTTAAGGACAGGGGAGCATAATTCCCTAGTCTTTAAGTATAGGCTGTGACAGTGATTTTCCTTCCAAAGAGGAGAGTACAAAAAAGAAGGAAGAGCAGTAACTTTACAGTGCAGAAACCTGACAAACACTAGCTCAAGCCAGATAATCAAGGTTAACACCAACAGTGACAAGTCTTAAGTATTTACCCTTGACATGATGTAATGGAAGATGGCACTTTATCTCTGTGGCTCTCTTCCCCAAAATATATTCCCCTAGTCTGATGAGAAAAAAACATCATGCAAATCCTAATGGAATGACACTCTATAAAATGCCTCACGAGTAGTCCTCAATACTTTTGAGGTCATCAAAACCAAGGAAATTTTAAGAAACTATCACGCCCAAGCAAAGCCTAGGGAGACATGACTATTAAATATAATGTGATATCCTGAAAAGAATCCTGGGAAAAAAGGAGACTAGGGAAAAACTAAGGAAATCTGAATAAAATGTAGTTTATTGGTTCATTAATTGTAACAAATATACCACACGAATGTAAAATGTTAACAATAGGGGAGACTGGATGTGAGGTAAATGGGAACTCTCTGTACTATCTTCATCATAATTCTGAAGTATACAACTGTTCTAAAGTAGAAAATCTATTTCAAAAATCAAAAGGCATTTAATCTTTGCCAATGGTGATGCTTAAAAATGAAAAAAAGCTGGTTAAAAACGTTAATTTCATGTGTTGTTTTTTTGAGACAAAGACTTGCTGTGTTGCCCAGGCTCGAGTGCAGTGGTGTGATCTTGGCTCACTGCAACGTCTGCCTCCCAGGTTCAAGCAATTCTCCTGCCTCAGCCTCCCAAGCAGCTGGGACTACAGGTGTGTGCCACCACGCCCAGCTAATTTTTTTTTATTTTTAGTAGAGATAGGGTTTCACCATGTTAGTCAGGATGGTATCAATCTACTGACTTCGTGATCCCCGCCTCAGCCTCCCAAAGTGCTGGGTTTACAGGTGTGAGCCACCATGCCTGGCCCATGTGTCTTTTTAACCAGCTATTTTAGAGAACAGTCAAGGAAAACAGGAAAAAAAAAAATCAATCCAGGTCTTACCTATTCTTTTTTAGTTTGGCTTCAGCCGACGGCATATTTTCTAAACAACTGGGACAATAATGGGAGTCCACCTAGGAGGAAACAAGAAAAAAAAAAGAGAACTCAGTTTAACTTGTGTATATGTCTTGTCAAATAGTGAATTTTAAAATAGGTTATACTGTAGCAGAAGGCAGACTGTTTTCAGCTTAGGGTTTATTCTTCAGTCACCTGTTTTTTTGTTTTTGGTGTGTTTTTTCCTTCTGGATTTAAAAAATCCTTCTATTTTTCTTTCTTTTTTTTTTTTGAGATGGAGCCTCCCTCTGTCGCCCAGGAGTGCAGTGGCCGGATCTCAGCTCACTGCAAGCTCCGCCTCCCGGGTTCACGCCATTCTCCTGCCTCAGCCTCCCGAGTAGCTGGGACTACAGGCGCTCGCCACCTCGTCCAGCTAGTTTTTTGTATTTTTCAGTAGAGATGGGGTTTCACCGGGTTAGCCAGGATGGTCTCGATCTCCTGACCTCGTGATCCGCCCGCCTCGGCCTACCAAAGTGCTGGGATTACAGGTGTGAGCTACTGCACCCGGCCTATTTTTCTGATCCTTCCTATTCCGTCATCAAGATTTTATGTGTTAAAAGTTGTTTATTTAACAATCTACAGTTTCCAATTGAACTCTATAGAATTCTATGATAATCTAATGAAGAGTTTAATAAAACAATTCAATTCGTAAAGTTGTGATAAAATATCCTCCTGTCTAGGCTAGCTTTATATGACTATAAAAACTTGATCATACTTTAATTGTTGAAGGAAATTTTTTTAAAGATTTCTCATTATTGAAGTAATACAGGTTGACTGAAGGAAAGCATAAATATTTACACAGTCAGCTATAGCCAACCAATTAGAGATTTTTAAACAAATTAATGGGACAGTCTTATTGTACTTAAAAAACCTGGGAGTCTTATAAAAATTAAGTTCATTTTACTTTTTCAAAGTCTGAATAATTATTTTCTTTAATGTAGGTCCTATTTGACAATTACAGAACTCTAGTCACCTGCAAATGAAGAGACAATCAGTGGAACATAAATACTATGACAGAAACTGACTTTTTTCATCATTTGCTATAAACAGGTCAATTTGAAAAGATTAATAAAGTTGTTGCTCAAATAATCTCCAAGAACACAAAATACAGTATTGCTAGTACCTGCACTGACTCATCAAAAAAGGCAAAATATTAATCATTCCTTTTTGCCCCCTTTCCAAATTCTGCTTGTGTGTTCATGTGCAGCTCCAGACCCAGATTCTCCATTAGGACGTCACGGCCTGCCCCAGACCTCAGAGCTTCATCTTTCCCTAAACTCTAATGGCCTCCAATCACAGGTACACATCAGGCTGTAAAAGATGCTGTCACAGACTCACAGGTACACATCAGGCTGTAAAAGATGCTGTCACAGACTGGATGTCCTAATTGAAGAGACCCTTAGAGAGAGATCATGGAGACTGAGCACTCTGTTCACCACAGAAGAAGAATATGATCCAATAAATTCTGGAGGTGGAGCTGGAATAGGGAATCATCAAGGAGGTACACACAAGGAAAGTGCTAACGGAGATGAGAAGAAAAATCAATGCCATATTTTTAATATATACGACTTTTCTTGTATTATTTTATTGCTTTTCTTGACTATTTCTATTATGAAAAGTATCTTCAATAAAATAAGTTATTAATAAACATTAAATAGCTTAGAGTATGTGTTTTCATGTGCACTTATTTTAACAGTCCCGGGATCTTCAGTAAAAAACACTCTGAGTTAGGCTGTTTAGATTCAAATCCAGGCCCTCCCTCCCACCCCCAAATTACTGGCTGTGTGACTTACAGCAAACACTCTGTATCTGCTTCTCTACCTGTAAAAAAAAATTTTTTTAAAGGTATCCACTTCATTGGTTTGGACAGAAGATTACATAAATCACATGACATATAGCAAGTATCAAACAAGCAGCAACTATTATTACTATCAGCTTTTTCTTCACTAGACTATGGCTTATTAAACAGCGCATTTTATGTCTTACTCGCCTTTTAATCCCTTAAGCCTACTGAGTAAACAAGATGTGCCAAGCGCTGCAGAAGTTTTGGGGTTTTGTTATTTGGTGACTTTTTACTGGCCGGGGTCGTCGTCTTTTTGAAAAATCCAACTTCGGACGCCCGCTCATGCCAGGGAAGGACAGATCGTTCTCTAGCTCCATGAATACACTTTCAGCTTCTTACATGACATACTCTATCCTGAGGGCTTTGCACATAACTCACGCCGCCCCAACCTCTCCCCGGCTGCGGGCCTTGGCCTGAGTCAGGAACAGGGCAAGGCAGTCTGACGAGGGCCCAATTTCTGGACAAAAGAGGAGCAGAACTTCCACGATGGGAGAACCATGAATGAGAACGCCTGCGCCTTCCTCCATCCTCGCATTAAAAGCTGGAAAGGCAGTTTTTCGCCCCTCAAATGAACTGAACTAAGCACCCCCAGACCTTTCTCTGTAGTCCACCCAATTACAAAGCCCCATCGGAGACAGACACGGTCCCTAAGTCAAGTTTGTCCAATCAGAGGCCGCACTAGAACCAGAAGATCCTCTCAGCCCCACCCGAGGCTGCTCCTCCTTTCCAAGTGACAGATTATAAGCAAATCAAATCGCAGGCAAAGCCGAGTGACGGAAGACATAACCAATCAGTAAGGAAGGAAAATAGCTCCAGCCCGCCGGTGGCAGTGACTAGGAGGAACGCCGCGCCCCCCACCCCCCACACTCGCTATGGGGCGACTCCCTTACCTCGTGAGACACACATTCCAACGACCGCAGTTCGCTACAATAGCGGCAGAAGTAGAGCTGCGAGAGCGGGGCCCGAACCTTCTTTTCTCCCTGGACTAGATAGAGAACCCGGTCCGACTGCAGCAACGACGCCATCTTGGGGAGGGAGGAGCCGACGACCCTCCCACTGCATCACGTGACCCGAGAGCCAGCGTCTTCCTAGCTCCCTTCCCTACGTCTTCCTACGTAGACTTTGACGTTAGGCTTCCCACCTCGTCCCGCTCTGCGCCCGTCGAAAACCAGAGCGCGCATGCGCAGCTGGGATCCCAGTTTTTTCCCCAACCCTAGGCCTGTCCCCCAGCGGTTGTGTGAGCGTCCACTGCTCTTAGTGTCATTAGGTCTGGACTCAGTGAGCTCCTTTTATTCTTTTCTTCCAGAATGGAAGGCAACTCTTTTGTCTTATTTACTACGGCTTCCCCTGCCCCACTTAACAGGCGCGCATCCAGGAGACAAATGGAAGGTCTCAAAGGGACAGGGCTCCGTGGGGACTGAAAGGCAAGAGTCACACCAGCACTGACTTCTGAGTCTTGTCAATGGCCTTTGGGAACTTTCACGTACATTATCTCGCTTGAAACTTAGGCTGTGAGTTCCTCCACGCAGGTTTTGAGTACAGAGTTAGCATTAGGTCTAAGTGTGTATTGTGGACCTTCAATAAGTATGAAAGGAGGGAATGAAATCAATGAATGAACAATGTTGGTAGGCGTCTACGTTTTTCTCACGTGTAAACTAAGGCTCAGGTCTGCGTCTTGGGTGAGCAGCGACTATGTGAGAAAAGACGTGGGTGGGAAAAGAAAGTATCAACAGTTTTAGGTTGATACATTCAACCTAAAAGAAATGCAGATGTATTAGAAAAGGTATGGAAATACGTTGAAAAGTTGCAGTGGGCCGACTAGCCAGAGAGGAGCTGCCTTCAAGGAAACAAAGACTTGCTGGAGATTTTATCGGACGGTTCTTGGGCTGCAGAGTGCTGTGCAGTACCAATAACTCCAGGGTTACAGGGAGCTAACTTGCATGTGTCTCGTGATAGCTGAGTGCAGGAAGATTGTGAGTTATTTGCACAGGAGGGCTATGTGTCCTGCACTATGAAGAAAGGCAGACTTAGAGCGCATCTGCTCTTTTTGCTTTCCCTTGGTCCTACTAGCCTGACTCCCTTTCTCTCATTGGGACTCCACAGTATGTAAAATGACCACCTAGAATTGCCTAGCAGAAACTGGAGCCTCTGTTGCCTGCTACCAGGTCTGCGTTCTTATAATTGCTGTAGTGTTGTATTATTTACCTGTTTGACGTTAGAGTTGGTGATTTAGAAGAAAGGGAACTGAATACTATTAGCAAACATTTATTGAGCACTTATTAAATGCAGCACACTGTGCCAAAACTTTACATACATTGTCTAATTCTTACAACAACTCCAAAAGGCATGTGGCTATCATTATTTCTATTTTACAGAGCAGGAAACTGAGGCACAGGGAAGTGCAGTGACTCATCTATAAGGTTTCATAGAGGTAGAACCCTTTTCTGTCTGATTCTAGTGCTTCCAGGCATAACCCCTATGTATACTCTCTCCAGCATATTTTCTAATATAGTGATGTTAATAATACCTTACATTCATATAGACCTTTCGACTTATGCAGTGCTAATCTCACAATTTATGTCACGCTTTACCAATTAAGCCTAAAAGTCATTACCTGTTCACCAAGCAATAGCCTGGCACTAATTTAGTTTCATAGGTAGCTTCTGCTCCTAGGAGAAAATATATTACTAGCCAACTGACTTGCAGTTACTTCTTTAGGTTAATGAATTCGTTGGCTTTCTGGCTTATAAACTAGTCTCTACTGAGTTTAAATTCCCTTTTCTGGACTATGCTGTTAAAATGAAGTCCCAGAGGTTGCAGGTACAGAAAGGCTGCAGACTTGAGCTGAATCCACATAAAACAGACACTTTTTAGAGCACTGATTTTTGAATAATTCAGTGGCCAATTATCTTGTCCTTGCTACATGCCCGGTACTGGGGAGGGAACTAGCGATAAATGAGATACTTTCCGTCCTCGAAGGCTCAGAGTCTAGGTCCCAGGGCAGTGTTTCTCAAGTGTGGTCCTGGATCACCTACATGAGAATTACCTGAGGGAGTTATAAATGTAGATTCAGGGCTCTACCCAAGACCCAAATTGGAATTTCTGGGGTGGGGTCCAGGAATCTAAAGTTCTAACAAGCTCCCAGGTGAATCTCATGCTCACTAAATTGGAAAAGTACTGCTTTTTGATAATCACTTAATTTTGAAGGGGTGGCCTGCCCCTCCACACCTGTGGGCGTTTCTTGTTAGGTGGAACGAGAGACTTGAGAAAAGAAATGAGACACAGAGACAAAGTATAGAGAAAGAAAAAGTGGGCCCAGGGGACCAGCGCTCAGCATACAGAGGACCCGCGCCGGCACCGGTCTCTGAGTTCCCTCAGTATTTATTGATCATTATCTTTACCATTTTAGAAAAAAGGACGTGGCAGGATAATAGGATCATCGTAGGGAGAAGGTCAGCAGTAAGACATATGAATAAAGATCTCTGTGACATAAATAAGTTTAAGGAAAAGTGCTGTGCCTTGATGTGCATATGCAAACATCTTCATAAACCTTTTTAGTGCATAAAGAACAGCATTGCACTAGCAAGTCCCACCTTTCGCCCTAAGGCGGTTTTCTCCTTTCTCAGTAAACAGAATATACAATCGGGTTTTACACCGAGATATTCCATTGCCCAGGGACCGGCAGGAGACAGATGCTTTTCTCTATCTCAACTGCCAACAACCGCCAAGAGGCCTTCTTTCCTCTTATACTGGTCCGCCTCAGCACAGACCCTTCACGGGTGTCAGGTTAGGGGACGATCAGGTCTTTCCCATCCCACGAGGCCATATTTCAGACTATCACATGGGGAGAAACCTTGGACAATACCTAGCTTTCCTAGGCAGAGGTCCCTGTGACCTTTGGCAGTGTACGTGTCCCTGGGTACTTGAGATTAAGAGAATGGTGATGACTTTTCACCAGCAAGCTGCCTTCAGGCACTTGTTTAACAAAGCACACCCTGCACAGCCCAAAATCCTTTAAACTTTGAGTCACCACAGCACATGTCTCTTGCAAGGACAAGGTTGGGGTTAGGGTCACAGATTAACAGCATCTCAAATACAGAACAAAATGGAGTCTCTTGTGTCTACTTCTTTCTATATAGACACAGTAACAGTCTGATCTTTCTTTCTTTTCCCCACAAATTTTCTGTCTTTGGCCTTGGGACAAAGGCATGGTGGGCCTTATCTCTGATGCCTTTTGACTATTGATAACACTGCCTGGCAGGATATCAGATGTTCTGTGCCCAGTGTGCTGTGGAATATGGAGTTGCTTGTGGCAGAAAAGTGAAACATCCTACCTATCTCTTGCTATGCCTCTCTGTCTACCTTCAAGGGAACTGGATTCTATTCTTTATAACTCCAGTTCCACAGAACCCTATCTGCCAGACTCTGAAAATTAGACTTGATTTTGGAGATCTGTGTTCCAGTGCCAACTCCAGTTTCCAGGCCCAGGCTCTCCCCTAATCTTTTTATTAATAACTATATAATTAATACATGAATACATTCTTGGGATTCCTCTGTCAAACATGGAAGTGTGGAAGAGTTAACAGTCTATGGAGTAACCTTTCACCAGTGTAGGGTGTGAGCCTGTGAGTAAATGTCTCCATCTTCCTTTTTTCAGGCCCACTCTCCATGGTTCCTTAAAGGGTTCTAGCAGGATCGAGTCCTAGTTATGCACAATGGTGACCAGCTTGATAATGTAGCCTTGTGTTGCTTTTTCACTCTTCCCAGCCCTGGACTCATGCTCATTCACTTCTCAATGCTGGCTTCCTGCCTGCAGGCTCTCATTTTGAGCTCTGCTTTCTAGGGGGAGCTCAGGCTAATACAGAGACCCTAAAGTTGAACTGGCAGGTCAAAGGATAACCGCATTTAGTAAATACTGGCAATGAGCCCTTGTGAAATGCGAGGCCAATTTACACTGTCACTGTAAGTGTATGAGATATCGATTTCCCACTGTTTTGCCTACCTGGAATATTATCAAATTTCCAGTGGATAGTTTTGGCACTTTCTAGCTATGTGATCTTTTAAAAGCCATTAACACCTCAGACTGTTGTTTCAAGACACATAGATTGAGAAGAATAATCACTGCCTTGGTGAAAATAAAAAATCATCCAGGCTGTGAAAGCATTTTGTAAGCTTTGAAGTACTAAGCACATGGAAGAAATGCTCCCTTAATGTCCCAAGTATAAAAAACTGAAAGTGGTTTTCATTTTTATAAAGAATCCTTCAGAGTAAATCCACAATAATGGAAAAAACTGGGAGTTACTCAGACTTTGGTCAAATGCGGTCTCGTGAAGGGGACCGAATCTGGGCTCTGACCTCGAAGACTCAAGGTTTTCTATAGCTTAGGAATCCCGGGGAACTGCTCTCACCAATGCTGGCCACCTGCCCTGGCTGCCTTCCCCACTTTTGGTTTCCTACTTGAAAACTATATTAATTACAGGGTTTCCTGTGTTGAATCTATCTGCGGGCTAATCTAAAAGTCATAGTAAGTGAACAGAGGGGGAAGAAAAAAGGAGTCCCTGTTTTATAAATATCCATGCTAGCGCCTGTGGGGGCCCTGCCCAGGAAATGTGGCAGCAGGGCTAAAGCTAATTTCCCAAGTGTAAACATGGCAAAAGGCTGCTGGCCTGCCTTTATTCTGGGAAATCTTTTGAATTGTTTTTGCTTTGGAATTGAACTGAACTGTGAATTGTTTTTGTCTTTTGTTTTTTTCAAGTGCAAAGTTGTTCAGTCTTTTCTTTTTGTTTTTCTTTTTTTTTTTTTTTTAAGAGACAGAGTCTTGCTCTGTTGCCCAGACTGGAGTGCAGTGGCTATAAGAGCTTACTGCAACCTGGACCTCCTGGGCTCAAGTGATCCTCCACCTTAGCCTCCTGAGTAGCTAGGACTACAGGCACATGCCACCATGCTTAGCTTATTTTTAAATGTTTTGTAGAGGTGGAAGTCTTGCTATGTTGCCCAGGCTGGCCTCTAACTCCTGGGCTCAAGGGATCCTCCGCACTTTGGCATCCCAGAGTGTTGGGATTACAGGTGTGAGCCATTGTGTTTGGCCAAGTTTGGTCTACGATTTTTTTTTTTTTTTTTTACAGGGCTCATTTTTTCTCATATACCTGGCACTCCTACAGTAGCTATACCCTTACCCACACCTAGCTGCCCCAGCCAAAAACCTGAGAGCTTCCTTGGTGGCTCCTTCCTTTGATTTTACCACCCGAGTATCTCTAACACATGCCTCTCTATTCCACTCATCTCTTCTGCATGTTTGTCCTGACTCATCTCCGAGCACTCACACTGAACAAAGCGCTAGAGCTCTCAGTGAAATGAGGATGAAATCATGAAACAGTAAAGCCAGAGGTGACCTTAGAGATTAATCCAGTCCCCTTATTTTAAGATTGAAGGAGGTGAAGCTAGGGTTTGAACTCAGGGCTTGGTTCCAAGTTTCCTGCTTTTACTACACTTGGCTGGCGCTTGGTAAAGAAAAAATTATTCAAAGATAGTTGTCAAAGCACAAGAAGAAAGACTTTATTCAGGACCATCGTGATCGGTATAGGAACCACTGCAATGGGGTCTGGCAGTAGGGGAGAGAGATTGGGTTCAACTCCCATTACAGCATGGCCCAGTGGGAATGTATAGCCAAGGAGCAGGGTGGGGGTTGCTGGAAGGAAAATTGCTAAGAGCAAACATCAGGAGTAAGGGGGATTCTGGCTAAACTCACCTAACGGGATTCTTGCTGAGGACAGGCCAGGGTAATCAGACAGCACCTGGGGGATGGTAGAGGATGAGGAACCTAGTCATAGGGGGGTTCTCAGTAAACTCAGAGTTCTTCACTAAAACCCCCTTTTTTTTTTTTTTTTTTTTTTTTTGAGACGGAGTCTCGCTCTGTCGCCCAGGCTGGAGTGCCATGGCATAATCTCAGCTCACTGCAAGCTCTGCCTACCGGGTTCACGCCATTCTCTTGCCTCAGCCTCCTGAGTAGCTGGGACTACAGGTGCCCGCCACCACAGCCGGCTAACTTTTTTTATTTTTAGTAGAGATGGAGTTTTACCATGTTAGCCAAGATGGTCTCAATCTCCTGACCTCGTGATCCGCCCACCTTGGCCCCCGCAAAGTGCTGGGATTATAGGCATAAGCCACCATGCCTGGCCCACTAAAACCACTTTTTATGAGGAAGTGCACAGATGGGCCTACAGAAGATTCTGAAGCCTGACTAAAATTTGACCAAGCAAAGAATGTTTCTCACCCTCCCTCTTGCACAATTCACCACCCAACCCCAAGGCCTGCTTCTAGGAGAGCACCAGCGTATTGCTCACTGAATTGAGCAAAGTAGAACTGAAGACTGAATTCCTGCCTAACTCAGTGCCTGGCACAAAGCAAGCTCTCAGTATTTGTTCAGTGGATGAATACTATTTTAAACCGTCTGGAACTTGCTGCCATACGGAAGCTGGCAACTAAAAAAAATTTTTTTTTTTCTTTTCCACCTTTAAGCAGTTCCTTCTTTCAGAAGGCAGAACAAGAACTGGGGGGAGAAAGGAGGATTGCAATTTTGAATTGTGTGGTTAGGGTAACCCTCTTGAAAAGGTAAGGTTTGAGCAAAGATTTGAAGGAGGTAGAGCGAGAGCCCAGTGGCTATCTGGCGAAAGAGCCTTCTCTAAGGTCTCTAAGGTGTGTGTGAGGAGCAGCAAGACCCGTGTCACTGTTAGAGAGTGAGCAAGGGGGAGGGGTTTAGGGGATGATGTCCCAGAGTTAATGGGGGCTGGGGGTGCACTCATGTAGGATCTCAAAGGGCGTTTAAAGGATGTTGAATTTTTCTCTGAAGGGAATGTGGAACCATTGCACGATTTCGAGCACAGCAGTGATGTGATCTAATCCACATTTTACAGGGGTCATTCCTGACATCATTTTGGAAATGGACTGTAGAGGGACAAGGATAGAATCAGGGCTCAGTTAGCAAACTGCAATAGTGATCCAAGCAAAAGAAGATAGTGCCATGGACCAGGGATTCTGGCTGTATTTTGAAGATAGAGCCTATGGGATTTCCTCATGCCCATAGACTGCCATATGGGAGGGGACGGCTTGAAGTTAGGCAATGGGGAGGCCCTGGTTGGGCCAGGGGACAGTTTGTTTCTCAGTTTGACCAAATTCAGCCACTGGGGGTTTATTTCCTCAGAAATTACCAAGACTATTTCTTCTCCCTGAGGTCAAGATAAAAACATCCAGGAAAGGACTAGACACTTTTATATTTAAGAAAAGGAAATGAAGCTAACTTGTTCAGTCTCTTATTTTGTTTCAACCCACAAAGCATAGTGATGACAACACAGGAAGGCATATTTCACAAGAGGCCAGAGAAATAGCCAGTCAGTCAGTTGCTAAACACATTAATCAGACCTTCAGTGTTCCAGCTCATGCTGAGGTGACGCTGGTGTGGGAGAGCCCAGCCTGTTTGGAATGGGACCAAAGGCTCTCCACAGTAGCTTCTCCCCTTGCTGTGAAGGTAAAATGCGTTAATACAAGTAAAGTGGGCAGAGGGCAGCACACTCTCAGTGCTGTCAGTGCTATCAGTGCTATCAGTGCTATGTAAGTATTGGTTATTAGGCCATGGAGTATGGCCCAATCCCTTCATTAACAAGTGAGAAAACAGGTTTGGAGAGAGGAATTCATTTGTCTAAAGTTACACGGGCTTTCCAGCTTTACTTCTGAGCAGCACTAAATTGGCTTCTTAAAAAAATTGTTTTGAACAATTGGAATTTCCAGTGTTGCCCCTCTTACAATTTATTCCTGGGAAGTTCTTTTAGACTTTCAGCTGTCTCATCTGAGAGCCTTCCTGTCCTCACAGGGAAGTTTAATGGGATATTTTGTTACTCTTGAGCACTGGTGGAAGTGAGCCTCCAAGTTGGCCATCAGCAGCTATTTCCCTCTGGTGTTTTACCCTTGTCTACCAGGGTTGATCTGTGTGACCGACAGCATATGACAGAAGTGATGGGATGACACTTCCGAGACTACATTATAAAAGACTGTGTCTTCTGTGTTGGACCCTCTCTTGCTGGAGTTCTCTCTCTCTCTGACACACACACATATACACACACACACACGCACACACACACCCCCTTTCTCTTGTATCATTTGTTTGGGAGAAGCAAGCTTCCATTTTGTGAGCAACCCCATAGCATGGCCTGTGTGGCAGGAAACTGAAGCCTCTGGCCCACAGCTGGTGAGGACTGAGGCTTGTCAGCAACCAGCGAGTGAGCTCAGAGGTGGATTCTCCAGCTCCACTTGAGTATGGAGATGGTTACAGACCCAGATGACAGCCTGACTGCAAACCTGTGAGAGACCCTGAGCTAGAACCACCCAGGTTAGCAACTCCTGGACTCTGACCCTCAGAAACTGTAAGATAATAAATGTTTATTTTAAGCTGCTAAGTGTGGGGATACTTTGTTCTTTCCTTACCACCACCATAACAGTTAACCTCTGCCACACTGTATTCTTCTCTTTCCATCTCTGCCCGCTCCACTGTCCTAGTCATGGCCTCATGCCCTCCCCACATGTCCCCATAACCAACTGTCTTCTCTGAGGTCAAACCCAGAAATCATCAAACCAGCTGAATCAGTCACAGTACCAACAGGAAACAGATGGTGGGCTAAAATGGATAATCTGAAGAAAGTTTAATATAGAAATTAAACTTTTAATTTCCAAAAAGTTTAATATATAAAAGTTTAATATAGAAATTAAACTATTTGCGAAATTGTGGGTGGGGTGGAGAGCAATGAAAAGGAAGGAATACTGCAGTTCACAGGGTTAGTAAAGGTGGGTGCTGTTTATGGCCTGAGGCCTGAAGAGGCAAGGGTGGGAGCAGTTACTGTACTCTGGAGACAGACAGAGCTGTGTGAAGAGGGTCTGCTGACAGGAATTGGGCCACAGAGCCAGCCTTGCAGCCCCTGGGGTGGGGGTGGGGGTAGAATGCAAAACACCTCAGCTCCTGCTGGTGCTTCCCTCTTAGATGAGCCCACCAGAAAGCTAGACATCAAGGAAATCTATCTTAATTTCCCTCAGAAGCAGATTGTGGGATAAGGGTTTAAGTGCAAGTCATTTATTTGAGAGGTTCAGAGGTTCAGGGTACACCAGTAGGGAACTGAGGAAGTGAAATAAAGAAGAGAAGACAGCTATTATCATTGTGTTATTATGCCAGCTATCATAGTGGGTGACTGGAGCCTAGTCCCATAGAGAAACTCTGGAAACAATGTAAACATGCCTCTCAGAATTATTTCACCAAAGGATGAGGGAGTTGGGGTATTTATACCCCTAAAGTCTTGGTTGAGGGCTGCTCCTGGAGAAAAGGGTTAATTCCTGGATACTTTTGTACTGACAGACCAACCTTCTGTGTTTCTGGGAAAAGCCCTCAGACACAAAGATACAGATACTGGCAACTGGAAGTCTGTGAAACGTTGAGGTAGAGAAGGCCTAAGAGATTTGTGCAGGGATTGGCAGTGTCTGCTACCAGGCCCACTGATGGGATACATTCAGATGAACCTCCCATTCACAAGGCAGGATGGAGAACTGTGCAGAGGGTGAATCTGGAAGCAAAAATGAAACTTAAGTGCATGCTTAAAGTTAATAAGTAAAACTTATTAATACTCTTAAATATAGATGCACCATATAGGTTTCAAAACAATAATTTTTCCCTTTCATTCTCACAATTACTCTACCCTCTCTTGTAACCATGTAGCTAATTGTCTGATTCTGCTTGTGCATTATGCAGTGTGCATTGCAATTCTGATTGTGCCTGTGCATTTCACTGTGCCTTACCTAGGTCAGGAATTGGAATTACTCAATGAGCAGAAAAAGAGGCACAGAGAGGCCCTAACTCAATAAGATGCAAGATATTTAGAATCAGTTCTTTTACTTGCTGTTGGGTAATCTTAGAAAAGTTAACATATCCTCTTTGGGCTTCTGTTTTCTGATGTGTAAAATAGGGATTGATAACATTTTCACCCTAGAACTGTTTTAAGGACTAAGTAATATAATGCATATAAAATCTTTGCTATACAATAAGTGCTAAATAAGTGTTTCATTCAAATAAATACTCTTTTTTTGAAAAATATAGGCAAATGCATATAAATATTTAAGACCAAAGTTTACTTCAAAAATTAGACTGACTGAACAGAGATATCTTCTGGTAATAGACATTCTATTATCTCTAGCTACATGACTGTGTAATAATTGAACACTTTGGAATTAAGCCATGAGAATTGATTCAAATAATTATAACCACACTAATGAGACTATATGACTATCACTCCACTTCAAAGCTATAAAACGGAACGCTTCCATTTCCTCTTCCTTCTCCCTGTCTGCTTAGCACTTTGTTTTATCTCAAATTCCACATGTTCAAGAAATTTCATCATTTCACCATCCTTCCTTATCATTAATTCAATGAAGTCTTTCAGCCATAATACAAATTAAAATAAAAATTCCTGCCTCTTATTTTGAGGCTAGAAAGTTATTTCTTTTGAGTTAGCAAGCAAGTGGAGCTTCCCCCAAAGAGTAAGAAGGCATTTTGAAAGAACTTTGGAAATGTTTTCAGGAAGAAAGGGGAAGAGAGGGAGACTAGTAATATCAGGAGTCCTGGTGCTTATTGCCTGACTTTTGGGAAGACCCAGCTGTTCATGGGCCTGTAAGTGAGGATCTAATGTCGGAGCCAGCACAGATTCATCAGTGAAACAAAATAGATCACCCCCACACAGGTATGCTTTTAATTAAAAACTGTAGTAATCTTAAGATCCTTGAGCCTTAGTTTTAAAACATTTTGGAGGTGCAAGTGACTTCAGAGAACATTTAACTCAACTATCTTCTTTTCACTTCTGGAACCTGAAGATAGAGAAAGGAGAAGGGACTTCCTCAGGATCACATAGCAAACTAGTGACACAGCCAGGACTAGAAGTCAAGTCATGGTTTAGTACTGTTTAGTGCCAGTTTAGTACCTTTACCTTGTGCCAGTGACACACTCCCTGCCCCCATCCCCCAGTCTTCCACTCTCTCAATGAAAACCTTCTGCGATATCTCTCTGCTCCCATGCCTCTCGTGTTAGGGAACGCATGACATCCCAAGAAAGCCTATTCTGTCCATTGTCAGACAGTTCTTTGAAAAATTCTTTCTTTGGGTGAGCTGAGATTTGCTTCTCCTCAGCTGACACTCTCTGATTCTAGGTCGGCTCCCTCTGCCCCAGGCATACTTCAGAGGTTTGCTCTGATTCCGCACTGCCTATATGAGTCCTCCCATCTCTAGACTAAACATCCTATTGTCTTACAATTCTATTCTGTTTTTGGCTGCAGTGATCTATGATTGTGCCACTGCACTCAAGCCTGGGTAACAGAGCAAGACCTTGCCTCTTAAAAAACAAATCAGTGAACTTTGAGCAAAGCAGATTATCCTCCATAATGTTGGTGGACCTCATCCAATCAATTGAAAGCCTTAAGAAAAAGATAGAGCTTCCCTAGGAAGAGGGAATTCTGCCAGCAAACTGCTTTCCGACTCAAGAGGCAACATCAAGTCTTCCCTAGGTTTCTAACCTGCTGGGCTACCCTGCAGATTTTAGACTTGCTAGCCTTTACAATCATGTAAGCCACTTCCTTAAGAATCAATCTCTCTTTCTTGTTCTCTCCCTCTCTCTCTCTCTCTACACACACACACACACACACACACACGCACACACACACACACACAATTGGTTCTGTTTCTCTGGAGAACTCTGTGAGTTAATACAATAGTTTTTCGAGCATACAACTTTGCCTTTGGCACAATTTCAGAACTGGAAAGAGAAGTCTAGGTTGACCTCTTGTCATCCTATCATTTATTCATTCATTCATTTATTCATTTATTCATTCATTCAACTAGTAGAGCGCTTATTCTGCACCTAGGTGCAGGTGATTGAAAGGAAAATATTGTAACCAGAAATTTGAACTTAGGGAGGACTTTGATAAAACCAGAACCCACTCAAAATTATTAGTGCAGAGTGGCAAAGAGTTTAGGCTCAGTAGTGAAGCTGTCCTGGGTTCATAGTCTGGCTCTAACAATTGTCAGTTGGTGGCCTTGGCAAGTCACTCAGTCTCCCTGAGCCTCAGTTTCCGCATCTGTAAAAGGGAGAATTTGGATTACATTGTTTTTAATTTTCCCTTTAGTTTTGGACATGCAGTGTTTCACTTTAGTGAAAATTCAGGAAGGAAAGAATTGTATGTAGTGTGAAGGCTCTACTCTAGGGCCTAGGGAAAAGTCTGATATATGATCATGCCATGCATATATACTATCTATTCAAATAGGTAATATTTACTAGGCACATGCTCTTTCACATTCATGATTTCACTTCACCACTCCCGGCTAATTTTTTGTATTTTTAAATAGAGTCAGGGTTTCACTATGTTGGCCCTGCTGGTCTTGAACTCCTGGCCTCAAATGATCTGCTGGCCTCAGCCTCCCAAAGTGCTGGGATTACAGGCGTGAGCCACGGTGCTGACCCCTTTTGCATTTCTTTAAGTGGTAAAATAAAACATGTACATTAATATATTCCAAAGGTTTATCAACTCTCAAACATATAAAAATAAGAGGCAAAGGTGTGCAAACGGTGTACAATACCATGCTTGGTGACCAATGTTTTTGTATTCTATCTTTCTTAGAACTTATCCAAGTAGCTAAGATTATTCACCAGTTTACTTGATTTAGTATCAGTCTAAATTCTCAGTTAATTAAGACCTTGGAAATTACGTTTAAGTTGATATATTACAGAGTAACATAATCATTAATGATATAAACTATTTAGGAAATTCAGATTAGCTACAATCTCCACGATAAAACACTCTCCATCACTCTCTCATCATCTTGCTTTATGTTCTTCATGGTTTCACAAACTGGTATCATCTTGCTTATTTATTTGCCTACTTATTTTTCGTGAATATTTTCCCAGTAGATGTAAGCACAATAAATAAAGATAATTTGTCTTCCTTAGTGCCTAGAACATGTAGGAGATATTCAATAAATAGCTTTGAATGAAGGAATACAGTAAGTCCTCACTCAGCCTCCTCAATAGGTTCTTGGACACTTTGATTTTAAGTGAAACTATATATAAGGAAATCAATTTTACCATAGACAAATGGACAGAAAGAAGAGTTCAGTTCCTACAGCATATTTCTGATAACAAAAATACCACCAAACTTCTAAATAAAGACTAAAACACTTTCGATATTGAACCCTGAAATCATTGTGAGTCATACATATGTTTAGTAAAGATTAGTAAAAACAAAGAAGAGAATTATTTACCCGCTTATTCCAGTTTAGAGTTCGGGTGGCCAGAGCCTATCCCGGCAGTTCAGGGCTCAAGGCAGTAACCAGTCCTGGACAGGACACTATCCCATCGCAGGGCACACTCACACACACCCACAGTCATTCACGCTGGGACTACGCACCAGTTTGCCTAACATTACATCTGCGGGATGTGGGAGGAAACCGACCAGGGTACCTGGGGAAAATCCACGAAGACATGAGGAGAACATGCAAACTCCACACAGTTAGCAGGGAAACAATTTTTTTTCCTCATCAACATTATAACAGAAGGATGTTATTCAGGGGTCTGCTGTACATGAATAAAATCTTTACCCATCATAATTGTACCAGATGTGAGGAATAGGTCTCATTTTATTATTTTATGGAGCTTGGGTGGGCTACTGGGTGTCAGACTCAAAATTTTGGTTTTCTGATTTCTAATACAATATATCATATTATTCCCCACAACAAAATAAATATATCTGTACAAGTCAAAAATGAAAAGAAAAAGTCTTGTGTAGATATAATTCCTAGAGAGGGGATTTGCTATGGATTGCATCCTAATGGGAGCCTCAAAAGGCAGTGTTTTTTTTTTTGTTTTTTTTTTTCCTGGAGACAGAATCTCACTCTGTTGCCCAGGCTGGAGTGCAGTGAGGCAATTCGGCTCACTGCTGCCTCTGCTTCCAGGGTTCAAGCGATTCTCCTGCCTCAGCCTCTCCAGTAACTGGGATTACAGGGGCCCACCACCACATCTGGCTAATTATTGTATTTTTAGTAGATACAGGGTTTCACCATGTTGGCCAGGCTGGTCTCGAACTGCTGACCTCAGGTGATCCACCAGCCTCGGCCTCCCAAAGTACTGAGATTACAGGCATGAGCCACCACCCCTGGCCAAGGCCGTGTTTTGATGGCAGCCAATGTCATTAGACTACAATTTCTAATGTACAAGTTCCCCCCCAGTATCAGGGGCTCTCTAACAGAGTATTACTTATTTCTTTCAGGTCCTGATGGTTTTCTCTTTGAAGTGGTTGTAACAGACGACCAAGGAAGTTGTGAGTTGTTTTCTGGCTTTCGCTGTAACAAAAGCTTATTGTTGAAATTGGCTATTTCCCCTCCTCGTACATCCAGCACAGCATCCATTATCCTTCCCTTCAGTGCTCTCTTAGCAAAATCAGTCCAGCCGAGGCAGCAGACTTAACATGGTATGCTCCTGTGGGGATTCAAACTTTATTTCTGGCTTGCTTTTAGGGTCCCAGGGCAAGTCAATATTAAAGAGATACTAATAAACTGCTAAATGGAAAGCGAGACTAGGCCTCAGCTGGCTCCAGTCCTGAGCTTCTGCCTTGTCCCAGAGGGTAGCCAATGTTCACAGCAGGGTACATGGAGTTACCAGTTGTCCACCCAAGGGAACTCTCATCCCCTTCACTAACCAGGGAAAATGTTGTATTAAGATTGTCCTCCTGTTGCAGTGAGCTGAGATCGTGCCACTGCACTCTAGCCTGGGTGACAGAGCGAGACTCCTCTGCGGGCAGAAAGAAAAAAAAAAGATTGTCCTCCTTCAACTGTTTTTTTACTATTAAATGAGAGTTTTGTATTAAACTATTCAGAATTGGGTTGTCCTTGTTTTTAGGTTCCCACACTATCTCTTTTGAATAAAACATGTTGTTGGGACAGCCCTTAGGGTTTTTGTCAAATCATTTCTCTTGTGAATCCCCTTCATCCTCACTGTCCTTCACTTAAGAAACTGGCATCTGATAATGATGATTTAGAGGTCATTTCTGCTGACCTCATCCCTGAATCAGAGGAAACAGCAAGGAGTAAGTTCTAAGTTTGGGGCCCACACCATATCAAATTTAGGCCTGGGGAACGCAGTATGGCTCTTTCCAAACCCTCCAAAACACTACTGGGCTCCAAGACTGCTCAAGGTCTCACTGATAGTCAAGGCTTGTGCTCCCTTTTTCAGAAGAGTAAGATTAAAGAAAACTACTGTGAATTAAAAAGTGCGGGTACCAAGATGGGACGGGAGTCCCCTCTCACTCTATGGATGACATGGAGGGGGCAGAAGATTGCAGAATTGGCATTGTCCTGCATGGAAGCTGGGCCACCCACAGTGGCGTGGGAAGCCTCTCAGATGCTGGATTCTAATGGGCTCTTGATCACCTTGGATTGGGCTATTTCATTGTTATCACAAAATAAACAGGACGCTCAAAGTAATGTTATGGCAGAGAACCAACCAGCTTCACACTGGTCCTCTAAACCAATCCTCACAACAGGGCTGGGAGACAGGTGTTACCTTTCCACTTGACAGAGAATGAAACAGAGAGGCAAAGCCTTCGAAGGACCCTACACTTCGGACATTGCAAAGCAGGATCTGAGTCCCGGCTCCTCCGTCCAACTAGACTTTCTTTCCTATGTCTAGACTATAGCTGGAAAGGTCCTGGAGGACACATTTTAGGCCAACCCTCTCCGTTTACAATCCAGAGAGCGGAGACCCCGAGAAGCCAAGTGACTTGTCCGAGGCTACGCGGCGAGTGTGTGGCAAGGTAGGAGGGGCGACCGAGACGCCCTGGTCTCTCCTTTCTCTCGCAGGTTCCTTTTTCCCGGTGCACAGCCCGCAGGGGACGCTGGAGGAGGAGCTAAGCCGGAGTTGCCGTGGCCCCGGGCCGGGGCGTTCCGAGGGCGGTCCC
The DNA here is from genome assembly GCF_047675955.1 of Chlorocebus sabaeus. Classification (NCBI taxonomy): domain Eukaryota; kingdom Metazoa; phylum Chordata; class Mammalia; order Primates; family Cercopithecidae; genus Chlorocebus; species Chlorocebus sabaeus. Next base: position 31,332,059 of record NC_132926.1, on the reverse strand, counting down.
CAGCGGCCGCGCATTCCAGAGCCAGTCGCGCGTCCCGGACGCTCTTGCGCGCTCCCGCCTCCCGGGGCAGCCGGGGCACGTTCCAGGCGCTGCCTGGGGCTGAGGTTCCTGGCCTGGGGGTCGCTTCCATCCGCCAGATCCCATGCAGTCCTGGGGACCCTGAGAAGCACCGAGCCATCCCTGCCCCAGGAACTTTCCGCAGACTCGCCGCCGTCTGGAGTGAGTGGAGCCACCGGGGGGTTGTTTGTGGGGACTCTGGCAGAGCGGAGCTCTTCGGACTTGCGACCTACCTCTAGTGCGGCCCCTTTCCCAGGGATCCCAACGTTCTTCTTAAGTCCGTTCTCCCCTCCCCCATTCTCCCTTTTCATCACTTTTGTATTTCTTGCCCTTACCCCCTCCTCCTTTTTCTCCCGCTGTCAGCCCCTAAGTTCGAGCCCACTCGTGCACAGAATTTTGGGCCTGGGGGAGGCGGAGCTTGGGTGGGCGAACCCCAGCCCCACTCGGAGACTGGCTTCTCTCCGGGTCCCCTGCCCTTGCCTTCTCGGGAAGCCTCCTCCTCGGGCGGACTGCAACCTCCTGGCTCTCCAGGCCCAGCGTCAGGATTCAGCGCCCGGGCCTGCGCGCACCTGCTTGGGCGCTGTGCTGGGTTTCGGTCTTTGCACTTATCTGTCCCCCTTTTCTCGAGGCCCCGTGTGGAAGGCGCCAGGAGTTTGGAGTCGGGAGTGGCGAGTTCCAGCCCTGGTTCTATCACTAGCTGCTTCACCATCCTTGTTTTTCCATCAGTGAAACGAGGAAAACATTTTTTGCGTGCAGAAAGCAAGCGAGAAAGGACGTGAGCAAAGTCTCTTGGAGAGAAGCCTTTCTTCAGGCTTCCTCCTGCTGGTTATCTGTCCCTTTCCTGAAGACGTAGTTGTTCCAGCTGCCGGTTCTTTTGCTCCCTACTCTCCCCCATGCCAGTTTCTTGAGGGTAGGGACTGCCTGTCCATCGTCATCTTTGAGGCATCCTCAGCTCTTGGCATAGGGCCTGGCTAACAGTAAGTGCTCCATACATATGTACTGAGTAAAAGGATGAAAGGGGTAACCCCTCCCCCCCCCCCACAAATTGAAACAAACCTCAGGGGCTGTTATTCTGATTGAGGGCTAGGCTGGGCTCTTACTCATGCAGCTGCACTTGTTTCTTCTGGACCAGCTGGAATCCTGCTGCACCTGGGGGCTGAGGAATCTCTAGTTCGTCTGTAGTGAATACTAAGGTCCTCAAAGCTCCAGGGTGTGGTGGTGAAGGCTGCACAATCACACAAGTATCAGAGATTCCTTGAACATCTGCTATGATGCATGCTGCTACTGCAGTGGGCACGTAGTTTGGAAGAATTGGGGATGCCTGAATGAGGTGGAGGTGGGAGTGGAAAGAACGGATCTCTGCAGGTTAGGAGACCCTCTCAGTTACCCTAATGGAGGCATTTCCCCTCTCTGGCCCTTGCCTTCCCCATCTGTAAAATGAAGACGCGGGAGTGGAACAGATGTTTGTTTGTCTGTGGTTGAGCATGACATGCTCTTTGGTTTATGCAGGCCGCACAGCAGCCATCTAGACACACGCAAGGCAGCACAGCTGAGCTTTAGGACATCATGTGCTTCTGCAGTGACAACCGAAAAAAACAAAAAGTGTTTTCCTGCTCCAACCGGGCCCTCCTGTTCCCAGCCGTCCTGGGACTGTGAATCATGCTATGGGGGTTACAAGTCATGCTTCATGAGGTCTCCCACAACTGACCTCTCCAAACCTCAGAACTGTGGCTCCATGACACAAAAGATCTGGGGAGTCCCAGAGAACAGCCAGAGAACCACTGAGCTGCAGTGAGGTGTTAGAGATGCCAAACAAATGAGAGACTCTGGGGACCTGTGGTCAGGTCAGATCCCAGGCCCTTGGGGGTGACAGACCAAGGGAATAAGGGCCGGTCACAGCCTCAGATGCTTTCCCAGCCATATGCCAATCCTTTAAACATTGTGCCTCCGTTTCTTCTCTATGGATTGAAACATGCAAACAGAGGAAATACCTCCAAGGAAAGAGGATATCTTGCTTGGGCGTGACAGGGGTATAAAAAATGGGTACGGGTACTCACAAACACAGTTTATTGGAGTATAGGAGTAAATGTTAGCATTGCCACACCCTGCCTTGTCCTCCCCAACCCTGACTGGCCCCGTGAGCGGAATGATGTTATAATGATCATACTTGCCATTTACTGAGTACTTACTATAAGCTAGGCATGACTCTAAGCATTTTACTTGTATTAACTCATTTAGGCTTTACCACAATCCTATTTGGGAGGGACTGTCATCACCTCCATTTTGTGGATGAGGAAACTGAGGTCCAGAGAGAGTGACTCACCCATGATCACACAGAAAGTAAGTGGCAGAGCTGTAATTTGAATGCAGGCACCCTGGCTCCAGGGCCTATCCTCTGAACTTCATTGGAATTGGGGGGAACCAGTTTCAGATCTTGCCTCTGTCACTTACTTTCAGGGTGACCTGGGAGAAGTGAAGTGAGAATTTGATAGTCACTGTTCTAGTGGATCCCTGGAGACCTAGTACCCTTCCAACTTACTAGGGAAGCAGAAGGTGAACCTCAAGAGATAATGGAGACATCTAGCAGTAAAGGCTTCGAGTTAGGTAGTTAGGAAGGGGAACTGCTCAGAAGTATAATTGCCTAGCACATTAAACAACAGCAAGCCAGATTCCATGTCTAAACCGTATACTTTAAATTGCTTAGTTGTGTATACAAAGAGCTTCCTGATTTTATTGATTTGCACTCTGATTGGCTGATTGGATGTTTCTTGCTAGTGACCCACTATATAGGATCATATTCGAGATTCTGGGGACCAGGACATAGATGTCTTTGGTGGTGGTGGTGGGCATTATTCTGCCTTCTATACACATGAGGCCCACTTTGGGAGAGAGACCTGTTGAGGCTCACACATTGAGGCAAGGCACTACCACCACCCGGTGCTCTTGCAGCTCTGTCCCGGAGCACCCTACCAGCCCCTCTCATGGACAGTCTCCTTTGTTAACCTGACACACAGCAGGCACTTAGTCACTGGCAAATAGCAATGATGGATGGTTGTGCCTTAAACAGGATGCTGGGGATTTGGCCTGGGCTTTCTCCTCTGCTAGCTCTGTGTTGGTTTCTAAGACTGTGATTGGCTGGGTCAGATGGTACGTGCGGTCTTACACAGCTCTGGCTGTGTTCCGATCTCTTTGAAATATCCTGGTGTTTTTCCATTTTTGCAGCCACAGAGGAGCAGATGGAAACTCAGGCAGGTCTGTAGCCTGTTAGGAAGTTTGGAGAGACAGGGGCCAGTTGGGGTGAAATGAGAACACAGTGCTCCTTAGGGACTTCGGGACAGTGGAGAAAAGCCTGTTATTTGATTCATTTCACAGTTTTGGTAGTTGTATGTCCTGTCCATTCCTTCGTCTGGCCCCTTTATTTGGACCAAAGGTCCCTGGTGAAATGACTGTGCTGGGTTGGTAAATGTTTGAGGCTGTTACACAATGGGAGGAGAAATAATACTGCTAAGAGTAAATGTGAAGCTGGTATGGCCTTCTCATAATGGACTTGGCATGGGAAACCTGCCCCCCCTTTTATCAGCCTCCCTGTCCTCTTCTGAGAACAGAAAGATTCACATCTTGGGCAACAACGCTGCTCCCCTCACCCCTGTCCCCGCTCCCCACCTCAGTGCCCAGCTCCTGAGCACATGGTGTCAGAACTCGAATTTGAACTTATCAGTCCAAGCAAATCAACAAGTGGGAACCCTAGAGGACTTCATTCGGAAAGGCCAGTTCTCTTCTGCCTGGTATGTACAGGGTGGGCTGGGAAAGAAAGAGGCCCCCATAATCCTTCCTGAATGTACAAAGAGCCCAGAAAATGATAAAATCAGAGGATGTCATGTTATTTTGGAGATAGGATTCTGACTTTTAGGATCATTGGGACTTTTGCAGGGATGAGGATTCTTTCTGGACCTCTTCAGTCAATTAGGTTCCACGAGTGAGCTCACATCTGAAATAGTCTTCCCATACTCATTTCTTCATTGATTTTATATTTTTTGGCACTTATGATATGCCAGGCCCTGTGATAGGTGCTGAGGACACAGCAATACACAAGAGCTGAGGCTTCTGCTATCCTTGTGCTTGCATTTGAGGGACCAAATGAACAAATCTTTAGCCTGATAGGGAAAAAGCCAATAAAAACAAACAAGCAACAAACAAGCTAATTTTAGATTGTGAAAAGCGTCTGCAGAAAATAAAACAAGATAAGAGTGGTAGTTTAATGGAGTGGGTCTGGAAAAACTTTACTGAAACATAACATTTAGATTGAGGTCATGGACATTGAGGCAGTGGACAGGGGAGGAAAAGAGCATTCTGAGAAGAAACAGCAAGCACAAAGGTCTTCAAGTGGGATCGGCCGCCAGGACACAGTTGTTAGGGTTCCCCAGGCTACAAAGTGACTAGTGTGGCTCCATCTAGGAACCTGAATTGCCATCTCTGGCTTAAATGTTCCATTCTTTCCTGACAACCTCAGCAGCATCTTCTGAGGGTGGAGCCTTTTTGGAAGGGGTCCTATAAGGTGGACAACGCTGGCAAACCCTCTAGTCTTGTGCCCTGGGAACCATCAGCCTTGTTCAAATTCTGCAAAATACTTGAAGAGTTATGCATCTTTGGATGCCCCAGCATCAGTAACTCGGAGCTGGTTATAGCTGTCTGCTCTCTGGCCACCGTGGCTGGTGGACACAAAACAGCAGCAGCATGGTCTGCACAGAGCGCTGGCAGTGGTGGGCTAAGGCCACACCTGCAGGAAGCCGCCTGCCTCTATCTGCCTTGTCTCCCACTTTGAGATAATTAAGCTTGCCTGCCAGCAGGAAGTCACTCCTTTTATTGCCTTCTTCCTCAGTGAATTCTCTGGCAGTAAAACCTGTTGGATAACCATTGGCAAGCTCTCAAAAGTTGACTGTTAGCTGCAGCTCAAATGTGGAGGGTGTAAGTTTCCGGTGGGAGGTTCAAGCTGGGGACAACTTAAATTTTTTTTTACTTAAAAAAACTTTTCACTGTGGTTTCCTACATTGGTCCCAGATCAGTCACGACGCAGTCACGACACCCTAACTAATGGCAGAGGCTCTGAACTCTTTTTTTTTTTTTTTTTTTTTTGAGACAGAGTCTCACTCTGTCACCAGGCTGGAGTGCAGTGGTGCGATCTTGGCTAACTGCAACCTCCGGGTTCAAGCAATTCTCCTGCCTCAGCTTCCTGAGTAGCTGGGACTACAGGCATGCCCCACCACACCCAGCTAATTTTTGTGCTTTTAGTAGAGACAGGGTTTCACCATGGTGGCCAGGATGGTCTCGATCTCTTGACCTTGTGATTTAGGAACAATGCTGGGTTCACTGGCTCAGCTTAACTTTGTGAAGCCCTTACTGTGTACCAGGTGTTGTCCTAAGTGCTTTATGTGCATTAGCTCATTTAACCTCCAGAGCATCCCTATGAAGTGGTTACAATTATTAGTTATTATTTCCGTTTTACGAATGAGGAAACTAAAGCTCAAAGAGGTTAAACCTCTTGCCAAAGCCACCAGGACTCCATTTGCTTACAACACATCATGTATCTCATCAACTCTGGGCTTTGTTGATAACATCTATTCTGCTCATCCTGCCTTTCCCCACAAGCTTTTTGTTTTATCAGTATCTGAGAGAGATGTCTTGAAATCTCCCACTATAATTGTAGACTCGTCTATTTCTCCTTATAATTCTGAGATTAGGTACATAAAAATAGAAAATCACTTTACCTTTCTGGTATCTCTAGTAATACTTTTTGCCTAAAAGTCTACTTGGCCTTATACTAGTATGGGGCTACCAGCGTAGGTGATTCATGGTTACACAGTGTTTCATTTGTATCCTTTGACTTTCAATCTTTCTAAGCCCCATGTGTCTCTTCTAAAAAATATATGTGTATGTGTATATTTTATTTTTATTTGTATATACCCTAATGGTCCTTCTTAGTTTGGGTTTAAATCTACCATCTTTCTCTATGCTTTCTATTTATCCCCTCTATTGTAAGTATTTGTTGTTGGTTTTTGCCTCTGCTGTTTTCCCCTGGAAATTATGCATTCTTTGATATTTTTAGTGGCTGCCACAGAGATTACAATATGCATCCTTGATTTAACAAAGTCTAATATGATTTGGTTCTTCTGCCCTTTCTTAGGCAATACAAGAAAATCAAAATACTTTAATTTTATTTCTTCCACAATTTGTTTGTTATTGTTCTTGAATACTTTAATTCTGTGTTTTTTTCTTTCTGAAAATGTCTTTTTTTTTTTTTTTTTTTTTTTTTGAGGTGGAGTCTCGTGTTGTCACCCAGGCTGGAGTGCAGTGGCGTGATCTTGGCTCACTGCAACCTCTGCCTCCCGGGTTCAAGCGATTCTCCTGCCTCAGCCTCCGGAGTAGCTGAGATTACAGGCGTGTGCCACGACATCTGGCTAATTTTTGTATTTTTAGTAGAGACGGGTTTCACCATGTTGGCCAGACTGGTCTTGAACTTTTGACCTCAATGATCCGCCTGCCTTGGCCTCTCAAAGTGCTGAGATTACAGGCATGAGTCACCGCACCCAGCCTGAAAATGTCTTATTGCACCATTATTCTTGGCAGTTATTTCTGTTCACCTCTTTGAAGAGATCATTCTGCTGTTTTTAAATTCCATTGTTTCTGTTGAGAAGTTGGTTGTCAATCTAATTGTTTCTCGTTTAAAGATATTCTGTCTTATTTCTCTTTTATCTTTGGGTCTCAGCATATTTACTTTTTTTTTTTTAATGGAGTCTCACTCTGTTGCTCAGGCTGGAGTGCAGTGGTGCCATCTTGGCACACTATAACCCCCACCTCCTGGGTTCAAATGATTCTCCTGCCTCAGCTTCCCAAGTAGCTGGGACTACAGACGTGTGCCACAACGTACTAATTTTTGTATTTTTAGTAGAGACAGGGTTTCACCGTGTTGACCAGGCTGGTCTCAAACTCTTGACCTCAAATGGTCCGCCCACCTCAGCCTCCCAAAGTGCTGGGATTACAGGCATGAGTCACCGCACCTGGCCAGATTTACTGTATTTCTAATCATGGATTCCAAGTTATGTATTCTGCTAGGAGTTCATGGGACTTCTTTAGTATGCAAATTGGTGTCTTTCATCAGTTTTGGAAAATTCTGTTATTATTTATTCCAGTATTGTTCTACTTCATTCTCCCTTTTCTCCTTCTGATACTCCAATATATTTATGTTGTACCTTGTCACTGTTTCCTCTATCTCTCTTACCTATTTTTTTCCGTATTTTCCATCCTTTCATTTCTCCCTACTTCATTCTAAGTATTTTCCCCTGATCTTTCCCCTGATTCCAGTTTACTAATTCTCTCTTTAACTATGGCTAATCTACTGAATTTTGAAGCACATCTACTGAATTTTTAATTTCTATTATATTTTTCAGTTCTAGAATTTCTATTTGGTTTTCTTTGTTGTGGTTGTTTTTTGAGACAGGGTCTCACTCTGTTACCCAGACTGGAGTGCAGTGGCCCAGTCATGGCTCACTGCAGCCTTAGCCTCCTGGGCTCAAGTGATCCTCCCACCTCAGCCTCCTGAGTAGCTGGGACTACAGGTGCACACCATGCCTGGCTAATTTTTAAAACTTTTTTATGGAGATGGGATTTTGCCATGTTTCTTAGGCTAATCTTGAATTCCTGAGCTCAAGTGATCCGCCTGCCTTTCCCTCCCAAAGTGCTGGGATCACAGGTGTGAGCCACTACTTGTAACCTCTATTCGATTCTTTAAAAAAAATCTGTTTATTCTTTCTTATAATTTCAAATTCTCTATCAAAATTCTCAAACTTGGAGTTTTTTCCTCCTTGAACATAGTAAGCAAAGTTATTTGAACTATGTGTCTGTCTGATGACTCTAATACCTGGAGCCCCAGTAGACTTTTTTTCCTATTGTCTGTTGTTTCTGATTATTTTGTTTGTATCATCCTGTCTTTTTGCATTCTTGATTAATTTTGGTTATGTGTTGGACATTATATTTGTAAATAAAACATAATTTGAGACCTCTCATGATGTTATTGCCTCCAGAGAGGATGTATATTTGCCTCTGCCAAGCACCTGGAGATTCCTTAATTTAATTTCAGGAGCTATGATAATGCAAAGCTGAGTTGTAGTCTCTGGGAGGACTGGTGTACTTCCAGTTCATCTTTAGCACTAAGGGTGCTTTTTAAGGTCCAAGCTCAAAGTGCAGAAGTTTTACTCTCCCTCTCTTGGCAGTCTTGGACTCCAGCTTTTGTCCTCTTAGTCTCCTGAGTCTGTCAGAACTGCTTAGTCTCCATTCTCCAGGAGGGGAAAATGACAGGCTCTCCTCCCTGGATTTTTGCCTTCTCCCAGAAAAGTGGGACCACAAAAACCTGCGTGAAGCTTAGAGTCCTGCTTTTTCTCAAGCAATGAAGACTGGAAATTCTTCATTATTTCGTTGGCTCTTAGTGCCTTCAAGCAGGTTTTTTTGGTCTCACTTTTCTAGCTGTCTTCAGTAAAAGAACTGGTCCAAATTGTCTAGTTTACCATTACCAGAATCAGAAGTCCTCATCTTTGTAGATTGCATATTTCTTCTTAATTCTGTAAATATGGAATGGCCTTCAGCTAGAAACAGTGTTTGACCTGGACTTAGAAGAAAGCTGTGGGTCTGGTATACTCCGTGCTTATACACTGGGTCTGTGTGGACTCTTTGAAGGTAGCTGTAGCGTAGTGGTAAGTGCCGAATCAGGATTCCTGAGTTTGAATCCTGTTCGCTTAGCTTTATGATCAATGTCTGGCTAACCTCTCTCAGTTTTAGTTTTCATAGCTATAAAATCCCCACATAGGATTTTTTTGAAGTTTTAATATGTTAATGAATGGGATTTTTAAAGCAAATACAAATAATACAAATTTGGGAAATAAAACAATTTATTTTTGTTTTTACAAATTTAAACAAATACAATTTGTTAAACAAATGCTGGCTTGTATGATCCTGTGTTTGAGGAAATAAGGGAAGTGGTATTTCACTTCTCTGTGCTTCTTGAAGCACAGAGTCATAAAGAGTAAGGAATAGTAAGTCCTGAGAGAGTACCTTGCAAATACCAAGTGCTTGACATATGAATAAAGGAATGAATGTCCTGGACTGAGTTACTTGTCATGATAGCACTGAACCAAAACCAAAAACAATATTGTCCTGTCAGAGAGGAAAAAGTTGCTTGCTAGTGAGTCTGGCGAGTAGATAACACGGGCTTGTTGCCTTGAATCCAGTTACTCTAAAACTATAAACTTGTGGGAAATTTTAATTTATGAAATTTATATAATTTTTATATAACTAGAAAACTTGCCAAATGGTGGGATTGGCTGGAACAAAGATTCTTTCTTTTGTAGAAGAACTTTTTGTTACTTAAGAAAAGTGGTCCCAGAAGTAAAACTTGGTGTTTTCTAATCAGGCGGCAGGGCTTCCCCTTGCCTGCCTACATTGGATCAAGTGGAATATTTGATAGCGGGGATGAATTTTCTACCTTTGGAAAAGTAAAATTTGACCAGGTGCGGTCGCTCATCCTTTGGCAGACTGAGGTGGGTGGATCACTTGAGGCCAGGAGTTTGAGACCCGACTGGCCAACATGGCAAAACCTCATCTCTACAAAAAGTACAAAAATTAGCCAGGCGTGGTGGTGCACGCCTGTAGTCCCAGCTACTCAAGAGGGTGAGGCACGGGTTTGCTTGAACCCAGGAGGCAGAGGATGCAGTGAGCTGGGGTTGCACCACCGCACTCCAGCCTGGGCAACTGAGCAAGACTGTGTCTCAAAAAAAAAAAAAAAAGTAAAAAGTTTTTTTCCTCTTTGGTAGAAACTACATTCCCCCCCCCACCCCCCACATTCAGTTTTGTTAGTGGATACAAAATAGTCATTTTGGGATTATTGACTTTTCCATTAAATTGGCTAAGTTACTTAACTACTATGGACTGAGGAGGAGCAATGGTGTGTCCAGTTCACAGCGCTGGTGGTATAGGGCCTGTGACCTGATAGGATGGCATGTTTGGTACTAGTGGCTTTTCTGCTGGTGAGCTCAGGGTTGTTTCAGTGCAGTTTCTTAAACAAACTTATACTGAACATATGTCAAAGTTTATTATTTGTTAAGGAGGCAAATAGCAGATAAAGTGTGCTGGTTCAAAATAACGAGAGTTTAGGCCTGACTGAGGTTTTACTTCCTATGGTCATAAAAACATCATATTCTTATCAGTGATAGGCATACATTTGTGACATAAATGGTTTGGGCCATATCCCACATGAACCATTAATCAGAAATATCAAGCAATATATCTGTGAGGCAAATGATAAATTAATCTGTGACTATTATGTTAGACATACCAATAAACAAGGTTTTACGCATTCATGCCAGAGAGGTCAAATAGAAGTCACCTAGGAGAAGCTTAGAGTCCTGCTTTTTCTCAAGCAAATATTTCTAGTGTGCAATTAAAGATGCTGAACATATGGTTTCCTTAGCTCTTACTTGGTAGACAAGATTTTTCTTTCATAGTAGGGAGAGGTGGAAGCGACTGGAACCCGTGTTACATGGGGAAGAAGAGCGCAGTGAAGGACATGTTTGAGTATGGAGAAGAGTGAAACAGAGATAGAGCTCCCTGTGCCCTCTGACACCTGACTACATCTATGGCCAGCCTTAGAATCCTGGAACAGTGGCTCTGGAAGGGCCCTTGGAGAACACTGCAACTTATGGCTTTCAAACTGTGTTCTGAGGAGCCCAGGGAGTCGAGGGGACACTGAACAGTGCTGCTGCCCTGCCAGTGTAAGCCCACTGCACTGACCAGGCATGCCAAAAGACAGCTGGGAAACGTTTCTTCCAATTTTTTTTCAGTCAGAAGAAAAAAACGACTTTAATTTCAGAACATGTAAAGTTTGTGTGTTATGGTGTAGTACTGTTTTTAGTTTGAGTTGCGTATGTGAAGGGAGTGGGCACCCTCATCTCTAGTGCTTAGGGTCTCTGAGGATATGTATTCAGCCCTGCTGGGTAGGTAGGACTGCATGCTTCCCCTGCCAGACCCCCCGACTTTCCAGGCTCTACTAGAGTAGCCTTATGTTAGCTGTTGGCTGTTGGGGTTAGAAAGACCTTTTTTTTTTTTTTTTTTGAGACGGAGTCTCCTCTGTCTCCCAGGCTGGAGTGCAGCAGTGCAATCTTGGTTCACTGCAAGCTGTGCCTCCCAGGTTCACGCTATTCTCCTGCCTCAGCCTCCTGAGTAGCTGGGACTACAGGCGCCTGCCACCACACCCGGCTAATTTTTTGTATTTTTTTTAGTAGAGACAGGGTTTCACCGTGTTAGCCAGGATGATCTCGATCTCCTGACCTCGTGATCCGCCCGCCTCGGCCTCCCAAAGTGCTGGGATTACAGGCGTGAGCCACCGCGCCTGGCCAGAAAGACAATTTCATTTGCAAAAGAGTAATATTGGTACAGTCTAGGATACAGGTTACAGAATAATTTCATTTATTCATCTATTTGTTCTGTTTTGTTTTAGTTAGGGGCAGCGACATGATCAGATATATGTATTTGAATGATTATTCCCTTAAGGAGTAAGATGGCAGGAGGGAGAAGACCCCCTGGACCTCAGTTTCACCATCTGTGAAATGGCACTGGTTCTGGCTTTAATGTTCCAGGATTCTTGATTGTGGATGAGCCCTGAAGCCTGAGTTCCTGTATCTGACAGGCTTTGCTTATGAAAATCAGCCAGGGTGATTATGTATTCCTGGCATTTGAAGTCACGAAGACTGTTTGATGTGAATGGGTTTACAGGAAAGGGCTGTTGTGGGGTTCCTTTAGTCTAAGGCAGCTAGCTGTTGATGTAGTCAGGAGACCGCAAAGAATGATTTATCCCACCCCCGGTCCTCTGACAGTTTCAATCTCCTGTGACTCATGCTTCTGTGTCTTAGACCTTGGAGAAAGTTACTCCATTTCCTAGGCTGAGACACGGCCAGCCTGTGCTTCTGTCTCCTCTGCAAGCCTTGGCAGAGAATCCTGTGGCCCTGGGGAGTTTTGTCAGAGGCTTCTCCTTCATCTGGGAACTTGCCCAGATCTGCCCAGCCTGGCTGCAGAGCACCTGGAAATCAATTCCCAAATCTTAATGCCAGAAAAGGCCTTAGAGGTCTTAAAGATTTGTTGAGTCCAGAGGTTCCCAAATCTGGCTGCATGTTGGAATCACCTGGACAATGGGAAAAAAGGGGTCCTCCTCATCCCCTTTGAGTCTAATTCAGTATGTATGGATTGAGACCCAGAAATCAGTGTTCTTTTATACTGTCTTAAGGTCACTTACCGTGGTATATGGCATTTGGTGACTACTGATCTAGTCTCATCTCTTAATTTTATTTGATTTTAAAATTGTATATATGTGTTTTTACTTTTTAAGACAGATAATTATTAAGACAAAAACAAAAAAAAGCCTCTTTGTCCCCTTAACCCAGTTGGCATAAAAAATTAGAAGTAATAAATGCTCATGTTGAGAAAATTCAAATGGCATAAAATCATGTTTTATGACTGAAGAATGAAAAGCAAAACCTCTTATTCCTAGTCCAGCTCCCGAAAAGGTAACCACTTGAGAGTACACTCAGAAAGTAATTTTCCTATATATATCCTCACCTATTTACCTACTTAATTCTACAAAATCTGAACCAAAGGAATCATCCTATATACACTATTCTACACTTTATTTTTATTTTTTCCACTTAAAACTTTTGGAGCTCACTACAGATCAGAGTCCTCTTAAATCTACCATCAGAGCCTTTGCTTTCTGCTTCTATAGGTCTGATATTTTTAGCTTCCATATATAAGTGAGAACTTGAGGTATTTGTCTTTCTGTGCCTGGCTTGTATCCTGTAGCATAATATCCTCATGTTCATCTGTGTTGTTGCAAATGGCACTAACTTCCTTCTTTTCTAAGGCTAAATAGTATTCCATTGAGTATATGCCACATTATCTCTATCCATTCATGGTTGATAGACACTTAGTTTTATTCCATTACTTGGCTATTGTGAGTAATGCTGAAATAAACATGGGAGCGCAGAAATCCCTTTGACATACTGATTTCAAATCCTTTGGTTATATGCCCAGAAGTGAGATTACTGAGATCATATAGTGACTCGATTTTCAGTTATTTGAGGAACCTCCATTCTGTTTTTCAAAGTAGCTGTATTAATTAAGTAAATTAATATTTGTAATGCATTTGGAACAATGATTGATGTGGAGTAAGCACTATATACTTGTTAAATGAATGAATGAATGGGTGAGTGAATAAATACATGAAAATTGCTGCACGGCATCCCATTATATAGATATACCCTTCTTTATTTTACTGTTAGTGGATGCTTGCTGTGTCTATTGCCTTAACAAATAATGCAGAAAGTAACGTCCTTGTATGTATTTCTTGGGTACTCTCCTTGGGGTATGGTGATCAATACCCTACTTAGGGTGGCAACAGTGGACATGGAGTCAAAGGCATTAGAAAGGAAAAGTTAGTGATTAGATAAGAATAGGAAGTAGGATTGCAATTAGGAATTTTGCTTGGAACCTAGAATCACAGAATTATTGATCTTACATTTGAAAGGAACTGCAGGAGGTAATTCCAGCCTTGCGCCCTCTGGGCAGGGAATGTATTACATCGATGGTTCCCAAGCTGTGCACTGAAGTGTCCTGGGAGCCCCAGTAAACTCACTAGAAGGAGGGAAGTGCTGCAGGATATTTAAGATTTTTGACAAAAATAGTGATATTTGACATCTCTCAGACACTTTGCAAATGACTAGCTTAAGATAGTTCACAGTTTAACATTAATCTTACTGCATTCCTTTTGTTAATATTATAATTTATGAAGTTGATTTAAAAAAATTTTTTTTGAGATGGTGTCTTGCTCTGTCACCCAGGCTGGAGTACAGTGGTGTGATCATGGCTCACTGTAGCCTAGACCTACTGGGCTCAAGCAATTCTTCCACCTCAGCCTCCCAAGTAGCTGGGACCACAGGTACAAGCCACCATGCCAATCTAATTCGTAAAAAATGTAGAGATGGTATCTCACTATGTTGCTTAGGCTGGTCTTGAACTCCTAGGCTCAAGCAATCCTCCCACCTTGGATTCCCAAAGTGTTGGGGTTATAGGTGTGAGCCAATGCACCCAGCCTGAAGTTGATTTTTTGGTGGTTGTGTGGTATGGCAAGTACTGGGCAAAAATTAATATGGAATAATAAGTGAGGATAGTATTGTCCAATATTATTCCAAAGTTTGAAAAGTTACAAAGTATCCAGCAGGTGCATATATTCCATTAGTAACTAGTTAAGAATGAAATAAAAACTTTTTTTTTCAATTTGTGTGTATTTTTTTTCAAACAGCTACTAAGTTGTTAGGCCATAAATACGTATTGAATTGTTTGATTGTGTCGTCTGTGATTTCTTTCAGCAGTGTTTTGTAGTTTTTCTTGTACAAAACACTGCTAAAAAGAAATCATAGATGATACAAACAAATGGAAACACATCCCATGCTCATGGATGGGTAGAATAAATATTGTGAAAATAACCCATACTGCCAAAAGCAATCTACAAATTCAAAGCAATCCCCATCAGAATATTACCATCATTCTTCACAGAATTAGAAAAAACAATTCCAAAATTCATATGGAACCAAAAAAGAGCCTGCATAGCCAAACCTAGACTAAGCAAAAAGAACAAATCTGGAGGCATCACACTACCTGATTTCAAACTACACTATAAGGCCATAGTCACCAAAATGGCATGGTACTGGTATAAAAATAGGCACATAGACTAATGGAACAGAATAGAGAACTGGGAAGTAAACCCGAATACTTACAGCAAACTGCTCTTCAACAAAGCCAACAAAAACATAGAATAGGGAAATAACACCCTTTTCAACAAATGGTGCTGGGATAATTGGCTAGCCACATGCAGGAGAATGAAACTGGATCCTCATCTCTCACCTCATACAAAAATCAACTCAAGATGGATTAAGGGCTTAAATCTGTGACCTGAAACTATAAAAATTCTAGAAGATAACTTTGGAAAAACCCTTCTAGACATTGGCTTAGGCAAGGATTTCATGACCAAGAACCCACAAGCAAATACAATAAAAACAAAGATAAATAGCTGGAACCTAATTAAACTAAAGAGCTTTTACACAGCAAAAGGAACAGTCAGCAGAGTAAACAGACACACAGAGTGGAGAAATCTTCACAATCTATACCTCTAACAAAGGACTGATATCCAGAATCTACAACGAACTCAAACAAATCAGTAAGAAAAAAACAAACAATCCCATCAAAAAGTGGGCTAAGGACATGAACAGACAATTATCAAAAGATGTACAAATGTTCAAAAACATATGAAAAAATGCTCAACATCACTAATGATCAGGGAAATGCAAATCAAAACCACAATGTGATACCACCTTAATCCTGCAAGAATGGCCATAATAATAATTTAAAAAACCAGAAAACAGGAGATGTTGGTGTGGATGTAGTGAACAGGGAATACTTTTACACTGCTGGTGGGAGTGTAAACTAGTACAGCCACTGTAGAAAACAGTGTGGAGATTCCTTAAAGAACTAAAAGTAGGACTACCTTTTGATCCAGCAGTCCTACTACTGGGTATCTACACAGAGAAAAAGAAGTCATTAGTCGAAAAAGATACTTGCACACGCATGTTTATAGCAGCACAATTCACAATTGCAAAATCAGGGAACAAACCCAAATGCCTATCAATCAACAAGTGGATAAAGAAACTGTGATATATACGTAGGATGGAATACTACGCAGCCATAAAAAGGAATGAATTAACAGCATTTGCAGTGACCTGGATGAGGTTGGAGTCTATTATGCTAAGTGATGTCACTCAGGAATGGAAAGCCAAACATCATATGTTCTCACTGATATGTGTGAGCTAAGCTGTGAGGACGCAAAGGCATAGGAATGATAATATGGACTTTGTGACTTGGGGGGAAGAGTGGGAGGAGGGTGAGAGATAAAAGACTACAAATATGGTACAGTGTATACATGGGAGATGGGTGCACCAACATCTCACAAATCATCACCAAAGAACTTATGTAACCAAATACCACCTGTACCCCAATAACTTATGGAAAAATAAAAATTTAAAGGAATAAATAAATTGTTTGAGCCTAACTACTTAATAAATTGAACTGCTCGGTATTTATTTTGACCTAGGGTGCAATTAAAAAATGACTAAGACACTAAGGATTCCGTGAATTGAAATTACTGGGAACGGCTGATTTACATCCTTATCCATCTGAACCCTTTTAGCTGCAAATGAAAGACACCAAATGGACAACGCTTAAGCAAAAACAGGGAATTATTGGCTTGTATATCTGGGATGTCTAGAGTTGCAGATGGCATCAATCTTGGCTGGATTTAGGTGCTCACATGAGGTCACTGAGGCTCCATCTGTCTTTCCAGCTTTAGGACAGGCTCACCACTTTTGGGAGAGATAGCCTCAGGCCAATTTTCTCCAGACTCACATCCTTTCAATTTAGCAATCCCAGGAGAAAGGATCATCTTTCCCAAGAGCTTGTGCATAAAAGCTCTGTGGGGAAGACTTTGGTTGACCTAGCCTTGGTCACTTTCCTAACTCTGATTTGTGGTTATGGAGATTTATAACGGTCAACTCTGGGTCACATATCCATCCCTGTGCTCAGGTCAGTGTCCCAACTAAACCACACAGAATAGGTAGGTTCTCCCCAGAAAGAGGAGAATGGGAGAAGAGGTATAGGACCAAAAACAGTGCATCTCTCATTTTACAGATGAGAGAACAGACTGGTAGTATGGTAGCTTAATAGTTAAGCAGTAAGGCTTTGGAGTCCCACCTATCTGGGTTCACGTTCTTGGTCACATTAATGACATCTTGTCTTTTAAGACTTTAGAGTCCTCATCTGTAAAATGGGTGTAACGGAAGGTAAAGGCCAAGAAACAGAAAACAACAATTATAGTCCCTGCCTTATAGGATCAGTGGTTCAAGTAAGGACTGAATGTGTTAATAGACATAAAGTGTCTAGCACAGGTCTGGCAATAGGAAGCCCTCAGTAAATGAAGCCATTGTAATTACTAATCAGGAAACTTTAAAGTTTACATATCCGGTAAGTGACCCAGGCTTCTGACTCCTAAGGGTTTCCTTCTAAGCAGGGAGGCAGGGAGAGAGTACACAACAGTGATCTTCCTTTCTTGTCTGTTGCAGAGTGAAGCAACATGGATGCAGTCAGCCAAGTCCCCATGGAAGTCGTGCTTCCCAAGCACATCCTGGATATCTGGGTTATCGTCCTCATCATCCTGGCCACCATTGTCATCATGACCTCGTTGTTGCTGTGCCCAGCCACTGCAGTCATCATCTATCGCATGCGGACTCATCCAATCCTCAGTGGGGCTGTTTGAGAGCCTCCCAAGAGGGCCGGGTGAGGGATGATGACAGGCATCCTGTCCCCAGCCTCTTCCTGTCTTCAGAAAAGCAGCAGGAGGGACTTTGGGGCATGGACCTGAGTTCTGGTTTTGATTCTGCCATGAGCCAGCTGTGTGAATTTGTTCAAGGGACCTAACTCTCTGAGTTCCAGGTTCCTTATCTTTCAAATGGGGATGGTGATCCCTGCCCTTCCTACCTCATAGGGGTGTGAGAACCACCTGCCTTAGTGGATGTGAAAGCTGTTTGTGAGCAGTAAAGCTGCCACAGATATAAAGGTGTTATGCTGAGTGCTGAGAAGCTTTGAAGAACCAGAGAACCTGATTGCTGATGATGGCGCTAAAGGTGGTGAGGGAGATATTGGGGGCAGAGCAGACTTTGCCAGTGCCCCTCAGGTGAAACCAAGCCAAGAGCACCCTGTCCCCATTCCAAGGGGCCAGCAGCACTATGGCTCAAAGTTATTTTCTTTAAGGTGCCATTCCTTCATGTTCCTTCATGTTTTCTCAGTTTGGAAGGTGATGGGTAGAGCTTTCCAGAACCTCCTCTATTCCGGAATCTCTGCCCTTGTGTAATCTGAAGGAAGGCTGTGTCGTCTTTGGGCACTGCCAAGGGAGTTGGGGTGATGGGCTTCTTTCTGCACTGGAGTCTCACACCTGTTAGTGTTGACACTCAAGCAGTGTTGGAAAATGCAGAGTGACTGAGTTCCCTGCCCAGCTTTCCGGATCTCTGGCCCCCATCCCCTTGTGTGTGTGTGTGTCCCTCTGCCCAGCTCCTGCTGTAATTAGCTCCACGTGTGCCCCCTTCACTCCCTTGCGCCAGCCCTGCAGCCAGCCTACAGCAATTATATTTTAAGAGGTGTTCCCAGGCTTTTGGGACCTACTAAAACGATGGTAATTTTAGATGTGATGATTTATATCTATGTAGAGCTGTTTCTGGACCACTCAAGCTCTTCAATACCAAAATCAGGAGCATCTTGGGATTTATTAAATTATGTAACAAGATAGCACAGATATCGGGATATTATTGTGTGAAAATGCTGCTTTTACTTTGATGTGATCTCATTGGTGTACACAACCGATTTCCAATAAAGTGCTAGAATGTGCATGTCTGAGGTCTTTCTTTAAAGAGTAATTGTTAAACTCAGAACTCAGGTAAAAGCCTTACACTGAAGGTACGGCCTTCGACACAGTTTGAAATAGTAACAGAAAAGGGAAGAGAAGAATCAAATTTACTTCCAGGGCTCTAGCTTCAGCACATGGGTGCAGCTGTGCAGGTTATACACAGATAGTCCAGAGGGGAAGAACAGATTTTGAATATCACATTCAAAGAATGGCAAATAAGACCATGAATTTAGTATTGGACGTGTTGCATTTGAGGTGCTTGTGATATTCAAGTGGACACATTCAGGATGCAGTTGGAGATCTGAGTCTATTCTTGGGAAAGATGTTATGTCTGGTATTAGGGTACGGGGGATTAACCCCTATGGTAGATAATGCTGTACAAGCAGATAGGATCAGAATATACAGACTTAGAAGAGTGAGATGCTAAATGCAGAACTTGGAAGACACTAAATAGGAGGGGAAGGAGAATAGAAGGGGAAAAAAGAGAGACTGGATAGGTCCTATAATATGAGGTGTTTCAACAGAGGTGGAATAATATATATATACACACACACACACATATATATATATATGTTTGTTTGTTTTTTTTTCCAGTAGAGATGGGGTTTCACCATATTGGCCAGGCTGTTCTTGAACTGACCTCAAGTGATCCACCTACCTCCACCTCCCAAAGTGCTGGTATTACAGGTATGAGGCACCACGCCTGGCCCTAATAATATTTTGTAGGTTAAGAAATGAGTAGGAGGTTAGGAAGTTGAGACAGTGAGAACAGAAACCTTTCCAGGAGTAGCACTGTAATACAGAGGTAAGAGTTACAGAAGGGCGTCAGGGGGAAATGGTGAAGGGGGTTTCTGTCTTGGTACATTTGGATGGCTCTAACAAAATACTTGAGACTGGTAATTCAGAAACAACAGAAATTTACTGTTCACAGTTCTAGAGACACAGAGGTTCAAGGCACATGCTGATTTTGTGTCTGGTGAGAGCCTGTCCCTCATAGATGGTACTTTTTTTTTTTGAGACAGAGTTTTGCTCTTGTTGTCCAGGCTGCGGTGCAATGGTGCGATCTCGGCTCACCACAACCTCCGCCTCCTGGGTTCAAGCGATTCTCCTATCTCAGCCTCCGAAGTAGCTGGGATTACCGGCATGTGCAACCATGCCTGGCTAATTTTGTATTTTTAGTAGAGATGGGGTTTCTCCATGTTGGTCAGGCTGGTCTCGATCTCCTGACCTCAGGTGGTCCTGATCTCCCGAACTCAGGTGGTCTGCCGGCCTCGGCCTCCCAAAGTATTGGGATTACAGGCATGAGCCACCGTACCTGGCCTATAGATTGTACTTTCTATGTGTCCTCATGGTGGAAGAGACAAACAAGCTCCCTCAGGCCTCTTTTACATGGAAACTAATCCCATTCATGAGAGCAGAGTCCTCATGACGTCATCACCTCCCAAAGGCTTCACCGCCTTAGTACCATCACCATGGGGGTTGGGTTTCAACATACGAATTTTGCAGGGACACAAACATTCAGGCCATAGCAAGGGGTTAGTTATATGTCATAAGATTCTGATTGGTTTGCTCAGCATCTCTTCCAACTGTTTTTCTGGCATGGCTTCCTGGATGGCAGAGCCTGGAAAGTAAAACAAAACAAATAAAACTACAGTGAAAGTAAAAACCTGTATTTCTGTAACTACACTTGATAGAGATTCACATGTGATTTAAGCTTTGCCGTTTTAAGCACGCGTGCCATGTTTTAGTTTGGAACCCAGTTCAGCTGGGAGAGCCAGGACAGGGTGTGAGACAATCACAACACTGGTGTGAATCCCAAAGCTGCAGCACACTCTGGAGCCAAGTCGCTTTCTCATGCCTGGATCTCAGTTGAGCTGGGACAGTCCTGCAGCCCACAGCCAAGGCTGTGGCTTTCTTGTTCCCTAGCTTCCCACTTGTTACAGAAGTAGTAGCTCCCCAAGATGGCTGGTTTTGCAGTGTTGATCTGGAAGGAATTCTAGTAACCCCTGCCCTCTGTGCTCCCCCAGTCCTTTTAATGATTTTAAGCACATAATTCCCTATATTAAAGCATATTTAGGCTGGGTGTGGTGGCTCACACCTGTAATCCCAGTGCTTTGGGAGGCCGAGAGGTCAGGAGTTCGAGACCAGCCTCGGCAACATGGTGAAACCCCCTCTCTACTAAAAATACAAAAATTAACCGGGTGTGATGGTGTGCGCCTATAATCCCAGCTACTCAGGAGGCTGAGGCAGGAGAATCACTTGTTCCCGGGAGGCGGAGGTTGCAGTGAGCTGAGATCGTGCCACTGCACTCCAGCCTGGGCGACAGTGAGACTCCATCTAAACAAAAAAAAGAATAAATAAATAAAGCATGTTTAATTTCTATTTGCTAGAGTATACCTTAATTGATCCAGATGGAAGAAAAATCTATTAATTCCTATCAATTAGTATCCTAGCAATTCCACTTCTAAGTCCATCATGTGATCCAGCATTATGGGGGAAAAACTCTATTAATGGGAGGCAGATGGTCTTCTAGAAATAGAGATGGTAGTGAACTGGTGGCCTCAAGGAGAGCTCAGAGTCTATTGGTGGCGATGGAATGAGAACTTTGCTTATAGTATTGCTGAAATAATACTAAAAGAATAATGAGCATTCTGGGAGGCCAGCACAAGCGGGTCACTTGAGGTCAGGAGTTCGAGATCAGCCTGGTCAACATGATGAAACACTGTCTTTACTAAAAAAAAAAAAAAAAAAAAAAAAAAAAAAAAAAAAAAAAAAAATAGTGAGATAGTTTAGTTAGAAAATGTATAGTGTTTTTTGAAAAGAGAATGAAAATACAAATTCCGAATCCAAACTTGTTGGCCTCTTGGAAAAATAAGGGGTCTGGTAATATATATCAGAGTTTAAAAATTGTATCCATTGAAATTAGTGCTTAAATTATTTAGTTGTGTGAGATAATTTACATTTAAAAATGTAAAGAATATATGTGTGCTTATAGGTAAGAACAATACCTGAACCTATTTTCCATCAGCTCCCAATACATGTCAGTTCATCTTTCCACATTTAATACCTACTGAAGGTAGCAGAAGTAACATTTTGGAAGAAAAGGATGTTTGGTAAATCAGAACACTATTCCTGTAATAACTAAAGATCATTAATAACATTGCTTCCAAACTTCCCACTTCCCAACTCCGACTCCAGAAATAATCAACTTGTTTGATAATTACTAGAAGAAAAAAAGAGAAACAATTATAGTATTTATACAGACATAAAGGAATGGTCTGGTAAATATTGTACAAACAATGAAATAAAACATGGCAACTAAGCACTGTCTATTGGTAGTCAACAAAAAGCAAAATACAAAATCGCACCTTCTCAACAACACCTCCAGAATTTTCATATTATGGGCTAAGGGTGATAACTAGTTGAAAAATGCAACATGAACTGCTATAGTTTTTCACAGCTCTTTATGTAAGATGGAGAAAAGGTCAGTGCCCATACAAAAGAATTTGAGGGTGTTGCGACTAGATATAATATTTAGAATACATATGCATCCACATCTAAACATGATGGGAAGGAGCATAGAGGAGATTATGAGAACTTTGTGAGGGATAAATATATTGTCTCGGAATAATGGTTTGAATAGTGGCCCTGCCCAAAATTATGTCTACTTCCTAAATCCAGAACCTGTGAAAGTTACTTAGAAAAAAAAGGGGGTCTTTGTAGATGTCATTAAGTTAAGGATCTCCAGATGGGGAGGTGATCCTGGATTATCTGAGTGGGTTCTAACCCAGTGACAAGAGTCCTTATAAAACATACATGAAGGACTGACACACAGAGAAGAGGCAATATGACCATGGAGACAGAGACTGAAGTGATGTGGCCACAAATCAAGGCAAGTTTGTAGCCACCAGAAGATGGAAGAGGTAAGAAGTACATCATCCCCTGGCCTCCAGAGGAGTGTGGCCCTGCTAACACTCTGATTTTGGACTCCTGGCAACCAACTGCATGAGTATAAATTTCTGTTGTTTTAAGCACCAAGTTTGTGATCATTTGCTACGGCAGCCACAGGAAACTAATACACAAGGTAAGCTGATGGAGGAATAAGAGAGTTTTTTCATAATTGCTTGAATGGGTTAAGAATTCTAAAGAATAATTAGCCAGGTGTGGTGGTGGGTGCTTGTAATCCCAGCTACTCGGGAGGCTGAGAGGCAGGAGAATCACTTGAACCCAAGAGGCAGAAGTTGCAGTGAGCCGAGATGGTGCCACTGCACTCTAGCCTGGGTGACAGAGGGCGACTCTGCCAAAAAAAAAAAAAAAAAGTTATTCTAAAGAATAAACATTATTGGGTGAGGGGAGATGACATGATAGCCATTAGAAAGTGGAGTTGGGGGAGTGAGGAAAAAAAGTGAAAAACAGACACCAGGAAGGTGAATAACCAGACTGTGAGCTAAGGAGATGGAATAGGGAGGACATCGTACCCGAGCAGAGTACGGACTGAGGAGAAAAATAAATGATATCCCTAAATATGTTTTAATTTCAGGGAGCTACTTTGTCTTCTCATATTTTACTCAGATCACTTTGTGTGTGTGTGTGATGAAGTACATATTTTAAGTAAATATTTTACCTCAGAAACAACCTCTCAGAGAAAGTTTTTGGATAAAATGCAATGTTTTAGTAATATTCTCTTCAGAAACATTAAGTTAGGATGTTAGAGTGATGGAAAAACCTCAATAAAAACCAGTAGCTTAAGTATGGAGACACAAATAACTCAGTCATCACATTGGGAAAAAAATGAGATACTGGAAAAGAAGAAAAAGTCACCCAGAAAAGAGCCCTAGAAAACTAAGAGTCAGAGTTTTTCACTGATGCTTATCAAAGCTTAGCTGGATGAAATAAGGGAGGAATGCATCCTTTTAACTTTAGTCAAGCTTTTTAAATTCTGAAAATGGGACTCTCACTTAGAGTGCTGCAGCACAAAGAAAGCAATTGTTTGGAGAAAATAGGCTATGTCTGAAAAAAATATTTCTTTTTGGCAACGGCTATGGATTCCTGCCAATCTAAAGGGATCTCTAAACTTAGGGAGAGGGTAGAAAGTAGCTCTGCCCTCTGAGAGGCTCTATTTTATTCTGAAAGGCTGAATGTGACAAAGGCAGCTTTAATGATCAGACAGAGCTGAGGTATCCAAAGCTACATATAAAATAGAAGCTTAGGACACCTAAGAAAACAGACAAGAATTAACACAATAGCAAACAAAATGGCAGACTCAACCACTGCACCTGGCTGAAATACTTCTATTAACTCACAGTTTAGCTAGGTACCAGAGCAATTTTATCCCTAAAACTGGGTAATGAAAATTTGAACAGAAGAGGTGGAATGTGCTGATTAATTTATGTGTTGACTTAACTGGGCTGAAGGATGCCCAGATAGCTGGTAAAACATTATTTCTGGGTGTATCTGTGAAGATGTTTCCAGAAGAGATTAGTAATTGAATTGGTAGGCTGAGGAAAGTAGATCACTCTCACCAATGTGGTGGTTGAAGAGTCCATCAACCAACCCAATGAGGACCCCAATAGAACAAAATGGTGGAGGAAAGGCAAATTTGTTCTCTTTTCTTGAGCTGGCACATCCATCTTCTCCTGCCCTTGGACATCAGAATTTCCGGTTCTCTGATCTTCACACTTGGGCTAAATTACCCACTGGCTTTCCAAATTCTCCGACTTGCAGATGGCAAGTTGCAGAGCTTCTCAGCCTCTGTAACCACATGAGCTAATTCCCAAAATTAATCTCTGTCTCTTTCTCTTTTTCTCTTGCTTAATAAATATGGAGATTTATTAAAGAACCAACAGGATATACCACTGGTTCTATTTCTCTGGTGAATCTTAATACATAAGGTTAAAATAGATTAACATTAGAAGTGAAAAGTGAAAATGCCTTAAAATATATTTTAAAACTTCTACTTTGAACTTAAGAAAACATGATTTGTTGGTCATCAAATCATGGAAAAACATCTTGTTCTTGGAATATGTTGAGGTGTATGAGAAATCTTCTCATTGCTTCTCAGAATTCTTAGCACCTGCAAAACCACTATTTTGTTTATATAATCTTACAAAAATGTTACCTAACTACTAGATTCATGTGAAAGAATTTTTTTTTCTTTTGATAGAAAACCAGCAAGGTCAGTAATTTCTGTCAGGAGAAAGAGCAGGAGAAACAATTCTCCTTACACAAATTCTTAGGTGTCCAATTGAAAACATTCCAGAAGGGGCGGGCAGGTGGACCATGGATGGTGGGAAGCACAAACTTCAGAGCCAGATCCCCAAAGCTTGGTGAAAAGGCCAGGAAAAGCACCAAAGAAACACACAGCCATGCAGCCCTTAACAAGTCTACCTTGTAAAAGCAATTTTGTTCGTCTCTTTCTTCAGCAAACGCTTTTTCTTGTGGCGGTGTTTACTTAGTTAAATGAAGAAAGTTCCCTGCATTCTCTCTCTCCAGTTCGGGCTAAAACCTGGACACTGACAGACCTAATATATGTTTGATCTAATCAGTCAAGATCAAGTGGGGGAAAGCAATAAAAATAAATTTCAAAATGTTCTCTATCAAAAATTTTTCGAGAAAAATGTTCTAATTAAGAATCTCCGTCAAGTATGTTTCTGTACAATTGGACCAGTGAACTGGGACTGGCAGTGTCAAGAGGGTCATAGAAATGAAAATATTGCCTCATTTTCTGATTTTTGTTCCCATCTACAGGAGCTCCCACAGTGTTGTACTCTTTCCATTTTAAGGAGAAGATGTAGAGCGGTACAACTTTTTTCCCCTCTAAGACACATCCCAGACCTTTCCTAACTCTTTAGTGCCTCTGATTATTAGTAAACAATTCAAGCTCATGGATGGAGACTGTAACTTTGATGTAATTTTTCTTCTCCTTGGTTTACAGCCAGGAATCATTGCATGTCTTCCAGGTATTTGCAGGAACACATACATTTCCCAAGCACATTGGTCAGATTAGTATAAAATAAACTTATGAGGCCTTTGCTATTTTATGTTGCCTCAGACTAGGTAAGTTTTGTCTTAATTTTCTGATTATCCTGAGATGTTTCTCCATTTACTCCATTGAATCTACTTGACTCTGATTTCTTTTTTTCTTTATTCTTCTCTATTCTTATTCTTTTTTAAAAAAATGCTTGATGGTGATAATGTCTCTTCACTTCAAGTGATAATGGTAATTCCTTACCCTGTTAGATATTTGTAATGTAATTCTTATAAACTTCTTAATTTTCTCAAAGGCCCATGCCACTCTAATAATGATCAGCACTTGTTTAATTTGAAAATGTCAGGCATATGTATGAGGTTCAATTGCCCAGGAGCTCACAACTCCTTACTCATTCATTAAAAACAAATCATCGGGATGCTCCTGCTCTAATGTCTAGAGCCTTTCTTTTAACCAATGGCCTCTTAATTTTCATGGTAGAAAAGACTTTTTTCCCCCTCTGTGATACAGAACAGTTTTCAATTATTTAGTCATCATGAACTAAAGCAGGGTAGCCAGAGATATGCTAGACTATTTTTCTACAATAACCCCAGCATGTCCTTTATTTAGGAGAAATTTTGACTGATAGTAGAAAGAAATGTAAAGCACTCCTGCATTAAATGAAGTTATGAATCATACTAACAGTGAAACTGATTATTTGAATCTCAGGAGGCATACATTTCTAAAACAATGTTTGTTATGATTATCTTCTAGGAGAATATGGAGATTTACAAAATTTATTCTTTCTTTCATTTCATTGTATCATCCTTTTCCTATGTGAACAATCTCACATGGCTTTTCCTTCTTTCAGAGTGGATTTGGTATTTTTTCTCTTTCATTTGTATGCTTTCCATTTACTTTGTATTTAAAGACAATCTCAAAGTTGTAAAATGTTGCAAGTACAGTAAAAGAACTGTTTTTGAAATGTTTTGAGTGTAGTTGCTAACATGATCACTCAACTTACATGACTACTTCTATGTATTCCCTACAAACATTCTTCTACATAACCGTATTACCATCAAAGTCAGCAAATTAACAGTGATAGGCTACTACCATATAATCCTCAAATTCTGTCAAGTTTCCTCAGTTTTCTCAATGATGTCCTTCATAGCAAAGGGGTCCAGTTCAGCATCATGTGTTTCATTTTGTTGTCATATCTGTTTAGTTTTCTTCAGTGTGGAACAGTTCCCTAGTCTTTCTTGGCTTTTATGACCTTAACACTTTTGAAGATTACAGGCCAATTATTTTGTAGAATAGCTCTCAATTTGAGTTCACCTAATGTTTTCTTATGAATAGATTCAGGATTGCATCTTTGATAGGAATATCATAGCAATGGTGACAATTTTGATTCACCTCATTACTGGTGATATTAACTTTGGTCACTGATTGGTGTCTGCTAGATTTCTCCACGGTAAAGTTACTCTTTTTTCCCTTTGTAATTAACAAATAATTTGTAAGGAGGTACTTTGAGACTATGCAAATATCCTGTTCCTCATCAGACTTTCAATTTGTCCATTCATTTATTTATTTCATTGTGGACTCATGGGTTCCTATCTTATTCAGTAGGTTAAAACCAGTTGCTTTCATTACTTAGTTTGATGCTCAGATTATTCCAGATTTGGTCAGTGAGTGTGGGAGTTCAATTAGTCTGGTGGGAAAAATATTAAAGATAGTTATAGTAATAGCAACAAACTCTCTTGTAAGGCCTGAGCGTTTGTATAACTTCAGTAATAGATCTGGCTGAAGGTGGCCTGTTCCCTTTACCTTTAGTTAAATAAGTTAAATTAGTAACTAAGGAATGTGGGGAAGTTATCTAGCTAGCTTATTTACTCATGTGGTCTTAAGACTAACCTTTGATGTACCACAGGTACTTAATTGCTTTCTACTTGGTAAGTCCACAATGTCAATTACCCTCTAGTGCTGTTGACTCTTCAAGTCTTTGTCAATTAATCTTTACCAAATAAATGCAAGTCTCACTCCCAAGTCTTTCTACTTGGGAAGTCCACAATGTCAATTACCCTCTAGTGCTGTTGACTCAAGCCTTTGTCAATTAATCTTTACCAAATAAATGAGAGTCTCACTCCCCCAAGTCTTTCTACTTGGGAAGTCCACAATGCCAATTACCCTCTAGTGCTGTTGACTCAAGCTTTTGTCAATTAATCTTTACCAAATAAATGCGAGTCTCACTAGCTGGTCAGGGCCACAGTCACAACTGTTTACAGTACTCTCCAGGGAGTCTGTAAGCGGCTGGGACACTCAGCTGGACGGGCAAAGCAGATTATCTGTGTGTCAGTGTACTTCATTCATCCATCGCTGGCTCAGGGTCTGCAGGTCAGACCCTTGCAAGTTAGAACTCCTTCAAGAGTCTTTTTGACATGTTCTCATAAGTCTTTCAGCGCTTCTTTACTTCCTGGCAAAGATGTCCCAGGCTCATCTTATAGTTTCCCTGTCCTAGACTTGGGATCAGCCATTTCTCCAAGGAGCCTTGGATCCTGTTTCGGAGTATGGTCTTCAGAAAAGATGTCAGAGCCAGGTGTGCTCATTGTTACTGGGGGTTTGTTACTTCCTGTTTTCAATGGACAGAGCTAGTTAATATATACTTGTATACTTGTATACATATACTTGTATACATACATAAGCACATTTTACATCTATATTTCTATATCCCTATTGAAAACCATGGGTTCACTTTGATATCTCCAATTCCAATCTAACAGCACAGGGTTCATTCATGTTTTCTCTCCTTCCATATTTGAAACTTCCTTCTCCAATAGTGAGAAGCCTTGATATATTTTTGATCAAGCTTTCTGTATGTCACCAGTCTGTCATTGCTGCTGCATCCCACACTCCCTGTGCAATGCTTTCCCCACCTGCTTGGGCTCCAACATCCCACACCAGGCTTCTCCTCTCACTGATGTTCTTCTTGCTCTACTTGGGCTCCATTACCCCTAACTAGTCCAGCATCCTCACCTTGCTTGGGCTTTAGCATTCTGATTTGGGTAACCACAGGATTCCCCCTATCCTTGCCATATTCATTTCTCTTGCCACTTAGTGTCCTTTGGATTGATCTGAACAAAGAAAGGATAAAAGAGAAGTTATCAATTTATTTTCTTTTTTCTTTTTTTTTTTTTTTTTGAGACAGAGTCTGGCTCTGTCGCCCAGGCTGGAGTGCAGTGGCCGGATCTCGGCTCATTGCAAGCTCCGCCTCCCAGGTTCATGCCATTCTCCTGCCTCAGCCTCCCAAGTAGCTGGGACTACAGGCGCCCGCCACCTCACTCGGCTAGTTTTTTGTATTTCTTTTAGTAGAGATGGGGTTTCACTGTGTTAGCCAGGATTTTATTTTCAAGTTAATATTTGCTGAGTACTATTTATCAAGCTCTATATTATCTCATTTTAGTTACATAATAACCTTGATTACATTTTGCTAATTGAAGCAGTCAAGATGAAAGAAATTGTCACTTGCCAGAGTCCATAGCCAGTAAATGGATGATCCAAGACTGGAACTTATCTCACTGACTATAAACCAATGTTCCACTTGGAAGCTGTGTACATGTGATGCATAGAAGAAATGGTTAATTTTCATAGTCAGTAATCATAGAATTGGTAGTGTATAAATCTTTTGGGGATATAATTGTCAGAAGTCTCAATTACAAGCCCAAGATAGATGATGCAGTAATAATTTGCTTATTACGTATTTTGAAAAGATTGTACTTAAAGAAAACGTTTTCTCTTTAATTACGGCATTAAGGATTTCAAAAGGTACTTTATAATTTACACCATTTCATTTCATAATTTTATTTCTTTTCTCTCTGTTTTAAAGCATATTCTAAGGGTTAAATTTTTAAACTTTACACAGTAAATCACTTTATTTTATTTTACTTATTTTTTTGAGATGGGGACTCAGTCTGTCTCCCAGGCTGGAGTGCATTGGCACAATCTTCGCTCACTGCAACCTCTGCCTCCCAAGTTCAAGCGATTCTCTTGTCTCAGCCTCCTGAGTAGCTGGGATTACAGACGCGTGCCACTACACATGGCTAATTTTTGTATTTTTAGTAGAGACAGGGTTTCACAATGTTGGTCAGGCTGGTCTCAAACTCCTGACCTCGTGATCCACCTGCCTTGGCCTCCCAAAGTGCTGGGATTACAGGCATGAGCCACCACATCCGGCCTGTGAGTCACTTTCAATATGCCTTTCCATAATTTAGAAAAAGACGTATAAGAAGGAAGATTTCTTACATTGTTTGCCTTTTGTTAAATAATGGTGACGCATTGTATGAAACAGTTTCTAAAAGGAAAACCTGAGTAATTACTTAGAAGAGACTGGCTTTCTAAACTTAACTAACAGCTATTATTATTTAATTGTCAGTTTTACAGTAACTTGGTAAGTTTCCTGCTTAATCTAACTACTCTAAATTATACTAAAAAACCTACCCTGTTCCTCGCATTGTATTTTTCATGTCTTTACAAACTTGCACTGAGGCCTTACCTTCCTACACTATCAGCCAGCTTATGTAATGCCTATGCCAGGCATTCCGCCATTTGCTTTCTGCAAGTTGTCTCATCTAAATTTCAGAACTACATTCTTATTTTGTAGTTCTATTGTTATTCCAATTTTATAGTTGAAAAAACTGAAACTCAGTGGGGTAAAGTAACTTGACCTAAATCACATCTCTAGGATAACAATGGCTTCTTCTGCAATTCCTTCTAAAGGACCTACCTGAGGCTGTTTTACAGTTAACTTTTTAAAATAAGATAAATGGTTGGGACTTAATTAAACTAAAGAGCTTTTGCATGGCAAAAGGAACAGGCAGCAGGGTAAACAGACAACCCACAGAGTGGAAGAAAATCTTCACAATCTACACATCTGACAAAGGACTAATATCCAGAATCTACGATGAATTCAAACAAATCAGTAAGAAAAGAGAGAAGACTCAAGTTACTAAAATAAGAAGTTAAATGAAGGCGTTTTCCTGGACACACAAAAAGAAAATGGATTAAAAGAGAATACTATGGACAATTGTATACCAACAAATTAGAAAACCTGGATGAAACGGTCAAGAAACACACAAACCCTGAAATCTGGCTCAAGAAGAAATAGAAAATCTGAACATGTCTATAACAGTAGATATGTTTACACCTTCTAAACACTTTACTTCTTCTAAAAAGATAGAATCAATAATCAGAAGCCTCCCAACAAAGAAAAGCCCAAGACCAGTTGGTCTCATTGGTGAATTCTGCCTAACATTTGCTGAAGAATGAACACCAATCCCTTTCAAACTCTTCAAAAAATAGAAGCAGAGAAAAAACTTTCTAACTCATTTTTTGAGGCCAGCATTACCCTGATATGAAAGCCAGACAAAGACACCTCAAGACAAGAAAACCACAAACCAACATTCCCAATGAAAACATATGAAAAATAGTCAATGTATACTAGTAAACCAAATCAAGTAACATACTAAAAAGGCTATACACTATGATCAAGTTGAATATATAACAGGAATACAAGGGTGGCTCAACTTACGAAAATTATTCAATGTAATACACCACAGTAACAAGATGAAGGGGAAAATGAATGACCATCTTGATTTATGCAAAGTATTTGACAATGACAAGAATACTCAACAAATTAGAAATAGAATGGAACTTACTTAACATGATGTAGAGACCTAATTAGAGAAAAGGAGTCAGGCTGGCGGGACCAAGGGAAAGCAAAAAGATAGAGCAAATAAACTATAAATATGTCTTTCTTCATAGTTATATAAACAAAAGAGGAAGTAAACGAATTATAGGTCTGTTTTTCTTTATGACCCAAGACATATAGTCCTCCTGAACAAATAACATACATAACCTACAAACTTCCTGCTTACCATAAAATGCCTCAATTTATCAAACATCCTGGCTGACAGAAGAATGCAAGTTTCCAAGTTCCATCTTATAAAATCTCCAGCAAGCCTTTGTTTCTTTGTAGTCACCTCCTCTTCTGCTGGCCTGCACATTGCCTCCTCACAACATATTTTCATACTTTCTTTAATGAATCTACCTTTCTTTACCTACAGTTGTCTTGGTAAATTCTTTTATTTCTACACCACCAACCCAGATAGTCATCGCTCACCTACAACACATGATAAACAGCGTTTAGGGAAAACACATAGCTACATCATATGAAGAATGAATGAAAGCTTTCCCCTAAGTATAGGAAAAATACATGATGCCTGCTTTTGTCCCTTCTATTCAGCATAGTATTGAAAGTTCTGGCTAGAACAATTATGGAAGAAACAAACAAACAAAAGGGATCCAAATTATAAAGGAAGGAGTAAAACTATTTGCAGATCATGTGATCTTATAGATAGGAAATCTTAAAATATATACACACACAAACTATTACAGCTAATACATTCATGGAAGTATTGAGTATATAACTAGCACTTAAAACTTAGTTTTGTCAACATGCTGTTTGCTATGTTAAAAAAAGATTAGTTTTGTTTCTACTCGTAGCAATGAATAATCCAAAACTAAATTAAGAAAATAATTTCAGGAGGGTGGAGCAAGATGGCAGAATAGAAAATTCCACTGATTGTCCCTCAATGCAAGGACACCAAGCTATCTACACAGACAAAACACCTTCATAAGAATGAAAAATCAAGTGACCACTCATAGTACCTGGTTTTAAATTCATATCACTGAAAGAAGCACTGAAGAGATTTAAAAAAGAATAAAAGAATCCTGAATCACAGACACCACCCCTCCCTTACCCCTGGCAGCAGCAGTGGGCATCTCTGGGCACTGGGGGAGGGAGAACACACCAACTGTGAGTTATTGAAAGTGCTGTTCTATTAAAGCAGAAAGGAAACACAGACCAAACTCAGCTGACCTGCCCACATAGGGAGGGACCCAGTGATCTAAACTTGAGTTCCTGCAAACCTCACCACCATGGGCTACAGCACTCTGTCTGCAAGTAAACTTGAAAGGCAGTCTAGGCCGGGCGCGGTGGCTCAAGCCTGTAATCCCAGCATTTTGGGAGGCCGAGACGGGCGGATCACGAGGTCAGGAGATCGAGACCATCCTGGCTAACACGGTGAAACCCCGTCTCTACTAAAAAATACAAAAAACTAGCCGGGCGAGGTGGCGGGCGCCTGTAGACCCAGCTACTCAGCAGGCTGAGGCAGGAGAATGGTGTACACCCGGGAGGTGGAGCTTGCAGTGAGCTGAGATCTGGCCACTGCACCCCAGCCTGGGCGACAGAGCCAGACTCCGTCTCCAAAAAAAAAAAAAAAAAAAAAAAAAAAAGGCAGTCTAGGCCATAAGGACTGCAACTTGTAGGTGAGTCCTGGTGCTGAATTAGGCCTAGAGGCAGTGGACTAGGGGGACATGTGACATACTGAGACACTGGCCAGGTCAGCTAAGGGAGTGCTGGCATCACCCCTCTCCTAAGCCCAGGCTACACAGCTGGTGGCTTCAAAGAGAACCCCTGTCTTCTGTTTGAGGAGAGCAGAGGGAAGAGTAGGGAGAACTTTGTCTTGCATCTAGGATCCCAGCCCAGTCACAGTAGGACAAGGCACTGGTCAGAATTGTGAGGCCCCTATTCTAGGCCCTGGCTCCCAGACAACTTTTCTAGACACACTCTGGGCCAGAAGAGAACTGGCTGCCTTGAAGGAAAGGACCCAGTACTGCTACCATTCATCACTTGCTAACTGAAGAGCCCTCAGGCCCTAAAAAACCAGCAGCAATATTCAGGTACTACATTGAGGGCCTTGGTGAACTTCTGAGATTTGATGACTTTAGGTGAGACTCAGGACATAACCAGCTATGGTGGCTATGGGACAAAACTCCTTCTGCTTGAGAAAAGCAGAAGGAAAAGTAAAAAGACTTTGTCTTACATCTTAGATACCAATATGGTCACAGTTGTGTAGAGTACCAAGCAGGCTCTTGGGGTCCTCAATTCCAGGACTTGACTCTTGGAGGACATTTCTGGACCTGTCCTGGGCCAGAATGGTACTCAGTGCCCTGAAGGATGAGTTCCAGGCCAGGCAGCATTCACCACAAGCTCACTTAAAAGACTTTGGGCCTTAACTGTACACCATGGTAGTCTGGCAGTACTCTTCATGGCCTCGGGTGGCAGTAGCTATGGTGAGGCTCCTCTTCCTTTGGAAAGGGGAGGGAAGAGTCGGAAGAAATGCACTGTGTGGTTTGAGTGCCAGCCTAGCTGAATACAACAGAACACCATGTAGACTTCTAAGGTTTTTGACTCTAGTCCCTGATTCCTAGGTGGTACTTCTGAACCCATCTGGGGCTTGAGGGACCTTGCTGCTCTGAAGGGAAGGACACAGGCCTGACTGGCTTTACCACCTGCTGATTGTAGAGCCCCAGGGCCTTGAGTAAACATAAGAAGTAGCCAGGGAGAAGCTACAGTGGGTCTTGGGCAAGACCCAGCTCTGTTCTGGCTTTAGTTTGACCCAGTGCAGTCATAGTGGTGGTAGCCACAGGGGTGCTTTTGTCACTCCATCCACAGCTTTAGGTGATTCAGAACAGAGAGAGAAAGACTCTGCATGTTTGAGACAAAGTAAGGGAAGGGAACAAGGGTCTCTGCCTGGTAATCGAGAGAATTCTCCTAGATCTTGTTCAAGATTAGCAAGGTGGTACCTCTATAAGACTGCAAGAACCACAGCATTACTGGGTTTGGGTTTCCCCCTAAAGCAGACACAGCTTGGATCACAAAACCCCAAGTCCTTTCAAATATCTGAAAAGCGTTCATAAGAAGGATGACTACAAATAAGCTCAGACAGTGAAGACTACAATAAATACTTAACCCTTCAATGCCAGACTTCGAAGAACATCTACTAGCATCAATGCCATCAGGGAAAATGTGACCTAACCAAATAAGGCACCAGACCCAATCCTGGAGAAACATATATGTGACCTTTCAGACAGAGAATTCAAAATAGCTATGTTGAAGAAACTCAAAGAAAGTCAAGATAACACCAAGAAGGAATTCAGAATTCTATCAGATAAATTTAACAAAGAGACTGAAATAATTAAAAAGAACAAAGCGGAAATTCTGGAGTTGAAAAATGCAAACTACTAAAGAATACATTAAAGTCTTTAATAGCAGAATTGAA
This sequence comes from Chlorocebus sabaeus, assembly GCF_047675955.1. Taxonomy (NCBI): domain Eukaryota; kingdom Metazoa; phylum Chordata; class Mammalia; order Primates; family Cercopithecidae; genus Chlorocebus; species Chlorocebus sabaeus. The sequence continues at coordinate 31,297,258 of NC_132926.1, read as the reverse complement.
CAAACAGAAGAAAGAATTAGTGAGCTTGAAGACAGGCTAACTGAAAATACATAGAGGAAACAAAAGAAGATTCTAAAAGCAGCAGGAAAAAAGAAAGAAATAACATACAATGGAGCTCCAATACATATGGCAGCAGGCTTTTCAGTGGAAACCTTAGAGGCCAGGAGAAAGAGGCATGACATATTTAATGTGATGAAGGAAGAAAACTTTCACTCTAGAATAGTATTATCCAGTGAAAATGTCCTTCAAACATGAAGACTAAAGACTTTCCCAGAAAAACAAAAGGTGAGGAATTTCATCAATACAAGACCTTTCCTACAAGAAATGCTAAAGGGAGTACTTCAATCCGAAAGAAAAGGACGTTAAAAAAGCAATAAGTAATCACCTGAAGGTACAAAACTCACGGATAATAGTAAGTACACAGAAACACAGAATATTATAACACTGTAACTGTGGTGTGTAAACTACCCTTATCCTAAGTAGAAAGACTAAATGATGAACTAAAGACTAAAGAAATCAATCAAAAACAACAACTACAATAACTCTTCAAGACATAGTCAATACAATATATACATAGAGACAAAAAACTGTTAAAAAGCAGGTGGGTGAAGTTAAGGCGTAGAGTTTGTATTAGTTTTCTTTTTGCTTGTTTGTGTATACAAATAGTGTTAAGTTGTTATCATGTTAAAAATAATGGGTTATAAGATGGTATTTTTTGGCTGGGCATGGTGGCTCATGCCTATAATCCCAGCACTTTTGGAGGCTGAGGCAGGCAGATCACGAGGTCAGGAGATTAAGACCATCCTGGCTAACGTGGTGAAACCTCACCTCTACTAAAAATACAAAAAGTTAGCCAGGTGTGGTGACATATGCCTGTAGTCACAGCTACTCAGGAGGCTGAGGCAGGAGAATTGCTTGAACCCGGGAGGTGGAGGTTCCAGTGAGCCGAGATCGAGCCACTGCACTCCCGCCTGGGTGACAGAGTGAGACTCCATCTCAAAAACAAAAACAAAAACAAAAAACCACAAAACACAAAAAACAAAACAAACAAAAAAAATAGTGTTTGTGACCCTTGCGGCAACCTCAAACCAAAAAACATGCAATAGATACACAAAAATAAAAAGCAAGAAACTAAGTCCTATCACCAGAGAAAATCACCATCACTAGAGGAAGACAGGAAGGAAAGAAAGAAGGAAGAGATGACCACAAAACAACTAGAAAACAAATAACAAAATAGCAGGAGTAACTATTTACTTCTTAATGACAACATTGAATGTAAATGGACTAAACTCTCCAATCAAAAGATAGTCTGGCTGAATGAATAAAAAAAAAGATCTATTGATCTGCTGCCTACAAGAAACACACTTAACCTATAAAGACACACATAGGCTGAAAATAAAGGGACAGAAAAAGATATTCCATACCAATGGAAACCAAAAAATAGCAGGAGTCACTATATTTATATCAGATGAAATAGATTTTAATCAAAAACTATAAGAAGAGACAAAGAAGGTTACTATGTAATGATAAAGGGGTATATTAGTCTGTTTTCATGCTGCTGATAAAGACATACCTGAGATTGGGAAGAAAAAGAGGTTTAATTGGATTTACAGTTCCACATGACCAAGAGGCCTCTGAATCATGGCAGGAGGCAAAAGGCACTTCTTACAAGGTGGCAGCAAGAGAAAAATGAGGAAGAAGCAAAAACAGAAACCCCTGATAAACCCGTCAGATCTCGTGAGACTTATCCAGTATCATGAGAATAGCATGGGAAAGACCAGCCCCCATAATTCAATTACCTCCCCATGGGTCTCTCCCATAACATGTGGGAATTCTGGGAGATACCAATTCAAGTTGAAATCTGGGTGGGGACACAGCCAAACCATATCATTCCACCCTTGGCCCCTCCAAATCTCACGTCCTAACATTTCAAAACCAATCATGTCTTCCCAACAGTCCCCTAAAGTCTTATTTCAGCATTAACCCAAAAGTCCACAGTCCAAAGTCTCATCTGAGACATGGCAAGTCCCTTCCACCAATGAGTCTGTAAAATCAAAAGCAACCTTTACTTCCTGGATGCAATGGGGGTACAGGTATTGGGTAAATACAGCCATTCCAAATGGGAGAAGTTAGCCAAAACAAAAGCGTTACGGGGCCCATGCAAGTCTGAAATCCAGAGAGGCAGTCAAATTGTAAAGCTCCAAAATGATCTCCTTTGACTCCAGGTCTCATATCCAGGTTACGCTGATGCAAGAGATGGGTTTCCATGGTCTTGGACAGCTCTGCCCCTGTGGCTTCAAGGGTTGAGCCTCCCTCCCGGCTGCTTTCACAGGTTGGCATTGAGTGTCTGAGGCTTTTCCAGGTGCGCAGTGCAAGCTGTCAGTTGATCTACTATTCTGCGTTCTGGAGAACAGCGGCCCTCTTCTTCAGCTCCACCAGGCAGTGCCCCAGTAGGGACCCTGTGTGGGGGCTCTGACCCCCCGTTTCCCTTCCGCATTGCCCTAGCAGAGGTTCTCCATGAGGGCCCCAACCCTGCAGCAAACTTGCCTGTGCATCCAGGTGTTTCCATTCATCTTCTGAAATCTAGGTAGAGGTTCCCTAACCTCAATTCTTGACTTCTGTGCACCCACAGGCTCAACACCACATGGAAGCTGCCAAGGCTTGGGGCTTCCACCCTCTGAAGCCACAGCCTGAGCTGTATATTGGCTCCTTTAAGCCACAACTGGAGCAGCTGTGACAAAGGCACCAAGTCCCTACGCTGCACACAGCATGGGGACCCTGGGCCTGGCCCATGAAACCATGATTTCCTCCTGGGTCTCTGGGCTTGTGATGGGAGGGGCACCATGAAGGTCTCTGACATGGCCTGGAGACAGTTTCCCCATGGTCTTGGGAATTAACATTAGGTTCCTTGCTACTTATGTAAATTTATGCAGCCAGTTTGAATTTCTCCCCAGAAAAAATAGGTCTTTCTTTTCTATCACATAGTCAGGCTGCAAATTTTCCAAACATTAATGCTCTTCCTTCTTTATAAAACTGAATGCCTTTAACGGTACCCAAATCACCTCTTGAATGCTTTGCTGCTTAGAAATTTCTTCAGCCGGATACCCTAAATCATCTTGCTCAAGTTCAAAGTTCCACAAATCTCCAGGGTAGAGGCAAAATGCCACCAGTCTCTTTGCTAAAACATAACAAGACTCACCTTTACTCCAGTTCTCAAAAAGTTCCCAACTCCATATGAGACCACCTCAGGCTGGACCTCATTGTCCATATCACTATCAGCATGTTAGGCAAAGCCATTCAACAAGTTCCTAAGAAGTTCCAAACTTTCCCACATTTTCCTGACTTCTTCTGAGCCCTCCAAACTGTTCCAACTTCTGCCCGTTACTCAGTTCCAAACTCAAGTCTACATTTTTGGGTATCTTTTCAGCAACACCCTACTCTACTGGGTACCAATTTACTGTACTACTCCATTTTCACACTGCTGATAAACAGATACCCGAGACTGGGAAGAAAAAGAGGTTTAATTGGACTTACAGTTCCACATGGATGGAGAGGCCTCAGAATCATGGTGGGAGGTGAAAGGCATTTCTTACATGGCAGCAGCAAGAGAAAAATGAGGAAGAAGCAAAAGTGGAAACCCCTCATAAACTCATGATAATGGATAAGAGACTTATCCACTATCATGAGAATAGCATGGGAAAGACTGGCCCCCTATGATTCAATTACCTCCCCCTGGGTCCTTCCCACAACACGTGAGAATTCTGGGAGATACAATTCAAGTTGAGATTTGGATGGGGACACAGCCAAACCAAGGGGTCAATTCAGCAACTGGATATAACAATTTTAAATATATATACACCTAACACTGGAGCACCCAGATATATAAAAGAAACATTATTAGAGCTAAAGAGAGAGATAGGCCTTGATACAATAATAGGTGGAGACTTCAACACCCACTTTTAGCATTGGACAAATCTTTCAGACATAAAATTAACAAAAAAACATTTGACTTAATCTGCACTATATACCAAATATATCTAACAGATATTTACAGAACATTTCATCCAATGGCTGCAGGATACACATTCTTTTATTCTAAGCACACAGATCATTCTCAAGGATGGAATATATGTTAGGTCACAAAACAAGTCTTAAAATATTCAAAATAATTAAAATAATATCAAGCATCTTTTCTAACCATGATGGAACAAAATTGGAAGTTAATAACAAAAGGAATTTTGGAAACTATACAAATACATGAAAATTACAATATGTTCCTGAATTGCCAATGGGTCAATAAAGAAATTAAGGAGGAAATGGAAAAATTTCGTGAAACAAATGATAATGGAAACACAACATACCAAAACCTATGAGATACGGGAAAAACAGTACTCAGAAGAAAGTTTATAGTAAGTGCCTACATCAAAAAAGAGAAAAAAGTCACATAATCTAAAAATGTGCCTTAAAGAACTAGCAAAACAAGAGCAAACAAAACCCCAGATTAGTAGGAAAAAAGAAACAATAAAGATCAGAGCAGAAATAAATGAAATTGAAATTAAAAAATACAGAAGATCAATGAAACAAAAAGTTGCTTTGTTTGAAAAGTTAAACAAAATTGACAAACCTCTGGCCAGGCTAATGAAGAAAAAACAGAGAAGATCCAAATAAATAAAATCAGAAATGCACAGAAAAACATTACAACTGATACTACAGAAATTCAAAGGATTATTAGAGGCTATTATGAGCAACTATATGTCAATAAATTGGAAAATATAGGAAAAAATGGAAAAATTTCGAGATACACACAATCTACCAAGATTGAATCAGAAAGAAATCTAAAACCTGACAGACTGATAACAAGTAATGAGATAGCAGCTGTAATAAGTTTCCCAGTAAAGAAAAGCCCAGGACTTGATGGCTTCACTGCTGAGTTCTACTAAACACTTAAAGAATAACTAATATGAATCCTACTCAAACTATTCTGAAAAATAGAGGAGGAAGGAATACTTCCAAACTCATTCTATAAGCCCTGTATTACTCTGATACCAAAACCAGACAAAGACACACCAAAAAAAGAAAATGACAGGCCAGTATCTCTGATAAATATTAATGCAACAATCCTTAACAAAATGCTAGCGAACCCAATTCAACAACAAATTAGAAAGATCACTCATCATGACCAAGTGGGATTTATCCCTGGGATGCAATGATGGTTCAACATATGTAAATCAATCACCATGATATATCAACAGAACGAAGGACAAAAACCATATGATTTCTTTCATTCTTTCTTTTCTTTTCCTTCCTTCCTTCTTTCTTCTTTCTTTCTTTCTTTCTTTCTCTTCCTTCCTTCCTTCCTTTCTTTCCTTCTTTCCTTCTTTCCTTCTTTCTTTCTTTTTTTCTTTCCAGAATGGGCAAAAACCATGTGATTCCCCTCCCTCCCTCCCTCCCTCCCTCCCTCCCTCCGTCCCTCCCTCCCTCCTTCCCTCCCTCCCTCCTTCCCTCCCTTCCTTCCTTCCTTCCTTCCTTCCTTCCTTCCTTCCTTCCTTCCTTCCTTCCTTCCTTCCTTCCTTCCTTCCTTCCTTCCTTCCTTCTTGATGGAGTCTCACTTTGTCACCCAGGCTGCAGTGCAGTGGTGCAATCTTGGCTCACTGCAACCTCTCCCTCCCGGGTTCAAGTGATTCTCCTGCCTCAGCCTCCTGAGTAGCTGGTATCACAGGCATGTGCCACCATCCCCAACTAGATCATTTCAATTGATGCTGGAAAAGTATTTAATAAAATTCAACATCCCTTCATGATAAAAACCTTAAAAAAACAAAACAAAACAAAAACAAAAACTGGGGATAGAAGGAAAATATCCTAACATAATAAAAGCCATATATGACAGATCCACAGTTAGTATCATACTGAATAGGGAAAAACTGAAAGCCTTTCCTCTAAGATCTAGAACACTACAAGGATGCCTGCTGTCACCACTGTTATTCAGCATAGTACTGGAAATCCTAGCTAGAGCAATCAGACAAGAGAAAGATATAAAGGGGATCCAAAATTGGAAAGAAAGAAGTCAAATTATCCTTGTTTGCTGATGATATGATCCTATGTTTGGAAAAACCAAAAGACTCCCACAAGCTATTAGAACAGACCAACAAATTTAGTAAAGTTGCAGGATACAAAATCAACATACAAAAATCAGTAGCATTTCTATATGCCAACAGTGGATAATATAAAAAAGAAACTAAAAAGTAATCCTATTAAAAATAGGCACACATAAAATTAAATACCTAGGAATTTATCAAATAAGTAAAATATCTCTATAATGAAAACTATAAAACAGTGATGAAGGAAATTGAAGAGGACACCAAAAAATGGAGAAATCTTCCACATTCATGAATTGGAAGAATCAATATTGTTCAAATGTCCATACTACCCAAAAAATCTACAGATTCAATGCAATCCCTGTTAAAATACCAATGACATTCTTCATATAAATATAAAGAACAATCCTAAAATTTGTATGGAACTATGGAAGACCCAGAATAGCCAAAGCTATCCGAAGCAAAAAGAACAAAACAGGAGGAATAACCTTACCTGACTTCAAATTATGCTACAGAGATATAGTAACCAAAACAGCATGGCCATGGCATAAAAGCAGACACATACACCAATAGAACAGAATAGAGAACTCAGAAACAAATCCACATGCCTACAGTGAACTCACTGACAAAGGTGCCAAGAACATACACTGGGGAAAAGAAGGTCTCTTCAATAAATGGTGCTGGAAAAACTGGATATCCATATGCAAAAGAACGAAACTAGACCCCTATCTCTTGCTACATACAAAAGTCAAATCAACATGGATTAAAGACTTAAATGTAAGACTAAACTATGAAACTACTACAAGAAAACATTTGGGAAAATCTCTAGGACATTAGTCTGGGCAAAGACTTCTTGAGCAATATCCCACATGCACAGGCAACCAAAGCAAACATGGACAAATGGGTTCACATCAAGTAAAAAAAAAATCTTCTGCACAGCAAAGGATACAATCAACAAAGTGAAGAGACAACTCACAAGAATGGGAGAAAATATTGGCAGACTACCCCTCTGATAAGGGATTAATAACCAGAATATATAAGGAGTTCAAACAACTCCATAGCAAAAAATATAATAATCTAATCAAAAATGGGGAAAAGATTTGAACAGACCTTTCTCAAAAAAAGACGTATAAATGGCAAATGGACATATGAAAAGGTACTCGACATCACTAATCATCAGATAAATGCAAATTAAAACTACGTGGAGATCTAACCCCACTTAAAATGGCTTATATCCAAAAGACAGGCAATAACGAATGCTGGTGAGGATGTGGAGAAAAGGGAACCCTTGTAAACACTGCTGGTGGGAATGAAAATTAGTACAACCACTATGGAGAACAGTTTGGAGCTTCCACAAAAAACTAAAAATTGAGCTACTATATGATCCAATAATCCCACTGAAATTTCCCAAAAGAAAGGTAATTAGCATACCAAAGAGGTGTTTGCACTCCTATATTTGTTGTAGCACTGTTTATAGTAACTAAGATATGGAAGCAACCTAAGTGTCCATCAACAGATGACTGGATAAAGAAAATGTCCTACATATACACAGTGGAGTACTATCCAGCCATAAAAAGAATGAGATCCAGTCATTTGCAACAACATGAATGCAACTGGAGATCATAATGTTAAGTGAAATAAGCCAGACACAGAAAGACAAACATCACACGTTCTCACTTATTTGTGAGATCTAAAAATCAAATCAATTGAATTCATGGACATAGAGAGTAAAATGATTGTTACCAGAGGCTGGAAAGGGTAGTGGAAGGTTCACGGAAGGTGGGGATGGTTGATGGGTACAAAAAATTTAGAAAGAATGAATAAGACCTACTATTTGATAGCACAGTAGGGTGACTATAGTTAATAATAACTTAATTGTATATTTTTAAATAACTTAAAGAATGTAATTGGATTATATGTACCTCAATGGATAAATGCTTGAGGGCATGGATACCCCATTCTCCATGAAGTGCTTATTTCATATTGTATGCCTGTATCAAAACATATCATCATACACCTACTATGTACCAACAAAATTTTTTTTTAATTACAGAAAATTAAAAAGAAAACAATCTCATCTACAATAGCATCAAAAAGAATAAACTACTTACATATTTAACCAAAAAGGTACAAAATGTATATACTGAAAACTATAAAATGTTACTGAAATTAAAGATCTAAATAGATTGAAAGTCATCCCTGTGTTCCCAGACTGGAAGAATTAATAATTGGAAGATACTATACCTCAAGTGATCTATAGATTCAATGCAATCTCTATTAAAACCCCAGTGTCCTTCTTTGCAGATGTGGAGAGGCTGGGTGTGGGGGCTCACGCCTGTAATCCCAGGTCTTAGGGAAGCAGAGGTGGGAAGATAGCTTGAGCCCAGAAGTTCAAGACCTGCCTGGGCAATATAGCAAGACCCCATTCTCACCCCCCACACACACACATAAAGCCAATTCTCAAAATTATATGAAATTGAAGTGGCCCCAAATAGTCAAAACAATTTGTGAAAAAGAACAAATTTGGAGGACTCGCACTTCCAATTTCAAAACTTACTACAAAGCTACAACAATCATTACAGCATATTACTGGCATAAGGACTGGTCTGTAAACAAATGGAATATAATTGTCCAGAAATAAACCTATACATCTATGGTCAATCACATTTTGACAAGGGAGAAAGTATACACCAAATGCTGTTGGGACAACTGGATATACACATTCAGAAGAATGAAGTTGTACACTTACCTCATAGTATATAGAAAAATTAACTCAAAATTTACCATAAAAATAACATATGAGTTAAAAGTATAAACTTCTTGGATAAAAACATAGAATATGTCTTCATAACCTTGAGTATGGTAATGATTTCTTAGCTATGACACCAAAAGCACAAACAACAAAAGATAAAATTGGATAAATTGAACTTTATCACATTTTAAAAAAGTTGTGCATCAAACGCTATGAAGAAAGTGAAAAGTCAATCCATAGAGTGTGAGACTATATTGGCAAATTATTTATCTGATAAGGGATTTGTATTTAGTATATATATAAAAATTCAGTAACAAAAGACAAGCAACCCAATTAAAAAATAGACCAAGAGCTTCAAGAATAGACATTTTCCAAAGAAGATATACAAATGGTCACCTAACATATGAAAACATGCTCAATGTCATTACTCTTTAGGGAAATGCAAATCAAAACCACACTGAGTGACCATTTCACACCCACTAGGATGGTAGTAGTAATAATAATAATAATAATAATAATAATAATAATGATGTAACTCTCAAGTATTGGCAAGGATGCAGAGAAATTGAGACCCTCACACATTGTTGATAGGAATATAAAATGGTGCAGCTGCTATAGAAAATATTTTGGTGGTTCCTCAGAAAGTTAAACATAGAATAGTAAGTTTGCAAATTCAAGTATATACCCAAAAGAATTGAAAATTGATTTTCAAATAAAAATTTTTACATGAATATTTATATCAGTACTATTCACCATAACCAAGTTGCAGTACTGAGGAATGGTTGAACAAAATGTGGCAAATTCCTACAATGGAATATTATTCTGCCATAAAAAAGAAATGCTTATATATACTATAACATAAATGAATATTGAAAACATATGCTAAGTGAAAGAAGCCAGACACTAAGGGTCACCTACTGTATGTTCCATTTATGTGAAATATTCAGAATAGGTGAGTCTATAGTGACAGGAAACAAGTGGTTTTGGGGACTTGGGGGAGGAGATAATGGGAGTGACTGCTTAAAGGGCACAGGTTTCCTTTTGGGGTAATGAAATGTCCTAGAATTTGGTAGTGGTGGTGGCTGTACCACACCATGAATGTACTAAATTCCACTAAATTGTATAACTTAAAATGGTTAAAATGTTGAATTTTATGTGATTTTATCAACTGGAAAAATATTTACATTTAATCACATAAATATGTAAATCTTCTTAATATATTTAAAAAAAACTTTAAATGAAAAAGAACAACTGAATAGAAAAATGGGCAAAAGCTTGTTCACAAAAAATATAAAATTGATTTTATGCATTAAAAAGTATAGCATTTTTCTTATAAGACAAATGTGAATGTAATTACACTGAGATAATGTCCCATTTATCAAAATGGCATAAATCCAAAAAATGACTAATGACATACCAATTGGCAAGTTTCTGGGGGAAACGCATACATTGATATTGAGAATGAAAAATTCTATAAATCTTATGGAGAAAAATGCGACACTAGTTTGTAAAATTACTTGTGCATTTAACTTCACAGGAATCCAAATTCTTGGCATCTACCACAGATTAAGACTCACAAAGTAGTGAAATAATGTGTGTTCAAGAACTGTCATTGAAGTATCATTTCCAAGGGCAAAAGACTAAAAACATTGTCAGTTGGGGTCTTACTGAATAAAACTATGCAACCCTTAAAGTTTGGAATCTGACAGAATTTGCTGTTGAAACGGGCAAATTTCTTACCATCTGGGAGACTCACTTAAAATTACAATAGGAGTACCCAACTAATAAACGAAGTCATTTGATCTTATGAGTAAGCAATGATATGGGGAGAGCTCAACTTCTCTTTTGCTTCTTTTTCATAATCCCCCTTTGTTGTCCATGCTGGACACATATTTAACATGAAGAAGGATATCTAGTAGTCCTTTCTTATCCACAGGGAATATGTTGCAAGACCTCCAGTGGATGCTTCAAACTTTGGATAGTACTGAACTCAATCATTGTGAATTGGAACATTTTCTGTCCATGTCTTCCACCCACAAATTTAACACCTTTTCCATCTTAACTAAGCACTTATCACACACTGTGGCTGTAACTTTTACAGTTTGAGGTGTGAGCAAAACTAGCATATTTTTTTTTCCTTCAGCATTTCATGGATAGAAGATTCATTCTTACTGTAGATATTAGCAACCTAGTATATAATTTTCCCCTTATTAAGTCAAGAATTTTCACCTTTTCACTTAAAGGAAGCACTTTACAACTTCTCTTTGGTGTATCTTAATTGCCAGCATCACTATTCTTGCATTTGGGGCCATTATTAAGTAAAGTAAGACTTATTTTGAATATAGCATGTGATATTATGATACATCTGATAATGAAGACAGCTACTAAGTGACTAACAGGCAGGTACTGTCTATAGTGTGGATACCCGCAACAAAGGAATGATTTATGTCCTGAGTGGGATGAAGTGGTGCAAGATTTCTTCACCCAATTCAGAATGATGTGCAACTTAAAATTTATGAATTGTTTATTTCTGGAATTTTCCATTTAATATTTTCAGATTGCAGTTGGTTGTGGATAACCGAAACTGCAGAAAGTGAAGCTGTGGATAAGGGAGGGACAACGGTGCATCACATTAACAGAATGAAAAACAAAAACCATATAATCATCTTGATATATGCAGAAAAAACATTTGATAAAATTCAACCTCCTTTTATAACTAAAAAAGCCAACAAATTAAGTATACAAAGAATGTAACTCAAGGAAATACAGTCCATATATGACAAACCTACAGCTAACATCGTACTCAATGGTGAAAAGCTGAAAGTTTTTTCTCAATATCAGAAACAAGACAAAGATGCCCACTCTCATCTCTCCTATTCAACATATTTCTGCAAGTTCCTAGCCAGACCAATTAGGAAAAAAAAGTCATGTAAATAGAAAAGTAAGAAGTGAAATTGTCTCTGTTTGCTGATGGCATGATCTTCTATATACAAAACCCTAAAGACTCCACGAAAAAATTAGTAGAATTAGTAAACAAATTCAATAAAGTTGCAGAATAGAAAATCAACATAGAAAAATTAGGAGCATTTCTATATGCTAACAGTGACTTATCTGAAAAGGAAATTTAAAAAATTCAATTTACAGTATCAAAATAATAAAAACAATTTTATTAAAAATTTAGAAGTAAATTTTTTAAAATGTAGAAATAAATTTAATAATTTAATAATAAAATAGAAGATAAAACTTACAAATTAATTAAGAGGGTGAAATATCTGTACACTGGAAATTATGAAACATTGATGAAAGAAATTGAAAAGACACAGATAAATGGAAACATATACCAGTTCATGGGTTGGAAGAATTAATATTGTTAAAATGTCTGTACTACCCAAAATGATCTACAGAGTCAATGCAATCTTTACAAAATTTCAATGTTATTTTTCATATTAGAGGTAGAAATGATCCAAAAATTTATAGGAAACTACCAAAGACACTGCCTGAATAGCCAAAGCAATCTTGAACAGAAAGAACAACATTTGAGGCATTATGCTACCTGACTTCAAAATATATTACAAAGTTATAGTAACTAAAACAGCATAGTATCAGCATACAGGCAGACACACAAACCAATGGAACAGAATAAATAACAGAATTAAACCCATGCACTTATCGTCACTTGATTTTTGACAAAGGTATCAAGAAAATACAATGGGGATAAGACACTCTTCAATAAATGGTGTTGGAAAAACTGGATATCCACATGCAGAACAATGAAATAGGACCTTTATCTCACACCCTGTACAAAAATCAACTGAAATTAGATTAAATACTTAAACATAAGACCCAAAACTGTAATAGTCGCAGAAGAAAACATAGGGGAAATGCTCCATGACATTGTTCTGGGCAATGATTTTTTAGATATAACCCCTAAAGCACAGGCAACAGAAACAAAAATACACAAATGGGACTGCATCAAACTAAAAAGCTTCTGCACAGCATAGGTGCAGTGAAGAGAGAACTTATAGAATGGAAGAAAATATTTGCAACCATACATCTGAAAAGAGGTTAATATCCAAAATATATAAAGTACTCAAAATTCAATAATAAGAAAATAAGTAATCCAATTTTAAAAGGGCCTGCATAGATGTTTCTCAAAAGAAGACATACAAATGGCAACAGGTATATGAAAAAATGTTCAACATCAATAATTATCAGCAAAATGCAAATTAAAACCAAAATGAGACATCATCTCAAATCTGTTAGGATGGTTATTATAAAAAAGACAAGAGGTAACAAGTGTTGGTGACGATGTGAACAAAAAGACCCCTTGTACGCTACTGGTGGGAATGTAAATTAGTATAGCCATTATGGAAGACACCATGGAGGTTCCTCAAAAAACTGTAAGTAGAACTATCATATGATCCAGCAATCCCACTTCTTGGCATATCCAAAGGAACTGAAATCAGTATCAAAGAAATATCTGCACTCCCATGTTCATTTCAGCATTATTCACAATAGCCAAGCTATGGAAGCAACCCAAGTGTCCATCAATAGATGAGCGTATAAAGAAACCATGGTATGCATACCCAATGAAATACTATTTGGCCAGAAGAAATAATGAAATCAAGTCATTTGCAGCAACATGAATGGAACTGAAGGTTATCATTAACATGATATAAGCCAGACTCAGAAAGACAAATATTGCATGACCTCACCTATATATGGAATATAAAAAAGTAAAACTCATGAAAGTAAAGAGTAGAACAGCAGTTCCCAGAGGATGAGGGGAAATATGGAGATGTTCATTAAAGGGTACAAAGTTTCAGTTAGATAGGAAGAATAAGTTTTGAAGATCTATTGCACAGCACAGTGACTATAGCTAATAATGTAATGTATATTTCAAAATTGCTAAGAGAGTAGATTTTATGTGCTCATACCAACAATACGATAAATATGTGATGAATATGTTAATTTTAGCTTGATTTAATTGTTCCATAATGTATACACATATCAAAACATCACCTTGTATGTCATAAATATATACCATTATTTTTTGTCAAGTATTAATTTAAAAACTTGTGATGTTAAAAAAGCCACATGCATACCTTTAACCTAGAAAAATTCCACTTATCATTTCTGGCCTAGAGAAATAATCATAGATGTATGTAAAGATTAATATGCAATAATGCTCACCTTAATATTTTTATACACAATGAAAAGTTGAATATAACCTAAATGTTTAATTGTAGCTACTAAAAATTAGGTTTTAGAGGAATATTTCATGATGTACAAAATAAACGTTATATTAAAAAGAAAAAATAATTGAAAGTAAAGGGATGGAAACATGAACCATTAAGAATTAATCAAGTGAAAGCGTTCATAGCTATAATAATACTAAATTAGTCTTTGAGGAAGCACTACTAGTAATGAATAAATTACTTTTAAAAAATTATCAATTAAAAGTAATGGCCACAAATTCTAATTTTATGTAAAATCAATTTCATGGCTTCAAATGTATATATAATGGGATACGATGACAGAAGTATAATTTAAAAACAAAAGAAATCCAGGTATATAGTTGTAAATCTTAACACAATTCTCTCAACAATAAGTAGGAGATAGAAGAGTTAAAAACATTTAACATATTTATTTATGAACAACATGAATAATGGACTTAATAAACTCATACGTAATGATTAATGAACTTATTTTAATTAACATATGTAACACTACACTCTCAGCCTAAAAAACACATATTTCTTTCAAATTTACATGCAACAGATATCTGAAAAGATCATAAACTGGGCCATTATAATGATATTGGGAAAAAAGCTTCTAAGTTTGGAAATTATGCAATATACTGCAAAATAGTTCCAGAGGAAATTACAATGAATATTTAAAAATAGTTCATACTTAAAGATGATTAAAATATAGTATGTTAAATCTGTGGAATGCAGCTAAAGTTGTGCTTAGTAGAAATGTGAAGCTCTAAATACATTTGAAAGGAAAAAAATTACATAAAAAATCAGAACCAAACTTATCAGAACTCTGCAAAACAGTCATAGTTGAATAACAACCAAGCAAAGGCTGAATGGAGCAAAAAACAGCATAAAAGGTAGAAATTAGTAAGTATTCCTCAAAAACATTGTAACACAACCAAACAATCCAAATTCACTTGTTGCAAAATATTAGAACTGAATAAAGTAATAGATAATCAAAAGCATAAAAGGAAAAGCAGGGAACAGAGTTTCTTTAGAAAATTGGGGCATTCAAAAGCACTTATGTGTACTAGGAATTTAGAAAGTCAAGTGCATGCCCAGGGCAGGACATACATTTAGAAAAAACCTGAGGAAAAACAGTATGGAGGTTTCCAAAAACATTAAAAATAAAACTATTATGTAATCCAGCAATCCCACTACTTGGTATACATCCAAAGGAAATGAAATCAGTATGTCAAAGAAATATCTGTACTGTCATGTTTACTGCAGCATTATTTACAATAATGAAGACATGGAAGCAACCTAAGTGTGGTATGGCTATTTTAAAAAAGTGTCCTGTATGTACAATGAACTACTATCCAGCCTTAACAAGGAAGGAAATCCTGTCATTTGTGACACCATGGATAAGCCTGAAGGGCATTATGTTAACTGAAATAAGCCAGGCACACAAAGACACATACTGCATGATCTCACTTATATGTAGAATCTAAAAAAGTTGATCTTGTGGAAGAAGAGAGTAGAATGGTGGTTTCCTGGGACTCAGTAGTGGGGTGAGAGTTGGGGAGATGTTGGTCAAAGGCTATAAAATTTCAGCTGGGTAGGAAGAATACGTTCAAGATATCTGTTGTACAACATCATGACTATAGTTAATAATAATGCATTTTTTTCTTGAAAATTCCTAAGGGAGTAGATTTTTGTGGCCTTACCACACACAAAAGTGATAAATATGTGAGGTAATGTATATGTTAATTACATTATCATTCCACAGTGTATACATATCTAAAAATAAGTTATAAAAAATAAATATATACAATTTTACTTGTCTATGTAAATGAATTAAATAAATAAATAAATAAAATGCATATAATAAAAGAAAATAAGAAGAAAGAACAAACCTGAGAAGACCCTCAGCTTTCACCTCTGGCTAACAGCTTGGTCAGTGCAAGCTCTAAGAGAAGGCTAAGGCAGAATTATAAACAGCCTGTTAAGCATTGCAGGAGTGTCCCAGTACCATGCTAACCTGCAATGACTGAGATAGTTTTGTTTTTATTTTATTTATTTATTTTTTTGCTGTCTTTTCTTTTTTCATTTATTTTTGGGAAGGGACTTGAAATGGTACACTAAAAAAATCAACTAAAGTCGTTTATCAGTTTTAGGAGCATTTGGGCAGAGTCTTCAGGGTTTTCTAGTATAGAATCATATTGTCAGAGAAGACAGATAATTTGATTTCTTCCTTTTTTATGCCTTTTATTTTGTTTTCTCTTGCCTGATTGCTGTGATTAGACTTCCAGTACGATGCTGAATAGGAATGGTGAGAATGAGCATCCTTGTCTTGTTCCAGCTCTCAATGGGAATGCTTCCAGCTGCTGCTCATTCAGTATGACATTGGCTGTGGATTTGTCATAGGTGGCCTTATTATTTTGAGGTATGTTCCTTCAATGCAGTTTGTTGTGGGAAGTCAGGGACCCCAAACGGAGGGACCGGCTGAAGACATGGCAGAAGAACATAAATTGTGAAGATTTAATGGACATTTATTGGTTCCCCAAATTAATACTTTTATAATCTTACGCCTGTCTTTACTGCAGTCTCTGAACATAAATTGTGAAGATTTCATGGACGTTTATCACTTCCCCAATCAATACTCCTGTGATTTCCTATGCCTGTCTTTACTTTAATCTCCTAATCCCGTCATCTATGCAAGCTGAGGATGTATGTCACCTCAGGACTCTGTGATGGTTGCATTAACTGCACAAATTGTTTAAACAATATGAAATCTGGGCACCTTGAAAAAAGAACAAGATAACAGCGATGTTTAGGGAACCAAGGAGATAACCATTAGGTCTGGCTGCCTGAGAGCCAGGCAGAACAGAGCCATATTTCTCCTCTTTCAAAAGCAAGTAGGAGAAATATCACTGAATTCTTTTTCTCAGCAAGGAACAGCCCTGAGAAAGAGAATGCATTCCCAGGGGTAGGTCTCTAAAATGGTCGCTCAGGGAATGTCTGTCTTTCAGGATTGCAGATAAGGGATGAAATAAGCCCCGGTCTCCTGTAGTGCTCCCGGGTCTATTAGGATGAGGAAATTCCCGCCTAAGTAAATTTTAGTCAGACTGGTTGTCTGCTCTCAAACCCTGTCTCCTGATAAGATGTTATCAGTGACAGTGTGTGCCCAAAACTTCATTAGCAATTTTAATTTTGTCCCAATCCTCTGATCTTGCCCTGCTTCCATTTGCCTTGTAATATTTTATTGCCTTGTGAAGCATGTGATCTCTGTGACTCACACCCTATTCATACACTCCCTCCCCTTTGAAAATCACTAAAAAAACTTGCTGGTTTTGCAGCTTAGGGGGCATCACGGAACCTGCTGACATGTGATGTCTCCCTAGGATACCCAGCTTTAAAATATCTCTCTTTTGTACTCTTTCCCTTTATTTCTCAGACCAGCTGACACTTAGGGAAATAGAAAATAACCTATGCAAAATAACGTTGAATTATTGGGGGCTGGTTCCCCTGATAATCAATGTACGAAAATTAGTAGCATTTTGATACACCACTAATATTCAAGCTGAGAGCCAAATCAAGAATGCAATCCTATTTACAATAGCTACAAAAATTAAAATACCTAGGAATACATCTAACCAAGAGATGAAAGATCTGTAAAAGGAGAACTACAAAACACTGCTAAAAGAAATAATAGATTACACAAACAAATGGAGAAATATTCCATGCTCACAGATTAGCAGAATCAATATTGTTATAATAGCCATACTCCCCAAGGCAATCTACAGATTCAGTGCTATTCCCATCAAACTACTAATGTCATTTTTCACACCATTAGAAAAACTATTCTAAAATTCATGTGGAACCAAAAAAGAGCCTGGTAAGCCAAAGCAATACCTAGCAAAAAGAACACAGCCAGAGGCATCACATTACCCGTCTTCAAACTGCACTATAAGGCTACTGTAACAAAAACAGCACAGTACTGATACAAAAACAGACACATAGACCAATGCAACAGAATAGAGGACCCAGAAATAAAGCCATATACCTACTGCTATCTAATCTTCGACAAAGTTGACAAAAATAAGCAATGGGAAAAGGACTCTCTGTTCAATAAATGGTGTTGAGATAGCTGGCTAGCCACACACAAAGGAATAAAACTAGACCCCTACATTTCACCATATACAAAAATTAGCTCAAGAAGGATTAAAGATATAAATATAAGACTTCAAACTATAAGAATCCTAAAAGAAAACCTAGGAAACACCATTCTGGGCAATTTGCTTTGGGAAAGAATTTGTGACTAAGTCCTCAAAAACAACTGCAACAAAAACAAAAATTGACAAGTGAGACCTATTTAAACTAAAGAGTTTCTGCACAGCAAAATAAACTATCAATAGCGTAATGAGAAAACATACAGAGTGGGAGAAAATGTTCACGAACAATCCATCTGAGAAAGGTCTAATATCCAGAACCTGTAGGAAACATAAACCAACAAGCAAAAACCAAACAACCCTATTAAAAAGTGGGCAAAGACATGAACAGGCACTTCTCCAAAGAAGACCTCTAAGTGGCCAACAAATATATGGAAAAATGCTCAGCATTACTAATCATTAGAGAAATGTACATCAAAACCACAGTGAGATACCATCCCACATCAGTCAGAATGGCTATTATTAAAAAGTCAAAAAATAACAGATGCTGGTGAGGCTGCAGAGAAAAGAGAATGTTTATACACTATTAGTGGGAATGTAAATTATCCCAGCCACTGTGGAAAGCAGGCTGGAGATTTCTCAAAGAACTCAAAATAGAACTACCATTTGATCCAGTAATCCCTTACTGGGTATATATCTAAAAGAAAATACATTATTTTATTGAAAAGACATATGCACTCATATGTTCATCACAGTACTATTCACAATAGTAAAGACATGGAATCAACCTAGATGTCCATCAACAGTGGACTGGATAAAGAAAATGTGGTACATATATATCATGGAATACTATGCAGCCACGAAAAAATGAATCACATCCTTTGCAGCCACACGGATGTAACTGGAGGCCATTATCCTATGCATTTATGCATTTATAGGATTAAAGGACTCATAAGGAGTTTCTCTTGGCCTGCGGTGGTTTTTTTTACTCTTTTAGATTGATGAAATGCCAGGGTGAAGGGGATAGCCAATTGGATTAGAGCACAAGTCCTGCTCTAATTATTTGGCAGAGCATCCAGTAAAGGTCCTTCACAGTACCACCATACATTTGCTTGGGGATGGCTAAGCATGGACTGATGGGCGAGCTCTTGGAAAGGCTTGAGCTCCTTGCACTTTTTTATGCTTCCAAGGAAACCAAATTTTCCTCTTGCCGTGAGAGGCCCAACTTGGCATTTAGAGGTGGAAGCTGGATTGCCTTCAGGGGCTGACTAGCAGGGTGTTGAATTTCAGGAAATAGCAGAGAAAGCTCGGCATGATGGATTATCCTAAGCGGTAGGATTCTGAAAAAGACCCACCATACAGTTCATATCTGGTCTACAAGGAGACCATCCAAGTGGAAAGGCGATAATCTGGGCCTCTGACCTACCATGCATACAAGTGTAATAATTGCCTTTATTTAAAAGTGCGAACGGAATATTTAATCCATTCCAGCTTGGCATTTGCATCTTGATATTTTGTCTTGATGGCTAAGGTCTGCCAGTGTCTTTACAATAGACACTCTAGTTTTATTAGATGTAGGAGCAACCTGTGTGGGATCTAGAACTGAGGCCACTGAAGAAGGAGAAGATGGGGTAATAACGCGTATTTTCTAGAGTTAGTTAAGGTGGAGGTGGTGACAGAGAGAAGGACAGGGTTACATTGATAAGGCTGACAGTTAGAAGGGGCAGTGTTTTTAGTGAAATAGATGAAAGGTTTTAGATCTGCACAAACTTTTTTTGTGGAAGTCTAACTTTGCTCCTGAGTAGTTTAAAGGACACAGTCCTATTTACTACAAGGTTCCCAGGCTGTAGGATCAGAAAATCAGCATCTTGGCTGCAGGTGATCACAATGATGAGTGCTAGGGGTAACTGTGTCAATTAGAGGGCCAGGATATAAATATTTGTGTGAAAAGGCTAGCTGTCGTTGATCTTTTACATTTCTACAAGGTATGATAGAGCAAGCATTAAAGGCAATGTTCTGAGGTGAGTTATCAATAGTTACATTAATAACAAAGGAGCTAGTAACAGAATAAGGAAAGGAAGCAATATAGAAGGTATATGAAAATTAAGCTTTCTTTAACTTAGTAGGGCTTGATCTTAGTACAGTAACCTAAGATGTTTTCTTGACTCGAGTATGGTGGGTCCATTCTTTCTTGGCTGTGCCACGGCAGTCTCAGTGGTTAACAGCATAAAATAGGGTCCTTCCTAGGCTGACTCGAGTTTTTTTCTTTCTTTTGATGAGGACGTGATTTTTAGGCTGGTGCTGGTGTACTGAAAATTCTAGGGGTGGTACCTGTGCTAAAAGACTTTTCGTTCTGAGGGAAGGGGAAATGGAAGATAAATTAAGTATATAATTTCTGCTGCATATCTTGGGGCTTCAGGCCTCATGGTGATGCCTCCCGCTCCATTCCTGTTCAGTGCTGCCCAGGGGACGCGGTGGCCTTGACCCGTCTTAAGGTCTTGGCCTTCTCGTGGCTTTCACCGCCCCTGTGCGTTGTGACCTTGGGGATGAGGGGCCTTGTGACTTACCTGGCCACCTTCGGGCCTTAAGAAAACTAAACACCATTTTATATTTGACAGTGCTTTTTGTATGATTTTATACCAGATAAGTTAAATTTTACCTTTAATGTGCTATTAATGTTAAACTTAATTTTAATAAAATCTTGTAGACATTATGTATCCAATTTTAATGTCTGACTATAAGGTAAGATTTTTATAGACTCTTTTTAACCTTTTATAATTTTTGTTAAAGAGCAGGTTAGTGCTTTAAGAAAAATCTATTGTGCTTTTATTTTAATGTCCAGCTCACAGAAAAACTGGATGATACCTCTTTAACTTTAGCTAATATATTTACACACAGAATTTCCTTTACAATTAACATTTTAAAACTTGCTTATTTAAAACAAATTTTTTTAACCTTTTAATGTAGGTAAAAATCCATATTCTTATGCCTCCTTATAATCCTGTTATTAAAAGTGTATTTTATTTTTCTTACATACTTTGCACATAAACTGTTTTTAAAATAGTTTTATATTCAGGAGGCCTAATTACTTTTAAATTATACAATATTTCTTGCATAAATTCCTTTTTATAACTTTTCTTATGACTTTCACAGACAATCTTCAACATGTTTTAACTTTCTGCCTTCCTTTACACTGTTTCTTTTCTTAGTTTCACCTTCTGGGTCTTTGTTTGATTTGTGTCTCTTCCAGTTTCTCTCTTACTCTTTCTTTCTATTTCTCTCTCTCTCTCATTTGCACTCTATTTTTCTTTCTCTCTCTGTCATCTTCTGTTTCTTTTTTCCTTTCTGAGTTCTTCTGGTCTTGCAGCCGGCAGGGCTGGGCAAAGGCATGGGCCTCGCCCCCACGTATGCGCTGCTGTCTGTTTCTCCTGTTTTTATTTTTATCTGATTTCACTTTTTACTTTTTTTTCCCCCTTTTTTCCTACACGTAGTTTCTTGGGCTGGGTGGGATTTGCACGGCTGCAGTCCAGGTCCCGGGCCTTCACCGGCCTTGAGGCTTGGCAGATGCCTGCCACAACTTGCAAGAATTATGCCTTTTCACCTCTTCTCCTCTCCTCCTGGCACCGGTCCTCACCCTCTTTTTCACATACAGCCTGACTGGGGAGAGGAACTTAACTTTTGGCGTGCCTGGCTGTTTGGCACCACACTTGCTGTTTTTGCTCTCTTTCTCTCTGACTTCCTCTCCTAGTTTCTTTTTCCTCTCTGCTGGTCTTTCCCTCGCCCTCTGCGGCTGTTTTCCTCCCTCTCCTTCCTCTTCCACTAGGGGAGCAATGAGAGGGAGAGGAGCTTAGCCTTTTTCTTTCCTCGAGAAGAGGAGGAAGGGGAGTTTTGAATATATATACACATATTTTTTTACTACCAGAGGTTTGTGTGAGGTTCAACCCCCTCTCAATGGGGATTTCTCACCTCTTTTTGAGGTTCAACCCCCTCGATGGGGATTTCTCACCTCTTTTTGAGGTTCAACTTCTCCTTCAATGGGGATTTCTCACCTCTTTTTTGACCTCCAAGACATCCTGACTAAGGAATACTTCACTGCCCCCTGTGGCTTTCTTTCCTTAGTCCTGACTAGGGAATGTTTTACCGCCCCTGCAGTTTCTCTCTCCTTGGTATGTCCTAACCAAGGAATGCTTTACTGCCCTGCGGCTTTTTCTTTAGTCTTGACTACCAAGGAAATACTTTACTGGCTCTCCTGGTGTTTTTTTCCTCGATCTGTGTGCAGAGTTTCCTGGTTCACGTGATATGTGAGGATCTTTTACTCCAGGTCACCAGTCAGTGTTTTTTTTTCTTCTTCTTTTTTTTTTTGTGTTGCTGAGAGTCCGGGTTTGTTTGTCACTCCGGGTGGGTCCTGAGTCCTTATCCCTGAGGCCACTGCAATGAGGCAGAGGAGCAGGCTCCTTCATGAGAGAGGACTGGAGACTACCCCCAGAGGAGAATGTATCCCCGTACCAGCCACCAAGTTGTTTGAAATGCTTGTTCTTTGGTGCCATAAAGAAATAGCACTTGAACATAAATTTAATTTTCTCAGCAAGGCCATTTTTATACTTTCTGCAGAAATGTTACACTCGCCAGCAGTTTTGCCACAAGAGTACACCAAACCAAGGAGACAAGGTCATTTATAACTTGATGCATCCACCTTACTACTGTGTCTAGTTTCTATTGGGGAACAGGGTTTCACATTCTGTATTTGTCTTGATTGGCTAGCAATCTAGATCGTTTTTAAACAAGGAAAAGGCAGAGGAGAACAAAGGAAGGAGGAAGTAACTTGTGGAATGCTGAGAAAGGTAAAAACACCTTTAAATAAGGTAGAGGAACAGGCAATGACCTAATGCTTGCTTGGACCAGTATAAGCGTGCCAGGGCAAATATTTAGGCTAAATTGTGGGAGCTAAGAACATAAAGTACATTGATTTCTTTATTACAGGTAGCAGATATTTAAGAATGTTAGCACAGGTCTTTGAATACATTTTCCTTCTAAGAGAAGTTACTATTTATTCGTAATTAGATGGGGAGGAAAATCTTTGAAGAGGAACCTCTGCTTTGCTTTTCACAACTGTATGAACCAGTTACTGAAAAGAGAATTGTTCTTTAGAGAAAGTGACAATCCTCATGGAGAAAGTGGAAAAATCCTGAAATTTACTGCCACACACGCATACTTTCAGAAATTTGCATAATTGTAGAACTCTTCTTCCCATTTGATCACCCACCCCATCTTTTTGTTCTTTATTTACTATTATTTCAGAGGGATTCAGGGAAACAAGAGAGATAAATGCATGAATTCCACTCTACACTGTGCCATGGAGGCAAATTTACTTTAAGTCCACCTAGCTGGTGAATTTAAATGGTTTAAAACCACAGTAAGGGGGAGGAGATGCGCTGTAGAAGAAACTGCTTCGGTATCATAAAGCGATCGATAGAAATAGTAGATTACAATTCAAGAGATTGAAGATACATTTCATGGACATTTCTAATGGAAGACTTGGGCCTGGACCTACCAGAATCATTGGAGTCCCTCCTAGAGATGACAGCAATCTTTGTTCCTACAATTCTCGGTTCTTCCAAGATTCAGCAATAGGGTGTTGATGGTTTAAGATGTAAAGACAATATAATTCTTACTTTCATCTCATTTAATCTTAGAGGCATTTGGCCAAGCTATTTTAGTTTAGGTTCCACAAAAGCAATGGCCCCAAAACAAGGACTTGGCTACAGATAGATTATCTTGTGGGTGATCCTGCCTTACTTAACTGGGGCTCAATCCAACACGCATAGGCCCCTAAATTGTCCAGCTGGGACAATGTGGGCAGCTTGGACCTGGCTCCCAACCCACATTGGTAAACGTACCCCCCAAATATTTCCTCCTCTCTACTTCTAGGCTGAACATGCACACTGGGCAAATGGGCTCTCTTGGATCTGAAGACTGCTCTAAAGCAGAAAAGCAGACAGACATGTTGGGAGGACACCTAATTCAAGTTAATAGAGTTGGCTGACCAGTTTACAGACTCTCTCTCCTTCTGTCTCTTTCCCTCTCTTGTCAACTTAAGAATTTGGACAACTGATTCAAAATTCTTGCAAAGGCATATCTGGGTAACTAGGGTCTATTGTCAGGCTCTATTGATAACAGAGTACATCCTCACTGAGCATCCTCCACTAGGTGCCAGCAAGCTCCTGGTGTCAATGATGCGGAGGTCATTATGCACTCAGGTCCACATCTCTGATGGATAAATATATTGAATATTAACCATGGATACCCAGCTAAAGTCAGCAGCATGCAGAGATGAAGAGTTCAAAAGAGGCAACGACTGAGAAGAGCTAGGATGAAAGAGAACCAGCCTACAACAGACGGGAAGTAACCCTTGTTCCTGGTCATTCCTCCCTCTGTGTCCCTTCTGTCAGGGACCTAGATACACAGCAGGCATGCCCCTGTACCCCTGCCTACTACCTAGTCTCTACGTGAGTTGGATAAGGAATACTTTATTCTACATTCTTGGATGAACATCAGCTAGAACAATGGAATAGTAATGGGAATTTAAATAACTAAATTCTTCAGGATTTCTTGAGTGCTTACACATACATGATCTATTTCAACTTCATAAAGCCTGAATGAAATGAAAATAACTTTAAGATAATGAATCTCAGACACAATGGAGGAAAAGCTCCAGACACTGACTGAGGAGGACCTGGGACCTCAGCCCGTTTGCAGGACACTTTCTCTTCTATCAGACACCCATAATCCCCTCTATCTGCAGCTCCCACACCCAGGCACTAACCATCAGAAAAACACCTACTATCTCTTCCCTCACTCGCAAATTCCTCACTAAACGCATCTCTTCTTGCCGCCTTTTACTTAACTGGCTGCACTTGGCTCAGCCCCCTCTGCTCCTACTGTCTTTCCAAGAAAGTCACATCTGATGGATGTACATTTTTTCGGTTTTGGAAACTGTTAACTGTTGCCACAACAAGGAGGTAAGACGTGCTGGCAAAATCCTTTGGCACCTACCTTGCTGTGGCTGAGTGGGGCTGGGCTGTGATGGCAAGAGATATAGGAGCCCCCATTATGGGTGAAAGCTGCATGGGGCTCTTTGCATACTAGGGCACCAGAAGCTTTCCTAGTGTGGCACCCACAGCCCTGAGGGGTATCACTGATGATTAACATCCAAAGAACCTGAGGCCCAAAGCAGAGATAGTGAACTCCAAATCTCTCATTTTAAGACTGAGATTCCCATCTGATTTTTTGTCAAACCAGCCAGAGTATTTGGAACAGAAATGCCTAATTTGCCTGTTAAAAAGTAAGAGAGTGCTGATATTTACGCTCTGGCTGAAATGTAAGACTCTTTTTCTTGAAAGCTCCATATATGAAAAAGAAAAGTGAAATCAGATTATGCTTTTTCCTCTTCCCAACAAAGCCAGTATTTCCAAGGATAGGAGAGTGAAAGGCTCTCTGCCCAGTACTCAGGCTGCCCGGTGTGGATGGCTCAGTGAGAGAGGGGGAGGGTGAGAAGCCATTGGGGCCAAAATTAGGGCTCTCAGTGACTGAGAGGAGCGGACAAGTCTTCAGTCAGCAGAGCTGGATTTGGGATGACAGACCAGGATTTCTGGGGTCAGTGCAAAGGCCAGTGAAAGCCTCCTCCTTCCCTTCCCTGCTCAGCCCCTGGGGTCTTCTTCCTCCACAACGAGTACTGGTGAGTCTGAAATCTCTTCTCTGCCTATGCTCCACTGAGGGAGACCTGGCCTTTGGGTCCTAGGGGCAGAGTGAGATAGAATTAAGGAATCTGCTGTGGAAACACTGAAAGCGTCTTGATGCCTTCACATCACTGCCCCCCGCATCACAGCTCCAAAAGGGACCCATGATAGTCCCCAGGGATTGGCTGGAATACCACACAGGTTCATTAATTCTCTGGCCATGCTCAGGGAATATACTCTCTCCCGGTCACACTCAGGTAATCGGAAGTCCAGACATTCTAATAAACAAGCCCTAGACCCTTGTTGAACTTAAATCTCCCTCGCCCCAGCTCAGTCCCGCCTTGGAATGAGAAATCAGCAGTAGGGACAAGAAAAGAGTCAGCTTCTGGTCTTTTCTTTCTCCTACCTCCTATGCTATGAGCGTCTGATGTTTGGGACCCTTACAAGGTGTCTGTGTGGGAGTGGAGAGGGTGCTGAAGGGTAGAGAGGTGGGGAGAGGAGAGGCAGTGGTGAAAGTCAGGACAAGTCTCGCTTGTGATATGGTTGCAATCTGGCCTTAATGGTCTCTGGGAGGTAGTGAATGTAACTTCCTATCCTCTAGTATGAGGGACCATAAGGGACCCTCTCTGATACTCCTTTTTGGATCTTTGAGATAGGCAAAGCCCTAATCCGCAGGTTTTCCTCTCACCTCCTCGGTCTCTGCAACAGGTGGGCCCCATTGTCTTTCAACTGAGGTCCTGTTGACTGTGTTCTGCACACTGGGCTCTTCCCTCTGGCCCTTACTGTTGGCCTTTGGTGAAGGCACATCCATATGCCCTTTCTGCCTCCTCAATCTGACAGTTGTCCTGTTCTGACCTGGGCAAGGAGTAAAGGGGGCAAAGCCAATCTCACAGTCTCATAGCTGCATAAGTGGTTTTGCAACTTCTTAGTTCTGTAAATCTCTAGAAAGCAGACACATGATCATCTTTCTTATAGAGATGATAAGATCATCAGTCTTACAGAGCCCTTGTACTGGGGCATCGCTTCACTTAAACACCCTGGGAGCTTTTATTATGGTCCCCGTTTAAAACAGAAGGAAATGAGATTCTCTGAGAGGTGAAGCAGATGCCCAAGGTCTCTGCTAGTATAAACATGCATGTGCAAGTGTCTTTTTCATATAATGACTTCTTTTCCTCTGGGTAGACACCCAGTAGTGGGATTGCTGGGTCAAATGGTAGATCTACTTTTAGTTCTTTGAGTCATCTCCATACTGTTTTCCACAATGATTGTACTAGTTTATATTCCCTCCAGCAGTATAAAAGTGTTCCTTTTCACCACCTGCATGCCAACATCTGTCATTTTTTAATTTTTAAATTATGGCCATTCTTACAGGAGTAAGGTGGTATCTCACTGTGTTTTTACTTTGCATTTCCCTGATTATTAGGGATGTTGAGCATGTTTTTTCATGTTTGTTGACCATTTGTCTATCTTCTTTTGAGAATTGTCTATTCATGTTCTCTGCCCCACTTTTTGATGGGATTATTCATTGGTTTTCTTGCTGATTTGTATGAGTTCCTTGTAGATTCTGGTATTGGTCCTTTGTCAGATGCATAGTTTGCAAAGATTTTCTCCCACTCTGTGGATTGTCTGTTTACTCTGCTGATTAATTCTTTTGCTGTGCAGAAGCTTTTTAGTTTAATAGGTTCCATTTATTTATTTTTGTTTTTGCTGCATTTGCTTTGGGATCTTAGCCATGAATTCTTTGCCTATGTCAATGTCTAGAAGAATTTTTCCAATGTTATCTTCTAGAATTTTTATGGTTTCAAGTTAGATTTCAGTCTTTGATCCATCTTGAGTTTATTTTAAAATTATTATTATTATTTTTATTTTTGATAAAATAAAAATGTGTCACCAGGCTGGAGTGCAGTGGCACAATCTCGGCTCACTGTAACCTTCACCTCCCGGGTTCAAGCAATTCTCCTGCCTCAGCCTCCCGAGTAGCTGGGACTACAGGTGCATACCACCACACCCAGCTAATTTTAATTATTTTTTATTATTATACTTTAAGTTCTAGGGTACATATGCACAATGTGCAGGTTTGTCACATATGTATAATTTTTGTAGTTTTAGTGGAGACGGGGTTTCACCATGTTGGCCAGGATGGTCTTGATCTCTTGGCCTCGTGAACCACCCGCCTCAGCCTCCCAAAGTGCTGGGATTACAGGCATGAGCCACTGCACCCAGCTGAGTTTATTTTTGTATAAGGTGAGAGCTGGGGATCCAGTTTCATTACTCTACATGAATCATCACATTGATTTTTCCGTCAGCCTTTTCTGATAGTGATCAAACAGAGCAAAAGCCTGGGATTTGATCCACAGTGGTTTCCGGGCTCATGGAGTTCTCTGATGCACCAGCCTCCACATCTGTGCTAAGGCCAGGTCTTACTTTGCTGTAAGTACCTTTGTTTGGGGATCAAGATAATTGGTATGGAATTAACTATATATAACCTTACATGGGAAATCTATTAATCTGTGTTCTTCATTCTGCATATTTTACTCGTGAAATTAATTCATCGGATTATGACCAGCATTAAAAAACAAACAGATGAAAAAACATTCATAGAATGGAATAGGAGTTATAGAGTGTATTTAAGGCAAATTGTTCTGTAATACCTTGCATTCACCTGTGTGCATGTATTTGTGTGCATGTATACTTGGTTCCTATGTGCTCACTTAGTAAATTTAGGAATATGCTCCTTCTAGGGTCTGGTTCTTTTTTTTTTTTTTTTTTGTATGGCTGCCACTCTATAATTGAACCTGGTCCCGTGACTCCCTTTCGAAGGGCCTCTTCCTCTTCTTCCAAAAGGACTCCTCTTCTCCTGTCTGGAGGAAGGTATCTGGCAATATATCTGGGCAAGATATTCAAAGAGCCGGGCTTGGAGCAATTGCAACCCAGGCTGAATTCTGATGACCTTTTCTAAACTTCCAGGTCAGTGCTCCTGGAGGCTCATGCTCACAAACACAGACCCACTAAAACCCCTGGAAGACACTGCAACCTTATACAGAGGAAACCATGCCCTCACTGGCCTGGCAGTGGCACAGGGGCCCAGGCAGACACAACACAGAAGAGTCCTGGTGTAACTGAGATAAAGTATCTCAATTGTACAAATAATTATTTTGGGCTCAGTGGTGTCCAGTGTGCAGCTGGTGAGCCTTCACATGGGCCCAGGAGAAGTGGATCATATGATCAAGGCCTGGGGGTGGGACAGTTGAGCTGGGGCTGCAGGGGCTAAGGCTCTTTTCCATGGGGCTCAGCACTGGTGGACAGGTAAGCAGACAGGTTTGAAGATGCTGGCTCTGTTCACAGACAGGGTCACAGAAAAAGCCTGGAAAACTATAGGGTTTTCGGCCGACCTCCCACACTCACCATGGACAGTCAGTACCCTGCACTGGCCTGTGTCATACCTAAGCAGAGTGTGCTTGAAAATCAGATGTATATTAGTAGGCTCCGTGCTCAGCAGGGACAATTTAGAAAGGGAAGTTAATTTATCTGTCCGTTAATAAGTTAATAACACACAAAGTGTACTGTGTTTTATTAATCAAACAAAAATATGTTAAACACCTGCTGGGCACAAAGAGTACAATGGTAAAGATTCTAGTGGAAATGTTTAATGGTTAATGCCAAGACCTGTGTATGTATTAATATGATGCCAATCATTTAATACCTGATGAAGCAATACTTTCTGGGACTACTTGGGTTAGAAAATGGCCCTGCCACGGGCCCAAGCCCATCCCCGGCCCTGCATGTGCTCCTGTTCCACTCCCTTGTGCACCTATCAAGTACAACGTTGTGGGGAAGGGGAGTACTCGATTCCTCACCTTAACCAGTCTGCCAGCTATCCATGCACAGACATGTGGCCAAAACTCCGAAGGCCAGACCTCCCCACTCCATTCTCCTGCTAGGCTGCTGAGGGACTACATTTGAATCTGATAACTACCCTGCCCCCTTCCCTCCAGATTCCACAGGTTACCTCTTCCTCTTTGTGGACTAACTAAAAGCAACCATAGCTAAGTAGCACTTGATGAGAAGAAACTAGTTATATACATAAACCAAAATAATTAATGTTACAGTGGAGAAACTTTACATAGCAGCCACGGATGAAGTCTGGCATGAGGAAGTCAATGATCAGTGGCTGCTCTCGCCATATGGTGGGTTATAATATCTTCCCAAGGCAAGTGAGGCACTGAGAAGTTGAAGACTCACATACATTCCAGAGAACAGGGCCTCTCTCATCCATCTCCTCCATTAGGGCCTTTCCTCATATTTCATAGATGGACAGCTGGAGCCAGTTCTCTGTTTCCTGGGCCCTCTAAAAGGGCCACAGACTTGGACAAATCCATTGTCCTGGGCACTCAGGAGGCAAGATTCTGTGTGTGCATGAGTGTACAAACGTGTCATGTGAGAGAATGTGTGGGCACTGGGCACACCAAGCATGAGTGAGGGTAGGTGAGTGAACATGTGTGAGCCTACATGAGTGTATATATACATGCACAGAGTGTATGAGCGTGTGTGCACCAAACAGAAGTTTGTGTGAACCTAGCACCACGAGTGAATGTGTGTTTGTGTGTGGGGTAAGTGAACATGTTGCAGCCTGAGTGAGCAGGTGTGAGTGTGTGCAACAGGGATGAATGTGTGTATTCATGTTTACACATGTCAGCTTAAGTATGTTAGGGTGTGTGAACGTGTGTCAGTGTGAATATGTGTGGGCCTGTGCACAGAGTGCGAGCGAGTGTATGTGTGCATGCTGAGGGTGAGTGAGACGGTGTGAGCGCGAGTGTGTGGGGTAAGTGAACATGGCTGGGCATGGGTGAGTGTGCACACCAGGTGTGAGAGGCTCTGTGCAGAGTGTTGTGTGTGTTCACAGTGAGTGTGTGAAACAGACCTGCCAGGCCATGCTAGGAGTAGAGAATCACATCACCTTCTTTTAATCAGTCTCAAATACCTGGCCCCGTGGGGAACCTGCAAGAGCCAGGTTTGGCAAACGCAATGATAATCAATTGTCTAATCACTGCCTCGAAGAAGAGCAGAGCATTTGAGTATACTCTCTCCTCTCCCTCTCTTCAGTTGGGCCCAACGTGAGAATCCTAAGGGAAGCTCTGGGGGTCAAAGGCTGGTGGCTTACTTTGTATATATTGCAGCATTTCAGTACCACTCGGCACGTGTGCTCCCCTGCCCGATGAGGCAAGTGTTAAACAGAGACCGACCACAGCTTCAAGTAAGCAATGGGAACTGGATGTTTCATGTCCTCTGGCGCCATCTTCAGCAGAGAAATCTATAGGTCTCTTTTACTTGTCTGGCCTTGGTTGTGAACTGAAACTTGTGAAGGAGCAGACAGTTAGGATAGAGTAAAAGAGGAAAAGACAGAAAACTCCTGGGCTTTTCAGGAGACCTGGTTCATTCCCCACTATTTAAGCTGTCTCATGACCACAGTCCTGCTTTGGAGGCTGACTATTGGAGGCACAACCGGCCTCAGAGGGTTCCTCAGGGGCCCTACCTTTCTTGCTCCCTGAAGGAATGTGCACATTGCTTGAATGAGTGTTTTTTTATTGTTTTTAATCCAGATGTCTTTGCTGCAGTCTTTGTTGAGGGCTGGGGATGCTAAAAGTCAGATGATTCATGTGTACCCTGTCCATCCTAACTCACCTGCTCTTCTACTTCTGCAGCTTACTCCAGTGCCCACCGATACGACAGAGTTCCCACATGCCCCTCACACTCCATTAGCTGCATCCTAAACCCTTTATGCCACACCATAAGCATTGGGGTTTTTTGTTTGTTTGTTTTGAGACGGAATCTCGTTCTGGCTGGAGTGCAGTGGCGCGATCCCGGCTCACTGCCACCTCTGCCTCCCAGGTTCAAGTGATTCCCCTGCCTCAGCCTCCCGAGTAGCTGGGACTACAGGCGCACACCACCACGCCCGGCTAATTTTTTGTATTTTAGTAGAGACACGGTTTCACCATGTTGGCCAGGATGGTCTCAATCTCCTGACCTCGTGGTCCGCTCGCCTTGGCCTCCCAAAGTGCTGGGATTATAGGCAGGAGCCACCACACCCGGCCAGCATTGGGGTATTTTATCAAAGACGGAGGCCACAAATGTTGAGAAAGCCTTAGTAGGTGGGAACTTGCCAGAGGTGGCCTCTGCCATCAAGGAGACTCTGAAGATAGTGTCCAGGACACCAGTCAACATTGCTATGGCAGGGACTCTGGCAGTGGGCTGAACACCTTCATCAGTGCCCTTTGAAACACAGGACATGAGGGGAAGGCCTCACCTCCTACTGGGCTGGTAAAAGCTACCCAAAGATGTGCCCCCTATTTCTCTTCCTACTTTCCAAATGTGGTGCTGTGGGACCTGCCTGGCACAGGGTCTGCCACCAAAACCCTGGAGGACTACCTCATGGAAATGCAGTTCAACCAGTATGACTTCATCATGGTTGCATCTGCACAATTCAGCATGAATCATGTGATGCTTGCCAAAACCACTGAGGACATGGGAAAGAAGTTCTACATTGTCTGGACCAAGCTGGACATGGACCTCAGCACAGGTGCCCTCCCAGAAGTGCAGCTACTGCAGATCAGAGAAAATGTCCTGGAAAATCCCCAGAAGGAACAGGTTTGTGAACACTAATTCCTGTCCTTATTAAACATTTTCCATCTCCTCCTATTGCTTCCTTTTCTCCTTTATTTCACCGGACTCAATGAAACACACCTGGTGCAGAAGGGTACTTACAATTTTAGGGGGCATGTAGAGAGGGTGGTTGTGTTGTTCTTTGAGACTTTTTGGGTGTTGGGGCCAAGATTCCCAGGCAAGGCTGCTTGCTTCAAAGGTCCTTTCCCTTCACAGAACTCTCCACTAGGTGCTAAAAATGATCAGTGTCTTAAAATGGGTATAAGATTATATCATCAGGGTCCTAGCATGCTCAAACTGAGTTGTTTAATAAGACGTTAATAATAAGGGTATATTCAAAGGTGTGGACAGGGTGCAGGGAGACCACCAAAACAAAATGTTAACCCCAAGGTATAACCTCAAGGCAAGCAACGGTCGGGAGGAGCCCTCTCCAGGTTTGAACAGGCAAATGGAGAGGCAGGTTGCTTGAATCTCAAGATAGAGTTTATCAGTAATAATAAAGACTTCTGGGTTTACAAACATACAATTGAAATCTACAACAAAATCTCTAAAACAGAAAAAAGAGTAACCATGTTAAAGGTTCTAAGTTCTTGTTTTATCCAGAGCATGAGTAAAGACATTGATTAAGTTTAAGCTATGGTTTATAAGTGATGCCTAATATCTTATGGTTTATAAGTAATGCCTAATATCTTTAAATAACTAATGAAGGAATATAAACTGCAAATAACTTGCAAGTGACAAGAAAAACAATAGTATAACAAAAATACACTCAATCCAAAGGAAGACAAAAGAATATATAGCACAAAATAAAATGTTACATATAAACTGAAAATATCAATAATTGTACTCAGTGTAATTGGACTAAATGTTTTAGTTAAAAGTAAAATGATCATCAGGCTGGATTTTAAAATTCTAACCATATATATGTGTGTATATGTGTGTGTATATATATATTTTCTTTTTTTTAGAGATGGAGTCTTGCTCTGTCACCAGGCTGGAGTGCAGTGGTGCGATCTCAGCTCACTGCAACCTCCACCTCCCGGATTCAAGCAATTCCCTTGCCTCAGCCTCCCAAGTAGCTGGGACTACAGGTGCCCACCACCACGCCCAGCTAATTTTTGTATTTTTAGTAGAGATGGGGTTTCACCATGTTGGCCAGGATGATCTCGATTTCATGACTTTGTGATCCATCCGCCTTGGCCTCCCAAAGTACTGGGATTACAGGCATGAGCCACTGCACCTGGCCATCATATTTATTTTATAAGTGACATACTAGATTAGGATACAGAAACTATGCCAGAAAACCTACCCCTCAAGTCCCAAGTCAGATAAAGCAATTGTAAGCCAAATATATAGTAAATAATGTTTCAGAAAGATGCCTGTATAGATGGTAAAAGCATTCATTAAAAACCCAAAAATAGGCTGGGCACGGTGGCTCACACCTGTAATCCCAGTACTTTGGGAGGCTGAGGCAGGTGGATCACGAGGTCAGGAGATCGAGACCATCGTGGCTAACATGGTGAAACCCTGTGTCTACTAAAAATATATTTAAAAAATTAGCCAGGCATGGTGGTGCACACCTGTAGTCCCAGCTACTCGGGAGGCTGAGGCAGGAGAATGGCATGAACCCGGGAGGCGGAGCTTGCAGTGAGCCGAGATGGCACCACTGCACTCCAGCCTGGGCGACAGAGAGACTCCGCCTCAAAACAAACAAACAAACAAACAAAAATACACCCAGTAGTCAGGCTGGTTTTAAACTCTAGCTTTTGTAGGGAACGAGAGAGTTTTCTGTGCTGCGGAAGGGTCCTATTTCTTTTCCTTTCTTTCATTCTTTTTTTTTTTAAATGTCTGCTTTATTGAGATGCTATTCACATACGTAATTTTAAAAAATCTGTATGGCAGTAAAAGATGTGTGCTTATAATTTAAACAGTACATAATTATGCACTATTATGTAAGTTCCATTTCCTAATAATAAGAAATTGTAAAAAAATTCTTCAAAGGAGGTCTTCATATAGTGATATAGAACAATTACTAACATGTTTAAGAAAAAATAGGTTGTTAGATATTATTTAAGAAATGCTTCCATGTCTGTAAGACAGAGAAATAGCTTGTGCATACTTGCTCATGTATACATACAATAGTTCTGCAAGGATATTATGGTCATTTCTCAGGGGTAAGGGGTGGATAAATATGGAATGGGAAGATATATTATTATGTACCCCCCTTTTTTGAGACAGGGTCTTGATATTTTGTCCAGGCTGGAGTGCAGTGGTACCATTATTTAATAGCTTACTTGAGCCTCGAACTCATGGTATCTTCCTGCCTCAGCCTCCTGAGTAGCTAGGACCACAAGCACACACTTATTATGCCTGGCTGATTTTTAAATTCTTTTGTAGAGACAAGGTCTTGCTATGTTGCCAGACTGGTCTTGATTATTCTGGTTTCCACCCCCTGTACTGAGAGTGAGCCATGTGTTCCTTGCCTGGCTGTGCCTGAGGTCAACTCTCAGACCCAGGAGGACTGCGAAGCAGAGATGGATGAAGGGTTCTTGTACAGAGACATCTGAGTATTAGTCAGCTGGCACACATTATTTTTCTATTTTAATGAGCATTTTCAAATTTGAAAAACAAACTTCATCTCTACTTTTAACAGACAGGTGTTTGGAAATGTTAGTTTTGGTTTCAATGAAGCCATGCAGGTAAGAAAAACCATGTTACTTGGACTGGAAAAGAGGGATAGGTCAAATTTCAGGGCAAGAATTGACATGGTAGCTGGGCAGGAACAAAAAGATAAAGGGAAGCCTGTGCTTTTGGTTGTACTCCCTGCATATGGCCCTGGAACAGCAACCTGGTGATCTGATTACCATAAGCAGCACCCTCCTTCCATTGGTCTTGAAGGGAAGATGGAGCAGGTGCAGAGTCAGATGATGGCAGAGAATTTGGTAGGGTGTTGCATGCACTCCATCTTCCTCCCCCTTATCTGTCCTAGATGTGATTGGTATGGCTGGTAAAGAATCATGGACCCATGTGCATCAAATGTTCACAATTTAGCATAAATAAGAGCATCAGCAGTGACTTCATCAGGACAGGGATTCTTTTGATCATCCGTGGTCCCCTAATGCACGATGGCAGGCCAGGTGTGGGGCAAACATTCAACTTTATAATAGACAAAATTGTTGTATATGATTGAATTTTTTGTTTTATTCCTTTGAGAAGATGGTATATAAATCTCAAGTTTGGAGACTTGAATATAAAGGGCCATTGAATCACTTGTATATTTCTGAATCTTGCTTGATTCAATCCCTTGCCACTCGCAGCACTGTGCTTCATCTGTGTCTTCACAAAAGAGAAAGAACTAGCAACAGCTTCATTACTCTTCCCTCCTTGTAAACATTCTGATGGTATTTACAAGCAGGAAGATAACTCAAGAAGTTCTCATCTAAGAATGTTTTTAGTAGGCTTTTTGCATTGCTTATTGTAGATGAATCTGGAATTTGTGAAGTACAGGGCACAACTTGGAGAGCTAAAGTTAGTCATGTAGGTTTCCTACCTGTGCAACTAATGGAATGTAAAACCTAAGAAGCTCTAAACTTAAATGGCCTCCTAGGGCTAACATGTACGGCATGTACATGATACATACAGTAACATTAATCTCCTACTCAGACACAAAGTACATTACAGTGCAAAAATAGATTTTTTTGGAAGTATGTCAGATCTTTTGGGCCTTTTCAGAGATGGGTGTTGCTGTTTCTCTGCTTACTTTTTGCTCATGCTCTTCATCAATTAGTAAAATTCAGTATTAAGTAAGCTCTATAATTTTCATAAATCCACTTTGACAGTTTGAGCTCCGTGGTGTACTTCTGATATTACTATAAATTCTTAGACTCAGCTTCTCATTATTATCTTATATTCTTATATTTTAAGAGCCTTAGTTCTTAAAGATTTATCTTTTCCTGCTACATTTGATTTCTTAGAGCAATCATTTGTTCTGATTAAATTATTAACGGAATTATTTTTTCTACCTAAGTTGCACAGGGGATGGACGTTCTTTCCATCTGGCTCACCTTATTCAAAATACTAAAACTATAATCAAAACTAATTTTAGATACTCATTTCTTAATTGAGCTGTTTGTCCACTTCTTATTTCATGAAATTAGGAAATTGTTCATACATTCTCATTAAGAGCAGTGATGCCAGTGATGCAGTGTGGTGTAAGTATGAAGGCTGGTACCCAGAACATGGGATAAGCTAGAGAGAACTCTAAGGACATAATTTAAAGTCATATTCTGCAGAGAATGGAAAAGACCAAGTCTCCATTGAGGCTTCAGTTCTGGAAACTAATCTCAACAAGAATGTACCCTTTTTCATTCTCAACTCTAGGAACAAGTAGAAGAATCAAACGACTGTTTCTATTTCAGGTTAATTTGTCTATAATAATATTTCATTTCCTGGAGAAGTGTTTTAAGAGTGCATATCATTGAATTTCTAATAGAAAAGAAAATAATATTGAGTTTCTTTACTGTATTTTTAGGCAACATTCTCAAATGAATTATGGTAATCTTTGCTCATATCTTTTATTATTTTATTTTTTTCTGCTAGCTTTGGGTTTAGATCATTATTCTTCTTCTACTTCCTTAAAACATAAAGTTGTATTGTTGAAGTGAAATATTTTATCCTTTTAAAATGTAAGTATTTAAAGCTATAAATTTCCCTCTTAGTACTGCTTTTACAGCATCCCATTAGTTTTTGCAAATTGTGTTTTCATTTGTCCTAAGGTATTTTCTAATTTTTCTTATTTTACCCATTGGTTGTTTAAAAGTGTGTTGTTTAAAGTCCACATATTTGTGAATTTTCCAGTTTTTCTTCTGATATTTTTAGTTTGATTCCATAGTAATTAAGAAAGATGCTGCTTAATTTCAATCTTTTAAAGTGTATTAACACTTGTTTTGTGGTCTAACGTACAGTCTCTCCTGAGGAATGTTCCATATTCACTTAAGAAAAAAATCATATATTCTAATGGAATCTTGTTGGGTGAAGTGTTCTGTATGTGTCTGCTAGGTCCAACTGGTTTGCAGTATTGTTGAAGACAGGAGGTTCTATCCAGTATTGAGAGAGGGGTATTGACACTTCCTACTATTACTATAGAGCTGTCTATTTGTTCTCTCCAATTTTATCAATGCTTGCTTAATATATTTTGGAGATACAATATTTGGTACATATGTTTATAATTATTATACCTTAATAGAACTGATTCTTTTATTTACATGTAGTGTCTTGCTTTGTCTCTTGTAACAGTTTTTAATTTAAATTTAACCTAGAGTCTATTTTGTCTGATATTAGTATAGCCACCCCTGCTCTCTTTCAGTTACTGTTTGCGTGGAATATCTCTTTCCACTCTTCCACTTTCAAACTATAGTATCCTGAGATCTATAGTGAATCTGTAAAGTATCTATAAAGACAGCATATAATTGTATCACATCTCCCCAACCCTGTTCTACCAATATCTGCTTTTTGATTGGACAGAAACATCCATTTACATTTAAAGCAATTACTGATGAAGTGGAACTTCTGCCATTTTGATGTTTTCTCTTTGTCTTACAGCTTTTT
Organism: Chlorocebus sabaeus; assembly: GCF_047675955.1. Lineage (NCBI taxonomy): Eukaryota > Metazoa > Chordata > Mammalia > Primates > Cercopithecidae > Chlorocebus > Chlorocebus sabaeus. Next base: position 31,259,038 of record NC_132926.1, on the reverse strand, counting down.
TGTCTCTCATTTCCTCAATTATTACTTTCCTTTGTTTTTAGTTCATTTTTCATAGTGACACATTTTGATTTCCTTTTCATTTCCTTTTGTGTACCTTTTGTAGATATTTTCTTTGTGGTTACCATGGAGGTTACATGTAGCAGTACAAAGTTATAACAATCTGTTTTGAATTAATACCAACTTAAACTTCAGTTGCACACAACACTTTGCTTTTTTACAACTTTCCTTCCCCTCTTTGTTATTTATGTCAAAATACAATCTTTATGTATGTTGTATACCTATTAACATGGATTTATAATTATTTTTATGAATTTGCCTTTTAAATTCTATAAAAAATAAAATGTAGTTACAAGCCAAAATTATATAAAAACATTAGTTTTTATAATGTCCATGTATTTGCCTTTACCAGAGATCTTTATATTTTCCTATGTGTTCAAGTTACTGTCTATTGTCATTTTATTTCAACTTTGAAGGGCTGCCTTAACACTGATTGTAGTGCAGGGCTAGTAGTAATGTAGCCTCTTAGCTTGTTTACCTGGGGGTGCATTTATTTTTGCCTAATCTTAGTAGGACAGTTTTGCCAAATACAGAAGTCTCAGTTGACAAGTATTTTTCTTTTTCTTTTAGCACCTTAAATATATCATCTCTGTGCCTTCTGGCCTGCCGCCTTTCTGCTGAGAAACTTACTGATAATCTTATTGAGGACAGCTTGTATATGATGAGTCTCTTTTCTCTTGCTGCTTTTAAGATTCTATTTGGTTTTTAAGAGTTTGATTACTATTTGTCTCAGTACGGGTGTTTTTGGCTTTATCTTGTGGTTCATAGAGCTTCTTTTTATGTCTTTCCTCAAACTTGGGAAGCTTTTGGCTATTACTTTTTCAAATAAACTATCCGTCCCTTTCTTCTCTTTCTGGAAGTCCCATAATGTTTTAAATGAGTAAAAACACAATAATTTTGAATATGACTTTTTCTTGATGGGAATTTACTTGGTTGCTCTTTTTTTCTGTTTTTCAGAGTCTCTATAAAGTTATTTAAACCATCCATAGTATTTTTTCTGTGAATGAACAAAGGTTTGGAGATTCTTAGTTTACCATTTTGCTGATATCACTCAGTACTGTGAACACAAGTATGACCAAGGCCCGTAGCCTGGCTCCTAGTCAGCATTGCTTTGAGTTATACTTTTCAAAATTCTCCTACTTGGCGTAGCTCCTAGTGTATCTTTGTTGACGAGGTAAATGAAATTCAACATGCACAGTAATTTTTCTCAAACTTAGATTTATTTTCTAATTAAAAATAAATGTAATAATTGGCAGCTTAAAAATGAATAGAAGCAGAGTGAAATTTTATCATTTTTTCTTTATCTTTAAGGAAGAGTTTGTTTTATTCATTATAATTATGTGATGACTTAGTAAGTAGTTGAATTTTATTAAAATCATTGAAATGATTAGTTTTTCTGTTGGCCACCAGAGAAGTGACTGAAATGGTTTGCTGATTTAGACATTTAGTAGGCATATGAGAAGTGAACAGATTAGGAAGAATGCAAACTTATCAAAACTCCCAGAACAGAGTTTGAGATCTGAAAATGGACAGACCGTCTGCTCAAGTGGGTCCCTGACCCCAAGTAGCCTAACGGGGAGACATCCCCCACTAGGGGCAAACTGACACCTCACACCTCACACGGCCGGGTACACCCCTGATCGTCCAGAGGAACGATCAGACAGCAACATTTGCTGTTCAGCAATATTCACTCTTCTGCAGCCTCCGCTGCTGATACCCTGGCAAACAGGGTCTGGAGTTGACCTTCAGCAAACTTCAACAGACCTGCAGCTGAGGGTCCTGACTGTTAGAAGAAAAAATAACAAACAGAAAGGACATCCACACCAAAATCCCATCTGTACGTCACCATCATCAAAGACCAAAGGTAGATAAAACCAGAAAGATGGGGAATAAGCAGTGCAGAGAAGCTGGAAATTCTGAAAATCAGAGTGCCTCTCCCCCTCCAAAGGAATGCAGCTCCTTGCCAGCAATGGAACAAAGCTGGATGGAGAATGACTTTGACGAGTTGAGCGAAGAAGACTTCAGACAATCAAACTTCTCTGAGCTAAAGGAGGAGTTATGAACCCAGTGGAAAGAAACTAAAAGCCTTGAAAAAAGATTTGACGAATGGATAACTAGAATAACCAATGTAGAGAAGTCCTTAAAAGACCTGATAGAGATGAAAACCATGACACGAGAACCACGTGACAAATGCACAAGCTTCAGTAACTGACTCATCAGCTGAAAGAAAGGGTATCAGTGATTGAAGATCAAATGAATGAAATGAAGCGAGAAGACAAGTTTAGAGAAAAAAGCATAAAAAGAAATGAACAAAGCCTCTAAGAAATATGGGACTATGTGAAAAGACCAAGTCTACATCTGATTGGTGTACCTGAAAGTGACGGGGAGAATGGAACCAAGTTGGAAAACACTCTGCAGGATATTATCCAGGAGAACTTCCCCAACCTAGCAAGGCAGGCCAATATTCACATTCAGGAAATACAGAGAACACCACAAAGATACTCCTTGAGAAGAGCAACTCCAAGACACATAATTGTCAGATTCACCAAAGTTGAAATGAAGGAAAAAATGTTAAGGGCAGCCAGAGAGAAAGGTCAGATTACCCACAAAGGGAAGCCCATCAGACTAACAGCAGATCTCTTGGCAGAAACTCTACAAACCAGAAGAGAGTGGGGACCAATATTCAACATTCTTAAAGAAAGGCTTTTCAACCCAGAATTTCATATCCAGTCAAACTAAGTTTCATAAGTGAAGGAGAAATAAAATCCTTTACAGACAAGCAAATGCTGAGAGATTTTGTCACCACCAGGCCTGCCCTACAAGAGCTCCTGAAGGAAGCACTAAACATGGAAAGGAACAACCAGTACCAGCCACTGCAAAAACATGCCAAAATGTAAAGACCATTGATGCTAGGAAGAAACTGCATCAACTAACGAGCAAAATAACCAGTTAACATCATAATGACAGGATCAAGTGCACACATAACAATATTAACCTTAAATGTAAATGGGCTAAATGCTCCAATTAAAAGACACAGACTGGCCAATTGGATAAAGAGTCAAGACCCGTCAGTTTGCTGTATTCAGGAGATCCATCTCATGTGCAGAGACACACATAGGCTCAAAATAAAGGGATGGAGGAAGATCTACCAAGCAAATGGAAAACAAAAAGGGGCAGGGGTTGCAATGCTAGTCTCTGATAAAACAGACTTTAAACTAACAAAGATCAAAAGAGATTAAAAAGGCCATTACATAATGGTAAAGGGATCAATTCATCAGGAAGAGCTAACTATCCTAAATATATATGCATCCAATACAGGAGCACCCAGATCCATAAAGGAAGTCCTTAGAGACTTACAAAGAGACTTAGACTCCCACACAATAATAATGGGAGACTTTAACACCCCACTGTCAACATTAGACAGATCAATGAGACAGAAAGTTAACAAGGATACCCAGGAATTGAACTCAACTCTGCACCAAGTGGACCTAATAGACATCTATAGAACTCTCCACCCCAAAGCAACAGAATATACATTCTTCTCAGCATCACATCACACTTATTCCAAAATTGACCACATAGTTGGAAGTAAATCACTCCTCAGCAAATGTAAAAGAACAGAAATTATAACAAACTGTCTCTCAGGTCACAGTGCAATCAAACTAGAACTCAGGATTAAGAAACTCACTCAAAACCGCTCAACTACATGGAAACTGAACAACCTGCTCTTGAATGACTACTGGGTATATAATGAAATGAAGGCAGAAATAAAGATGTTCTTTGAAACCAATGAGAACAAAGATACAACATACCAGAATCTCTGGGACACATTTAAAGCAGTGTGTAGAGGGAAATTTATAGCACTAAATGCCCACAAGAGAAAGCAGGAAAGATCTAAAATTGACACCCTAACATCACAATGAAAAGAACTACAGAAACAAGAGCAAACACATTCAAAAGCTAGCTGAAAGGCAAGAAATAACAGATCAGAGCAGAACTGAAGGAGATAGAGACACAAAAAACCCTTCAAAAAATCAATGAATCCAGGAGCTGGTTTTTTGAAAAGATCAACAAAATTGATAGACCGCTAGCAAGACTAATAAAGAAGAAAAGAGAGAAGAATCAAATAGATGCAATAAAAAATGATAAAGGGGATATCACCACCAACCCCACAGAAATACAAACTACCATTAGAGAATACTATAAACACCTCTACGCAAATAAACTAGAAAACCTAGAAGAAATGGATAAATTCCTGGACACATACACTCTCCCAAGACTAAACCAGGAAGAAGTTGAATCCCTGAATAGACCAATAGCAGGCTCTGAAATTGAGGCAATAATTAATAGCCTATCAACCAAAAAAAGTCCAGGACCAGACGGATTCACAGCCGAATTCTACAAGAGGTACAAGGAGGAGCTGGTACCATTCCTTCTGAAATTATTCCAATCAATAGAAAAAGAGGGAATCTTCCCTAACTCATTTTATGAGGTCAACATCATCCTGATACCAAAGCCTGGCAGAGACACAACAAAAAAAAAGAATTTTAGACCAATATCCCTCATGAACATCGATGCAAAAATCCTCAATAAAATGCTGGTAAACTGAATCCAGCAGCACATCAAAAAGCTTAGCCACCATGATCAAGTGGGCTTCATCCCTGGGATGCAAGGCTGGTTCAACAAACACAAATCAATAAACATAATCCAGCATATAAACAGAACCAAAGACAAAAACCACATGATTATCTCAATAGATGCAGAAAAGGTCTTTGACAAAATTCAACAGCCCTTAATGCTAAAAACTCTCAATAAATTTGGTATTGATGGAACATATCTCAAAATAATAAGAGCTATTTATGACAAACCCACAGCCAATATCATACTGAATGGGCAAAACTGGAAGCATTTCCCTTGAAAACTGGCACAAGACAGGGATGCCCTCTCTCACCACTCTTATTCAACATAGTGTTTGAGGTTCTGGCCAGGGCAATCAGGCAGGAGAAAGAAATAAAGGGTATTCAATTAGGAAAAGAGGAAGTCAAATTGTCCCTCTTTGCAGATGACATGATTTTATATTTAGAAAACCCCATCATCTCAGCCCAAAATCTCCTTAAGCTAATAAGCAACTTCAGCAAAGTCTCAGGATACAAAATCAATGTGCAAAAGTCATTAGCATTCTTATACACCAATAACAGACAAACAGAGCCAAATCATGAGTGAACTCCCATTCACAATAGCTTCAACGAGAATAAAATACCTAGGAATCCAACTTACAAGGGATGTGAAGGGCCTCTTCAAGGAGAACTACAAACCACTGCTTAATGAAACAAAAGAGGACACAAACAAATGGAAGAACATTCCATGCTCATGGATAGGAAGAATCAATATCGTGAAAATGGCCATACTGCCCAAGGTAATTTATAGATTCAATGCCCTCCCCATTAAGCTGCCAATGACTTTCTTCACAGAATTGGAAAAAACTAAAGTTCATATGGAACCAAAAAAGAGCCTGCATTGCCAAGACAATCCTAAGCCAAAAGAACAAAGCTGGAGGCATCATGCTACCTGACTTCAAACTACGGTACAAGGCTACAGTAACCAAAACAGCATAGTACTGGTACCAAAACAGAGATATAGACCAATGGAACAGAACAGAGCCCTCAGAAATAATACCACACATCTACAACCATCTGATCTTTGATAAACCTGAGAAAAACAAGAAATGGGGAAAGGATTCCCTGTTTAATAAATGGTGCTGGGAAAACTGGCTAGCCATAAGTAGAAAGCTGAAACTGGATCCCTTCCTTACACCTTATACAAAAATTAATTCAAGATGGATTAGAGACTTAAATGTTAGACTTAAAACCATAAAAACCCTAGAAGAAAACCTAGGCAATACCATTCAGGATATAGGCATGGACAAGGTCTTCATGTCTAAAACACCAAAGGCAACAGCAACAAAAGCCAAAATTGACAAACGGGATCTAATTAAACTAAAGAGCTTCTGCACAGCAAAAGAAACTACCATCAGAGTGAACAGGTAACCTACAGAATGGGAGAAAATTTTTGCAATCTACTCATCTGACAAAGGGCTAATATCCAGAACCTACAAAGAATGCAAACAAATTTACAAGAAAAAAACAAACAACCCCATCAAAAAGTGGGCAAAGGATATGAACAGACACTTCTCAAAAGAAGACATTCATGCAGTCAACAGACACATGAAAAAATGCTCATCACCACTAGCCATCAGAGAAATGCAAATCAAAACCACAATGAGATATCATCTCACACCAGTTAGAATGGCTATCATTAAAAAGTCAGGAAACAAAAGGTGCTGGAGAGGATGTGGAGAAATAGGAACACTTTTACACTGTTGGTGGGACCGTAAACTAGTTCAACCATTGTGGAAGACAGTGTGGCGATTCCTCAAGGATCTAGAACTAGAAATACCATTTGACCCAGCCATCTCATTGCTGGGTATATACCCAAAGGATTATAAATCATGCTGCTATAAAGACACATGCACACGTATGTTTATTGCGGCACTATTCACAATAGCAAAGACTTGGAACCAACCCAAATGTCCATCAATGACAGACTGGATTAAGAAAATGTGGCACATATACACCATGGAATACTATGCAGCCATAAAAAAGGATGAGTTCGTGTCCTTTGTAGGGACATGGATGCAGCTGGAAACCATCATTCTCAGCAAACTGTCGCAAGAACAGAAACCAAATACTGCATGTTCTCACTCATAGGTGGGAATTGAACAATGAGAACACTTGGACACAGGAAAGGGAACATCACACACTGGGGCCTGTTGTGGGGAAGGGAGAGAGGGAAGGGATAGCATTAGGAGATATACCTAATGTAAATAACGAGTTAATGGGTGCAGCACACCACCATGGCACACATATACATATGTAACAAACCTGCATGTTGTGCACATGTACCCTAGAACATAAAGTATAATAATAATAAAACTTTTTTTAAAGAATACATTGATGAAAAATGACCCTGCCTTCCAATGCTGTTTTATTTATTGGGATTGGGGAAAAGAGAGAGATCTGATAAATAAGTATAATCCAAAATAGCATATTATAATTAGATTTCAAATAAAGAACTGCTGGGACATAGAAAGTCAGATCACATCTAATTGTCAAGATGGGAGAAGGCATCATGAAGCAGGGGGTGTTTGAAGTGGCATCAAAGAATGCATAATATTTGATCAGGTGGATATGTCTGAAAGATATTAATAAAATATAAGAAAAAGTAGAAGGGAGAGGCTACAGATTATTTGGTAGGGGTAGGGTGAGTCCTTTGAAAGAAAGGAATGAAATATCAGGATGGTTAAAACATTGGATGGAGATTACAGATAAGACTGAATACAAGACAGGAGCTAAGAAGATAATTGGAGGCCAATGAGGTTTTTTAATTGGATTGTGAAATGGCCAGATCTCTGATTTTAAAGGATCATTCTGGCAACATGCATGAATTCCACTGAACAGAGGTGAGATGACAGAAAGTCTAACCCAAGGAAAGCGTTTTACAATAAATTGGTATGATGTAATAAGTGACTGAAATAAGGCATTGTAAATATATCGAGAAGAGGAATAAGACTTGATTTGGCAATTAGATGAGAAGTGGAGACAAGGAAATGGAGGTGATTAATGTTGCAAGATTATTTCCTTGGGAAATGGTGGTCTTGATTATTTCCTTTCCTCTTAAGTGAGTTTAATGTTTCTGTTGATTTCGTTTTTAAGTACTCTTAGGTTTTTAAATTAATACACAAATTAGTATAAAGAGAAAGGAAAACCAGTCCTATAATCTCAATACACATTGAACATCTATTAGTAAACCTTTCTTAACAATGAACATTAAAATAAACTTAAGAGTAGACTAAACACAAGACAAAAAGTAATAACCCCACTTCTTTCCATTTCTGCAGTCTCCAGGGTACAGAACACTGATGAATGAGTAAGGCGAAATATTCACAGATCTAGGAATAAATGAAGTCATCTGGGGGAGAGACCAGCTTGACTAAGCTATTGTGATAGACAGGAGATACTGACAGGAGGGAGAAAACAAAACAGAGTGGTCACATCCTAGAAAAGGAAGAAAATTGAAATAAGAGAATGGGAGACTGGCAGCAGAGAGTTACATCTCATAAAAGAGAACACAGTGTTGGGTTCCAGGAGACTGGATCAGAATCGGTTCCAAATCAGAGATATGAAGGAAAGGAAAGCCAATGTTTCTCTGAAAATGGTAAGTTTGGCTCATTGAAAGGAGGTCTATGTTCAATGTCGGAGATTGTAGAACTTTAATAGACTGCTGCAAAGAGGAGTCCCATAGGGCTAAGAGTGGAGGGGACCTGGAAATGAAGGCAACAACATCCAGTAAGTAATATCCAAGTCAAGAGCCCATATCACCAGAGGCAAGGGCAATGGGCTGCCCAGTCACACTGGATGTATTAGTTTGCTAGGGCTTCCATAACAAAGTACCACAGACTCGGTAGCTTAAACACAGCTCTGGAGGATAGATATCCAACATCAAGTCACTGGCAAGGTTGATTTTTTTCTTGCACCCCTGTCCTTGGCTTGTAGATGGCCATCTTCTATGTCTTCATGTGGTTTTTCTTCTCAGCATATTTGTCCTCATCTCCTCTTCTTATAAGAACACATGGCATGTTTGATTAGGGCCCATCTTAGTGACCTCATTCAACCTTAATTACCTTTTTAAAGACCCAATCTCCAAATGCAGTCACATTATGAGATATTGGTGTCAGAATTTTAACATATAAATTTGGGGTGACACTATTCAGCACATAACACTGGAACAGACCAATTGGACATTCAAGGGACATGCTAGACATTAAGGAGAGATAAGATGAGTTTGTGAAAAGGTGAGCCACTGTTCAAAAGGGCACCATGCCATTGTTCCTTATCCTCTCGCCAACCTACCCCAGGATACTGATTTGGGTAAAAATATTTGGAGGAGAAGAATATTATCACATCAGATATCCTTGATTGTGTGTCTAGTCCAGAAAGATTTCAGTGACACAATTGTCTGTGAAAAGAGTGGCTATATTAGGATGGGAAAGAAATTCGGAGTAATCCAGAAAAAGAGGAGGTTGCAGCTTTCCAGCCATGCCTTCCAAGAAGAAATTCTAATGTTGGGATCAAGGGTTAGGGTGATTGGAAGAGGAGAAACAGAGAGCCTTCTCATGCAAGCGACAGTAAATCCCAATTTCAAGGCTCCTGATAGATGTAAATATATGAGGTTATAATTTTTTAAACATCTGTATAACTAAGAATTTTAAATGAACAATTATAACTCTTCATAATACATAAATGCATCAGTTTGGAATTTACAAAGGACATTATCATTCATATTTAATATTCACAACAAGGTATGGGGTTGGTGTTATGGTCCCCATTTTGCAGTGCAAGAAATAAGATCCAGAAACCTCATAACAGAATACAAACACATATACAAGCACAAAAGGATTAGTGGAGGAGGAATGCATAACTCACAAGCTAAGAGAAAGGAAAAGGAAAAATAGAATATTACAGAATATTCAGCCAATTCAGAAGTATATTATAAAAAGAACTAAAACAGGCAGGAGAAATGGACAATAATTTGGAAGATGTTACATATAAACTCAAATATATCAAAATTTCATTAAATGTTAATAGACTAAATATTATATAAAAGGCAAAGATTAGTAGAGTGAATTTTTAAGAACTATATGCTTATAGCAGATATAGATTTTAAATATTAGGATACGGAAATCTTGAAAGAAAAAGGATGAAAATACATATACATTATTCAAACACTATTCAAAAGAAAGACGTTATTGCTCTACTTACACTGGCTAAAATAGACTTCATTGGGGAAAACTTACTAGCAATGAAGAGGGAAAATTCACCAGGACTAATAATCAGCAACCAACAAACATAAACAGGTTTATTCTTTATGTGAAAACACACCCCTCCACATTTCTAAACGAAGGGTATATAAGAAGGAAAATATTCTTCATATCAGAAAGGATGTCTTTGTTTGTTTTGAGACGGAGTCTCACTCTGTTGCCCAGGCTGGAGTGCAGTGGTGCGAGCTCGGCTCACTGCAGACTCTGCCTCCCAGGTTCCAGCGATTCTCTTGCCTCAGCCTCCCAGGTAGCTGGGACCACAGGCACACGCCACCACACCCGGCTAATTTTTGTGTTTTTGGTAGAGACGGGGTTTCACCATATTCACCAGGCTGAGCTTGAACTCCTGACCTCAAATGATCCACCCGCCTCCGCCTCCCAAAGTGCTGGGATTACAGGCTTGTGCCACTGCGCTCGGCCAAGGATGTCTTTTCAACTTCAAGAAATTACATTGTTAACTCCCCGTACACTCTGCTCCCAGGTTCTATTGTTCTGTGATTCTGAGTTTCCATGGTTTTGTGAGCCATTGATTCCAATCTAAGGCAGCCCAGATTCTGATAAAGTCATTTCCGGTATCCTGGCTAGGAATTCCTGTGGCAGGTATTTTGGCTGTCCTGACATGAGCCAGGGCAAAGGAAAGAATGATGCCTGCCAACGGCAAGTAGCTCACCTTAGGGTGTGAGAGTGACCGCATTTAGGGAGAAGAGAAAGACGAAAAACTGCTTCCTCCGTGGCAGGCCATACTCGAATTCCAGATGGAATTAAAACAGTCTTTGGAACATTTTTTGAGAAGACTGGAAAGTTCACCCACTGCTTGACTTGGAAACCACTGCAGTGACAGATGCCATTATGGATGGATGAGATGATCTGAAATTTTGAAGATGGTACAACCCATTGTCTTTTTGGTAATGATACATAAAGAAACTTCTGACAAAAATCAATAAAAAGGAGAGTATAAGTTTGAAGACGTGAAAATTCTGCAGGAGGAAATAAAGTGAAAATATCCCATGTACAGATATTAAAACAACATATTGTAACCCCACCAGCTCTTAGTCCCAAATAATTCCATTGCTTTATAACTGTAACTGATAATACGAATAACCTTTAGCACATTCATTTACCGTTTTCCAAGAAATGAGTATTTTAGGGGGAACACTGAAGTAGTCTTCAAAAATGTGAAGTACGGGTGCCTGTAGTCCCAGCTACTCAGGAGGCTGAGGCAGGAGAATGGCATGAACCCAGGAGGCAGAGCTTGCAGTGAGCCGAGATCGCCCCACTGCACTCCCGCCTGGGCAGCAGAGCGAGACTCCGTCTCAAAAAAAAAAAAAGTGAAGTAGATTGACCCTTTCACGTTCTGATTACCCACTAAAATAATTTTCATTTCTGATGATAACATTTTTACTTTTTATCTATTTGCAAGTGATTTTTTTGCTTATTTGTTTTATTGACATAACACATAGTGAAGTGCAGAAACTCTTCAGTGTACTCATTTAAGTTACTAATATTTCACTTTGAAATTACACATCTTTTTTTTTTCTTTTTTTTTTTTTTTTTTAATTTCAGTTTAAAAATTTAGGTTTTTGGGGAAGAGGTGGTATTTGGTTACATGGATAATTTCCTTAATGGTGATTTCTGAGATTTTGTGCACTCATCACCTGCGCAATGTACACTGTACCCAATGTGTAGTCATCTTCCCCATAAGTCACCAAGTCCATTTTATCATCTTTATGCCTTTGTGTCCTCATAGCTTCACTCCCACTTATAAGTGAAAACATACGCTATTTCCTCCGTTACTTCACTTAGAATAATGGTCTCTAACTCCATCCAGGTTGTGGCAAATACCGTTACTTCATTCCTTTTTACGGCTGAGCAGTATTCCATGGTATATACATGGTATTCCATGGTATATATATACACCACCCATTGATTGATGAGCATTTGGGCTGGTTCTATATTTTTGAGATTGCACATTGTGCTGCTATAAACATGCATCTGCAAGTTTTTTTTTTTGTATAATGACTCCTTTTCCGCTGAGGACGTATTCAGTAGTAGGATTATTGGATCAAATGGTAGATCTACTTTTAGCTCTTTAAGAAATATCCATACTGTTTCCCATAGTGGTTGTACTAGTTTACATTCTTACCAGCCATGTAAAAGTGTTCTGTTTTTACCTCATCCATGCCAACATCTATTTTTTAAAAAAAATTTTAAATTATAGCCATCCTTGCGGGAGTAAGATAGTATTGCATTGTGGTTTTGATTTGCATTTCCCTGATAATTAGTGATGTTGAGCATTTTTAAAATATTTCTTGGCCATTTGTATATCTTCTTTTGAGAATTGTCTAGTCACGTCCTTAGCCCACGTATTGATGGGATTATTTGTTGTTGTTTTTTTTTTCTTGCTGATTTATTTTAGTTCCTGGTAGATTCTGGATATTAGTCCTCTGCTGAATGCACAGTTTGCAAAGATTTTCTTCCACTATGTGAGTTGTCTGTATACTCTGCTGATTATTTCTTTTGCTGTGCAGAAACTTTTTAGTTTAATTAGTTATTTATCTTGGCTTTTGTTGCATTTGTTTTTGGGTTCTTGGTCATGAAGTCTTTGCCTAAGCCAGTGTTTAGAAAGGTTTTTCTAATATCTTCTAGAATTTTTATGGTTTCAGGTCTTAGACTTAAGTCTTTGATCCATCTTGAGTTGGTTTTTATATAAGGTGAGAGATAAGTATCCAGTTTCATTCTTCTACATGTGACTTGCCAATTATCCCAGCACCATTTGTTGAATACAGTGTTAGTTCCCTATTTTATGTTTTTGTTTGCTTTGTCGAAGATCAATTTGCTGTAAGTGTCTGAGTTTATTTCTGGGTTTTCTATTCTGTTTAATTGGTCTATGTGCCTATTTTTATACCAGTGCCACGCTGTTTTAATGACTATAGCCTTATAGTATAATTAGAAGTCAGGTGATGTGATTCCTCCAAATTTGTTCTTTTTGCTTAGTATTGCTTTGGCTGTATGGCTCTTGTTTTGTTCCATGTAAATTTTAGGACTGTTTTTTCTAGTTCTGTGATGAATGATGATGGTATTTTGATGGGAATTGCACTGAATTTGTAGATTGCTTTTGGCAGTAAGGTCATTTTCACAATATTGATTCCAGCCATTCATGAGTATGGAAAGTGTTTCCATTTGTTTGTGTCACCTATGTTTTCTTTCACCAGTGTTTTGAAGTTTCTTCTAGAGGTATTTCACCTCCTTGGTTAGGTATATTCCTAAGTGGGTTTTGTTTATGTTTTTGTTTTTGTTTTGCAGCTATTATAAAAGTGGTTATGTTTTTGATTTGATTATCAGCTTGGTCACTGTTGGTGTGTAGCAGTGCTACTGATTTGTGTACATTAATTTTACACTGAATTCTGAAACTTCACTGAATTCATTTATCAGATCTAGGAGCTTTTTGGATAAGTCTTTAGGGTTCTCTAGGTATACAATTCACCAGTAAGCAGTGACAGTTTGACTTCCTCTTTACTGATTTGGATGCCTTTTGTTCCTTTCTCTTTTCTTATTGCTCTGGCCAGGACTTCCAGTACTATGTTTAATAGAAGTGGTGATAGTGGGCATTCTTGTCTTGTTCCAGTTCTCAGGGGGAATGCTTTCAACTTTTCCCAATTCAATATAATGCTGGCTGTGGGTTTCTCATAGATGGCTTTTATTACCTTAAGGTATGTCCCTTTTATGCTGATTTTGTTAAGGGTTTTATTCATAAAGGGATGCTGGATTTTGTGAAATGTTTTTTCTCTGTCTGTTGAGATGGTCGTGTTAATTTGTTTTTAATTCTGTTTATGTGGTGTATCACATTTATTGACTTGCATATGTTAAACTATCCCTGTGTTCCTGGTATGAAAGTCATTTGATCATGGTGGATTATCTTTTTGATATGCTGTTGGATTCAGTTAGCTAGTATTTTTTTGAGGAATTTTTTTTTTTTTTTTTTGAGACGGAGTCTCGCTCTATCGCCCAGGCTGGAGCGCAGTGGCGCAATCTCGACTCACTGCAAGCTCCGCCTCCCGGGTTCACACTATTCTCCTGCCTCAGCCTCCCGTGTAGCTGGGACTGCAGGCGCCCGCCACCGTGCCTGGCTAATTTTTTGTATTTTTAGTAGACGGGGTTTCATCGTGTTAGCCAGGATGGTCTTGATCTCCTGACCTTATGATCCGTCTGTCTTGGCCTCCCAAAGTGCTGCGATTACAGGCGTGAGCCACCGCACCCAGGCGAGGATTTGTGTATCTATGTTCATCAGGAATATGGATCTGTAGTTTTCTTTTTTGATATTGTCATTTCCTGGCTTTGGTATTAGGGTGATACTAACTTCATAGAATGATTCAGAGAGGATTCCCTTTCTCTAACTTTTGGAATAGTTTCAGTAGGACTGGTACCAATTCTTCTTTGAATATCTGAAAGAATTTAACTGTGAATCCATCTGGTCCTGGACTTTTTTGTTGGCAATTTTAAAATTACCATTTCAATCTTGCTGCTTGTTATGGATTTGTTCAGAGTTTCTATTTCTTCGTGGCTTAATATATGAGGGGTGTATGTTAATAATTTTTCTTTTTATTTTTTTGCTCAGCTCTTGAGCATTTCGAGCTTTTTCACCTTTCCAATTTGCTTCAAATGCCAAATGACCATAGAATGGTCAACATTGAGTTCTTCAGCAACTTTTCATGTAGTTGTAAGAGGATCAGCTTTGCTTATTGCTCTCAGTTGGTCTCATATTGCTCTCAACATGCTGAAGATATTTGCAATTTCCACCTGCATATTATGTTTCTTTAAGAGGGATTTAAAAAATAGTAGGAATTACTAAAGATTCCAAAAGACCTCCAAAGCCTGTGGACATGGAGGATCCAAGTCTATATCTCCAAGGAGGAAAGAAAAATAATGCTAATATCTGGGGTACAGATGAGAATAAAGAGAAACTTGCAGTAAGATGTATACTTACATTGGTGCAAAAGTAATTGCAGTTTCAGACCACGACTTTTAAATTATTATAACTAGGCTCAAACACATCTTTATTAATTGAAATAGGAACCATTACAGTCAACACATAGGTGCACCTCCCTAACCGCAGCAAAATAAACTTTCTGAATTAACTGAGATCTGTCTCAGATTTTGGGGTTTACATTTTGGTAACTACAAAGGGATTCTGAGTGGAGGTGCCCTTGATTTTTGACAAAGCTCCTATCAGTGCTTGGTACCAGCTTGAGCTATCTTTATGGCTCAAACCAATAAGACAATTTGCTGAGGCCTGGAAGCACACCCTTCAGAGAATCCTTAATCTCTCCACATTTAATCAAGATCTAAATTTTATTTTGCTATATAACTCCTTTATTTTATCTTACTTTTCTTGTTTTGGAGTTTTACTTGCTTTCAGCACAGGAAGGCAAGTTCTTCCTGCTTCCAAGATGATGGACGGCAGGTAGCTCTTTTATGGAATTAGAGCTTGCTTCCAATAGGGAAGATGATTTTTTTTTTTTTCCTGGTCCTAGGATGGTAGAGAGCAGTCTTCAGCCTAAGACCCATTCCTAGGTAGGTAACTAAATTGGGGTTTGTCTTGGCTAAAATTAAAATTAACAGCCAGCTGGTCTTAATTTCTCCTTACCATTAGAACACTCAGTAATCATGTAAGTTATGTGATCATTTGTTTTGCTTAACTGTTTTTTTGTTGTTATTATTACTGTTTGTTTCTGTTTTTGTTGCTGTTTTGATTTGTTTCCCATTGGGTTTGACCAACTCTATCCGTCTTGATCAAATCTGAAAGAAAGCTCCAAATTATGAGGAATGAGGTCTCTGAAATGGCTAAATTTCCACCAGAAAAAAGTACTATGGTGGGAGGAGAAACACGGCCAGAAAAAGGAAAACAAAAAAGGAAAGATTTCTGATTTTGACTACTTAAGGGACTTTATTTACATATAAGGTCACCTTTTTCTAGCCAGGTGAAACTGAAAGCAATGGCTGTCACCCCATGCTACAGCTTAATAGTTAAGGTTCTGCCTTTTTTCCACCACGACAGCCTGGATTTTGGTTCCTAAATCAAGCTCTTTCTGGTTTGATACTTGGTACTTCTGAAATAGTGGCAATCTGCCCTAGCTGAAATATGGTAATGAGATTTAAAAAGATTTTGTTTAAAGGAGCTCAGTGGTTAAAGTCAGCTTAATTAAAAGCTAACGTCCAAGATGTGTCTGTGTCTGTGTGTGTTTGTATTTAAAAGGCCTTTATATTTGTTTTTTGTTTCCTTTCCTAGGACATTATCCTTTTTATTGAGCAAAAGTTTTTTCTTCTCAGTTGATCAAACTCTTTTATTCATTTACTTCTGCTGTCTCTCCTTTCTCTTGCACGCTCTGCTGCATGAGGGACCTGAAATAGTTTATAACAGCCTGGGTGGGGTTCTTTAAAGAAAACAGAGAAGGCTCCAGACTCCTTTTGGGGGATAAACCTGTTTATCCTTATGGAACCCCAAGGGTGTGAACAGATAAGTTCATCTCAGTTTTAAACTGCTTGCTTTTGTATTATGTTACCTGATTTATTGACTAAAATAGTTATTGAAACAGGCTACTCTTGGGTTTTTTAAGAAGAGTGTAGTGTAGACACTTAGAAATGTCTGTTTTAAACAAATTTTTTTAAGTGTACCATAAAAACATCACATTGTCTAACCTCATAATAATTCTCCCTTTTTGGAAACCCAGGATTAAGTGTCGGCTCTGCCCAGAGCTCATTGATCCAGTTAAAAGATAGGTATTCCCTACCTAAATACGATTGATTTCCTTACACAATCCCATGATAGATTTTTGTAATTTTATGTTTGATTTGACATTCATTTTTAATCTTCCTCTAGCACATCAGACTTCTTTTCTCTGTATCTTACGATGTAAATTTTGCTATTTGATTTTCACCTGAGTTGTTTCCTTTAATATGTATATTTAATGCTATTTAGCTTACAATTACCTAGGGTTGTGAAACAGGTTATCAAGAATTTGAAAGTCTAACAGGAATAAAAAGATTTTTCTGAATCTATAATATATGTATTTCTATCAGCATTCCTGATAAAGCTGGGGACACTGAGTTTGTATATTCTGGTGAGCCTTTTTTGCCAGAAGAAACAACTTCCCCATCCCCAGTAGTGGCAACATACCCATCCCTGACCCATGCTGCCATCAGCTTTTCCACCTTTGTCTGAGAAGATAAACCCTGTGCTGCCTGAGGCAACACTGATGGCCTCCCCGAGGCAGTTGTGAGGCAAGACAAAGTTTATTCTCCTCAGGACCCACCCCAAACCTATAACTAGAAGCGGGCCCCCAGAGGTGAGGTTCATAGTGTGACCCACAAGGAGGTGTGCTATATTCCAAAAGAACTACTTGAGTTTTCTAATTTATATAAACAGAATTCTGGAGAACAGGCAGGGAATGGCTATTAAAGGTGTGGGATAATAGTGGAAGAAACATAGAGGTTGATCAGGCTGAATTTATTGATTGGGGCCCACTACACAGGGATTATGCATTTAATGTTGCAGCCCAGGGAGTTAAAAAGGTTCTAATAATTTGTTTGCTTGGTTAGCTGAAAAGATTGCCCACTGTGGGTAAGCTGGCAATGCCTGATCTCCCTTGGTGTAATGTACAGGGAGGGATCAAAAGGCTTAGGAAGATTGGGATGCTGGTGTGGATTAGTCACTTTAGACCTACTCATCCCAGCTGGGAGGGTTCAGAAGACATACCCTTCACCAATACTTTGCAAAATAGATTTGTGAGGGCAGCACCTGCATCCTTGAAGAGCTCTGTGATTGCTCTTCTATGTATGCCAGATCTAACAGTGGGAACTGCAGTCACTCAACTACAAAATTTAAATGCAATGGGAATAACTGGATCCTGAGGTGGCACGAGCCAAGTGGCGGCACTCAACCATCAAAGGCAAGGTGGGCATAGCTATCATAATGGACAGCAGAGGCAAAGCAGCAATCAGAATAGTCTGACTCATGTAGAGCTCTGGCATTGGCTAATTAATCACACTGTTCCTAAAAGTGAAATTGATAGGAAGCCCACTGCATTCTTACTTAATTTATATAAGCAGAAAACTTCCAGGCCGAGTGGACAAAAGACTAACTTGAATTATATAAACAGAGAATCACAGCCCCTCAATCAATTTCCAGACTTGAACCAGTTTACAGACTGAGAACCCCTTGAATGAAGAGGAGGCCAGGTCCCCTTAGGAAGGACCCCAGTACACTACCGACAATTTATGCTGTTAATCTTTCTCCCATCCTTCCCCAAGGAGACCTCTGGCCTTTCACCTGGATAATTGTGCATTGGGGAAAGGGAAATGATCAGATATTTTGAGGATTACTGGACACTGACTCTGAGCTGACATTGATTTCAGGGGACCTAAAACGTCATTGTGGTCCTCCAGTTAAAGTAGAGGCTTATGGAGGTCAGGTAATTAATGGAGTTTTAGCTTATGTCTGACTTAGAGTAGGTCCAGTGGGTCCCTGGACTCATCCTGTGGTCATTTTCCCAGTGCCAGAATGCATAATTGGCATAAACATACTTTGCAGGCCAGGCGCGGTGGCTCACGCCTGTAATCCCAGCACTTTGGGAGGCTGAGGCAGGTGGATCACAAGGTCAGGAGATCGAGACCATCCTGGCTAACACGGTGAAACCCCGTCTCTACTAAAAATACAAAAAAATTAGCCGGGCATGGTGGTGGGCACCTGTAGTCCCAGCTACTCGGGAGGCTGAGGCAGGAGAATGGCATGAACTCAGAGGCGGAGCTTGCAGTGAGCTGAGATCGCGCCACTGCTCTCAAGCCTGGGTGACAGAGCGAGACTCTGTCTCAAAAAAAAAAAAAAAAAGAAAAAAAAAACATACTTTGCATCTAGCAGAAGCCCCATAGTGGCTCCCTGACTGGTAGGGTGAAGGCTATTATGGTGGGAAAGGCCAAATGGAAGCCATTAGAGCTGCCTCTACCTAGAAAAATAGTAAATCAAAAACAATATCACATCCCTGGAGGGACTGTAGAGATTACTGCCACCATCAAAAACCTGAAAGATGCAGGGTTGGTGATTCCCACTACATCCCAGTTCAACTCTCTTATTTGGCCTGTGAAGAAGACAGATGGATCTTGGAGAATGACAGTGGATTATCATAAGCTTAACCAAGTGGTGACTCTGATTGCAGCTACTGTACTAGAAATGGTTTCTTTGCTTGAGTAAATTAACACACCTCTTGGTACCTGGTATGCAGCCATTGATTTGGCAAATGCCTTTTTCTCCATTCTTGTCCATAAGGCCCACCAGAAGCAATTTGCCTTCAGCTAGCAAGGCCAGCAATATCCTATCTCAGGGGTATATCAACTTTCCAGCTTTGTGTCATAATATTATTTGGAGAGATCTTGATAACTTTTCCCTTTCACAAGATATCAAACTGGTCCATTACATTGATGACATTATGCTGATTGGATCCAGTGAGCAAGAAGTAGCAAACACACTGGATTTGTTGGTGAGATATTTGTATGCCAGAGGATGGGAAATAAATCTGACTAAAATTCAGGGACCTTCTACCTCAGTAAAATTTCTAGGGGTCCAGTGGTTGGGGCCTATCAAAATACTCCTCCTAAGGTGAAGGATAAGTTGCTGCATTTGGCCTCTTCTACAAAGAGGCATAACACCTAATGGGCCTATTTAGATTTTAGAGACAACACATTCCTCATTTGGGTGTGTTATTCTGGTTTATTTATTGAGTGACCAAAAAGGCTGCCAATCTTGAGTGAGGTCCAGAATAGGAGAAGGCTCTGCAACAGGTCCAGGCTGCTGAGCAAGCTTTTCTACCATTTGGGCCATATAACCCAGCAGATCCAATGGTGCTTGAGGCATCAGTGGCAGAGAGGAATGTTGTTTGGAGCCTTTGGCAGACCCTCATAGGTGAATCACCATGGAGGCCTCTAGGATTGTGGAGCAAGGCCCTGCTATCTTTTGCAGATAACTACTCTCCTTTTGAGAGACAGCTCTTGGCCTGTTACTGGGCTTTGGTGGAAACTGAACTTTTGTCAATGGGTCATTGAGTCACCATGCAATCTGAACTGTCTATCATGAACTGGGTGCTTTCTGACCCATCTAGCCATAAAGTGGGGCATGCACAGCAGCATTCCATCATCAAATGGAAGTGGTGTATATATAATTGGGCTTGAGTAGGTCCTGAAAACACTAGTAAGTTACATGAGGAAGTGGCTCAAATGCCCATATACTCCACTCCTGCCACCTTGCCTTTTCTCCCACAGCCTGCACTGATGGTCTCATGGGGAGTTCCTTATGATCAGTTGACAGAGAAAGAGAAGACTAGTGCCTGGTTCACAGATGGTTCTGCACAACATGCAGGCACCACCTGAAAGTGGACAGCTGCAGCAATACAACCTCTTTCTAGAACTGTCATCCCTGAATGACAGCCGTGAAGGAAAATCTTCCCAGTGGGCAGAACTTCGAGCAGTGCACCTGGTTGTGCACTTTGCATGGAAGGAAAAGTGGCCAGATGTGAAATTATATACTGATTCATGGACTGTAGCCAATGGTTTGGCTGGAAGGTTAGTGACTTACAAGAAACATGACTGGAAAATTAGTGACAAGGAAATTTCAGGAAGAGGTATGTGGATGGACCTCTCTGAGTGGCCAAAAACTGTGACGTTTGTATCCCATGTGAATGCTCACCAACGGGTGAGCTCAGCAGAGGAGGATTTTAATAATCAAGTGGATAGGATGACTCATTCTGTGGACACCACTCAGCCTCTATCCCCAGCCACCCCTGGAATTGCCCAATGGGCCCATGAACAAAGTGGCCATGGTGGCAGAGATGCAAGTTACACATGAGCTCAGCAACATGGACTTCCACTCACCGAGGCTGACCTGGCTACGGCCACTGCTGAGTGCCCAATTTGCCAGCAGCAGAGACCAGCACAGAGCCCTTGATATGGCACCATTCCTTGGGGGTGATCAGCCAGCTAATTGGTGGCAGGTTCATTATATTGGACCTCTTCCATCATGGAAAGGACAGCAGTTTGTCCTCACTGGAATAGACACTTACTCTGGATATGGGTTTGCCTATCCTGCACATAATGCTTCTGCCAAGACTTTCATTCATGGACTCAAATAATGCCTTATCTACCATCATGGTATTCCACACAGCATTGCCTCTGACCAAGGCACTCACTTTATGGCTAAAGAAGTGTGGCAGTATGCTCATATTCATGGAATTCACTGGTCTTACCATGTTGCCCATCATCCTGAAGCAGCTGGATGACAGAATGGTGGAATGGCCTTTTGAAGTCACACAACACCAACTATGTGACAATACTTTGCAGGGCTAGGGCAAAGTTATCCAGAGGGCTGTGTATGCTCTGAATCAGCATCCAATATATGGTACTGTTTCTCCCATAGCCAGGATTCACAGGTCCAGAAATCAAGGGATGGAAGTGGAAGTGGCACCACTCACCATCCCCTCTAATGACACACTAGCAAAATTTGTGTTTCCTGTTCCCATGACATTATGTTCTGCTGGCCTCGAGGTCTCAGTTCCAGAGGGAGGAATGCTGCCAAGAGGGGACACAATAACGATTCAATTTAATTGGAAGTTAAGATTGCCACCTGCACACCTTTCCTGCCTAAGTCAACAGGCTAAGAAGAGAGTTACAGTGTTGGTTGGGGTGATTTTCCCAGACTATCAAGATGAAATAAGTCTACTATACCACAGTGAAGCTAAGAAAGAGTATGCGTGAAATACAGGAGAGCTCTTAGGGTATCTCTTAGTTTTACCATGCCCTGTGATGAGGGTCAATGGGAAACTACAACAGCCCTATTCAGGCAGGACTGCAAATGGGTTCCAGACCCCTCAGGAATGAAGGTTTGGGTCACTCCCCAGGTTAAAAACCACAGCCTGCTGAGGTACTTGCTGAAGGCAAAGGGAATACAGAATGGGTAGTAGAAGAAGGTAGTCATTAATGCCAGCTACGACCATGTGACCAGTTGCAGAAATGAGGACAGTAATTGTAACGAGTATTTCCTCCTTATTTTGTTAAGGACAAGTTTGTGCATTTATACACTTGTACTAAGAAATTATCTTCATCTGATTTCCTTTTTCCTTTATTATACGACGTAAGATTTGTTGACTTTATATCAGCATTTAGGTGTTGTTAATTTTATGTAATAGCATTTGGGTTGGGGATTGGTGCATTTCCAGTTGTACGAAGAATAGTTGCATTATGTTAGGTGTAATTATGGCCTTATTATTGTCTTTGCTTGAAGATTATGTATGATTTCAGGAGATGTATATGGGTTCAAGTTGACAAGGGGAGGACTTGAGATGGTTAATATTGCCAACTTGATTGGAGGAAAGGATGCAGAGTATTGTTCCTGGGTGTGTCTGGGAGGGTGTTGTCAAAGGAGATTAACATTTGAGTAAGTGGACTGGGAAAGACCCACCCTCAATCTGGGTGAACACAATCTAATCAGCTGCCAGCGAGGCCAGTGTTAAAGCAGGCAGAAGAACGTGGGGAGACTAGACTGGTTTAGTCTTCTGGCCTCATCTTTCTCCCGTGCTGAATGCTTCCTGCCATCAAATATCGGACTCCAAGTTCTTCAGCTTTGGTACTGAGACTGGCTTCCTTGCTCCTCAGCTTGGAGATGGCCTATTGTGGCACCTCACCTTGTGATTATGTGAGTCAATACTCCTTAATAAACTCCCCTTTATATATACATCTATTAGTTCTGTCCCTCTAGAGAACCTTTATGGAGTAGGTGTTATTATTATTCCCCTTTTAAAGATGAAGAAATCAAAACACAGAGAGGGTAAGTAGCCTGCCCAGGATTACACAGATTTTAAGACAGTGACACCTGAGGATAGGTTGGGTACCATGCTTGCTAACCCTCTAGGGCAGTGACTTCACTCTGCAACCTTATGAAGTCCTCTGAATAAGTGCCTCATTTTTATTTTTTAGAATTTCACGGGTGACCTAAATAACCACTAGGTGTTTTAGTTTCTTAGTTTGCATTTTTGCATAACTTAAAGATTTCAGGTCATTGAATTTCATTTGCTTATACTTTTTTGTTTGCTTGTTTAAATCAATTTTGCTTCTTGTACAAAGCAAACCTCATTTTCCTCAGAGCTCTAGAAACCAACAAGTGTACCCAAACCACAGCCATGTACCTCTTGCTTGCTGAAAGGATCCTGAGAGAAATGCAAGACAAAGAAATACAGATGAGCTCTGCAAGCCCTAGAAATAGTAAGGCCCAGCTCAGGTAAGAAAAAAACTCTTTGCTAATTTTAGTAAGTTTAAAGTTTGGAAATAGTAAACTTTTTTTTGTTGTTAATACTTCCTAACTTTGTGAGGCTAGAGAGTACAAACAGTGATCCCAACTTCCTGACTCAGCTTCCTGATCTGTAAAATGGTAGTAATAATCCTCTCTACCTCATGGGATTGTGGTGAAAGATATGCAAATCAACAGATGTGAAGTACTTAGGACAGGGCTCCACATGTTTGCTGCCATTGCTATAAATTTTCACCATCATTATTATCTTCAGGAATAAATGATTCCCCTTCTTCTCTCTTCCTTCCTCTACCTCTTCCTTCCTCTCTTCCTCTCTTCCAGCTCCTCCTCCTCTCTCCTCATCTTCCTGCCTTTTTTTTTGGCCATATTACTTTCCACTTAAAATCAAAGCATAAAAAGGGTTTACTTTTTGAGCTCATCACTATGAAATTTATTTAGAATTTATCTTTATCCATTTAGATATAGATAATTTGTAGAACTGTAATAAAACTGAAGGGTATTCCCAATTCTGAATAAATCTCTACTTTGAATCCAAATATGTATATTTATTACTGTTACAAGGTCTACATTATTATTATTGTGTAATTATTATTATTGAAAAAGATAAACATATAATTATTGTTGTTACATTATTATTATTGAAAATTTGTTATGAGAATAATTATTATTGTCTCTTAGGATTCTTTCAGCAACAAAGAAATAAGTGGCTGTGATGTGGGTATACCTGTTGATTTCCAGGGCTCTGAGGAAAACAAAATTTACTTTTTACAAGAGGCATAATTGATTTAATGAAGCAAACAAAAAAATACTAGTAAACAAAATTCAATGACTTGGAATCTCTAAATTATGCAAAAAAATACAAACTAGGGGTCAAACGCCTAGTAATTACTTAGGCCACTCTTGACTCTTGAAATTCTAAAAACAACTGCATAAAAATGTTCATATCTGTAAGAAAAATCCAAAATGCTGATGGTAGCTGAGATGGATGTCAGTGTTAGATGCATAAGAAAAGGTAATGAGTAAAAAGGGAAAGGTAAATGAGGCTTCCAAGGATGTGCAGATTATCCAAAAATTTAATTGCATGTCAGTGTTTATTTTTGTTAAACTGGCTTACTTGCTTCCATCAGAAGTAAGAAATGTAGATGAGGTCCATGTTACATAAATGTGCACAGAAAAATTAGAAAAATCTTTGTTTTCAGATTCTCTTTGCATTTATTGGTGATTTAAGCTCTAAAGAATTATTCATGTGTTAAGAATATGTCATCATTAACCTCTTTGAATGAAAGCAATGTATTCATTCATCCATTTAAAAAGTAATGCTTGCCAAGTACTTAGTCTGACCAAGTGTGCTGGCTAGGCAATGGGGGCATAACTTCCACAAGGCTCACATTCCCTACCCACTCTCTTGCAGCTGACCTGCCGTGAGACATACCTCAAGAGTACTCCAGAGAATTCCACAAGGCCCAGAAATATGTAAGCATTTAGGAACTTTCTACAGTGAAAATACACCATGAACAGAGGATAGAAGCAACAGCTAAGATCACTTTTTATAAACTGTACAGTGTGGGTCACGGCTCATTGTGATGAGGCAGGCCAAGGCATGAGATTGCAGAGAAAGAGCCCAAGGTAAAATTCAAGGGTACACTTACTTCTTAGGGTGGCTTCTTCAGCTGAGTGCCAGATAAAAAGATAGCTTGTGTTGAAGCAGTATATTGTAAGACTAAGGTGTGTCTTAAACTCAGGAATTACCCTCAGAACGAAGAGCTGCTCATAATGAGAGCAGCAGGCAAGACCTAAGACTTGTTGAGGGATCAGCAGGCTCTAGCCTCCTACTTTCTTCCCTATGTAAGGTATGTGCTTGCTAATGGATGGGCAAACTGGAGTCATCCGAACCATTAAAATTCCCCTCTTTGGATTTATAATTGAATATACATTAATTAAATAGTTTTGTATGACTCCATTGTCATTATTTGTATAATTGTTTATTTAAGCTTAGAACAGTCAGTCAATTGTGGTGGGAGATATGAACAGCTTTTTATCCACTTGAAAATGCCAAATTGTTTTCTACATATTCCTAAAGTGAAGGTCCTCAGCATGTGTAGCAAGTGTCCTGTTTGTTGTTCTTTGTTTAGTTCATTTAAGTGTCTGTGGGTATATCTGCAAAAACTCATAAGGCACCTGAAAAACTATAGAAATCTGTGCTTAAACCAAAATTAAGAACCTGGGTTTATTTTAGTAAATCTTTCTCTCCAGTTTTCTAGAAACATCCTAAAGATATACATCCTTTATACAGACCTAACCTTCTCAGGAACCACACACTCCCACTGAGTGTTGCATGTGATAGTTTGCTCTACCGCAGAGGTTCATCTGTAAGTACAACCTGCAGCCTCCTGACACCCCCAGGTCACGTATCTAGGTCAGATCACTCATCCAGGCCAGGAAAGCCCTCCCAATGGGAACCTGCTTTTTAGTTGTCCAGAGTACACCTTCTTGCTCTCATATTCAACTGTATCGTTCAACATGTTATATGACTTTCACTTTTCATGTGAGAAAATGTTTCATATTTTCATAGAGAGTACCTCATGGAAGTTAATCATCATTGAAACAAAACAACTGTGCCTTTGTTTTGTGTTGCCCTTGATTTCAAACTTCTTCAGTTATTAAAAAATGATTGGGCTGGGCGCAGTGGGTCATGCCTATAATCCCAGCACTTTGGGAGGCTGATGTGGGCAGATCACCTGAGGTCAGGAGTTTGAGACCAGCCTGGCCAATGTGGTAAAACCCTGTCTCTACTAAAAATACAAAAATAATCCGGGCGTGGTGGCACATACCTGTAATCCCAGCTACTCTGGAGGCTGAGGCAGGAGAATTGCTTGAACCTGGGAGGTGGAGGTTGCAGTGAGCCAAGATTATGCCATTGCACTCCGGCCTGGGTGACAAAAGCGAAACTCCATATCAAAAAAAAGAAAAAAAATGGCTTCGGTTTTTAAATATCCAAGTATGGGAAGGCCAAAGGTCTCCCCAGATTCAGTTGAAACAAGATGACACCAATATATATTATAATCAAACTGTCAAAAATTAAAGAGATTTTGAGAGCAAGAGAAAAGAAACAAGTAACAGATAAAGGAGTTCCAATTACAGGCCAGGAAAGAGTGGGATGATATATTTAAAGTGCTGAAGGTGAAAATCTTTGCCAAACAAGAATACTTTAACTGGCAAACTGTCCTTCAGAAACAAAGACATAACGGCTTTCCCAGACAAACGAAAGCTGAGGGAGTTTATCATCACCAGACCCATGTTACAAAAAAATGCTAAAGGGAATTATTTAAGCTAAAGGAAAAGGACACTAATTAGTAACATGAAAACATATGAAAGTATTAAAAAACTAGTGAAAGTGAGAACACAATAGAATTCAAAATGCCCTAATATTGTCATGGTGGTGTGTAAATCACCTATATCTTTAGTATAAAAGTTAAAAGATAAAATTATTAAAAATAATAATAGCAATATCATCACTGCAATAATTTAAGGACTATACAATACAAAAAGATGTAAATAGTGATATCAAGAACAACATGTGGGAGGGGGCAGTAAAAGATTAGAGTTTTTAATGTGATCAAAGATAAGTTGTTATCCAGTTAAAATAGTGTAATCAGTGTAAGATGTTTTATATAAGCCTTAGGAAAACCACAAAGCGAAAACCTGTATTACTTATATGAAAGATAAAAAGTAAGGAATCAGCCAGGCACAGTGGCTCACCTTGTAATCCCAGCACTTTGGGAGGCTGAAGTGGCCTGGATCACTTCAGCCCAGGAGTTACTGACTGCCTGAGAAACATAACGAAAGACTGTCTCTGCAAAAAATACAAAAAGTACGCAGGTGTGGTGGTACCCACCTGTAGTCCCAGCTACTCAGGAGGCTGAGGTGGGAGACTCACCTGAATCTGCGAAGTCGAGGCTGCAGTGAGCCATGATCATGACATTGAGCTCCAGCTTGGGTGACAGAATGAGGCCCTGTCTCAGGAAAAAAAAAAAAAAAAGAAAAGAAAGTAAAAGAAAAAAGAAAAAGAATCAATGTATGCTGTAGAGAAAATCGCCTAACCACTAAAAAAGATAGCAAGAAAGGAAGAAAGGAAAAAAGAATCTACAGAACAACCAGAAAATAATTAACAAAATGATAATACTAACTTCTTACTTATCAATAATTATCTTGAATGTAAAGAGATTAAACTCTTCAATAAAAAGAGAGAGTGAATAAATGATTTCTTTAAGTGACCCAACTATATGCTGGTAAAAGAGACTCACTTCAACTTTATAACTGAAAGTCATATGGAAAGAAAGTGAAAGGATGAAAAAAGATAAACCATGTAAATAAAAACCAAGAGAGCAGAAGTACTATACTTACTTCAGATAAAATAAAATTTGAGTCAAAACTTCAAAAAGAGACAAAGAAAGTTGCTATGTAACCATCAGGGAATCAGTTCATCAAGAAGCTATAACAATTGTGAATACATATGCAACTAACATCTGAACACTTAGATGAATGGAGCAAATATGAATAGATCTGAAGGAAGATATAGATTGCAATACAAAAATAGTAAGGGACTTCTCTACCACAGCTTCAACAATGGACAGATTATCCAGACAGAAAATCAATAAGGAAATATCAGACTTAAACTACACTTTAGACCAAATGGACCTAACAGACATATACAGAAAATTTCATCCAAAAGCAGCAGAATATACATTCTTTTCAAGTGCACATAGAATATTCTCCAATATAGATCATGTGTTAGTTCGCAAAACAAGAAAAAACAAATACAAAAGGATTAAAATTATATCAAGTATTTTTTCCAACCACAATAGTATGAAACTAGAAATCAGTAACAGAAGGAATTTTGGGAATTTCTATATATTTCATGGAAATTAAACAGCATGCTAACAACCAATGAATCAATGAATAAATTTAAAGGAAAACTAAAAAATATCTTGAGACAAATTAAAGTGGAAACAAATTATATCAAAATATAAGAAATGCAGTTCTTTTTCTAAATAATACTCTATTGTGCACTTATGAAAAAGCAGTTCTGAAAGAAAAGTTTATAGCAATAAATGCCTACACCACAGATAAATAAAGATCTCAAATAAACAATGTAATGTTATACCTCAAGGAACTAAAAAAATAAGAAAAACTAAGCCCAGAGTTAGTAGAAAGAAGGAAATAATAAAGATAAGAGCTGAAATAAATAAAATAGAAACAAGACAAACAATAGAAAGATCAAATAAACTACACATTTTTTGAAAAGATAAACAAATTGACAAACCCTTAGCCAGACTAAGAAAAAAAGCAAGAAGACAAAATCAGAAATGAGCTGTAACATCTGAAATACATTACATTACAATTGAAATGCAAAGGATTATGAGACTACTATGAACAATTATAGGCCATCAAATTTAATAACCCACCAGAAGTGAATAAATTCCTAGACACACACAACCTACCAAGATTGAATCATGCAGAAATATAAAATCTGAAAAGATCAATAATAATGGCTGGGCGCGGTGGCTCAAGCCTGTAATCCTAGCACTTTGGGAGGACGAGACGGGTGGATCACGAGGTCAGGAGATCGAGACCACCCTGGCTAACACGATGAAACCCGTCTCTACTAAAAAATACAAAAAACTAGCCAGGCGTGGTGGCGGGCGCCTGTAGTCCCAGCTACTCGGGAGGCTGAGGCAGGAGAATGGCGTGAACCTGGGAGGTGGGAGCTTGCAGTGAGCTTAGATCTGGCCACTGCACTCCAGCCTGGGCGACAGAGCGAGACTCCGTCTCAAAAAAAAAAAAAAAAAAAAAAAGATCAATAATAAGTAAGGAGATGAAAGTAGTAAGAAAAAGTCTCCCGCCAAAGAAAAGCCCAGGACCTGATGGCTTCATTACTAAATTCTACAATGTATGTAAAGAAATAGTACCAATTCTTCTCAAACTCTTCAAAAGAAATTAAAGAAGAAGGAATACTTCCAAACTGATTTTAAAGGGTCAGTGTTACTGTGAAACCAAATCCAGATAAAGACCCCACAAGAAAAGAAAACTGTAAGCTAATATCCCTGATGAACATAGATGCAAAAATCCTCAACAAAATACCATGAAATCAAATGTAACAGTATATTAAGTGGATTGCTCACCACCATCAAGTGGAGTTTATCCCAGGAATACAAAGATGGTTCAATATACACAAATCTATAAATCTATAATGTGATATATCACATTAACAGAATGAAGGACAAAAGTCATATAATCATATCAGTAGATTTGATAAAATTAAAAAAACATTTGATAAAATTAAATATTTTTCATAAGGAAAACTCAAAAAATTAGGTATGGATGGAACACCTCAGGAAAATAAATGCCATAGATAACAAATCCACAGCTAACTTCACACTCAATGGTGAAAACTGGAAATCTTTCCCTTTAAGATCAGGAAAAAGACAAGGATGCCCAAATTTTCCACGTCTATTCATGTACTGGAAATCCTAGACAGTAATTAGGCAAAAGAAAAAAAAGGCATCTAAATTGAAAAGAAATAAGTTAAAGTGTGCCTGTTTGCAGACACATGATATTATATGTAGAAAATATTAAAAGACTCCAACAAAAAACTGTTAGAAAAATAAACAAATTCAATAAAATTGCAGGATACACAATCAAAAATTGTACAAAAATCAGTAGCATTTCTGCACACTAACAGTGGCTAGCTAAAAAAAAAGAAATTTTAAAAAATTATGTTTACAATAGCTACAAAGGAGATAAAAGACCTGAACACTGAAAATTACAAAGCATTGATGAAAGAAATTGAGGACGACACAAATAATAGAGAATATGCCATGTTCATGAATTGGAAGAATTAATGTTAAAATGTTCATACTACCAAAAGTGATCTACAGATTCAATACAATCCCCATCAAAATTCCATGACATTGGTCACAGAAATAGACAAAACAATCCTAAAATTCTATGGAGCATCAAAAGACCCCAAATACCCAAGGAAATCTTGACCAAAAACCAAAACAAACAAAAAAACCTAGAGGTATCAAACTACCTGATTTCAAAATCTACTCCAAAGCTATAGTAATCAAAACAGCATGGAACTGGCATGAAACAAACACATAGACCAATGAAATGAAGTAAAGAGCCCTCAAATAAATCTACACATTTACAGTCAATTGATTTTTGGCAGCGTTTCCAAGAACACACATGTGAAAAGGACAGTCTCTTCAATAAATGGTGTTGGGAAAACTGCCTCTCCACATGCAGAAGACTAATATTAGATCTTTATCTCACATTATATTAAAAAATTAACTCAAAATGGATTGAAGACTTAAATGTAAGACCTAAAACTGTAAAATTATTGAAAAAAAAGAGAAAAGCTCCATCTGGGCAAAAGATTTTTGGAATATGACCCCCAAAATCACAGGCAACAAGAGCAATAATAGGCTCATGTAATTACATCAAAGTAAAAAGCTTCTGCACAGCAAAGAAAACAACCTATAGAATGGGGAAAATATTTTCAAGCCATACATCTGATAAAGACTTAATATATAAAATATATAGGGAAGTAAAATGGCTCGATAGTAAAAAAACAAATAACCCAAATTAAAAATAGACAAATTGCAGACTCACTTGGAACCTGACTGCAATCCAAGATGGGTGCTTTTTCCTTCTGCCAGAATAACATTCTGGGGTGCTGTGGCCACCTGACCTGTCAAGACTTATGTAGCTGCCCAGGAACACAGGGTGCTAGAGAACAAAGGACAAAGGACCTGAATAACACTTCTAAAAAGAAGATACACGAATGGCAAGCAGGTATGTGAAAAAAATGCCGACCATCACTAAGCAGAGAAATTCAGATTAAAACCACAATAAGATGTCACCTCACACCTGTTACAATGGCTATTACGAAAAGGACAAAAGATAACAAGTGTTGGCAAGGATGTTAAGAAAAAGGAACTGTCGGTGGTGATGTAAACTAGTCCAGCCATGATGGAAAACGTATGGGGTTCCTAAAAAAAAAAAAAAAAATAGAAGTACCAAATGATCCAGCAATCCAACTATTGGGCATACGTCCAAAGAAAATAAAATTGGTATATCAAAGAGATATCTGTACCCCATGTTCATTGCAGCATTATTCACAATAACCAGGATATGGAATCAAGCTAAGTGTCAGTCAGCAGTTAAATGGATAACAGAAATGTGGTATATATGTACCTAATGGAATATTATTCAGCCTTTAAAGAGAAGGAAATCCTGTCTTTTACAACAACATGGAGGAATCTGGAGGATATAATGTTAAGTAAATTAAGCCAGGCAGAGAAAGACAAATACTGTATGATTTCACATATATGTGGAATCTAAAAACACTGAACTCATGGAAGCAGAGTAGAATGTTAGTTTCCAGGGACTGTGAGGGGAAAGATGGGGGAGATGTTGGTCTAAGTATAGAAACTGTCAGGAGAAAAAGTTCAAGAGATCTATAGTTAACGTATTTTATTATTGAAAATCACTACATTATTATGCCATTCAACATCCCTTGTGGTCAGCTCTCTGCTAACCTCTTCAAATCCCATCACTCTCTGTCTAGCAAAATAAAAAAAAAAATGATTCTAAGATGCTTGCAGTTCTGTAGGTTGGTGCCAAAGTAATCGCGGTTTTTGCCATTACTTTTAAATGGCAAAGAGTTAAGTTGAAAACTTATAGCAAGTAAAGTAGAAATGATGAATTCTGCTGGAGCTAAGGAGACATACCACCAAGCTATGGAGGGAAAGCTCTGGAGGACCACATTCTAGGAATATGTGTGATGAGAGATAAAGTGATGGTGTGTCCCTTGACATCCTTAGATTTTTGTATCCTTAGACCAACATCTCCCCCATCTTTCCCCTCCCAGTCCCTGGAAACTACCATTCTACTCTCTGCTTCTATGAGTTCAATGTTTTTAGATTCCACATGTAAGTGAAATCATACAGTATTTGTCTTTCTCTGCCTGGCTTAATTACTTTTAAATGGCAAAAGCTGCGATTACTTTGGCACCAACCTAATAAAATCCTGCTTCCCAGGTTTTTCACACACTGCTAGCTCTCCCTAACTCATCCATGCTCTTGAACTTAATTTACTTATTCATCAGGCATCATCACTTTACCTCTCATCACACATATTCCTAGAATGTAGTCCTCCAGAGCATTCCCTCCATAGCTTGGTGGTATGTCTCCTTAGCTCCAGGAGAATTCATCATTTCTACTTTACTTGCTATAAGTTTTTCAACTTTACTCTTAAACTTGCCTCTACCCAGCCCCAGAATTTGGTAAATATCTTGAATGGAAGTCTGGTTCTCTTTCTCAGATACCTCGGGTCATTGTTTTATCACTTGAGACCCAAGCAACTGCTGATAATTCTGGTTTCTCTGTCCCCTACAGTACCCTCTTCCTGAGCCCAGCTTGAGTTTCAGCTTCTTGCCCTATCCCCAGATCACTAAATACATTCAGAGTAAGCTGTAGATCTTGAGCTTATTTATGAAAATTTCTCTCTCCTTGAAATTGTGCTCCTTTTAGTCCTCACTACTTCTAAGGGTCTTAATCTTTTAATGTATAATATGACTTTGTAAAATATATGGTTTTCAAGTTATTCTTAGTGAGGGTATTATTGAGATGCTAACTACTTCATCACATACTAAGTAGAACAAAGTCTTTGTTGATACAAGATATTTATGACAGGAAAAGAGTTCTCATTAACTTATAATGAGCAATGTAATCAAGGAAAGTATATTTGTTATGTCAGCCACTACCATAGAGATCTATATTGTGAAACCAGGAATTGTACAAGTCTTGACTCAAGGGATTAATGTTTATTTTCCTATTAGAATCTGCTTCTCAGTCATAAAGAGTAAAATTATGATACTATATTGCAGCCATAAATCTGGATGAATGATTGTCATGATTTAAAAAAAATAAAAGGAAGAAGTACATGAATAAGGAACAAGATTTTAAAAGTCAAGAGCAGAGTTGATCTTGCTGTGTTGTTTTCTCTTCATTACTTCTGCCCACAATATTCAATACTTCAAACTGTTTCATTACTAGGCCTAACTCTAGCTTTCTTTCCTAAATAAGTAATTCACATTTTGGCCCCGCAGATGCCTCCAATTCAGACTGTATTTCAGCTTTATGGACACTGGGACTTTAATCTGCTTCAGTGATGGGCTGTTATTTATTTATTTATTTATTTTGAGGTGGAGTCCCACTCTTGTCACCCAGGCTGGAGTGCAATGATTCAATCTTGGCTCCCTGCAACCTGACTCTCCCAGGTTCAAGCAATTCTCCTGCCTCAACCTCCCAAGTAGCTGGGATTACAGGCACCCACCACCATGCCCGACTAATTTTTGTATTTTTAGTAGAGATGGGGTTTCACCATGTTGGCCCAGCTGCTCTTGAACTCCTGCCTCAGCTGATCCACCTAGCTCAGCCTCCCAAAGTTCTGGGATTGCAGGCGTGAGCCACCAAGTCTGGCCTGATGGGCTGTTACTTGAAATTAACCCTCCCACTAAGAAAAGTCGATTAAAGAAAAAAGAAATGTTTACAGGTGGAGGGGAGTTATAAGCCAAGATAACTGAGTCTCATATTTGAAGCTACTTTTTACCTGTGAGGATTTCCAATTTTGCAAGCAATGGTTGAGAGCCTGAAAATCCGAGCAGAGCTAGCAACAGACTCACAGAACAGAGGGGACAAACCCTCGAGTTCAGAGCCCGCTGAGGAGGACAGGCTGTGGTAAAGACCCCAGGCGTTGGATGAACGGATGCCCTAGAAGTAGAGAGGACAAGAAACAGATCAGCCTCAAATCTTAACAGGAACTAGAGGAAAAGAAAAGCCACATTCACTCCAAGAGAAAAACAATAAGAACTTAAAAACTCACTGAACTTAAAGAAATCCAGGAGACAATAGAATGATATATTCAAACTGTGGAGACAAAATCACTTCAAACCTAAAATTCTAAATTCATAAAAACAAAATTCTTCAAATGTGAAAGTGATGTGAAGATACTTAGAGACAGCTGAAAACTGAAGAATTCATCACCAGCAGACCTACACTAAAGCAAATACTACAGAGTGTTCTTAAGGCAGAAGCAAAATGATCCCACAAGGACACTCTCAGATTCAGGAAAAATAAAGGCAACAGAAAAGCCAAATATGTTAGTAAAGCTTAAGTAATATGTTTTTAATGAAATAATAACATGGGACTTAATGTCTACATATGTATAAGTGCATTATATTTGTTTATATGCATATATGTGTATGCAAATCAAAATAATAACTAAAATACACAATAATAAAATATAAACTTGGAGAAGGGAAATGGAGATAAGATTCTGTATTTGACCAGGAAGAGGTAAAAATATTGATTTTTATTACAGCTGAAAAGGTATAAATTACACGTTGTATTTCTAAGGTAGGCATAAGAGAATAAATAGAATGCATAACTAACAAGCTAAGAGAAAAATGGAATACTAAAAAATATTCAGTACACTTCAAAGCAAGACTAGAGGGAACATAAAACAGGCAGAAAAAGTCAATAAAAGATATTAAGATAGTAGACTGAAACCCAAATTCATCATCCTGTCATTAAATGTTAATAGACAAACTACTACACAAATGGCAAAGATTAGTGACATGAAAAAAACCCGTATGCTTATATTAGACATACATTTTAACTATAAGAATTTAGAAATTTTGTACATAAAAGGATGAAAAAAATACATCACTCATACACTTAGAAGAGGGTTGGTACCATTGGACAAAGTAGACTTCATGACAAGGAAAAGCTTACTGGTAATAAAGAAGGAAAATTCACCAGGAATATATAATAATTATTTTTATTTAAATATCAGCAACCAACATGTATTGACGTTTGTCCTCCATTTGAAATGTACTGCATTTCCAAATTAAGGGTATATATGAGGTAAAACTTTCTCCATCACCAGAGAAGGATGTCTTTTTAACTTCAGGTAAAAGAAAGAAATCATATTGTGACTCCCTTGCACACTAAGCACCAAGATTCCATGATTCTGTGATTCTGAGTCTCCATGGTTGTTTTGAGTTGCTTATTCCAGTCCAAGTCAGTTCAGTTTCTGAGAAAGATCATGTCATTTTCACTGTCCTGCCTGGGAATTCCTGTAGCAGGTATTTTGACCATACTGTTGAGGGCCGTGACAAACACAAGGAATACCTTAAAAGTAGCAGACAGCACGCCTGCAGGGTGTGATGGTAACTACATGTAGGGAGAAGAGGAAGACAAAGCAGCGTATTCGATTATTCCATAGCACTGGCATACTCTGATTTTAGGCAGGATTTAAACAGCTCTTGCTGGGCACACTGGCTTGTGCCTATAATCCCAGCATTTTGAGAAGCTGATGCAGGAGTTCAAGAACAACCTGAGCAACATAGTGAGACCACTTTTCTAAAAAAAAAATTAAGGGGCTTGGTGATGCATGCCTGTAGTCCTACCATCTTGGGAGGCTGAGGTAGGAGAATCACCTTATCCCAGTAGTTGTAGACCAGGTTGGGCAGTATAGCAAGACTCTGTCTCAAAACATAGAAATAAGAATAAAACGGGAAGTATTTCCTGCTTGATATGGGTACCTTTGCAATGACATGTTATATAGATGAGTGCCATGGTCTGAAATTCTGCAGATAAGACATAATCATTGTCTTTTTGTAAATAATCATATATGATCCGAGAGCCCTGGACAAGAAATCTCTGATAGAAAGCAATAGAAGGGAGACTGTAATTTTAAATATATAAGTGGAAATGCTACAAACGAAAAGTGAAAATGTTAAACAAGTACAGATATTTAAAAAGGTTTCCCAAATTATGCTACTGCTTTATAACTTTAAATAATATGAAGATCCTTTTCCAAGAGACAAAGTTCTCATGGGAATAATTTGAACTATTATTTTAAAATATAAAGTACGTTGCATTTTTCATATTCAATTCTTTCAATAAAGTAATTTTCATTTCTGATGGTACATTGTTAATTTTTGCTCTATTTGCAAAGTAAATGTAATGTTCTCCTTTCTTTCAATGTGGTATAATGAACACATAGTGAAGTGCAAACATTTTAAGTGTATTGCTTGATGAGTTTTAAGAAATGTGTGACCATATCAAAATATACAACATTTCTAGCACATGATAAATTTCTTTCATGTCCCTTTGTAGATAACCCACCCACTGAGGCAGAAACCATTCCAATTATTTTTGCAACACAGACTAATTTTGCCTGTTTCAGAACTTAGAATAAATGAGGTCACATGCATTGTTTATCAATTTTAGGCCAGTTCCACACAATCTTGAAATGATAGCTTTAGGGAATGTATTGAAATTAGGTAGTAAGTTCTCCAATTTATTCTTCCTTTTTAAGATTGTTTTCACTACTTTAAGTCCTTTGTATATCTATATGAATTTTAGAATCAGTTTGTCAAATTCATTTTTTTAACTTTTTATTTTAGGTTTGATAGTACATGTAAAGGTTTCTTATATAGGTAAACTCGTACCATAAGGGTTTGTTGTACAGATTATTTCATCACCCAGGTATTAAGCCTAGTACTAATAGTTATTTTTTCTGTTTCTTTCCCTTCTCTCAACCTCCACCCTCAAGTAGACTCCAGTGTCTGTTGTTCTATTCTTAGTGTTCATGAGTTATCATCATTTAGCTCCCACTTATAAGTGAGAACAAGTGGTATTTGGATTTCTGTTCCTGCAGTTAGTTTGCTAAGGACAATGACCTCCAGCTCCATCCATACCCCTGCAAAAGACATGATCTCGTTCTTTTTTTATGGTGACACAGTATTACCATTCCACTTATATATTTTCTATGGTTTATATATATCACATTTTCTTTATCCAATCTGTCATCGATGGGCATTTAGGTTGATTCCATGTCTTTGTTATTGTGAATAGAGTTGCAATGAACATTTGAATGCATATGTCTTTACAATAGAATGATTTATATTCCTCTGCGTATATACCCAGTAATGGGATTGCTGGTTTGAATGGTAGTTTTGCTTTTAGCTCTTTGAAGAATCACCATACTGCTCCCCACAACAGTCAAACTAATTTACACTTTCACCAACAGTGTATAAATGTTCTTTTTTCTCCATAACCTTGCCAGCATTTGTAATTTTTTGGCTTTTTAGTAATAGCCATTTTAACTGGTATGAGATGTTATCTCATTGTGGTTTTGATTTGCACTTCTCTAATGATCAGTGATATTTAGTTTTTAAAAATATGATTGTTGGCCACATGTATGTCTTATTTTGAAGTGTCCATTCATGTCCTTTGTCCACTTTTTAAATGGCATTGTTTATTTTTCTCTTGTAAATTTAAGCTCCTTATAGATGTTGGCTGTTAGACCTTTGTCAGGCTCATAGTTTGCAAATATTTTCTCCCATCTTGTAGGTTATCTGTTTACTCTGTTGATGGTTTCTTTTGCTGTGCAGAAACTCTTTAGTTTAATTAGGTCCCATTTGTCAACTTTCACGTTCATCACGATTGCTTTTGGTGTCTTTGTCATTAAATCTCTGCCTGTTCCTATATCCAGGATGGTATTGCCTAGGTTGTCTTCCAGAACTTTTATAGTTTTGGGTTTAATGTTTAAGTCTTTAATCCATGCTGAGTTGATTTTTGTATATGGTGTAAGAAAGGGGTCCAGCTTCAATCTTCTTTATATGGATAGCCAATTACTAACCCAGCACCATTTATTGAATAGGGAGTCTTTTCCCCATTGCTTTTATCAGCTTTGTTGAAGATCAGATGGTCCCAGGTGTGCAGCCTTATTTTTGGGCTCTCTATCCTGTTCCATTGGTCTATGTGCCTGTTTTTGTACTAGTACCATGTCGTTTTGGTTACTGTAGCACTGTAGTATAGCTTGAAGTCGGGTAACATAATGCCTCCAGCTTTGTTCTTTTTGTGTAGGATTGCCTTGGCTACTTGAGATCTTTTTGGCTTCCATATGAATTTTAAAATTGTTTTTTAAAAATAGTTCTATGAAGAATATCCTTGGTAGTTAGGTAGGAATAGCATTGAATCTGTTATTTGGTTTGGGAAGTATGCCCACTTTAATGATATTATTTTTATCCATGAGCATGGGATGTTTTTCCATTTGCTTGTGTCTTCTCTGATTTCTTTGAGCAATGTTTTGTAATTCTCATTGTAGAGATCATTCACCTCTCTGGTTAGCTGTATTCCTAGCTATTTTATTATTTTTATGGCATTGTGAAAGGGATTACCTTCCTGATTTGGCTCTTGGCTTGGCTGTTGTTGGTGCATAGGAATGCTGGTGATTTTTGTAAATTGATTTTGCATCCTGAAACTTTGCTAAAGTTGTTTATTAGCTAAAGAAGCTTTTGAGCTGAGACTATGGGGTTTCTTAGATATAGAACCATGCTATCTGCAAACAGAGATACTTTTACTTCTTCCCTTCCTCTTCGGATGCTCTTTATTTCTGTTACCTGATTGCTCTGGCTAGGGCTTCCAACACTGTTGAATAGTGGTGAGAGAGGGCATCCTTGTCTTGTGCCAGTTTTCAAGAAAAATGCCTCCAGCTTTTACCTATGCAGTATGATGCTGGCTGTGTGTTTGTCATAGATGGTTCTTAGTATTTTGAGGTATGTTTCCTCAATATCTATTTTATGGAGAGTTTTTAACATGAAAGGGTGTTGAACATCATTGAAAGCATTTTCTTCATCTACTGAGATAATCATGTGGCTTTTGTCTTTAGTTCCATTTATGTGATGAATCACATTTATTTATTTGCTTACATTGTAGCAAACTCACATTCTAGGAATGAAGCCTACTTGACTGTGGTGTATTAGCTTTTTGATGTGCTGCTGGATTTGGTTTGCAAGTATTTTGTTTAGGATTTTGCATCAATATTTATCAATATTGGCCTAAAATTTTCTTTTTTGTTGTGTATCTGCCAAGTTTTGGTATCAGAATGATGCTGATTTTATAGAATGAATTGGGGAGGAGTCCCTCATCCTCAGTGTTTTGGAATAGTTTCAGTAGGAATGGTACCAGCTCTTCATTGTACATATGGTAGAATTCACCTGTGAATCCATGAGGTCCTAGGCTTTTTTTGATTGGTAGGCTACTTATTACTGATTCAATTTCAGAGCTCATTATTGGTCTGTTCAGGAAATCAATTTTTTCCTGGTTCAATCTTTGGAGCATGTATATGTCTAGGAATTTACCCATCTCTTCTAGGATTTTTTAGTTTGTGTGCATAGAGATGTTCACAGTAGTTTCTGATGGTTACTCTTATTCCTGTGGGGTTAGAGGTAACATTCTCCTCATCATTGCTAATTGTGTTTATTTTGACGTTTCCTCTTTTTTTCTTTATTAGTCTAGCTAATGACCTATCTTTCTTATCAATTTTTTCAAGAAAACCAACTCCTGGATTTATTGATCATATGAATGATTTTTTTGTGTC
The DNA here is from genome assembly GCF_047675955.1 of Chlorocebus sabaeus. Lineage (NCBI taxonomy): Eukaryota > Metazoa > Chordata > Mammalia > Primates > Cercopithecidae > Chlorocebus > Chlorocebus sabaeus. Next base: position 31,219,178 of record NC_132926.1, on the reverse strand, counting down.
TTGGTTTCCTTCAGTTCAGCTCTGATTTTGGTTATTTCTTGTCTTTTGATAGCTTTGGAGTGGATTTGTTCTTGTTTCTCTAATTTTTTCAGTTATGATGTTAGGTTGTTAATTTGAGATCTTTCTAATGTTTTGATGTGGGCATTTAGTGCTATGAATTTCCCTCTTAACACTGCAAAAGAGTTCTGAATTAGATTGAGCTGGCTGAAATGACAGAAATGCAATTTAGAATATGGACAGGAACAAAGATCATAAAGATTCAGGAGAACAACAAAACCCAATCCAAGAAAACTAAGAATCAAAATAAAACAATACAGGAGTGGAAGGATGAAATGGCTAGTATCAAAACAGAACGTAATGGATCTGACAGAGCTGAATAACACAATACAAGAATTTCACAATGCAATCACAAGTATTAACAACAGAATAGACCAAGCAGAGGAAAGAATCTCATAACTTGAATTCTGGCTCTCTGAAATGAGACAGTCAGACAACAATAAATAGGAAAGAATTAAAAGGAATGAACAAAACCTCCAAGAAGTATGGAATTGCATAAAGAGTCTAAATCTATGAATCATTGGCATTCCTGAAAGGGAGGAAGCAAGCAACTTGGAAAATGTATTTCAGGCTATCATCCACGAAAACTTCCCCAACCTTGCTAGAGAGGCCAACAATTAAATTCAGGAACTACAGAGAACTCCTGCAAAATTTACAGAAGAAGATCATCACCAAGACCTATAATAGTCAGGTTTTTCAAGGTCAAAATGAAAAAAAAAAAAAAGTTAAAAGTAGCTAGAGAGAAATGACAGGTCGCCTACAAAGAAAACTTCATCAGGCTAACAGTGGACCTCTCAGCTGAAACCTCACAAGCCAGGAAAGATTTGGACCTGCCTCATAAGAGATCTTGAAAGGAGCACTAACTATAGAGAGGAAAGACTTCCACCAGCGAATACAAAAGCACACTTAAATACACAGACCAGTAACAGTATAAACAAACCACACAAACAAGCTGCATAATAACCAGCTAAGAGCACAATGACCCACATCAATAATAACCTTGAATGTAAATGGGCCAAGTGCCCCCACTTAAAAGGCACAGAGTAGCAAGCTGGATAAAAAAGAAAGACCCAATGGTATGCTGTCTTCAAGAGCATATCACACATAATGACATCCATAGTCTCAAAACAAAGGGATGGAGGGAATTCACCAAGCAAATGAAAAACAGAAAAAAGCAGGGATTACAATTCTAATTTCAGACAAACTAAAAAAAAAAAGGCAGACTTTAAACCAGCAAAGATTTAAAAAGACAAAGAAGGGCATTACATAATGGTAAAGGGTTCAATTCAACAAGAAGCCCTAACTATCCTAAATATAAATGCAGCCAACACAAAGAAAGCAAGTTCTTAGAGACCTACAAAGAGACATAGACTCCCACATAATAAAAGTGGGAGACTTTAACACTCCACTGACATTGTTAGATAGATATTGAGGCAGAAAATTAACAAAGATATTTAGGACTCAAACTCAACATTGGACCAAATGGATCTGATAGACCTCTACAAAACTCTCCACCCAAAAACAACAGAATATACATTCTTCTTATTGCCACATGGCACACACTCTAAAATCGACCACATAATTTGACATAAAACAATCCTTGGCAAATGCAAAAGAATCAAAATTATACCAAACACACTCTCAGACCACAGCGTAATAAAAATAGGAGTCAAGACTAAGAAAATCACTCAAAATCACGAAAATTAACATGGTTCTGAATGACTATGGAATAAATAATGAAATTATGGCCGAAACCAAGGAGTTCTTTGAAACTAATGAAAACAAAGACACAACATACCAGAATCTCTGGGACACAGCTAAGGCAGTTTGTTGAATTTTACACAAAAAATATTGGCTGATATTTTGAAAGAGATTGCGTGAAATCTATGGACCAATTTGGGGAGAATTAATATCTTAACAACATTGAGCCTTCCAACCAATAAACTAGATCTATTTCTCTATTTTGGTCCTTCTAAATTTCTTTTAGCAATGTTCTATAATTGTCACATATTTTATTATGTCTATTTATATTTAATATTTAAATGTTACTGCAAGTAGTACTTTTTTTTTTTTTTTTTTTGAGATGGAGTCTCGCTCAGTCACCCAGGCTGGAGTGCAGTGGTGTGATCTCGGCTTACTGCAAGCTCCGCCTCCTGTGTTCATGCCATTCTCTTGCCTCAGCCTCCCGACTAGCTGGGACTACAGGTGCCTGCCACTACGCCCAGCTAATTTTTTTGGTATTTTTAGTAGAGACAGGGTTTCACCATGTGAGCCAGGATGGTCTTGATCTCCTGACCTTGTGATCCATCTGTCTTGGCCTCCCAAAGTGCTGGGATTACAGATGTGAGCCACCACCCGTGGCCTGCAAGTAGTATTGTTTTTAAATTTCAATTTCTGATTGTTTACTGTGGAGTTTTGACTATTGACCTTGTATGCTAAGATCTTACTAATCTCAAATATTAGTTGTTAGTATATTTTTTTCAAGATTTAAAATTTTTTACTTACATGACTGTATTAGTTCGTTTTCATGCTGCTGACAAAGACATACCCAAGACTGTGCTATTTACAAAAGGAAAAGGTTTAATGGACTCACAATTCCACATGGCTGGGGAGGCCTCACAATCATGGCAGAAGGTGAAAAGCACATTTCACATGGTGCCAGACAAAAGAAGAGAACTTGTGCAGGGAAACTCCCCCTCTATAAAACCATCAGAGCTCATGAGACTTATTTACTATCACAAGAGTAGCACAGGAATGACCTGCTTCCATGATTCAATTCCTCTCACTAGGTCCCTCCCACAACATGTGGGAATTGTGGGAGCTACAACGCAAGATGAGATTTGGGTGGGGACACAGTCAAACCATATCAATGAGCATATCATCTGCAAATAGAGTTTTACTTCTTTTTTTCCATACCAAATGCCATTTTTTTTGGCTATTGTACTGCCTTGAACCTCCAGTATATTGATCAATAGAAATGACAGAGAAGACATCCTTGCTTTGCTATTTAAAAAAAAAAAAAAGTCTTTCACTGTATGATATTAACTTCCTTTTGATCTATTGAAGAAGTTAGTTCCTTTTTAGATGATTTTTGTCAAATACCTTTTTCATCTTTTGAGATAATAATATGGTTTCCCTTTTTGTTTGCTAATGTGGTGACTTACATTGACTGATTTTCAAATGTTAATCTAACCTTGCATTTCTGAGAGAAAACCCACTTGGGTCTTGATGTATTATCCTTTTTATATAATGTGACATTCAATTTGTTAAAATTTTGTTTAGAATTTTGCATCAGTATTTATAAGGGATATTGGTCTGTAGTTTTATTTTCTTATAACATCTTCTGGTTTTGTATCATGGTGATGCTGACCTAATATAATGAATTGGGAACTATCCCTTCCTCTTCAATTTTGTGGAAAAGCTTGTATGGAGTTTGAATTGCTGCCTCTTTAAATATTGTTTGGTTTGAGACAGTTCACCAGTGAAGGTCTACGATCCTGAATTTGATAAGGTTTTACACTACAAATTGAATTTTAAAAATTGATGCAGGACTATGTTAATATCTATTTCTTCTCGAGTGAGCTGTGGTAGCTTGTATCTTTCAAAGGATTTATCCACTTCATCTGTTATCAAGTTTATTGGTATTAAGATGTTCATAATCTTCCCTTACTATTTTTTTGGATGTCTGTAAAGTCTGTAGTAATGTCACTTCTCTCATTTCTGATTTGAATAATTGTGTCCTCTCTTTTTTTCCTGAGTCTGACATATCTTCTCAAAAAGCCAGCTTTTGATTTTCTTTTTTCTGTTTAACTTATGCTTTGAACAGATCATTCTGCTGTTTATAACGCATTTCATTTTTTCCTGCTCCTATCTTCTTAAGGTGGAAACCGATTCATTGGTTTGAGACTTTTCTTTTCTAATGCATTCCTTTAGCACTTTAAACTTCTCTTTAGGTACTACTTTAGAGGCATTTCACAAATGTTGATATGTTGTGTTTTTATTTTCACTGAGTTCAAAATACTTCATTTCCTTTTTGATTCATTCTTTGACCAATGGGTTATTTAGAAGTGTGTTATTTAGTTTCCATATATTTGGTATTTTCTAGATGCTTTTATGTTATTTCTAATGTAATTGATTTCTAATGAATTACATTAGAATCACATGAGAATGAATCACCTTAACTTTTAAATCTATTGCTCTGTCTTGGTAAATGTTTTACATAGTCTTAAAAATGTATATTGTACCATTTTGGGGTGGGATGTTCTACAAATGTCAACTAGGTCAAATTGGTTGATTTTTGCTGTTCAAGTCTACCTACTATAACTTTACTAATTGTCTATCTTCTTATTCTCTCAATTAGTGAGAATGTATTCAAATTTCTGTAATTGTGGATTTACCTTTTTCCTTTGAAGTTTTATTAGTTATTGCTTCATGTATGGTGAAGCTCTGCTATTAAGTGCGTAAGTATTTAGGATTACATTCTCATGATAAACTGATTCCTTTATCACTATGAACTGGTCTTCGAAAAATCTCTGTTATTATTTATCCTGAAATATATTTTTATCTGATATTAATATAGGCCCACCACATTTCTTTTGATTTGTGTTATCATGGTATATCTTTTTTCCATTCTTTTACTTTAAACTCATTTGTGTCTTTATATTTAGTATGTTTCTTGTAGGCGGCATATAGTCTCTGTGTTTTTATCTAATATGACAATCTCTTCCCCTAATTGGTGTCTTTAGATCATCTGTTTAATCTGAGTATTTATATTTAGATTAAGACTATCATTTTGTTTTCTATTTGTTTTTTGTTTGACAGGCACTGATTTGGCCTTTCTCTGGCAGCTGCAATTGTGTATGGTATGACACTTTTCAGGCAGCCATATCCATGAACACGCTGAGATTTTCCATAGATGTGTAATTTCAAAGCAGTGTTAGACATTAAATGAAGCTTCCTGTTGGTCTTCTCAACAACAAAATCCAGGGCCAGGATCTTTAATTTTTTCAGCAAACTAGCAAAAAAAGAGTATCATCAACCAAAACACAACTCCCAAGGGACAAAATTTCTATACTTTCCAATCCTAGAGGGTCAAAGCTCAGGACATTCGCTGAATATTTAGCATCAATCACATCCCCAGTGTTCTGCAGATAAGAATCCTCTTAACTAATTTAAAGATCCAACATGATTATCATAGGTCTGTATTCCCAATAAACTATCTCACTGCCAGGACGTATGAGAGGTCATTTTTGAACACTAAAACATAAAGATTAAGATTAAATTTTTTATTAAATGGTGACTTTAAATGTTTTTATGGGGTTTTTTTTTTTTCAATATTAAAGTTTGGCTAAATAATAGGAGCATCTGCATGCAAGCATCATGTATCATGGAACCAATTCAGAAAACAGTGTGGAAGATAATTGTGTGACTTACAGAAGGGAAAGGGAGGCAGGAGAGGCAGCATAACATAATTGTTAAGTGTGTAGACTCTAGAATCAGAATACCTGAGTTTTAATTAATCTCTCCAAATTATTTAGATATTTTGCAAAACCTGCTTATTAGGTCTAGTAAGTATTTTGAGCAGTTTTTGAGATATTCTACATAGAAGGATATGTTGTCTACAAATAACAACACTTTTATTTCTTCCTTTCCAGGTTGCAGGCCCACTCCCTACTTTGCTTTGCTTATTGCACTGGCTAAATTAGCCAGTATGTTAACCAGAAAGAGTCAAGTAAATATTCTTGCCTTTTTTCCAGCCATTAAATATGATGTTTACTGTAGGTTTTCTATCTACGCCCTTTAACTATTTGAGGAGGCTGCCCTTTATTCCCAGTTTACTTAATGGTTTATTATTTTTTTCAATCTACATTTTTTTTGAGACAGGGTCTTATTCTGTCACCCAGGCTGGAGTGCAGTGGTGCAACCACTGCAGCCTTGAGCTCCTGGGCTCAAGGTGTCCTCCCACCTTGTCTTCCTAAAGTATAAGTATGGGGATTACAAAAGTGAGCCATAATTTTCTTGTTTCATTGTTCCTATTTTGTGTGTTTTCCTATTTCTTCATCTTCTCTTACTTTTATCAAGTCCTTTTTACTTTTTTGGAGTTAGATTACAGCATTTTTTTATTCTAACCTATTGAGACTGTTGCTTAGGTATTTTCAGGCTTTCTTTTTGCCTGATATATACTTACTGCTACACATTTTCCTCTATTATAGGTTTAGGCAGAATAAATTTTGTGAATAGTATGCAGTAAATTTGTTTTTTCTTTGTTTTACCCATTTGAATAACTGAGTCAGAGGCATTATTGAAACGGTGAGTTTCCTCCCATTGTTCTAGAATGCCAACTTTGTCATAATTCAAGTGTCTACAGGTAATTATCAGTTTTCAGATTCTCTTTTACCATTGATCTATATGACTACTCATGTAATACTACATTGTCTTAATTACCACTGTTTTATAAGAAGTCTAATAGTTATCCAAATTTGTTCTTCAAAACTGTCTTAGCTACTCTTGCCTTGGAGCATTTCTGTATATAATTTTAGAACCAAATTATAAGATCTTTTAAAACAAGGTTTTTGACGTTTTGATATAAGGTTCATTGACTGTTGTGAAAAACTGATGTAATTGTGTTGAGGAGTGAAGAATATGACTAATCACACATATTAGATACACTGTTGGGGCAACCATAGGATGCACAGATTAAAAAAATATAAAGAACAGACTGTCAGAGAAAGCCTGATAAAAGAATTATGCAAAACAAGACATCAGAGTAAGCTAAATGTAACTATTGATGAAAACTAGGTATCTGCCATTTACCAACGGGGGAAGCTTAGTTCCACACAACTGTAGCTTTAGTTCCATAAAAATAGAGCTAAAAATTCACTAGAGTTTTACAGCCACGTGCTAGCTACCCACATGCTACACAGTATTTTTATTTCAGTTATTCAACAATAAAATTAGCAGATCCATTTTATGGATGGGCTTGCTCTTTTGGATTTCTCTTTTCCCACTCCAACAATAAATAAATCACCTGGGATGTGGGGGAAATGATATCTTTAATATTGAGTTCCCACATCCCTGTCCATTGAATGGCATCTTTAATACTCAGTTCCCACATTCCTGTCCAGCGTACCCTCTACTCTACAGTCATTCTCAACTAGAGGAGCCCCATGTTTTCACAATAGACAGTTCAGCCAAGCAGGAAGGGGATCAAGTGGATAGGAAATCAAGCAGGAAATGTGTGCAGATGCTGTGTTTATCACACAGGCATTCTCATACTTGCCAAGTATGCTCTCCTGCAGGTCACTTCCAGCAAGGGTGCTCATCTAAAAATGCTTATCGGGGAATGGATGGAATGACAGAAAGTATAGTAAGAGATATCTTAGAGACCTCCAGTTCTCAAGGCTATGCAGGCATTACTTCTCCCCCCAAGAGTCTTCCCCTGTAAGTTTTCAGGGAAAACAGTTGGGGCTTCAGGAAAAGGATCACAAAGAAGTGAAGAGACATTAGGCAGGGTCTTTATGTGCAATCACCATGGTTTATATAAGTATATGAAAATAAATGCAAGTATTAAAAAACATAACCTTAACATAGCAAAAATAAGGCCACCAGGATCAGAAGACAGTAAAATGAGCCACTTATAGGGATGGACAACCCAAAGCAGAGTGTCCAGAGGGAAAAGCAAGTTCAGATGTGGTTTTTACACATTAGTCTTAGCATCTAATGCTTCAAGATAGAGAGTAAAGATTTAAAAAGTACTAATATTAACTGAACATGAGCTCTGCATTGTATTTGTACTTACGGATAAAAAATACTCAGGGGAAGTATGTTTGCCTCAAGTCACACAATCTGTGAGTCACTGAGCCAGGATTAAACCCAAGACCATCTGGCCTCAGTGCCAATGTTTTTCAGCTCCAAGTTGCCAGTTGGGAAGAATAAAAGGGAGACCTGCTCAAAATGTATCAATCTCAAGGTCCTTCCAGAGATGCAGGTCAACTTATATGCTTGAGATGGGAAAATGCATACAGATCAACTTTACTGAATCTGATCAACCTATCGTTCCATTTTTTGTACAAGACCTTTACATGTAGCTTTAGGGGTCATGCTGAAGCCCCTTCTTAAAATAGCGTATAGGTTTTATTTTGTTGTTTACTCAAGTTTTCTTCCATGTCTTTTATAGAAAATTACTTTATGGCCATAATTATGCCAAGTTAATATTAGCAGTTTCACAATGGCTGATTATCATTATGTAGTATAAGGAATATACAACTTGACAATATTCTGTATGCTTAACTTGCTGCACTGATCACTGAGTTCATAACTTTAAAATCTTCACATGCCATATTAAAAATGTTCTTCATGTATATAACTATTTTCCATCATCTTTGCTGGAAAAGTTAGGCATCACCAAACTAGAAACAGATTCCCTTAAAAATTTTTATCTATTGGGATATTGTCCCCAAGCTTATCAAATTAATTGGGTTTCTAGTAATTATTAAGGCTTGAGCTAATTTTAAGGCTTTTCTGTGGCCAGTTCATTATGATTTTACCACTGTATGAATTCGCTGGTGTACAGTTAGTTGTGACTTCTGGATAAAGGCCTTCCCACATATAGCACATTGATAGGGTCTTTCCCCAGTATGAATCCTCTGATGTAAAACAAGGTCTGACTTCTGAGAAAAGGCCTTTCCACATTCAGCACATATGTAAGGTTTCTCTCCTGTATGAATTCGCTGGTGTCCCGGAAGGTGAGACTTCTGAGAGAAGGCTTTCCCACATTCAGTACATATATAAGGTTTTTCTCCTGTGTGAATTCTCTGATGTCCAATGAGATGTGACTTCTGGCAGAAGGCTTTGCCACATTCACTACATTTATAGGGTTTTTCTCCAGTATGTGTTCTCTGATGTATGATGAGCTGTGACTTGCGGGAGAATGTCTTCCCACATTCAGTACATTCATAAGGTTTTTCCCCAGTATGAACTAACTGATGTGTAATGAGTTCCGTCTTCCTGCTGAAGGCTTCCTCACATTGAGCACATTTGTAGGGTTTCTCACCAGTGTGAATTCTTTTATGTATAATGAGGTGGGACTTCTCACAGAAGGCTTTCCCACATTCAGTACACTCATATGGTTTCTCTCCAGTATGAGCTCTATGGTGTATAATCAGCTGTGACTTCTGGGAAAAGGCCTTCCCACACTCTCTACATTCATAGGGTTTTTCCCCAGTATGTATTCTCTGATGTATAATGAGGGGTGATTTCTGGGAGAAGGCTTTCCCACATTCACTACATTCATAGGGTTTTTCCCCAGTGTGAACTCTCTGATGTATAATAAGGGATGATTTCTGAGAGAAGGCTTTTCCACATTCAGAACAATCATAAGGTTTCTCCCCAGTATGAGTTCTCTGATGTACAACAAGATGAAACTTCTCACTGAAGGCTTTTCCGCATGCACCACAATCATATGGTTTCTTTCCAGTATGAATTCTTTGATGTACAATGAGCTGTGACTTCTTAGCAAAGGCTTTTCCACATGTAACACATACACAGGTTTTCTCTTTAGTTTCTACATTCTGATACTGAATAAGGGATTGTGTATTTCTAAAAACAGTTCCATACTGATTATCATCAAAAGGTATTACTCCATTGTGAATCTCCTCAAGATTAGAATTGGGCTCACTCTGGGTAGATGATTTTCCACCTCCAAAACTCTGATCAATTTTTTTTCTTGAATTGCTCTTATAACAACTCGGTAGGTCAATATTTGGTTTTAAGTTCTTTTTCAAAGCATCATATTTATGGAATCTCTGTATTGATGTACCTGTTTCTATGCACTCTTGAAATATTTTCCCCAATGGATTATATTTATGCCCTGATGCCTCAGTCACTGTTTTACTGTTAACAAATGTGACCTGCCTGAAGAGTTTGTCTTGATTCTCTAGAATTCTCTGCAGCTGACCATCACCTTGACAGACTTTTAAAATGGAGCACAATGAACCATCCTTTGTGACTCCCTTCAGTATCTTATGATGGAAGGAAACTGTCCCCAAGATACATGACTGGGAGTTGTGAAGGTTACTCTTCCTGTCTAAAAGAAGAAAAGACACAATTTAAGAGTCATCACAAGAGTAAATTAACAGAGGGTAAAGAAGTAGAACAAATGGATGATCCAACATAGTAGATGAACTCACAAAAAAAGGATGGAAACAGGTCATCTCAGAAGACAGTACAGCATATAGTGTTATCAGGTGAAGAGATAGACAAGAATGTTAAACAGAAATATTCATGTAAAAACTAAACTTAAAAGCAATGAAAAAGTGTCAGGGGTCTCGTCACTACTTTTTTATTATTCTTTTAGAATCTTGCACTTCCGCTTTCTAAATAGAAACCCCTTTTCACCTTTTAATTTCATTTGTATTATAAACCATGTGCTACACATTTTTATTATCCTACCATCACTCTAAAGAAACAAGGTATCTTCTGTATGCAAAATACTTTAACTCTCCTCCATCTATTTTCCTAACAACTAACACAAATAATGGAAAAATTCAATATCCTGCTGCAGATTCAGTATCAGAGTCAAACGGAGAATACAGATCTAAATTCCACTACTCCCAATAAACTACTTTCTATACATGTCAAGTAAAACTAGTAAAGTTCTCCCAGAAAAGCTGTATCTTCCTGACCCTAGTTTTGTTCATGTACTCTCTCCAACACTCTTTGCTTGCCTTCACCCTCCTCCTTCAGCCTCAGCAGCATTTATGTCATTCAGAGCAATTACAGTTGCATGCTCTGAAAAATGTCTCTCAAATACTCCCACATCTCTTTGGACTCTAATTTTCTCTGAACTTTTAAAACAGTAACTGCATTTGACATTTAATTTAGCATAGTCATTTACCTGGGAATCTTGCCTTTTAAAGTACAGCTTATGTTCTTTAAAGGAATTTGCCTTTTATTGCCTTTAAAACTCTTTCAGAAAAGACAGTAAATATAAATATATATATACACACATGAGACAGGATCAACAAAAAATAGGACTCCTCTGAAAGGCTCCACAATTACTTGTTGAGTGACTACTAAATTCTCAGCATAGAAGCAAAAAATAGGAGATTTTGATAAGGATAGAAATATAAACCTCAGGCACCAATCAATTAAAAAAATACACATAAATTGATATTTCACTTCCCTTGTCTCCCATCTGCCTGATATTCATCTGGATAGATCCAATTTGATATGTCTCTCTTTATGATCCATGGCTCTTCTCCTTGTTCCAACTTGGAGATGACATCTGGTTTGGAAACTGGATACCCTATTAAACAAAAATCACAGAGGATTGAAATTGACTTTACCTAAGGAAAAAGAAAAGGTGCAGTTTCAGATGGTCTATAATGAAGCTGTCCAGTTAGCCCTCAACAAAGGCATAACCTCCATTTGCAAAGGTATGAAGGTCATAAAAGTCATGACATATGTCAGGAACAACCTAATCACAGCAACTGGTAAGGAAAGGCACTTGATTGGACAACTCTGAGTTATTCGGGGAAGCCATCCTTACCCATTGAGACCAGGTGGCTGTAGTTCTCCAGCATCACATCCCTGTACAGGGTCCTCTGAGCAGGGTCAAGTTGCTGCCATTCCTCCTGGGTGAAATCCACAGCCACATCCTTGAATGATACTAACCCCTGTAATAGCAAATTCCTGTTCAATCTGAAGTGATCATTCTCATAATTTCTACTGTAATGTGCACAACTACAACCACACCTAGTTTTGTATCATAGTTTTTGGGAAAAACAAAATAAGATCCTGTTTTTAGCAAGCAGAGCCAGGCATATGAAGAGAAAAAAAGAAGTAAACCATAAAATGCCTACCTAATACATACAGTAATTTCGTATGTTTTAAAGGCAGCACCCAAATAACCAGGAGGAAGATGGATTATTGGATGAATAGTATTGAAACAATGAATAGTAAACAGGAAAGGAATAATGTTGAAGAAATATTATGGGTTGAGTTGTATCTTCTGAATATTTATATGTTGAAGTCCTAACCCCCAGTACCTCAAAATGTGATATGACTTGGAAACAGGGTCATTGCAGATATACCTAGCTATATGAGGTATTTAGGGTGAAATTAAATCTAATATGATCTGTGTCCTTATCCAAAGGGGAAAATTTGAACACAAAGACATGCATAGAGGGAAGATAATGCAAAGAGTAAAAATAAGATACTTATAAAGAAGCTAAGGAGAGAGGCATGAAACAAATATATCCCTCACAGTCCTGAAGAAGAACAACCTTGATTTTGGACTTCTAGTTTCCAGAACTATGAGACTAAATTTCTATTGTTTAAGCCACCCAGTTTATGGTACTTTGTCATAGCAGTCCTAGCAAACCAATACACTATATAATACCTGGGAAAAAAGAATAAATTCTGATGGAATAAAAATTTTAACTCTAAAAAGTACTAAAGACCATAAAAGTAACAAAATAAGACATGGGAGAATTTTAATTAATGATTATAGAGCAGAAATGCCCTTTGCAAGTACATTTTTTTTTTAAAAAAGAAAAGCTACATTTAGAGAATCACAGAATGTCAGAGCTCTAGAAGATCATTAATCTAATCTCTTTATTTCATAGGAAAATGATCTTAGCTTCCCCCAAATTTAATAGCTGTCTTATATACACACAATAGCTAGTAATAGAATGAATATACCAATTACAGGAGCAACAAAAAATAAGAAATCCCAAATGATAAACTCAACAAAAATGTGCAGAAAACATTAACGAAGAAACCACAACAAATTAGTGACATAACATCAAAAAAGAATTTGGGTAAAAGTAGAGTTATAAAATGTTTCTGGAGGGAAAATTGACTATTTTAATTATGTCCCCATTATCCTCACAATAGTTGTTAACTAATAGCAGAAACTAATCTAATAGTGATCTGTATTATTTTAAATAAATTGTTCAGACTTTTTCCCTAAATATTCCATTATTACCAAACACCACTTTCAGAATGAAAATGATTATTTCAAATGTCAACACTGCCTGCTTAAAAGCCTCCTTTGTTTTCTTCCTTGCTAACAGTCTCATCTCTCTCATCTCAAATCTCAAGTTTTCTCTCATCCCACACCAATTCCATATTCGCTCTGTCAAGCTGCCAAACACATAGTTGTCCGTGACAATCCTATTAATTTTCCTATTTTACATATAAGAAAACTGAGGATTACAGTGATTAAGTAAATACTTGCCAAAGATTACATACTAAATATATGATTGATGAACTCTCATATCTGCAAGATTTATTCTCACTCAATAGTCTAGTTCTTGACTACTGCAGTCCAAACTGCCTCCTTGATACTGTAAACATGATCTTTTATATTTTGTCACTTCAATACCAACCTTAGTTGACCTTTCCATGAAGCACTCTCCATTTTAGTTTTAAAATTCTCAGCCTTCCTAAAATCACTCTGCCCTACTTTTACAAACGCTGCTTCCTGTCCTCAGCCTACTTCCCTCATGAACCAAAGTTCAATAATCATTTAAGCCTATTACCTACTTCCTTAGAAATCTGGTTGTTCCCCACTCTCTGCTATAACAGTACCTGCTCCCATGTCTGCCACAGAACTTTTATGTGTTAATGTTAGTTTCTACATCTCTTTACATCTCTGCCAATGTGTTAATGTTGGTTTCCACATCTCTCTTTTCTCTGCAGTCCTCCCAGAAGAAAACTATACCTAAATCTGCTCAGGATATTCAACAGCTAGCCAGTGCATATGACATAAACTGGGTACTTAAGAAATGTTTGTTAAAAAGAAATGAATAATGATTATAAAGAAAAAACAAAAACTCATGTTTAGTTAAAAACTGTTTTGTGTATTAGTCTACATTTTTTTAATCTGAAGAAAAGTAACATAAGAAAGATAATAAATCTGGAATACAGAGGAAATCCATTCTGAGAGGTAAATTCATAGATATTATCATTCTAACATTCTGATTTTGCTTTATTAATGATACCCAAATGCTTCAATATAATAAGTAGGTATAAATTTCTTAATTTTGAGAAAAATATAGTACATAATCAGTGGAAAATTATACTTTTGTCAACTAGAAACCATTTTTACAGCTCGGGTCCCTGCAGAAATGGAAGTACAATTAAGAGATGGAAGAAATGAAAGGGAAGTAGGTGTTACAGGCTGAAAAGAAGGATATGTGTAAAAACGACTTCACTTCTGGATGGTAGGGAACTAATATACAGCCCTCTTCCTGAAGGAAGAAGCAATTAATCAACTAATTAGCCACAGCAGTTGGATGTATTGGGCTAATTAAAAAATCCATTCTCCTTCAAAGCAGTGTTGTGTAACAGAAATATAAAGCTAACCAGAGAGTAAGTTTACATTTTCTAGGAACCACATTCAAAAATTATTTTCAATAATATATATTTATTCCAATATATTACTCAAGATATTGTTTCAACATGTAATCAATCCTTAAAAACTACTTGTGAGTTTTTTGGAAATATAACTTTGAAATCTGGTATGGACTTAACACAACATGTCTCAATTCAAACTAGCCAATTGCAAGTGTTCAGAAACCACATTTGACTGATGGCTGCTATGTTAGACAGCACAGCTCTCAAGCAAAGCTACTGAAATCCAAAAACAAAAACAACAAAAAAGTCTTTTTGCAACAGAACTCTAAACTCTACTATAAAATATACATAAGGACTCCTGATGCAAAAGCTGACTTCAAGATTTGACAATGTTAATGATACTGATGATGTAATAACAGCTGATACTTAAATACAGTATAAACCATGCCCCGGTTATAGTTTCAAGCATGGTTTTTACTCAATTCTCACAACAACCCTATGAGGATTATAATCTCTATCTGTAAGATGAAGAAGCAATCCCAGACAACCAGGCCACAAGGAAATATTATGCATCTGATAAATTAATAAAGGAGAATTCTATGTACTGATATGGAAAGATATTCTAAATGTATACAGAAGAGCTATAGTGGACAGTAAGTTAAAAATCAAGTTGCAGAACAAAATGTTTACCGTAACATTCTTTTTCCAAAAGAAAAGTGTATGAAAATAAGAGACATTCTCACACATTTGTACTTTTACACGTAAACAGTTAATCACAGTTATATTCATATCAAAAAAGGTTTGGAAGATTAGAAGCAATGGTTAACCTGGGAGAAAGTGAGTTTAAGTTAAAGGTCTCTTTGTTTTAAATTTTTATCTTTTATATAATTTTAAATGTTTATATGCCAATGCTGGCAGAAAGAAAAAATAATACAAACTTTTTAAAATGGGAGAGCAAAGAAGGAACAGCCTTGAACTTGACAGTAATCCTACAAATTATGAAAGCACAGCAAAAGATATGGAGCATCAGGAACTTTTGCCCTCCAAAGATTTGCCAGATAAATAACATTTAAGAATGGCTTTTTTTGAGAGAAATATATAGTTTAGAAAAACATTCAAAATGTGCCTATCTTACATTAATGAATTTACCTGTGGATAAAGCTGGACAATAGGAAGCATCTGTAATTAGTTTGTTCCTCGAAAGCAGAGGTCAACAAATTTTTTCAGTAAAGTTTATATTTTTGGCATTCCAGGCCATATGGTTTCCGTTGTAACTACTCATCTCTGCCATTGTAGTTAGAAAAAAGCTATAGACAACATGTAAACAAACAGCATGGCTGTGCTCCAATAAAGCTTTGTTTATAAACACAGTTGGAGAATGGGATTTGGCCCATGGATAATAATTTGCCATCTCCCACTCAAGAATAAGGTTCAAGGAGTTTGGCTAGACATTATGATACATCCCCTCTAAAAAGATCATTTTAAGACACCACTACAAGAAACCTACTGTGGCATTTACCAAAGGAGTGTTGGTGAGGACACTGTGCACTCCACCTCCTAGAGTAAAAGCCAAAAAGGAATTTTTTTTTTAGTCTTATATGGCAAGAAATATTTTCTTACCATGGGAAATTTATCTTTCTCTTTAGGGAAATGCAAATCGTGTAACTCATGATGTCTGCAAGAAAGATCAGAACAATTAGTACATTAATTTATAAAAATGGTTTCCAGCCAGGTTTTTTACATATTACCTAGCAACGCTTTTGAGGTCTTGATCTTTATTGTTACCACCTTTTCCTTAATCCAGATTTTAGCTATCTTTACTTTCCATTTGATTGTATGAAAAACCAAAGAAGAAATATTTTTTTAAAAAAGCAACTCACCTGGGACTTCATCATTTTTTGCTCTTTTCCAAAAGGCCAGATGACTGAAAAAGCAAAACTGGTGATCAGAATGTTTTTCATAGACCAAACCCAGACTGCAGCTTTCACATTCACCAGTCTAGCAACAACTAACACCAGAAGTCAGGTAGCTAATGGGCTACCCTGTGGGATAAGGTTGTTTGAGCCTAACAGAAGGATCAGCAAGCACCATGTGGAGGAGGGATCATTCTTTACTCCTCTTGTACTTATAATATGATCACATAGAAGTTGACCAAGGTTTATAATTGGATAGATGTGAAGATATGTTTCCAGCTGATTTACTAACAACTTATTGTTCCCCCTGGGAATCAGCAATTCTATTTATATAAGATTTTCATGAGGCAATAATCATGGATAGCTATATAAAGATATAAGTGAAGATGGAGCTCCTTGGCAATAAGAATGGGAATGACCAAATGGAAAACTGAGGCATGCATTCCCTATTCCTCAAAAGAACCAGCAGCTGAATTCCAACAATATTCCAAGAACCTCTTATATTTTCCCCCAACTCAGAAAACTCTTGCTAAATCAATGTGCATGAACTCAAAGGTTAATTTTAATATGTTTTCTGTTTAAATTTGTATTGCTCTTTTTCAACAGTGCTATTGTCTGCATACAAAAATGGTGATGGGTTGGAACGACTGAAAAAAAAGAGAATATACCACAATGCAGGAAGGTACATACCTGGTAAACTTTCCTCAGTCCCAGGACAAGTCATGCAGACAGAGCTTAACTAGCCCAGAGGAAGTGGGGGATCCCATGATAGAGAGATTATTTTATAGGGGGTATCCCAGGCTGTATCAAAACAGATCTAAAAGGAAACAAAAGAAACAGTCATACTCATCTCTGGACACTCAGCAGATGCTCAATAAATGTCTCTTGAATAAAATATAAAATGATTTCAACAAACTGAGAAAGTGGAGGACTGAAATCAAACTTTTTATTATGATTCTATCAGCTTTTATTTGTTTGGTCTTGTTGGGGGTACCATCAGAAATGCTTAGGGGGCAATGGTAGACTACGAAAAGATGTGAAAAGGGGTTGACCTTTAAGAACTCAGCTAGCTGCCTATGACCTGTGGAAATTTAACGTAAGTAAAGGCCTTCCCCAGTAAAATGTGGCTGACCACCACAATACCGTGACCCCATTACTGTCCCCATCTAAATCTCGGAATTCTCAAGCCTAGCAATTATGTACCCTACTGAACTCCCCCATGTCCATCACATCACTGAATACATGGACGCCCCCATCATTTAGTCCATAGCCTCCCATCACTGATTCCTCAGAGCCCCGTAAATCACTGAACCCAGTTAAACCCACCAGTCAGTCCACCTGCACGCCATTCCTAACCCCATAAACACCCCCTCACTTCTCACTTCCCAGTTACTAATCACATCTTGGACTCCCACATAAATCCAACACTAATCCCACCGACTTCCCCCACCAGTGACTTCATAAACCTACCACTGACCCTCACGGGCTCCTCTCCTCCCATTACCAATCCCACAGACTCACCCTTCACCGCACACATCCCGCCTCTGACTCCCAGCTGGATTATCAGGTCCCAAAACCCCCATCACGGCTTAACGGGAACCGCTGTCACATCCATATTGGCAAACTCTCCTGCTTCCTGTCCGGGAGCACAACACCAGGCTCCGTAGGCTGGGTTGTTCCGTACGGGGCGGTTTTGCCCGTTCCGCATCTTCAGAGGCTTTGTTCAGGAAGCAACATGGCTGCTCCCTGGGGCTGTTTCCGCATGGGGCCGCCATCTTGAGAGCCCGGTCGTCTCCGTACTAGCGGAGGATTCGCCCGGTGCTGAGCCCGAGGGTGGGCTGTACCAACGCGGCAGCGAAGGAAGGGGAAGACGACGGAAAGGCGGCCTACGAAAGGAGCAGTAAGGTGCACACTTTTGCAGACAGATTTTACAAGGAGGATTGAAGAAGAAGTTGGAGTGAACCTTCCTCTACTGGAAGCATGCTTCTGACGAAAGGGGAGGAATTTTAAATGGTACCATGGACGTGTTTGTGCATGGTACAGCCCTATGCCGGGAGATTCGATTTGCTGAGAGGGGAAGCGTGGAATGGTGCGGTCATCTCCAGGGAGATTCCACTGTGGGAGAGAGGGACAAAATCTGGGGGCTGAACAATCACTGTGAACTGTAATTATGCCAATAACAACGGTAAGGAATCCTTATAAGGGAAATTCATATTGCAGTAATAAGTAATAACAGGTCGACTGAAGGAAAAAGGGAAATTAAGAGGCAGGGAAGAAGAGACCGAGGCACAAAGAGAGGGACAGTGAGAAGCAGAGAATCATAGAGAAAATGGGGGAAATGGGGACAAAGGAGCAAGCCTAGAAAGGAGGAGAGACGGGACACTGAAGAGAAGAAAAACAGACATAGGAATAGAAGTGGGAAGCTAAGGGGTAGAGCGTGGTAGACAGAGAGATTGAGACAGAAAAGAGACTTGAAAACCGGAACGGACATAAGGGAGAGACTGAGAAGGTTAGATTTCAGAAACAACAACAACATGATTTTA
Source organism: Chlorocebus sabaeus (assembly GCF_047675955.1). NCBI lineage: Eukaryota > Metazoa > Chordata > Mammalia > Primates > Cercopithecidae > Chlorocebus > Chlorocebus sabaeus. The sequence goes on along the minus strand of NC_132926.1, from coordinate 31,200,304 downwards.
AAAAAATGAACCAGCCAAAGAGAATATTAAAATTGTTATCTTAACACTTAGACCTCACATCAAGCTTTAAAAAAGCAAAATGCATGTTCACAGACCAATGTTTCATTTGTATGAATGAATACAATTTTGAATCATAAGTTTCACACGAGTGATGCTTTTTGATATATTATGAAACAGGCAGCAATTTTACATTTAGCAATTTTATTTCTCATGTCAAAACAAAGGCAGACTTAGATAAGAAGACAATGTATTCAGAAAGAACACTGTTGCATTAGGAAGAATGCTCCAATCTCAAATCTGCAAGAATCACAATATCAAACAAAATGACTTTTTTTTTATAGGGAGGAATAAGAAGGGTTAGCAGGAACTTTGTAGGTTGGAGGATATGAGGTAGGGGTGTGCAGGTGGCAAAACCGGGGCATTTCTACAGAAATTGTTTCTGTTGTCATGGAATTCAGAATAAGCGGTTAAGGGGAGATGTTCTGAATCATAGTGCATTAGTGCGGTGTTTCAACTCAGGGGAAGGCAAAATGTAGGGGCCTGTGGGAAGGAGAGAAGTCTGACTAAAGTTTGGTCAAGGCAAAGAGGGTAAGAAATGGTTGGTTGTGAGCACTTAACTTCTTATATCTATTTAGGCTTCCACAGTTATATCAATATTTGTTTCTTGCTTTGAGCTTAAGACAGTGTAGACACTGAATTTAGTGGTAAGGGTATATAGTAATGATTAATTCAGAATCCTCAGCCTCAAAGAGTGATGCCAGTGGAATTTGTAGACTCAGGAAAAGGCCAGACTCTACTACTGTTCCTATGTGGAGAGCCTTGTAGGAATTGTAAAAACTTTAGTTCTTCATCTTAAGAATGATGGAAAGCTGTCCTTATGTAGTACCTAATTTAAAAAGAAGATGTTGAAGGAACATCTTCTTCCTTTCATTCTTCCTTTCATAATGAAAGAAAATTAAAGCCATAGTGTGATACCATTTCTCATCTATTTGCTTGTAAAGTATTATTCTAAGTTTGGGAACACTGTTGGTTAGGCCATGGGAAATATCATGTATTACTGGTGGGACAGCAAACTTATAGCCCCTATTTAGAGGGGTTGGCAATATCTAGCAAAACTACATGTATTGGTTATCTATTGCTGTGTAACAAATTACCCAAAACTTAGCAACTTGAAATTATAAATATGTATTGTCTCATAGTTTCTGTGAGTCAAGAATGGGAACAGCTGGGCTGGGTGGTTCAGGTTTAGTCTCTGAAGTTGCAATCAAGCCATAGGTCAGGGCTGCAATTATTTCAAGGCTCAAGTGTAGGAGGATATGCTTCCAAATTCAATCAAATAGCTGTGGGCAAGCCTTGCAATATCAGTTTCCAAGTTTGCTCACATGGCTGCTTACAGGCCTCAGTTCCTCACTATGTGGGCCCTTCCTTAGGCTATCTTACTGCTTCCATGATGTGGCAGGTGACTTCCCACTCTCTAAGACGGCTTCATGATATGATAACTGACTTCTGTATAGACCAAGTGAGTCAAGGGAGAGAGAACACACACAAAACAGAAGCCACAGGCTTTTTATAACCTAAATTGGAAGTGGCATCTGATTACTTTTTCCGTATTCTATTGGCTAGAAGTGAGGCACTCAAGCCAGCCCATAATCAAATGAATGGGAATTGAGCTCCACCTCTTAAGGGGAGGATTATCAAAGAATGTATGGACATATCTCTAAAACCACAGCACTACGTAATTTTTACCCTATGATTCAGAAACCCCACTTGAAGAATATATCCCAAAGATTTACCAGCAGAAAAAAAATAGCCAAAAGATTATTTATTGCAAAACTGTTTTTAATACCAAAGGACAGCAGATAACACAAACATTTAAAACAGTACTACTTAGCTGTGTATGTGTATGTGAGAGGAATTGGAGGAGAGAGAGACGGAGGGAGAAATATCTTTCTGTACTAACATGAAGTGAATTTCAGGATATAATATGTATCCTGACATTAATTATATTAAGGATACAATACGTAAAAAACATGAAGTGGAAAAATGAAAATATTTGCTATTACCATTTTTAACATAAAAGTGAATGAATATGTATTTATTATATATGTGCATAGCATATATATAAACAGTTGCAGTGAGAAACAAATGAAGTGACCCCTTTCCCTAGTCCTTTTTATTTACACCAGTTATGTTCTATAAAGTCATCATAAGCCCTGGATTAGCAAGTACTGAACCACTGCTTCCAGGGGAAGAATAAAATTATATATATATAAAAAATATTATTTTGTAAAATGAAATCCCAGCTGAGAATATATATGTATATATAAAATAATCCTAAAAACAACTTATCCTGGGCAGATTTTATTTTATTTTACAAAAGAGAAAATGAGGTTTAGAAGTGTTAAATAACTTGCCTAATGTCACTCCATTAACAGCTGCAGCTTCTTGTACATTACCATGCTGCCCCTTCTGTCTCTATCCTCTGGTCGTCTCAATACCTCAAGCCAGAGTTCTAACTCAACTGGGAAGGTGCACATGAGATGACACATTTTTGCTACTCTGTGTGTGTCTGCAAATAATTGCAAAAGTGCTGTGAGTATTGATTTTGGGGTTATAAATGGATTTTAGCAAGTAGGTGAATTTGCAGATGCAGAATTTGTGAATAATGAAGATCAACTAAATATATACTTACCTTAAAAATTAAAAATGAATAATGGAAAAATAAATCGTCAAATAAAACATTATCTATAAAGGGTGGTATTATCTATGAAAATGTAGCAAATAACCCCAAAATGTAGTGGCATAAAAATGCACATTTGTTGTCTCACAGTTTCTGTGGGTCAGGAAGTTGACAAATTATCTAGTTTCTCTGCTTTAAGGTCTCTCACAAATCTATAATAAAGTTATCATCCAAGGATAGGCTTTCATTTGAAGGCTCAACTGGAGAAAGATCCACTTCCAAGCTCAATCATATGATTTTGGGAGGATTCAGTGCCTCAAGAATTATTGAACTGAGGGTATTCACTTCTTTGATAGCTGCTGGCTAGAAGCCACTCACAGTGCCTTGCCATGCAGAACGCTCTAACGTGGAAACTTGCTGATTTAAGGAGGCAAGAGAAAGAGTCTATAAGGGAGATGGTAGTCACAGTCTTTTATAATCTAATCATGAGAGGATATCCCCTCAATGTTGCCATATTCTATTGGTTAAAAGCTACTTACTTATATGGAAGTGACTACACAAGGTCATGAATACCAGGAAGTGGGGATCATTGGTGGTCATCTTAGACACTTCCTAAGAAGGTAATAAGACAGAAGGGACAGAAATAGTACCCACTGTCCTTTGAATGTACCATGTTCTGTTTATTTTACTTGAGAACCACAAAAAATTTACATAATTATAAAACAAAATTAAATTTTAGAAAATAATTCCAAACTATTGCTTCTGGCCAAGATGAAATAACAGGGAATGAATGCAGACATGTATTGGTCCATTTTCACATTGCTGATAAAGACATACCTGAGACTTGGTAATTTATAAAGAAATTACCAAGAGGGTTAATAAAGAAAAGGAGGTTTAATTGACTCACAGTTCCACATGGCTGGGGAGGCCTCATAATCATGGTGGAAGGTGAAAGGCACATCTTACATGGTGGCAGACAAGAGAAGTGAGAGCCAAGCAAAAGGGGTTTCCCCTTATAAAACCATTAGATCTCATGAGACTTATTCACTACCACAAGAACAGTATGGGGGAAACTGCCCCCATGATTCATTCTTCTCCCACTGGGTCCTTCCTACAACACATGGCCCAGAGACTTTCCTTCCAGTAATATGAAGCATCTTTCCTTTTATTCATGTCTTATTTTATGTCCTTTGGTAGAATTTTGACCTTTTCTTCATCCCAGTTTTGGACATTTCTGGTAAGGTTTATTCCTACGTCTTTTGTGGTTTATGTTAACTGCTGTGAAATAAGTAATTTTAATTATTAATATTTTCTAATAAGTTACTGCTGGCATGAAGCAAAGGTATTGATTTTTAAATACATTTTAAAACTTCTGACCTGTACGAAAAGGTATACAATCAGAAATAAAAATAGGCCAGGCATGGTGGCTTATGCCTATAATCCCAGTGCCTTGGGAGGCTGAGGCTAGAGGATTGCTTGAGCCCAGGAGTTTGAGACCAGCCTGGGCAGCATAAGGAGATTCCATCTCTAAAAAAATTTTTTTTAAATTAGCCAGGCATGTTGTCACATGCCGGTAGTCCCAGATACTCGGGAGACTGAGGCAGAAGGGTCACAGTGAGCCTTGATGGTGCCACTGCAATCCAGCCTGGGCGACAGAGTGAGATCCTGTCTCAAAAAATTAAATAAATAAACACCTTCTGATCAGTGGTGAAATTTTTTTAAAAAGTGAAAATTAGAAAACATTTCTCGGCCGGGCGCAGTGGCTCAAGCCTGTAATCCCAGCACTTTGGGAGGCCAAGATGGGTGGATCACGAGGTCAAGAGATCGAGACCATCCTGGCTAACACGGTGAAACCCCGTCTCTACTAAAAAAATACAAAAAATTAGCCGGGCAAGGTGGCGGGCACCTGTAGTCCCAGCTACTTGGGAGGCTGAGGCAGGAGAATGGCATAAACCCGGGAGGCGGAGCTTGCAGTGAGCTGAGATCCGGCCACTGCACTCCAGCCTGGGTGACAGAGTAAGACTCCGTCTCAAAAAAAAAAAAAGACAGAAAGCATTTCTCTATCTTCACTCTCAAGCCCAAGATTCCCCTCAAATTAACATTGTTTCCACATTTTTCGATATAATTTTCCAGAAAACATATCCTTTATAGAATGGACCATTCTATAATTCTGTTCTGTAGCTTACTATTTCTTGTATCTCAAAGAGCATTGCATGGCACCATTTATGGATTCACGTCATTTTTAATGGCCTCATAGCATCCTATGATATAGATGTATCTAACAAGTCTCCTAACAATTAACTTTGAGATTATTTCTTTTTTTTAATAAACTGATGTGAAAAAAACATATATTTTGGAGTATTTTAATAAGTATATTCATAGAAAAAACTTCTAACAATGAAATTATTTGATCAAAGAGTTTCTACTTTTTGCTGTAACAGGAAAAAAATGAAAATAATTTACCTGCTACTGTGCTAAAACTACTGAACTCCCACTGTACTAAAACCTGTATTAGGTTTTGGTCCTTTCTATTTAAATGAATTTTTCTCACATTTTTGGTATAAATGTGAGAATGAACAAATAGTTTTTTTTCTCATTCTTTCCAATAATTGTATCTATTATTTCATTTTCTTGGGTTTTTTTCTTCTTTTTTTTCTTTGGTTATAATTTCAGCACACGCTGAATTGTAGCAATGACAATGACAATATTTGTCTTGTTCATGCCTTTAAAGGACCAATGAACATGGTTCTAATAATTCTTCATTTAGTCTAACATTTACTGTAGATTTCTAGCCAACCTGGTGCTGGGCAGACCTGGAACTTGAGTCTGCAGGGGGCAGCCTAGAGCCTGGGGCTGCAGGGCCTGTCTTGGTTCTGGGGTGAGCTTCAAGCCTGGGGCCAGGGGAGCCTGCTTAGCGTCTGGGGCCAAAGGGCCAGCCTGGAGCCTAGAGCTGGCCTGGCAGCAGGATTCACTGGGACAGGCCTGATGCTGGGGTCCATGGCAAAGTTGGGTGCTCACTTCACTCTCCTTCCCCTACAAAGAGGGTATCTCTCTCCTCACTGCCTTGCCTTGTGGGAAGGGTGACTTGAGTAATGTAAAACTCTCCAACCTACACTCTTCAAGGCATCTTTTCTTATTCTGTGCTACACCCAGGTGCTGTCATCCTTAGCTCTTGTGAAGGCATTTTCATGAATAAAAAGTTGTTCAAATTGATGTTTCTGCAAGGGGACAAGCTCTGGAAAATCCTACACCACCATCTTGCTAACATCACACCTTGCGTAACAGGTTTCTTTCGGCACTTGAAAAATATTGTGCTACTTCCTGTTGGCCTCCATGGTTTCTGAGGAGATATCAACTCTCATTCGAATTCTATTTCTACTATATGGAATGCATTGTTTCTCTCTGGCAGCTTTCATGATTTTTACTTTGCCTTTGGTTTTTAGAAATGTGACTGCAATGTTTCTTGGCATGGATTTCTTTTCATTTTATCTTGTTTGGGATTCACTCAGCTTCTTGAATTTCTAAGTTTGGGGTGGGGGTTGGCCAAATTTGGGAAATTTTCAGCCATTATTATTTTGAATACTTCTTTAGCCTCATCCTCCTCTCCATCATGAATGCCAAAGACATGAATGTAAGATATTTTGATATAGTTCCACATTTCCATGAGGCACTGTTCTATTTTCTTTTCTTCTATTTTCTCTCTGTTGTTCAGACTGCATAATTTCTACTGTTCTTTCACTTACTGATATTATTCTGTCCCCTCTCCTGCCATTCTGCTATTGAGTCCATTCACTGAGTTTTAAATTTTTAGTTATTATATGTTCCCATTCTAAAATTTCCATTTTGTTTTTCTTTATATCTTCTGTTTATTTGCTGAGATGTTCTGTTTTTCATTTGTTCCAAGCATGCTTGTAATTGTTCACTGAGGCATTTTTACAACGGCTGCTTAACAGTCTTTGTCAGATAATTTTAATATCTCTGTCATCTTGATTGGCATCTAGTGATTATCTTTTTTCCTTCAGTGTAAGATCTTCCTGGCTTTTTATGAATGTTTTTTAAATTGAAACCTGGACATTTTGTGTATTATGTTATGAGACCTGATTTTAATTAATCCTTCTGTGGTTGCTGGCTTCCTGTGACAGCACTCCAGCAGAGGAAGTGGGGGTGACACCACATTGTTACTTTCAGGTATAGGTAGGAGTCCAGTTTACCACTCAGCCTCCATTGATGCCCAAGGTGAGGAGCCCTCCTCATTACTTCTCGGGGAATGGGAGTTTCAGCTCCCCACTAGTTCTCCACTGGCTGGTAGGGGTAGGAGTACTGTGTTACTGCCTCCACTCCATGTGGCCTGTGCTGGTGTTGTCAGGGGAGGAGCCTCATTACTGTTAGGCAGTGGTGAAAGTCCTTTCTCTCCATTACCCCAGGATTCTCTGACACTACCCCAATGGGAAAAGAGGGGGCATTACTACAGGATGGTTGAGAAAGTCTAAGGTCTTCTCTTGGTCTCCAGTGACATCATGGATGAAGAAGGACTCTTTACCCCTAATAGGGATGAAACTCCTGACTCCATACCCAGCCTTCTCCATTACAACTTGGCGAGGGTGGGAGGCTAGTCGCCCCACTCAGTCTTTTTTTTTTTTTTTTTTGTAGAGATGGAGTCTTGCTCTGTCGCCCAGGCTGGAGTGCAGTGGCGCAATCTCGGCTCACTGCAACCTCCGCCTCCCAGGTTCAAGGGTTCAAGCAATTCTTCGGCCTCAGCGTCCTGAGTAGCTGGGACTACAGGCGCATGCTACCACAACCGACTAATTTCTTTTGTATTTTAATAGAGACAGGGTTTCACCGTGTTGTGCAGGCTGGTCTCGAGCTCCTGAGTTCAGGCAATGTGTCCACCTCGGCCTCCCAAAGTGATAGGATTACAGGTGTGAGCCACCGCACCAGGCCCCCACTCGGTCTTTTAGACATAGGTGATTGTTTTTGTCTGCTCAGGCTACCATAACAAAATATGACAGACTGGGCAGCTTAAACAACAGAAATTAATTTTCTCTCAGTATTGCAGAGAGGAAGTTCAAGATCAATGATGTGCCAGGAGTGTTGGTTTATTTGTGTCTTCACTTGACAGAGAGAGTGAGCTCACTGGTTTCTCTTCTTATTACCTCATTTATTGTCAGTTACCTCCTAAAGACCCTGTCTCCAAATATAGTCACATTGGGGGTGTGAAAGGGAAATAAATCTTGGGGCCCAAAAATCAACAAGCTAAAGGGAAAAGTCATGCTAAACACTGCTTAGGGCAAACTTGCCTCCCATTCTATTCAAAGTCATCCCTCTGATCACCGAGATAAATGGCTATCTGACTGCATTTATCTCTGATAATGCATAATCCCTGATATCCCAAAATTTCATCAAGATCCAAAGTTAATTTTGCTGTACAACTTCTTTTTTTGAAATTTTACTAGCTTCCAACACAAGGAAGGCAAGTTTTCCCACTTCCATGATTTTGGAAGGCAGGTAACTCCTTTATGGAGTTTAAGCTAACTTCTAACAGGGAAGACAATTTTTTTTTCTTTTCTGCTCCCAGGATGGTAGAAAGCAGTCTTCGGTCTGAGACCCATCCCTAGGTAACTAAATGAATTGGGGTTTGTCTTGGCTGAAGTTAAGATTAACAACCAGCTGATCTTAATTTCGTCTTACTATTAGAGCGCTCAATAATCATATTAACTTGTGTGATTGTTTTGCTTAGCTTTTTTTGTTGTTTGTTTCTGTTTTTGTTGTTGTTGTTTCAATCTTTTTCCCATTGAGTTTGACCAACTGTATCCGACTTGATCAAATCCAAAGAAAAGTTCCAAATTATGGGGAACAAAGCCTTTAAAGTGGCTAAATTCCCACAAAAAAGGCTTTATTTACATAACAAGGCCACTGTTTTGCTAGCCAGCTGAAACCAAAAAAGCAATGGCTGTCTCCCAGGCTACAATTCCATAGCTAAGGTTATGCCTTGTTTTTTTTCACCAGCCTGGGTTTGGTTCTTAAGTCAAGCTCAGGTTTGATACCTGATACTTCTTAAATGGCATCAATTTGTCCTAGCTGAAATATGGTAATGAGATTTAAAAATATTTTTTAAAGGAGCTCAGTGGTTAAAAGTCAGCTTAATTAAAAGCTAACATCCAAGATATGTATGTATATGTGTGTGTGTGTGCGTGTTTGTATTTAAAAGGCCTTCATATTTTTGTTGTTTTTCCTCTCCTAGGACCTTGTCTTTGTTGAGCAAAACTTTTTACTTCTCATTTGACTGAATTATGTTTTCTTTGTTTACTTCTGCTGTCTTTCCTTTCTCTTGCACCCTCTGCTGCATGAGGAACCTAAAACAGTTTATAACAGCCTGGGATTCCTTGAAGAAAATGGAGAAGGCACCAGACTTCCTTTTGAGGAGAAATCTTTGTTTTTCCTTATGGAACCCCAAGAGTGTAAACAGACAAGTTCATCTCAGTTTTGTTTGTTTTTGTTTTTGTTTAGAGGAGGTCTCACTCTTGTCACCCAGGCTGGAGTGCAATGGCGTGATCTCGGCTCACTACAACCTCTGCCTCCCAGGTTCAAGTAATTCTCCTGCCTCAGCCTCCCGAGTAGCTGGGATTACAGGCACCTGCCACCAAGTCTGGCTAATTTTTGTATTTTTAGTAGAGACAGGGTTTTACTGTGTTGGCCAGGCTGGTGTCAAACTCCTGACATCTGGTGATCCACCCCCCTCAGCCTCCCAAAGTGCTGGGATTATGGGCATGAGCCACCATGCCTGGCCTATCTCAGCTCTTAAACTGGTTGCTTTTGTATTCTGTTACCTAATTTTTTTTTACTAAAATTGTTATTGCACAGAGGCTACTCTTGGGTTTTTAAGGAAGAGTATAGTTTAGACACTTAGAAATGTGTTTGTTTAAAAAAAAATTTAAGTGCACTGTAAAAGCATCACATGGTCTAGCTTCATACTAGTTCTCCCTTTTTGAAAACCCAGGATTCAGTGTGGTCTCTGCCCAGAGATTAGAGATCCCAGTTAAAAGATAGGTAGTCCCTATCTAAATAAAATTGGTCTTCTTATAGAATCCTGTGATTGATTTCTATAATTTTATGTTTGATTTAGCATACATCTTTAATCTCCCTCTAGCACCACCAGACTTTTTCTCTCTGTACCTTGAGATGCAGATTTTGCTATCTGATTGTTCACCTGAAGGTAGTTTCCTTCAATATGCAGATTTAGGGCTATTTATCTGACAACTTCCAGGGTAATGAAACAGGTTATCAAGAATTTGCAAGTCTATGGAGAAAAAAAAGTAGGTCTTATGAATCTATAAGTTGTACTTCTATCAGTATGCCTAATAAAACATCTATGTATTTATGTGTTGTATACATAGTTTCACTATTAAAAATATATAAAAGAGTTCCAGTTAGCTTAAAGAAAAACAAAAATGCTTAAATCAAATATTTTATCAGAAGAAGGAAAGACTAGTCAAATGCTTTTTCAAGTTAATGTACCTTAAGGAAAATCTTTAATGAATAAGCTAGCTTTAAAATTATTGGTAAAGTAATATGAGAAATGTCTTAATAATTGCCTGTATAAATTTTTTTGTTTGCATTCATTGATCAAGCAATTTCATACTTATCCTTGCCAAATACTATAAAGTATCAAAATTTGGCATAGGGGTTACAAAACTATACACCTAGCTCAAAACAGAATATTTGCTTGTGTAATTTTTAATAAATAAGACATTGATATTGGTTTAATGAATGTAGTTAAATCTTGAATTATTTAGTAAAATAACCATAACTTCTAATTTTGAGGCTTTAGGCAGTCTAGTCCACAGGCAGGAAGGGGGTTTATTTTGGGAAAGGACTGTTATCATCTTTGTTTCAAAGCTAAACTATAAACTACATTCCTCTCAAAGTTGGTATGGCGTACACCCAGGAATGAACAATGACACCTTGGAGGTTAGAAGCCAGATGGAGTCAGTTAGGTCAGATCTTTTTCACTGTCTCAGTTATGATTTTGCAATGGTGCTTTCAAAATGATGATGATTTAAATGATGACTATAGCAGTTTTCATAATATAGGTAAACAATTAAAATAGGTAAATGTAATGGGATAAATACTTGCAGATAAACTTGTCATAATTTAGAATCTAAAGTTATATTAAATTAAGTAATAGATATTTCATTATTGAGTATTTTCAATAAAATTATATTGTAGGGAAACATTTTTTAAAAATATGTCATTTTTTAAAAGGTGAATAATTTTTGTCTAATTCAAAGTTTTTTTTAAAGGTTATATGTAAAACAAGGCAAAAGGAACCAGGAAATAAGAGAGATATAAAGAAAGGTGTAGAAATAAAAAAGTATTTTTTGGTAAGAAAGTTTAAAGAAAAATAATTTTATATTAGAATCTTGTATGGGAAACTCTGACCTAGAATAAAATGACTAGTTGTTTAAGAAAGAGGGATGTTCAGGGCAAACCAGAAAGTCCAAGCATGTCATAAATGGTCTGTGTAAGTCATAATAAGAGGATTTATTTTAAAAATATTTTATGTGATCGGCCGGGCGCAGTGGCTCACGCCTGTAATCCCAGCACTTTGGGAGGCCGAGGCAGGTGGATCACAAGGTCAGGAGATTGAGACCATGGTGAAACCCCGTCTCTACTAAAAATACAAAAAATTAGCTGGGTGCAGTTGCGGGCGCCTGTAGTCCCAGCTACTCGGGAGGCTGAGGCAGGAGAATGGCGGGAACCGGGGAGGCGGAGCTTGCAGTGAGCTGAGATCCGGCCACTGCACTCCAGCCAGGGAGCAAGACTCCGTCTCAAAAAAAAAAAAATATTTTATGTGATCAAGTTGTCTATAATTAAACAGACATTATAATGGTCTTTCTAGAAATTGGGTTTTGAGTACAAAAGCATACACTAAGTAATTGGTTCAAACTATGAAAATTTCTTAAGGTATTGCTTTACTCGTAACAAGTTACAAGACATTATAATTTATTTTATGCAAAGTTCAACTTTTACTGCATCTCACTGTTTTCAGCTTTCTCTCCCTCTTAAAAGGCCTGAAATAATAACTCTGTCCTTCAACTCATTTTCAGATCCTGTAAGTTTTTTTCTTCAGGTTCTAATTTGGGCCTGACACTTTAAAAAAAATTTTATATTAAAGCTCTAAAGGAAATGTTTCCTTCTAACATAATATTCCCCATAGGAAACAGCAGTCACCCTGCAGAAGATCTTTTCTCTTGCCTTGAGTGACTGGCCTAATAAACAGATTTTAATCTTTATCTAAATAATTTCTATATCACTGCTACTAAGTTGGGTTTGCTTAGAAAAAACTGAGATAAAAATTTTTTAAATTAAAGTTATTATATTCCTGTAACTTTCTATATGTCCATTTAAAGTCCTGTGCCATTAAGTTAAAGGGCTTTGACAACCTGGGTCTAAAAGCACACCAAGTCCTGCTAAATCTTAATACTGACAGCAGTTAAACCCTCATCTTCAGACCCCATAGAAGATGCCAATCAAAGTACACTGTGTTCATGAGACACAGAGTCAGAAATTAAAGCTGTTCAACTCCTCCAAGGCCCAGAGACTATCACAGAAGAGGTGGGCAGATGAGATTGTAAGGGCTGGTTTTGAGAGATAAAGTAACTTCAGTTTCTATACAAATTAACCATTAATATCAAAGGCACACTGATGAAACACTGGAATATTGGCCCCTGTGTCAGATTAACAAGGTTTTCTTGAAGTATTAACCAACTCCTTAATAAAGGTTATAAAGGTTTAAAAGGCTTATGGAAATTACATCTTATGGCCAAGATGATTAAAATTCTATAGATCATTTATAAAATTTTGAAAAACAAATTTAATTGGCTTCATGCTGTCTTAATTAGGGCTTATTTTTTAGAAAATTAAGTCTCCTCTCTCAAACAATGAAGGCTTTTTGCCTTTTTTGAAATCCTTGAGTTATCACTTTGGTTAAATAAATGACTTATTTTACAATGACCTGTGATCCTATTTTGTGATATCACGTGTTTTAAACATTTGATATTTGACAAACTTCCCAAATCATGTCTTTTTCTGACGTAATTAATCCTTTAAGATATTAGGTTCTATAAAGTCCAAAAATTACATATTTGGCTTATTTAGTATCAAAATCATACAGGAAGCATTGTCACATATGAAATGGTATTTGGCTTTCTTTGGGCTGTATTTGTATACATACATTATACATTTATATAATTCCTATACAATTATAGGAAACTCCTATAATTCTGATATGACTTTTAGTGTATGTTAACAGATATAATTGTCATGTTAAATTATTGTTTGCCACAGAGGTAACAGATTTCCTTGTCAATCATTTCTTTGACTATGGTTGCCTAAAACTTTTTGTCATTCATGAACAATTGTTGTCTTGTTTTGGTCCTTCTTAGAAGGTGGTTTTATTATCACCTATAAAATTCTAACAGGTGTTCTTGAATGCAGGGTTCTGATAACTTTGGAGATTGTGATACGAGAATAGAGGAAAACCTTTCAGGACTCATGGAGAGCTGAAATGTTCATGACTATCAAGCAGAACAGGAATTAACTGCATAGACTGAACTAATAGAAGACCAAAGTAATCTTTTTTACTTTTTGCCTAAAATGTTGCTGATCCTTTGTTTTGTTTTTTCAGAGTTGAGGAAACTTTTTTTAAGCTATTGACAGCTTTTAACAAATTAATATGCTCCTAAGAACAAAACGTGGAGCATATTTCTCTTTACCTGATTTCTCCAGAATTTGGAAACTATTTGTCAGTATTCTTAACTTATAACAATTTAGTTATTTGCACAAGCACAGTAAGAATGCTTTCTTTTGCAACAGGACACTATTGGAGAAACTTTATTTTACCAAGGCTTTGACTGGAATGGTGTGCTTTCATGTAAGGACTCAAACTTGATTTATAGAGCCAATAAAAGCCCCTTGGGAAAACTAGCCTCATACCTTACCTATACAGTTCCTCTACAGGGTTCCTGATTTGTGGTAAGTAAAGAATGTCACTTTCTGACAGGCTAAGGAGCCCCAAGTTATCATAGGACCTCAAAAGGAGAGGAATTTACCCAACTCATAGGTATTTGATGGTATAAATCCATGGCTGGGCTCAGCTTAAAAAAAAAGTCTTATCTGAGATTCCTTCTATGGAACAAAGTTCCATCAAAGGCAATTTAAAAAACCTATATGAAAAATAATTATTCTTGCTACACCTTATACAAATATTCTGGCCAAGTATAATAAAGCAAGTTCGTCCTACCATGATTTGTCTTTAGAAAAAATGGGAAACTGGAAAGAGAAAAATTATGTTTCAAAATGAAAAAAAGAAATTATTTAAGAAAATCCAATAAATCTTGGTAAGAACTTTGAGATTCTGTGGCATTTAAGCCACAGTCTCCTCTTCCCCCACCCATAGCTCAGCAAGATGAAAGCTTCATTCCAAGGAGATGTAGCCAAGAAACAGGGCTCCTTCTTTCTCATTTTCCAGTCTAGAACTGTGGCATCTTTCTGTGATGGGCAGGCCTCCAACTTTTCTCATTCTCTTAGCTCTGTGTTACAGAAGCTTTATTGTAGGCAAGAATAGGGCTCTCACAAAGCACAATGTCTTACACCTATAATCCCAGCACTTTGGAAGGCCAAGGTGAAGGATTGCTTGAGCACAGGAGTTCAAGACCAGCTCTGGCAACATAGCCAGACTTTGTCTCTACAAAAGTAAAAAAAAAAAAATCCAGGTATGGGGGTGTGCACCTATAGTCCCAGCTACTTGTGAGGCTGAGGAGGGAGGACTGCTTGAGCCCAGGAGATCAAGGCTGCAGTGAGTTGAGATGATGCCACTACACTCCAGCTTGGGCAACAGAATGAGACCCTGTCTCAGAAATCAAAAAACAATGGAGCTGTTTCTCTTCCCAGCCTCCACTCCTAAAGCAGAGGCTCTACCCCATGTGTTACAAGCCAAGAATACTGGAGACCTACTTGCCTTAGCTCACTGTTAGGGCAGAGTTTTCATGCCAGGAGAAGCAAGTCAAGAAGACCAGAGGCTATTGCCCCCACCCAGTGCTCTGCTAGTAAAGCAGAGGTATCATGCCAAGAGAAGGGGGCCACTGTCCCTGACTCCATCTCCAGAGAACTGGCATGTAGGTTTGCCCAGACAGAGAGAGGAAGACTATAAGAACAGAGAGGAACTTTGAAGCTTTCCCCAAGGAACTGATTGTATTTGGAACAGTTGAGTGGGGAAGTTCAAGCATGAGGGTACTTTCAAATATAATAGGTATTTTAATTGTAAGCAATTAAGAGGAAGCTGATAGTGTTATGAGAGCAAGCTAAAGCCCAGATAGAAGTTTACCAGACAGATTGAGGGGGTGAGGGAAACATCTAAGCCCTCCCGGAGTCAGAACAAACCTCAAGAATGGGCCTCAAAGACTACTCTTGTAAGAACCTGAATTTAATTATATTAAACTGTGGAACACTTTGTGCCTTAGGGCACTGACAAAAACAATGAGGCAATGATCGAACAATTAGTGGAAGCCAAAAGCTAGGTGTGATACCAAGAGATGCAGATAGCTTAACAGGGAGATCAGGGAAAGAGATAGTCATAGAGAGCTCTATTAAAAGTTGCTATCATCACAGGATAACTGTCCACACCCAAGGCTGCACTATCGGAAAAGTAACAGAAGTATAAAAGATGCTGTATACTACAGGGAAACAAACATTATTAAAATAGTCCAGCCAAACCACTAAACACATATGCAAGTAAAAAATAAAAACAACAAGCTCCTGGGGGAGAGAATCAGTATCTGGACTGCTACAACACATTCTCTAAAATGTCTGGTTTTCAACAAAAATAAATATGAAATATGTGAAGAGACAGAAAAGTGTGATTCCTATGCAGGAGAAAAAGGAGACAACAGAAAATGCCTTTGAAAGAGTCTATATTTTGAACACAGCAGACAAACACTTCAAAGCAGCTATTATATACAGGAGTAGTAGCATGCACCTTTAGTTCCAGCTACTTGGAAGGGTAAGGTGGGATGATTGCTTGAGCCCAGGAGTTTGAGTCCAGCTTGGACAACATAGTGAGACCTCATCTCCACTGACTATTAATAATAATAATAATAATAATAATGCAGCTAGTATAAATATATTCAGATAATTCAATAAAATCATGATTAAACAAGTGAAGGAACCCAACAAAAAAAGTAAAGTCTGATGACAATGTGACATTAAATAGAGAATATCAACAAAGAAATAGAAATTATTTTTAAAACTGGGCTGGGCACAGTGGCTCACCCCTGTAATCCCAGCACTTTGGGAGGCCAAGGTAGGTGGATCACGAGGTCAGGAGATCGAGACCATCCTGGCTAACACGGTGAAACCCCATCTCTAATAAAAACATAGGCTCAAAATAAAGGGATGGAAGAATATTTACCAAGCAAATGGAAAGCAAAAAGGGGTTGCAATCCTAGTCTCTGATAAAACAGACTTTAAACCAACAAAGATCAAAAGAGACAAAGAAGGGCATTACATAATGGTAAAGGGATCAATGCAACAAGAAGAGCTAACTATCCTAAATATATATGCACCCAATACAGGAGCACCCAGATTCATAAAGCAAATTCTTAGAGACCTACAAACAGACTTAGACTCCCACACAATAATTGTGGGAGACTTTAACACCCCACTGTCAATATTAGACAGATCATCAAGACAGAAAATTAACAAGGATATTCAGGACTTGAACTCAGCTCTGGACCAAGTGGGCCTAATAGACATCTACAGATTTCATGAGAACTCACTATCGTGATGATAGGACCAAGTGTGGTGGTGTTAAACTATGAGAAACTGCCCCTCTGATCCAATCACCTCCCACCAGGCCCCACCTCCAACATTGAGGATTACAACTGGACATGACATTTGGCTGGACACATAGATCCAAACCATATCAGCATCTTTGAGAAATATTCTACAGGACTTTTTTAAAGGCCTTGGACCTTTGGGAATAATTGTCAATATTTGACATAACTCCTTATCTACTTGAGCACCATTGCCCTGAATCGGCTTCCCACATGAATGCTCTTCCTTGCAAGGCTTTTAGAGAGTGAAACTGGCCTCTTTAGGTGTATTCTGTCCATGATTCCTATCAATTTCATTTAGGACATTGAGAGGAGTCATCAAGGCCATGCTCCCCCTGAAAGCTCTAAGAAAGAATACTCTTCCTCTTCCAGCCTCTGGTGGCCCCAGGCATGTCTTAACTTGTAGCTGCATAATTTCAATCTCTGCTTCAGTCTATATATGGCCATTTTCTCTGAGCCTCTGCATCCTCTCCCCCTTTTTATAAGGACACAAATAATTGTTTTTAGGTCCCACACTAAACCCAAGATGATTTCATCTCAAGATCCTTAACGAATAACATCTGCAAAGACCCTATTTTCAAACAAGGACACATTCTGAGGTTTTGAATAAACCTGAATATTTGGGGGAGGCTATTCAATCCACTACAAACAAAGCCAATTTCAAACATATACCTAAGCCTACAAAGGAGTATGATAAACCTCTGTGTGCCCGTCACTCTGCTTCAACAACTATCAACCTAAGGCCAATATTTCATCTGTTCTCCACTCACTTACTCTCCATTCTTTTCACATCATTTTGAAGCAAATTCCTGAGATCTTATTCCATCAATAAATATTAGTATAAATCTCTAATAGGTAATGGTATCTTTTAAATAGGGTCCTTATCACCCCCAAAACAATTTAACATCATTATTTAATATCCTCAAGTATTTGGTAAATACATCTCCAAATCTTAGACCCCATATTTGTTGGAGCCATCATTTTATTCTAATTTATTATCCTCTATTTTATTTCTTTTAAAGTGCTTCAGATAATTAATTTCTACTCAACAATCACACTTCCCATTCTCTCCTTAATTCCTGCAGACAGTGTTCTACCTTGCCCTCTGTTCCTACCGATATTGACCAAAACCAAGCCTCCACTCATACTTCTAAGTAATTACCTACATCCTGATGTACTTTCTGGTAACTATACTAGTGTATTACATAGTGGTTAAGAGCACAGACTCAAATCAGACTGCCTGGTTTAAATATCAGCTCCAGCACTATTCACACAATAGATGTATGAATTTTGGTAGGTTACTAACATTTATACTTCAGTTCCTCATCTATAAAACAAAAATAAAAGTAGTATCTAACTCATAAGGTTGCAATGAGATTTGAAAGAATTTATATGTAAAACATTTGTGTGCCTAGCACATAATTAACACCATAAAAAGATTAGCAATAATTATATTTATTGTCGTCTATCCTCAAATTTGCCCCTACTTGAACTTGGGCAACCCCACACTCACATGGTCTCATTTCCGTTTCCTCATCACTTTTTTAATTTCACTGGATTGTCTCATTTTCCTTTGAGTGTATTCTGCTTTCTGATTTTCTCTGTGTTGGGTAACTCAGCAGGTTCATCAAGCTTCTTACCATGAAGGTCTCAATAATACACTCCAGATATGATCACCATTCATTTCCTCTACAGATTCCACCTATTCGAAGCCATCATCAGCTCTTGAATGAATGAGTGTAACAGATTACTAACTAGTCTCCCTGCTTTTCAAACATGTTCTCCAAAAGTGCATTTCCCACATAACATCTAGAGGAATCCTGTTAATTTTCAAGTTAGCTTATGTCATTTCCCTAAATAAAATATTCCAGTAGCTAATTTCTCCCTAGTTTGTTTTTCCTTAACATTTGAAAAATGTTTTTATATTTCTTATTTTTCTCTGTTCCCACTTACGTTAGCCAAAATGAGGCCAACGTTCCCTCTTCTTCTATTGTTCTAGTTGGATTTATTCATTTGATTCTTTAGATCTTCTTAAATGTTTCTGCCAGATATTTTTACCTAAAGCATTCTATTTATCCTATCAAGACCTTGATAAAATAAATCTGCAATTGTTGTCCATTATCTAACATATGTTTTTTTTTTGTTTTTTGTTTTTTGTTTTTTAGATGGAGTTTTGCTCTTGTTGCCCAGGCTGGAGTGCAGTGATACAATCTCGGCTCACCACAACCTCTGCGTCCTGAGTTCAAGCAATTCTCCTGCCTCAGCCTTCTGAGTAGCTGGGATTACAGGCATGCGCCACCATGCCCGGCTAATTTTGTATTTTTAGCAGAGATGGGGTTTCTCCATGTTGGTCAGGCTGGTCTTGAACTCCTGACCTCAAGTGATCTGCCTGCCTCAGCCTCCCAAAGTGCTGGGATTACAGGCGTTAGCCACCACCCCCAGCCTATCAAACATACGGTTTTTAAATTATTCTTAAGTCCTTCAACTAACTAGCCTCTTTAATGTTACTTCTCCATCTCCCCCAAACTTAGCCTTACTCCTTTTGAAAATACAACTAATGGCCTAAAAGGGACAAAAGTTGTGTTGAGGCCCTGAGGAACCAACACTGGATACAGAGTGTAAATCTATTCATATAAGCTAATGACTTACATGTTGGGAACTAGGCCAGGAAGCTCAGTAGAATTGCAGAATTCTGAGCCAAGGGGTGACTTTATTGCTCTGGATGTAGATAGCACAAGTGTAACAGTAGTCAGGTACAGTCAGAAGTTTATAAAACAGGTGAAAATGAAGGTTGATAAGAATTTAGATCCACACTGAGAAATCTGCTACTTAAGGGCCCACATTGATGATATCCAGAAGTTGGGAAATCATGATATAAAGCAGAATTTAAAAAGTGAGAAGGGCTGGCCACAATGGCTCATGTCTGTAATCCCAGCATTGTGGGAGGCCGAAGCAGGCAGATCACTTGAGGTCAGGAGTTTGAGACCAGCCTAGCCAACATGGTGAAACCCTGTCTCTACAAAAATTAGCCAGGGGTGGTGGCACACAAGAGGCTTAGGTGGAAGAATCACTTGAACCCAGGAGGCAGAGGTTTCAGTGAGCCAAGATTACCCTGGGTGATAGGGTGAGGCTGTGTCTCAAAAGAGGAAGGAAGGAACGAACGAGGGAGGGAGGGAGGAAGGGAGGCAGGCAGGGAGGGAGGCAGGGAAAGAGGAAGGGGCACATACTTGTCTGAGGATCAGTAATAATACATATAATAATAACACGTGACTTCCATTGAAAACATATTATGTGCCAGGTACTATTTTGAGTACTTTAAATCTATTGACTCATTCTATCCTCACAACACTACAAGTAGTCACTGTTACTCTTCTTTTTTATAGAAGAGAAAAGTAAGGCCCAAAGAGATCAAATAACTTACCCTGTCCCTAATTAGCAATGGAGCTAGGACTCAGACCATGGTATTCTGGATTCAGAGTCTTTGTACTTAATTGCAATGCCTCTTCCATATGTGCTAGGTAGGGAACAAGGTGATGGCAGAATTTAATAGTCAGGATTGATGCAGTATTCCTGAACTATTATAGAATGAGATAGATGATAAAGTCAGCAATTAGAATTCAGTAGTGAATCAAATCCTGAGATAAGTAGGATTTGACTTATCCTGTGGCCAGTTTTCCTCTTATTAAACATCTAAATTCATGGGCCTTCACAGCCATAAAAGAACAAATTAGTATTTTAATTTTTAAAGTATGATTAAAATTAGTGCTTATTGAAGTATTGGTTAGGTGTTTCTTTTTGCAAAGATAATTTATGGTTTTGTAAAATTAGCTTAATGTTGATGGTGGAATAGACAAGAGCCAAAAGAGACTAGAAGCAAAGAGAAAATGAAGATTAAATTATAGCAATCCAGCAGCTAGTTAATAAGGCTGCAGCTCAGATATTTCTGTTCCTCATCCAGTCCTTACTTTATTTCTCCAATCACCTTTATCACCCTGGTGACTTTTAATTCTGCTAAATAAGCTTTCCCCACTGACCCTGTAGGAATTGTCCTTCTTTGTTCCTTTTTACTATTCCTCAAGATTATTTAGTGTTTCTCACCAGTGTGCAAAATCCTATTTGTATATAGCCACATATACTTGTGTTCATTGTCATATTATGTTTCTGTTTCTACTACTGCAATTTTTTAAAAATGTGGCTTGCTTTCTTGCGATGCTCAGGGAGATACACTCCATTTAGCCTCGATATTTCTTGTGGGCCATATATATATTACGCATGAAAGTAAAGATTCAATCTCATAATATGACAAAAAGTTATAAGTCATAATACATTAGCAGATATATTTACCAGTATATAGTAAATTGTGCTTCTTTCTAGAAGTCTGGCAAGACTTCCAACCACATGCAGAGGCACCAGGAGAACCAATAAACACTTTTGAGGCATGCTTCATTAATGGACCAGGGAACTGAGACAGAGGAAAGGGGTGACAACTGTAATGCTCTTGAAAATATATTTCATCTGAGCCCAGACTTTATTTCTTCAAAACAAAAATCCCAAAAATGTGGCTGTTATGGTAGTAATTTGAACTATTTGGATTTATTTAGTAGCAATAGAAGATATGTAAAAAAAGAGTGTAGTGAATGTGAAAAAGCCTCCTTCCAGAAGTCAGACCTCATTAGGCAAAAGAGAATTCATAAGAGAGAAAAGCCCTTAATACATACTGAGTGTGGGAAAGCCTTCAGCAGGAAATCAAATCTCATTATACACCTGAGAATCCATACTCAAGAGAAAACCTGAATGTGTTGAATGTAGAAAAGCTTTCTCCCATAAGTCACATCCATCGAACGTTAGAGAATTCACATGAGGGAGAAACCCTATGAGTGTGATGAGTATTGGAAAACCTTTTTCCAAAACTTATACCTCAGCATTTACAGGAGAACTGATACTGGAGAAAAGCCCTATGTGTGTAATGAATATGGGAGAGCCTTCAGCCTGAAGTCACACCTCTTTGTACATCAGAGAACACACACAGAAGAGAAATCTTCTGTGTGAACTAAGTGTGAGAGAGTTTTCAGTGAAGTGTCATGCCTTATTAGACATCAGAAAATTTACACTAGAGAAAAACCATATAAATGTAATGAGTGTTAAAAAGTATCTTCTCAAAAGCCTGACCTCATACATTACAGAACTCACACAGGGAAAAAAAATCATGTAAATGCAGTCAATGTGTAAAAGCCTTCAGACATAGCTCAGCCCTCTGTCAACATAAGAGGACTCATAAAGAAAAAAATCCCTGAACAAGAAATTAATATGGGAATATCTTCAACTAGAACTTGTAGTGACAGCCTTCAGTCAAAAGCAAATTTATCAAGAAATTATGTAATTATTTATTATGTATGAAGAAATCTTACTGAGGATAAGCTTATTTAATATATTTATAAAATATAAATATTATGTCTCTATGGAAATCAAATTCCAGATGTGATTCCTAAATATTTCTAGATGATATTACAGAAAATACACTTTTTATTAGAGAATAATTGTTCACAGTGGACCACAAAAGCTTTTAAAATATTAATAAGTGAACGAGTCAGAAGAAACTTAGAAAACTATATGTGGACAATCCACAAAGTATGAATGTTACTATATGTGCCACTCCTTACTGCTATAAGTCCTGGCTGCACTACATTTTGTTATGCATCACATAAAATAAGTTGTATGTGTTAGAACTGCATATGTGAATCTAAAAATTTGTAAATATAAAATAAGTACTATATATACAATGCCATTTACTAAGATTTTCTACATTAAATATTACCATTTTTCCCCTAAAGAAAATATAAATTGTAACCAAAAATACAGTGTTCAGTAAGAGTTCTAAAGGGTAAAATAAACTTTTTTCTGTTGCTTGCTGGTATATATGACTTCTGCTGCTTCTTGATCAATGAGTAGTATATAAAGGTATTAATTACATAAAATATATAAATATAAGCTAGATATCATGTAAGTCTCAGTAGCAAAAGAAAATAGTCATGGCCTCTTACAAGACTCACTGCAATTTAAAAAGGAGTTCTTGATGGGTACAATTACCCTTTTTACATACTGTTATGGACTGAATTGTACCTTCCCACCAAATTCATATGTTGAAGCCCTAATCGCCAGTACCTCAGAATATGACTGTATTTGGACATAGTGCCTCTAAAGACTAATTGAAATAAAACCATTAGGATGTGTCCTAATCTAATGCGACTGGTGTTCTTATAAGACCTAGAGAGTAGGACACACGAGGAGACATCAGGGGCAGGTGTACATAGAGAAATGACCATGTGAAGAGGCAGCAAGAGGGTTGCCATCTGCTAGACAAGAAGAGAGGCCCCCAAGGAAACCAACCCTGCTGCACATTAATCTCAGACTTCCAGCCTCCAGAATTGTGAGAAAATAAATTTCTGTCATTTAAGCCACCCAGTCTAATATTTTGTAAGGCAGCCCTAGGAAACAAATACAAACACTACTGCTGTTTTTCCCTGGAGCACTTTGTAAGCTTGCGTATACAAATTATAAGTACTACATAAGCCAGTAATATGATAGAGTGCTTGCTACACTGCACGCCATCTCTATTTGGCATTTTCTAATTCACGTAACAGATTAGTAAAAGAGATATTTTCATAAGGATTTTACAATTCGCAAATATTATAAAGACTTTTGCAGAGAGAATTGTTCATTTTAAAAATTCCATTTAACAGTGGGGGTAGGTATTCTGTAAATTTCCATGTGAGTATCCATGCCATTAAAAATCAACCTGTTCCTTATTTATAAATTGAAAGTGGGGCTCTTCTAAAGCAACTGTTGACAGGGAGTTAAGATTACAAGGAAGAAACATACAAGAAGTGTTAAGAGCTCTCATTCTGGATTTAGACAGATGTAGATTCTGGATCTGCTCTGAGCCTCAATAGCACCTAGTCTGTTGGATCATTGCAAGGATTATACAATATCATGTATGTATGGTGCTCATAAGATGTTAGCTATTTTATATTATTTAAAGATATAATTCCCATTATAGTTATGAAGACAGACAAGGAAACAACTCTAATTAGTATTATATTAGAACTGTAGGGAGTCGTGTGCATCATTCTGTTTCATTCTCACAATGATGTCGATCTTTCAGACTCAGCCGTGGGCCTGGAACCACTGCCCTGCACTGCCCCTCTACATCTATTCTATAATTGCTTGTTCAGAAGCAATACCATTTGCTGACACTGCATACTCCTTGTCTTTATCTCATCTACTGATGAGACCCATTGCTTGGAGGGTAGTTACATGGAAAGCCATTCACAAAACACCTTATTAACTTTGTGGGTGAAAAAAAAGTATATCTTCATTGTATTAAGCCATTGAGATTTAGGGATTGATTATTAATAGCAAATAGCAATCATTTTCTAGTACAAAGAAATTGATCCTGGAAGTGTCCTGCTAATATAATAAAAACCTAAAATATGGCATAGGCCCAGTAGTTGAGCAGTGAGAAAACTGATGTCAGAAGTGGAAAGATTTTTATCTATGTTTTGTACTAGCCAAACATTTGGTTTGGGCCAGGCGTGGTGGCTCATGCCTGTAATTCCAGCACTTTGGGTGGCCAAGGTAGGTGAATTGCTTGAGCCCAGGAGTTCAAGACCAGCCTAGGCAACATGATGAAACCCTGTCTCTACAAAAAATACAAAAATTAGCCAGATGTGGTCGTGCACACCTATAGTCCCAGTTACTCAAGAGTCTGAGGCGGGAGGATTTCTTGAGCCCAGGAGTTCAAGGCTATAGTGAGCTGTGATTTTGTCACTATACTCCAGCCTAGGTAACAGAGCAAGACCATCTCAAAAACAAAACAAAACAAAACATTTGGTTTGATTTTCTCCTCTACACATGCTTACTTTGTTGACAGCTGCAGAAGATAATTAGAAAACAGAATATTAGTAATATCTGCTGTTTTATTGGCTATATTTGGAAGCCATTGTAAGAAAAAGATAAACTCAGAGAAAATTAGTGGATTATAAGCAAAAATGAAAGAAAATAGAGTCCTGAAATTTGAGGCCTCATGAAGTTTTAAAAATTTGATTTCTAGACTTCAAATGGTAGGAGAATAATTTAAATGGCTTTGAGTGTATTAAAGACCTAATAAACATTTTCTAGTGAAATAAAGTGACTCACAAGAAAGATTATATTAAGAAGCTGAAACCTTCTCATTCAAGCTTGATAACCTTACAGTAGTCTGTTATTCACCTATCCTAGCTCCATGATAGAGAAGCTCAATTTTAGGCAGCTACAGCCAAGAAGACTGGGGTTCCCATGCCCAACCTACCTCCCACTTGTAGAGCAGAGGCTCTTGCCAAGGTAAGAGAGGCTAAGAATATTGGGACCTCAATTGTCCTCCTCCTCAGCTTTTCTCTATAGAGTAGATGTTTCATGCCAAGAAAGGAAAGCCAAAAAAAAAAAAAAAAAGATCATTCTCCCAGCTCCCACTAATAGGACAGAGGTTCCAGGCTGGCAGGAGTACATTAAAAAGACCTCAGGCCTTCATCTTCTTACCAAGATCTCACTTGTAGGAAGGAGTATCCCTGCTAAGAAGCTTCCCCAGATCCCACTGGTAGGGCAGAGGTGTCACTTCAGGAAAATCAGGCTTTCCCCCTTTGTCCTCAGCTTCTGTGCAACAGTGTAGATGTTATATCCAGGGATAGAAGCAAGATGGGAGGGCCAGAAGCTCCTCAGCTCAGCTGGGGGGCTGACTGTATTTAATGCATAACATGAAGGGATGTATGAATTAAGACATTGATGAAAATAGAGATCTCAGTGGCAAGCACTTAAGAGAATTCTAATAGTTTCATAAAACAAAGTAGCAACAAATGAAACAGCAAGTCACCCAACTTAACAGAGTGGACAAGAGAAAGAGCTAAAAAGTGCTAAGATTATAATCATCTCTATCTGGAATGCGGTGTCTATGTCTGTTTCACACATTCAGTACCAACCATAACAGGTACTAGGTCAACTTGAGAGGAATTGAAAGAATTTCCCAAGCCACACACTGACATATTAGCAAAGGGTGGAAGTCTTACTAGCTCAAGGAGTGTAAGCACAACCTCTGACCAAACACTGGCTAAATGTTAAGATATTTTGACCCAACAGTGACTTCTAGGAAGCCAGGCTTGGGGTAAAGGCTACACACAGTGTGTGTGTGGTGGGCAGTGGGGAGGAATAGAGTTTACAGAGTTGGTGCAGGCAAGCCACTAAACTAACAAAACAGAGCCACATCAATAATCCCTAGAGGGGATATGTCAGAACCCAGAGTTGCTACAATATATTATTTCAAAAACTATGAACACTTAAACTATAATTGATGAATTACTAGAGACTAGCAATAAAGGTGCCAGCATTCTAGTTGATGAAAATGTGGTGACCAGAGGCTTACATGAACCTAACGCTGTATTCTTCTTGGAGCAGTTATTCAGTATTTATTAATACAGTGTTTGTGGTGGATTTATATAATATAAGTACTGTGAATAATGGAATCAACTGTATATGAAATCTTGGCTATCCATTGACATGTGGGAGAATCAACAAATGGTGTTCTCCACAAATGGAATCAACCCCCAGAAGTTCCTGAGAAATCCCTGTTGAGTGGGAAAAGACCTAGAGCCAAGGAGACAAGGTTGGAGGTGACTGGTCCTCTCCCTTTGTTCTTCCATTGAAATTACTTGAGAAGCATCATGACACCTCCTTATACACAGGGTATGGTGGAAAAATCATTGGCAGGGTTGAAAAGACTTCAGTGTATGAAGAATTAAGCATGATACACATGGAGAAGGTGATGGTGTAAAGAATGATAATGGCGTCTGAATAACATTCTGAAGAAGGAGGGAAGTTCAAAAGGTAGGATGATGTGCCTGGATGAGAAACATAAGGCAGAAAGATTTTCTATGGTGCTTCTGTTTGTTGAGCAGGTAGAATGCACCTGTGAGGGGTGCAGGAAGCATGTGGTAGAGTGGGTACATAAGTCTAGGTTTAGGGAGTCTTTAGAAAAAACTGAAACCCAGGGTCTTACCCTCTGTTCACCTCAGAGAACAGTAAAATCCCTTGGATCAGGCAAACCCTGATGAAAAACCCAGACCACCATCTCTTTCTCTCCCAGATGGCCAGTTTTCCTTCTGGTGCTGGCGAATGATGAAGTTGTCTTCGGGAGGGCAGAATTCTGCTGGGTGCTCTCCTCTTCTGAGGAGTTACACAACCACACAGCCTTTGCTCCCAGAAAGAGTCACCATCTTGTGTTCTAACATGGATCCCTTGTAAGGCCATAAAAACCACTCCATCCATACTTACAACTTTCTCCACAAAGGCAACTGAGTCTAGGAGCCAATGGACTATCTCACCCTATTTTTTAAAACTTACCCAGGGCACTTTTTCATGTTCTTTTTTCTCACTGGAACTTACCAGCCTTATGGAACACAAGGATGTGTTTGTGGTTGTCTTCTCTTTATAAGATAGGTCACATAGACCCACAAGTAGGCTGTGTATACTTTTCTTAAAAAGGAGGTGTCACTTACCTTGGGAATACCAGCCAGTCATATATGAAATCCCAGACACAGGAGACCCCTACGAAAAAGGCGAGGCTGTCTGTAACTGCCTTAGCAACTGAGCCACCAGTGGATTAGACTCTTAAAATTATAGCACCATGGAAACACAGAATTTTGGATTTGGGTAACACTAGAGAGCTCACATAATTCAACACCTTAACAGAAAATTCTCATTTACTAATTAGAAGTTTT
Organism: Chlorocebus sabaeus; assembly: GCF_047675955.1. Classification (NCBI taxonomy): domain Eukaryota; kingdom Metazoa; phylum Chordata; class Mammalia; order Primates; family Cercopithecidae; genus Chlorocebus; species Chlorocebus sabaeus. The sequence continues at coordinate 31,172,927 of NC_132926.1, read as the reverse complement.
TAACCAGGTAGTGTAACCATGTATACACTATTCTCAAGGAGAGAGAATGGGAATATCTTCTTCAGTTACTTAATGAAAACATACAAGGAATCTGAAACCCTAACATACCAGAATCTATGGGACAAAAGGAAAATTATTTGATCATGAGACTCAGAAGCATTTACTGGATCAGGGTTTAGAGATGCTGAAAGTAGAGGATCAAAGTGTTAGGTTTTGGAGGGAAGGCAAGGGTTAAAGAAAGACAGAGAAACACAGCGACTTAACAGCAAACACAGGTATATTGCAGACACCTGTGGAAGCGGGAGACCCGCCCAATGCCAGAGCCCACCACCACTTACAAGCAGGGGTACTTACAGGTATGGCTGGGAGAAGTCTGAATAGTATGGCTTGCTGCCCAGTAGGATATCGATAAGATGTGCCCATGAGAAGGCAGTTTGGCCCTTTTACTGGTGTGATGTCATCATGGTGTTCCTTGGGTCTTTGCCCAGTAAGATATGACAGGGAGGTTTCTTTAGTTGGGCCTTGGCCTGGTAGGGTATAATAAGAATTTTTTTTATTGGGCCTTTGTCTTCCTTGTGGTCAGGTGGCCAGATAGGATGTTTCTCATGGCCCAAACCCCCGTGGAATGTTTCACTTAGACCAAGGTCTGCAAAATAGCAGGGGACTTACAAAATGGTGCAGTTTGCACTAATGCAAAGGTGAATGGGATGAGGAACGGTAGGTCAAGAAAGCTGCTTCCTTTATTTATCCCTTCTCTTGAAATGTCTTCATTATTAAGACTTTCATTCTTCTGCCTTTGGAGTTAAAATATAAAATATGAATTTTAACACAGAAGTATGAATGCTGGTATTTCTGAAATCAAATTCTTATAATCCCCAGGCTAGTGACAGCTTGACTGGGCAACCAAGTAACTTAAGTTCATAAGTAAACACTGACTCTGCTGAAACTGAATAACTCATTTTAACTTCTGAACACTTTAAGCATTTCTCATTCTGGATAAGAAAGAGAACTGCTGAAGCAGAATTTATTTCATCTGCTTTAGATGAATTTAGGAATCCCTTGCAAGGCATAAAATTAATTTTGTGATCCTTTGACTAATATGGATTTCTGAAGAAATTCTAGATTCAGAGAAGGGCTGGGCCAGATTTTGGTTAAGGCAATGACACGGAAAGATTTTTCAAAGAAGAGGTGAAAAAACGTAGTGGAGTTTTTTTTCATAATCAGGAGTTTGAGAGGGTATAATGGAAGTTGTTAGGTTTTGACGGGAAGGCAAGGGTTAAAGAAAGACAGGGAGAGAGAGTTGGCAGCTCTACAGCAAACACAAATTTTATGTCTAGCACAAGACCTGTGGAGGTTGGGGACCAGCTTAATGCCAGAACCCACCGCCGCTTACAGGCTGGGGTATCTATAGGTGTGGGTGGGAGAGGTCTGGGCAGTATGGCTTGCTGCCTGGCAGGATGTTGATAAAATGTTCCCATGATGAGACGGTTTGGTCTTTGTCCTGGCAGAATGTGATAGTGATGTTCCTTGGACTTTTTCCCAGCAGAAGATGGTAAGAAATTCAGGTGGTTGGGCAAAATGTTTCTCATGGCCCAAACCCCCATGTAAAGTTTCACTTTGACCAATGTCTGCGAAATGATGGGGGGCTTACAAAGTGGTACAGTTTGGATTAACATTCTTGCCTTCTACTTTCGTCTAAAAGGAAGAGGGGCATTGTTGATTCCCCTGCTGAATAGGGACACTGTAATCAGGGCTTGGGTTTTGAAGCAGTGGGCGTCCAACTTCAGAGCTGTTTTCCTGGAGGTGCTGATACCGGACTTGGTGGAGGAGAAGGATGGTATCACTGTGTTTCTGGGTGGCTGCCTGGACAAGGGAGTTCTGCCTTTGGGAGATAAAGCGGGATATGAAGGTAAGTATACATGGGCCAATTGTTAGTATTAGGAGGAAGATTAGGGGCCCTAAGAAAAGGGCAACAGGATTTCCCCATGCCACTTGGTGTGTATGGAGGAGGAAATAGGGATTACTAAAGGAACCTGAATGGTTTGTTAGGCAAAATGTTAACGTTCGGAGATTGAAACACCAGGGTGCATGTTCCTGACCAACTTGCCAGTAGGCAAAGAAGAGAGTTTGTTCCACACAGAGAGAAAAGACAAGGGGTTGACAGGCAAAGTTGTAGGTAAAGGTAGTGAGCTGTGAGAAGGTGGGGGTTGAATCCTGAACCAACTTTTGTCCCAACTTTTTTGTTTTTCCAGGTTGAATAACCGTTAACAAGGGTAGTCCCTGTTAGGGCCTGATAAGGATGTTGGTGGTGAAGGCTGTTTGGTTTTGGAGAGAGAAAGAGAAATGGGGCTTTTGTTAACTAACAGCCATTGTGGTCCTGATAGGGAAGAAGGATAAAGGTTGCAGTTGAGGAATTGTCTGTGCATTATTATAGGGAGTTCCCTTAAGTTGGATACATGGAGAGCAGTGCCGGCAGAGAGGGGAGGGGTTGGGAAGGGATATTTTACAGAATTCGGTTTGAAACATGTTTAGTTTACAGGCTATGAGGTGAAGGAGGGCGCCAGCCCTGCATGTGATGGTGCAGGTGGATTTGATGGATTGCAGGGAAAGGTGTTTCACCAAGCAAGATTATAAACAGGTTTTGGGAAGGGACTGGTTGAGTAGGTGAGATGCAGGTTTACTTTGGATCAAGTTTCTGTGGTTAGGTTAACAGGAAGGGCTGTGAACTGCTGGATTTGTGTGGACAAACAAATTTAACAATTGGAAGCAAGAGGGGAGTGTGACTGATTTAAGAGGTAATGTGTGAGGTTAACAAAGGAAGCCCAACTGCCAGAGGTTGTGGGACTTAGAGTATTCCACAGCAAAGAAGACAAAAGGGGAAAAAGGAGATTTGAGTAAGAGTGAAATTTTGGAAGGTGCCCTGCAGCCATAGCTCCTGGGTTAATGTGAGGAATTGGACTGGACTATCCAGGGACGTGGGGAGGAAATACCAGGAAAGATCTGAAACAAGGTATGAGATAAGAGATTTGAAATTGGAGGCAGAGTGTATAATGGACCAGGGCCTTCTGGACTGGCAACTTCTGGAATTCCTGTTCAGCACAGTGAGGTTGGTCCTATGAGGGAGGAAGAATATTTTGGGGGTGAGAAAATTTCTGGATGTAAGTCTGGTGGTGGTTTTAGTTTGGAATGGTGGATTTAGTGTGGAAAGGATGTTAGTTTTGTTGCCACAGGAGTAGTTAGGATAACCTGGTGAGGACCCGTCCACTTAGGTTGGAGAGGGGAGAAGGAACTGGTGATTTACACCCAGTTCCCTCATTGTAGAGGCAGGGAGGAGTGTTAGGAGGATGGACTTTTAGGCTGGGGCAAGTAAGTGTTTGCGAACTGTCTTATTAGATGTTGAGTGAGGTATAATGCCAGCCAAGTATCCTGTATAGAAGCGGCGGAGGGGCAGGGTGGGGGCAGATACAGGGAGATTCTGGAGGATAAAGGGGCATTGGTACATGAATTCAAATGGGCTTAGGCTGAGGGGCTTATGAGCAAGAGCTTGTAAATGCATGAGTACTATTGGAAGACGTGAAGTTCAGGCCATTTTAACCTCTAGGAAGTTTGGTTAGTTGTTGTTTTAAAAAGACATTGACCCATTTAATTTTACCTGAAGACTGGGGGCAGTAAGGAACATGAAAGACCCATTTAATGTTTAGAGCCTCCACCAGCTGTTGGTTAACCTGTGAAACAAATGCTGGCCCATTGTCTAACCGGATGGAGGAGGGGAGTCCAAACCGGGGGATAATATGGGTGAGGAGAATAGAAGTGACGGTGTGTGCCTTTTCGGTGGTGATAGGAAAATCTTTTATCCATCCAGAGAATGTGTGTACAATTGTCAGAAGGTACCAGGCCCATTGTACGGGGAGCATGAGGGTGAAGTTGATCTGCCAGTCGTGCCCTGGCAGGTGTCCTTGGGCTAGTGTGCGGGGAAAGGAGGTGGTTTGATAGCTCCCTGAGGGGAAGTTGTTTGAGTACAAATGGAATATGCCTTAGTAATACCTATGAGACTGGCAGCCATGGTGGGAAAATATATATAAGCTTTTAAGAGCTAGAATAGGGGGCAGTAACCGGCATGGAAATGGTTGTGCATGTATGAAAGTACAGAAAGTTCCTGGGACTTGGGCAAGACAATTTTATTGTTGAGGTAGAACTATCCTCCTCCCCAGATAGCACCAGCCCGGTTGAGGTTTGTTCCTCCTGGGTATACACAAGGTGTATGCTGGGAAAGATGGGCAATAGTGGTGAAGTTTTAAGAGCTGCCTGCTGGGCTGCTGAGTTTGCTGAGAGGTTGTCCTTGGTTATGGCATCTGTAGCCTTTTGATGTCCCTTACAATGGATAAAGGTGGCCTTTAGTGGTAGTTTAGCTGCCTTCAGCAGTTTGTGTATGAGTTTGCCATTTACTATGGGGGTTCCTTTTGTAGTTAGAAAACCCCTTTCCTGCCAGATTAAGGCATGAAAGTGTAGGATGTGGTATGCATATTTGGAATCGGTGTAAATGTTAACCCTCTTACCCTTTTTTAGGGTGAGGGCCCTGGTTAAGACAAGTAGCTCCACCTGTTGAGAGGTAGTATGGAGTGGGAGAGTGCTGGATTCTAGGAGTGTATTTTCAGCAATGATAGCAGAGCCAGCTGCTGGACATGGCTCCCTAAAAGAGCTAAAAAGATCTTCCATGAATGAATCATGTGGCTGTTCCCTGCAAAGGGGCTTTTGAAATGTGTTGGAAGGGGGAGAAGAGGGAGTTTAAGAGGTCCAGGCAGGAGTGAGAGAGCTTAGAGTCAGAGATGTTTAAAGGGAAGAGGGTGGCTGGGTTGAGAGCTTTACATTTTTAGAAGGTGATTAGAGGGTTACCTATGAATAAGGCATGTACGTATGAATAAGGCATCCTGTAAGCAGGATGGTGGGAGGGATAGAAGAGATCAATGGCTCATGAGATCCTATAGGTTATGGGAAGATGCAGTAGTAATGTGTTGGTAGAGAGCAAGTTTCTGTGCCTCTGAGGCCAGCAATGTGGCTGCACCCAAGATTTTTGGGCAGGGTGGCCAGCCTTGGATGACAGTCCACTTGTTTTGAGAGGTTTGCAATGGCTTGTGGAGCACTGCCATATGTTTGGCAGAGTAGTCCAAGAGCAAGGCTTGGTGAGAATGTACATACAGTGAAGGGGGCCAGCCCCTCCACACCTGTGGGTATTTCTCATCAGATGGGACAAGAGACTGAGAAAAGCAATAAGACACAGAAACAAAATAGAGAGAAAGAAAAGTGGGCCCAGGGGACGAGCGCTCAGCATATGGAGGACCCATACCGGCCCAGTCTCTGAGTTCCCTCAGTATTTATTAATTACTGTTTTCACTATCTCAGCAAGAGGAATGCGGCAGGAGAGCAGGGTGATAGTGGGGAGAAGGTCAGCAAGAAAACATGTGAGCAAAGGAATCTGTGTCACAAATAAGTTCAAGGGGAGGTACTATGCCTGGATGTGCACGTAGGCCAGATTTATGCTTCTCTCCACCCAAATATCTCAGTGGAGTAAAGAGTAACAGAGCAGCATTGCCACCAACATGTCTCGCCTCCCACCATAGGGCGGCTTTTCTCCTATCTCAGAGCTGAACAAATGTACAATCGGGTTTTATCCCTAGACATTCAGTTCCCAGGGGCAGGCAGGAGACAGTGGCCTTCCTCTTTTACTAATCCTCCTCAGCACAGACCCTTCACGGGTGTCGGGCTGGGGGACGGTCAGGTCTTTCCCATCCCACAAGGCCATATTTCAGACTATCACATGGGGAGAAACCTTAGACAATACCTGGCTTTCCAGGGCAGAGGTCCCTGCGGCTCTCCGCAGTGCATTGTGCCTCTGGTTTATCGAGACGGGAGAATGGCGATGACTTTTACCAAGCATACTGTCTGTAAACATTTTGTTAACAAGGCACATTTTGCACAGCCCTAGATCCCTTAAACCTTGATTCCATACAACACATGTTTTTGTGAGCTCAAGGTTGGGGCAAAGTTACAGATTAACAGCGTCTCAGGGCAAAGCAATTGTTCGGGGTACAGGTCAAAATGGAGTTTCTTATGTCTTCCCTTTCTACATAGACACAGTAACAGTCTGATCTCTCTTTTCACTACAATACAGAGTGAAAGGCTTGGTGGAGTTGGGCAGGCCCAGTGCTGGGGCCATTAAAAAGGGCATTTTTTAGTTTTTTGAAGTGGGATTTGATAGAGCAAGCTGGGTTGAGGGGTTTTAGAATGAGCCCATGTGAGGCCATATAGAACAGCTTGGCCAGCAAGCCAAAATTGGGAATCCACAGATGGAAGTATCCCATGGAGCCCGAGAAGGAGAGGAGGTTCTTTTTTGTGTGGGGAAGAGGCATGTCCCAAATTAGCTCCTTTCATTGGGTTGGAATGGCTTGAGAATTAGGGGTTAGGACAAGCCCAAGGTAAGTGACCTGCATTTGGGCTAACCTGAGCCTTTGTGGGTAAGACCCTAAAATTTACTTGGTATGTCCCACCCCAAGATAGGGGTAGGGCACTGATGGATAACCAGGAAAGAGTGGGTGAAGGGGGTGATGAATAGGTTGCATAATAGAGAACCAGTCTGTTTGTGCCTAGAGGGGATTCTATCGACTCCCACAATAGAGATAGAAGAACTGAGGAGGGGCTCAGAATATTCTGGTAAAATTGAATAACTAGCCTCATATTTAATGGGAAAGACATGGGCTTAGCAGAGACTGACAGCATTACTCTTGGTTCCAAGGTGGTGATGGTGGTGGGAGTAGTGGATTCTGGGCCCTATCAGTCTTCAGGTAGAGGTGGTGAAGTGGGATAAAGGGTTCTGCTGAGCACAGTCTGAGATGTGCTCCCTGTCCTCCAGGGTGAGGGAGGAGGAGAGGATGACATAAGTGTCATGCCAGGTAATTTATAAGATTGAGTGACATACAGAAATTTCTTGTGGAAGGAGGTGGGATCCATGGAAAAGAAGCCAAGTATTTTTTCAAGCTGGAAGAGGTCAGCTAGGGAGAAGGAAACATAAACTCAGATTATACCTTCAGCCCCTGCAACTCCCCGCAAGGGGAGGGCTTTGGAAGGCCTTTGGGCGTATGCCTGGTTTTCAGCGGAAGGGGGTTAAGTGTGAGACTGGGTAAGCGGTGGAGAAGAAAGGGGGAACAGAGGGCAACAATAAGGGAGTGAAGGAGCCGGAGCCGAAGGAGGAGGAGGGGATAGTGGTGGGAGAGGGACTGAAGGAGGGGTTTTGTTGGCCAGGTTGAAATTATAAGAGGAAGGCTTGTTTGAAGGAAGGGGCATTTTTGGGCTTGGAGGTTCCAGATTAGACATCTAAGAGTGGTGTCTGGAGGAAGTTTTGAGGAGCCTTGCCCCATACTCGTGGCTGGAAGGGTGAGAAATATAGAGGAGGGGTATGAGTACCCTAGAGGGGAGTTAAGTACCCTGATTCCTCTTGGGAGGAGGGACATAAGAAAGCCAGGGCATCCCTGCAGCTCTTCGTGGTCCCCTGGAGATCAGAGTGACTGGAGTGGTGAGCATTCTGAGGGCGTCCCCTGAGAAGGCAGACCATGGTTACCTGGTGACCACGGAGACCTCTCACCTAGCAATGGGATTTTCTGGTGAACCAGTAGAAGCATGAGAGGAATCCAGAGAGGAGGAAAAGGGAGACTCACCCACTAATTGGAGACTGGTGTTGGATGTGATGTTCTGCAATGGGGGATCCTTGCCCAAGCCACCCAGAAAGGGGGAGAAAGAAAAAAGAGGATAGAGAGTTTGAGCAGGATCTGGAGGTCAGCCCAGGGCCAAAGAAGAGAGAATAATAGAAACAGGGCTGCGAACAGGGAGCCCTGCTTCAGGATCTGGAAGCAGGCCTCGGTCTCTAATTTTTGCTGCTTGCTGCTTTCCAGGTTGCAAGAGAAGACTTACCTGTTTAGAACCCAATCTATGTCCTGGGTTTCTGTGCCAAAATGTAGTGGAGTTTTTTTCATCATCAGGAATTTGAGAGGATACAGTGGAAGTTGTTAGGTTTTGAAGGGAAGGTGAGGGTTAAAGAAAGAGAGCTGGATGCTCTACAGCAAATGCAGGTTTTATGTCTAACCCAAGACCTGTGGAGATGGGGGACCAGGTTAATGCCCGAGCCCACTGCCACTTACAGGCTGGTGTACTTACAGGTATGGGAGGGAGGGGTCTGGGCAGTATGGCTTGCTGCCCAACAGGCTATTGATAAGATGTTCCCATGATTAGGTGACTTGGTCCTTGTTCCAGCAGAGTGTGACAGTGATGTTCCTTGGACTTTTTCCCAGCAGAATGTGATCAGAAAGTCAGGTGGTCAGGCCAATGTTTCTCACACAGAGAACCACTTCTGCGAGATTAATTTCTACACTCCTTCCACCACTTGTTTGAACCTTCAGCTTTACCCTATTAAATTCAAAACAATCTTTTAACCCTATGCAAAAATTTACATTTCCATGCCTTCTTATAACCTATTAGTAAAACACACACACACACACAGACATTTTTCCTAATACACCTTGCATGTAAAAATACTTTTAGTAGTATCAATTACATGTTATAATGATGACTTTTAGCAATCTTACTTATAATGTAAACCTGGTAAGTTATGTTAATTATGTACTAGGTGCTGATAAGGTCTTACTATTCCAGCATAGCTAGGGGTGTGGCCACCTCCACACGTCCCCAGGCCTTACCTAGCTGTAAAGCAGGCAAGTCAAACAATTTTCAAAAGCCAAAGCAGCAGTTTATGACCTTAAGGCATTTAGCAAACCTAATATTTGAACATAATTTAGACCACATGTTTATATTTTGAAGACATTTGTGAAAACTTTACAGAGGAGATAAACAGTGACTTTTACGTCTCATTTAACAAGTTTGTACAGAGAGAAAGAGGCCAGAGTCTGACTGGTAGGAAGTTCTTACCCTTTTGCCAGTAGGCCAGGTTTCTGGGTTCTCTCTCCCTGAGCAGCCCTAGCGACCCTGCTCAACTGTATGCAAACAAACACACTACCATGAATTAAGAACATTTACAAATAGCCTACAAATTTTGGAGAAATTAGGCAGAGAGAGAAATATGACTTAAATTCTGTTTACAAAAGTATATTCAACCTACTTGAAGTATCAAGAAGCCTAAACTTCAAAAAGTTAAAGTTTAAAAAGCTGGTGTGTTCCATTAATTCCTGTGGGTCCAACAAATGGAAGGCTAGGAATTCCAGATAAATGGAACAAATGATGACTTGCTAGAAATGCACAGGAAACTAAATAACTATCCACAAAACCAAATAAAAGCTTTCTAGAAGCAAAAACAAACAGGAAACCAACCCTAATTTTTTCTTACTCAATTTACCCTGGAGGCTAAAGTGTTGCCCAGGGCCCCAAAAGAGCCACATAATAAATATTTTATTCCTGATACACAATTCAATATCCTTAAGTTCACCAATATCATCATGATACATCCTGTGCAATCAAGAAGTTCATTTTAGGCACAAGACCAATAAGCACTCCAGTGCCAGCACTATCCACACAAAACAGTAAACATAGTGTGAAGCAATACAAGCATGTATGTGAAATTTGGCTCCACACTAAATCCAGCTTCAAGCTTTACTATATAAAAGAAAGAATTGCCAAACTGCCAATGCATTTCTTTACAATACTTATTATTTTACTTTAATCAAGACTAAGAGCTTTAACTATGAAAATGTTAACTAGCCAAATGTCTCCAGTTCTTTATCATGTTTTAAAGAATATTTTATTACCTAAACTTTTTCCACATCTTTCTCCCCTAATCACTGGTTCCTTACTACATTGGTTCATAAATAATTTTTTCAAATCTGTAATTTGAACGAACTTTTAGATAACTTATTAATTAGATAAAATTATTCTTTTTCTCACTAATAACACAACCTTTTTGGCACATTTTGTATACAGAACTCTGTGTTAACTAGAAGTATTATTCTTAGTAACCTAAAATTTTAGTGAAACCCTAAAAAGAAATCCTGAACTATCAGATATGGGCATTTATAGATAAGAAAAATTCCACAATTTTTAGAAACATATTTCCTCATATCACAACCCTTCCTTAATTGGAAATGACCCAAATATTCAATGAGCATCAAAATTAATTTTAAGCTTTTAATTCACACAAAAAGTTTACCTAAAACATTCATCCCATTTACTGTACTCAATTATTTCATTTTTAACAGTTTATCTAGATTACTTCTGTAAACTGAGATATTAGACACTATCATTTAAAGTTAGTTATTTTCTTGCTAACCATGTTTTTAATAGCCAGTGAACATCAAGTGCTCACCTAAACCTAACTAAGAGTCTCAGAGTTAAATACATAAGTATTTTGCCAATAACTCAGAAGACGTAGCTAACATTAAATTACTCTTATTTTTCAAAAAAAAGGCACACAAACCAAGATCATTTTGTTTTGGCTGGGTTTGTAGTTTTATAACCTTCTATGCCAAACACTGACATCCAAAATATCTAGCAAAGACAAACATAAAATTCAGACAAAATGTACGATGACAATTCTGAAGGCATTTCTATTTTTAGTCTACCAATAATTTTAAAGCCAGCTTGTTTAGTATAAAGTTATACTTAAGTCACTTGAACTTGAAAATTGCTTAGACTTATTAATTTATGAGCGCTCTGTGACTTATAAGCCAATTTGGCAAACATAACATACAACAATAAGTGTACATACAAATAAACACATCTAGACATGTATACACACACACAAATGAAGATCTAATAGCTTGAAACCCTGGCCAGGAAATAGCAACACAAGCTTACCCGTTTTACTTTGTTTGCCCCAATAGGTAATCCAATGAAGGCTGTGAACCAAAATTTTGGGCAAAGCAATTTCCATGGCAGTTTGATTTTTTTTTCTTTTTTCTTTTTCCTTTTGAGACGGAGTCTTGCTCTGTAGCCCAGGCTGGAGTGCAGTGGTGCAATCTCGGCTCTCTGCAACCTCTGCCTCCCAGGTCCCGGTTCAAGCAATTCTCCTGCCTCAGCCACCCAAGAAGCTAGGATTACAGGTACACGTCACCATACCCAGCTAATTTTTGTATTTTTAGCAGAGATGGGGTTTTACCATGTTGGCCAAGCTGGTCTTGAACTCCCTGACCTCGTGATCCGCCTGCCTCAGCCTCCCAAAGTGCAGGGATTACAGACGTGAGCCACCGTGCCCAGATGGCAGTTTGATTGTTTTTGTTTTTGAGACAGAGTTTCGCTCTGTTGCCCAGGCTGGAGTGCAGTGGTGTGATCTCAGCTCACTGCAGTCTCCGCCTCCCAGGTTCAAGCAATTCTCCTGCCTCAGCCTCCTGAGTAGCTGGGACTATAGGCACGTGCCACCATGCCCGGCTAATTTTTTGTATTTTTAGTAGAGATGGGGTTTCACCATGTTGGCCAGGATGGTCTCAATCTCCTGACCTAGTGATCCGCCCACCTCGGCCTCCGAAAGTGCTGGGATTATAGGTATGGGCCACCATGCCCGGCCCGGCCAGTTTGATTTATAAAGATCAAACCTCCCCAGACTCCAAAGAACACTGGGACCAAACAGTACCAACGGAGAGCATCACTCTTTAACCAGGCCCTCTGCTTAGAATAGCAGCACCAAAGCCTGGATATATGCAATGCCATCCCAGTTTTCCATTCAACAGTAAACTCCACGTTCCAAACAATATTGGGGCCAAACAGCATTGCAACTGCGAGATAAAATTCTAAGGACGGTTTTGTACTAGACCTCAGAACCTCTGCCAAGGGCATCCTCTTTGGAGAGGTTGAGGTCTGGAGGATTCCTCTCTGAGGCTTCCCCTAGTGGGGTCCAATCTTAGAATGTCAGGTGTCTCCGACCTTAGGTGGGCACCGGTGACGTTTGCATGTTTTCCCTCCAGAGGCAATGGCCTACTATGAGCTTTCATTTTGTCCCTGGATGAAGGCTTTGACTTTTAGCATCCTTATAATTTGATAAGGCCATACTTTCCCATGCTTCCCATTCCATGAACTTAATAACTGGAGGCTGGATGTGTTTCTTTGGTCCTGAGCCAGTTGAGTAGGGAAATAGAAGAATTTAGCATCACAAAAGAAGGTTTAAGTTGCCTGAAACACAGGCAAATTTGCTCTGAGCTGTGCCACACATAGGGATCAGGGACCACACCCAGAAAAGATTAAAAAAAGAGTCCTTCCCCCCTCTGGGCAAGGCAATTACCCCCATTCACTCCGTGGTCTTCAGCCAATACTGGGGTTTGACCCCAGCCAATTGCCCTCAACTTCCAACGAGCTACTAGGAAACAGCTGCTGAAAGACTAATAAAGAAGAAAAGGAAAAAAAAGGAAAAAGACCCAGGTCCTTTAGGCAAACCAGGTGGTGGCGGTTAGGCTTCTTCACGTGAAAACGCCTTAGTATTCATCAGCCACAGCCAGAAACCTGCAGTTACCTCCATGTTTACACACTGCCTACCAAGGGTCCCGAGTTGGAAAGGAAAAGTGAGAGAGAGAGACAGATTTCCCTGTATGTAAAAGGGGAAAGGAGAAAAATAAATCCCAAACTCTGGGCCTACCTTCTCCTGGCTGGCTCACCAAAATATGTTACTGGTGGAGGGTGTCCAGGTTCTTGGCATTTTGAACAAAGAATTGGACAAAATGCACAAACAAAGTAAGGAAAGAATAAAGTAACAAAAGCAGAGATTTACTGAGTATACTCCACAGTGGGAGCAGGCCCAAGCAGCCACTCAAGGGCCGGGATACAGGATCTTCTTGGGTCCAAATACCAGCTAGAGGTTTCCCATTGGCCACTTGGTGTTCACCCCATGTAAATAAAGTGGTAGCCCCCAATCAGTCTGATTGTTTGCAGACGGCAACCAATCAGAGGCTGAAGTGAAGTTACAAAGTTACACTCTTATGCAAACGTCTGGTTGCCAAAAGCAACCAATCAGAGGTACTTTCAATTAACCAACTGCCATGCAGAAAAGGTGGGAGTTTGCAAAGGGAGTAGCCTCCGGTCCTTTTTTCACTTAGGCATGGAAAGTTAGGGTTTTCCTTTCCATTTAGCTCTACGAAGTCAGCGTGAAATGGCCTTAGGTTTCCTGCCTCCAGACCCTATTCTCCTGCCTCACTGTTATCCAAGGAACTCTGCCATTAGGCTAGCTGTGGAGGGATGGAGAGAGAGCTGAGGCCTCAAATGCCAGTATTCCTTCCTTCCAGATTTACATTTAAGACCAGATAAGATTCCAGACCAAACAGTATCTGTTGATGAATATCAGGCTCGAATGAGGAGGGAGAAGTGGAGCCCTGGATTGAAGAGAAAGCAAAAAACCTTCCTAGATCAACAAGGAAATAGCCTCTTCTAGAATCCAGACAGGGCCCTGGACTCCTGTGGGATAATGTAGTGTGTGAGAAAATTGGTAATGAAGTCCTTGGATATGGGGATGCACTTGGAAGTCTTGGGAACAAGGAAGAGAGACATCCTGGGGTGGTGATTTTTAGATCCAACACCCAGGGGCTTGGGTGTCTTTTGGGGGGATTAATAGGAGAGATTGACACATTGAGGGAGGTTCAGGGTAACTGTCTGAAAATGAGAGATTTTTATTGCTTCTACTGATGTCCCAATAGGGTCTGTATGTGGTTCAAATAGGTAGAAAAGAATGAAGTCCGAGGCTGAAGATAACATTATCAGTCAGAATTTTAGGATTGTGAATACCTGGCCACAGAAATAGCTGGGCCCTGAGCCTCTACTGATGATGTAGGAATGGAGGCAGTTAATAGGCTTTAAGGTCATAGGGTCTCAGGGTTGGGGTATGGTGAGGACACTTTGCCACCCCTAAGGTTCAAAGCCTCTTGGACTGGAGGAGGTTGTTAACAGATATCCTAGGCAGAAAAGCTGTGTCAGGTTGTGGTGTAAGAAGAGGAAGAATTTGACACCAAATGGTCAGCTGGTCATCTGCTCACCTGTTCCCCTGTGCTCCCTAACCCCACAGGGTCTGCTTACAGAACAAGGCACAGCAAGGACACAAGACACAAGCAGAAAATGTGCTTGATGTTACCCACTGCAGTCCTTCCACTCCGGGAGATCCTGAAGACTCAGAAGAGGGACAGGCAATGGATTCTGTCTAAACCCCAAGGCCAGGACACTGCCTCAGCTTCGAAGCCTGGATGCGGTGCTCCAAGGTATAACCACTGCCCAGAAGCACAGCTGGTACAAGCTGCAGCCTCAATCCAGGCAAGGAGCCAGCTCCAATCAGGTCAGGCTCTAAGGGATGAAGACTGAAAACATGAATGTGTTGTGCCACTAACTCTAGTATTTGCTTTTCCCTGTGTTTTTGCATGCATTGTAGACCTTGGCATCAGCATTTGGCTGGCTTTAAGACAGAAACTAAGAAGCCTTTTGTGTTTTATGTGTCAACTTGACTGGGTCACAGCATACCCAAATATTTGGTTAAACACGATTTCTAGGTGCATCTGTGAGGATGTCTCTGGATGAGACTAATATTTGAGTTTGAATCAGTGGACTCAATAAGGCAGACTGCCCTCCCCAGTGTGGGTGGTCCTCATCCTTCTCTCTGCCTGACACTCTTCCAGCTGGAACATTTGTCTTCTCCTGCCTTCGGACTCAGACTATGACTGGAATTGATATCATTGACTCTCCTAGTTCTTCAGACTCAGATTGCTCTCCTAGGTCTAGACTTCTCAGCTTCCAAATCACATGAACCAATTTGTTACAGAAAATTTTTTTATATATCCTATTAATTCTGTTTCTCTGGAGAACCCTGATTAATACAGATTTATTTTCCTGCACTCCAATAACTCCTCTACTCCCTCAACCCCTGGTAACTATCCTACTTTCTGTCTCTATAAATTTGACTATTCTCAGTACCTCATATAAGTGGAATCATGTAATGTTGTCCTTTTGTGACTGGCTTATTTCATTAGCATAATGCTTTCAAGGTTTATTCATGTTGTAGCATGTATCCAAATTTAATTCCTTTTTGAGGCTGAATGATATTCCATTGTATTATACATACTTTGTATGTATAATAGTTTGTTTATTAATTCTTATTTTGTTTATTCATTCATCCGTTGATAAATGCTCCCACATCTTGGCTATTATGAAGAATGTTGCTGTGAACATGGGTGTACAAATATCTGAGTCCTTGCTTTTTTTTTTTTTTTTTGGACACAGACTGGCTCTGTCGCCCAGGCTGGAGTAAAGTGGTGCGATTTTCGGCTCACGGCAACCTCCGCCTCCCGGGTTCAAGTGATTCTCGTGCCTCAGCCTCCCCAGTAGGTGGGATTACAGGGGTGTGCCACCACGCCTGGCTAATTTTTTGTATTTTTAATAGAGATGGGATTTGTCATGTTGCCTAGGCTAGTCTCAAACTCCTGAGCTCAGGCAATTCACCCACCTTGGCCTCCTAAGGTGCTAGGATTACAGGCGTGAGCCACCATGCCTGGATCCTTGCTTTTCATTATTTTGGATATATACCTAGAAGTGGGATTGCTGGATCATAACATCATTCTAATTTTTTGAGGAACCATCATACTGTTCTCCACAGTGTCTGATGACCACAGTTTTGAGCTCAGACTTTCTAAAATAGCAGGAAATAAATGAAAAGAAAACGACTAGAAGTGGAAGTAATTTGTCCTTCATTAAGCCAGATATATCCATCCTGATTGAAGCTTGAAAACAACATCACCTCTTTCGCTGATGTGTAAGTACCTTTTTATAATTTAAATTTTAAGGTGTGATTAATTAAAAACTTAAAATGTATGGTCTTTATATGCACTGGATGTCCATAAGGTGACCCTTGGTTGCTAAATCTTTGAGAAAGGCTGAGTAGACACTGAATGAATGTATATCCAACTTACTTGTCAACTCCTCCAAGAACATTCCCCACCCCCTGACCCAAGACGTGCTTTCTGTGAGCTCCAGCAGTGCTCCTAGTCTTCAACAGCTACCGCATCTGTGCTCTTCACACTCTTGTCCTTCCCCAGTCTCAACTGTGAGCCATGAATGGCAGAGGCCGGTTTTTACCCTTCAGGTCTCCAGTTAGGCCTATGATGGTTCTAGGGTTTTGTCTAGGCTGCGAGTCTGATTGGGGGCTAGGACAAAGGGTCAAATTCAGGACGAAAATCAGCCTGGCCAAGAGCAGTGGATATATAGCCCCCATCATCCCACTTCTCAGATGCTCCTAGAACTCCAGCCCGGGATCCTTTATTCTCTGTACACTCCACCTTCTCCCCACACAAGACCCTCTGCAGAGAGCAGGCACAGAGAGCAGATAAATGATGGTCGATGCTGCCTCTCAATTCAGATGGGCCTGGCATAATGGTTAACTAATGGGTTTCTTGTTTTATTGATAGGTTCTCCGAAAACTAAAGGAGTTAAATTTCTTTAATAGCAATACATGCTCATTGTTAAAAACTCAGATCAACTGAATTTCCCTTGAACACTATTAACATTTAGCTTATTATCCTTTCACATTTGTATAGATATTTAGAACAATGGGATGTAGTTTATACGTTTATACATTTTGGCTTAGCAGTACATCACAGACATCTATTTCATTATATTCAAATGGCTCAATAATATTCCCCTGTGTAACTGTGCCATAATCTAGCCAAACTCCTATGTGGGGGCCTGGTTTGTTTTTGATTTTTCAGTAATATAAACAATGCTGAGATAAACCTCTGGCTATCAGCTCGATGATTTCTATTGACTGATTTTAATACATGCTTGGAATGTTAACCACAAGGGGGAAGCAGGCAACCATGGGAAGACAGGCTAAGATTTAGAAAAAAGAAAAAGAGGCTGGGTGCAGTGGCTCACGCCTATAATCCCAGCACTTTGGGAGGCTGAGGCAGGAGGACAGCTCAAGCCTAGGAGTTTGAGGTTACACAGAGCTATAATCATGCCACTGCACTCCAGCCTGGGTGACAGAGCAAAGCCCTCTCTCAAAAACAAAAACAAAAACAAAAAACCTATTTAGAAAGTTCCCATATCTCACATACATAAGCTCACCCCAACCTTGTGAGCAGGCAGTAGCATTAGTATTAGCCCGGTTTTTTGGATGTGAAGCCGTCTTCTGATTTCATTATCAGGCGCTCTTCTCTTCACAGTATTTCTGAATAAATTGACAGCAGTACAACATTCTGCCTACATTCAAGTCCAGGTGCTGTGCTGGGGACACTATGAGGCATGCAGAAATAAAGAAGACAATCCCTGCCCCTCGGGGGTGTGAGGACAGACACACCTAAATAACCAAGTGCCCACCGTAACAGAGAGGAGAGCCCAGGAAGGCAGGAAATTCACTTCGACAGTGAGGCTGGGCACAGCTTTATGGAAGAGATACGCTAACAATAAGAGGTAAGGTGTATTTAGCCTTTACTCTGTGCACGCCACTGTGCTAAGTGCTTTACCTGCATAATCTCATTAAAACTTCCCCACAGGCCAGGCACCGTGGTTCATGCCTGTAATCCCAGCACTTTAGGAGGCCAAAACAAGAGGATTGCTTAAGCCCAAGAGTTTGCAACCAGCATGGGCAACATAGCAAGGCCCTGTCTCTTAAAAAACAAACAAACAAAAAAATTCCCCATAGACCTGAAAGGTTTCATACCCATTTTTACAGAGAAGAAAACCGATGGTCAGAGAGGTAAAGAAACCGACTACTGTGGCACAACACTGGAACGCACGTCCTTAATGTGAATTCAGGGGGCCCTAGAAGGGTTGGTAGACTTTCAACAGGCAGGGCTGGGAGAGAGACTTCTAAGAGAGGAAACACAGAAACGAAGCCTTAGAGGCAAGAAATACAGGCATATCTGGGAATGGCAAGGGGATCAGCGTGCCTGGTGTGTGAAAAAGGAGGAATCTGAAGAGAACAAAACTAGAGAAATAAAACTGAGTCAGAGTGGTGAAGACCGCAAGTAGCAAGTGAAGGAGATCCTACTGTATTTTGTATTCAGGGGAAACCAACTGAAGAGAATGACATCATGTGTGCTTTATGAGGATTAATTTGGTGCACTGCATAGAGAACAAGGAGACTAGTTAGGGGCTTGTTAAAATAGTCCTGACCAAAGATAACTAGCGAAGGAATGAGAACCAGAAGACATTACAGAGATAAAATCCACAAGATCTTATTAGATGCTGGGGAAAAAGAGAAATGAATCGTGATTAAGGTTTTCATGTTTGGAAAATGAAACATAGGAGGAGAAATGAAAAATGAAACCAGAGGAGGAGCTGGACAGAAGGGAGAGGCGAGTTCACTTTTCTTTTATGAGCTGGAGGGACCTCAGGGACCTTTGAGTGGAGATGTTTAGTGGAGAGTTAGAAACAGGAAGCTGGTGATTTAGACATGGTACCTGAGAATCAGAAGAAATGACCCAGGGTATGGTGTCTCATGCCTGTAATCCTAGCACTTTGGGAGGCCAAGATGGGAGGGTTGCTTGAGGCCAGGAGTTCAAGACCAGCCTGGTCAACATAGTAAGACCCTCTCTCTATAGAATAAAATAAAATTTAAAAAAAGAAGAAGGCTAGGTGCAGTGGCTCACATCTGTAATCCCAACACTTTAGGAGGCTGAGGCCGGTGGATCACCTGAGGTCAGGAGTTCAAGACCAGCCTGACCAACGTGGTAAAACCCTGTCTCTACTAAAAATACAAAAATTAGCTGGGTGTAGTGGCAGGTGTCTGTAATCCCAGCCACTTGGGAGGCTGAGGCAGGAGAATCACTTGAACCCAGGAGATGGTGAGCCAAGATTGCGCCATTGCATTCCAGCCTGGGTGACAGAACGAGACTCTGTCTCAAAAAAAAATAAATAAATAAATAAAAAGAAGAAGAAGAAATGACCAAGGGAGCCGGCCAGGGAAAAACCTATACTTAAGATTCAGCAAGACATGTTAGACCCTGATAACTAGCAATTCCACAGCCAGGTTTCTATCCCAGAGAAACAAAATCACACGTGCACGAGAAAGCGTATGAAGGGTGTTCACAGCAGCATTGTCTGTCTTGGTGAAAGGCTAGGTCGGGGAGGAGCAGGCAAATAAACCATTAAACATCCACATTGTGCAATAGTTACAAATTAAGTAGATCAAAGGTATTGACATGACAGATCTGCAGAATATACAGTGGATGAGAAAAACAACTTGTAGCCAGGCACGGTAGCTTACACCTGGAATCCCAGCATTTTGAGGGGCTGAGGTGGGTGGATCACCTGAGGTCAGGAGTTCGAGACCAGCCTGCCAAACATGGTGAAACCCCGTCTCTACTAAAAATACAAAAATTAGCTGGGCACGGTGGCAGGCGCCTGTAATCCCAGCTACATGGGAGGCTGAGGCAGGAGAATCGCTTGAACTCAGGAGGCGGAGGTTACAGTGAGCCGAGATCGCGCCATTGCACTCCATCCTGGGTGACAGAGTGAGATGCCATCTCAAAAAAAAAAAAAGAAAGAAAGAAAAGAAAAACAACTTGTATTGTAATAATAATGTATAACAATACTTATGAAAAAAGAAGAAAAGCCAAACAATGCTGTCACGTATATATTTTAAATGATGTATGTGTAGGCATAGAGAAAATTCTAGAAGGCTAAACCCATGCTAATTGTGATAAAGGGGAGGAGTTGGGACAAACATGGAGAGCAGAAGGGATTAAATGGGGTTTTAGCATAGTTGTCAGGTATGTAAGAAAAATGTAATCATCTATAGCTTACGTGAATAAAAATTCTCAAACTTTTTTTAAAAAGAAAGATTCAATGGGAAGAGGAAGCAATTGAATAGACAGGAATATATTCCGAGACTCTAGGTAGGACACTGTTACTGGGAACACTGGGAGAAGTTTCTGGAATGCAAGATGGAGGAAGGATCCACTGCACTCAGCAACGCTGCGGAGACAGCAGCCAGCAGGATGAGTCCTGTGAGCTTGACTGGTTGTCAACACCTTTTGCTTACAGCGGCTGGCTCCTGTGTCATTGAAAGATCGCCATGTCCCACCACTGCCCTTGAATGAGAAGGAGATTTTCTGTTCTTTTTTGAGTTGTAAACATCCTAAAGTATTTCATTAATTTCTTGTATTTAGACATTCCCTTCCTTTCCCAGAAATTCCACAGCGATATTCTCAGTGTTCTCTTTCCAGTCCTTCAAGCTGTGTATGAAATCTACTTCTTCCCAGTCCAGATCCTGCAAATACCTGCCTCCTCTCCTGTTCTCCATTCAAAAAACTTCCAATTTGAGGTCATTTTTAAGAGCATTAACTGTGGTGGTGGTGGTGGTGGAGTTTATAGAATTTCTCATGGGACCCACAGCATAGATGTGGCAAACACTGACTGAGCACACAAAGGTGCCAGGCACTGTGCTAACTTCATAGGAAGTCACTCGGTTAATCCTTTCAGCAACTCCAGTAGGTCACTACTATTATAACCTTCATTTCACAGCTGGGACTTAGTGTGGCTGAGTGACCTAAGGTAGTAAGTGGCGGTAAGCTTGTGGTGGTTGACTCTGTGTTTGTCTCACTATGTGAGTCTGTCCTAAGTGATCAATAGGAGTGGGGACTGGACTAGGAACAAGGTCTCAGGTATACAAGGGGGTTCAGTTCACCAAATGCCTTTATGACCATTAATTCATTTGATGTCACCACAGTGCTTTAATGACATGGGTCATTAGGGAAAATAATGAGATGAGTCAAGCTTTGTAATTCCCTTAAAGTGGTCAAGTCTGGGTTAAGGGCTTTTAGGACGCATTAACTCACTATGTGGTCTTAAGCAACTCTGCAAGGGGTGGGAGCAGAGGGGGCCCCCTTTGGCCCTGCTCTCTACAGATCATCGAGTTCCTAGCAGCCACTCCTCCTGGTCTGCAAATTCTTGGCGAGGCACCCTCCTGCTCTCCAAACCCACCCATTCCAGGCAATCCCTTAAGTGGCAGAGGAGCCAGGTTCCTGGGGTTAATAAGCAGGCTGTTTATAGCCAGCAGCAGTCACGGGACAGCCAGCTGGAAGGTCATGCTCCTTCTGAATGTTGAGGTTTCTCATAAACATTTCCCCAGTAAGCCTTCTGGGAGATGAGGATGACTCTGGGTCCATTGCCCTTGCTGGGGCAGAGTGCCAAGGCCCCATACTCACTTTCTTCTCCTTTCTCCTGAATCTGGCTCTCTTCCTCTTTCCTCCTTCCTCTCCTGCTCTGCTGTCATTCCTTCCCTTTCTTCAGTGGCAAGAGGATACGTTTCACAGTAGACACACAGGATCACTCATCCTTCTGAGTCTCAGTTTCCTTCTTTGTAAAATGGGGGTAACAATGGGGCCATCATCTCAGGATGTATGGGAAAGTGCCTAGCACTGTGTTAGGCACACACAGTGGACATTTAAAACATATTGGTCATCCCTTTCCCCCTCCACCCTATCCTTTTGCCCTAATCCCGGCTACTGCCCTGTTTTCGTTCTATTTTCCTGCTCCAGCCCTGCTCCCATCTCCACCCTGGGCACTTCCACCCCACTGACTGCGCTGCTGCTGCCTGGGAGGGTGAACGAAGAAGCCAGCCTTTATTCAGAGGAGGGCTGACCACCTCGGGGCCCGCCTGTCCTTGGCACTTCCCCACAAGACCACACCCTAGGCCTCTCTGCTTTTAGTAAATAGCCCATAGGAACTGGGAGTGGAAGGAGGATATAGAATGGGTGAGGCCAAGATATTTTAACCTTTGGCTTACATTTGCCCTTAATCTGGCTCTTCCAGTGGCTTAATGGTCAGAGATCACTGTGTAAATTGCTGTGTGACTTCGGGCAAGTCCCCTTCACTCTCTGGGCTTCAGTGAAGTGTGGGAAGGAAACGAAGAGCAGAAGTTGGGTAGAAGTGCAGGTCCTGGAACCAGACCATCTCCACCACTTACTAGCTTGGATTACATAACTCCTCTGTGCCTCAGTTTCCTCAACCATAAAATGGAATTTATAGTATATCTAATTTATAAAAGCACTTTTATAAATAGTATATCTAATTTATAAAAGCACTTTTATAAATAGTATACCTAATTTATAAAAGCACTTTTAAAAGTACTTAGAATAGTGCCTAGCTCATAGTTGGTACTAAATTAATCTCAGCTATGATATGCAAATGGAGAGGTAGAACAGGGGTATGCGTGCATGAGAGGAGAGCTGGACCTTCTCTGAAGGTATTCTAAAGTCCTGAAAACCCACATTCCTCCTTTTCAGATAAGAACAAGACAGAATCTTGAACACAAAGTACTTCTCCCAGGGAGACCACAGGAAACTTGTCAAAGACTTTCAAAGCCAGATGGACCCCTTAGTGGTCATCTGGTCCAACTTGTCATGCTACAGTAAGAACAGGGCAGACCAGAGAGATTCGGATTTATCTGGGACCACAGAGCTTTTGACGAGTTATAGAACTGCAGGTGGTGCATTGCAGGGAAGGGAGGCACTTTAAGGGGACAGTGAGATGGGCTGCCAGAGGGCTGGTGGGATGCTGGAGGTCAGATTCCCAGGCTCCATGACCTCCAGGATTCTTAATTCAGGCACTTCTCCATGACTAAAGCACTGATGTCACCACTGGCATCTTTAATAATTATAACCCTGTAATGAGGAGGGACTGTATCCCAAGCACTGCACCAGACGCTTTCACATGCATTACTTAGTCCATACAAAATCCCCTTGACAAATGAGGAACCATACCCTGCCCAAGCTGCAACAATTAGAAAGGAGCAGAGCTGGGCTTTGAATCCAGTTTCTCTGATACCGAAACCAGGGTTCTCATGCAACACTCTTTTCATGTTTCCCAGAGCCTAGTTTGAGGCTTGAGTCTCAATAAATAAGGATCTTGTATTTGTCTGACTGGGCTGGCCAAGCAGATAACACTAATGCATCAGCCTGGGTCCTAGTCACCTTTCCAGCCCTTTCCACCCTGGCCCACAAGCCACGATGACAGACCAGACCCTGTGTAGGAGATCTTTCTTCCAGGGGCCCTGCCTCTGTGTTATCTGTCCCCACTGTCAATGGGAGAAGCAGTGGCTGCTTTCAGAACAGGCAGGGGAGGAGGGCTTAGAGCCTGGGGTGACGCTTCTGGCTGCTGGGCCTGACCCCTCCCACAGACTTCAGCCAGGGCCCTGACTTGAATGGGAGGAGCAGGAACAAACAGAAAGTGGTAGGAGAAGCAAGAAACCAGGTAAGGTGAAAAAGAACTTTTCCCCTCCCCAAATATGAAGTTTATAGTTGACGTGAATTTGTCAACTTAATATAGGGTAAGAAGCATAGGGTTTAATACAGTCTTCCTCCCTGTGACGGCAGGAACCACATCTGTTGTATTCACTACCACATGCTTAGTGCTCCACCCAAGGCCTGACTAGAGTCAGTGCTCAATAAATAAATACATGGAAAATGAACGAAAAAAAATGGAAGGACATAAGGAAGAGCACTGACACATGGGTCAGAAAACCTGCATTACAGTTTTTAGCTTCATGGCTCACTGCAATCCTTGGACAAGTCACTTTGGCTCTGTAAACCTTGGTTTCCACATGTGTAAAAGAGATACCATGGCAATTCCTACCGCACAGGGCTTTGAAATCAGACTTCCATAGGAGTCATGTTCCATAAACCCTGAATGTCAAGTTGAAAATTCTATTTCTTCAGAGTGAGGCTGGCTTTAGCAATCTATGCAAGGGGTCTTGCTGAACCAGGGCCAGGGGAAGGCCAGAGGTATGGTTCTAAGAATGAGGATTAATGAGAGAGACTATAAATCTGCTTGGCGAACCACAGCATTAGGAGGGTACAGTGGACCAGGCAGGCATCACAGATACTCTCTGCCCTGGAGAGTCTACAGCCCTGCCCATGCAAGGTGTCATTAGTATCAGCGGGAGCACAGATGGGCTTAAATCAGAAGATGTTACAGATTATCTAGTACACACTGAGGGGTTAAAGGCTGAGAGACAAAGACCCAGATATTCTAATTCCCAGCTCAATGCTACTCCTCCCACGCCACCATCAAAGGAGGTGGGGTGGTGTGAGGGGGAATTTGAAGAGAAACAGATTGGACCAAGGAATGAATGCCTCCATGTAGCAACAGCTTCAAAGGGGCTTCAAAATAGGAGATATCTTGTTAAAGAAGGAGGAACAAGAGGGGGAAATGGTTAAAAATAATGTCTTACATCTATGTGGATTATGTTTCCAACTATATCATGTGTAGTAGCGTATTGCGTGTTGTGAGGTACTGTGGTGGAGAGTTACTGATGCGGCATCAGAAAGCCCATTTCATTACCCAGCTCTGCCATGTACAAGCTCTGTGACCTCGGGCAAATCCTCTCTCGGATCCTCAAATTTTCATGTGAAGCGTGAGGCAATAATGCCTACCCCACAGACCTATCCTGGGGACCAGGTTAGGAAAGGGAAGTGGAGGGAGGTTGTATCCTCTCGAAAATGCTCTGCAAATGGGCAACACAGCAAAGTGGTCACAAGCAAGCGTGTGAAGTAGACCATCACTTAGCCTTTCTTTTTTTCTTCTTTTTCTTTTTCTTTTTTTTTTTTTTTGAGATGGAGTTTTGCTCTTGTCATCCAGGCTGGCTGCAATGGCACCATTTCGGCTCACTGCAACCTCCGCCTCCTGGGTTCAAGCAATTCTCCTGCCTCAGCCCCCTGAGTAGCTGGGATCACAAGCGCACGCCACCACACCCGGGTAATTTTTGTATTTTTAGTAAAGACGGGGTTTCACCATGTTTTCCAGGCTGGTCTCGAACTCCTGACCTCAGGTGATCCACCTGGCTCAGCCTCCCAGAGTGCTGGGATTACAGGCGTGAGCCACCGTGCCTGGCCCCACTTAGCCTTTCTATGACTTTGTATCCTCATCTGTAAAATGGATGTGGTGGGAATCAAATATAATGCTTTTGCAGCCTTTGGCACAGTCCTTGACACAAACAAAGCCTACAACATACTGTTAGTTACTATCACTAGTTGGGTTTAAAGAATTTTCTCATGTAATCTTCACAATAATCCTATGAGGTAGGATTATTATTAGTCTCATATTGCAGATGGGGAAACCAAGACCTAAAGAGAATTGCTTACCCAAATCAATAGCTAATTAGTAGACAGCAAAACCAACTAGAACCCAGATGCCCTGACTGTCAGACCAGGCAGGCAAAGATCAGAATTAGTGAGTAGGGCAGGCAGCAGTGGAAATGTCTATCTGTGGAGTCCAGACAGTAATGCAGCCACAAAGCCAGAGTTCTGGTAGCTGCAGAGGCATTTCCAATTTTAAACTCCGGTCAGTCTGGAGCTCAGTCAGAACAAACCTTGTTTCATCTTTGATTTAAGGAGCTGAGAAAAATAAGCTCTGGAAAGAGAAGAGGGGACCCTGTGTTCCACCATCATCTGAGTTATTTATTCACTAGGCTAATTGCTTCTCCTCTCTGGGCCTCAGTTTCCCCAGCTGTATACGAAAGGTTGAACAAGATTAATGCTTCTCAAACTTGAATGAGGCTCTGAGTCACCTGATGATCTTGTTCGAATGGAGATTCTGATTCTCAGTAGGTCTGGGAAAGAGCCTGAGATTCTGAATGTCTGACAAGCTCCCAGGCCATGCCAGTCCGCAGAGCTAAGGATCACTCTCTGAGGAGCAAGGAACTAGATCAGCTCGAAGGACATTTCTGGTAATGATAATGCCTATGAGAGCGATACAACCAAAGACTGAGAAGTAGAGCAAAAACAAATTCTGCCCCAGGTGTCCCACAGTATTTGGGGGTCCAGTGTGAGGGCCAGGCTATTTCCCATGAACCACAGATCCCTTTAAAAAGGAGCTTGATGTGCACAACTCAGTCAAGCATTCAGCTGAAGAGCCAGCTCCCTGGACTCTTCTTCCCAGCCCATCTCCCACCCTCACCTGCACTTCCCCTCCTGAAACGGAAGAGACAAAATTTTCTAAGCCACTTCCCTAGCCTATCAGGGCTGGGGAGGGAGAAGCTTGTTCCTAATCAAGACAAAGAACAAGGCTTAAGAGACACTTGAGAATCTTTTTCTGTCCTTCCTTTCTCTCACTCATTCATTCATTAGTCATGATTCAACTATTTACTGAGTACTTTCTGTGTGCCTGGTATTCTCCTAGGGGCTGAGGTTACAGCAGAGAAAATAAGACAGATGGGGTCTCTAACCTCATGTTGCTTACATTCTAATTGGGAGGAAAATGGGACAGGTCATACATAAATAGGTAGATTTAAAAAATGAATGAGATCATCTAAAATCACAAAAAGCAATAAAAGAATAATGAAACAAAGTGGTGGGGTAGGGGGGCTTCCTCTGTCTATTGTCCTCAGGACAAAGTCCAAGGCTGGAAAAGCTCATCTCCACTTGCCCTTGTTTGCTTCTCCAGCCTTATCTCCTGTCACTTTTTACCTTGAACTTTCCATTCCAGCCACACAGGACATGGAGTATCAAGGCTGGAAGAGGCCAAACAGCCTTTGATGCAGTGGTTCTCTCAGCCCCAATCACTCTTTCTCTTTGTCCCTACCTCCTCCTCTTTTTCCCTCTTTCTCACCCAACTAACCCCTCCTGCTCTTTCCCAGCTTACTCGCCACTCCCACTGGAAGCTGGCCCTGCTGCCACTGATCTGGGCTAGGAATCCCTCTGTGCCACCTTCCCCTATGACAGCATCCATCACCTGTGAAGCCATGTTAGTTGGCTGTGTTTCCCCCACCAGACTGTAAGCTCCTCAAGGGCAGGAGTCCTGTCTTATTCACTCTGAATCCTGAATCCTCAGCATTTGCAGCAATGCATAGCACAGAGTAGGTGCTTAAGGAATACCTGTTGAATTAACTGACACTAAGTTTAGTACATTTAAGAGCTCAGTAATGGCCTAGGTGTGGTGGCTCATGCCTGTAATCACAGCACTTTGGGAGGCCAAGGCAGGCAGATCACCTGAGGTCAGGAGTTCAAGACCAGCCTGGCTAACATGGTGAAACCCTGTCTCTATTAAAAATACAAAAAATTAGCTTGGTGTAGTGACAGGTACCTGGAATCCCAGGTACTCGGGAGATTGAGGCAGGAGAATCGCTTAAATCCGGGAAGCGGAGGTTGCAGTGAGCTGAGATAGCACCAGTGCACTCCAGCCTGAGCTACAAGAGCAAAACTCCATCTCAAAAAAAAAAAAAAAAAAATGCTCAGTAATGCTCAGTAATATAAGACAAAGTCATCTACAAGACATGGCTTTGGAGACAAAGAATAAATTGATAAATTGGAAGGAAAAGAATATAACAATTCCTCAGTCCTTTCTGGAGTCCACATTCTAGTGACTTTCAGCTCTACACTGTATTGGGCCTCCTACAAGGCTTAGCAGGCAGACTGGGGAGAAATTATTGACCTCCATTCAACAGCTGGGGAAGGTCATGCCTCAGAGAGGTGAACCTACCTCAGCTGAAGTTACCCAGCCAGGTGGTGGCAAAGCGTGTCCAAAGAAAGTTAGGGACCAGAGACATCAGATCCAACCCCTCCCTCTTGTAGGGGATGGGGTGGGGGTGGGGGTCACTTGCAGACTCCGAACTAAGTGCTCTAGCTCATTTCAAACTAAAAATAACCATTTGAGGTAAATAGTAGCCATCGCCACAAAAAAAGTAGACACATGATTTGCCCGTCGTCCACCTTCCCCCTCTAGCCCAATTGCTCCTGGGCGGACTGTGCAGAGTACCACCCCATTCGTCCTCAAGGACTCCCCACCTGGGGGCAACTCATGAGAAACTCTCCACCCATAGATTGACTGGGACAGACAAAATCCTAGACTTCTAATTTCCTTATTTCACAGTTGGGGGCAATCCAAAGCTTAGACAGAGGGAACTAGTCTATGGCACATACTGAGATAGGCTCAGAACTCCAGCGTCAGAACTTTCTGAAGTAAGTCTCACAAGTGCCCTTGACATGAACCTTCTGAGTTGGGAAAGGGCTAAGAATGATGTGGACATGACCTAACCATTTGTTAGCTGTAGTCAGGCTGGGCGAAGAGAGGCAGCTCCTCTGGTAGTTTACTCTAGAACTCATTAGTTCCCTCTACTCCTCAATGGTTTGTGCATTGGTAGGTAGCCCACGGGAAGTAGGATGTGGGTCGCTTACTACTTAGTGACTGTTTATGAAGATTGTTATTGCTACTATAGTAGTATAGTCTCCCAGCTGAACAATAACCTAGAAAGTATGGAGAGTGGCCAGGCGCGGTGGCTCACGCCTGTAATCCCAGCACTTTGGGAGGCCGAGGCGGGTGAATCACAAAGTCAGGAGTTTGAGACCAGCCTGGCCAACATGGTGAAACCCCATCTCTACTAAAAATACAAAAAAATTAGCTGGGCATGGTGGGGGGCACCTATAATCCCAGCTACTCAAAGGGCTGAGGCAGGAGAATTGCTTGAACCTGGGAGGCACAGGTTGCAGTGAGCTGAGATCACACCATTGCACTCCCAGTGTGGGAGACAGTGCGAGACTCCGTTGCCAAAAAAAAAAAAAAAAAAAAAAAAAGCATGGAGAGTAGGTGGAGTAGGGCTAGCAGAAATAAATCTGTTATTTACATGCCACCCAGTTTATAGAATTGTATTATAGCAGCCCAAACGGATTAGGACAATTCCATCTCAGGTAAGCCCAACAAACCTAGTATTTGCCAGGCCAGGTCCTGTTGAGGCCTCATTGGGAAATCTGTAGCAAATTGTTGGTAGTACAGGCCCGAGACTGTGATCCTTAGAAAGACCACTACGCTTGGCCTGTGGTCAGCACTTGGGAACTTCTATTTCAGAAGGATTTCCACCATTCCCCAAACTAATAAGAGTAGCTCATTATGCCTAAACTGTACAAACAATGCAGTTTCTGTTGACTGCCTACGTTTCTGCTGGGAGTCTGGAATTCTGGTATGTGCTTAGCCAAGGATGCCTCTGTGACCAGCCCCTAATAAAAACCCTGGCATTGAGTCTCCAGTGAACTTCCTTGGTAAACAACATTTTACACATGCTGTTACAGTTCATTGACAAAGGAATTAAGCACATCCTGTGTGCTTAATTCAGCTGGGGGATGATTCTTGGAATCTCGTGGCTATTTTCCTCCAGACTTTGTCCCATGCACCTTTTCCCTTTGCTGATTTTGTAACCTTGTGCTATAATAAATCATAGTGTCAGTATAATTATATGCTGAGTGCTGTGAGTCCTCCTAGCAAATCACTGAACCTAGAGGTGATCTGGGGACCCCCAGCAGGAGATAAGCCTAGATTTCACAGAGTCAATCATAATCCTGTGCCAATCCCTTAAGAGTATACAGCTTAAGCCAGCGCTATCCAACAGAGATATAATGTGAGTCACATGTAATTTTAAATTTTCTGGTAGCTATATTTTCAAAAGCAAAAAGAAACAGGCAAAAATAATTTTAAGTAGATGTTTTCTTTAACCCAATGCATTATTATTTTTTTATTTTTATTTTTGAGACAGAGTCTCACTCTGTCACCCAGGCTGGAGTACAGTGGTGCAATCACCACTCACTGCAACCTCAATTTCTTGGGCTCCAGTGATTCACTAATTTTTTAAATTTTTGTAGAGATGTGGTCTCACTATGTTGCCCAGGTTGGTCTCAAACCCCTGGGCTCAAGGTATCCTCTCACTTTGGCCTCCCAAAGCGTTGGGATTATAGGCATGGGCCACTGTGCTCAGCGAATCCATTATATTAAAAATATATTTTAAATATTTCTATATGTAATTTTATTAAAATTATTGAGATATTTTATATTCTTTTATCAGACTAAGTCTTCAGAGAACACTGTGTGTTTTATATTCACAGCACAGATCAGTTTGTACTAGCCCCGCTCCCAGCACGTAATAGCCACACACCGCTACGGCCTGCCTGCTATATTGGCTCAGAGGTTAATGGCAAGGGCTCTGGAGACAGTATATGCGGAGACTAAAGACACTCTGTCTGGGATGCCGATTCAACCATGTTGATTTCTGATTAACTCCAGTTCCAGGAAAGCCTCTAAGATTGTCAGTTTATCTACTGTTCCTTGTGTAAGAGCATGTCCTTATCAAAAATATTCCCCTTAGGTGAAAACAACCTTAATATTATCACACTTTGGTTGGCCTGCACATCCCTTCAATGGGGAGATCACCCCTTCCCTATGCTATATAAACCCTGGGCTGGGAAGGGGTAAATAGCTCGGGGATCCACTATCTCACTTCACAGCCACCACCTAAGACTTCTGTGGCTTCTGTCTGTAAGTCCCTAATAAATGTTTCTTTCTGAGGAACTGGGTATGTCAGCTTCTTTCTTCAGCTTCTCAGCCTCCTCTGACTTTGGCGGGGGCCGGGGTAGGGTAGGTTTACAGAGACCTGCTCACAGCAGAATAGTATGTGTGGGTCAGAAGCCTGGTTGTGTGACTTACCAACTGCATAACCCTAAGCAAAGCTGCTTAATCTCTCTATGTATTAGTTTCCTCATTTGCAAAATGGGGATAATAATGTTGGCTACCTCATGAGGTTGCAGAGATTAATTAAGGCAGTACCTGGTATGGATAGGATATTGAGTGAATGCTGGCTGCTACTCTCTTTATGCTAAAGCTTGGCCCTTTGAGACCAACTTGTCTAACACCTTGTTCCATAAATGAGAAAACTGCAGCCCAGAGTTTGGAAGGCACTAGTTTCACAAGCAAAGACTACAGCCGCCCATCTCTCCTCTTGATGAACTCCCTGTCTTCTGGCTGGCCCTGAGATCAAATTTGCTAATTGTTTAGGAAACTGGCAGCTCCAGGGCCCCAGCTCAGTTCTGCAATTTCTTCTTGACTGCAAAACAAGGGCTACTGTTGGAAGTTGGCACTGAATTGACGCAGGCTGGGCCTCATTTCTGCTTCCACCTAGGCTCATCAGTTAGAGTAGCTGATCCCATCTTTGAGTCCAGAACCTGAAGTGTTTACTAAGCAATAATAAGGCTGGCTTTCATTGTTTTAACTTTTTACAATCCTTTGAGTTTATTAACTTGTGTTCTATCTTCCTTGAAGACACAGTGCATCAGCACTTTTTGTAAAACGTCCTTTTAAGTCATCTTCAGTCTCTGTTCACCTACCAAGTAGGTAAGTAGTGAGCTCCCTGTAGAGGTCTCTAACAAATAGGATGAAGAGGTTCCGAGTGCTCACTTGTCTGGGATGTGGAAGACGTGTTCTCAGAATGGAAGCAAAACTAGCTTATGATTCTTCTACAGCTTCTCTTTCTATCCCTCCCTTCCCATTTTGCCCAATGCAAATCATCTACTCTCCTCTGACAAGCCTACTCAGCATAATCCACACGTCTTGACTCTTCCTAGAAGATGAAATCAGACCAGTCTTGCGGGCTCTACATGGTTAGAACTTGCTGACTTGAAGCTCTCCTTATTCTGTATGCCAAATATTGTTTTATTTGACATTAATTTATTTGATAGATATGTATCAAGCAACTACTATGTATTAAGCTCTGTGCTGGTGCTGGTGCCTTTTTGGATCTTATAATTTAGTGCAGAAAACAGACAAACAAGACATGATGATAAAGTACAACAAAGGGTTGATGTAGAAAGTGTCACATACTCTAGGAACTATAGGAAGACAAGGGGACCACCACGAAACTCCTTTCTTAAGATGTGACATTAGTGGAGACATGAAAAATGGGTAGGATAGAACCAGCTGAAGGGAGAGAACCTCTGTTCTGAGCAGAGGGAACAGCAGAGATGAAACCTGGAAGTGAGGGAGAGTGGCAGACTGCAAGAACAGAAAAATGTCCAGTATAGCGGAGGCAGAGAGAATATGGAGAGTGTGGCAAAAGATGAAGAAGCAGATGGATTTTGAGGGTACTGTCTGAAGTGCTAAGGAATTTAGACTTTAACCTGAGGGCAGTCGGAAGCAGCCTGGTAGAGAACGATATATTTCAAAACATAGGGTCCTTTAGAACAAGTCAACCAAATGTATTTAAAAGGCTGCTGATGAAAATATTGGGAAGTATTGTTTTCATTCTCATTATTTTCATTGTCATGCTCTTTGTGCCAATGGTTAGACCTCCTTTAAAAGCTGACTGCAGCATAAAGGCCCTTCTTAATGCCAGGGCAGGCTCCCCCACCCTCCCCACCCCACTGTCCATGTCATCAGTTTTGTACGCCTGTTTTGTATGGCTCAGGCTATCCTTATACCCTTAGGAATGAAGAGCCACAGACACCGCCACTGAGAGACTGTCAAAGATCCTTGATAAATAGGTGGACAACTGAGATCAGAGAAGGAAAGTAACTTTATTACTTTCCGTAGCAATCCAGGGGTAGCATCTCAGGTATCTGGCTCCTTCTCGTCTCCCCCAAAGAAACAGACCACCGGGGCTGGGATTAAGGTGAGACAAGTGAGACACAGAAGGTGCAAAATGTAGAGAGATGCCCGCTGCCAGGTGCCAGCCTGTGCTTTTGTGACCCTAGGTACCTTCCCTTCCCTCACCCTGCTGGTCTCTGTGGGAAACACCTTTGAGGGCAGGGACTTTGGCTTCTAGACAACTCTTTAGCATCTCTCATGGTGTTAACATGTTGCTAGGTGCCTATTTTGAGGGTCACTAGATGCCAACTGATGCTAATGAACAATGGATTTCTGACAAACTGATGTGTACACAGTTGTTTATATTTTTGGGTAAATACAAACCTCAAAAGACAACAGAACAACATGGAGAGGGCCTGAGACTGAGTCTAGAGACCTGGATTCTGATTCCCTCCCTGCCATCAGTTGGTTATGGGAACTTGGGTAAATTGCTCCTCGTCTCTGGGATTCAGTGAAGTGAGGTGGTTAAATAAAACGTATTGAGCACTTACTGTGTGTCAGCCATTGTTCATATGCTCCCAGGCTTTAACTCAGCTAAAGACTTCCTGGCCTCTGAGGTTCCTTCCACTTCAACAGGCTGTGGTTCGAGGTGGGAAAACTTCACAGAGAATGCAAAACTTGAGAGACATCTTCCAAATTCCAATGGGGATGTTAATACCTTTCATCATAAAGGCATGGTTTCTCAAGGCATGGTTTCTCAAGGCATTTCTTGGTCAGAAGAAAGTTCTAGAAGGCACTTAATCCTAGGACTCACACTATCAAGGCTACAGCCAGGCCAACTGCCTCACAATAACCTTTAGAACATGTCTGAAGGCAGATTCTCAGCTTCTGCCCCTAGAGATTCTAATGCAATGACTCCAAAGTGGGGTCCAGGAATCTGTATTAAAGGCTTCCCAGTTGACTCTGTTGGTCAGATTTGAGACTGATTCCAAACACATTCCCCAGCTGTGGACAGGATCATACCTAGACAGCCCAGCCCTAGAACTGCCTGGCCTGATCATAAGTGTTCCACGGAGATTTTGTTTTTTAATGTAATGAATGATTAAGTCAGCAAATATTTTACATCTGTTGTGTGCTAGGTCCTGTGCCAGGCAGTGATTATGGGCCCTATCCTCAAAGGACTCCTGGTCTCGGTCTGTCACTTAGTTTAGAAACAAGTCATCTAGCCAGAGTCAGAAGGGCACTGGAGATCACAAATCGATCCCATCATTACACAGCTGAGGAAACTGAGGCCCAGAGAGGAACTGCCACATGTTAAAGACTACACAGGGAACAAATTTATTTTCTGCTTCTAAACCAGGTGGTTTAGCCACAGATAGGCCAAGAATACAAACAGACAAGCCTTGCTGGGTTTCCCACTCAGTTTATTACTATTAGACCATTCCCTTTTTCTCCACTCCCATTTCTGCGCATTTCCATGGTCTTCATAGAATCTAAGCCTAAAAATAAACAGTTTTCCTTGAGTTTTTGGGTCTTCATTTCTGAAGACTCTCATGTCACAGAACCTTTAATTACATAAATCTGTTATGCTTTTTTCTTGCTAACCTGTCTTTTGCTACAGGTATGTCAGCTGTGACCCTTATGATGGGGAGGGAAGGCACCCCACCTTCTCTGTCCCTATAGTCCCAGTGCCCTAACCAGACTGGGGTTTTCAAAATCCCAGGACACCCACTCTTTGTTTCTTAAGCACTAAACCTATATATAGTAAATGTTTCTGGAAGTTTAACTTCAGATCTTGCTGAAATTTTAAACCCTCAATTTCCAGAGGACCATCCCAAGGTGTTTTTAAAGCCTGGATAGGAATAAGGAATGCTTCCCAGAATGGAGACTTCCATCAGTTCTTGGGTGCTATTAGCCCCCTTGCCTTCGCTGTAACGGAGACCGCTGTGCCCGCCTCCATTCGCACTTTGGAGCCAAAAGAGGAAGGGACTGCCTCACACGTCCACAGGGACCTGACTTCCACCTCTCTGCCCAGATTTGCTTATGTCACTGTCGCCCCGGGCCGGGGAAGGGGGAGCTGAGGGCAAGTCGCGCCCGCCCCTGAAATCCCAGCCGCCTAGCGATTGGCTGCAAGGGCCCCAGCTTGGCCGCGGATTGGTCACACCGAGGGCTTGAAAGGTGGGTGGGAGCGCCGGACACCTCAGACGGACGGTGGCCAGGGATCAGGCAGCGACTCAGGCGACCCTGAGTGTGCCCCCAGCCCGCCATGGCCCGGCTACTGCAGGCGTCCTGCCTGCTCTCCCTACTCCTG